>NW_024704745.1:10451633-12851633 GCF_018977255.1 Callorhinchus milii | reverse complement strand
ACTTCAGATATAAATAAAAACCTTCCACTCTTAACAAGGTTAGGATGAAGATCAAGACACAAGGCACGGTGGGGGGGGGGGGGAGGGGAGAGAGAGAGAGAGAAAAAAAAGCCTGAGGGCGCAGAAGTTAATTTGTCGCAGTGAAAAAGATGATTTGGAGACACTTTAAGTCACATTTCCTATGAATGTGGCACACGCTCCATCCAGTCCACTGCCCTCTCGGCTAGAATTTGGATGGTTTGCCTGCAATGTCCAACGTAAATAAAAATAGCACCGACTCCTTCGCACAACAAGTGGACAGCTGCAATGCAGAGCTCCGAGGGCCTCGCTGCAACCTTAAAAAAAAAAGCCTGGAGCAAACCATCATTCCTAACCAGATTGTTGACCTGCCATTTACCGAATGTAACTAATCTATTGCAACTCCGGGGTGTGTGTGTTTTTTTTTTCCATTTGAAATAGCGGCGCACAAACAGGGCAAACCTCTCAGCAAACACTCACTCCTGCCCTCTTCTATTTTCTCTCGTTTCCCTGTGCAAAAGGTCGAGTCATCTCGCATTGGCCCTTTAGTTAAAAGGAGAGGTGCAATTGTTTTGCAGCGATGTTTTATCGCCTGTAAAACACCCAAACACGATTGTTGAGGTGGAGGGGGGGGGGGTGGGGGGAAATGAAATAGGATTCGTCGTCTGGAGAGGACATTCACGTTTACAATCCAATAAAATTATCAGTGGCAATAGGACTGACTGAATGAAGCGTATTGTCATTTTATGTGCGTGTCTCACAGTTAATGAGACCTTTTTTTTTCTTGCCTGTATCACTGTAATTGGAACCGTATGACTTACGACACAGACGTCTCGCCATTTAAATCATACATGTTTTAATATCACTCAGTTTCTAACTCACATTGGGTAAATGAAGCAAGGGCAACCTTTTGGGCAATTGTAAAACGTTAAATCACGCGATTGCTTTTTTTTTCCCCCCCACTGGAACCGACGCTGATAAAGTGAAATTGACACAGCGTTGTACTGTCGTGTACAAATCGAGTGGCTTCGATCAAACTCTCCTCTCCTTTGCTTTCAGCAGAATCACTTCGCTTTAAAACGGCAAAAACAAATACGCGATTGTGCTTTCAAGAAACGTGCAAACGCCTGAAGTAAGAAGTTACTTACAAAAAAGTACAGCAGCTGGGATTTAGAATTACATTCCCCCCCCCACCCCCCCCCACCCCCACCCCTCTCTGGGACTCAATTATCAAACCTCTCCTACCTGTATAACATTAGCTTAGCAAACGGTAATGCAAAGAAACAACTGGAACCCAACTCAAACAACGCCAGGACCTATTATTGTTTACACTGCTCTCCAAAGAAAATATAACTTATTCTTAAATCGGCATAGGGTGTTGCCGTGTTGGGTGGGTTGCACACACGAGAGAGAGAGAGAGAGAGAGAGAGGATAAGGAATGATGAATATTGTGCCACAGAAGGATACAGGATGTGAACAAAGTGCACGGCAAAGTGCGTCTGAAAACATCTCAGTGCGTACTGCACACTCAGGTTGAAATATTCTGGTTAGGGTTCGGGGCTGGACAGGAAAAGGGGTCTGGGTGATCGGGGACCCATCCACAATTCACCCAGACTTCTGTTTCAGGGCAAATCAGCCAAAGGGTGTCAGCCCCACCGCCCGCACTGACTCGGTTAGTGATGTGTCAAACTGCGGCGACTGTTTTACTAATTATTGTTTTGACTGCACAGCAACGAGAGGAGTAGAGGAGTGTGTCGCCTTTTAACTGACTGATGGCGAATTAAGTAAGTCCTGACACGCAGGGAGGGGGGGGGGGGGGGGAAAAATCCCGAACGACATCCGGCTGTTCTCGAGATTTACTGTATTTTGAATCCCGCGATTGTTCAATCACATTATATTGGTATAATGAGTGGTTTTAAAGCTGTTCCCGTCTGCCCGACGCGACGCGAAACATTTGCTTCAAATCCATCGATCAGAATTTGCAGATGTGCCATTCTCCCTTCTCTCCCTCAGCCCCTCTCCCCCCACCCACCACCCACCCACCGCCAAAAACGGGGGGAGAGGGTACAACTGTGTATTGCAAGAGAAGAGCAAAGCCACGTACAAACATATGTGTGGAATTTAAAGGAACATATTATTTCTTCCTTAAATAATAATAATAATAATAACGAGATATTTCGTTTCCAAATGTAATGGACATTTATTATTATTTATAAGTCTAGGTTATTGTTTTATAGCATGCAGAAGCAATATGTTGCTCCCCACCACCCCCCACACCACGATTTTCTTTTAAAATGACTTAAAGGGCATTGTTTTTTTTGTTAAAAAAAAGAGTCAGACCGGTCGCCAGCCGCTCTCACAACACTTCCATCATGAAATTGGGAGAAAATTAATGTGTGTGCTGTGCGTCTGTGTTTAATAACAAAAAAAAACACTAACCCGAGTTGATCTCCATGCACTGACTCGGATCCACGGTGTCTGCGAGTTCTGAGTCCGGGCTCATACTGTCCACGCTCAGTTCCATGGTCTTCTCGCCCCATTCCTGGATTTTCCTCTTTTTATTTGTCCCGATCAGCGCTTCCACCGAGAAAGCGTGAGCCCTGGAGCTCAGGGCAGCAGCTGATCTCCTCCTCTCACTCATCGCCCGCGCAAGGACCGTCCAAGAATAAGTTGAATGAGAGACCAAAAACAAGGTTTAATATATATTATAAATATATATATATATATGTGTGTATCTATATAAATATATAAACGTGCCAACTTGAGAATGTGAGAGCCTCTCTCTCTCTCTCTCTCTCTCTCTGTCTCTCTCTCTCTCTCTCTCTCTCGTATGTCGAAGAGCAGTTTCCAAATCGTTGAAAGTTCAGTGCTTCACAAACGCACAGAGCTGTAGGAGTCCAGAGCTGGTTACAGTATCTCTAACAGTCCCAGTTAGCATGTTGCTTTGCTGGCTATGTGTGTGTGTGTGTGTGTGTGTGTGTGTGTGCGTGTGCGTGTATGTGCGTGTGTGTGTGTGCGTGTGCAGTAATTCAATTTACTCCACTTTCTGCCTCTGACTCTGTCATCTCACCCTGGCTGATTGATGCAAACTTCTGCCGCATTTTTACTGCAGGGGAGAGGTCCGTGTGCCTGTCAAACCATCGGTATCCAATAGATATGGAAGCAGCGGCTGCTGTCCAATAGCGCTCGACAGGAATTACAGGGCAAACAACCGCAAATTTGGACATTTTGTCCCCCATCAGACAGACACCTTGATAACTCGGGGACTGGAAAGTGCTCGGAATTAACCATTGAGGGACCGTGGCCCTCTCCCACACACCGTTTGAAGACCATGTTTTTTTTTCTTATATATTAAAAAAAATTGCAAAATAGCTGGGATTTTTTTTTTTGGTGGGGTGGGGAAGGGGGGTTTTGGGGGTGTGGGGCGCGCTTTATTCCTGGCTGGTGTTTTGTTTTTAATTTGAGAGTGAACTGAACTATGCTTAGCAGTTAAGGGTTTGGCAGGAGGTGTTGTCGACACGTTCGTGTTGGTGTCAGAAAGTTTCCCAATTTCGTTACGTTGGTCAATAACATCATATTGGTGGATTTCTAGGGTATTTCTGGCACTGGAGAAGGTTGATGATTAACGCGGGGCAACTAGACTATAGCCCCACAGAAATCCATTGGAAGAAAGGCTAATTTCATGGATTTAATATATATGTGTATATATATACATATGTATATATCGTTGTATTGTTCTCAAACGTTTAACATTATAATTATTCCACATATATTAGTATACTCCACTATTAGTCTGCGTTTCCCTTTCTTTGCGATATTCAGGGCAAACACTGGAGTGGAATCACTGGGGAATACACCGTTTTAGGGAATAAAACAGAAAGGTTTGCTCCAGCCTGGGTCTTTCTTGTAAGTTCTCAACTCGGGGCGTTTACTCCCAGTAAAGGAAGTCCGAAGGCGCTCGCTGCACCAATATTCACTCATCTTTAAAGAGGTGCAACCATTTGTATTTTATTTTATTTGTATAGCATTATACAATGCTTGGGGAGGTTTAAAGTGTTTGTTTCGGGTGTAATACTCAGCATTTTTCTGCACGTATATAGAGGTATATTTCCTGTCGAGCTCTTTTGCCTTCTATGGTACGCTTTGACATTAATGTCACGGCTAAACACGGGACCACGGGGTGTTAGGTAGAGACGAAATGAGCAATTTCAAGGTTTCTCACGCGAACTTTGCCTGCTTTACTTTTTTTGTCACAAGGACCACGGCTGCATTTTTTAAAAAAAAAAATCCAACAGGAAATAACCGCATGCATTAAAGCTACCAACCATTCTGGGGTTTTTAAAATTAAATGATCTGTTGTGTTTGGAGGGGGGAAAAAAAAGAAGCCCAGTTGGCCATTTGCTGCAAGGTGCATACACATCTGTTGACACACACACACACACACACAAAAAAAGGAAAGGTTTGAGTGGTTCTGACACCAGAATAGAGCGGGTCGTGCAATTAGAATAGTGGATAAAATGTTGGGCTGAAAGACTGTTAACATTGGACGCTGTTCTTTATTTCCTCGGGACATGTTACATTGGATGTGATGCTGCGAAGCGTTTTTTGCTTCCTTTCTTTTTGAAGGGTCACATTTATAGGATGTGTGTGTGTGTGTGTGTGTAGTTGGGGGGTGTTTGTTTGTTTTATTCCTTAAAAAGAAAACGTTAGTTCAGAAATGATCCAGATGTTCATCCGCCAGGGCGTTTGTGTTCATTTCAGCAGACACTTTAAATCGTTTCTGGAAAAGATCAGCGGGGGGAGACCAAAATGCGCGCACTTGGCAGATAGACGTGTGCCTAATATGCAATACATTTCTATCTCGGAGGATCAACGATTATAACAGAACCCGTTGGACGAAAATGCTACGAGAAATAGATTTTTTTTTAAAGATTAAGAAAAAAGTCAGCGCCCGTGACTTAACAGCGAATGCTGCAGCAGTAGCTCAGTGGAAATTCATCTGAAGACATTGGTTCCGAGTAAATTGCGGTGCGCTTCACATTCGCACACAGACTCCCTTTGCCCCTCTCGATCGGTCCAACTGGACTGTTGTCCATCATAACGAATGGGGGTGGGGGGGGCTGGGTGGGGGGGGGGGGGGGGATTTTTTTGCCCTCGGGGTTTTTGCTCTCCTTTCCCCTCCGCTACTGCAAATAAAAAGTCACTCCCTCTCCAACATGTTTCCGTTTTGCAAAAGCAAACCAAAGCCACCGAAACAAAAAAAAAGAGGGTTACCGATGAAGTGAAGGCGACAAAACAATCACAGGAAGGCGCTCACCCAATAATGTCCATATGCTATTTTTTCTTTGTTTGGCGAATTGATGTACTTAAACTCGAATGACGGTTCCACTTTGTATATATATATATATATATATATATATATGTGTGTGTGTTGTATGACTCACAAAACCTTCTGATTTACTTTTATTTGTTTTCTTACTTGACCGACCCCTTTTATTTCCCAGTGCCTGGTAGGAATCTAACGCTCGTTTCGGGTTAAGAGATCGAAAGCCAAGGTCTTGAAGAGCGTTTGACCGCTCATTTGAGTGTTTGAGGCGAAGTTGAAACGATGAGATTATTTACAGCTTCTCAGCGCAGCGGCGATTTCATTTAAATGCAAATGCTGCATTGCTGCTCTGGCGTTTGGTGTGTGTACAGAATAATTACAGTGACATAAAGATGATATATGTAAAGTTAACTGATCCATTACCCCCCCACCCCCCACCCCCCGTCCACACACACACACACACACACCATCGGATGATTCTTAGTTTCTGACTTCTTAAACCAGATTTAAAAAATGCATTTCAAGTGCTCGTTCGATGTAATGTATGTTGTAGCCAAATAGACGGCGCGCACGTCTGACACCCATCAATGTCAGTGGAGAAACGTGTCGCAAATAATAATAAAAAAGCTTCACGAAAACCTGGGATGATTTTCCGCCTTTCACCTTTCTGTGATTGTGTCCCCCGTCCCCCACCCCGAGAATGTGTTAGTAAAATGTATCTGAAATACTTAAACAATCATTAAAATATGGTCCCGTTGTCTCGTTTTATATATATATGTGTATATATATATATATCGAGGTCCATTAGAATGTGTAACTGTGTAAAGAGACAATTTGTGTCTATCGATATGTATTTCTAAAATCAGCTATGTTTCTGTATTTGAGTAATATATTGAATATATATTAATTCATGCCCTTAGTTTTAATATTACAATAGTTAAAGAGCGTTGTCAATGTTATCATCTCTCATTTCCAATGGGAAAAAAAAGCCTCCTCTAAGCAATTACACTTATAACATCCTTGCGCTTGATGTAAAGCTTTATCAGAAAACGTCTCGAAGCTTTTCACGGGGTTCAGTGTCAAGTGTAGTGACTGCATGTCTGGTTGGTGAGCGCAGCAGTCAATCTGTGCACAGCGATGCCCTACACACAATCATTCAGTGAATGATCAACTTTATCTGGAGGACTGTTGACCAGGAATATAAACCCCAAATTAATGTCTGCGAGGAAATTGCTAAAGAACATTTACAAGAATCAGTCTGTTGCGAATAGTTTTGATAGGGTTGGGGGTGTGTGTGGTTAGGGAGTGGGGTGGGGTGGGGGGGGGGGGGGTGGAAATCAGGTCTGGAATCTAACTATCAGCTAAACTAAATGGTTTAGAAAGGCTCTCAGGTTTAATAGCTGACACCTGCGATGTTCTCATAACCCTTTCTAACATCTCACACTGGTTGCTTGTGAGATGGGGGGGGGGGGGGGCATCCTTACTAATAGGATTTTTTACAGAAGTCCAGTCAATTTAAATCCTCCCCCCCCCCCTGTAATTACAAGGACGTTGTTTTCGTTCACATCAGTCAGGATCCGTTGCTTATGAGCGTTGCGCCTCCTTCTCAGCGCCTCTCTGTGATTTACACCAATATCACAGGTATTAAATGAAGATCCGGCCATGTGGTTCTCAGCCGAGTGACCGCCCTTCAAGATGTTGCAACACTTCAGGATGATAGAATAGTTTTTTTTTTGTGTGTGTGTGTGTCTGATCGGGAACATCTGACACTTATTTCGTTCGCCCGACAAATGTCGTGTCACTGGGGGCGCTTTTTGGGGTATATATATTTTTTTGCGGGGTGGGTGGGGGTGGGTGGGTGGGGAGGGTTTGGTATTTTAAACTGGTATTTGTCTCTTGATTTGAGGCTTCCTTTTATCTGTGGAAATCGAGAGTTTGCTGGTCAGATCCCTGGCCATAGGCTGTGTGTCCAGTCACTGTATCTGGAGCAGAACTGGAGCAGCAAACTCATCCACATGTGCAGTGGTTATGGTTTGAGGCTAAGGACCCATCACTGGAGGTACTCACACACGTCGTGTCATTCCTCAGTACCCCCTCCCTATCATTACCAGCAATTACACCAGGTGGAAAGTCCTCAGGAGTTTATCATCATGTTGCTGCCGGGTTTTATCTAACACGGTTATAAGCGGCTGGTGTGAGCCTAACCCGAACCTAACCCCAGACCAAGCCGAGGGCTGGCGATCCAGGTTTGTGACCCGGTCAGATTCACCGGCTGTGTAACTTTCCCTGTAAATAAATCCTTCCCTGGAGGTCCCTCCCGGCGAAAGCTTTCAAAATTTAAGATGCAAAACAACGACAGACAAAAAAAAACGGGGACAAAGTTGGGGATGGGAGGGGGGGGGGGGGGGGGGGGGGGAATAACTGAAATGAATAATAATAACAGGAATAGATTTCAAAGCTGGTTAATAATGAAAGTCATACACATTATATTTACTACACATTTCATAACACATATGGCCATAAAACACGGTGTCCCTGCCTTCCCCGGGCCTGTGTATATACAGTAGAGAGTGTGTGTGTGTCTGTGTGTATATGTGTGTAAAGAGTACATGGTCACTGGTCTTTCTGTAAAGAGCATTTTCTTGCAAGTGTGTGTATGTCCTTGTTGAAGGTCATGAAATCGTTCATCGTTGTGCTGAGGGGGTAGAGGGCACGGCGATGTGACTGCTCTAAGTCGCTCGTGTTTTTGTGTGTTGTGTGTTGTGTGTGTTGTGTGTGTGTGTGTGTTGTGTGTGTGTGTGTGTTGTGTGTCTGTGTTGTGTGTGTGTGTGTGTGTGTGTGAGTGTTGTGTGTCTGTGTGTGTGTGTTGTGTCTGTGTGTGTGTGTGTGTGTGTCTGTGTGTGTTGTGTGTCTGTGTTGTGTGTGTGTGTGTGTGTGTGTTGTGTGTCAGTGTGTTGTGTGTCTGTGTGTGTGTTGTGTGTGTGTGTGTTGTGTGTGTGTGAGTGTTGTGTGTCTGTGTGTGTGTGTTGTGTGTGTGTGTGTTGTGTCTGTGTGTGTGTTGTGTGTCTGTGTGTATGTGTTGTGTGTCTGTGTGTGTGTTGTGTGTGTGTGTGTGTGTGTCAGTGTGTTGTGTGTGTGTGTTGTGTTGTGTGTGTATTAAACCGGTCTGTAACAAAGAGGCGATGGGAGAGGGGAGGTATGAGTCTGAACTCTGCGTCCTGCCAAGTGGCAATCTTAACGCCGAGCAGTGAGTGTTGCTGGAGGTTGGATGAACAAAGTGCTCATGATTTTAAGACATCAGTTTACGAAACATGGATTTGTGGAGCATTTTGCTTGGTTTTCTTGCCCCCCACCCACCCCAGAGCTGGACATAGACCAAGTTTGTCCTGACAAACCGAACTGATTCACAAAGTCCCCACATTTCTGGCCAAGTCAGTCAGAAACGTAGGATCCAAACACAGGTTTCTCTGGGTTTTAAGATAAATAAAATAAACTCGTGTCTTCTCTTATGGGAAGAGGTGGGAGTGAGTTGATGGCTCGGGATTCCCTCAAATAAATAAATAACTAAATAAACAAACAAATAAACAAATAAATGAAAACAACAGCTTTGTAACGTTCAAGTGATGTTGAAAACAACCAATTTGGTGTCGTTGAGAAACATTTTTTTTCCCCCCTTCGTGCATTGACAGCTCTGTCGTATAACAACAGAACACGATCATCCTTCGTAAACAATCCTTTTGCGTTTGATATATAGCGCCTTATCGCGTCGTCGAGACGTCTCGAAAGAGATGCATTTACAGACTACTTCACGGAGTACACCGTACAGTGAATTGACTGCACAATTTGAGGGCGAAACGTACTCGTGGAAAGTATATTTCAGTGTTGAAAACGGGGAAATTACTTTACCATCGGAAACAGAGAGAGAGAGAGAGTTGGGGGTTTGGGGGTTTTGGGGGTGGGGGATTGGGGGGGTGGTGGGGGGGGGGGGGGGTGGGAGAGTGGTATCTCTTTCCTTGTGTTTCTCTGACTGTAACACAGTCGGGATCAGTCAGAGCGATGGCTAAGCTGTTGGGGTGGAGTGGGCGACCTTTCCCTCATCATCGATCCCCGCAGAGTTCCTGCAGGTCGTATTATTATGAATTATTATTATTGTTTTCATTAGGGGGTCGCTCGCAGTCACGCCAGACACTCAGCTACCAGGATCTATCTATCTATCTATCTATCTATCTATCTATCTATCTATCTATCTATCTATCTATCTATCTATCTATCTATCTATCTATCTATCTATCTATCTATCTATCTATCTATCTATCTATCTATCTATCTATCTATCTATCTATCTATCTATCTATCTATCTATCTATCTATCTATCTATCTATCTATCTATCTATCTATCTATCTATCTATCTATCTATCTATCTATCTACCTATCTGTCTGTGCAACAGGGCATATGTGAACAGTTCAAATTATATTTACTGCCACATCCCATAAGATAGGCAGCCACAACAGATGCTGAACTCCTAAATATGTATGCACCCCCACACCCCCCCACCCCCCCACCCCACACACACACACACCCACACACCACACACCACACACCCCCCCACACACACACACCTACACACACACACCCACACACACACACACACACACTAAAATATCCCCAATCGCATGAGAATTTCCCAGTATTCTGCTTCAGGTGTTTACAAAATCCTTATCGCGCGTTAGTTACCACGTTTTGGGAATTCTTGCATTGATGCAAAGGAGAGAGGAAGGAGTTTCTCTGAACTTTATATATATATATATATATATAGAATATAAATATATAATATGTGTATAGGATGTCAACGTCACCTCTTTGTCGATGTGATTCACATTTTCTTTTGCAGATCTCAGAGGTTAGTTAGTTAGTTAGTCGGTTAGTCAGTTAGTTAGTTAGTTAGTTAGTTAGTTAGTTAGTTAGTTCTGTCATTCTTGCAATGATATCCGCATCCACTCACTGCAAACTTTTACTGAAAGCTTAAACGCACTTAAGAGTTTGCAGGACATGCGTTTCGGGATCGTATCTCTTTTATTGAGTGCGGCCAATTTGTCCGATTAAATGTCACGATTTAATGCGCCATTTAGCAGCGGTTGTCACTGTTTTCCCCGGGGCTCTGCTGGACCTGCATCAAAAAAAAAACGTTGCATTTTTCGCCGCCAACGTCGAATTGGTTTAAATTCACGCAAATTTAGTTCCTCGGGTCTCGCTGGACTCGTACGTTTGGTGGCGTATAACTTTGCATCGATCACGGGTGCAATTCAATTTAAAGTTAATTTAAAAGGACGCCACACGTCCACATCTGGGTGCAAACCACCCTCGTGTATTTTACATCAGCCTTAACCGAAAGGAGAGCAAAATCAATCAGAAAATTTGCAACTCAAAACGGGTTAAAAGACCACATTTCCTGTTTTTATTTCCTTTTTCGAGTTAGGAGTTTACTTACCGCGTCAACCCAACGCTTCGTTGGATTTTACTCGCTTTGCTGCAAATAAATGTAAATAATCCGATGATTTGCATCGCCTATTTCTATTAACCTTCTGGCAACCCACGTTCTCGCAGCAGATATTTCAGTGGAAATAAAAAGAGCAGCGTTGATTTTTACCGAAATCTTACCAAAGTAAGTAAGTAAGTAAGTAAGTAAGTAAGTAAGTAAGTAAGTAAGTAAGTAAGTAAGTAAGTAAGTAAGTAAGTAAGTAAGTAAGTAAGTAAGTAAGTAAGTAAGTAAGAAAGATGCGTTAAAACGCTTTGAGATTCCTCCCGACTTGAGGAGCGCTTTTTAGAAGAAGTGTGTGATGTTGGACTTACTGTCAATACACTGCAAAGGGAGAGGAGCAATTGGTTTTATTTTGGTCGACTGATAATTCCGCGAAACGGCTTTAATTTTTTTTCTAAAAAAAAAACGCGCAGATAACGGCCTTTATCGTTACAAGTGACTAAAATTATTCGGCATCGCAAATATACACACATATATGTGTGTATATATATATATATACGTTTCGCCCACAAATATACAGTCAATTCACTTTACAGCTTATTCTGTGAAGCGCTTTGAGACGTCGAGAAGACGTGAAAAGGCGTTGTATTAAATGCAAAGAATATTATTATATTATTATTATTATATACGTACATAAACCCCCAATATATATATATATAATATATACATATGGGGGGGGGGGGGGGGGGGTATATCTAGCAAACACTACTTTATATATAATAATATATAATAATATATATATAAAGTAGTGCAAAAAGTAAAGAACGACTACTTTCGCCACATTTACAACAGTGAACGAATCTATATTTTATTAATATTAAAACGGAGAGCGATCGTCTTGTCCTCTTGTCCATTTCAACTAATACATTGGGATATTATGTCAGTGTCTCCTGAATCCCAATTACAAATACTATGAGCTGAAATTTGAACCGACTGATGTACATTAAATCATGTATTCCCCTCTCCCTCTCCCCACAATCACTTTACCATTTCTTGAATATTTGTGACAGATTTTGGTTTTGAGGTACTGTACATTAGCGCAAAAAAATAAATAAAACCACTGCCTTCAAATAAACGCACTGACGTTATTTATAGAGTACAGGAGAGTGATCGATTATAAATTTATTGGAAATCGCGAGACATTCTATCAGTAATTAAGACTTCTGTACTATTTACAATGATCTTAGAAAAATTGTGCATTGGACAGACACACTTATTCCATGTCATACTTTGCAACACAAATATATATTGACCGTTCTCCGGCTACACTGTGTGTGTGTGTGTGTGTGTGTGTGTGTTTATAATGTGCATTTTATTATAATTGAGCGGATTCGTGTGGTTCGACATTTCCGAAAGATCCCTTTTTTTTATGAAGTTATAGATGAGCAGTAATGCCTTTTCTGTTTGTTGGACTGATATACAGTACAGTATTATACACACTTTAGTGCCCTCTGCCGTCTAAGTGGCAACTAACACAACAGGAAATTCAATCTTTGTCAACAGGGTGGCAGCTTTCCCAGATCAATCATGCAAGGATATCAGCGACAGGGGGAAAACTTGTCCCCCCCAAGAAACCAACCAAGAATTATTCAGTTATCAGCAACCGCAGAAATTGATTTATCCCACGTTTGAGATTTTTTGATTGACCTTAGGTGGAATCGAGGCAAGTTCTGCAATCTGAAAGCCAGGAGCTTAATAATAATAATAATCCTTTGTATTTGATGTGGTGCCTTATCACATCTTCAAGACGTCTCAAAGCGCTTCACAGAATATACCTTAAGGTGAACCGACTGTATAGTTTGTGGGCGAAACGCGGCGGCCAATTGCGCACAGCAGTGTTCCACAAACATGGGATGTGGATTGAGTGACCACATTTTTTTTTAAAATTTGTTTTTATTTGAAGGGATTATTACCTCCGGAAAAGCAATCTGCCCATCGACTAACAACCCAGGTTCCTGCTTATTGTTACGTAAAGGGAGGTTTGTGGATAAGAAAACTTGCCTAATGTTTTGGTGTTTAGTGATTACAGCACATTTCAATCATTAGTAGTCGTTACAGCATTCAGCAACAACGCTTGATTCAGTACTGTATGCATCACACCAAGTCTATTTGGTTTCCCTGAGAGAGAAGCGGCCTTGGATGGGTCAGTGTATTGAAATGAAATGAAATTTCTAATATTGTGTGTAAGTAAAGGAAGCAGTTGTAAGCGAGTACTCAACACTGACAAGAAAGTTTTTTTAATAAAGGGTAATTATTCTCCAAAACATCATGAAGAAAGCCATTTATAAAGTTATTTATTTTGGTTTTCTTCATTGCAACAAATTAATAGGGCACGAGTACCATTTCTAAATGCACCTAACAGCATTTCAACAGGTAAAATTGATAGCAATGTATTTCATTGCATCTTATTGCATTTTTAATAAAAATGTTTGAGATTAACATCTTTTGCTCAGACTATCTTGAGGCCCAGTCTGACGTTGACATTTAATATACTACTTGAGCAATGTATTAACAATGTTCACTCTCACTATAACAAACAGTATTTTTATCCATTTTTTTCTTTATTGATGTTAGTTTTCCTTTGGTTTAGGGTGGATAATACTTACAACTGGATGCAGAAACCAACTTTAAAAAGATCAACCCTTCTCATATCCATCCCGTGTTTATTTGTCTTTATTTCTACAACTAAGACACATGTTGCTCTTATATATGGTATCCTGTTTTCGTGGAAGCATAAGGACTTAATTAATGTGATTCATCCTGAGTCTAAGTGCAAGAGATAACAGAATCTAACAAGGATTACAGTATTTCAGCATTGGGAATGTGCAGGCTCAAATTTACCAATTTAAGTAGGGTCATACTGTCGTATTGAAGATTTCAACTCTTCTAGTACATTTTCTACCTATCTTCAACATAAATTAAGGTATAATTAGCAATCTGGTATAGACATGAATGAAGAAAGGTGAAACCGATTGCAGTCAGCATTACTACCTCAGGTGAGAATGGAATCTTATATAAAATGATGTATTCAAACAATCAAATAAAATTACATTTGTTTCGCGCCTTTCACGTCAGGAGGACGTATAAATACTGTAGTAGTGCTAAATCTGTATAAACTTTAGCGAGATCACATTTGGAATACAGCTCTAGTCACCATACGACAAGATGAATACTGTGTTAAAGAGATGACAGCACAGATTTATTGGGATATTACCAAGGATGAGAGGGTACAACTATCAGGAAAGACTGGATAGGTTAGACCTTTTTCTCTTGGTGGTGAGTCCATAATAAGGAGGCATGAATAGAGATAGGGACTAACAGATCTAATAGAGTTTCAGGAGGACCTTTGCACAGAGGATGGTGAGAATGTGGAACTCACTACCAGAAGCTAATAATGATAATCGCTACATTTGATATAACCTTTTATTATGTCGTCGCAACGTCTCAAAGTGCTTTGTATTTTGTTGGCGAAATGCAGTAGCCAGTTTGCACACTGCAATCTCCCACAAACAGCCACGGAGCGATTGATCAATTTTATTTGTTGGCCAGGACATTGGGAGAAAATCCCTTCTCTGTTCAAATAGTGCCTTGGGGATCTTCAACGTCCACCTTAAGCAGACTTACTGGACCCTGGTTTAACTTCTCATCCGAAGGTTAGCATCTCTGACATTTCAACACTACATTGGAGTATCAGCTTAGACTATGTGATTCCAAGACCCAACATGGGGCCTGAACCCACAATCTTCTGACTCAGAGGCGAGAGTGCTACCACTGCACCAGGTTGACTGGTTCAGATCGTACCTCTCACACAGCCTCCACTTCATCTTCACAAACAGTTTCTCCTCTAGCCCCCACACCATCTTGTGTGGTGTTCCTCAGGGCTCTCTCCTTGGTCCACTCCTCTTCAATATCTATCTGCATCTGCCCCCTCTTGCTGACATCATCTGCAGACATGGGGTCAACTTCCACATGTATGCGAATGACACCAACTATACCTCTCTGCCTCCACTCTTCACTCCAGGACCATTGCTGTCTTGACAGAATGTCTGTCAGACATCAAGTCGTGGATAAGAACTAATTTTCTTCAGTTGAACATCAACAAGCCCGAGGCCCTCCTGATTGGCTCCCGTCAGCGCCTCTTCACCTCAGGCGCTGACAGCATCACCATCCATGGTTGCACACTCCACCTTGCTAAGCCAGTCCAAAACCTTGGCATCTTGTTTGACCCTCAACTATCCTTTCTATCCCACATCTGCGACATGACCCATTCTGCCTCCCCCCACCTCTGCAACATTGCCCAGCTCCATCACTGTCTCACACCAAAGGCCACTCTGTCCCCACCCCTGCGAACAGCGTCCCACAATCTCTCTGCCTGGCCCCTTCTCTTGCCTCTTTCAAGACCCTCCTCTTCAACCGTGCTTTCAATCTCCCTGCTTTCCCCCCTGCTCTCCACCCTCCCCGATCCCATCCCCTAGCTCGGGTCCGAAACTCCGTCTGCCCAGCGCTTTGGGACATCCTTCTGATGGGAAAGGCGCTAAAGAAATGTAATTTTGTTGTTGTTGTTGACACAATCTGTGATTCAAGCAAAAAGCATCAAGGCATTTAAAAGGAAAATCAATGCATGTATGAGGGAAGAGAATAGATTGGTATGGGGAGAAACTGGGGGAGAAATTAACATATCCAGCTTGACTAATTGGACCAATTGACTGTAGGTTGCCTTTAATTCTATGTAAAATGCTGAGAACTGCTGGTCTTCCTGTTGATCATTGAATCATTCTAAGGCTGTGCCATGTAAATGAGAGCATCATAAAGTTCACTGGTTTGCTTTAAAAAATTAACTATTGGATAGCAGATTATCATGAGCCAGATAAATAATTTCCTATTTCCTGACATTTTGTTGTGTTTTTGGAACAATGAGGTCAAAGCTTTGGTGGTCAAAGCTTGACTTCAACGCTTTCTTGAGAATAGTTATGATATTCATTTCTTGGCATTCATTTCATTTTCTATAATTTCTGTGTGGTTTTGGCATAATGTAATCTTTGGTGGTCAAAGCCTGAGTTCGATATTTTCTTACATTTATGATATTCATTGCTTCCGGCTCAGAGGATAAACTCAAATTGACAGGGAATAGATGAGCAAAAAAAAATACATTCATTTGAATAGGTTTTGGAGAACTGAAGCTCTTATGCCAACTGGCAAAGCTTTTCTTAGATTAAATTTTTGAATGATAATAATCTTTGCATTTAATACAGTGCTTTATTGTGTCACAAACAGGCCATGTGGAGTCCTGGAACTTAGTACTTAGAGGACCTGGGCTCGACTTCCAAGCAGGGCAATGGGCAAGTTTCCTTACTCCACATGCCTCTGTTCACCTAGCAGTAAGTAGGAACCCGGTTGTTAGCCGATTGCAAATCACTTTTCCAGAGATAATAATCCCTCCACACAAAAAAACTATTTGGTCACTCAATCCACAACTGTTTGTGGGACACTGCTGTGTGCAATTGGCTGTGTATTACGTAGACTTTACAGTACGGAAATAGACCATTTGGCCCAACAAGTCCAAGTTTACGCTCCAAATGAGCCTCCACCTCTCTGAATCCCCTCTCCATTTCCTCTCATGCAGCAGAAATGAAATGGTGTGAGAAGTTTAACATCTAATATGTAATTGGAGCTGTGGTCAACCTTCCCTTTAAATTGTAATGGAATGCTTTATTCTACGCGGGTGGTCCATAAATCCACAGACTTCACTTAACAGTTACATGATTATGGTTGAAATATTCTACAGTACTATCCATTTTGCAATTAAAAATCTAACACTAATATGCTAATTATACATTATACTAACATGAAGGGAAGATTTTGAAATATGAAATCACAAAAGGCGATGGAATTACCATACAACACTGGATGTGGTACAGATAAATGTTTCCATATAGGAGCTCCAACCTTTCCTTTGAGGAACATGGACTTATGGAACACATTTTACATACTACAAGCTTCCCCATATGTGAATGTGGTTTGGGTATCAGCAGCAAATTTGCATTTACTTTTAAACTGGGGGCAATTTCCACGATGCCACACAAACCCATATTACTTTAAGCCACTAACATATGGATATTTTTTGATACGTTTGCTCTAAAATTATCCAAATCCATGCAGCAAACAAGGAAAATGTTTCGCTACTAAATAGCCCATTCAATCTTAACTGTAGGTTATCAGCCTCGGGATGTAATTTTGCTGGTTGTTGTTATAATAATTATCCTTGCATTTGATCTAGTGCCTTATCATGACATTTTGTCATTGAGATGTCTCAAAGCACCTCACAGAATATACTGTAATGCTGCAAGATGCAGCAGCCAATTGTGCACAGCAATGTACCATAAACAGCCATGGAGTGATCTACACATATTGCACCTCAAAGGCTTACTGAAGAATGACTTGTGCAACCATCCTTCACACTGCTGCTTTGCTGCAGTGTAGTGTCGCTGGAACATGTTAATCTTAAAAGCACAGTTTAATTATAAAACATTGTAATAACTTTGGCAGCATTCCTCAATTTGTAGATTTTCCACAGTTTTATTTTTTTTTAAATTAAAAGCGATTTCCATGAATTTTGTCAAGGCATGATGGTCCAATTATTACATAATAAGTTACAGTACATATTTATAATATTTACCATACACTGGATTTGCTCGTATTATTGAGCCAACTTGGCTAAACTTGAAAAAGTCTCAGCCCAAAACGAACAATCTGTCTCTCACTGGCTTCCTCAACTGGAATCCATTAGCCAACTTGGCTAAATGATGCAGGAAAATGTAGGTTCCAAGAAAGACTAGAAACCAGCTAAAGGCGAAGTTAGTTTTTCCTTCAACCTAGTTTGAACTAATAATAAACATTAATACCATGAACATTTTTAATGACCTCATGACAGGTTCAGAAACACCCTCATCTTTGAGTGGGAGGAAAGTTTTCCTAAATTTTAATAGAGGAATAAGTGATAAATACCTAACACATAAGAAAGTTCTATCCTGGATGCTTGTCGTGTCACAACTGATTTAAAAAAATGTATTAGGTCTAAATCATTAGTTAAATGAAAGCAACAAGGATCAAGTTAACATGATTTTTTTTAAAAAATACACATTTCAATATTTTGTCAATAATTTCTCACGTCAATTCTCATTCTAAATGCAAGATTTATAATTTGTTTACAATTTTCAATACTACTCACCTGGTTGACTCAAACACTCAACATTCTGTGGCGAGAACCGATCCAGAGAGCAGGCAGACGTCCTTGCGCCACTACAGAGATAAGCCAGTACTGTTCTTATATATAGCAATTTATTTTAGACTGCATGTCTGCTGCACATCCACAAATTTGAGAGATATGCTTAGAACCACAGAAGCTATTATCCAAAATTATATTTCTTTGCCACTAAAATTCACAGCAGATATTATTCTATTCTGATGACGCAGTGAAACCTGCCTGTAGGATCACCTAGTTTTAATTCAATGGTTTCTTCCATTTTAGGTTCAGGAGCTTGTCCGAGCTGAGAACCAGCCAAACATGCTACTTTTGGATTGCCTCCTGGGAGGGGCAAAAGTTCATGCCAGGCTAGCTCAGCTACAACAACAATTTGCATTTATACAACACGCAGGGAGCGCCCAGAGTGCTGACAGTGTGGAGTACAATGTTACAATTTCCTTCTCTCCCTTTTGGGGAAATAACCAGACTCTGAGACTTAATACCTGCCATTGACTTAATGGGGTCAAGAAAGTCCTATGAAACAAATCACAAGCCCCACACTCTGTGACACCACACTAATAGGAACACCTTAATTTGCCCAGGTTGTCATTTATGCTTTGTGGTGTAATGTTCAATACTGTATCGTATTTTCACCACTGCAGCAGGAACAAGATTGAAAGATTTTCTCTGGTGATAGTATTTTCTCTGAAACAAAGATTGTTGTATATAAATTTAGTGTGTCCAATTATTTTTCTAATTTTCTCCCCACTGCCATATGCTCTTTCTTTCTACTCCTGCTCTGGCCTCCTCTTGCTAGTGTTTGGTTTCTCCAGTGCTCCAGCCAAATAGTCACTGTTTATGTGTGAACCTTAGTAGTGATTGTGATAAGCCACTCCACTGCTCAAGGAGTCACCACCAAGCCTGAACCCCTCCCTCCCTACCCAGATGCCATAAACATGCATTACCAGTAGAGGGTGGTGTAATGGGAACGGGAGCAGGAACCCTGGCTGGTTTTGCCCCCCTGAATCCTGCAAACTCCAGGGCCAATTCAGCCTCCCATTTAATAATAATAATCCTTTCTTTTGATTTAGTGCCTTATCACATTCTCGAGACATCTCAATGTGCTTCACAGAATATACTGTAAAGTGAATTGACTGTATAATTTGTGGGCAAAACGCGGCAGCCAATTGCGCACAGATAATCCTTGTATTGATATAGCAATTTATAACATCGTTGAGACATCTCAAAGCAGACCTAACTGAGATCAGCAAACTTAGCCCAGACCTGAATTTGAACCATCGAGCTCCTTTGAATACAGGTCAGACAGGTAAGACAAGTGAAAGTTGTGGCTTTATGCCCCATAGTTCAATAGATGTGAACAGTTACATTTGCCATACAAGTGATTCACACTTCTTTGGACTAACCATTCTTTTTTTAAAAAAAGTATGTTAAATTTATGATCCAATACAATTAAGGGTTGATCAATCTGAAAGTGTTGACCTTACTTTGAACACTCATGTGACACTATTCCTTTGAGGTACCATTTCAAACTGATTTCATTGTAATTTTGTAGTAATACAATAGATGCAGTTTACAGTCGCTAGCTAAAACCAACAAGTTTTCGGATTTCATGGTGTACTGGGGCTGCCAGTTCTCTTGCTTTTTCAGCTCCACGGTTCAAGACTTGCTCCAGGAAACCTTGGTCAGCTCTCAGTTTTTCAATTTCATTTTTAATAGGTGCAAATTTCTCAATGACAACCTCAGCCACCACTGATTTGTAGCGTGCGGTGTCTAGTCCCCTGCTTTGATGCACAACCTCCTCGACACTCATTCCTGTTAAGGCCGTGTGCACAGCAACCAGATTGGATACCCCTGGACGTCCCTCTGGGTCGTAGGTTACTTCAGAGGTGAAGTCGGTTACCGCTTTTCGAAACTTCAATGCTATTTCCTCTGGTGAATCAGTGATGTTTACAGTCGCTAATTGTTGGGGGTCAGATTTCGACATCTTTGCTGTAGGATTTCTCAACGATTTCACTTTCTTAGTTTCACCTGCAGTTGAGAGAATCAAATAATGTTGATTGAGAATGATTTTGAAAACCTCTACATTACTGCACATTGAATATTGTTAATTGTGTCAACAACAAGCAAAGCAGCGTTGTCAGTAAATTGACACAACTTGATTACATCAGTCTAATGTTTAAAGGTTGTTTGAAAACTATGCTGACAAATAAAATCACTTCCAGTGATGTGGGAACATATTGGGAAAACATTGTTTGCTGTAACTACACCCTCATCTACCCATTTTGCCTGCTGTGTTGTATAACCAGAATGCTGCATACTAAACAGCAAGTTACAGATTTGATTTCACTCGAGGACAATTTATCCAATCTACAAGTGAAAGTGTATGCGATTTACAAACCCCTCATAATATTCACCAAATCCATTTTCTGGAAGGTAAAGTGCAGGATTTCAAGATAGTTGGGTCTGTAGGTACAGTTAAAAATTCCTCTGGTTTCTCAGAATTGGACTTACTCAAAATGGCTTTGGGTACAGGAAAACAGTTGCCGTAATTGTTGTTGAAGGTGCGAGCTATGTCCTGTGTGAGCTCCAAGTGCTGAATCTGATCTTCTCCAACAGGCACGTGGGTTGATCTTTTAAGAGACAAAGATGCAGCACTTTTAACTCCAAGAAGAAAATAGGTGGTGATTCAAAGAAAGGTTAAGGCATCATGTAAACATTCTGCTTTTTGTGATATATTTGGAACAAACCTTATGGAGCCTAGACAGCAGTGTTGCAATGGCAGTCTCTCTCTCCCCAGCTTGCTAAGCTAAAATAATGTGCTATTCCTTGAAGGCCAGTGCAATTACACCAATTGTAATGCACTGGACATACCATCCTTTTATAATAAAAGGCCAAGTTTTACTGGGTTTTCAAAGTCACATTTGATTTTTCTGATATCAACTATTGGAGACTTGGACCATGGGGGGCACACTACTATTATGATGTTGAGCAATGCAGGCTTTTAAAGAAGATTCCTCTGATGGGATAATGGACTGAGACAAACTCTTTAACCCACCCATGCGGATATCACAGGGGCCATGTCTAGGAATATAGGAACAGGAGTAGGCCATTCAGACCCTTGAGAGACCATTCTATAAGATCGTGGCTGATCTGTACCTCAACTCCAATTACCTGCCTTTGCCCCTTGATACCCTTACCTAACCTGTCTAGCCAAGGATAAGCTGTCTAAAGGGGACAGTTTGCATGATTGGCAAATAGTATTAGTTCTGTAGGGACTGCAAATCCAGGTATTTAACAGTAAAATTGACTGTGGGCAAATGTACCTTGTCTCTCCATATGGTGCACATGACTAAGTTTAGTAATTCATGTGGATCATGATACAAAGAGGGAAATCAATGAGTTAGAACATGTCCACAAACAAAGTGGGATAAGATATGGAGGAATGTCCAGAACACAAGGATGCTAAACCACGTAATTTAGCACATTGAATGGCATTGTTTGCACTGAATGGTTGTCTTTGTTTTTTGTACAAAAAATTGAAGGAAAGCTACAGAAACCCCTGTAGTTCCAAATGTAGATCAATAGTGTGTTGAGAGGTATACGACTCAGCCAGAGAAAAAAAGAGGAACATAGACAATAGAGGAGATAAGGTATTTATACATACTGGGTTGGGGTATATCTGTAGAAGGATGAAGATGTATATGCCACTGACAAGGAGACTGTATTGCTAAATTTTCAGAAATCTTGTAAAACTTATAATCATGATACACATTGAAAAGCATTTCTCACTTGTACAAGAGTATGTCTGCAGACTGCAGGACTGGGTAAGTAAACAGACCCACGGTGCCTTCGTTATTCTGACCAGAGCTTTTCATCTGCAGAAAGAAACAAAGCTGTTAGAAAAAGTACCAACCAGTACAGCCACCTAACAACTTGGTTTAAAGCAGCTCTGCTATAGGAAGCAATATCAATGCGCAGGGCAAACAGCAACATTTGTTCAGAAGACAGACACACGTTGTGTATACAGGGATGCTGTTACCTCTGCTTTTCCGCGGGAGAGCAGTCTCCTTCTTTTCCCTCAGATTTGTTCATTTATAATAACATTTTACTTTATCAAAGAACAGATTGTGGATACATGATATGCTTTCTTTTTAGGAGCAGGGTAAAGTCAACAATAACTTGCTTTATTTATGCGGTAGCAGCACTTAATGATGACATGACTCAGCAGGTGGGGGGAGCTAAAATGAAGACACAAAGACAAAAGTCTTCAGGTATGATTTGAAGACTGGCAAAGAGGGAGAGATTGAGGCAGGTAGTTCCAGAGATTCGGGGTAGAGTAGAGATAGATATTATAAAGTAAATTATTTTTCTACATTGGCTCATGTACACTTTGGGATTGGCCAGATATACTGCAATGGTCTTTTTAGATCCTGCATACTTCTGTGTTATTCTACGTTTCTGACAGGAAGATTGTTCTGAAGTATATACATTTACCTTTTAGCTGTATTGAGTTAGTATGTCATCAATCTAATTGCTAGGTGAGATATTACAGCCAATTTCTCACACCCTATGAAAGACCAGTTATTTGTGCTAATTCCTTTACTGTGAATTATACTCCAAGATGCTAACTGCATGAAGGGCATTACATAAATGTAAGCTGTTGTTGTCGTATGGTGAGGTAGTGGTACTTGCCTTCCACTGAGGTAAGTGACGTAATCGTGGCATGCTTGTCAAACATCCCAAAATCCAGGTTAATTCTGTGTGTTCAGCAACCTTAAAGGCAAACAAATTAAATTAATAAAGGTTGACAGAGTGGGAGACTTCCAAAGCTTGTGAGTAGGGACATCCTCCAACGGCATAAAGCTATCCCTTGGCTACCCAACTTTGCTGCAAATTGCATTTTGCACTCCTGAAGCTCGTGGGACCACTATTTTTACTGTGCTTAGGGTTTACTGAGGTACTGAACCTAAGTGAAGGAATGTCCACAATATTGTCTGTGATGGCAAATCCAACACCGCATATTGTACCTGGGTGGAAGTTTTGCTGGATAGCCTAGTTGTTGAGTAATAACTGCAGCTTGCTGGTTTCTGGGAGTAAACAAGGTAATGAATTTCTTGTGACTGTGCAGTGACTGACAAGAAGGCAGTGGAGATGATATGCTTTGCAACTACATACTGTTCTTTTAACACTTGTGTCCTCAACGTCAAGATGTGTCCCAAGTTGTTAGGATGCATTTTGCACTTTGTTTTATTTCTTTCAAGTAACCTGCAGCTAAAATCACCCAGGCATCTTTACAAACCGAGTTAAACAGACAATAAAGTAACTCCATCAATCCAAATAGCTCTTCATACGCAATGTAAGAATTCAGAGTCGTAACCTAATCTGTTCCTTAATCCTAGCTGTCGGACCATTCTATGATGAATACAAGTGTGTGAAATAAAAGTTGACAATCTGTCTGCTTTGTATGAAATATTCCACCAGCAGTTCCTTATTCGACCAATCTCCACCTGCTTGTTTCTTGCAGTCACGTCACTCCCAACCTTGAATTCCCCTCTTACTCATTCAGGCTGATAACATAGCACGTCCTTCAGATGGTAGAAATGTTGCCCCTTATTCTAAGGAAGCATATAGCAGTTGAGAGAGATAGAAAGGATAGAGAAGATTTTTTTTTGAGAACTGTTAGGGCCATAAAGACTAGGCTTGCCAGGAGTAACCTACATCCTCACATTGTGCATTCTGGCAGATCACAGTCATATTTAAAAATTGGGCTAAAAATAAACTTCTAGTGTAATTCACTACAGCTTTCTGCTAAAAAATATATCTACATGTATTGAGCTGGAAAGAAGAATGACTAATTAACAGATAGCCTTAAAATGTGCATCTTTGTGAGTCCTTGAAGTAAAAAATTGTAACACACACAGTTTTCAGCTGGAGGTTGAACTTAGTTTGTAAGGGACCCTATCTTGCTCCTTGCTTTGATCCGATCCCACAGCAGAACCTAAAGGCTTCAGGTGCCATAGTATAAAAGGTCAGAAGGAACCAGAGAGGGGATAAGCAGAGCTGGAGAAAACAATCAAGATTTATCCAGTGCAAATGCTCTGTCAAACACTGAGTCCTGGATGAGAGCTAACTTTCTACAGCTGAATGTCAGCAAGACCGAGGCCCTCCTGATTGGCACGAATCAGCTCCTCCGCACCTCAGGCACTGGCAGCATCAGCCTCCACGGATGCACACTCCACATCACCAAGCCAGTCAGGAACCTGGGTGTCTTGTTCGACCCTCAACTGTCCTTTCTCCTCCATATCCGTGACATGACACGCTGCTTTCCCCATTGCTCGACTCTGCCATTGCCTTACCCCTCAGGCCACCTTATATACGCATTCGTCAAGGCTCGACTCTGGACACTCCCGCCGTATCGGGCTCCCTAACTCTTCCCTCCACAAGCTGCAGATCATCCTGAACTCTGCAGCTCGTGTCCTCTCCTGCACCAGGTTCCGTGACTCCATCACCCTCGCCCGGCTCCACTGGCTCCCCATCCCTCAGAGGATAGAATTCAAAATCCTTGTGCTCACGTTCAAGGCCATCCACAGTCTTGCCCCCTCCTACATCTCTGACCTGCTGACCCCTAACAAGCTGTCCCCTCCCTCTGTTCAGCAGGCTCCTGCCTACTCCATGTCTCTCGCCCGACCCACCTTACCATCGGCCGCTGGGCTTTCAGCCTCTCCGCCCCCACCCTTTAGAACTCCATCCCTTTGCCTCAATCCCTCCCTTGCCTCCTTCAAGGCACGACTCAAGACCTTTCTTTTTGACCGTGGCTTTAGCCGCATTCCTACTTCTCTGCCCTCCCTCATCCCAACCAAGCCCCCCCCCCCACGCTTGGGTCCTGATCCCCAACTGTTCAGCGCCTTGGGACGTCCTCCCGACATGAAAGCTGCTTTACAAATGTATTGTTGTTGTGCAGCTGAAAGAGGAAAGAGAAAAGGGAAGGCGGAAAATCTGCTATCAAAAACTTTTGACCCACTGCTACAGTTATAATTGATGGCATGAGGCTATTTGCACAATTAAACAACACACTGCAACCCCCACCTGTGTGCCCCACTGCAAAAGCTGCTTCACTGCTCCAGTCTGATTGGATCTTAAAACCCGGTGAAGTCAATTATTTTCTTTGGATGAATATTTTATTTGTACATGTGGAATGCAAAACTTTCTATAATCTTTAGGAGGCCCACAGCTCTGCCAAAATAACTTTTTTAAAAAAAATATATCAATAAAAAAGACTTGGAAATTTAGCTGGAACTGACCTTGGATTGTTGAAAGAGGATTGCTCGCTCAGGGTTGATGCCACATGCCAGGAGGCTGGCCGTCATGTCGAGAATATTTTGCCTAAGCGTGCTGGGGTCTTGAGGAATGGTGATGGAGTGCAAGTCCACGATACTGTACAGGACGCTGCTGTATTCAGTTTGCAGTCTCACCCAGTTTTCAATAGCTCCAAGATAGTTCCCCAGGTGAGGGATCCCAGTTGGCTGGATGCCAGAGAAGATTCGGCTAGCGTGGTTCTAATCACAAAGAAAGATTATGCTTTGTTTATAAATGTGTTGCATCACACAAAACACTTCTCCGTTATTAAAAGGAATGGCACTTATTGGCACAGACTTCAGAGCATGCAGTGGACTAAACATGCACCTTTTCTCCTTCCGACCGTGCATATGCTCACCTCCCACCTCCCCGATATCTTGCTCCACTGTCAAGTGCTCTGGGACACTACCCTGCATGAGGGGCGCTATATACATATATAAAAAAATGTTGGTGTTGTTCAAGGTTCCGGATTAGATGAATTTCTTTGATTTTAGTAACTAAAACCAGCAGAATTAAGGTACTTGTGTAATCCCCTTAATAAAATAATTCAGACACAGTGAATTTTAAATTAAAATGTCTTGGGTTTAATTTGTTTGGTATCAAAAACAGCGACATTGGATGGAACAGTATAAAATTCGAGATCCCATCTGCCTGCTCTGTGATTCAGATAGATAATAATGATAATCCTTGCATTTGATATAGTGCCTTATCACGGTTTTGGGACATCTCAAAGCGCTTCACAGAATATACAGTAAAGTGAATTGACTGTATATTTTGTGGGCGAAACTCAGCAGCCAATTGAGCACAGCAGTGTCCCACAAACAGTCATGGATTGAGTGACCAATTTTTCTTTTGAAGGAATCATTCAGATGTATCTGAAGAATAGCAGGCAAATTCTCTTGGTGTTCTGGCCAATATTCCTCCCTCATACTAAATTCATGAAACAATATCCAAATAAATTGTTCATTCATCTCAAAAGATATCACTATGTCCTTTATGGCAAGTGTATGTTACTAAGGTGAGAAGCTTGCCACAGTTATGCACTGAGCTCTCAGGAGACGCTATAAAATAGAAACACCGGTAGGTTAGTTACTCTGTTGTGAAAGCTATTCATCTATGAGTGTCTTTGGATGTCAGCCTGGCTCAATTGGTAGCCTTCTCACCTCTGAGACAGAAGGTTGTGTATTCAAGATGCACGTCACCACCACCACCAACCCCACCAACAAATTGCATTTATAGATTGCCCTACACATTGGGGGTTGTTCCAACATCAGGTCTTTGAGCTGATAGTCTAGGCTGACCCACCAATGAGTTACTGGGGAGCGCTGCATTGTCAGAGGTGCCGTCCTTCGAATGAGACATTAAACAGTCAATAAATAAGTTCATACCTCAAACAAATAAATATTTTGCCAACCCTACAAAATGACTGTACTTGCGCACAGCTTATAATATAATAATCCTTGTACTGACTGACTAATCGTAGGCAAATGGAGCAGTCAATTTTAAAGCAAAAACCTTTGGTTAACATCCTTCAATTCGAGTTTCCACAAATTCCAACTATTTCCCCAAAGTAATAGTGTGTGGGTTTACAGACGTACATTTAACGTCACTGTGGTAAAAGCTAATATTTTTCAATGTGCTTTCAAACAACATTTGACATTTATAGTTATATTAAAAAAAAACAGTTTTTTTTTGTTGCGGTAGGGGAAAATACGAAAACAGACCGTAACTAAAAAAACTAATATTTCTGGTGATAGTGGGCATTTGTTGCTCCTCCATTATCCTGCACTATGTGGAGAGGCAGCAAAAAGGATGAAATCCCCAGGTGGCAACCTCTCAGATGAGTCATTCTGGAAGATGCTGAGCCAAGGATCCTTGCAGAGTAAAAATATATAAAAATAATTGCACCAGACAGGCTGGTTTGCTGCACTTTATAAATAATAATAATAATCCTTGCATTTGATTTAGCGCCTTATCATGTCGTTGAGACGTCTCAAAGCACTTCACAGAACATACTGTATATTTTGTGGGCAAAATGCGGCAGCCAATTGCACACAACAGTGTCCCACAAACAGTCGTGGATTGGATCGCTAAATTATTATTTTTAAAATAATTTTTTATTACAGACTTTGTCAATCTGAGTAGCATTGGCTGAGGTCTTGTTTTCTCTTTTCCAACAATATACATTGCTTGGGGAGTGAGGTGGAATAGGAAGAGGAGATTCGGTGTGGATCAGAGATCAGAAAAAATATTTTGCCGTAAAAAGTTGAAATCCTTCTCTGTTGATTATTCGCTTTCCAATAGACCGTTTATCTTCAAAACAAATTAATATTCAGCTTTACTCTAATACACTGCATATTCTGTTATAATTTAATAAAGTCATTAACTTAAAATGCATGTGGACTTCTATTGTTTTTCTCAAATCCTTTAAGTCAAGTGGGTGCATTTTTGCGCAGAGAAGTCACTAATGTTGTCACTCAGTGTGCCGTGTTTTTTTGGAACACCACCAACATTTTGGGAGGAATGTTTTCACAGCGTGTAAACTTCAAATCCTCTCCAACACAAAATGCCATACAGATGCGTTTGACCTCTTATTTTTGTGCGTTCGCTTAAAAGGCTAACTTTATGAAGTAAGGTTAAATAAATGTCAAATCTATATAGTTGGGAGATCAGAATCAAATAAATTGGCTCTCCCTTTTTTCCCCTAAACATTTGCAGGACAGATACAGTATTTCCATTTAGGAGGCACAGCCTGGAGACAATCCAAGCCTGACGCTGGTGCAGAGTAACGTGTGGTGCTATTAGTTCATAAGGCTGGAATGCAGCTGTTTCAGAGAAGGGTCAAAGAACCAGACAGCCACGACAAATGCAATCCGCTCTAGTCAGCCCACCATGGGCGCAGGGGTGTGTGTCACACTGTGGGGGGGGGGGCTAAAGCTCGAGTGATTAATACTCACACGATTCCACAACGGAAGCTACAATTGGAATATGAATCTAACAGCAAGGTGCGCTCATAACCAAGAGTGACAATGTAATAACAATAGTAATGAAGGATTTCAACAAAGGAAGAAACATAGTGGATTATAAACCTTCCTCAAGGAGGTGGCTTTTCTGGATGCCAGCCCATGTTGTCACCGATGATTGATGACTGAAATCCTACTCCTCTGGCGTCGCCCATCTCAAGCACACTTGCAGCTAAAAGCTCTTTGGGCTTCACTAGTTATGCCCCTCAAATGTCCCTTCCTGCAGGAGATCCTAACAGGCAAATGGATAAACAGGACTGGGAGATTCAAGAGCCACGTTTTCTTCAGATACCAAATGGTTTCCAGGATGATTATTGTCTCCTCCCCGTCAATCTTGCGAAGCATCCAAGTTATGGGCTCTCCCACAAGTTTATTATGCTGTTAAAGCCATGGCTGTTACTGTCCTTAAATTTTGCAGAACAAACTGGGCTGGCTCTTGGAGTGGAAGTCCAATCCGGTGAGAGAGGTCATATTTCGGATGGTGGAGAAAAAAGTCATCCTTAAACCACTTATTGAGTAGAATGGTTTCCTTATATTAGTGTCTGATCTATGTGACAACAAGGCAAAGTAAACAAGATAAATACATAGCCGAAATATGACCTCTCTCACCGGATTTGACTTCCACTCCAACAGATTGTGCTGCAAATTTAAGGACAGTAACAGCCATGGCTTTAACAGCATAATATTCTTGCGCGAGAGCCCATAACTTGGATGCTTAGCAAGATTGACGGGGTGGAGACAATAATCATCCTTTTGCCTGGTTTTAGAAAGAAAGAGAGAGATGGAGAAAGATAGAACATGCACAATGGCATCCTCCTGTTCTTGTGGTCCTATGTTCCAGTTAACCCTGATATCATATTCAGTTGCAATTAGGGATGTGGATGCATATCCTATTGAACAAATAATATTTTTACCCACTGCATATTCAGTTTTACATCTGAAAAATCATTGCCAGGCATGCTTCTGACTTTTGACACCCGATGCATTTCCAAGACCTCTCTCCCTCCCTTACATTCAAACTTACGTTGCCCCCTCCCACTCTTAAAAAAGGAAATGACAACCAGGATTCCAATTTCTGAAAAATGTAGTTGCCAGAATTATATTCGTATTGCCTCTGGCTATTGGACTACCAAGATTTTGACATCTGGAAGCTATGCAGTTTCTTTTTTTCTTCTTCTAAATACATTTTTTGCCAGTTCAACCTCAGTGTAAGAATGGAATGGAAATAATTTGAAACACACGTATCCTCGGGCGAGAAAGAACAAATCTCTTGTCCCCAAAACGAAAACGGGATTGGAAGCTCGCAGTAGGGTCTAATACATGGCGATTGGCAAATCTGAGTCAGTAATGGTGATGCCTACGTTTCCTGGGAGTACTTCGTGCTGTCTTTTCCGATCTCTGCTCTAATACAATCTACTTCTGGATTGGAGATCCCATGCATGGCAGGTAGGTTTGAACCATCTCCAGGTACAAGAAGCTATAGGAGATGTTATTTGCTGCTCAGATCTCTGTTATCATCTCAGATCACAAATTGCTGCCTATTGGACGCTAGCAGCAGATCTCATTTCCAATATATAAACTTCACAGTCTGGGAATAGATTATAAAACTACCGGACCACTGCTCCAGAACTTTTTTGGATTTACAATACGTAGAACTCTCCCTGTGGTTTGGATACCCTCAAGCATGGCTCTGGGTTTCCATGTGAGTCAGACACCCGGCTGGCTAAAGCAAAAGGGGAATTCTTCCCACATTGCGGATTGATCTCCAAATTAAACTCAATAATTTGAGTGTGAACAAAAAAAGCGAATAAAGCACAAAAACTAAACTGCAACACAATTTAACAACTGCTGACAGAAAGATCAAAGTCTTACTTTTGTTCTTTGATAATCCCATATTGTATCTTGGAGCGTACATATGGGAATTAGATACAGTATTCCTAAAAGGTCATCAGCTTGGCTTTTTGGCTGGCAGGCTTGGGTGACCCTCAGCCTTGACACTGAAACCCACAATCAGTTAGTTGGCTCGGGTAGTTTCTGCAGTGAAGAAAATAGTCAAACGAAAACGGCAATGAATGGAGGTGAGGGATAACATAGTGGAAAACAAAATGAGTCGGGTGTAGACACCAGTTTTGTGAAGACCAGCTTTGCCATTGTTAAGCACTCCGAGATGCTGCCCTCGCATGAAGGGTGCTGTATAAATGCAAATTTTATTCTAATCCCTTTGAATACAACCCAAGCCTTTGGATAGATTTTGCCACCATACAGTCATCGTTTGCACTGAGCAACAGGTGTGGTTGTTCTGATAGAAATAAGATTTTTGAAAGAAACTTTTTTTCAAAAAGGAGCATGAAAATATGGATCTCACTTTCAAAACACAGCAGGGCTAACAATCAGCATCACAATAAAATAAGCAATGAGCTCATAGACTCATGTGCTGCTGTTCTCAAAACAGCCCTGAAAGTTGAAATCAGCAGAGGGAATTGGGCAATTGTCAAAAGCAACTCACAGTCTGGAGTGGTGGGGGGGAGAGGGAAAACAAAATGACTGATGATCCAAATCTGCACCTTGCTCTATTTTTCTACCGCTCGTCTAGATAGCTCCAGCTTCCCAGATGAAGATGTGTGATGGGGAGTGAGCTGTAAGCAAAGTATGAAACTTGATAGAAGAGGCAGTTGATCTGCATCAGTGCACCCTGGTCCATGTACCACTTATTACACCCTTTTAAAAATATACATATTCTTACTTATGTACAATTTCTGGGATTTTTCAGAACTCTAAATGCACTACTAAGAGATTTTTGACTTTTTACTTAATAATTTTTGCATATGGTGTACCACCTTTAGCATTAGGAGAACGTCCCAAAGCGTCTCACAGGATAGATTATAAAGTGTAGTGACTGCGTGTTTAGTGGGGAACTTGTGGGAGGGCATGCATAACAATGACAATGATAATACTTTGATTTGATAGCTCTATCATGTCAAAACGTCTCAAAGTGGTTCACAGTAATTGCTGTAAACTGTAGCGACTCTTGTGTTTTCTAGACCAATCCAGCAGTCAGCTAGCATACAGAGAAATGTCCCAAACAGCCAGGATCATTGACTGACCAATTTATCTGGAGGGTTGTTGACAAGAATGCTGGGTAGAGCTCCTTTCTCTTGTCTAATAGCACCTTGGGATTTTTAACGTCCGCCTAAACAGGCAGATGGGATCCTGGTTTACCGTCGCTCCTGAAAAACGGCAAAGCCAATGATGTAGATACCCTAGCATTGCACAGGAGTTTCAGCTTAGACTGTGACTAACTTCCACCCAGTGCTTTGTGCAACATTTGAACACCGTAGTTGGATAGAATTAATGTATGAGAGAGCTCTCCAGCAGTCACTGTAACCCATTAAACAAGGTTGAGGACATAAGTCAAGCAGGATAGTCAAGCTGGCCTTACTTACTGTAGACTTGCTTATGTTTACTTGCCTCATCACTTCACAGCCAGTAACGAGTCAAAGAGACATTGCTTACATCCTTTCCTCCATCTCCAAAGGGTATATTTGTAAGAATAATGCTCTTGTATTCATTAATCCTAAAGAGTGAAAAGACTGAGCAGGATTCAAACTCAGAACCCTCTAATTCAAGTCCTGTCCTCTACCTCCATGGACTAGTTAAAAGCCACATTGAGAGGTTTACTTCTATCTGTGAGTATGAGCTTCGGTCCATTTGGGCCTTAAAAAAACACAAAGACTGTTTTGACAGTTGAAAATGTTGAGTAAATAAATACATAAAATGTGTAAACATATCAAGAGGTGTTGAGCAGGTAAAGGGATTGCATCAACAGAGGTGCCATGCTTTGATGACAGCTTAAACCAAGTTCCCATCGGTCCGTTTTTAAAGTTGTCATGGCGCTATACAAAAAGAGAACATTTCTCCACGTGTCCCAGTCAACAATCCTTCTGATAAAATGAGTCATTCAAGTCATGGCTATTTGTAGAACCCTGCTTGCTCTATGCAAATGGCTGCTGTGTTTGCCTAAAAGTCTCTACACTTGACAGAAAATATTGTAAATGTTGCATTCTTTCTTTGTTCACTGTAATTACTGGACTCAACAGTGTCAGGTGTTGGGGACCACAGGTAATGATGAATTCCAAGCAGTTCCAGTCACACACAGAGACAGTCAGGGTTTAAGCAGATCTGCATGCCATCATGTTCAAGAAATGTTCCTCAATCAATTGCAAGGGGCCACTTTCGTAAGTCCATAAACATTTTCAAAGTCAGTACAAGATCTTAGTACATTTATTGGGATGGGAAATTGCTGTAAACAAAAATGATTTTAAAAACATACCTGGTGAGTGGGATTGTTAGGTCTACTCCTAATTTTTTGTCCTCCCTACAAACAAGCTCCTGGCTTGAGTAATACACACGTGGCAAAGAAAGGATCCGTTCATTAAATTTGCGGTTCATGGTCAAGACAGGTAAGATTGATGTTTTCCTCCACAGTTCCCACTGTGAGGGGCGGGACAAGTACAGAGACCTCTTGTAAAAGCTGGAGCACTTGAGAGGGAGCTGCACACTATGGGGTCTTACCACAGCGAGTCTTAACCCTCGCATTGCCTGCATGGGCTTGATCTTGAGAACGATACTAGATATCTGTAACTTTCAACCAAACAATATTACTTTTTATTCACGCTACACCTGTGNAAAAAAATTCTCTCCAGTATTGTGCATATTATTAAGCGCAGATTAAGAAATGCAAACAAGGATGGGAAATGCAATTCTAAGTATATCTGGAGTGAACTAAATGCAATTTTAAACAAACAGATTCTTAGCTTGATCAGTCCTATTTCTGTTTTCAGAGAGTTAAATCTACAGTATTCCAAACTGATTCAAGGCTATATATTTCACCACAATTGACAATAAAAAGATCAACTTTTATAATACACAATTTTTCTTTTCCCCATTCCCCTTAAGGAAGCTGGAGTCCCATTGAGATAGTTTTTTTTATTCAATAAAGTAATTAAAGATTTAGAACTTCAGAATGAAAGAAAACTTCACTCCAATATTTAATGCCATAACTAGGTTTACAGTAAGTTAACAGATGCATAGATTTTTTTTAAAAATCCCTGAAATTAAGTTATTGACAATAAGCTAACAGGCACATCCTTCCAATGTGAAAGGTGCTATACAAATGTAATTTGTTGTTGTATTTGTTGTTAACAGATCCATAGAAATGATATGATTATTTTTCATCTGCAAAACAACATTTATGATCTTTTCTGAACAATTGGCAGCAGATTACTTAAATATTTAACGTGGGCAACATTATTCAAAAGTCAAGAGAAAGCTGGATGGGGAGGAGGGTCTAATTTACAGAAGCGAATTTTATGTTTTAGAAATTTGATACTGCTCATTTCTTATCACAAATTTGAACCCCCCCCATATCACCATCAAACTCTTTAAAACTAGTGCACAAAAATTAAGATAGAAATTTGAAATTGAGCCATCATGTTTTTTCTTTTGGGGAAAAATAGGAAGACGAATTCGAGGAAAGGCAATGTGAGGTGGGGTGGAGGATAGAACAACACATTTTATCTCAGCAATTGGTGCATAATCATGCCCTGATTATGCACCAATTGATTTTGACAGATGTGTGTGGTAGAGATATACCTATTGGAAACTAACTTATGAAAGCTGAAACTCACTTGAATGCTATGAATGTTTTGGTGACCTGTGTTAACACTGGCATCAAATCTTTGAACTTGGTGACCGCACAAAGCACTGACTCAGAGTCATTGCTTGAAAATCACCAATGATTTGCTCTAATTACACTAAAGCAAGGACTCTCAGAAAGCAAATACCACTTTAATTTTTTGAATAAACAAATTCCCTTCATAGCAATGAGTAAAATGCTTTGCGCTAGACATCTGACCTGATTTTTAAAACATGCTTACTCAAGTAATCGTAACAATATGGAAGATTTCATACTGGGATTCATATCAGAAATGCACAATTTATATAATGATCCCACTGAACTCTGCTCTTTGCCTCTTGTTCTGAGGCTATTATCTGGAGTCAGGTTTGTGAAGAGCAGATATGAGACAGGTCACATATTTCTGATGTAAATCCCTGTATGGAAAAAAAAATGTCTGTTACACTGAAATGGATTTAGAACCCAGTTTCGTCAAATAACATCTAAGCTGACAACAACAACAACAATAAAATTACACTTGTACAACGCCTTTCACATCGGGAAGACGTTCCAAGGGTCTGACACTCCAGTGCAGTGTTGGGAAAATGCTGCAATGAGCTCCACAGTGTCATCTTTCAAGTGAGATATTAAAATATGAGGTCCTGTCTGTTAAGATGGATATTAAAGAACCCATGCCCCGATTCGAAGAGGTGATTTTCTACTAGTATCCTGGTCAACAATCCTATAAATTAATGAGTCGCTTACCTCCTGGCTGTTTGTAGGACATTGCTGTGCACAAATTGGCTGCTGGGTGCGCGTAAAAAAACACAGTCACTACACTTTACAGGGTTTACTGTAAAATGATTTGAGACGTCTAGGTGCTACATCTTGATAGTGTAGTGGTTGGAATTTTTTTAAAATTCTGCTCACTATTTTACTTGACAAAAATACTTCATGTTGTTTGTGATACTGTATAAGATACCATACAGTTCCACATTCAACTTTTTTAAAAAAAACTTGAAGTTAAAATTAAATATCAGTAAAGCAGCCACAAAGGAAGCCATATATCAAGTACCTGTCTACACAAAATCTCTGCGTAAGTTAAAAATCATTAATCTACGGCAGCTTGTTTTAAACGCATGGGAATCACTTAAAGCAGGGATCTCAACGATGAAAGCTGAACAAAATTATAGAAAGGAATTAAAGAAGCTAATCCTCTTCAGCGGTCAAGCGGTCAAAAGGGTGAGGCAGATAGCAGGACAAAAATACAATACAGTAGCTGACTCAAATAGTACTTAGAATTCAGATTAACCTGGTCAAAGGGAGTCAGTGCGCACTCCGGGAACAGTGCTCACTGATGCCTCAAAAAAATACTCATTGGCTCAACTTGTACCTACACACAGCTCCAGAATCTAGTCAGGAAATCACTGTTCACACTCTCCAGGCTGTAGACTAAGAATTCTCAATTTGGTAAATTGGCCTGAATTCAGGAATCACAGTTTAAAGGACAATAGATTTGATCCATGAAGAATACTCCACAGCTCTGTCTAGCCTCAATTCAAATCATGTTGCAAACGTTAAATCCCTTCTTTTCGTACAAACCAACAGATCACTTAGTACTTCTGGGTTTTCAGGCCAATTTATGTTACTGGTTCCAGCAAGNTTTTTAGATTGTATTCACGTCAACCTATCAAGGTGTCTTTCTTATACTAAACAGTGTTCCTCTGTTTATAAATTATTACATCCTTTTGTGACAAAAAAATGTAAGCCTCTGTTCTCAAATACCCCACAGTGATGCTACTAGTTTTTTGGAAGGGAGAAACGAAGGAAATGGCAGATAATTTAATCTCTCATTATGATTAATGTACACATTTTTCTAAAATACTGTAAGATACATATCAGACCTTTTAAACTTGTGCAGTTGGGGGCAATGTAGTTTCCAAAGAGAGGATTAAGCACAAAATGTAAAACCATTCTATTCTCCCTTTATTAAGATCACAAATGGGTAGTCATCCCATTAAGTAGTAAAACTGAACCTGAATTCAATGAATGTATTTTGTAAACAGATTCTACTCTCAGGCACCCTCTCTGACCAGCATAAAACACAGGATAGCTTGAGACATACTATTAAACGCACAGACCTCCCACCCTTTATAGCATTTAAAACTGTCTGTTAATTCAAACAAATTAAACACGATGCTTTAGGAACTCAGGAAAAGGAGGAAGTCATTCAACTTGTTTTGTTATTAGATCGACGGTCAGACTTTCAGCCTATCTACACCCACTCTCAAGGAATGCCATTCTATTCGACTCGTCCCCTTGCTCATTTCTCTCAAGGACCCTCTTAAGACCTTCTTCTTTGACCGCCTGCCCGGTCACTTTTCACCTCCCAACCTCTCTCTGTTCAGCTGCCAACCAGGACTGTCAAGCACCTTGGGACATCTTCCCGGAGTGAAAGGTGCTATATAACTGTAAAATTGTATTGCATCATGACAAATCTTTTAATCCTATTTCCCTCCCTTTTCGCCATAATCTCTTAATTTTCCAAGCATCTTTCTAGATATCTGCATTTTAAGCCTCCTGATTCTGGGGTAGTACATTCCACATTTTAACAACGCTTGATGTGAAGAATTTATTTTTGGATCTCACTTCTAACTAGCTTGGCACTCATTTCCAGACTATCAACGTTAATTTACTTGCCACTTAAAACGTTAAAACTGACCTTGACCTTTATACAGAGGTTCACTGAAATCTTTTGACGTGTCTTTTGCACGGAGGCGTGTACGAATGCAGAGATGCATCTTATTGAGATGAACAAGAAGAATTTTTGAGAAACACCAAAAGCTAGGTGTACAGTATTTGAATTGCATGTAGTTTTTACTACGTGTAAAACATTTTTAAGTTCATGGGAGACCCTGACCCAGTAATTTGATCTGCACTTTAACTGGAAGAGTCACATCTTGGAGATTGTCATTCTTGCTGCTAATGAAGTGCTGCTATGTGCGTGGTGGGCAACCATCCAGGAATCCCTGCTGGCTACAAGAACAACTTTCCTGAAGGGCTTCACAAACCAGTTCCTAATGAGGCCAAAGTTCCCCGTGGTCAGGACCGTGCAATAAGTTGTAACGCAGCAACACTGGAACTTGCAATCCCTTCTCACTCTGAATGGAACTCGTGACAATAGCTTTGGATTCTGCACTGAGCACTTACGAGAGAGCCAAATGACATCATGGCCGATTCTCAATTAGCAGCGCTGCTCTTTTTTTTTTAAAAAATGAAATCATTCATTTTTATAAACACCGAGGGGATTGCGATTTGACTTCGCACTCCATAAATTTCTGGAGTCACATGCTTAATCTGGCACTGTGACTGGCATGCATTAACCCTCGGAAAACTATAGGACATTTACCGTGACCTTTTTGAAGTTAAGACTACGAGGAACACTAGGCTAAAAAAAAGGCAATTTGTTCACGGTTATCAACGAAGGGTTGAGACAACTCCAGATTGTGCACAGTTCGAAATTTAGCACCTCGGTTACAATGCAGCGTTTTCTGTTGGACCTCAATCCTGTATTGACATCATTTCAAGTGTGGAAATGTGCAAGAGCAAATAGCTGTGGCACAGTACTCTTGACAGGTTAAAGTTGGGCTTCACGCCATCACATGTGACCTCATGGAGGGGAGCGAGGATTATTATGCCCATATTACAAGAAATACAGAGCCCTCTACTGTATATGGGGAACAGCGAGGTATCCTGGAGCATCAAGATACAATAAATCAGATTACCAAACTGTCAGCAATATATTTTTTTCTGCTGACTTATTAAGTGCTGAAATCAACAGTTTGCATAAGTTTACAAAGAGTTATGGGAATGCACAATAGAATGGTCGCTGTTGTTTTAGGTGCTCACAACTAAAGAGATCACAAGAACTTTGCATATTGATCCTGACATCTTCATACACAGTCCTATAACAAAAGCATTTTTTTCCTTCTGAACATTATTTGTGACTCCTTTTTCTTACTACTGGGGTCGGTTTCACAGACATTGGCACTTTCTGGTATTACAACCATAAAATTTGACAGCACAGAAGGAGGCCATTCGGCCAATCGTGCTGGTTCTTTAAAGATCAATCATTTCAGTCCCACTTACCTGCACTTTCTCCATAACCTCTGTAGTTTAGTACTTTTATGTGGGCTCTAAATATCTTGACAAGATATTCGACCACTGGAAGGTGGATGCACATAGCTAAGTCCGATCCTGTCCTTATTGTTGTCCACACAAGCACTTTGTTGTAGTGGTGATAATGAGCAGGATCCTGGCTGATTTTCCTCATCCTAACTCAGGGGGAATGGAAGCCAATTGCAAATTCTCTTACATACTGTCAGGGGCAACATCTAAATCTGGTCTCCTAAATTGTACGTACTGCCTCAATGCCACTCACTACTCGGTCACTTCATCAGGTCACACGTGCTATGTCGGAGATTACGAATCCAACATGGTTCGAAGTGTATAGAATATTTACATTTGAAAAAAAACCTGCAAAAATGTGTTGGATTAGGTAATAGCTTAAATGTCCTATTTACATGAATAATAATCCTTGCATTTGATATAGCGCTTTTCACGTCTTCTAGACATCTCAAAGTGCTTTACAGAATATGCTGTAAAGTGAATTGACTGTATATTTGTGAGCGAAACAAACAGGTCAGTTCAGTTTACTTGCGAAGAAAACATTTTATGAACAATGTTCTAACATTAGCAGACAACATCAGGAATCTCACAACTTCAAAGTAAATGATCAGAGAATTTACTCAAACAACCATGAAGTGAATGACCAATTTGTTGAATTGTTGGTCAGGACACTGGGAGAAACTCCCAGACCCAGGGGATCTTTAACTTCCACCTGAACAGGCAGACGGGACCTTGGTTTAACATTTCTTCAGAAGTCCAATGCAACACACACCCAGCAGTGCTGGAGTGTCAGCATAGACTATGTGAGCTAAATGAGTATAGTATCTTACACTTTCCACATAAGTGATCTGGATAAAGCTACTAAATCTACAGGGAATTAACTCAGCAGTTGAATCCCAAATGGCTTTTTATACTGAGAAACACAAGACAAAACATGCTGGGACAAATAAGGATTATGAACAAAATAAAGAGTTAGCATCAAGATTTAACTAAGAGTACAAATGTATGGGTTTATTTAATCAAAGGAAAAGAAGATGATCCTAAGAAATGATATTGGCACTATAATGAGACTGACACTATAAAGCATCGATGAGACCACACAAACACACACTCACACCACATAGAGTATCCAATGCCATGCCCAGTAAAGCTGTGTACTTTTCAACAATAAATTTACTATGTAAAAGACAGTTGAGAGAAGAGCAAAGCACCTCCAAAGCTCTATGTGACGAATGAATGAAAGTTGATTCACCGTGATTGATATAGGACACAAAATGAGGAAGGAAATTGTCATTTTAATGTAGCAAAACAAGGCCAAAAGAACAGTACACTTTCACATGCTAAAAAAAAACCTCAAATGAAGATTTGGAGCAAACGGGTTCTGTACCCAAAATTTGGAGCTACTGCATTTCACCCATAAATTCAGTCAATCCACTTTACAGTATATCCTGTGAAGCGCTTTGAGATGTCTCAACGACGTGATAAGGCTTTATATCAAATGCAAGAATTATTGTTATTATTATTAATTGCTGGCTCAGCTAAAACACTAGTATGTGAATTACGTGGCACAATAGGGATAGGAGCATGAGGCAGAATTGAAATGCTTGAAACAGACATTACGACATGCCTCCATCCTGATGTTAACTCTTGCCAGCAATTCATTTGTATTTATTTTTACAACTGGATTGTTTGCAATATGTCAGCCAGCCTTTTATAAGGCACCATTCAAATCATTACTAATTTGTGCTTCTCATTTGATTAGCATCTAATCATTCACACACAGCTGCTGACTCCTGGACTCACAGTAAAATATATATAAAAATCACCTCCCACACGCGAACTTACAAACAACTGTACATTTTACGTTCTTTCCGATACCAACATTTGATTTCTTTCGTCACCAATTTAAAGCATTTGTTTGTAGAGGGCACAGTGTTCTGCTTCTGCCATTGTTGATGTCAGTTAAAAGGAATGAATTTAATTTAAAAGTTTTTATTAAAAATCAACTGAGAAAAAGATACAAGGCAAGATACAAGAAAAAGATAAAAGTGGAAGGATTCAGAGATAAGCAGAGATACCGTTAGATAAAATAATGAGAGCAATTGGCAGCCGAGATATAGGAAAATTCCTTACTCCATTAGAGGAATCCAAAACAAAGGAATAGCCTTAAAATTAGATCTAAGAAACTGAGAAGATCAGAAAACATTACAAGTATGTGAAAAACATTGCTGTATAAGGCATAATTGCAGAATCAATTAGGATGTTGGAAAGGAAGCTGAAACTATACATCGGAAATAAGGATATTAAGGGGTATAGAAGGGAAATGGGATTAAAAGGAAGGGAAATGGGGTTAGAAAAATCTGCCATTGATCTAATAAAATGGTGGAACAGGCTCAACTGGCTGAATGAGGGACTTCTGTCCTAATGTTAGGAAGCTAAAACTGAAAAACACATTATAAAATTTTCAACTGCGGAAAATAACAGATTGACAACATTTGCAGACATTGTAGTGTAGCTTCCGGAGCAGACTGCCCAAGTCCCATAGGACCGGAGGCCGCTCAAAAACCCAACAGTGGTTGGCACTGGACTTTAATTTGCTAGCAACATATACACACATGCACACACACGGGCTATAAGACTGAAAGCAACAAAGCAGAATTGAGAGGAACTGCAGACAGAGGAATTAGGGCACAATCTATGTCGCGGTCACTATTGAACAATGATTATTGGCCGCTGTCATTGAGTACAACAACAACAACAACAAAATTACATTTGTATAGCGCCTTTCATGACGGGAGGACGTCCCAAGGCGCTGGACATACAGAGTTACGGATTGAGCTGAGGGTCGGGATGGGGAGGGCAGAGGAAGAAGCAGGGAGATCAAAAGCACAGTCGAAGAGGAGGGTCTTGAGGTGGGTCTTGAAGGTGGCGAGGGAGGGGCCAAGGCGGAGGGACTGTGAGATGGAGTTCCAGAGGGTGGGTGCAGAATGGCGGAAGGCCTGCCCACCTATAGCGGGACGAGCAAAGCAGGGGACATGAAGCAGGCCGGAGCGGATAGGGTGGTAGAGGGTTAGGAGGTCAGAGAGGTAGGGGGGAGCAAGACCATGGAGGGCTTTGAATATGAGGACCAGGATCTTGAACTGTATCCTCTGTGTGATGGGAAGCCAGTGGAGTTGGGCAAGAATGGGGATGGTAGGGTTGCGGAGCCTGGTGCGGGAGAGGACACGGGCTGCAGAGTTCTGGATGATCTGCAGCTTGTGGAGGGAGGAGTTGGGGAGGCCGACAAGCAATGAGTTTGCATACTCGAGCCTCGATGTAATGAAGACGTGTATGAGGGATTCAGCAGTGAAACAGTGTTGAAGCCGGGCAACTTTGCGGAGGTGGGGGAAGGCAGAGTGGGTCATGGCACAGATGTGGGGTAGAAAGAATAGCTGAGGGTAAAACAAGACCCCAAGGTTCCGGACTGGCTCAGTGAGGTGGAGTGTGCAACCATGGATGGTGATACTGTCAGCGCCTGAGGTGAGGAGGCGCTGACGGGAGCCAATCAGGAGAGCCTCGGTCTTGTTGACGTTCAACTGAAGAAAGTTAGCTCTCATCCAGGACTTGATGTCTGACAGACATTCTGTCAGTACAGCAGAGGTCCTGGAGTCAAGGGTGGAGGCAGAGAGGTAGAGTTGGGTGTCATTCGCATACATGTGGAAGTTGACTCCATGTCTGTGGATGATGTCACCAAGAGGGAGCATATAGACGCTGAAGAGGAGGGGATCAAGGACAGAGCACTGAGGAACGCCACACGAGATGGTCCGGGGGCGAGAGGAGAGGCGGTTTGAGGAGATGAAGTGCAGGCGGTGTGAGAGGTATGATTTGAACCAATCAAATAAGCTTGAATGGACCTTGTAAAATAGTCTACAAAGGAAAAACGCTATGCATTTTGCAAAAAGCAAAACGTATGATTTGATCCTTTTGGATTTCTGCTAAACGTATTCCAAGGCAGCAGGACAAGAGGGCACAAGTTGAGTGTTACGAAAAACAATTCAGACCAGACACCAGGAAGCATTTACGTAGCGGGTAATGAATACCTAAAACAGGTTACCAGTGAGGGTGGTGAAGGCTAGGATGTGCACTTTCGTCCCTACGCCCTAAAACTCTGGAACACTCTTTTTCTATCTCTGCACCTTGCCCCTTCCCCATCTGAAAACCTTCCTCTTCGACTATGCCTATGGTCACTGCCCCCTCTCCCTGGCTCGGTATTGTACTCCGCCACTGTCAAGTGCTCTGGGACGTTACCGTGCGTGAGGGGCGCTATATAAATGCAAGTTGTTTTTGCTGTTGACGCTCTTAAGGAACAGCTTGATGCTGTAATAGAACAACTTGGTTGGTATTCTGAATGGATGAGATCAATTGACCAAAGATCCTTCATCTCCACTGCTCTCATGATCAAGAGTTGTGTGTTCACATGGTGCGTGCACTGGTGTACAAATAAACAAAGTTACCTTGAGTGGGGCAATGAGAAAGACTCTAAAACAAGTCACATTTGCAATTGCTGACCACAGTCCAGTCAGTGTCATGGTCCAAATACTAAAACCTTTGTTTGCTGCCATGTACTAACACAATAAATAAACCAGTGCCTGACACAGATTCCTCAACCGCTAACATACTCCCACGTGAAGCGAAATTAAAACACAATTTCTAGAAATAACAAACGTATCACCAAAGTGCAAACATTCAAGCAAATCTTCTTTTAAAACAAAGTTTCACACTGTCCTATGTCAGAGAGTTTAAGTGCAAATCATCAAGCCAGTAAATATGTTAGAATTCCTGTTCCCTTTTTTTAAACATGAATACCTTTTGGAATGAAATTTGTAAAATTACTGAAATGTGATTAATGATAAAAGGAAAAAAATGCAGGAGTATTTTAAACGTTACAAATCATTTTAAGCATGAAGCCAGAAAGGACTGTTCAGCGTGTCAAGCATACCCCTTCGAAAGAACAAGCCAAATCCCAACTTACCATGGTCTGCAACCCTCTCACTGATATCCGCTGGAGGAAACTTCTGCATAGATTCTAAATTGGTAAAACCAAGCCATATTGAACATCTAAAACTGAATTAATTTGTTTTTTTCTTACTGAAAACCCATTTCCATGATGTATCAGAACATACATTTGGCAGAAAGAAAGAGGGTTGGGGAGGCAGACTGGGAAAGTTGGAAGCTCATGTAGAGTATAAACATCGGTATGGACTAGTTGGGCTGAATCGCCTGTTTTAGTGTTGTTAAAGTGGAGTCCTGTAGCTCACTGGTTAGAGCACTCGCTTTGCAAGTGAGAGACCTGAGTTCAATTCCAGGCAGAGGGCGAAACCTTGGGCAAGTTTCCTTACTCCACACGGAGCCTAATAATAATCCCTCCAAAACAAAACAATAATAAATTGGTCACTTCAATCCACGACTGTTTGTGGGACACTGCTATGCGCAATTGGCCGCTGCGTTCGCCCACAAATATACAGTCAATTCACTTTACAGTATTTTCTGTGAAGCGCTTTGGGACGTCTAGAAGACGTGAAAAGCTCTATGTCAAATGCAAGGATTATTATTATTAGTCTAAGTAATTCTATTTACTGCAGTTATTGTGATTTTCAGGAACCAGTCTACTTCATGTTAATAGTATTAGAGCATTCAGTTGATGTTTAGATCAGTTGTCAAAATTTTAAAATTTGCTTGCAATCAATCCGAAAACAGATATTATAAGTTCTTCTGCTGCTTCTGAATATCCTGGGCATTCAATAATTTCACCACCTGTGTGCTTAATGTTTTAAAGTCTTACATTCTGTTTAGCAAGAGTGTTAAATATACTGTTTCCAAACAGAATCTGTTCCATAAATGGTTGAAGTGAAGCAACAAGAGGCTTGTGTAAAGCCATGTCCTTTAATTTTATAACTCACCCTTAATTACTTTAAGGGGCAGTAAAGTTCAAAGCTATAAAAATTTTACCAATTCAGTCTTTTACTCAGTATTACTTTCAAGAAGTCCAGGTGCAGCTTTGAATTTTCACGCAGATATTTTCAAAGGTATTTCAAAAGTTAAATCTTTTCAGGCAGAAAAAAAGAGCACGAGAGGGAGAAAATAAATGGATGGAGCAGGATGGAGGGAAGGCAAATAAGCCCCTATCAAACTGTCTTGGCAACGAAAGGAGCAGCAATCAACAATGAAATGAGCAAGCAAACAAAGAAGAAACTGGAGTGAAAGAATGTAAAGAACACCGCAGAAAAAAACACAAGTGTTGCATGATTGGAGTATTGTCAATGCAATATAAAGGTGTCTCCAGTCTCATTGTTTATCCAGGGTATAAGCTTTTGCTCATGTACATTGTACATAATGGAATAAAAACCTGACTGCCAATAGTAGCCAGTTTACAGCAGGAGTGAAAATGAAACCTTCATTGCGTTCATTTCCAAATGCTTAAAAAGATGTTTTTGTTAGGAATAATATGCAATATCTATTTCAAAAGGCAGTTATTTGAATGAACAAGTATACGTCCCATTGAGATAGCTGGACAAGTTCTGAAAGAAATAGCTGAATATTCTTTCACTACAGAAGCCAATTCATTCCAATTGGGGCTGAAGGAAACAGAAAGGCCCTTCTTCCTTGCTCAAGCTTAATGTGAGACAGATGACAATCTGTGTTCAATGTGGCTCTGGTATTTATTCAACCTGCCATCAGAGGGTCTCAGCAGAGTCTAGTGAAGACATAAACTGATTTTGTAATGCACTTGATAAAATTTCAAACAATAGAGTTTAACTCCGTTCTTCAATGACATCTGCTGACATCAATCAATTCATATCAAAGCAAAGATGGGTAAGTGGAGCATTCAGCACTTTGAGACATCCTCCCGACGTGAAATAATAATAATAATTATTATTGGGACATCCTCCCTATTATTATATTATTATTCAGCACCTAGAGACGTCCTCTCAACGTGAAAGGCGCTATACAAATGTAATGTTGTATTGCATCATTCAAAACAATAACAATTCTGACTGTCAGTTCAATCTTGTTGGCTATATTCCAAATATATTCGCAAAGACATTAAATGTACAAGAGCAGGAATGATCGGGAGCGAAAAAGGCTGTTTTAGGGCAAGTGTTGTATTCAGATAATGCAAAAAATTCTCAGGTCTGAAGCTCGAGTGGTTTGTGTAAATCCTCTGAACTCTGGGATTACAGGTATACTGCAGAATAAGACCCTGATTATACCACAGGAAGGAAACTGCTATTGATTCATGACTGGTTATGAAACCACACCATTAAAAAATAGTTGAAGTTTGTTAGTGATTGAGGAGTTTTCCTTCTCGGTGAACTGCAGAGTTTATTTTTATGTTGAGAGCTGAATTACTGTTAAGCTATTTAAGTTGTAACAGACCAATCACTCCTCACTCACAACAAACTCCACCTGCCAGCACCTCAGACCCTGGCAGGCTCCAGTTCTCCCAGAGGATTGATTTCAAAATCCTCAACCTCACTTACAAATCCCTTCACACACTTGCACCTTCCAAACTCTCTGATCTTCTTTCTAGTCTACTCATTTTGCCCCGTCCGCTAGGCTAGGGCTTGCTGCATGGCCCTTGCCATATCTGGGCCACCATCAGTGGCCATGCTTCCAGATTCTCCACCCACCCCATATCTGCGTATCTGTAAAGTCATGCCTTAAATCCTACCTCCTCAACTGCTGCCTGCACCTATGGTCGCCTCCTCTGCTCCTATTTGATGTCTGACCCAGTCACTGTAATGCTCCAAGTCATTGTCTCACATGATGAACACTGTATAAATGTAAGTTACTGTTTTTTAGTAGTTTGATTGGATGTTCCAGCACCTTGGGACATCCTTCTGACGTGAAAGGCACTATACAAATGTAATTTGTTGTTTTTGTTGTTATTTTTAGTGATGGCTTTCCTTGCGTTTGTGTTGGACACCTGGTCAAAAATCATTGCGTTTATCCTGCTTCATGCAGGAGAGCATCTTGCAACACACAAAAACACAAATAAAAGGATTTTCAGTGCATACAATCAAGTAAAATCGATGAAGTCATGTCTTTATAAAGTATTCCTATAGGACATTCAAGGTAATTGTGCTTTTGTCACTGTTACAGTATGTGCACTGGGACATTGAACTTACAACAGACAAATTAAATTGTATAGAATATTCTACTATTTTCCGTCTTTTGAAAATTTTGAACAATATCCACTTTTATTAAAAATGTTGGTGCGTAGCCTTCAATTATTACTCAAACAATGAGTATTTAGTAAATGATAAGAGACATGCATGAGTAAACCTATCACTGCTAAAAGGTAAACAAATGTAGTTCAAAGGAGAAAGAGAGAGAAATGTGGGAACAGTTGTGTGAGGATAGAGACAACGAATGAGAGAGAGACAGAGAGAGGGATCAGGGAAGGGATTTTATTCAGAGGGAAAGAGATGAGTTTTGGGGAGCGAGTTCTTTTGGCGGAGATAGTTTTTTGGGGGGAGATAATTTTTAGAAGGAGACTTTTGGGGAGAGAGAAAGAGATGAGGGGAGAGTTTGTGGGAGAGAGAAAGAGATGAGGGGACATGGATGAGGGATATGTTTTTTGGAGGAAGAGAGAGAGATGGAGGAGGAGAGAGAGATGAAGGGACAGTGTTGTGGGAGAGGTGGGGAGGGAGAGAGAGATAAGGGGACAAGGTTGTGGAGGAGGGAAAGAGAGATGAGGGGACAGTGCTGTGGGGAGAGGGAGAGATAGGGGACAGTGTTGTGGGGGAGGGAGGGAGATAAGGGGACAGTGTTGTGGGGGGGAGGGAGATGAGGGGACAGTGTGGTGTGTGTGGGGGGGGGGTGAGGGGGCAGTGTGGTGTGTGTGTGGGGGGGGGATGAGGGGACAGTGTGGTGTGTGTGTGGGGGGATGAGGGGACAGTGTGGTGTGTGTGGGGGGGGATAAGGGGACAGTGTGGTGTGTGTGTGGGGGGATGAGGGGACAGTGTGGTGTGTGTGTGGGGAGGGGATGAGGGGACAGTGGTGTGTGTGTGGATGAGGGGACAGTGTGGTGTGTGTGGGGGGCTGTGTGGTGTGTGTGGTGTGTGTGTGGGGGGGTGTGAGGGGGCTGTGTGGTGTGTGTGGTGTGTGTGGGGGGGGTGAGGGGGCAGTGTGGTATTGGGGGCGGTGAGGGGGCAGTGTGGTGTGTGTGGTGTGTGTGGGGGGGGTGAGGGGGCAGTGTGGTGTGTGTGGTGTGTGGGGGGGTGAGGGGCAGTGTGGTGTGGGGGGGTGAGGGGGCAGTGTGGTGTGTGTGGTGTGTGGGGGGGTGAGGGGGCAGTGTGGTATTGGGGGCGGTGAGGGGGCAGTGTGGTGTGTGTGGTGTGTGTGGGGGGGGTGAGGGGCAGTGTGGTATTGGGGGCGGTGAGGAGGCTGTGTGGTGTGGGGGGGTTGGGGGGGTGAGGGGCAGTGTGGTGTGTGGGGGGGTGAGGGGCAGTGTGGTGTGGGGGGGTGAGGGGCAGTGTGGTGTGTGTGGTGTGTGGGGGGGTGAGGGGCAGTGTGGTATTGGGGGCGGTGAGGGGCAGTGTGGTGTGTGTGGTGTGTGTGGGGGGGTGAGGGGGCAGTGTGGTATTGGGGCGGTGAGGGGGCAGTGTGGTGTGTGTGTGTGGGGATGAGGGGACAGTGTGGTGTGTGTGGGGGGGGATAAGGGGACAGTGTGGTGTGTGTGTGGGGATGAGGGGACAGTGTGGTGTGTGTGTGTGGGGGGGGGGGTGAGGGGACAGTGGTGTGTGTGTGGATGAGGGGACAGTGTGGTGTGTGTGGGGGGGGCTGTGTGGTGTGTGTGGTGTGTGGGGGGGGGGTGTGAGGGGGCTGTGTGGTGTGTGTGGTGTGTGTGGGGGGGGTGTGTGCGGTGTGTGTTGTGTGTGTGGTGTGTGTGGGGGGGTGAGGGGGCAGTGTGGTGTGTGTGGTGTGTGGGGGGGTGTGGGGGCAGTGGTGTGTGTGGTGTGTGTGGGGGGGGTGAGGGGGCAGTGTGGTGTGTGTGGTGTGTGTGGGGGGGTGAGGAGGCAGTGTGGTGTGTGTGGTGTGTGGGGGGTGAGGGGGCAGTGTGGTATTGGGGGCGGTGAGGGGCAGTGTGGTGTGTGTGGTGTGTGGGGGGCGTGAGGGGCAGTGTGGTGTGTGTGGTGTGTGGGGGGGTGAGGGGCAGTGTGGTATTGGGGGCGGTGAGGGGGCAGTGTGGTGTGTGTGGTGTGTGTGGGGGGGGTGAGGGGGCAGTGTGGTGTGTGTGGTGTGTGGGGGGTGAGGGGGCAGTGTGGTGTGTGTGGTGTGTGTGGGGGGGTGAGGGGGCTGTGTGGTGTGTGTGGTGTGTGTGGGGGGGTGAGGGGGCTGTGTGGTGTGTGTGGTGTGTGGGGGGTGAGGGGGCAGTGTGGTGTGTGTGGTGTGTGGGGGGGTGAGGGGCAGTGTGGTGTGTGTGGTGTGTGGGGGGGTGAGGGGCAGTGTGGTATTGGGGGCGGTGAGGGGGCAGTGTGGTGTGTGTGGTGTGTGTGGGGGGGGTGAGGGGGCAGTGTGGTGTGTGTGGTGTGTGGGGGGTGAGGGGGCAGTGTGGTATTGGGGGCGGTGAGGGGCAGTGTGGTGTGTGTGGTGTGTGTGGGGGGGTGAGGGGGCAGTGTGGTGTGTGTGGTGTGTGGGGGGGTGAGGGGGCAGTGTGGTGTGTGTGGTGTGTGGGGGGTGAGGGGTAGTGTGGTATTGGGGGCGGTGAGGAGGCTGTGTGGTGTGGGGGGGTTGGGGGGGTGAGGGGCAGTGTGGTGTGGGGGGGGTGAGGGGGCAGTGTGGTGTGTGTGGGGGGGTGAGGGGCAGTGTGGTATTGGGGGCGGTGAGGAGGCTGTGTGGTGTGGGGGGGGTTGGGGGGGTGAGGGGGCAGTGTGGTGTGGGGGGGGTGAGGGGGCAGTGTGGTGTGTGTGGGGGGTGAGGGGGCAGTGTGGTATTGGGGGCGGTGAGGAGGCTGTGTGGTGTGGGGGGGGTTGGGGGGGGTGAGGGGGCAGTGTGGTGTGTGTGGGGGGGTGAGGGGGCAGTGTGGTATTGGGGGCGGTGAGGAGGCTGTGTGGTATGGGGGGGGGGGGTGAGGGGCTGTGTGGTGTGTGTGGTGTGTGTGGGGGGGTGAGGAGGCTGTGTGGTGTGGGGGGGGTGAGGGGGCTGTGTGGTGTGGGGGGGTGAGGGGGCTGTGTGGTGTGGGGGGGGTGAGGGGCTGTGTGGTGTGGGGGGGGTGAGGGGGCTGTGTGGTGTGGGGGGGGTGAGGGAGGTGAGGGGGCAGTGTGGTGTGGGGGGGTGAGGGGGCTGTGTGGTGTGGGGGGGTGAGGGGCTGTGTGGTGTGGGGGGTGAGGGGGCTGTGTGGTTGGGGGGGGTGAGGGGGCTGTGTGGTGTGGGGGGGTGAGGGGGGTGAGGGGCAGTGTGGTGTGGGGGGGTGAGGGGACAGTGTGGTGTGTGTGGTGTGTGTGGGGGGGGTGAGGGGCAGTGTGGTGTGTGTGGTGTGTGGGGGGTGAGGGGGTAGTGTGGTATTGGGGCGGTGAGGAGGCTGTGTGGTGTGGGGGGGGTTGGGGGGTGAGGGGAGTGTGGTGTGGGGGGGGTGAGGGGGCAGTGTGGTGTGTGTGGGGGGTGAGGGGCAGTGTGGTATTGGGGCGGTGAGGAGGCTGTTGGTGTGTGTGGTGTGTGTGGGGGGGGGTGAGGGGGCTGTGTGGTGTGTGTGGGGGGGGTGAGGGGGCTGTGTGGGGGGGTGAGGGGCTGTGTGGTGTGGGGGGGGGTTGGGGGGCGGATGAAGGAGGTTCCGTGTGTTCTTTAAACCCACGACACACATCGCAGGTGTGTGAAGATGTCCCGGTGCCCCCCCCCCCCCCGCCCCGGGGTACCCCCCCCCCGCCCCGGGATACCCCCCCCCCGCCCCGGGATGCCCCCCCCCCGCCCCGGGGTGCCCCCCCCCGCCCCGGGGTACCCCCCCCCCCCGCCCCGGGGTGCCCCCCCCCCGCCCCGGGGTACCCCCCCCGCCCCGGGGTGCCGGGTACCTGCTGTGGCCGCTTCTCTCGGCCGCTGTTGTGGGGGTTCGGCGACCGCGTGAAGGCTGAGAATCTCCTCCAGGTCCGCGCTGCCGTGGGCGCCGCCATCTTGGTGAGGGCGGGGGGTCAAAGGTGACCGGCCGCCCGCTGACGTCACCGCAGCCCCTTCCCCAGCAGTGTGGAGCTGACTCTCCACCACCAGCGAATGGCACCAGAGGGGAAGGCGGCTTCCAAATAATAACAATAATAATAATAATAATAATAATAAATATAATAATAATAATACTAATAATAATAATAATCCTTGCATTTGATAGAGCGCTTCTCGCGTCTTCTCGACGTCCCGAAGCGCTTCGCAGAGTGGACTGTAAAGTGAATTGACTGTATGATTGTGGGCGAAACGCGGCGGCCAATTGCGCACAGCGGCGTCCCCGCAACCGGCCGTGGATGGTGTTTTGTTCCTCCCCAAGTCGTATTGCGCTGCCACACAGAGTGCGCGGGTGCGCGCGGGGCGTGCGATGAGTGAAGGCTGCAATATCAGTGCAAGTTGTTGTTTGTTGTTGTTGTTTGTTGTTGTTGTTGCATTTCAAATGCCAGGATTATGATTTGGGTTCCGTCGTGGGTTTAAGGACAATTTCCCACTCGCGTTTTGTTAAACATACTATCCTTTTTGATTGTGGTAATGACTAGAATACTGTTGGTGAAATGCGGCAGCCAATTGCGCACAGCAGTGTCCCACAAACAGTCGTGGATTGAAATGAACAATCTATTATTGTTTTTTTTGAGGGATTATTATCAGGTGTGTGGAGTAAGGAAACTTGCCCAAGGTTTCACCCTCCCGGGAATCGAACCCAGGTCTCTTGCTTGCAAAGCGAGTGCTCTAACCACTGAGCTACAGGACTCACTGAGCTACAAGTGGCCAAGAAAAGTTCAGAAAATACTGACATAATTGTTGTATCATCAAAGAAAAGTGAAGATCTTCAATAGATAACTTCAGTTATCAACATGATGCAATGTTGGAAAGCCCAGTCTTTCAATGAGACATTAAACCAATGCCAGTTCACGTAAATGTTAAAGATCCCAAAGATCAAAAAGAGAAAGGAGTTTCTCTCAGTCTCCTGGCCAATAATCCCCCAAATAAAATTGGTTGTTCGTTTCATGGCTGTTTGTGGGACATTGTTGTGCTCAAATTGGCTTCTGTGTTCACCTACAAAATGCACAGTCACTGCGGTTTATAGTAAAATCCTGTGAAGTGCTTTGAGACATCTCGGCAATATGATAAGGCGCTATAGTAAATACAATTATTATTTTTAATTTTATATACAGATATTTATTGTATATATATATATAACAAATGTGCAGCACTAATTCATGTTTGACTTGTATATATTTTTTAAATATGTTTTTGAACACATTGAACAGTGTTTACTTTCTCACTGTTCTTGATGGAAGGATGGAAAATAGAAAATGTTTGCTTGATGCTTTGCATCTTATGTCACTTGCAAAGACAGATGATGTGCACTGAGTAATATACATCTTGTTTGAATCAGCTATTAATTAGGCAAAAAGATGTTGTCATGCCCACCTTGTTTGAATCATCTGTACAGACCTCAACACTGAAAGCCCACAAACCACAAAATTGAGCACATTATTCCCCTCCCCCACATATGAATGAAGAGGAAATGGCTTTATCAAAAAAAAGAGGATTCCAACATTCCAAACAAATCATCCTTCTCACAATTTATTCAAATTAAATGTACTGACTGTTTGGTGAAAGCTATTTGGTTCCTAAGGGGTTAACTCTGGAGAGTGGGTCAACATCCAAACAAACCTACCGCTTCACCAGTGTGACCCTTTTTTGCTGCACAGCCTTTGAACTTTGCTCCCTTCACCATCTGAATTATTCAGAGTCTGGTGGGGAAGCACCCACCTGCACAAACATGACCACGTTTCAGAGTCAGTTACTCTGGTGAAGGCATCCGATACCCTTGTGCTTGTGCCTAATGCACAACAGACCCAACACCATCTTGTGCCAGACATCGTCAATAGGCTGGGCTTCACTGCTCACTTCGACAGGGTGGGCCTGATTGACAGCCATCTGGATGGAACTGGGAATCTGAAGCCACCCTGGGAGATCTTTGGTGGTTTGAAATGCTCTGTGAGAGATTTTGTCACACATCAGATACAGTGAAAACCATATTAAAGATATAAAGCTTGAGGCAGTTCTCTAATAAAGTCCATAAACGTAGTAAATCTATAAAGTATTGTAAAATGAAAGGCTTTTCAATGAAATGGTCACCGACTGTGGTCAGTGCAAATGAGCTTATCATGTAAGCTCATCTATTTTTGTGTCCGTCTCATTCCTTTGCAATACTCATTCATTGACAGCACAAATGAGAGAGTGTGGGCACCAGGAAAAGACAAACTGCTGGTTCCACAAAAGTGAATCAATATTGAACTTAAATTGTTGCTCCCACTTTACCTGGAATTACAGATATTTTCGCACAGAAACACATCATTCACCTCAACAAGCATGGATTGGTGATAACCTGCCATTATTGGGCAACTTCTTTTTCGTAAACCAATAATTTCTATTGTATGCTGTACACCTTATTTGCAGAATTTTGGATTTTTAAAAACAATTAGTCTTTATTTGGAAGTTAGTTTTCTTAAGATTTTAAAACAATTTGAAATGAAAGAAAAAAGCACAGCTTCCAAGACTGAATCTAAACATTTTCCACAATTCTGCATTACCTTAAATTATAGGCAATGGATTTAAGATTAAAACCATGGTACATTTAAATCTTCATGTATTTGCACAGCTCTATTTTAAAGATAAATCGAAAATATAATTATTTTTGCTTGGGGTCTGTTCAACATGGAATACTTGTTACATTTATAATCATTCCCAATTAGACACTTGCAAGTCAAGCTAAACAATATTCTTAGATCTACATTTGCCATTCTGCTCAGGTTCTCAAAATCCTGTATCACTGCCTTTTCTAAAAACATTTCTTTCCATCAAAGAAATTAAATTCATCTTCATAACAGAGCCCTATGCCCTGGAATCGTTCTTGTTTCCAATTAACTCTTTTGAAACAGAGCTAGATGAACGTCTGGAAAAGAATGGGACTGCAATTTGGAGGGATAACTGTAGACACAGATGATGAAATGGTCTACAGAGCACTCGTTTCCTGTGTCCCTCGGAACATAGGAATGCGAAAAGTCAAGGATAATAATGTTTGAATCATACACACAGCTCTTTCACCAGATTCTGTTTGAGTTTCAGGCAAAAGCTTCAGAGTTTTCACTTGGATAAATTTGGTTCTTTCAAGAGATTGAATGAATCTGATGAAGTCCATATCAATAATGAACTCATTTGTTGGTGTATTCTTTCCCACCAATTTTGGCACAATGGTTAGGCCTAAAGTCACTGATTACCATCAGAGTGATTTTCTTCCAATTTTATATGGTAATCCCCTCCAAATACAAATTAACTTCAATTAATTGGCTAACGATTAATCTCATTATTATTTACAATGAGTCCTGCAGTTTAGTGGTTAGACCACTTGCCTCATAAGTGAGAGGCCCTGGGTTCAATGGTTTGATTCCCAGCAGGGCAAAACCTAAGGCAAGTTTCCTTACTCCGCACACCTCTCTTTACCTAGCAGAAAGTAGGAATCCAGTTGTTAGTCGATTGGCAGATCGCTTTTCCGGGAGTAATAATCCCTTTAAAATAAATAAATAATAATAATTTGATCACTCAATCCATGACTGTTTGTGGGACACTGCTGTGTGCAATTGGCTGTCACGTTTCGTCCACACAATATACAGTCAATTCACTTTATAGTATATCCTGTGAAGCGCTTCAAGACGTTTCGAAGACATGATAAGGCGCTATATCAAATGCAAGGATCATTATTATGGGATGTTGCTGCAGCAGATTAGCTTGTGCCTTTCCCAATACAGTATAAGGTTAACTTTCATTTCTAAATCAGTTACGCTTTGTAAAGTGCTTCAAGGTATTTATTTTTACATGATAGGAACTATATAAATGTAAATTATTATTACATATTTGCGATTTTCTGAGGTTCAATTCACATCAGTTATGCTACTTTTCAATGCTAAGAGCTATATCCAGAGCATTTCAGTGGTTATAAAGGTCAAACCTCAGTTATTCAACAAGGTCCAGATAAAATGCAGAATGTTTGTAACATTCCACATTGCTATGGTTCCCATAATGGATTCAGTCTCGGTTGAATTTTCAATGCTTCTATTTGGCAATATTTCAGCACTGTATGTAAAAATCTATCAAGCTTACAGTTATAGATTTGTGCAAAGAATGTTAAAAGCCATTGCCTGAGTCGAAAGGTTCCTCATTCCTACGTGATGGCATAATGGATGAGATGTTATGAACGAGGTCCTTCCCTGGTTGTCCTTCAAGTGAACACTAAAAGATTCCACGACGCTGTGCAACAACAACAACAAGATTGCATTCATAGAGTGCCTTTCACGTCGGGAGGACGTCCCAAGGCGCTGGACAGTTGGGTCGGGACCCGAGCAGGGAGGAAATGATCAGGGTGAGGGGAGAGAAGGGAGGGAACGAGGAGGGGGTAGAGAGTCGAGAGGGGAGGTGCAGGCACGGTTGAAGAGAAGAGTGCAAAATGAGAAGGGAGTTTCTCCTGATGTCTTCGCCAACAACCCTCCAGATAGAATGATCATTAACTTCATGGCTGTTTGTGGAACTTCTGGTGCGCAATAACCAACATATTTACCTACTAAAACAGTCTCAACACCTGATCCTTTCCAGAATTAGGTAAGCAGGATGCATCCCTTCAGGGAGAGAGTGTGCACTCCATTCCAACAATCTATCTCTGGGATTTCCATGTATAGGTGGGATGCATGGAAATCTCAGCTTGGTTAGGATACTCTTAATCATGGTGATGGGTTTCCATATGTGTCAGACCCTGGCTGAACCCCCCAACCACCCCGAAAAGAGAGATTAAATACTGTAAAATGCTGTAACATTAAAAGTTCAACCCAAAGAAAACCCAATTTGCCTCCCATGAAATATTTTTAGAGATCTAATTATTTAATGTATTGCAGAAGTGTGAAAGGCTCAGTCAAATCCACCAAATCTTGAACCGAGAACACTCAAGAGTACAAAAATAGAGCTTCCGTTGTCTCACGAGCCCTTATAATTTTGTTCATATAGTTTATAATTGCATTGGAAATAATCACATAAAACTTACTCTCATGTAGCTCATTGTCTGCTTTCAACCCTAATATTGAATTATTGAATTACCATCAGCACTCTGAAATAGTGGCCTGCGTGAAGGGAAGTATATAAATACATGTTTTGTTGTTGTTGTGGATCGTACTGTATTATTGATACATGCTCTGCATGAGAAGCTACAATTTGCAGATTCTACATGACAGAAAACAATTGCACAATTGTTAATGTACTCAGATGTCAATAGTACACGTTGCCTTCATGGGTTTTAAAACTCTGAACTGAGTTGCTCAACGTTGATCTCTTTATTTAATTGGTTGGTTACTGTGTGTTCCAGTTCAGTCCAATTTATAGAATTACCACAGTGAACCTGAACCCACTTCCTTAAAATTGCAACAAAATATCAGCCAGAGAGCACTCTCATTAAAAGTAAAAATTGGGGATGGAACTTTCAAGCAAACAACAAATGGTTCAAGCAAAATGTTGTCTAGCATTTGGGTCCTATATCTACAATAATGACAAATCCAGTCGTCTGTTCAAGTGATTGGGTAAGTGAAATGCTTGTAGTCTATTTCCAATTATGTACTCAATAGGAAAATCTTGCATCATTTCTGCCTGTGTCCGTTCAGGCAATAGGAAGACTACTCCTTCCTATTGGCAAATGCAACTTCAAATAAAATAATGGAAAACCATGAGGACAAATTGACTAGTTTAGTTGAACTGTCTGGTCCCTTCCGAATACAGCGCTTGAAAATACAGCATACAATTGGAGTTGTTTTCACAAGAGTTAAATGTGTTTTCTTTTTATTTGAGCGCAGTTTGCAATAATTCATTGTTTCCATACACCAGAGAATGCAATTTCTGGACAGTTATTTAATTCTGCCTCAATTTCCGTGCTAAGTAATGCAGTACAACATTTGTTCTTGGTTAGCTGAACTTTTCAATAATACGGATGTCTGAAGACATCACTGGATAAACAGCCATCTCACTGTAAGCCTAGAACCACCACACCTGATTTCTGAGGGTACATAAGAATGGAATGGTCTTGTCTGGGGCAAAGCTTATAAGAACAAATTTTCTTGCGATAAATACCAATTTCAAAACTCAAAGCGCTTGCAAAGTACTAAGATCCACTCTGCATTTTGAGGGGTGTACCAGATTTTTGTTTAACCAATAAGTGCTGGTGAAATCACTGAGAGATAATCTGTGCAACAGAATTTAGTGAGCCCAAACCTGAGTGCTGAATTAAGCAGATTAAAAAAACATGATTGGCAAACGTTTTGGGGGTCAGAAGAATTTAAGAAATTGCAGAATAAGATAGGACCAATTGGGTCCCATCATACCTGCTCCGTACACATTTATGACCTTTCACTCCTCCTCCAAAAACACAGTCACTGCATTTTAGAGTGTATACTCTTTGGGATGTCCTCCCAAGGTGAAAGAATGTAAGGATTATTACTATTTATCTGCAAGTTGCTATACTATCTGCAGCTCTGTGGAGTCCTGTAACTCAAGCAAGAGTCCTGGGTTCGATTCCCGACAGGGCAAAATGTTGGGCAAGTTTTCTTACTCCACTGGCCTCTGTTTATCTAGCAGTAAGTAAGAAACCAGTTGTCAGTTGATTGGCAGATCGCTTTTCCGAGGGTAATAATTCCTTCAAAAAGGAAAAAAATAATAAATTGGTCACTTCAATCCATGACTGTTTGTGGGACACTGCTGTGCGCAATTGGCTGCCACATTTCGCCCACAAAATATACAGTTAATTCACTTTACAGTATATTTTGTGAAGCGTTTTGAGACGGCTCGAAGATGTGATAAGGCATTATATCAAATGCAAAGATCATTATTATTATTACAATGGACTTCATCGAACTCACTTATTCTTCTGAACAAATCTTCAACAAGGTTTCTACCTTCCTCTCCGAAGATAAATCAAGTAACACTCCAGAATATCCGTTATCCAGTGATGCCTTCCCTATAATGTTACCTCTGTAAGTTTCAAGAGATGTCAAGATGCTGCCCGTGTAAAGGGTGCTATATAAATGCAAGTTGTTGTTTCAACCAAATTTGAAACTGTCATGCTCTTCGGGAGAATAAACCCAAATGATAACCTTTCACACATTTTCATGTAATCAGATCATATTCGTCTGCTATCTAACATTGGAAGAGATACCAGGTGGCATGGGGTAAAAATGTGATGCTTCTTAACAGATCTGGTGTGAAAAAAATCATTCTGGGCAAGAAAGAGATGAAAGGAGTCTCCCTGGGTCTGAACTGGCTAAAAAGAGAAACACCTGGGAAAGCCAGGCAGGTCCATAATAAACCAAGGCATTTTTGATAGATGCTAACCTTGACTGGCACAATGAAACTTGACAGTGCACATGTGCCCTCATAGGAACATGGGAACATAAGAACAGGAGTAAGCCATTCAGACCTTCAAGCCGGTTCTGGCATTTAATTAGATCATGACTGATCTGTACCTCAACTAATCCTTTTAATTCCAATTTCCCACTTTCTTCCCATATCCCTTGATACCCTGACCTACCAAAAATTTATCAACCTCACTCTTGAAGGTGTGGATGGGTCCAGCATCCACGGCCTTTTGGAAGGGAGCATTCCAGATTTCTATCACCCTTTGAGTAAAAAAATGCTTCCTGATTTCACTTTTAAATGGCCTGGTTCTGATTTTAACACTTTGCCCGTTTGTCTTGGCTTGCCCCACCAGAGGAAACAGCTTCTCTGTATCTACCCTATCGCCTATCGAATCCCTTTATCATCTTAAATACCTCAATCAAATCAAATCACCCCTCTACACTCAATAGAATACAGCAAATAGCTCTGCTAGGCAGAGCCTCAAAGGATAGGTCAGTCCAAGCTGCAAAAGTACTGTGGAATGTGCCAGAAATTTGTGGTGTTGGATGCCAAAATATAATTCTCAGGGATGTAGGATTCAATGTTTAAAATTATGCCATTCCCTTTTACTTCAACAGCTAATAATATTGCTCAGGCAGCCACTACAGAATCAGATCAGGTTAGGTTGGAAAAAAGAGTAAAGTACTGCTATAAAGGAAGACAGGGGCACTGGTTAGAGTAAAAAAATGGGTAATTAATGGTTGATTGTGAGAAAAGTTAAGAGGTACTGACAGTAATGTTATCAAGAGCAGGTCAATAGACTGCTGGAGATGCAAAGGAAACAGATTCCAAATACAGCTGCAGCCCTTCCCTCGTGAAGTCTATCAGCACATCTGGTTTCTTTGACTGTTTTCTTCGCTGCCATTTCTGTTGCCTGTGACAGGATTAATTAATGTTGAAATCAATTCTGTCTGTGTTGAGGGATAGAATAAAGACACATTTTGTCATTGGACCTTAAAAGAAAGCGAACATGAAACTGTCCTTTTCTACTTTTGTTTAACAATCTAGGTAAAGGGGTAAGCCTCACACTGCAGGAGACGACCAAGCTGGAAAATTATAGGCATTTTCTTTCTTCCTATGTGTCTTTCTTCCCAAGGTGCTCTGTCCAGCTCCTTGGGACGTCCTCCCAACGTGAAAGGCTTTATGCAAATGTAATCTGGGAGACCTGTAGCTCAGCGGTTAGAGCACTCACGTTGCGAGCGAGACACCTGGGTTCAATTCCAGGCAGGGCGAAACCTTGGGCAAGTTTCCTTACTCCACATGCCTAATAATAATCCTTCCAAAAAACAATAATAAATGGGTCATTTTCAATCCACGACTGTTTGTAGGACACTGCTGTGTGCAAATGGCTGCCGCGTTTCGCCCACAAATACACGGTGAATTCACTTTACAGTCTATTCTGTGAAGCCCTTTGAGACGTCGAGAAGACGTGAAAAGCGTTATATCCAATGCAAGGATTATTATAATCTTGTTGTTGTTCTCGGTCAGAATCAAGTTGCTCCATTGCAGGTGGACTCTCGATTGTAATTTGGACACAAGGTGTGCCCATACCCCCTGCTCATGTGGTGGTGGATGGGGGAAAAATATACTGTGAAGTGAATTATTTTGTTGGTGAAACGAGGCAGCCAATTGTGCACAGCAATGTCCAAAAACAGTCGTGGATTGAAGTGACCAATTTATTATTGTTATTTTTTTTGAAGGAATTATTATCTCCAGAAAAGCGATCCACCAATTGACTAACAATCGATTACCTACTTACTGCTAGGTAAAAAGAAACGTTGTAGAGTAAGGAAACTTGTCCAAAGATCTGCACTGCTGGGAATCAAACCCAAGTCTTTTGCTTGTGAGGCAAGCGCTCTAACCATTGAGCTACAGGACTCCACAATGCAACTGGAGAGCATGTGACAATCAACGCACCCTTTTCTTGTGTCCTAGCAGTATCTCCTCACCATGACTCCCTTCAGATAAGAGGTCAGAAACTAATAGTGATTCACATGCACTGCTCCCATTAGGAGGCAGCATTCCTATTCCTTTCTGCATTGCTGTTTCTATATGCTTTGCACTTCTGAATCATATTGCGTTGGAGTAGATTGTCTCTGGGATGAGACTAATCAGATGTTGGATGGATCTTTCCAGTGATATCATCAATGTGTCTACACTCATCAGAGGAAATGGATGTAAACCTATTAGTTCTACATTCTGTTTTTAACAGAAACATTAGTCTCAGCCACCACTATGGGTAGATCTGCACCTCAGGTACTTATGCCATCTAATATGCTCCTTCTTTGCAGTACTTCAGCAAGCTTGCAAACCTATTGTAAATTACATTTATTTATAAATTATATAGCACCTTCACTTCAGGAGGGAGGACATCTCAAAGAGCTGACTGAGCACCTGAGCTGGGATTAGGGGTGATGTGGGGTGGAAAGAGAGGAATGCCACATAAGGTTTCTAATAACATTTTTAAAGTAGGATTCCCAGATGTGTAAAATGCAGAATATTCTTTCCTAAAATGAATCATTCCAGTTAAGAGAAAAAAAATCGAGCGATTTTGTGCTTTTCCTCCACGGACGTGCATATTACAGAACAGATGTTGTCTGCGAGAGTCTTACAAGAGAGTTTAGTTAAAATGTTAGTAGGAGCCCTTGTGACATCTGTTGCTTTATGAACGTGATGCACAATAGATTTGCTGGGGTAGTATTTATAATAAATAAATAATAATGATCCTCGCATTTGATATTGCGCCTTATCACGTCTTTTTGAGACGTCTCAAAGGACTTCACAGAATATACTGTAAAGTGAATTGACTATATGTCTGTATATATATATTTAAATATGTATATTTTGGTGTTTTATGAGCGTTCTCTAATATGGAAGGATTGTGCAACATCAGCTCAAGTGTCGAGTCCTGCAGCGCGGTGGTTAGAGCAATCGCCTCGCAACGAGAGACTTGGTTCGATTCCCGGCAGGGTGAAATGTTGGACAAGTTTCCTTACTCCACATGCCTCAGTTTGCCTAGCAGTAAGTAGGAACCTGGTTATTAGTTGATTGGCGGATCGCTTTTCCGGGAGTAATTTGTGGAGTCCTGTAGCTCAGTGGTTAGAGCACTCGCCTTGCAAGCGAGACACCTGGGTTCAATTCCAGGCAGGGCGAAACCTTGGGCAAGTTTCCTTACTCCACACGCCTAATAATAATCCCTCCAAAAATAAAACAATAATAAATTGGTCATTTTCAATCCATGACTGTTTGTGGGACATTGCTGTGTACAATTGGCTGCCGCGTTTCGCCCACAAATATACGGTCAATTCACTTTACAGTCTATTCTGTGAAGCACTTTGAGACGTCGAGAAGATGTGAAAAGCGCTATATCCAATGGAAGGATTATTATTATATTATTACAATAATTCCTTTAAAAAAGTAATAAATTGGTCACTTCAATCCACAACTGTTTGTGGGACACTGCTGTGCGCAATTGGCTGCCGCCTTTTGCCCACAAAATATATAGTCAATTCATTTTAGAGTATATTCTGTGAAGCGCTTTGAGACTCTTCAAGGTTGTGATAAGGTGCTATATCAAATGCAAGGATTATTATTATTATTATTATTATTAAGTGCAATCTGACCATGAGTGAGAAGCAGTTATACATCACAAAGAAGCAATGATGCCACAAACAGCCATTGAAGAAATATTTTCCTTCCTTCCAATATTTTTTCTTGGTCGAATTCATTTGGCGATTGTGAACTTGTGTCTGTCAGCACTGAGTCACAGAGGGCTTCTTTCAATGTATTCAACTCAATTGTATGGAGTCCAAAGTCCAGTTCACATAGGAGCCTTGTAGCCAAAGATGGCAAAGAATTTCAACCCATCAGTCTGAAATGCATTGAGCTCTCACAGGTCATCTTAACCTCCTCTTTCTGTGCCTCAGCAATGCCCTTAACCCCCTTTCCACTTCCAACCTGCCCTAAGTGTGTGACCTTCTCAATTCCCACACCAGCCATGTTTCTGGCCTCTGCAAATATGCTTGTGCACAGCTGTGTGCAGTTTATTTCCATGAGTCTCTGGCCATTAGGAACCGGTTTGAAACTGTCCAAGTTCATTTCACATAGGAGCCTTATAACCAAAGACTGAGAAGACTTTCATCCATCAGTCTGAATTGAATTTAAACCCAGAACCCAGAGATGAAAAGAAATTGATCTGCTGATTCTCTGGGTTCAAGTTATACTTTGAAGCTGATCTTTATCCGACGTTTTGAGGAGCAGTTACCTAAGTCCTTGTTCATCAACAATATGTATGTTGTTTGACATAAAATACATGATATGTGAGGTAATCTTTCAGTTAGGCTGTACCATAATAGCTAAGACAACGTTTATCGAAGAAAAAAATGGGGAGTGGAGTTGGGGGTTAGATTTTTTCCACATACATAAATAATATAACTGTAGTTATATTAATTGTATAAATAGCTTCACCATAAATGGCAGTTGAGGCTGTGCCTGTTACAGAATTTAAAATGGGAATTGAAGAAAAATATTTATGGGAAAAAGAAATGGGAGGAAAAGTGCAAGAGTATAGGGTTAGAGAAGATAGCACTATTGGTGAATAGGTAGGTCAAGTGGCCTCCTGCGCTGTGAACTGGTTCTATAATTTGACAATTTTTCTTATTTAATACAATCATTGTATACATGAACAATTGGAATTTGACTTTAATTTTCTTTCTGTTGTGTCCACCTCTCCTAAATTTCACATCTCAGTGGTAACATTCAAATATATCCCTTTGCCTAGATTCTGATAAATCATTTGTCAACCTGGCTCAGTTGGTAGCACTCTCACTTCTGAGTAAGAAGGTTGGCGTTCAAGTGCCATGTCAGGACTTTGAATTCACATAGTGTAGGCGGATGCCCCAATGCACTGCTGGAGGAGTGTGGCATTGTTGGAGGTGTTGTCCTTCGGATGAGACATTAAACTGAAGTCATTTTTTGCCTGTTCAGGTAGATGTTAAACATCCTGTGTCACATTTCAAAAAAGAGAAGGGAGTTTCTGTTGCTCTCATGGTCAACAATCTAAATAAAATTGGTCAATCACTTCATGGCTGTTTATGTAACATCACTATGTACAACTCAGCTGCCGCTCTTATCTACAAAATATACAATCACTACACTTTACAGTATATCCAATGAAGCATTTGAGACATCCTGCTGATGTGAAAGGCACTATACCAAATACAAGGATCATAATTATTAAATCCCTTAGTCTAACAGATCAGTGTCAGCATTATTTTGTATTTGTTGTATTTGTATTTGTCCTTCCACCTCTGATATCAGAATCCATTGGTTACACAGCAAAGCTAGTGAACTGAATACATGATATTGAATAAAGTCGGTCTTGATGGTGATTCCACTCACAAATAGGGCAGAGGTTACTCACAGCATAGACAAGAGTCTGATTCCCTCACCTCCTGCATGCTTTATATTCTATGCTGCTCATCCAGCTGCTGTCGATTTATAGTCAATAAACTCAGCAAAACGTTGCATCATTATTTCTAACAGAGAATGTGCCAGGGGTGCACTGACTTCACCTAGTTGTTATGCATGTGAACTGCTCAGAGCCCCTTTGTTCTGTCTTCGTTCTCCAAGCTCCATGGCCTTACATCAGCCTCCAACGTGGTCTTCATTAGAGAAGCCGGGATCAGTTTACACTGAAGTAATGTTCCTCGCCCCTGGGCCCTGACACCAAACTCGGGGAATTTTTTTCATTTGCATTTCATTTAAGTTCAATCCCTTTTTCTGTTCCCAGTGTCAAATGAAACTTCACAATCAGTTCCAGCACAGCTTTGTTTTCTTCAGGGTTTTTTTTTGAAAAAAAATGTAAAGAAGCACACACACATACACACACACACACACACACACACATGTGNTTTTTTTCCCTCTGAACATATCTGGCCAAATAATCAGAGCCATGAAATAGGATTAAAGTTTCTGGCTTCTATCACCATCTGAATCCAAACAGTGTGGCACTTTGTAAATCTGTGAAGGCTTCACATTTAAAAATTTAATACTCTCAACTGGGATTGGGATGGAGAACCTGATAGTTGTCCCATTCTAGCAGCTGTGGATTTACACAGCTGTTTAACAGAGGACCATGACCACATATATCCTGCAGGAAGACCCAAGCAGCTGAGAATTCATCTTGCAGTGAGGCCTGTAAGAACACCACGACTGAGACCTCGGCAGCCCTTCTGTGCATTTGTGTTTTCTGCGTGGGATAACAACGGCAGTGTCTCGCCTGCATTAATTCATCTCTTCCCTCGCCATGTACACGCAAGCTGCAGATAAAAAGAACAATTCCAAATCGACGACAATCTGAAATAATAATAATAAATAATTGCAGCCCACATGTTAGCTTTCACTTTCAGGCATTGACCAACTTGGTAAGAGTTTCCAGCATTTGCTGATTTATTAAAAAAAACTGATAATACAACAACAACAACAAGATTCCATTTATAAAGCGCCTTTCACGTCAGAAGGACGTCCCAAGGCGCTGCACAGTTGGGTCATGACCCGAGCAAGGGGGAAATGGTCAGGGTGAGGGGAGGGAAGGGAGGGAGCGAGGAGNGGGGAAATGGTCAGGGAGGGAGGGAGGGAGCGAGGAGGGGGAAGAGAGTCGAGAGGGGAGCTGAAGGCACGGTCAAAGAGAAAGGTTTTGAGACCGGCCTTGAAGGAGGAGAGGGAGGAAGCGGCGAAGGCACTGGGGGATAGAGTTCCAGAGCCTAGGGGCTGAGAGGCTGAAGGCCCGACCACCAACGGTAGGGCGATTGGGGCGGGGGACGTGGAGCAGACCGGAGCCGGAGGAACGGAGGGTACGGGCAGGTAGGTAGGGGGATAGTAGGTTGGAGAGCTAGGAGGGTGCAAGGCCGTGAATGGCCTTGTAGGTGAGGATGAGGATCTTGAAATCAATCCTCTGGGGGATGGGGAGCCAGTGGAGGCGAGCGAGGGTGGGAGTGATGTGGTCCCGAAGCCTGGTGCGGGACAGTACACGAGCTGCAGAGTTCTGAATGACCTGCAGTGTGGAGGGAGGTGCCGGGAAGGCCGGCGAGGAGAGAGTTCCCATAGTCCAGCCTTGAGGTGACAAAGGCGTGGACCAGGGTTTCAGCAGCGTGAGGGGTGAGGTAATGCCGTAGTCTGGCGATGTTCCGGAGGTGATGGAAGGCGGTGCCAGTTGTGGTGCGGATGTGAGGGAGAAAGGACAGCTCAGGGTCGAACAAAACGCCGAGGTTCCTGACTGGCTTTGAGAGTGCAGCCTTGGATGCTGATGGTGTCGGCGCCTGAGGTGCGGAGGCGCTGACGCGAACCAATCAGGAGGGCCTCGGTTTTTCGCACGTTGAGCTGAAGAAAGAAAGAATTATTATTATCTGCTGGAGGAAACTTCTGCATAATTAATAACAATCTTTGCATTTGATATAGCGCTTTTCACGTCTTCTAGAAGTCTCAAAGCACTTCACAGAATAGACTGTAAAGTGAATTGACTGTATATTTGTGGGTGAAATGCGGCAGCCAATTGCACACAGCAGTGTCTCAGGAACAGTCATGGTTTGAAATGACCAATTTATTATTGTTTTTTTTTGAGGGATTATTATCAGGTGTGTGGAGTAAGGAAACCTGCCCAAGGTTTCGCCCTGACCTGCCGGGAATCGAACCCAGGTCTCTTGCTTGCAAAGCGAGTGCTCTAACCACTGAGCTACAGGACTCCACGTAGCTCTAATTCTAATCGGTAATTCAATCCATGACTGTTTGTGGGACACTGCTGTGCACAATTGGCTGCCATGTTTCTCCCACAAAATATACAGTCAATTCACTTTACAGTATATTCTGTGAAGTGCATTGAGACTTCCCAAAGACTTGATAAGGCATTATATCTAATGCAAGGATTATTATTTATTATTTAATATATCCTGTGAAGCACTTTGAGATGTCCTCTGGACGTGAAAGGCACAGATACCTATTATTATTATAACTATATCCTACTAGTTAACTGTCATATCATCCAATAGGAAAGCAGACGCTTAACATAGAGTTCCATAGAGCTACATAGAATAATGCAGCAAGGAAACAGATTATTCGGCTCAACTCATCTGCGCTAATATTCACAATGCAAATGCTTCACAGGCATTATACATTATCTGTAATATATAATGACTATTATAATTATTAAAAATAGTCATTACCTGTAATGTATAATGCCTATTATAATTATTAAAAATAGTCATTACCTGTAATCTATAATGACTATTTTTAAACGCTTGAAGCAGGGCGGGAGATTAGAAGTTTCTCTTCCCTCCCTTTCCCCACGAGTAATGCATCCACTTAACAAAACACTTAACAAACGCACTTGATCCTGCGTCAATTTAACACCTTTAAAAAGGACCCAGAGAAACATTGGAGGATTCAGGGGTAGATGCAGAATGAATAAATGGTCCACAGCTCACAATGGATTCTGTGTTGCTGGGGCCGTAGAAGGGGGAAGAGGGAAAGTTTGCCTGTGGAGGAAAGGAGGCCAGGGTTATACATTGGAGATATGGGATGTGTGAGGATTCTGTAATTTTTGTTTGATTACCATTAGGGTTCGTGGCATATCTGCACAATACCCCGTCCCCAAGGTCGAGTGAGTGAATACATTATGCAACAGTTTTTGCAGGACTGCGGCAGGTATGGGCTTGATGGGTGAAATCGTTTTCCTATTTCTTCTGTCCTTAAACGGTCTGATTTTAAAAAAAGGAAATCTTGACAACAAAAAAATCTATTAAAGGTACAGCGATAGAAACAAGGTTTGAAACAAAACATACTCATTGAAAAGGAGAAATTCAAGGAAGACAACAGAGCAATGTTCAAACCAGTAAACTTGTAGTTGATGAGAACGGTTTCTTTCCTGCTAAAATGTAAACAAAGATAACGTTTGCCAGCAACACATTCAAATAGAAGTAAAATAACTCGAGATAAAAATTGGAGTCAGTCACTCTTCGTCCACCACCTCTTGAAAACAGTAATAAATGCCGCGAGTTCAGCTCATGTTCTTCCCATGGGGTATTGGACGTGCACATGTTGTAAGTCATTTTTATGTATTTTTTCCTTATTTCAGTGTTTTCATTTTTTTCTTCAATATGATTCAATGCCTGAGTTATTAGGAGCTGTGCTGTTGCGTTGTGCATCACATAGCCCTGCTTGTTTTATGAAGCACTCACCACAGAATTGAACAGATGAAGTGAGGCGTTTCTAAACCTCCTCGGCTTTGCCGACTGGCACAGGCTACAGTGCAGTCACTTTCCGTCCCATGGACCCTGGCTACCAATGGCTCCATCGCCCACAAAATCCATAGTCATTTCACTTCAGAGTATATTCTGTGAAGCGCTTTGAGACGGTTCGAAGACATGATAAGGTGCTATATCAAATGCAAGGATTATTATTGTTATTATTATTATCACTATGACAACACATGTTGGCATGACCCACCCATAACTCTGGATCGGGACTTGAACGATGATTCTCTGGGGTAATAAGGCAAGTGTGGTGGAGGCAATACTTGAGCCGCTGCTATTCATGCACTACAATATTCCCCACTGACTCAGTGGCTTAAAGCACTGAAAGTTCCGTACAAATGTTCCAGTCCTGGAAGCTCCCAGTTCAAAACTGGCACGAGGGTAAAACACTCTCCCCCGACCCCCGCCCATTACACAATTTTATTGAAATTGTTTTGCCCAGAGTTGGCTGCTGTTGTCACTGAACCAGCCAGCAACATCAAAACAACAACAACAATTTGCATTTATATAGTGCCCTTTAGGCAGACTGGTATCTTGGAGTGAATGGGAATTTTGAACCAATTGTTGTGTTAGTGCCAGTAGAGTATTATAAATGCAGGCACTGGGAATACAAACTCAGCTTAACTTGATTACCTGCAATATTACCATCAGTCAGTGTCTCCAGTTTCAAGAAAGATACAGATGAAGGAGGCCCTTTTGTCCTATTTGATCTCATCCTTCCAGAATACCCACCTTACCATTCCTCTCCATTACAGCAATGAGCTCTTGTGTTTACCCCCAAAAAATTGAGTGTGGCAGTCTCTCAAGCACACTTCTTGGTAATTTGTTCCATTGAGAAAGCGGAAATGTTGAACTGATCTCCGTTTTTGAATGAGCTGGATCTTGTGAATCTAAACTCCTCAACCACCCTGGGGTCTTCCTCAGACTCACCGAACCAGTGCGCAATCTAGGCATCCGGTTCGACCCCCAGCTGTTATTCCTCCATCACATCTGGTCCCTGACCAGGACCGCCTGCTTCTACCTCCGCCACATTGCCCGCCTCCCCCTTGGCACCTCCCTACCTCTCTGACCTCTTCACTCCCCAATCCACCAACCGGCGCCTCCGCTCGACTGGCACCGGCCTCCTGCTTGTTCCTCGCACACTCTGCCCCACCATCGGAGGTCGTGCTTTCAGCCACTACGCCTCGAAACTCTGGAATACTCTCCACCTTGGCCCCTCTCTCGCCTCTTCCTGCCTTTCTTTCTTCTTCAACTGTGCTTACAGCCACCTCCCCCCTCCCCCCAGCTCGGAGTCAGGCGCCGCCACTGTTAAACGCTCTGAGACGCTGCTCTGCATGGAGGGCGCTATATAAATGCAAGTTGTTGTTGTTGCTGTTGTTTTGTGGCAGGAACAGCAAAGACTGCTTCCATTGCAGGTTTGGGAGGAATTGGAATAGGGGTCTGTTCACCTGAAAGCCTCCACTACGAAAGCAATGATCAACACTGATCAGCATTATGCCATTTTCTTTACCTGTGACTTGTAACTCATGCAATGCTTGACCCACTTATTTGTGGCACTTGTTAAAGCTGGTGCTGCTGGCAATTTGAGATCAGAGGATCCACTGCACCACACCTTTTTTTAAAAGAAAAAAAAAGGTGTGACTGGGAATTGAAATAACTGGATGAACCAAATTAATTCGAAATGGTCCACTTAAATGCAGAATTCATCTTGGTGGCTAACATTCAACATGATAGCTGCACTGTTCGTAGGTCCATCTTCATGTGTGTATACAAAACAAATTTACATTTATATAGTGACTTCCATGTCCTAATGATGTCCCAACGCGCAATACACAAAACTGTTTAGACAGTCGTACTTGGGTGATCAGAACTGACAAAAGGATCTTATCCCAACGCAGACCATCCTCCTTAACCAGGTAGGACCAAAAGAATGTGTAGGAATAGCAAAAACCATATGGTCCATCTGACCAGTCTCATTTTCAGATATCATCTCTCACTATCTGACATCCTGACCAGAGCACTGTTTACCTTAACATGACTTCTGAGTGCCTGAACTCATACTGATTTGGCAATTTCAGCACTCTTTGCTTTCTTTTTTATATATATTTTTGAATAATGAAATCCTTGCATATCACGCATATAACAACAACAACAAGATTCCATTTATAGAGCGCCTTTCACGTCGGGAGGACGTCCCAAAGCGCTGGACAGTTGGGTCAGGACCCGAGCGGGGGGGGGAAATGGTCAGGGTGAGGGGAGGGAAGGGAGGGGGTAGAAAGTTGAGAGGGGAGCTGAAGGCACGGTCAAAGAGAAAGGTCTTGAGACCGGCCTTGAAAGAGGAAAGGGAGGAAGCAAGGTGAAGGCACTGGAGGATGGAGTTCCAGAGCCTGGGGGCTGAGAGGCTGAAGGCCCGGCCACCGATGGTAGGGCGTTTGGGGCGGGGGATGTGGAGCAGAACGGAGCCAGAGGAACGGAGGGCACGAGCAGGTAAGTAGGGGGGGTAGTAGGTCGGAGAGGTAGGAGGGAGCGAGGCCGTGAATGGCCTTGTAGGTGAGGATGAGGATCTTGAATTATCGGATCATAACATCTCAAAGCACTTCACAGGTAACTGCTATCAATGTAGCTGCCATATATTTGTAGGAAACTGTGGCAGTTGAGGCCCCCACAAACAGCCGATAAAGTGATTGACCGATTTATCTGGAGGATTGTTGGGCAGGACTTCAGGAGATACTACCTTCTCTTTTCAATAAGCCTTAATGTGCCTGAGGATCTATAACATCTACCTGAATGGGTAGATATGATTTCTGGTTAGTCTCACTTCTGCCAATGCAGCACTTAAGGTAGTGGGGGTGGGGAGGGGAACTGTCATCTTAGACTGTTAGCTCAAAATCCCGAAGTGGAGCTGGACCTTTCTGACTCAGAGGTATGAGTACTACTGACTGAGTCAAGCTGACGCCAGTCTGCCTTCTCAAACTGCGTGGACCTAGTATGCAATGAGTCAACTAACACCCATAGGTCTCTTTGAATGTCCTCCCTGGCAATTTTATATCATGCGTGAATTCCTTTTACAATGCTAAATAGCAATGATAATATGTTGTCACACCACAGTGGGGACTTCCCCCACTTACTGTTTTGGCTGAATTTACTTTTTTCCAAACTTTGAGCTGAAATTATAATTATAATAAAGTTGACATTGTATAAAGTGCAGCTGAGACCCCTGCTGGTGGTTTATAATATTTGCACAATCTGATTACAATTATAACCAATGAGCAATGTTGACTTCACTTACAGTGCAAATATTGAAGCCACCGGCAGTGCCTGTTCCACATATGGTATAATATGTGCCCTCAAATGGGCTTTTCGCATCAGACTGTGGAGATAGATAGTGTGGGAAACAAAAATCATTGCACTGTTGACATTTATAAAGTACAGTACTTTCAATCCAGTTCCTACGAGTGTGAATCGAAAGCATAAACCTTCTCATGACTCACCATCGTCAATCCCGCCTAAAGACTTTCCTTTTTGATCGTACTCATGATCACTTCACTCCTCCCTCTTGCCCTGGCTTGTGTCAGACTCTGCCACTGTCAAGCGCTCCAGGACGCTACCTCACCTGAAGGGCGTTGTATAAATGCAAGTTGTTGTTGTTGTTGTAGGCAAATGTGGCAACCAAGGTCCCCACAAACAGCCAATAAAGTGAATGATTGATTTATCTGGAGGATTCTTGGGCAGGGCAGGAGATAGCAAACAGTAATACCATTGGGTACAAAGGGGAAACTGGTCTATCCCTGTCCATGATGTCTCACAATGAACACCACACGTGAACATAAAAGTATATGCCAATAGACACAATGCACTGCGGATATCATGAGCATTTAACACAATATAAAATGTTCATATTATCACATCCTTTGGAGCATCCACCTGGAGTGAATGGCACTATATAAATGTAAACTGTACTGTGTATTGAATAATGTCTTTTAGACTACTATTGACACAGAGATTTAGAATGATGTCCTTTCATCTCCTAGACTTTGACTGAATGCGGTCTAGTCTTTCGCTTTCTGGGCCCCCTTCACTCCCAGTTAAAGAGTACAAGATAAAAGTACAGTACTTTCTATCCAGTTCCTACAGGTATGTTTATACGTGCTCATAACTCGGCACGTCATTGATGCAGACCAGAGAAGTATAGTATGGGAAATGGGAACACGAGTGCAGTGGGACTTTAAGTGAGAGCACATTATGGGAAAGTGCAGAGTGAATATCACCACCTCAGGGATGCTCAATGCTGGGCTGAAGTTCCAGAAGCACCAGCTACTTCTGTTACTTGTGTTCAAATGGGCATTTAACATGTGAGCTAGACATTGAGAGATTGACCCATGACCTTTTATTTTTGCTACATCTTTACGATAAGGAGATTTACTGCTGTTAAAACAGAATGAAAAAATTGCTATTTTTAGCGGCTTGAGTAAAATATCCCCAGTGACTGGTGGAAGGGTAGCAATTGCAGCCAAGCGTGATTCTGCCCTCAGCTGGCATGTGCATTTTCCAGCCAGGGAGTCATTAGACAGTGATCGGGAAGCAAGATTTCTTTCTCTTCTCTACCCTGGAGCACTGATATTAGCAGTTGTATTTTTACCACCAGCCCAGGTGAGATAAGCAGACACAGCCCAGCCAAAGCACTGAATTCAACATCTATTTCTGTGCATGGCTCAATTCCACACTGGAAAGTATGGTGGAGCTGAGTGGAAAGAATGCCAATATGCTTCCAGCCTGGTAGTTCTCCTTGCTAATGTTAGATACAAAGATCTATAAAAAAAGTGGAGATTGGGGAGGGGAAGATCCTCTTTGCTTGGATATGTCTTGCTGTCATGGATACAGATCCCCACCACACCCACCCACCCCAACAAAAAAAAAGTTTTTGAAGCCTCGTTTGTCTTATTTATAACCACACACTTCAAATATCTCCAAATGCACATACGTACTAAAAGGATTAGAAGTAACAGTTAATAGCAGAAGCTGTCACAAAACTTTATTGAACGAAAGGTTACCAATATTTTATTAGTTCGCCACCAATAGCTCAGCAGGTTTATACTACTAATAATATTAATCCTTGCATTTGATATAGTGCTATGTATTAATAAAAAGCATTGCAAAGTGTAATTTGGCAAAGCACATCAACGTGTCTTTATATAGGAGCCTTCTCATGGGATAGCACCTCGGAGCCAGACAGAAAGATCCCATTGTAGCAGCGGTTGCTGGCCAGGACTCCAGGGAGAACACACACGCAACATACACACATACACACGCACCTCTTTCAGCAGTGCTACAAGTTCTTTTAACGCCCATCTGAAGAACAGGCAGGTTGGATACAAAGTTAAACTGAAATTCAAAGAACAACAAAGCAAGACTTTCCAGCACTGGTGTATCCATCCAAACAGAGTCTCAAGCCCCAACCCACAACCTTTTGATTCACAGGTTGAATTGATCAACTTGGGGCCGCCACCAAGTAAATTGTTGAGCCACACAGACCAGCAGGTCACAGGTTCAATCACCGTGATCAGTAACCTGGGATACATACAATAATTTCAGACCGATCGTTCCCGTATTAGGAACAAAACACCTTCAGGAGAGGAATGATAGGGAAGTAATAATGGTTGCCCTTCGTACCTGAAGAGGACAAATTTGTTTATAGTGTAGAAGCTGCTGCCCGCACAGCAACCACACTCTTACGTAGCAACCAGCGTAACCTGGTGTCAAGAAGGTCAAAAACAGAAAGCAAATTGGTAACATTTCACAAGTGGCTGTGTTGTCAAGCTCAAAGTGGTAGATGGTTATATAAATGGCTGTATCAGACAGTCACCAAAGTCTGACTTGTAACTATTTCATGAATCAGATTAAAAATATATGGACTTTCCAATGACTTGAGCATTTCAAACACTTCAGACCTTTAGGGCACAGTGTGTATCAACCCGATGTCATCAGAAATATTGTGTTTCAATATTTATGCTCTGTTGTGGAGGTAACGTGGACACCAGGATTGTTGGCTCCTTCAGAGACTGATATATATATGGGTGATGGACAAGAACCAAGTCTGAAGCTAGCTTCCAACTAGAAATTTTCTTCAAAGATTTTGCTTTGAGTCCTTATATAGCTTATATTTTCAGACTGGAGCTAGGGGCATTACATAGAAAGTTTAACGGAGTTGAGTTGCCAGGACAGATATTCTATTTATAAAACATCACCTAAGCTCCAGCGCAGTAATATCAAAATAAATTTGAATAACAATTTGACTATGCAACGCATAAACAAAAAAATATATTTTAACTCCTTCTGAAGGATTAACTGACAATCATACTGTCCCCATTGTGTAAATTGAGCCCATTAAGGCTAAGCTGATTTCAGGGTCAGTGTGGCTGGAATTGGATTGGAAAAGGGGAAAATAAGACAAGGATGCAGACCCAAATCTGTCTGTCTTGTGACCTTTTTGTTGGGAGATAAATGTGTGAAGACATTGGGTGAGGACAGGATTGGGGCACATGTGTGATATTGCCTCATGGTTGAATAGTCTGTCAGAACTCACTAAGTTAAGACATGAAGAGGGGCCACTTGAGTGAGATACAAGATGGCAGTCGGCATCAATGAACCATCAGTGGTGTTTAATATAATGGTTGATTGTGAAAGTAGCAGGATAGCAATGGGAGTGAAAAGATCACTATGTTTGACGGTCAGCACAGGACAGTGTCAATGTCTTCACAAATCCGCAAGAGACATTCGGATATAGAAGACCCTTTGGCCCACTTGATCTCATCTCTCTATTATACCCAACCTGCATCCTCCTGACGTGAAAGGCACTAGACAAATGTAATTTGTTTTTGTTGCCATTTTCCCATCACAGCATCAAAGCTTTTTTTAAAATGAATCCAGTGACCTAGCCTCAACCACCCTTCCTGGCAACCTGTTCCAGGCATTAATTACCTTCTGGGTAAATATGAATAATAATCCATACATTTAATATAGCTCCTTTATTATGTAATCCAAACATTTCAAATATTTCCTGGTGTCTGTCTTGTCTGGATATTGCCCTTTGCAGAGCTGAACTTGTGCGCCCCCTTATTCTGCTTCACTGGCCAAACCGAAAGCATTGTTCTGGGGTCACGTTCTCAATCCCATCTAAAATGTTACTCACTGGGGAGGAGGAGGAGGAGGAGGCAAAACTTGAAAGAGGAAGAAAATTCTGTTTGATTTTTTTAAGAATCAGGAGAAACATGCATCGGCTGCTATGATCTTGCTCCCAGCAAAGCAGTCTCTGCACTCAGAAATGTTTGAAAACTGAATTTTCTGCCTTTCAGTCCTTAAATTGTTGACGGCAACACCCCCCCCCCCCTTTGAGGAGACCACATCCTGTGCAAGGAAAAGCTCATCCTAATAATCTCTGACATTTCAGCACTTGCTCCACACATTTCAACCCTGTATTTTAACTGTCATCACCCAAAATACTTTTCTGGTCAGCAATCAGAACCGGAGGGTTTGTAAGCCTAAAGAACACTGGACTTCCATTCGCTATGTTTCCAGTGTGCACATGTTTTCCATCACACCACACACCACATCTGTAGCGATTGCAGGATATTCCGTGGATCATTAATGCTGACAATCCTGAAGTATATCGGAGTGTAAAGTGTAAAGAAAGGACATTGACTTCATTACAAGAATATTCCCTAAGCAATTTCAAAATGTCTAATTTCATCGCTATCAGTTAAACATAGTAATTGCACCACCCGTACAGACCAGAAGGTCGCAGGTTCAAATCCTGGTCTGTTACCTGTTAGCCGTGATCTCAGCTGGGGCCTAGCACTGGGGTGGTGGGAGGGTTACAATCGGCTTGAGCAGATACAAAATTCCCCCCACCCCCCCACCCCCCCCACACACCATTCCTGGATTAGGGAGACAAGAAACCAGGCAGGTTCCCGTTCCTGCCTGCTATCTGGTGAAACCTGTGGAAAGTGCATGTGTGGACGGACATCAGGAGAGGACAGGATGGGGCTAAGCTTGATCTTCTGCAGGATCAAATAGTCTGCTGACTCACTGTCTGGGTTCATACATGAATAATGGCCATCCGAGTGAGGTATGGTCTGGTGGAACCTTATCCCAGCTCATTTGAGAGGGTGGGTGGAGAGGGAGGAGAGAAAGGGTGGGAAAAAAAACTTATATAAAACACAGTAAAAGGATAGTATTTTAAGTTAAACCCAGTCAACAACAACAACTAGTTACATTTATATAGTACTGACAAAGTCTAGAAGAGCTCTATGAAATGAAATCCAATAAAATAGTTGTACAATCCCCAAAATGTCAAAAATCCATTTCTGTATCATTTTATGATATATTAATGGCAACGTAATGCCACATGGTTTTCCTGGGGTTAAAGTGCTTGAATTAGCCAGAACAAGTAAAAGGTCCCACTCTCCCTATATTCACTACTTATTGCTGTGATTGAAACATCTACTGCATTAAATATTACAATAAATTAAACCCAAACCAGGGAGCTCCATTTTGAAAGCTGTGTGCAGGCCAATAGAAAGGTTATTCCTTAACCTGTCTGAAGGGAGCTGCTCTTTAAACCCAAGATCTCAAAAGGGTTTATAAATAGATCCTGCTTAGGTCTATGCAAGTTGTGCATAATGTAACAGCTTAGACTCTGAAAATAGAAATCAATCTGAATACATTCGGAAGAGAATAGAATAATAATAAAAATCCTTGCATTAAATATACCATATTCTTATGTCGTTGAGATGACTCAAATATTGTATAATGAATTAACTATATATTTTATGGGTGCAATATTGCAGCCAATTGCACATAGCAGCATCCCACTCAGTTGTGGATTGAGTAAACAAATTATTATTTTTTAAAATGTTATTTCTTTTTTGAAGGTAAAAGACAGGAACATGGATTGTCACCAAATATGGGAGACACTTGCTTGGAGGTGAAATGCACTGATTCCTATCTGCAATACCTTATTACTAGTCCGCCAGTCAATAACTGATGTTTAAAAATGACTTCAACCACACTTTTTGTGCTGATGTTTAATCTGCTTTACCGAAAAAAATAAAAGAAGAAAGACCATATTCCAATTCACGTCTTGGTATGTGAAATGTACTTATTTCTCTTCATGGCCATTATTTTTCACATTCAGTAGAGGTGTAATCTACAAATTGCATGTAATTAACAATCAGTGAAAACTTTTTTTTAAATGACAATTAATATATCAGTGCAATACATTTACACACTAAGAGGTGATATTTTAAGTAACATTGAATATGATGTGTGGTTTTGCCAACTGAGAGGAAATAATAAATAACATAATAATCTTTGTGCGGTTTGATATTTCATGTCCGGAGGATATCTCAAACGCTTCACATGATGCACTGTAAAGTGGCAACGGTGTATTTTGCGGACACAAGCATAGATTTACTGAAAAAAAGGAAAGGTCGCTAACTTCTTGTTGCATTTTGACTTATTGTATTAAGGGAACATTCAGGCCCTATGTTATAATCACATTTGGAGAGTGCATTCATATGTGGCAGCAGGACAGAACTAATATTTTGCAGCAATCCTTACCATATCTGTTTACGTAACTGAGTGTGATCTACAGGCATTACTGCTTCTTTAAATAAAAAAATAAACAATATTGTAAACGTGTTTCACTTTAAAATTAGAACTAGCCCTAGATCTGGTGAACTTTTGAAATCTAGAGATGTGGGTTCATATTTCAATCCTTTCCAAATGAGTGTAATTTAATCTCTCCTCTCACTATCTTTGGGTTTCCTAACCCAGACCTTGCCTTGACTTTGCTGCCTTTATTTGCTTTTTTGATTCTCTGCTTTCTTCCTGAAAGTAAAGGAAGTATGGTCTTTTCCTGCAGGGATGTGAGAAAATACCCACCGTTTCTTTTCACTCCCCAAATCATACCGCAGCTCTTGTGCAACGCCAAAAGCTGTCTCTTTATATTTGGAAGCACATTAAGCAGTCTGGATCTTAAAGATCTCCAGTTACATTTTAAAGACATGGTACCTGGAGCTCACAAAAAAAATCTGATAACCTGCACTAATTAAACCTTTGAAGCGTCGCATTCAGAAATCTTTAAATTATAAACTGCATTGCCTTTCAATAATGAATCAGGCTTTATTTGCATGGAATAGGGCAGATTAGCACATTCCTGATACCAATTTACATTTATTCCATGTAAATTACATGTAAACCCTTCACAACAATTTTTCCAGGCAGGGCTATGCCTCGCCTTTGCTTGAGTGGTGGAATCAAACAATTTGCTGTGACATCTGTAGCACATGTAAACACTTTGATGTGCTACAGACAGTGCACGTACAGTATCCGCATGCATTCACTTACTGATTAGGAAGTCTTGCTTTGATCAGCTAATTTATAAATAGCCTTCAGCAATCCCTCATAAATGACTAAACTGCACTGCAAAGATAAGGCTGCTAGAAGTTAATGTGGTGTGTCCTGCAGATAAAAAATGTGTTAAGACTAAGTCCAGGTCTTCATTGTAACCAGGTTTGCTTTGAAAATGCCGCTTGGTGATCTGACGGGTTCTATTCCTCTTCGGTGCCGGTGGCTCAATGGTGGTTTGGAGCCCTTTTATATAGAATGGCTTCAACCATCCTTTTTAGGGNAAAAAAGACGAGTTGTTCTCCCTCATTATTTTTCATGGCTTTGAGTCTTGATCTGCTAGTGACCTTTCGTTGCATGACTTTTTCTCTGTCACTGTTCATTACTGTGTGTGTGTGTGCCACCTGAAGTTCAGTGTCTCTGAGAAGTGCCAGATGTGCATGAATGGCTTTATTTCTCCCTCTGATAGTCCAGTTACAACGCAGTACAGTGATGATCTATTCTTCACCCTAATGGTCCATCTACAACACTGTTCTTGATATCCTGTAGAGTCCTGTAGTGGGGTACTGTAGCTCAGTGGTTAGAGCACTCGCCTGGCAAGCAAGATACCTGGTTCAATTCCCAGCAGGGTAAAACTTGGGGCAAGTTTCCTTACTCCACACCCCTGATAATAATCCCTCAAGAAAGAAAAACAATAATAATTTGGTCACTCAATCCACGACTGTTTGTGGGACACTGCTATGTGCAATTGGCAGCCGCGTTTCGCCCACAACAATAACAACAACAACTTGGATTTATATAGCTCCCTCCATGCCAGACGGCATCTCAGAGCACTTCATAGTAATGGATCCCAGGGCCGAGCCAGGGGGAGGGAGAGGAAAATGACCAAAGGCGCGTTTGAAAAGAAAGGTCTTCAGCCGAGACCTGAAAGTGGGAAGAGAGGGGATGAGGCAAAGAGATGAGGAAGGGAGTTCTACATCCTTGGGACGTAGTGGCTGAAGGCCCACAAAATATAGTCAATTCATTTTACAGTTGTATTCTGTGAAGCGCTTTGAGACGTCCAGAAGATGTGAAAAGCGTTATATCAAATGTAAGAATTATATTATCCTATTCCTTACCTTAATAGCTCATCTACAACACTGCCAGATACAGCCTATTGCTCACCAATTCCTTATCAACTATAACACTGCATAGTAATGACCTATTTCACACATTGGTAATTCACCTATTACACAGTAAATTTAAATTGATAGCTTGGCTATAATTTTGCCATAGATAACCTAGACCCTTGCTCATGCTGATAGTCCATCTACTGATAGTTGACGGTTAATTTATTTAAAGTCCACCCTCAACGTAGCTTCTCCAGAAAACATAGTTTTTGTCGGTCAGCCCGATCAGCGGTGTTAACAACAATGACAAAATAACCACCAACAATTATATTGTGCCCTTAATGTAGGATAATGCTTTGGAGCACTGAAAATACAATAATAATACTACTACTAATAATAATAATCCTTGCATTTGATATAGCGCCTTATCACATTGTTGAGATGTCTCAAAGAGCTTCACCAAGTATAATGGATTGACTGTGTATTTTGTGGGTAAAACTCAGCAGCCAATTGCACACAGTAATGTCCCACAAACATTCATCGAGCGTATGGTCAATTTTGTTTATATACTGTAAGAAAATAATACAGCAGGAAAACTGCACTATACTATAGGAAAACTATCTGAAAAAGCAGTGTGGTAACAGGACTTTACTAACCCAGCACCTCAAAGCCAGGATTTATGCAGCCTCCTTCAAAGGGTAACTTGTCAAAAGTTCTGAAAAGATTTTTGGATTCCTGTCATAAATGATCATGAGTCAAAGTTGCTACATTTAGTAAAGACTTTCACCAATATGCATGCCTGATGGCCAGCTGAATGTTAGAGTGAAGACATGGTGGGGTGGTGGGGGGGAACAGGGGGGTCAAATGGAAATATTATATGGTAACATCATAACGCATTAGTACTTAAACTTGACAGGCATTCCTTCAGACTTGGTCTGGAAATTGGCGTTCAATTTGCGATATTTCTTAATGGTATTTCTTAATAAGGAATCTGAGTTGTGCAAGTGGGGACTCCTTCTTGTAATCAGAATTGCAACACATCAAATTGCAGGAACTGCGCTCTGATGCAGTCCACATCTGGAACAGATTTTCCGCGGGTCAATGGGAACGCTAACGAAATTCCTTATTATTCCTTATTAAGGAAACCTGTTAAGAAATACCGCAAATTAGACCCCATAACGCTTGCTGGCAAGCACTGCAAATTTTAACTTGTCTAAACTTCATGACAGTGGCTTTGAGACGATTTTTTTTCTGTCGCATCATAATTTCTCAAGTTCTGTTTATCTGCGGGCAATTAAAGTGACAGGAGTGTGCGTGTCTGGGAGTGTGGGGGGGTGGGGGGAGACAGGAAAGAATGTAGCTTTTATTCATCTTTACAAACAGAGCATTGTTTGGGCTCCAACTCAAGAGAATCTGTAACATGATACTAATCTGCTTAGCACCTCTCTCTCTAATCGTAGGGTGATGAAGGAAGCTTTCTGAAGGACACAGTCATATAAATAACCAACTGGATGCAATGGTCACATATCAATCATCTGCTTGCTCCAATTGCTGTTGTTGAAAAGGAAAGTCCACTCGCAGGAAATCAATATGGGTCAAGTGGGAAATCGAATGTCCTCGACTTTGGCCGCACAGTTCACGTTAATGCCAAAGCTGGTAACTACTTGGCTCCAGTCCTTGCTCACCACAACACCAACTACAGTGGATTATTTATGTTGCAGGAACCCTTTAAATCGTCTCCGTCTTCATCTGGGATTATGCCCTGGCTCAGAGAGCGGTACAGGCATGATGGAACAAATTATCAAAAAAATATCAAAAAAATGCAAGGATTATTATTATCTATGTTTAGATATTGACTGATTCCTGTTTTACTTAATAATAATAATAATAATCCTTGCATTTGATATAGCGCTTTTCACGTCAGGAGGACGTCCCAAAGCGCTTCACAGAACACACTGTAAAGTGAATTGACTGTATATTTATGGGCAAACGCGGCAGCCAATTGCACACAGCAATGTCCCACAAACAGTCGTAGATTGAAAATGAACAATTTATTATTGTTTTTGGTTTTTGGAGCGATTATTATTAAGAGGCAAATGCGCCTCTGAGACAAAGAGTTAACATGAAGCTGAAGAGCCAAGTTACAACTGACACTTGTATCCTTTCAGACCAGTCTATAGTGAGGACCGCTGAGCTGTTGACAAATCATTACAATCAGGTTGAAACTTCCAGAGCTAAGCTCTTCCCATCTGACTGACAACAGAAGGCTCCTTAATGCAGAACACATGGCTTCAAAGACCACTAGCCCAATGATGACAGCTGAAGGAAATGGCTTCTGTTTCTTATACATTGCCTGCAAATTGAACTCGTTCACAGCAACCGAGATTCTCACCTACAATTTACAAATTGTTTGCCAAACACCACCAATCCAAGTTGAACGTTCAAGCATCGCCTGCCAAGAATTTCTGTTCTATAGTTGCACAATTTTACAAAGTCTTAAATACATGCAGCTCACTTGAATGACTCGAGTCCCTTGCATGGGTTATTTGCACATTCAGAATTTACGTCAAGTTTTGGAAGACTGCGATGGTCCAGATTATGGAACAGAAGAATACAGAAGCTAGAAAGATTCCCTAGGGAGTGCTTGTATGTATCAGTGCTTTGGTATAATTTCAAAATCTGATTCTCACCTACAAAAAACAGAGGATACGGCCTGCGATTGATGGGGGTTAAATTCAGAACGAATCTATGCAAACGCTATTTCAGTGAGCGAATAGTGAACTTGTGGAACAGGCTCCCTAGGGAGATGGTTGAAGCAGGAAGTGTTGACTCTTTCAAACACAGATTAAATAGGTTTCTTTTAGGAAATAACATTATGGGATACAGTACATAGGTAGTTTGGGACATATGTACATGTGACAGTCAGGAAGGCGGAAGGCGAACTAGATGGACCTGGCTTTTTTTGGTCCAGCATTTCTTATGTTCTTATTCCAGATCCAAATTCAATTTAAATAAATTTGCAAATATTAGTATTTTGACCCAATTGACCTTTAAGAAATGTCATTCCTTAAAAAAGATAGTATTGATAGACACTGGGACAATATTTAATTGAATTGTACTCACAACCAGGGTCTAGGTATTAGGAGCTGTTATACGTGTGTCCTGCGCTACACTATGCAGTCTGAGCTGCTTAATTTGAATCAATGCGGTCTCGAAGCACAGGACATGATAACTGCTTGATTAAGTTTGTATTTAAAAATCTCTGATTCCCTTTGGTAAATGCATATGCACAGAGGAGAACACTTTTTGATTTTGTAGCAATTAATTTTGCTTAAAAGCACAAAATGATGGAATAAATACAAGTTCAGTTTCTTTAGAAGAAAGTGAGTACTGTAGGTTTCACTGGAGACATAAGAGATACATTAACTTTCACAAATACAGGTCTTGGTTAGTTTCTCCTTTGTAGACTCTCTTCTCAGCCACCAGTTCAAAATCCTCTCTGTCTTTGCAAATCCGGATACTATATTTTAAATTGCATTTACAGACATCTTGAACATAGCAACACTTCCTACATTTTGAACCACTGCAATTCCTAATTCAATGTCGAGGTGCATGCTAACTCCTTCAGTTTCTGCCTGCCCTCACATTTAGCTTATATTGATTAAGAGAGGCATTTCACCCACAACATACAGTATATTCGGTGAAGTGCCTTGAAATGTCTTGAAGACGTGATAAGGCGCTATATCAAATGCAAGGATTATTATTATATTATTGTTTCAGTTAACACTTTTTCCCCAGAGAACTCTGATTGGAGTTGACACAAAGCTGTCGAAAGTGTGAAAAGAATATTCAGAGAGTAAAATGCCATCTCCGTTTTATTCTGTTTTAGGCTGCACTTTTTCCTTCTTGCCCCTTGCCCAATCTCTGTTGCTTTTCGTAAATCACAATCAGCACTTCCCAAACGCTGTGTGAATACTGCGGATTATGGATGCCATAGAACCATAGAAACTTACAGCACTGACGAAGGCCATTTGGCCCATCATATCAGTGCTGGTTGTTTGAAGAGCAATCCTTTCAGTTCCATTTACTTTCCCTTACCCATAGCCCTGTCGTTCACATAGTCTCAATGTTTCCCTAACTTCTACAATTGTTTTTTTTTCCATTTTCCCTGCCCCTCCTCTCAACAGGGAGCTATATTTGCTGGAGTGCATTTCCTGAGTCCTGACAGTTTTCTGGTAACTTGCCAAAGTGATCCTCCTTTATGTGCAAGTCTAGTGAATGTCCCAGGCTATTTGACTTCAGAGAGCAACTCAGCCGAATACAGACTTATTCTTGGTTGAAAACTATGCATATGCTCCTTCCAGTAATAGTGTCTTACCATGTCGTCAAACACATCAAAGCATTTCCCAGGATTTTACTGTAAAATGGAGTGACTGTATTTGTAGGCAAATGTAGCAACTAATTTGTACACAACGTCCAACAAATAATGATAAAGTGAATAATCAATTTTAACTGGGGGATTGTTGATCAGAACATCAGGAGGGAATCTCTCTCTTTTTAAATAGTACTTTGGGATATTTAGCATGAACAGACAAATGGAACCTCGATTTAACATCTCATCCAAATCATGACAGCTTCAATAATGCAGGATGCTCTCCAGCACTGCACTGCGGTGTAAGGTTAGACCATGAGCTTGAAGTCCAGATGGGGGCTTGACCCCACAACCTTGACTCAAAGATGAGAACTGAGCCGGGCTAACCTTTAAAAGTGTAAAAAGAGAAATAAAATGTAGTGAATGAAAAAGAGAAGAACCATAATAATACGTGATTAATTTCACTAAATATACAGCATTACATATGAAGTACAATTCTAACTGTAGAACCAGAGGAAGCCTCATACTCTGGCTGTTCGAATATAATAATAATCCTAGCATTTGATATAGCGCTTTATTACATCTTCAAGATGTCTCAACGTGCTTCACAGAATATACTGTAAAGTGAATTGACTGTATACTTTGTGGGCAAAATCCGGCAGCCAATTGCATACAGCTGTGTCCCACGATCAGTCGTGGATTGAGTGACCACATTTTTTTGGTTTTGTAAGAATTATTAACCCCAGAAAAGCAGTCTGACAATCAACTAACAACTGCGTTCCTACTTACTGCTAGGTAAACAGTGGCGTGTGGAGGAAGGAAACTTGGCCAACCGTCCCTGGGAATCGAACCCAGGTCCTCTTGCTTGGGTGAGTGCTCTAACCACTGAGCTACAGGACTCCACAAGCTACAGGATTCCACTAAGGAATCTTTAACAAATTCAACCAACCTTGTAATCTCTTAATTGGTCTCAAATTTATTTGTATCTCTGTCTTTTATCTTTATTTTTTTTCTTTCTGATTTCGCTTCCTTTATTCTTTTTCTCTCCACCTTGGCTTTTTCCAAACCCTTTGTTCTCTACCTCTCTGATCACTTCTCTTTCCAGCATCAACAATGTTCCTACTAAGAGGAAGCAGAGTAGACAGCCCCGAGCTACCTAAACCTGCATCTTCTATTCCTTAATTTAATTCCCACACTGACACAGCATCAAAAGGTTTTTGCAGCTGTCACATAAATCATAAGTTTAACACCTTGGGAAATCCTCATGACTGTCAAAATGGTTGGACTCAAGAGTGTAGGTGGGCCAGACAATCACTTAGAAACAGTCCCATTTCTGTTATTTTATTTGATCAAATAATGATTTGATCAAATGTGTAACTACAGTAGGATTTTGCAGACACAATGTGCTTCTACAGCCTTTTCGGCTTGAAATTCCACAAAAATAGACCACACAGAAATATTTAAACAAGAACCTGTCACATTTATACACAGAATAATCCTTGGACTTGATACAATGCCTGTAACGTTGAAACATCTCAACGGTATACTGCTGTCAAAGTGGAATGAATGACTGTATTTGTAAGCAGAGGCAGCAAGCAACTTGTACACAGCAATGCCCAGCAAACAGCGATGAAGTAAATGAGCAACTTATCTGGAGGACGACTAGAAATTCCAGCTTCTTCAAAGAGGATCTATAATAGACACGAAGGAGCTCAGTTTAATGTGTCATCTGAACATGGCATCGCTTACAATGTAGCACTCCCTCACTACTGCACTGGACTGTCAATTTAGACTGTGTGTGGGACTCAAATCCACAATTTTCTGACACAAAGGGGAGAGTGCTAACAAGTCAGCCAGGTGTCAGCTTGAGGTGCGTGTTCAAAGTTCCAATGCTTCCGAACACTGTACTGTTCTCAAAGATGAGCCACTGAAGTGAACTTTTTTTGGAGAGCCTGGAATCCGAGACTTTTGGAAATCCAATGCCATGCTTATGAAACCAGACTGATGTGGAACACAAATTAGCGGATATAGACCAATTTCATCATTTAAAGATTACGAAGGGTGAATGACCTCAGGATTTCCCTGCTGCAAGCACCCTGGTTACATTTTGGAACTGGAACGGCTCCAAATTTGATCAAAAACAGGTTCCAAAATGCAGTAGCCATTGAGGATTGCTTCCAAATTGTCTGATACTGGAAGAAATTAAGCCAATTTGGCAAACTGGCTTAGGTTCAGGATTCTGTAATCCTGAATGCTTAGAACTCACATAGCAATGACATGATTGAAGACTATCATAATAATAATAATAATAATAATAATAATAATAATAATAATAATAATAATAATAATAATAATAATAATAATAATAATAATAATAACAATAATAATAATAATAATAATAAATCAGAATATACGGAAGGAGAAAATGTGTCAGGAGCCTAATGCTTCCACAGGTCATACAAAACTCATTATTTTACGCTCCTTCACATGCTGGTTTCTAAAATTGACGATCTTTCTGCAATGTCCTTCCAAAAGCAATGAAAATATTTCTGGTGTTCACAGTCGGTTTCTGGTAAATCCCATTGTGAACTTCATTGTGAACATTGTGACTGTTCACGGATACGGATGTACGGATACTCCTGAAGTCCCAAAATTAATCAAACAGAAGCATCATGTGAGATGCAGTGAGAGGGGTACCTTGCATTGTTGCAGGTGTTGTCTTCAGCTGAGACATTACATTGAGGTCCTGTCTGTCTGTTCAGTGGACATTAAAGGCTCCTTGGCACTATTCAAAAGGATAAGTGGGTTTCTCCCGGTGTCTTGGTCAACAATCCCCTGGATCATTGAATAACACAACTCTAACCTAGAGGTTACCAAGTCTTCAACATGGGTGTAAGTACTGGGATTGTTTTTTGCAGTGGAAAGAAGCTGTTTCTATTAAACACACAGTGTGGAGTCCTGTAGCTCAGTGGTTAGAGCACTCGCCTTGCAAGCCAGAGACCTGGGTTTGATTCCCGGCAGGGAGAAACATTGGGCAAGTTTCCTTACTCCACACGCCTAATCCCTCAAGAAAAAACAAAACAATAAAATTGGTCACTTCCATCCATGACTGTTTGTGGGACACTGCTGTGCGCAATTGGCTGCCACGTTTCGCCCACAAATATACAGTCAATTCACTTTACAGCATATTCTGTGAAGCGCTTTGAGATGTCTAGAAGGCGTGAAAAGCTCTATATCAAATGCAAGGATTATTATTATTATTATCATATTATTTGGGACGTCCTCTTGATGTGAAAGGTGTTATACAAATGTAATTTTGTATTGTATTTCTCCATCCCCATATCTCAATTATTCAACCTTAGACCTTTTTCCACCATAAATAACATTGCTGCATGTCCTTGGTCCCAGCTTCACCAAAATCATTGGAATATTTACTCACCTTGAACCTACACTTCTATCCTGCAATTGCTCATAATTAAATTGCTCCAATTGTTTTGTTTACGGAATAATTCAAATCAGAATTGTCCACTTTCACTGAGAATCTGTTTCACATAGTCTCATATATGTGAGAAAAGGATCCAATCTCTAATCCTATTTGAGGCTTTTTAATTTATAATTGATACACTTCTGTTTTTCTCTCATAGCCAAAGTCAAATAATTTACATCTCATGATTTCATAGACCTGGATTATGTTTGCCCTCAATCTTTTTTCTAATAGGAATAAATTGGTCACTCACTCCATGGCTATTTGTGGGACATAGCTGTGTGCAAACTGGCTACTGTCTTTGCCCACAAAATAGACACAGACACATCACTTTACAATGTGTCCTATGAAGCACTTTGAGAAATCTCAATGATATTAGAAAGCACTATATCAAATGCAGGAATTATAAATTCACAAGATCACAGGACAGGTTTGGTTGGACAAGGCTCTTTGGCCCATTTGATATCATTCTCCCACCCTATTGTCCACAACATCAAGCTGTTTTATAAATTAGTCCAATATCCCGGCCTCAACCACTGATTACGCTCTGGATAACTAAATAGTTCCTATTGTCTTGAAGTTGCCCTTTGCAATGGTCAACCTATGTCCTTTGTGCTACTGTCTCAGTGATCCATAGCATAGATGTATTCAAGGAAAGCTAGATAGTTATATGAGATAGAAAGGAATAGAAGGTTATGCTTGAAGGCTTAGTTGAGGAAGGGCAGGATGAAGCTCATGCGGAGCATAAACACCGACATAGACCAGTTGGGCCTAATGGCCTGTTTCTGTGCTGTATATTCTAATTGATTCTAATTTATTCTAATGTATCCAAAAATATTGTTCTGAGTCTACTTTCTCCATTCCTTTTAAAATCTTATACACCTCTTCAGGCTTGCAAATCTCTTCTCAATAATTTAGAAAGCTCTAAATCTAACAATTATCCTTGATGATCTTCCTTGAACCGTTTCATATTCATCAATTCTTTTGAAAAACTGACAATGATCTTAAAGCTAAGATAATAATAGGTTTCAGGTATCTAAGTCCCCAGTACAATCAAAACTGAGCACAATATTCAAAATCACTATGGATCTATATAAAATACAGTATGTGAATAACAATCCTTGCATTTGATATTGTGCCTATCATGTCAAAATGTCAAAGAAGAACTTCACAGAAGTTCAAGCAGGGTAAGCTCGAGGGGCCAAATGGCCTACTCCTGCTCTTAATTCCTATGTTCATAGGTAATTGCTTCTTCTTAAAAAACAGCCTAAAATGAAACTTGACCCTTTGAGTTTAAACATTAGCCAGGGAAATCATACTAAATGGAATATTACTGCAGTATTTGTCTTCAGAGATATAAATATATCTTAAACAATTCAATGCAAAAGCTTTATGATGTATTCCTATCCGTTGCTTGAATTTCAATCATAAGCATTTCAAAGTAAATATAAAAGTACAAAATGGAGAATTTCTGAACAGAATCACACAATGCTTTTTTCTTCATTGGCTCTGTCTGTACAGAAACCGAAACACAGTCATGTTGTGTGCTTTTTATTTTCTGTGAAAAATGATGTGTCATTCTAAATGCATTAATTTCTTCTCCAATTTCCCTGCCAAATAGGTGATGGTAACCAAATGGCGAGAATAACAGGAAATCTGTCTTCGCCAATTTATGGACCTCGCTGGAGATGTGGAGCAGAGATTCACGGTAAGAACTGCTATTGTGTTACAATTATGTACAACATATAGTCGGGTTTCCTTGTAACACACTGAAGGAAATGTTTCACCTTCGCTTCCTGTAAATTGATGTGGCATGGTGAAATTGTTTGTGCTAACAACATGAAAGCTCGCCAGTTAGTCATCTACCAGAAACATTCATTGACTCCCCTAACCATCAAGCTAGTCTTTCAATAAATCACTAGAATAGTTACTCACTCAATAAGCCACAAAAATAGTCACTTACTCCCCAAACCTCCAAATAGTCACTTATTAAACGACCAAACTAAAATGTACGATTGTGCTGCCACATTCACCTACAAATACACAGTCACTCCATTTCACAATAAATCCTGTGAAGTGCTTTGAGACATGACATAAATTATCTTTCAGCTTTCATAAACAATATCACTGATGATATTAATTTACCGCATTTCCTCCCCCAACCCCCAATTGATGTTAGCCCTAAATTATATTAAATTTAAACTAAATGTTAAATTATATTAAATTGCAAGCAAGACATCTACCTTTCTGACTAAAGGATGTGTGTCTGTGAGGCTTTGGGAGTATAGTGATGGGAAAGGAAGCACAAAGGGAAAAGTTTGAGTAAAATAAATTGACAAAAGCATATTGCAAACCAAAGGAGCATTGGGACAAGGATTGGAGGATGCTTTGTATTTTGGATGACAAGTTAATTTTATTAATGACTTAGGTTGATCTGGCCAATTGTTGGATTGATGCCAGGGATGAATGAGTTTAGTCATGAGAGGGTGGGTAGAGTTGTGTTATATTCCTTAGAGATGAGGAGGTTGAGAGGTGAACTGATTGAAGTGTGGACAACTCTTCCTTAGGGATTCTTCTTGCCTCCGGCTCAGAAGTTTATGGATTCATCCCTCTTCTCCCTTCTACCCCACCCTGCACACTGGCAGCATTTTGAGCTCACAGTCAAAACAATCACTGCAGTACTGGGACCAACATTTAATTGTTCGCGTGGTGTCCTTCATATGAAAATGTTACAATCTGCACTGTCTGTTCAGGTGAGCAGAATAATAGTAATAATGATCCTTGCATTTGATATAGCGCCTTATTACGTCTTCGAGACATCTCAAAGCGCTTCACAGGATACACTGTAAAATTAATTGAATGCATATTTTCTGGGCAAAATGCAGCAGCCAATTGCACACAGCACACAGTCCCACAAACAGTCTGTGGATTGAGTGACCAAAATATATTTTTTTGCAAGAAAGCATGCAAGAACCCATAACATTATTTGAAAAGAAAAGGGACTTTTGCTTTTAGTGTCCTGGCTAATAATCTTAGTAAATTGGTAATTCACGGCTGTTTGAGGGAACTTGCTGTGTGCAAAGTGACTGCCGTGTTTGCCTACAAATACGATCACTGCAATTATCTGTGAAGCGTGGAGACATTTTGACTTTATAGGCACTATATCAAACATAAGTAATATTTACATTTATAATGACATTTCTTACTGATAATTTAGCAGCAAAAAGAATTTCATCCATTGAGTCTGAAAAACAAAAGAAGCAGAAGCCTAAATTAAAATCAAGTCTGCTCATCACAGGCAAGAAAGCACACTTGAATTCTTGTGAGGTATTTTTCTTTTTGTGTTGATATAAATAGATATTAAACACCTTTTGACATTTCAAAAGCACTGGTGGAGGAATTGGACTCAACACTGCTGTTCCCCAGAGAATAGACAAATTAAGTAAATTGCAATTCGGTTACCTATCAGATTAAATCAAACCTGCAATGTTTTGTTTTGTTGGCATACAGTCAATCCAACTTAAGGCTTAATGTTTTTGAAAATATTTTCCCGAACAGCTCAATAATATTCTTTTCTAATTTCTTCTCAGTTACACAATGTCGAATTGTGAATAACAATAATAATGTTTTCATTTGATATAGCATCTTATCACATCATTGAAATGTTTCAAAACACTTCACAGAATTTAGTGTCAAGTGTAGTGATTGTGTATTTATAGGCAAATGTTGCAGTCAATTTGTGTACAGCCATGTCCCCAAACAGACAAAATGTGAATGTCTAATTTTATCTTGGTATGTTGTCAGGGATATCATGAGATACTCCCTCCTCTTTTCCAATAGCTCCTTTAATGTGTGCAGGCAGACAGGACCTTGGTTTACTGTCTCATCAAAAGGACGGCACCTCAAACAATGCATTGCAGTGTCAGTTGAGGCTATGAACTCAAAGTCGTAATGTGGGGTTTGACCCCATTACTTTTTGACAACCGAGGTCAATATCCAATATTTTTGACAACCAAAGTCAGGGTCAATATTCAGCTGTAAATGACTTAAATAGATATTAGAGGCCCTATGGACTTCATCATCTTAAAATTGAAAATGGCACAGAATTTAGGGAAAAAAAACTAAATTGGAAGCTAGTTTCTATAAGTATAGCTTCAAAAAGAAATGCACAGAAAACAATTAAAGCAGAAAGATTAGATGCCAAGAACACAAGTACGATAAAAATGATGATTTCGTACGATTACTAAAAGAAAATCAACGGCAAGTTATGCGGTTTTAGCTGGTTAGACTCCAGCAGTACCACAACACACACTCCTGTGCCTAATACTTTCTGGAATTAGGTAAGCAGGGTGCATCCCTCCAGTGCACATTCCATTCTAACAATTTATTTCTAGAATTTCCATGTGTAGATGGGATGCATGGAAATCTCAGCTTGGTTTGGATACTCTTAAACATGGCGATGGGCTTCTTCATGTGTCAGACACCCGGCTGACCCCCCCAAAAAAAGAAAGTGTTTAAAAGCATTGCCATTGCAACACTTTAGTTGGCAATCCCGCTGGATCAGTTGAGTCTTTAGATGGAAGTTTTAATCTTCACGCCATTTTCTGTTTTTATAATGGCTTTTGATCATCAGCTAAGTGACCGTGTTTTTGTTATATGAATGACATTAAAGGCTCCACATCCTTATTTTTTTGCAAAAGTTACTATTGTGCACTCAACAAAATACATTCAGCCAAAAATCACTCTTTAAATATTCCAGGCTAAGTCATAAATCATTTCTAAAATAGTTTGGTATAATTTTTTTTATTTGCTGTGAAACAAAGGTTCCGCAAAGCCACTTAATCCCACATTCACAGATCAAAGGCCCCAGGAATGTGGGAACTGAAAGCAATTTGGACAACGTGGACATTGATTTAATTTCTCTGGCCTCCACCTGCATAACAAAATGAAAGGAACACATCCATAAAAAACAGAAATTAGATACAAAGATAAAATGTTTTCTGATTATCCATTTCTGTTATGTTTATGACACACTGCCAGTGCGCTGCAACATTTTTACCTGGAGGCAACAGCACACTTTTAATGCTGGGAAATAGAAAAAAAAAGGCCAGGAGAGTACTTTCTGTTCAAAGTACTCCCCCTAGCTACAGAAAAAATTAATAGCATATGGGGTTGAAAAAACGTTCCTCAGGAAAATAAAACGATGGGGTTGCTGGCAACTCAGTGCTGGTAAAAGCATTTTCCCACGTAAGATGCCGCTCAACAACAACAACAACAAATTATATTTGTATAACACCTTTCAGGCTGGGAGGATGTTCCAAGGCGCTGAACCCAAGGAGCTGAACACTCCAGCAGGGAACCCCCATGAATTATCACATCGAATTTGCAAACCTCAGCAACAATCCCCCAAAATCACCTGACAGGCGAGACCTCCCGAACTGGGATGAATCTGAACTCCAGGCTGATGCCTCAATGCTTTGCTAGGGAGCTGTCATTTTGGATGAGTTGTTAAACAGGTCCTGTCTATCTGTCCTGGCTGATATTAAAAGGCACTATTTGAAAAACGAAGGGAGTTTCTCCCTGTGTCCTGGCCAACTGTCATCCAGATAAAATTGTTCATTCCCTTCATGGCTGTTTGTGGAACGCTACTGTGTGCAAATCAGCTGCCCCGCTTGCCTACAAATACACAGTCACTACACTTGCATGAAAGTCGCTACATTAAATGCAAGAATTATTATTATTATTGCAACTACATGGAGATCTGTTAAACTTTTTATACCACAAGGCATCAGTAATGTGACTACTTTTCTGAGTAGCACTTTTCCAACCCCATGATACCTTTCCCGAGCAATGCTAGAGTTTAGAGAATACTAGAGATTACAACTGTTGGGGATCAGCAGAATGAATCAGAATGCCTCCATTTGTTTTAATGGGGATGGGAGATTTGGACCAGTTTGGGAGCAGATTTCGAGTTTTTCCACCATAGCAAGGCATGTTATTCCAGATGAGATATGAGCAATGGCTTAGATCATTGATCTCTAGCCAGTACTGTGCATTCTTGACAAGATCTCAGGGGATCCCAAGAAACGCAAGGATTTCTTGCCACAGTTGTATGAAATGTAGGTCTCAAGACTCAACTAGGTCTCAAGACCTACCTCTATAAACATGCTTTCGGACATCCTTCCCATCCCCTTTCCCCCCCTAGTTCCCACCCCCAGCTCAGGTTCCAAGCCGTTATTGTTATATATAAGCAAGCAAGAGGACTTGGGTTCAATTCCCAACAGGACGAAACATTGGGCAAGTTTCCTTATTCCACACGCCTCTGTTTACCTAGCAGTAAATTAGGAACCCAGGTGTTATTCGATTGGCGGATCGTTTTTCCGGGGATGATAATCCCTCCCCCGAAAAATAATAATAATAATAATAATTTGATCACTAAATTCACGACTGTTTGTGGGACACTGCTGTGCGCAATTGGCTGCCGCATTTCGCCCACAAAATATGTTCTGTGAATCTCTTTGAGACGTCTTGAAAACGTGATACGGCACTATATCAAATGCAAGGATTATTATTATTATTATGATTAAGTGCCTTGGGATGTCCTCCCGATGTGAAAGATGCCATATAAATGTACATTTACATTGTAATTTATATGTTGCTGGGGTAAGTCATGTTTCTAAGTAAATAGGGGCAAAGTTTGCAGCATTTCATAACGTAATAATAAATAGAAGGAAAGACGTTTTGAAACAGTGCCAATGTTTCTCATAGTTTTCTTTTAAGGACATATGAAATGGCCTTCACTGCTGCATCTTTGCTGTTTGCATTTAGTTTGTGTGGACTCGTAACTGGTGTAAACAAATCGGCTGTTTTATCTGGAATCGTTAGAAAGCCTGACTGAAATATTTTCAGAATATCACATGACTGGAGGTGGTGTAATTCTCTGCCTGTCCATCCATTCACAAACACCCAAGCTCATTAAAATGCTTCAGATTCTCATTTAAGTACTTATTTGGATTTTAACCAGACTTTGCATTTGACTTCTTTCTATCAGACTTGACTCATTTTGAAAATAAGCAGGAAATTGTATGTGGGTGTTCATGTCATCTATAAATGCTAATACACCAGCTCAATAATTTAATGGTACTTCATTAGATTTTAGCCAGGTTTGTAACTCGTTCCTCTCATCACTGCTTTTGCAAATGGAAATGGAAGTGTTGGAAATGTTCTGTGGGTATGTCAGCAACTGTAACTCACACGTCTACATGTACGTACATACACTTGTGCAGTCACAACCATTGATTTATCAGCTCAATAACAAAAAAAGTTGCATATTATCGGAACCATATTTCATTAAAGATCTTCCTTTAATCAAAACTTAACAATGTTTCAATGAAGGAAAGAAAGGACTTGCATTTTGGAGGCACCTTGTACTTTGAAATTCTTAATGCATTTTTGGGCAGGTGTGGAGGTAAATTTGTGATATTTGATTTCAAATTTGAAGTTATAATTCCCATCCTTCGGATCAGACATTAAACTGAGCTCCCTGAGTGTGCCTGTTCAGGAGAAAATTAAAAATCCCATGATGATATTCGAAAAGAGAAGAGTTTTTCCCGGTGTCCTAGCCAACAATCCCCCAGATAAAATTGGTCATTCACTTCATAGCTGTTGTGAGACATTGTTGAGCACAAATTGTTTGCCACATTTGCCTGCAAAATTACACAGTTGCTACATTTAATTGTAAATCTTGTGGAGCACTTTGATATGTTCCCCTGATGTGAAAGGTGTTACATCAAATATAAGTATAATTATTTTTATTATTTATAACTACTTGTTATGAAACAGCATTACACCAGTCAATTATAATTGAATAGTTTGTGGTGTGAACCCCAAAGCTTTGGGACAATGGTTTATTCTGTAGGTGGTTTTTTTTTAAAAAGGTGGATGCTATACTGCATTTGGAGCCAATTAAGAAATATACAATTTAGCATCTTTCTACTATCCATTGGGAATGGAGAGGTTGGGGAGGGGGACAAAAGCGCAATTAGCTTGAAGATGACTTGTTTAACAACAGAATGTTGGAATCAAACCAGCCCTCTGTGGCGGTCTTGGTAATCCGGTTCCTGAGCCAAGTGGGTCTGCAGTATTGCAGGGCGCTGCTAATGACAGTACAGCCAGCCTGACTCATCGACAGGACTTGGAAGGGTAGACCAGTCACTGGGGGCAGGGAGTCATCCCACTGAGCACTTGCCACACTGCATGCCAATCCATAATGGGTAGGGTGGTCCTAGCTGGACAAGAAGCAGAAAAGCCTGCCAGGCAGCAATATCAATGGCAAGCTATGCGGTTTTAGCTGGTTAGACTCCAGGAGTTACCCCGACACACACCGGAGTCCTCAAGCCTTGGCTCTTGGGCCTAATGCTCTCTGGAATTAGGTAAGCGGGATATATGCCTCCAGGGAGAAAGTGTGCTTTCCATTTCAATAAATATCTCTGGAATTTCCAAGGGTAAGTGTGATGCATGGAATTCTCAGTTTGATTTGGATACTCTTAAGCATGGTGATGGGTTTCTAAATGCACCCCCAACTATGCAACACACCCACAGCATTGCATTGGGGAATCAGCTTAGACTATATGATTCCAAGTTCCGACGTGCGGCTTGAACCCATAATCTTCTGACTCAGAAGCAGAAGTGCTACCAAGCTGAGCCAAACTGACAAAGTTATTTCTGGGCCAAGGAGAATACTCTGACAATCTCTCCTTGTCAGCTGATTAAGCTAAGAAAAACATATTTTTACCCTCCAAGAAACATCTGTTAAAAGTCACCCAGAAACTAAAAGCTACATTTAAAAAAAAATGATATTTAAAAATAAATGGCATTGGACAAGTTGGAGGAGGGTGATACCACTTATGCGGAGAGAAGTGTTTTACCAGCTGGTAGTTATCAAACATTCCTTAAATAACACAAAGAAAACTTTAAAACACCACAAATCTTACCCCTACATCTGTTTACTGCCACGATTGGTAAATCTACCAAAACACAGAGACTAATAACAGTGACTTTATTGGGTGTGAGTCCATTTGCTGCCAAGTGTAGCAACTTATGACCACTTACAGTGGATTGTTCTCATTTTAAAAGCAGTGACCAAAGCTGCAGCCCCATCGGTAAGCAGAATCACCCTTTATTTCTTAGCAAAACTGATAGCTTATGAAGAATCAAAATAATGTACCAAAATGCCACAAGATGGTGCTATTTTAATAAAATGAATGTTGCCATATGATATGCAGATATCGAGAGCTAACCCCAAATCAAATTAACAAGCACATTCCTTTTCAGTTCAACTTTAATCAAGAGTATTCAGCGAGGCTCAGTCGGTAGCACTCTCTGCTTTGGGTTAGAAAGTTGTGGGTCTGCACTCCACTGCATTGCTGAGGCTGGGCTGAATTGTTGGAGATGCTGTTGTTCATATTACATATTGAACCAAAGTTCCATCTGGCTGCTCTTTGGGTGGATGTTATTATCGTGGGATACTAACGGAAAAGAGAAGGGAATGTCCAACTGTCCGAAGTCCCACATTGGGACTTTGAGCTCTTAGTCTACTCTGACAATCTAATACAAAGCTGGCTGAGGAAGTGCTGCATTGTCAGAGATACCATATTTTAAATGAGTCAATTCACTGAAGTCCTATCTGCCTGTCCAGGTGGATGTTAAAGATCCCATGTTATGAAGTGAGAAGGGAGCAACAATCCCTCCAGTGTCACTCACTCATGGCCGTTTTTGGGACATTGCTGTGAGAAAATTGGCTGCTGCATTGGTCTAAAAATACACAGTGACTACATTTTACAGAGAACTGTGAAGCTGACATAATAAGGTGCTGTATCAAATGAAAGAATTATTCTACTTGTCCCCAAATTAATTGAAGCTGGGAAGCACAATTCAGGTCTAAAACATTACTGCTTCTTGGGGTACCAGACTGCATTTTTATCCTTTGCATTCACACTCTCAAAACTGAGAGAACGATAAAACGAGAAAGAGAAAGACATCATTCTTATAATTCATATAGCGCCTTATCACATCATTGAGACAAAGCGTTTCACTGTAAAGTGTAGTAGCTCTAGGTGAATATGGCAATCAATTTGCAGACAGCAATGTAAATTAGTCGCATTTCATAATGTGTTCTTTGCTCTTGTTATCACAAAGAGCATGTCATCATGCATTTTGAGTGATTTCAAGCCCTTTGAGATGTGCTCTTGATGTGAAAGCCAGAATAAATATAAATTGTATTGCTTTATCGTGTTTTAATTATCGCAAAGGATGCCACAAATTTCCCCATCATTTACTAAAGCCAAGAAATATTTTCACTCCATTTATATGGGAATTACCATTATAAGGGCAGAATAAAAGTTAGTGAATAGTATGTGCTGAATCCCATACAGCAGCTATTGAGAAGTCATTTATGCTGTAGATTTTTACTCCTGAGAGAAGCAGGTTTAACCTGTTGAAATTGACTTCATTTGTGACCTTGACCAGCTGTTACAAATATAATAAGGACAGAGCAGGTAGAATTGTATTAGGTTCTACCTGCAGATATATCTGCAACAGTCAGATTCTCAACAGCAGCTGTAGAGTGGCCATTTGGTGTTTTAATGAGATCTAAAGCCCCTGTGAACTGATGAATGAAAGGCAGGATGGCAGAGCAGCTGCAGAACTAATGATGAGCTTTCAACTGTGCAAAAAAAATCATAAAAACCCTAAAGACAGCTCTCCCTTGCATCTGTTTTCCATTTCCCTTCTCCAGACTTCCAGTACTGGAGCCCATCCACACACTCTTGTATTCTAATTAAAGCCGGATCACTGGAGGAAGTGAGAATGCCAGCTCCCCTTCCCACAATCCATGGGATTCCCACCTACACCTCAGTCCAGGTCTGTGGTGTGACTGTGGTTCGGAATTTTTGTTTCTTGGATCGTATCCCTCAACTACACTTTAACCAACCTTCGCTGAGTTTAATGCACTGAACATCAGAACTTTAATAATATAACAACCCTTGCATTTGACATAGTGCCTTTGAAATATTTCAGTGCTTAACAGAATATGCTGTAAGGTGCTGTGATTGAGAATATGCTGTAAGGTGCTTTGCAAGCGATAGACCTGAGTTCAATTCCAGGCAGAGGGCGAAACCTTGGGCAAGTTTCCTTACTCCACACAGAGCCTAATAATAATCCCTCCAAAACCAAAAATCAATAATAAATTGGTCATTTTCAATCTACGACTGTTTGTGGGACATTGCTGTGCGCAATTGGCTGCCGCGTTCGCCCACAAATATACAGTCAATTCACTTTACAGTGTGTTCTGTGAAGCACTTTGGGACGTCCTCCCGACGTGAAAAGCGCTATATCAAATGCAAGGATTATTATTATTATTGTGATTTGGCTTTTATTTTCTTGGTTACTATTCCTCAATTGAACTTTATCTAACCTTCACTGAGCATGACATTCGAAACGTCACAACCAGTGGGGGTATTATCTCAAACCCATTCCTTCTAATGGATTCGGTTATGAAAATGTTCCATTTTTTACACCTTTTTTTTTGTTCCAGGAGTGTAGTCACAGGTGGGCCAGAGTGAGCCACAGCCCCTCCCAATTAGCACTCAGGCCCACCCATCGCTCGTCACACAGCCTCAGACCTCACATTCTGCTTTCTTTCCATTGCTCCACAATGCCCGGTGATTCATCAGTTCACAGGGGCTTTGATACTGTGACGTAGCCAGGAATGGAAATTTGGTCATTGTCCATCTACCATAAGTTGGTGCTGACCCAAATTTTCATTGCTAGCTGCATCACTGGTTCATTCGCTGCTTCATATTTCTGAAATCAGAATATAATGTCACTTTTAATTTGCCAGCATTTCCTATCCAGATTTCTTATTATGAAAAGAATAATTATGGAATTTGCAAACATTGAGTGTGTGGAAGAATGCATTTTTTCCATTATCTACTAAGAGTTTATGTCTTTGTACATAGAGCATTCGATAAGAATGCTGGGTAAAATTACATGAGATTGCAAGATCATCTGATCTTAACCTTTCACATCCCGATCCTACTGTCTTCCCATTACAGCAGCAAACTTATTTTTAAACGAGTCCAGTGTCCTGGCCTCAATTATACTTCCTGGTAATCTGTTCCAAGTGTCAATTGCCTTTCAGGGAAATAAATACTTGGTGTCTATCTTGAAATTGTCCTTTGCAGACCCTAAATCTGTGTCCTCTTGTTCGGCTATCTTGACAGAACAAGAGGACAAGAGTATTGTTCTAGTCTTTATTACTGTTTTGAGTATACCAAGATGCTACCAGTATGAAAGTTGCTATATAAATACAAGCTGTTGTTGTTATTGTTCTGTGCTAACTTTCTCAGTCCCTTTTAAAATCTTATTTGCCTCCATTAGGATCCTTCTGAGATTTTACAAACACCTATTTTGAAGACTGCAGAGTCTGAGCTTGTCTAACCATTGCTCAAAGCTCATTCCGCTAATACAGAGGGTTCATCCTCGTTGCTCTCAGCTGCACTAAATTAATGCCTCTCAGCAAAGATGCTTCTTACATAAAGCTCTCAACCCATGCTGTAATTTTAATAACTGGAATATTTAGAGGTTCTTGCCAATGTGACTCCTTCCCAAGATTACAGTTAGGAATGAGTGAGTTTTGTTTTCAATAATAATTTGGAATTATGTGGACGTTTTTAAGAACTGAGATCAGTGTTGAGGAATGGAACATATATCACTTATTGAGCTCGGTGTCAGCAATAATCCCACATTGTAAACATTGTCCGTGTTTGATGCAGGGTAGAACACCTGATACTTCGAAGGATGACATCATGTCAGTGATATATATAAAGTGATATTTTTATGTATTATTTTTCTTTAAATTCTTTTGCCAAAATCTTTTGTTTATCTAAGTTAAGGATGTCAGTATGAGGAAACTAGACATTTTTGACTATTTGGAAGTATCTCGAGCACTCCCATGTTAGGTGCAGCATCAGACACAGAGGAAAGATATGTCTTACTGGGATGGGAGGGAATATTTTGTATTGTATTAGTGGCATTTCACAATATGTTTAATGTGATAAATATTAGCTTGTGATTTCACCCCACGTTATGATCCCTGTTGAGGCTGAGAATCCTATGAACACTCTCAGCAGTAAGAGTTTGATAGCATTATCTATTTGAGTTTGAGATCTATGTTTTCTGAATCAATTTAATGGGGGCTTTGTTATCTTAATCATATCAAATGTAAGGATTATTATTATTATCTAAACTGGTAGATCAGGTTGGACAGTCATTATTTACTCTTCCTCGTATGTTCTGCGATTTGTCTTCTTCATAGCCTTAGAGACCAAGATTAGATAGACTTTTGAGCCTCCTGGACCCTTAAACTTCTTAGGCTAAAGATCTTAAAATTGAAGACTTTTTACAATTTTTCACAATTCACTACCATTTCTGTTACATTTGCCTGTCTGCTATCTGATGCTTGAAGGAGACTGGATGAAGTAATGGATCATTTTTAAAAAATAATCAACCCTGCACATTTATAGTTGTGTGTAGTTTGGGAAAAGTCTTAAATTCAGTTGGAAGGTGGAAGCCAATTATCTGCAGTGCCTAACAAGAAATGTGGAAATTCAGCTTCCAAATTAAGACTTCATTGCCAAGATTTCCAATGAATGACTTTCAATTTTAACACAATGCTCTTAAATCTAAGGACATGAAAAATTGCAGGTCTCTTGTACTGGGCAAATGGATTCTCCATCAATCCCAGACCAACAGGAACTTTGGCGGGCAGTCACTAGAGTGGACTTTAAGAAGCAGTAGGATATTTCTTCAGAAGTGCAAATAATAATGGAATACTCTCAGTACTGTGAACATAGGGTTTGCTTCTTTGCACGTACCATTTCAAGTAAGCTGATGATAACTTGTGCATCTGAATTGCATTTTACAGAGCAGCCTGGAAGACTACCTCCACTGGCTCATTGTTTCCCTTGTATCGCGTCACAATGAGCTCATATGTGGCTGCTTGCCCCAGCCGGGTGTGTTGAGTCTGTTTTCAGACAAGCCACAAGATGGAAGGTTTTGGGTAGGAGAGGCATTCCTCCAGAAAGGAGGGAAGTAGGGAGAAAACACAGTTCTGATCCTTTTTGCTCTATTTCATTCACGTCTCTTGCTGAAGGCTCCCAGAGTGATACCAGCTTATGAAATGCCTCCCTTACACCTTGTGTAAGACTTGCATTTTTGGCAAGAGAAGTTCAGGGGACTTTGAGAGAGGTTTTATATACTGAACCTTCTTTTTGGTACTTCTCCGAAGTCGTCAACTTAATAAGTTCTGCATTTCTGCAATGTGCTCTGTACCTCCCACAGGCGGACTGTATTGCCTCACTCTCTCCTCCACTCTGCTCTTGCAGTTTGCAGATCACTTTAGGAATTTAATTTGCTCCAGGCTACTGCAGGTGCTTTTGGCAGGGGGTTCCTCCATGTTCTGGCACTAGATCAATTAAAATAATATATATTTACTATCTCATTTTGTTTCTAATGGATTACTTTTCCCTCTGGTCAGTCTACTTTAATAATCACATCATGTTCCCATTTAGAAAATGCACTTAATACACAATTGTAAGTAAAGTAGTGATTTGGCGAGCCGGTGATCCATGTGAAAGGAATTATAAAGCTTTGAATTACATAATAATAAATCCCGTTCTAAATCGTTAAGCACTTGTGTGCTTTTTAAAATTATCTGAATTGAAAACTCATGAAGGAAAGATCTTCTTGTGATGTTTGTGGACAATGTTTTACATAAGGATGAACATAGGTTTCTGTGCTCACTAAAATGGGAAGCTTATGAAGCATTACAGGCCATAATTCCACCTAGTCTTAGCCGTAAGACCATTTCATCTTAAAAATGTTAATACCTTGCAGAACTGTAGAAATGTTTAAATTCAGTTCTAACTTGCCACAAGCTTTTTCCCCCACAAGTTATGAAAAAGGACCAGTTTCTAAATGAAGACTGAATTGAAGAATTTAACAATTCTGCTCAGTCTTAACATTTAAGACAAAAGTAATCGCTAAGACTAGATGGAATTTCAGGTCTACCATCCCAAACTTATAGTGATTGCTCTCAATATGTTCACCAACGTCTGTATAGTTGTGGCATTAAGCTTGTACTCATATTTACAACAACATGCATTTATATGGTGCCCTTCACACAGGGGTGGCATCTCAGAGGATTCAAATGTTTAATATTTAATGTTTGAAGGAGACTGGATAGACTATTGGATTAACAAAATATCAACTCTAGTTTTGCCTTCAATGTCAAAATGCATTTGTTCATCGAAATCAATGGCATAAAGAGAACTGCCACTGTAAAATCAATTATCTGGTAATTCTCACGGTAAGTTGCCAAAGTTTCAAATTCACTCTTTTCTCCTCTACGTATTGTAACTTTTCTGTCTACTAATTTTATAAGCTTTTGCTTAACTTTATTCTTACATTTTCCAGCAACTTGGAAGAAAACATTCGATAATCTAATAGTTTTTGCAATTTGGCTGAAAATTGTTTGGTTTGAAAGTCAGCGAAAAGCTAACTGTTGGAAGACTAATAGGCAAGTCGGAGTGATGTGTATAAACGTTTTTGCAGTTATTCGCATTTCTTGATGAAGAAATGCATTAAGAAACACTGCAAAATGGACACTTGTATATGTATCTGTTAGATATTTTTCATTTTGCAGAACCACAGAACCATTAGTGATCAGTATTACACAAATATTCTATATAAATTGATTATATGATTTCCTCTCTACATAGAATATTCAGAGATTCAAAGGACAGTAACTGCAATTGATGATTTCTGAAGATTTGGAATTGCACAGCCAAATATCACAACCTGTGCCAGCACAAATATGATACGTAAAATAGAAATAGTAAATACACCAAATAGGGCATAGTGCACACCAATATTCATAAGCAAGGATGCAACTTGTGTTCCTATCATCCAAGTAATCAATCCTCCAGGTTGTTGTTGATTTGGATGGATTTCCACTGCTGGATGGATTTGGAAGTGCTTTGCAGAATGCACCTCAAAAGCGATGTTATCCGGATGTGAAAGGTGCTATACAAATGTAATTTGTTGTTTGTTTTTTGGGGTGAAAAATGCTGCACTTCACAACCGATTTAATGTGACACATTGAATCTACCACAAAATCTTACATTTTCATCCCTCATTGTGTGATATTTTTCATTTTGCAGAACCACAGAACCATAGGCACAGAAGGAGGCCATTAGCACATCATGTATGTACTGCCTATCCATTTAGTCCCATTCTCCTGTTTTCTCCTTTTCTATGTAGTTGATACAATTTGCGCAACATTTAGCAAATAAAAAAAACAATTAATGCATACCAGTGAAACGATTAAGCCAAAGCCATATTGGTTACATTATATATTGGATGCTTGAACTGGCCTGGGTGATGAAGTTGACAGAGAGTATAGTTTTTCTGTAGGAATGGTTTCCATTAAGAACAGCAACCACGACTGTGATGTTGCTGTTGGTTTTCTTCAGGTTTGAGCCAAAATATCCCTGGATAATGGATTTTGCTCATTTTCCAGGCCACTGAAAGGGCGTGATCTGTAGACACAAGCTATTGAAGTTCTGTCACTTCCACTTACATTCATTTTATGGACATATCAAGACCACTGCCACTTTGGATCGCTAAACATATTTGAAAGGTTACATGTAATGAATATCTTGCACACCTCTTGAGGGGCATCCTACAAAGCACCTCAAAATTCATCCAGCAATGGGATCAAAGTTTGAATATATCAAACATTCCTCTGATGGTTGCCTGTAGAGGGGGGCTGGGGTTGGGGGCGATTTGAGAGATTTACTGTAACAGTGGCCTGGAGATTAAAAACTTATATAATAGGAACACAAGTTGGTTCACCTGAAACTAGCTATCAAGTCAGTCATCTCTCTTAATTATTTAAGATGCATAATAGGGTAAGCACGAAACATGAGTGGGCAGATAATGCTGTATGAGGTGTGATAATCATCCCGGGTAATAATTATCACATTACATACCATGTTTTTGCATTCCTGTGTGTTGATACTGAGTAATAGACGTTAACAAGACTGATGAAATTTTACACGTAAACTACACTTTGATACCTTTTGTGGTTGGTATATATTCTATTGCACTGAGGATACAGCAGGAGCATGTTTCTGCACATGGCTGAGGAAAGGGGAAGAAAAAGTCTATAATACTTTGGGATAGGAGGAAGAGGAGAAAAGGGGGAAAGTACCGGAAGGGGAAAAAATAGCAGAAAACTAAAAACATTATGGTTTTGTTAAGCTTAGCAATAGATGCGCAGTTAATCACAGACCACATGGCAAAAATCTGGTGAATTCTTAACAAGCTACATTTTCTATTTAAAAGCAGTGTCTGGCTAATCCAGATGTGGAAACGCATGGTGCAAGAGAAGTGCCTCAAACAAAAGAAGCCTTTCACAGAAAATGCCTGGGCAGCTGTGGTCGTGCAAATAAATGTTTGCCCTGCATGTGTTACAGCATTCTTGCATCTCGAGTAAGTGTTAATCTTTCCATTGTTTCTAAATCCTTGTGGGTATAAAGGGCACATGTTAATATAAAATGTTATAAAATGTTGAATCAGGGCCTCTTTCACTGAAAGGATTTGTAGTTCATTATTTATTATTTAAAAAGTGCATGTGCAGTCTCTCCCGGTATCCTGGCAGCATTAAGTTGGTCATTCACTTCAGGGCTGTTTGTGGGATCTTGCTCTGTGCAAATCAGCTGTTGTCTTTGCATACATATTCAGTCATTACACTTGACAGCAGATTCCAGTGAAGCACTTTTACATGTTTTAACATTATAGGTGCTATATAAACCGTAAGTATTATTATTGTTGTTATTGGTATGGATCTATTATTGTAAAAACCTACACAATTTGACTTGTTTTTTATAGGGTCAGAGGAAGTGGCTTATGAACAACAAGGCCTTATGTATTAACATCCAAGTCTATATGATTGCCTATAATGGTTGCTCTGCAACCTCGGTAGTCACTGCCTGCAAAATGCAGGTACCAACACCTTGAGTGCTATGGCAGAGGTGGGTTTTGCACAAGATCCTCCACAGTGGTGAAGTGGAGGTAATGAGCAGGATTAAAAGGGAGTGTGTATGAGGAGGTGCAAAGAATTATTGTATAAGATCAGGTATGAAGAGCCGCCAGTTAGTTGAGGCAGCAGAGGTTGATTTACTGTGAGATTTGAAAAGAAAAGGTGGTTGACTGCATATTGTATCATCACAAATGGAGATTCCACTAAGATGATTGAGTGACATGAGTAACATGAAGAAAACTGTTTCAATGTGGTAATGCTGATGAAATGGAATTGTACCCCAGAGTCAGTGACTTCAGGAAAACAACAACAACAACTTGGATTTATTTAGGCACTCCACGCCGGACGGCGTCTCAGAGCGCTTTACAGTAATGGATCCTGGGACCAAGCCAGGGGGAGGGGGCGCGGGGAAGGTGACCAAAGGCGCGGTCGAAAAGAAAGGTCTTCAGTAGAGACCTGAAAATGGGAAGGGAGGAAGCGAGACGAAGGGAGTGAGGAAGGCAGTTCCAGTGCCTCGAGGCATAGAGGCTGAAGGCACGACCGTCGAGGGTGGAGCGGAGGACTCGGCGGACGAGGAGGAGGCCAGACCCGGAGGAACGAAGGCAACAGGTACTGTTTTGAGGAGAGAGGAGGTCAGAGTGGTAGGGGGGTGCAGAGGAGTGCAGGGACTTGAATGCAAGGGTGAGGATCTCGAAATCGAAAAGAGGGAATTAATAATAATAATCATTGCATCTGATATAGCTCCTTATCATGTCTTCGAGGCATCTCAAAGCCCTTCACGGGATATACTGTAAAGTGTAGTGACTGTGTATTTTGTGGGCAAAACGTGGCAGCCAATTGTGCACAGCAGTGTCCCACGAAGAGTTGTGGATTGAGTGACCAACTTATTATTATTATGTATTTCTTTATTTATTTTGTTGAAGGGATTATTACACCAGGAAAAGTGGTCCACCAATCGACTGACAACTGGGTTCCTACTTACTGCTGGGTAAACAGAGGTGTGTGGAGTAAGGAAACTTGCCTAAGGTTTCGCCCTGCCTGGGAATCAAACCGGGTCCTTTCACTTGTGAGACGAGTGCTCTAACCACTGATGGCTGCAGAGCAGCGAAAAACTAACTTCTGGCAATTTCCGCAGTGCAGTTTCGAGCAAACTGAAATTATTTCCAAGTTTCCAAATGGCTTAAGAAAATTGTAAGATTTAATTTATGAAACATTGGATATGTTTAAAGTGCAGTACTTCATGATTTTCCAATTTCATCTTTCAAGGGTCTATCTTGCCATCATCCTGGAACCAGCCTGTGGTTAAATGGTCTACCCTGGGTTACAAACTACCCACAATTAAAATGAGTCAAAATGAAGCAAATGGTGGTGTCACTATTATCAGACTATTGCGGTGAGAGCATTGCTGATTGTCTCTGTGGTGATCTTCCAGCAGCGATGCTTTCATCCTTGTGGCAGAAGATTTTTTGGCTCCTTTGTTTCTTGGCGGAAGAATGGTTCCATGTCATTTCTTTTAACAAATTAAGATGAAAAATAGCATCAGCAGAATTGGTGAAATGAAAACCATACTGGACAAACAAAACTCAGTGACAGCCGAGGGAGAGGAAATCTTTTTCAAATTAGTTCCGAATTAGAATCGTTGCACCAGTGAACACCTTTCTCCACTCTGCTAAGGCTTCATGTTCCTTACCTTTAAGGCCTAGGTCTAAAATAAGCTTGATTTACATTTATGTTGTTATCCCTGCCATTCTGTCTCATGAATAAGTGAAGGTAAATGTTCTTCTGAGCCCAGGGGAATCCTACCTTAATGTTCCCTAGCTGAGTTAAACTAGTGAATCTCAATCAGTGCTACAGCATTTTGAAAGTCAAATTTTGTCTTGTGTTGCTCCTTGTTTTAATGTCCCTGAGGGTTGATGCTTCCAAGTCTTGTGATTATTGCAGCCATCACTAGAATCCCCAACGTGGTGAGCAGAGTTATGATTCGGGGGAAGATTAATATGAACATATTAAGTTACTTTCTAATTTAGTGTCTATATTTGTTGAATTTGAATTTGATTTAGAAAACACAATCTGTTAAAGTGTTGACCATAACTAACGTGTATTCACAAAGGATCATTGCTAAAATATAATGCAGCACTGGGGGGGAGGGGGGATTACATTGTTAGAGGTGCCATCCTTCGGATGAGGTTAAACTGAGGTCCTGTCTGCCTGTTGAGGTGGACACTAAATATCCCATGACACTATTCGAAAAGAGAAGGGAGTTTCTCTTAATGTTCCGGTCAAGCAATTTCCTAAATATAATTGGCCATTCACTTCATAGCTGTTTATGGGACATTGCTGTTTGCAAATTGGCTGCTGTGTTCGCCCACAAAACACAGGTGCTAAACTTTACAGTATATCCCGTGAAGTGCTTTTGGATGTCCTCAATACATGAAAGGTAGTATACCAAATGTAAGGACTATTATTTTTATTTTATTATTATGGCACTGATTTCAATGCTGCAATCTCAAAAGAGCTACCAGTAAAACCTAAAACTTGGCAGGGACCAGGGTTAAAGAGATCCTCAAAATAATATCAGAAGGAAAACTTCTTGCCCGAGTCCCAGATGTTGGGAACTTTAGAGCACATTTTGTCCTTGCATGAAATCTTCCAGTACAGGAAAAGTATTTTGGAAAGTACTCTGTATAAATGTTTGCCTTAAGCAGCACACAAATGAAAGTGTTTAAATTCTCTAATCTAGCTAACAGATAGTCCGATGTGCAACAGTCCAGAGATGTGTTTTATGTACAAACTCCTCTCATATACAAGAGCACTTGGCTCCAGTTCCAGGACGTGGGATAATAATTAATAACGTACAGTATTTTGTTACCCATCGCAATGCCAATAACCAAGCAGGGACACATGCTATGTTCAGTAGCAACTCATTGTCATGTCTTGGGTTAAGCAAACCACTCCTTTGTATATTTGATTGATTTGATTCAGGATGGGGATTCCCCAAGTGAATACTCCTTATAAGAAGTTCCAATTAGTTCCAAAAAAATACCTCCATGGGTAAATAATAGCAACAACAACTTGCACTTATGTAGCGCCCTTCACGTAGGGCAGCATCCCAGAGTGCTTGAGCGCTCCCCAAACCATAAATAGTATGTTTTTTTCCTCCAATGGCAAGTGGCTAGTTGATCAGGAGAATCAGCTGCTTGGGATCAGATGTGCTGCTTACTTGTAAGCCTTGTTAAAGGAATGTGGACACAAATTTGCTAAATTAACATTAAGAATGAGTGCAAATTGCACCCTTCTGTGATTCTATGCAGATTACACAAGACTCAGAGTGTCACGTGGTTCCTAACAATTAATAACGAACGGCAGGACTATAGGACTGTGAACATTTTTAATAAATTAGGGAAGGTTTCTAAAGCTAGGTGGTGCTGTTACTAGCTATTTAGAAAATACATGGATGACTTTGCATGCAAGCTAAGTAATATTATCATAAAGATTTGAATCATTTTGTTGTGCATTTGATATCAATCCTTACAGAATTAATAATGTATTATTCTAATATATTATGCTGTTATGCATCCCTAGCTGTTAGCAGTACTCAGATAGGTTAGGTTAGATGAAAATTTTCTATTTTGATATATATATATACATTGCCCGTAATCTAGACAGGCTAAAAAGAGGTTTCAGGTTTCTGTAGAATAGCATAGAATTCTGAAATTGATCACATTTATGTCCTTATAATCCAAGTGTGTAGAATAGATGTGGGTGTCATAATTTATAGCCTTGTGTGAGAGAGATGCGAGGTTACACTCTACAACATTGTTTGTGGCAGTGACTCTTACTCTTGCCGTCAATTCAGAGTCCCACAGCTGCCAACACCCCTGCAACCCTTCTCAATCTTTGAAAAATATACTTGCTTTTGACAGAGCTCCTGGTATTGAAATGTCAGTGGAGTGAGTGTGCTTTCGGGTACTGCTGGGGTTTCACCAGCTAAAACTTGCCATTGCCAACATCGCCTCAACGAAATCCCCACGAGCTGTTGTGATGTACCTTCTATTATCATTTGCGTGACTCGAATTCTTCATTAAGGAATCCAATTAAGAAATAGCGTAAATTACACCCCATTGTTGTTATGCAGGCAAGCTTAGAAGCTAACCTACACCAGCAATGTCCTAACAAACAGTGCCGAGATCAATGAGCAATTGATGTGTTGCCTAGTGCATTTGGATACTGGGACAATATTGCCCAGGACACCAGGGGAACGTTCCACTCTTCATCGAAGTATAGACACAATAGGCCGAATGGCCTTCTTCTATGCCAAAAAAATTCAATGGTTTTATGGTTCTAGTACAACCACATCTTTAATGTTGTTCTGAGCAACCAGAACAAACAGGTGGTGCTTGTTTGCATTGTTTGCTTTCCTCTGAGAATGTCAAGGGATTTCTATTTCCATCACCATTATGTTGCCAGACAAGGTTGCATCAAATGTAACTTTTCTTATACAGTAAAACCCAATTCCTACTTGACAACCATTTCACCTGTCACTCTGCACATAAAAAGCACAATCAAATCCACGAGTGAAGCCTTAATAAGTGAACATCGGTAATAGTTTCTGAATATATCCACCAGTATTTATCTGTTTTTGATAAAGGTTTTCTTTAACCTCATCTCCCTCCATAATCCCAGCCGTTCCAGTGCGAAAGCAAAACTGTGTCATCGTTGCTTTCATTAGGTGCAGATCTCCTTCAGGCTGCACCAGGGAATAACCTGCAGAGATGCTGGTCAGCTTGTCATCCAGATGAAAGGTTTACAGCTTCTAAAATCTCACAGTTGGATTAAAGTACTTATCATAATGAGTAAGTCAAACATCTGCTCAGACTAAATGCACTAATATGATCAACACATCTGCAAAAGGTTTAATTAAGCAATGACTGGCATGCGCAATCCCTTGCTAAATTGAAGACAGGCTTTCTTCAATGGAGCAAAACAGTTTGCACACGTCTATAAGGACATATGAATCATTCCGAAAGTTTTGCTTGAGCATGAACCCTATCATGCTTGGCTGCCATAAAAAATGTTTTTATTAAGTTGTTTTTAGCCAAACATTGCTAGGCCTCACAGCTTTAGTTTTCTGAGAACACTGTAATGGACTGGAAGGAGGTGGAGGTGTCTGTTCAGAGTGTGTGTATGGGGGTGGGGGGTGAAGTCTGTTGGGGTGGAGGGGATTGTACCCTGGAAAAGGAGCAGCAGAAAAAATATGCTATTCCTTTCACTGCAGAATATCCTCGTGTCACCAGAGACCTTTGAGAAAATATCCTCTTGGGGATGAAAGGCTCCAAGGATCGTGCAGCAGACAGGAGAATACAGTTCTATGTTCTAGGAGAGAGAAAAGACCTAGGATTGCAAAGTCTTGGAGAAACATAGAGCAAACAGGCTGCTGCCCTCTTCCCAAAAACATTTGTGGTGGAGCAACAATTACAACCAATTACATTTGTATCAAGCAGGCAGATCGGATCCCTGAAAAGTGGTTAAACAAAAGCTTGTTTTTGCTTCTTTTTGGTCATATGTCTAATTCTTCCCTCCCCTGTACAATGCCTCAACAACAGCAAATTATATTTATATAGTGATTTTCACATCAGAAGGACTTCCCAACGTCCTGGATAGTTAAGGGTTAGAGATGGAATCAAGAAGGGTGGAGCGTAGGGGTTTAGGGGTTGGAGGTACGGTCAAAGAGGAAGGTCGTGAGATGGATCTTAAAGGAGGCAAGGGAAGGGACAAGGCAGAGAGATTCCAGGATGGAGTTCCAGAGGGTAGGGGCAGAAAAGCTGAAGGTCTGCTTCGTGACCACCAATGGTGGGGGTTGCAGGGCAAGGGACATAATAACAATAATAATCCTTGCATTTGATATAGCACCTTATCAGGTCTTCGAGACGTCCCAAAGCGTTTCACAGTGAATTGACTGCATATTTTTGTGGGCGAAACACAGCAGCCAATTGGGTATAGAAGTGTCCCATAAACAGTCATGGATTTAGTGACCAATTTATTATGTTTTCTTTGGGAAGGAATTATTACCGCTGGAAAAGCAATCTGCCAATTGGCTAACAACCGGGTTCCTATGTACTGCTAGGTAAACAGAGGCGTGTGGATTAAGGAAACTTGCCCAACGTTTCGTCCTGCCGTGAATCAAACCTAGGTCTCTCGCTTGTGAGGCAAGTGCTCTAACTACTGAGTTGCAGGACTCCACGAAGCAGACCAGTTCCCTCCTAGTTGTGGGAACAGACAGGTTGCTGTGGTGTTAATAGGTTGCAGAGGTAAATAGGAGCATGTTTCTGGAGGGCATTAAAAATGATTCATAATGATGTGATATCATAGAATCAGAATTATACAGCACAGAAGGAGGCCATATGGCCCATCGTGACTGTGTCGGCTTTTGAAAAGAGCTATCCAAATCAATCCCACTCCCCCACTCTCTCCCCATAGCCCTGCAAACATAATAATAAACTTGTCCCCCTAAATAATTATCTCCTCTCTTAAAGTTGTTATCGAATTGGCTTCCACCGCCCTTTCAGACAATGTATTCCAGATCTGAACAACAGAATGTGTGAAAAAATTTCTTCTCACCTCCACTCTGTTTCTTTTAACAACTATTTTAAATCTGTGTCCAAGAGTTACTGACCCACCTGTCAGTGGAAATAGTTTCTCCTTGTTCACCCTATCGAATCCCCCATAATTTTGAAAACTTCAATTAAGTCTCCTCTTAACCTTCTCTGCTCCAAAGGAGAATAATCCGAGCTTCTCTAGCCTCTCCTGATAACTGAAGTCCCTCATTCTTGATGCCATTCTGGTAAATCTCGTTTGCAGCCTCTCTAATACCTTGACATTCTTCCTAAAGTGTGATGCCCAGACCTGAACACACTACTCTAGCTGAGGCTTAACCAGTGTTTTATAAAGGTTCATCTTAACTTCCTGACTTTTGTATTCTATACCTCTATTTATAAAGCCTAGCATCCCATATGCTTTTTAACAGCTTTATCTACCTGTCCTACCACCTTCAAAGATTTACTTATTTGAGCCCCCAGGTCTCTCTGTTTGTTCACCCCCCTCCCCCTTTAAGATTGTACCAAGTTGCCTCTCCTCATTCTTCCTCCCAAAATGCATCACTTGGCATTTCTCCACATTAAACTTCATCTGCCACGTGTCTGCCCATTTCACCAGTCTATCAATCTATAATAATAATAATCCTTGCAATCCATATAGTCCTTTTCACAGCTTCTCGACATCTCAAAGTGCTTCACAGAATAGACTGTAAAGTGAATTGACTGTATACTCCAGGCAGGGTGAAACCTTGGGCAAGTTTCTTTACTCCATATGCCTAATAATAATCCCTCCAAAACAAAAAAATAATAAAATGGTCATTTTCAATCTACGACTGTTTGTGGGACACTGCTGTGCGCAATTGACTGCCCCGTTCGCCCACAAATATACAGTCAATTCACTTCACGATATATTCTGTGAAGCGCTTTGAGACATTTAGAAGATGTGAAAAGCGCTATGTCAAATGCAAGGATTATTATTATTATGATGATTATTATTTGTGGGCGAAACACGGCAGCCAATTGCGCACAGCAGTGTCCCACAAATAGTTGTGGATTGAAAATGACCAATTTATTATTGTTTTGGAGGGATTATTATTAGGCGTGTGGGGTATGGAAACTTGCCCAAGGTTTCTGCGTCCTCTTGCAGTCTGCTACTATCCTCCTCACTGCTTACTACTTTTCCTACTTTGTATCATCTGCAAACTTGGAAATTGTACTCTCTATACCCAAGTCCAGGTAATTTATATAGATGTATCAATCGATTCATCCAATGTGTGATGGGAGCATTTGATATAGGGCCTGTTATATTGTTAACTTCTTTAGGCAGAGAGCAGTGAGAATGTGGAACCACATATCTGAAGCAATGGTTGAAGCAGATAGTATAGATACGGTTAAGAGGAAGTGAGATTTTCACAATAAGGGAGCAGGGAATAGAGAGGTATAGAAGGGAGTAAGGAGTGAGTAGAGACTCTTATGGAATTTAAACACTGACGTAGACTGGTTGGGCCAAATGGCCGGTCTCCATCCTGTACAGTCGACCTATGTATGTATGTATGTTTATATATGTATGTAAAACATCTCAAAGAGCTTCACTGGTAACTGCACATCCCATACCATTATTCTGTCATAATTACGAAGCATTTAAAGACTACGAAAGTATTCAAAGACTATCAATGATACATCAATTTGCTCTCCATTTGACGATGTGTATTCAAAAACCTGGGTAGATTTGATTGTGGCATTCTGAATGAACTTCTAGCTTCAAAATCGCATCACAGTGAACACTATAACTTTTCAGCTGTCATCTTTCTATTTTCTTAAACTTTGCGCTATTTTCCTCTCTGTTGGTACCTTCACTCTATATTGTCCATGTTTGCACCATCTCCCCATACATCATTCTCACTGCCTTTTCATCAAAGAAACCCAGCAGCCATTTTTTTTTAATGTTACATTAATCATACTCACTACTCATTTACATTCTTACAGAGTTCTGTTACATGTGCAAGACCCGTCTCATTTACGTCTGCGTTTCACATACACAGATCCTGGTATATTCTAAAGAAATATCCCTGCACATATCATCCAGCTGAGAGTTTGTCTGCCTATGAAAATTTCATGGCAAGAGCATGCATGGCCAATCACATTATGGCCTTGCACAGATGGCATTAATTTTTACAAAATTCAAAAAATGTAGGCAAGCCTTTTTAGTTGCATACTTTAGACACCTTTTTTGGAGTTGCTGCAAAGTAAAATGCAGCTTTAAGGTACAATTTTTAAAAATTATTTTATAGGATGCAACAAGAGCAGAAATATAAGGAGAATGTTTCAGGTTAATGACTGAAAAAAAGCACTTCCATTCCCTTGCAGCAGGAAAAGATTTATCACATACGGCAACAGAATAAATCCAAATGTCAGAAGCCAGAGGTCTATTGCAACCAAATGTTGAATATGCAATTGACCAGTGACAGCAGTCAAAGCTAGTAGACCTCCCAAATAGTTTTAAAAGAGAAAGAAAAAGTTTAAAAGATTGATTTCGATATAATGGTTGTCCGACTCTAGACTATTAGAATTGGTATAAAAATGAATGGAGCCTAGAGTATATCCGATAACTTAGCACTGTGGATGTTTGCCTTATGCTCCTGGTATCAAGTAAATTAAATCCCACCAGTACATGATGGTTGACTCTACAGGTGATCATGCAGTTCAAATTTGTCATGCATGTTGGCTGCCTTTTTCATAGCTTAAAATAAGATTACTTTGATCAGGTCTCTATTCCGTGCCTCCTCACAGCGGCAAGGCTAAACCCTTTGCTATAGTTTGGGGAGATTGTTGTTTAACTCTTTACCTCCCCTCCCCTATACCATACCACACAGTGACTTTGGATGCCAACAAACTGTAGCACTGAACAATCTCTGCTCTTTCCACTGATCTACTGCTCATTTCTCACTCCCTTCATTTCTTGTTCACTTCTTCTAGTTCTTCTCCTCATTTCTCTCTTTCTTCTTCTCTGCTGCTGTGGTAGTGGTTACTTGCTGTTTGCTGCCATTTCTTCTTTCTAAGTGTTTTTCAGTGATGCTGAAGCTACACCAATAACCCTGATAACTCTGACGAAAGGTCATCGACCCGAAACGTTAACTAATTTTCCTGTCTCCATAGATGCTGCCTGACCTGTTGTGTGCTCCCAGCGACTTCTGTTTTTCACCCTGAAAATAATTTGAGTTAAATCTTATGTATTTCTGCAAACCTGATTTAAAAACTCCACCTTCGAGACTTTGCCAGTATTTTCCAGTATTTATCCACAAAAGTGTTAACTTTCAAAAACACAGTTTGACTAGATATACTTGTCAGAGAAAATGTGCATGTTGAAAGCTTTCACTTTTTTAACAAAAGAAATGTATTCTATAAGAAGTACTTTGTGTGCTGCTTGACCGAGAATGGTGTTGAAACCATCAATACATGTATGTTTTGAGAGCTTTTGAATTAATGTGTTGGAAGACCCAGTGGAGAAAGGAAAATTAACAGAATCAACCAGAAAAGCCCTTGCTTGTCAAGTGTTTAAAGAGAGTTCATTAGGTGATGACATTGATGCTGACAAAGAAAACAGTTGTGCAGAAATAAAGGCAGGAATGCCGGAAATCCACAAAACATCAGCGAGGGTCTGAAACTGAAAGGTAGTTGAAGGTGTCATCCTTCTCCACAACTGAACTGTTCACTTTGGAAGATCTCCCTCTACTAGGCAGAGTATAGGAAATAAAGGGAAAAAAAGGATATTCATAACAGGAATCTCAAATTATGATTCCAACCTGCAAATAGTGACTACTGCAATAGTTACCCGCCCATCACCTCAGTAAGGTTGCCACCTGGCTGTTTCTTTTACTGCCTTGCCAGTTGCCAGTAAATAAAGTTAATGTGCCGTTTTATTGAGCAAATCACCTGCTAATGGCGTGTCAGCCTGGATCAGTTGGTAGCACTTTCTCCTCTGAATCAGAAGGTTGTGTGTTCATGCCCCATGTCGGGACTTGGAACTCATGTAGTTTAAGATGAAACTCCAATTCAGGACTGGGGGTGAGCTGCGCTGTTGGAAGTGCCGTCCTTTGTCCATCTGCTTGTTTGGGTGGATTTTAGAGATCAGGTCTCCCATGGAAATATTTGAAAAGAAAAGGGAATTTCTTCCGATGTCCTAGACACCAATCCCCCAAATAAGTTGTTTGTGGGACATTGCTGTGTGCAAATTAGATACCTCATTTGCCGACACAGTTCCTGCAGTTACAGACACTGGGAGAAATTCCCTGATTACCATCAATCAACCTTAATAATGAAGATTTTTCAGTTATTCAAGAACTATTTTCAGTGTACATTATCCTTATGCCTTAGGTTGTTCTTCCAACATAAAATATTATATTAAATGTCACTAAGTATAAATTTAAATTTGCTATTTTTGGACTACAGCAGCATAATGCACTGGAGAAATGTAATGGTTGAATGTGGGTACACAGACACAATTTCACACAAAAAATCTGGTCATTCATTCAATGGCTGTTCGTGGGACATTGCTGTGCCTAATTTGGTTGCTTTGTTCACCCGTAAAACACACAGTCACTGCACTTTACAGTATATCGGCATATATGGCAGGACAAAATGTTGGGCAAGTTTCCTTATTCCACACGCCTCTGTTTACCTAGCAGTAAGTAGGAGCCCAGTTGTTAGTCGATTGGTAGATCACTTTTCTGGGGATAATAATCCCTCAAAAAAACAATAATAATTTGGTCACTCAATCCACGATTGTTTGTAAGATACTGCTGTGCGCGATTGGTTTCTGCATTTCGCCCACAAATGTACAGTGAATTCACTTTATAGTATATTCTGTGAAGCAGTTTGAGATGTCTAGAAGACGTGAAATATCAAATTCAAGGATTATTATTATTATTATAATTATTGTATCCTATGAAGTGCTTTGGGACCTCGTCCAAAATGTAAGGATTATTATTGTTTTTGTTAAGGTCATTATTTCCTCATTTCAATTTTGCTATCCCAATTCCACCATCCTGTTGCCAGACATCTCTACAGTGACTAAAAAGAGTCAGCGAGCGAAGGCTTCACCCCATTATATTCTCATACAACTTGTAGGAGCTGACAGGGCCCCAGTCTGTTCTCTTGTTCTATGAGGAAAGTGCTGAATGTATTACATAATGTCTCTAACTGCAATACTGCTGGAAATCTACAGTATTTCCAGGGTATTCACAGGAATTGTGCCAGTCTTAGGACTTGTTATTTCGAACTGAAGGGTAGAGCTCAGGTGATGATGTGACCTAGTTTTTTTGGCATCGTGGAGTTCAATATTCATACAAACCCCATGAGTGACCTGTGAAAGAATCAGCATCTGGTCTCGGGAATGATCATGCTATCCAATTCACATCTGGAGTGAGGTGAGAGGCAGCTTGTAAAATATAACGGGGAATATTAAAAATGCCATCCATGCTTGGAATAATTCCCCACTAAACAAATTTAAAAAAACACAAGTTATTTGTATCTAAAGTGAGCCAGCATTTTCGGGAATTCAGTTCAGCCATTTGTTGCCAAGTTATTCAGTAACCAATAATATTCATATGATATATATGTATATTTACTGTATATATATATAATATATCACATATAATTGCCTCCATGTAGCACTAAAAAGCAACTCATTTTCGGTACATGTGCGCTTTAGTACAAAAGAACGCAAGAAAGGATAGAACAAGAATGGACATTCAGCCCATCAAGCTCACTCCTTACACACCTACACAAAGCCTAGCTAAGGATAATTATCAACAGTAATAATTACCAAAAATGTTTTTTTTGTAATGGAAATCATTTCCAAGTGCCTGATGACAGTTTATCAAGGTTCCACAAAAAATGTACCACTGTTCAAAATGTTTCCCTAAAGCATAGTGACTATGTTTGCAAGCAGGACTGTCAATTTGCACACAGCAACAACCCACAAACAGTCATATTCTCTTTAGGAGACAAAATTAAGTAGTAGATTCTCGGGAAGTGGAAGAACATTTATGTGTGTTCAGCTGACATGTCAGTTGGAATATTAACCCCGTGGTATTAGAATCTCCTGTATTGAAACATAATGCCGGGATTGAATAACTATTGCCCATCATTGACAAAATAACCCCATTTTTCCTATATTACTGTACCATAATATCAATTTAAGAGCAGCTCAATCTATGAAGCCATTGAAAATTGTTATGGATTCTTAAACTGCTCAATCATCTACGTAACTGATTAAATTACCACAAGTGCAGTTGTTAAAAAGGGATATCACTGCCGTGGGAAGTTCTTCAGTAGAACTTCTTTGAGGTATATTTGCTAAGCACTCAATGCGATGATGCACAAAACAATGAAGTAAACCGTCTCACAGATTAATCGATCATTTGCACCGCTTTAAGTCTTTGTGTCAGTTGTACACAAGTGACTCTAATCTGTGGGGATTTGTAACAGGATTCGGAAATAACCTTTGGCTACAATTTGTTTTTATACAAGTGGGAAATGAGATTGGTGTCTCCACCAGTTTAGAGGGAAAGACATCTGGGATTCAATATTTCAAAATCCAGTCGCGAGTCCCCACCAAGTGAATATCACGGTCAGTGATATGAATTATGATTTTATTTTTCTAACAGTCTCCCAGATTAAATCAAAAATGGGACAAAGAGAATAGTGAAGAAGAGATGGAACAAAGTTGTAAAAGGGCCAGCTGAGGGTGGTAAAGTGTCTAGGATACTTATTATTAATAACAATCCAAATCGCATCGACAAAGAGTTTCACAGGATTTTACTGATGAAGTGTAGTGACTGTGTACTTGTAGGTGGATGGATTGGCTGTGATGCCCCCTATAATAGAGAAGTCTGGTGTAACAGTGTCACGCTGACTAGGATGGAGAAAAAAATTAAGTGGGGGGAAAGAAAGCATTTTAATATGACAAACTCCCCCTTTACATCTGTGCTCAATCCAGTAACAAATCACTGGCCAGGCCTGTGTGTTACTATTTTTAATATTAAGAGCAAAGGATTTTTATTATTAATGCTAAATTCTCACAACCTGAGCGATGATACCATTTCAACAGTCAAATTTACGAATAACTGTTCAGGTCAACACTTCTTGAGAAGAAATGGACTTCTGTAGAAGTGATAATAATGGAGGGGTGGTGGGGGCAAGTGTAGCTGGTCTCTGTTGACTGAGCAGAGAGGAATGGACAGCAGTGTGGGTTACAAAGAGATCAAAGAGATGGGGAGGTGCTAGGGTGCAAGGGGATTTGTGTGAGGGGGAAGGGATTTGAATTTCTTTGGAGCCAGGGAGTTAGATGAAAATTGGGATGATGGGCATACAGTGTTTGGTGTGAGGGAGAATTAGCTGGACCTTGTGGATGATGGAACTGGGGACAGCAATGTGTGCATTTGATGTCAACTTGAGAGGATTTCCAACAGGATATTTAATGAGGGCTAAGAGTCGCACAGTGGACTCCTTCTGGTAATTGGATGTAAGTCACAACGACTGGGGAGAACTCTACCCTGACACAATCCATTCCTAAAACGTTTTCACTCCTAAACTGTGTGGCAATCCCAAGAATACATTTATTCCGTTGTTGCTTCTTTCAGAAGGAATGCAATCTGACTCCAATAATGTTGCGCTCAACCTGCCCATAAATTTTTGTGCGCCACATCACACCTCAGATCCCTGCTCCTGATTGCATGTGACAGCTTGTTAAATCTTAAATGCCAATTACACACTTTCCGTGCTGAGTGCAGATTTTTCTCCACGTAATGATGAATCGGGGAATTAATAATCTCTGGCCTAGAGCCCCATTCCACACTGAATTATAAACAGACAAGTAAACTTGATGCCCAGCCCTGATAACGGCACAAGCTGTCAAAATGATCCTGTTTTACCTAATAAATCTGTCAGCACATCTTTATACCTCCTCATAACATAGCCACTCTGATCGGAGTTTGGCAAAAGCATGCGTTTCCTCTGTCTGTAACAAAGGAACATGAATTTCTCAACACCAGCATAATAATACTTTTCTTACTTGCTCTAAAAAGATTGTTTTTAATATTTCACGTGACAGGAGGTAAATAGATCTGCTGTGGACGAATATATATTTTCATGATTTAAGCTGCAAAAAAAGATGCCATCTAATCAGAGACAGTTAATTTGCTTTCTATCCAGGCCAAGATCCTTTGAACTGAATAATCAAAACTGGCTGTGTAATATAAAACATCTTTTGAACCTAGAAACTGTGTAAATTTCTGGCTTCAACAGATACAAGCAGTTCAGTTTCACTAATCATCACATGTGTTCCCAGCCGAATAAGGCGATATTTTAAAATATCCTACTCCAGAGAAGGAGCTCTATTGTTCTGCCTTGCTGGAGTGTAGAGTGATGGCTGTTTTATATGGTTTGACATGAATTCACATCTTGAAGTTCAGAACTTATTGAGCTAGATGGGTTGTCATGCTGCTCTGCTAGAAAAGACTCCAGGCATAATACACAATACCCTTTATTAGATCAACTTAATAGATGTAAGTAATACAATCTTTTGGGACCATGAAGGTTCCTTCTTCATGTTATTAAAATAAAATCATCTGAATGCCCAGAGACTGTAAAAGCTCAGTAAGATATTTTATTTTAAATGTTTCAAAGCATTTTGCAGAACCTTATATCTAGCTTGTCTGACACTGTTCAGCCAAAGATGTTATTGGACTGGTTGATCTCTTCCTGGTGATTCCATCATGTAATTAATGTTTAGAAATCTGAGCTAGAAATCATTGAACTTCAGGAATCTTCAGGAAGTTTGCAATATTCTGCCAGGATTTGGGAATTATTCTGTTTTTTTTTATTGGTTAGTGAGGTTACATCCCACTCACCCCCTTTAAGCCAAATTAGAATGAAACATGTTCCTCAAGGCAATGAGGGTTGTCCCCACAGACCAAACTCCCCTCCACTCCACCCAAACTCTCTTGGCCCCAAATCACTAAAGGACAATGCGGACATGATACCTGTCTTCACGATCATGCAAGCAAGTCAGGTGAGCAGATGGCCTGTCCTGAACCTAGTAACCAGGTGCTCAGGCTAGCTCTGTATTCCAGTATCTCCACTTTCTCTTTGTGAGGGCAGATCAAACTCTTCGGATCTGAAGTATTGCAACACCGTTCCCAGCCAACAGCGGGTCAAAGACATATCGCCTGCTAGGAGCTCAATCCTCCTGGGATTATGAGGAGATTCAGTCATGGGGTTGTCTACATCAACAAATCTCAACAGGAGATCTTCCGGGAGGTGGGTTTCCTAAGGGGTAACTGATAAGCACAGAAACTACACTTAATCTTTGCCGGAAAGGCTGAGAAGTGATCCCAATTCTTAATTAAGCCACAGTTGCCATGAGAGAAATTGATTTACAGTGTCTCCTTATGAATAAAAGTTCTTGAGCACCCACTATGAATCATGTCAATTCCACTACATCGACCAAAGTAGAGTGCATGCTCCTCCCTTCAAATGGAAGTTAAGATGAAAAAATACATTACAGCTGCAGAAGGGGAGTGATGTGACGGTAGAGAAGTTTTCAATGCCCTTTCACCCGCCACCCCCCAGCCATTTGGTTTAGGAAGCAGTCCGAGGCCCGAATTCTCGTGCGGAATTTTGGAAAGTGCTCAAATTCAAGTTTTCATTTGGAAGCAGTTTCCTTCCTAGTGGAAAACCAGTTTCCAAAGTTAACCATTGAATTAAAAAAAAATGGTCTTAGATTAAGGCAATGAGAAATTTCAGGGCTCTGAGACTGTAAACTCCAACCTGTCTTAGCCATAGGATGATTTTATCTTAAAATTTAGCATCACACAGATTTGCAAAAAAATTGTTAAGTGCAGTCTTAATTTGGAAGTGAGTTTTCTGCAGTTCTTAAAAAGCACCGGTTTTCAAATTGAGACTGGATTTAAGAATTTACACAATTCTGCACATTCTTAAATTTTAAGGAAAAAATTGTCTTATAGGCTAAGTCCAGGTGGAATTATAGGTCAGAATATTAGATAGTGTTTCAAAATAAGGCAGTAATGAAGTCTTTATATGCTAATTCTACTGAATGTATCTATAAATTATGTGATCGTAGAGAAAACATTGATGGCTTACATTAATTCACTTCCACATCGAAACATCCAGACCTGTTGTCTCTTCCAACGGTTAAAAACATATGATTGTACTTTCTGAAATCGTTATTGCAGTACCACTACTAAGCAAACAGATGGCAGCTGTACCATCGCAGCTTGTAAGAACGTAAATAGAATGGCGGAGGGCAGCAGAAAGAACACTGAACATTTCAGTTGTTAATTAATCATTAACCGAGTAGGTAATGGAGGTGAATGCCTTATTTTGAAAAACTATTTAATGACCACAAAGTGAGGTGAATGACCATTTTTTTCTGGAAGATTATTGGCCAGGACATCAGGCGAAAGAAACCCCCTTCTGTTTTGGAATGATATCATGAATCTTTAAAATCCACTTAAACTTGGTTTCACATCTCATCCAGAGGCCGGCACCTCCATCAATGCACAGTCTGCTCGAACATACTTGTACAATTTGGATTGAATCATGGATTGAAGTGATCAATTTTTTTTAAAGGAATTATTACGCCCGGAAAAGCGAACCGAACACTGGAACATATCAAATTCTTCCTGAGAAATTTCTTAATGCTCATTCCAGGTGTGAGGGACAAATGAGAGTTTTTTTTTTGTTCTGTCTATCACAGAAAACGTATTGCATTATAACACAGACAAGTGATGCATTATTTAAACCTGGTAGAAGGTTCGAGGTTCAGAGGTCCAGCGGTCATCACGTTATACATTGCTTCCCTTATGCTAAGTTTTTTTTTCCAGAGACGACTTTGAAATGGAGCAATGTGCCACAGCTCCATCTGTTCATCTCATTTCTAATGTGCAGGATTCAACGTTTCTGGAAAAATTCTTGTACTCGGAGGATGGGACGGTTCTGGGCTCCACATTTCTTCACTGTTGCCACCAGTGAAATATTATGATCACTCAACAGAGTGGTTCAAGCTGTCACTGATTTCCTGCCCTCTCCCCCTCACACACAGCTCTCCCCCTCCCACCACCACCTTTCCCCCTCGGCATTCAGTGAGGTGAAACGATGTTCTGCACTGAACCTGAGACCTGACAAAATGAGACATTTGATCTTGCAATTCTATTCCGAGACCATCTGCTATTATCCATGATACACGAAGGTATTCCTGTTGCCGCTGTTCAGCTGCCGGTTTTCATCTTCCTTTCTCCAACGTAATGGCAACAACAACAATACCTTGCATTTATACAGCCCCCCTCATGCTACAACCAGATACTACCATCCTATTCAGCTTGACTTCTTGTGACATGGTGCACCAAAAGCCTCTTGTGGCAACAATTGGGGTGAATTTGTGACACTTCCTAACAGACACTGTGTGACAATCAATGGATCATTATGAAATGGTGCAAATTCACCCCTATTGACATAAACGCTGAGATGATTTCTTTGGATGCCATTACTGTATGTGTTATCGTACTGCCCTGTTGCCTCTATCCCTGAGCTCGATAGATAAGATATAATTTTCACTTGATTATAAAGAGTAAAGGTCCTGTTTTAAGTGAGGTCCAGGAAGATGGGATGGGGGAGGGGGAGCGTTCAGGTAAGTCAGATGGTGATGGGGACTTAGTTTGACCCTACACATTGCAATCATTGAAATAATTAATGGTGGCCTTAATTTACACAATCTTTAATTATCGGAATTACCACAAATGTTAGCCAGAGGCTCTGGAACTGCCTTCCTCACTCCCTTCATCTCGCTCCCTCCCTTCCCATTTTCAGGTCTCTGCTGAAGACTTTTCTTTTCGACCGCGCCTTTGGTCACCTTCCTCCCACTCATCCTGGCTCGGTCCCGGAATCTGTGACTGTAAAGTGCTCTGAGATGCCATCCGGCCTGGAGGGCGCTATATAAATCCAAGTTGTTGTTGTTGTTGTTGTTGTTGGAGTGTAAATTCTCCACCACAGACTATTGCTGAATTCAAGTATTTTAAAGCAGAATTGCATAAGGTATGTTTGAAATAGATGCCTTCAGCCACTATGCCCCGAACTCTCTGCTTCAATCCCTCCACTTTGCCACCTCTTCAGATCGCATCTGAAGACCTTCATTTTCGACCATGCCAACAATCATCTCCCCTCTCTCCCCTGCTCGATGTCAACCTCCGCCACAGTTAAGAGCTCCAAGACACTACCCCACTTTAAGGGCGCTGTATAAATAAAAGTTATTGTTATTGAAATAAGAGGATTATTAAAGGTATCGGGGAACGATCAGCAGAGCGAGTTTGTATTAGGCGGCTTGTGGGGAGAACACCATCAGGGAAGACCTGATTGCCTGTTGTAAAATTCTACACGACATTCCAGTGCTTCAGGGGTTAATTTTACAGAAAAAACAGTAGAAATCAGTGTCATAAAAGATAACAACAAAATCAGAGTTTCGTTAATAACAAATCTCTGTTCACCCTATTATGTTACAGTGTTTTATGAGGCTATGGTAGTAACTGATTTTCCTGTATATCCCAAGGGAGCTGTGAAATTGAATTAGTTACAGATCATGTTATTTCTCCCAGAGTGATCTGAATAAGTGGAAACTGAGTTTTGTGCACTGTCATGTAGATCTTGGACTGGGCATTGCTGTCTGTATGTCTCTCAGTGAGAAAGGGTGGGGGCCTTTACAACACCTCACTTTAAGACCGTTGAACCCTTTTCCCTCACAGTATACAACAACAACTTGCATTTATGTAGTGGCCTTCATGCCGAACGGTGTCTCGGAGCGCTTAATTTGCATTTCATAATATTACATTGTGAATTATCAAATCTCGTTGTTTTTCTTGGGCAGCTGAGCAATAAAGCTTCTGTGAGACATCAGGAGCTTTCAAGTAATGGACTTTCCACATGATTTAAGTTTAATACCCACATAGTTCCCAAATCACCTCCCTGTGACTGGGCAGGACATCTTTCAGCTTAGTAAATGGATCTGTCAAATGAATGTGTGCGACCAAGTGCAAAAGTGGCCCTTGATGATCAGCTGAGATACATTACCTCTCACTCGTTTTATGCCTGTGGAACACCGGGTTCTAAATTGCAAGGTGGGATGTGATAATCATCGTATCGTTCATTAATTCAGTCATGTTCAATACACAGATACTACACTTTACATTAAATCCTGTGAGGTGCTTTGAGACGTCTTCCTGATGTGAAGGGTGCTATATTAAATGCAAGGCTGATTATTATTTTCATTTATGATTATTATTGCTAATATTATTATAAGTTCAGTTGATCATTATCAACTGTCCATAGGTCTGTGTTGAGTTGAAGCAGTGACTTGCTGAATCGAGACAGTGACTTTTGAATCAACTGTCAAATGTTGTGATCTGTGGGCAACAAGTCAAATGGTGACAATTATCACACGTTGCAATTTTCACCTCAGGAACACAGCAAAACGGCTAATTGGGTTATTTGCACCTATAATATTTTCTAAAAAGTAGCCCAGGAATTAAGGCTGAAGAAAAAATTTAGTCTTCACAGTCTCTGACCCAGATGTGGGATTGTACCTGTCAAAGCATAACTAAACCATTATGGACACAATAGATCCCAGGAGACGCTCTTTGTAGCTGATGGAAACCTGGCTTCGAGTGCCTACATTTATTTTTTTATTTTGGAAAGTCTGCGTTGTGATGCAGTGTAAATGTAACTTTAAAAGAATATGAATCACCATCCAGGCAATGGGCCAGGGCAAAGAGACACTGTCTTTTTGAGTACGCAGAGGTCAAATTACCACAAAACTTTGAAGTTAAGTCTCAAATACCAAATATGTTTTTGTTGCATAACATGTGTGACCCTTTTACTTTTTCATACAGTCTACACCATCAACAACAACAAGAACAAATTATATTTGGATGGGACCTTTCATGTCAGACTCAAGTTTTGGAGACCATTTTTGATTGCAAAATGTTAGGTTACAAACCGTTTCTTTATTAACATTAATATTAGAGAGGGAAAATGTGATTCCTGAGCACATTCCTTAAGGAACGCTTTATCGGCTGGAAAGAAAATATGGTTAAAATGTGCCTTTAAAACCCATCATCAATGCTGGGTTTGGGACTGAACACTCCTTCCTTCCAGCCAATTTCTGGGCAATGGTCTCTCCCTTGGGCTTTTTCACAATCCACATGGAAACATTTCATGTTTCTTTTTGTTAGTGAGGATCTGAGGCTTTCATTGCCAGCTGCTTTAATTTTAACTTAATAATAATACTTGCATTTGATCAAGCACTTTATCAGGCCTTTGAGACATCTAAAAGCGCTTCACAGAATATATTGTGAAGTGGATTGACTGCGTGTTTTGTGGGCAAATTAATTTTAAATGAATTTAAGCTGGTGTCTGGCGAAGAAGGGTTAAATGGTTGCTTTTGAGGCTGCCTCCTTTGCCATCCTTAATAATAATAGTCCTTACGTTTGGTATAGCACTTTCACTTCAGGAGGCCGACCCAAAGCACTTCGCATAATATACTGTAAAGTGTAGTGACTGTGTGTGTGTTTCTTGGGCAAACCTATCCTTGCTTGCTGATAAGAATAATGGGTGGAAGATGGACAAAATATGCAGAGTCCATCCACAATAGGGTGGATCTTGCACTGTGTGGAAAGAATGGACTGGATCGGACTAATTGTCACTCAGCCCTTCGAGACGCTACCCTGCCTGAAGGGCGTGATATAAATCCAAGTTGCTGTTGTTGTCACTCCAACTGTGAGGAGATGCTGGACTTCCTTGAATCTAAAATCGAGGGGATATATTCAGCCACCTCAGCCCCATCCACAGCCACCCCACATCACCTCTCCCTCATGACCCACCCCCCCATCCCTCCCTATACTCCTTCGACACTATCTCTTCCTTCCTCCCTCATCACGACTGTCCGCAAACTCAAACCCGACCACCTGCTCCCTTGATCCCATCCCCACCTCTCTCCTCGTCTCCCAGCTCCACCTTCTGGCCCCCCTCCTGTCCGATGTCATCAACGTCTCCCTGTCCACCAATTCAGTTCCCACCCCCTTAAAAACAGCCGTCATCACCCCCATCCTGAAAAAACCTTCCTTGGATCCATTCCTCCTCTCCAGCTTCCGCCCCGTCTCTAATCTCCCATTCCTCTCCAAGGTCCTGGAATGAGTCGTTGCGTCCCAGCTCCGCTCCTTTCTCTCTCGTCATTCCCTCTTTGAACCCCTCCAATCCGGCTTCCGCACTGCCCACAGCATGGAAACAGCCCTGGTCAAAGTCACTAATGACATTCTGAACATCTATGATCAGGGCTCCCTCTGCCTCCTTGTCCTCCTCAACCTCTCTGCCGCCTTCGACATTGTCGACCACTCCATCCTCAAACACCGCCTCTTCACTCTATTCAATCTTCACGGATCCCTCTTGAATGAATAAATACTATGTATTCACAGTATCACTGGATGCCTGTTCCAGATATCCACAGCTCAAGTCCAGCCTGAAATGACCTTTCTGTAACTTGAAGGCATGACCTCTAGTTCTGTAACAAATTTTAACAGTGCCTTTTCGTATTGACTTTTGTTGCTCTTCAAACCTCAATAATACCTTTTAGCTCTTTTTAAATTAAATAATAATAATCCTTGTATTTACTATTTTGCCTAAAAACGTCAACATGTGTTATAATAATCCTTGTATTTACTATTTTGCCTAAAAACGTCAACATGTGTCAAAGCAGCACGCAGGTAATCGCTGTAAAGGGAAGTAACTGTTTTTGTAGGTGAACTGCAATGGCTAATATGTGTCCAACCATGTCACATAAACAGCCATGAAATGAATTGTGCTGAGCACATTGAGAAGAGGCGCTTGTCAATACTATAGAAAAATAAAATATTGGGGGCAAAGGGTAAATGACGCCTTGAGCCCTTTCACTGCAACATCTGCCTCTTAAGTGCAAATAGTATAAAAGGGCTGTTTAATATTAATAATAATCCTTGCATTTGATATAGCACCTTATCACGCCATTGAGACCTCTCAAAAGCACTTCACAGAATATACTGTAAAGTGAATTGACTGTATACTTTGTGGGTGAAACACGGCATCCAATTGCACACAGTATGCCACCCAAACAGTCGTGGATTGAAGTGACCAATTTATTTATTTATTTTTTTGAAGGAAATATTATCCCCAGAAAAGTGGTTCGCCAATCGACTAACAACTGGGTTCCTACTAACTGCTAGGTAGTGTGGAGCTAGGTGTGGAGTCCTGTAGCTCAGTGGTTAGAGCACTCGCTTTGCAAGCGAGAGACCTGAGTTCAATTCCAGGCAGAGGGCGAAACCTTGGGCAAGTTTCCTTACTCCACACGCCTCATAATAATCCCTCCAAAAACCAAAAACAATAATAAATTGGTCATTTTCAATCTACGACTGTTTGTGGGACATTGCTGTGCGCAATTGGCTGCAGCGTTCGCCCACAAATATACAGTCAGTTCACTTTACAGTGTGTTCTGTGAAGCGCTTTGGGACGTCCTCCCGACGTGAAAAGCGCTATATCAAATGCAAGGATTATTATTATTATTATTAGGTAAACAGAGGCATGTGGAGTAAGGAATCTTGCACAACATTTCACCCTGGGATAATAGGAAACTAGATGTAAGATAGCAGCTTCCACCCCCGCCCCCCACCCCCACCCCACCATTACCATGACGTCTCGATTTTGCAAAGGCGAAGGAAGCATGTGACATGGCTCTGAGGACCTATTTTTGCCTCCTGTGTGGCCATTGTAATATAGGATGAGGATGTGTGAACAGTAAATTAAAGCCTCGTCTGATACAGACATGCACTCACAAATTCACTACGCTCTCTTTCAACTCAGTGTCAAAGTGAAAGCTTGGCTCAGCTCCACACTTCATTCAGCTTTTGGAAAAATACAAGAGCCAAAGCCTATCCGAATCAAACTCTCCCGAAGCCTGGGTTGGCTCACGTCAGCCCCGCTGTTTAGTCTTGTGCTCAGATCATCCCTGGATGGATTGAATAGAATAAACAATGTAACTAAAACACTTCACAGATACTTTAAACAGAATATTTTAGTTATTTATAATGAATGTGTTGCCTAATTAATGAAAGAGACTCTATGTCAAGTTGTTACGTGTCCTTTTGTATCCCCAGCTTGGGGGTCAAGCTCTGCCATTGAAAATACTCCGAGATGCTACCCTGCATTTATATAAGTGCAAGTTGTTGCTGTTATTATTGAGGACATAGCTACAGGGGCCACCACCAAAGATTAAATATCCTGGTTCTCAAGAGGAGCAGAGCAGCAACTGAAATGACATGATCAGAAGAGAGACTCAAATGTGGAAGGCCCTTCATCCTATTTAATCTCATCCTTCCTGAACACAAACCCTACTATTTTAACATTGCAGCATAGTTAACCTAGTCCAGCTGTTGTTTTTGCCTCTGTGTGATAAAGAAATGCTTCATGGTGTCCTTCACAACTCTGAACCTGTCACCACTTGCCCTGCTGCCTTAGCATATCTGAAAGTGTTGTCGGGAATTGCACAGGGAGCAGCTCATTATTTCCTTGATGGATCTTCAGAGGAGAGGCTGAACCAACAACACACAATTAAACGAACAACTAATATGGCTTTGAAAAGCAAAATCTCCACCTGCAAAGATAGCAAATAGCAATTGATCAGATGAATTATTGGTGGGAGACCTGAAGAACTCTGTTAGAGATGATGTAAAGAGATGAAGAGAAAAGAGTACAGGTGGACAAGCAAAAGATTAAAGTTCAAATATCATGAAAAGTAAAAAAAAATTCCCTTTTGTTTGAACGGTTATGGCATTTTATCGTTACCTTGTTTAAATGGTACACCAGAGTGCATTTAGCAAACATTTATTACATATATTGGCACGTGTAAAAGAGATTCTTTTCCTGCAAATCAGATTTGGTGCAGAAAATAGGAACAGTCCCTTTAACATATAAAGGGATTGTATTATCCAAGGTTAACAGATACGTGTTCCCTGTGTTAGTTTAAGTAAGTGGACGTGTCAGCATGGTATCTCCCTGAATCAGCAGATTTCAGAAATGTTCCCATTATCCTGCTGTAGGACCTACTAGGTCACGCCTGGGTTCAGTCAACACTCAGTAGAATGACCAACTATACAGGGCCTCTGTAACGCAGTCCCCGCCAGCTCAGTTGTGGTCTGTAGTGTTATTAGTTACGGACTTGATAGTATAACGGCCTGTATAGCAGCGATAAGTAAAATCAATATAATCATATCATACGGGTTCTGTTTAGGGATGAATAGTTCAAAGTCATTAGAATTTTGGGCATCTGATCAATTGAAGCTGGATTTAAACCTTTTGTCAGCTTGTTTTACATTTACATCACTGATGGTTAAAGCATGCGTTATTCTGTACACACAATGACTTCTTTAACCTCTGTTGATTCCCTTTAGTGACTAAATGGTATGAAAAAGATCAACCAATTGAGTTGATGTAAAAAACCTTTTACATAGAATAAATTGATAGTTCTTAGATACTTCAACAATGACTGACATATCGTGCCTTTAACGTAGAATGAATGGTTCAACGCACCAACTAAGATAGGAGATAGAAGAATATTCACTAAAAGCACGGTCAAAAAGATACATTTTTAGGAGGGTTTTGAAGGTGGGAAGAGAGGAAGAAAGGTGCACAGCTATCTGAATCTTGATGGCGGAGTGTATCAATTTGTGTACAGGTTTGTGTGCACGCATTGAAGAGAAAGATAACATTTTATGGCATGTAGGAGACTTCACAACATTGACAACCAAGAATAAGAACGGACATACTGGGGGAGCCAGATCTGAGAGGGGAAAAAGGGAAAAAAAATCCACAGGAGGGGAACAAAGAAGAAAATACAGCGAAAGATAATAGTGCTAATCATTCCACACAACTCAGTAGCATGACAGAACAACAGTGGTTGGTTGCACAACATGATTCACAATAGTCTGTCATCACATTGGTCTTTTGGGAATGTCAAAAGAATGGGATTTACTCCCTTGATGGCACAGGCTCAGCACAATTCTGGCAGACGATGCCTCTGGAACACAAAGGTTAGTACTGTTTGGCTTTGCACAGAGAGTTAATCCCTGATAGCTTGCTGCAGTTTTTGTTTTACATAAACCCTAAACTGTTTGGTTAGGTGAAAGCTTGTGTGTTTTTTTGGACTGTTTTTTTTTCAATTTGAGGCCATTCAGCATGGTTCAGTGCAACCATGCTGCTAGTTTGTGCTTCCGTAAGTCTGAGGACTTCTTAACAAAGACTTTTTTTTTTAAAAAATTCAAATTCCTCGGAAAACTGTGGATTTCAGGAGACTGAAGGTAGGAATGCTTTAGCTCTGTTTGAATATGGATTTGTTTATCGTTTACTTGGGAAATTACACAACTAAATTGATGGGTATGCCTCTGCTCACTTTCCGGTTCCATGTTAGTTTCATGTGCTGTTTTAGATGGCTTGGCTTGGCTTGACTTGTATGTTCAGGGCAAAGGCTGGATCATGATGCTGGTCCAATTGCTTTGCGTACAAGCAGGTTTCACACTGTATGTTTCTTTGTATTGCTTATTTATGATCCAATTTTTGTTTCTTATGATGTAAAAGGTAAACTAACTTGAGAACTGCAGTGTCTGTAAGCAAACAGGGTTCTGGTCTGAGATCAGCAATGAAGCAAATTTGTGTTCACTAATTGTGTTTTGTGCTTTAAAGAGGGCAAAGCATGCTTTTTTTTTAAGGGCTTGCTTGAATGGGTCTAAATTTGCGCTGTTTGTTAATGGGTTTCTTCAATGAGAAATCCCTCTGATCGGCAGAAACTCCACTCTGGGAATACATTGCATCAGAGTGGTATTCCTGAGGGATTAGTTACTTCCGTTTACTGGAAAGCAAACTGGATTCCTTACATTAAATAATCCTGATAAGAAATACTGTGAGTTAGATCCTGACATTTCTCTACACTTGGATAAGTCTTAAATTATTTCAAATCGAGTATGAAATGTCTGGCTCTGTTGGCTCCCTATCCCACAGCCATTCAACATTACGATTCTCATCTCAGGTGAGATGACCTTCTTTCTTCATCTCCTGCAACGGCAACTTCCCTCTGATTCATTATCTGATCTGCTTAATGTCCCCTGCCTGCTCCCCTCCATCATTGGCAGAGGAGCCCTCTGCCACTTTGCCATACCCTCTCCCTCTATAATTCTCTCTCCAGATCCTCCAACCTTGTCCCCTCTCTGCTTTCAAATTCTGGCTGAAGATCTACCTCTTTGACTGTACTTTCGGCCACAGGCAACCCCCTCTCTCAGCTCGGGCTCCCGCTCAGTTTTTGTAAAGCACTTTGAGACGTCCTTCTAACATGAAAGATAATAATAATAATAATAATCCTTGCATTTGATATAGCGCTTTTCACGTCGGGAGGACGTCCCAAAGCGCTTCACAGAATACACTGTAAAGTGAATTGACTGTATATTTGTGGGCAAACGCGGCAGCCAATTGCGCACAGCAATGTCCCACAAACAGTCGTAGATTGAAAATGACCAATTTATTATTGTTTTTAGTTTTGGAGGGAATATTATTAGGCTCTGTATGGAGTAAGGAAACTTGCCCAAGGTTTCGCCCTGCCTGGAATTGAACTCAGGTCTCTCGCTTGCAAAGCGAGTGCTCTAACCACTGAGCCACAGGACTCCACGATGCTATGTAAGTGCAATTGGTTCTTGTTATTTTGGTAACTTTTGTAGCTGACAAATGTCAGATGAAGTGGCTTTGTAATGTAATACCAACTGAGAGATATTTTAAGCAGAGAATTGCATAGCTTGTAAGGGAATTAGGTTACCTCATGAGATGGCAGCATGATTCCGACACATTTATTTCTGGAATAAACAGCACAGAAAAAAAATGTGTTCCGCCCACAAAATGCACAGTTAATCCACTTTACAGTATATCCTGTGAAGCCCTTTGAGACTTCTCGACGATGTGATAAGGAACTATATCAAATGCAAGGATCATTATTATTATTCCCATTTTTTTTATTGAGAAGCTTAGTCTTCGGGTGAAGGCCTACAGCATCAGAAAGCAGGACAGAACAGGAGAGATGGTGAGAAACAATAAAAAAAAGAGTGGTTCGATAATCCATTGTTGGCAAAGTTGGCTGTTAAAAAGTGATAGATTTCAGGCCTAAGGAAACGTGTGTGTGTGTGTGGGGGTGGGGGGGGGGGGGAATGGGGGAGGAGTTTCAGAGGTAAGAGATCCTGGAAAAGCAGAGATCTTACCAACACGGTAAGGTGCGTGATGGGAGAAGAGCATGAAGCAGAGCATATTTGATGGAACGCGAATGGAGAATTCAGAGGAATTCTGTCAGAGGAACGAGCGAGGGAGATCAGAGTGTTAAAATCAGCAGGTTTTAATTTCATGGGTAAAATTACTGAGTCTGATTCTGGATTTTATTTCTGGCCATTTTCATAAGGTTAAGATTTGTCTCAGAACAAAACCTGCTAAAAAAAGATTAAGTGTGGCACGTCTCTAGAGTATTTAATTTAAAAGTATTGGTGGCATTGTCGACTGTGGGGTGATTGAATCTGTGCACATCATCTCAGTAAAAAAAATCTTTTTGTGACAACTCTGTAATATCTGCTGGGCAGTTGTGTTTGTATTTTTGAGACAGCAATTTTGAATAGATCTATCGCACTGATTCTGTGAGTTCCCCGATCTCTGCGCTCCACCATCGGTAGCCATGTCTTCAACCACTACAGCCCGAACCCCTGGAACGCCCTGCATCAATCTCTCTGCCTTGCCCTCCTTTACCCATCTTTAAATTGCATTTGTAGACTTTCCTATTCAAGATCCTCATCCTCACCTACAAGGCCATTCACGGCCTTGCTCCCTCCTACCTCTCTGACCTACTATCCCCCTAGCTACCTGCCCGTACCCTCCGTTCCTCTGGCTCCGGTCTGCTCCACATCCCCCGCCCCAACCGCCCTACCATCGGTGGCCGGGCCTTCAGCCTCTCAGCCCCTAGGCTCTGGAACTCTATCCCCCAGTGCCTTCGCCGCCTCCTCCCTTTCCTCCTTCAAGGCCGGTCTCAAGACCTTTCTCTTTGACCGTGCCTTCAGCTCCCCTCTCGACTCTCTACCCCCTCCTCGCTCCCTCCCTTCCCTCCCCTCACCCTGACTATTTCCCCCTGCTCGGGTCCTGACCCAACAGTACAGCGCCTTGGGACGTCTTCCCGACGTGAAAGGCGCTCTATAAATGGAATCTTGTTGTTGTTGTTGTTGACTGTGTCCTACAGTCATCTCTCCTTTCCCCCGGCTTGGCGTTAAACCTCGCCATTGTTCAGCATTCTGAGAAGCTGTCCCACGTGAAGGGCGGTATATAAATGCAAGTTGTTAATTCCTTTCAATCAATTACTTTGTATAGTTTTATCTACTCAGGTTTTTCTGTGAATTGGTAGTTTGCTTTATTAAAGTCAACAGTCGGTCGAGCAATTCAAACCTCTCGTGCCAGGGACCTGTAATTTAAACCTAGGTTTCATCACAGAGACAAGGACCAGAGCGGTTTCCTAACCAGAACTAATCTCAAGTGTGGGTTTTAAACTTAACCCGGATCGGATCGTTCACTCTTTGGATTGTGATGGTGAAGTAAAGAAACCAAACAACAACAGAACAGCGACAAACAGCGACAAATGGCTCCAGTGAACCACAGGTTCTCCTGTGAAATATTCACCTATTCACCTCTGGCAAAGTGAGACGCGGAGATACTGCACGGCTTGCAAGTCCTTCCTACCACCACCAACACCACCATCACCTGTCCCCCACCTCACAGCCTTTTACAGCCACATAAAATATGTTCCTTACAACAACAACTGCATTTATATAGCACCCTTCATGCCGGGTAGGGTCCTGGAGTGTTGACCAGTGTCACCAAATGCTTCTAAATTGAGATTTAAAGACCCTAGTAAAAACCCCAGGCCTTCTGATCCACAGCGTGTTCACCCCAATATGTTTGGTCCAATTGACCAATTTTATTTGAGGGATTCCTCGCCGGAACACTGGGGGAAACTCTCTTCTTGTGATAAACCATAAGGGAACCAGAGGGTAGTGAATACGATTAGTGTCTTTTCACCTCTTAGAACTAGCCCAGCACCCAGAGCAATGGAATACAGAGAGAACTTGCCATTGGATGAACATGGCCCAGACGATCCATTCCAAAAGACCGGCAGGTTGGGTGCTTGTCTTCCACAGGCTCGATGTTACACAATGAGGTGTGGGACTTATAAATGATACTTCCCACTCCCCGACACATCACTGCTTGGAAGTCAATTGGCTTCACATTTAAAATGTTTTGGAGTATTTAAAATTTCCATACATTTTTATTTGTCCCATGTCCTCACTTATGTTAAGACGACTGACAGTTTGCATTAAGTTATGGTTTCAAAACTGCTCCCATTAATAGTCCATGGAAATGTCGTGGGAAGTATTCGAACAACTTTGCTAGCAGGTTTCGCCACATCTGCTAATGCACTCAAGTGAATCCAAGCTTCAAATCACGCACTGCAAAACATTTAACTGTAACTTGTACAATCCCGCACCCCACGCTCCTCTCTCCCTCCATTATTACTTTTACATCTATCACCACACCACTCCACAAACACAGCCTTTAAAAAGGAACTTTCTTTAAAGCCAGAACATGCGTGCATCTCTTTGAAATTCACAACATTATGATATGCATAATAATAATTTTATTAATTTTTATTATTACTTTATTATAATACGAGGACATTGTTTTAAAATTCACAACATTGAAAATCAAGAGCAGGAGAAGGGTGATCAAATTCACTTCACCACAAACTATCATTCCCCTAATCCCACCTCTTCACCGTCCCTCCACATTACTTAATATTTTCACTTCCCAAGTATCTTTCCATCGCTGCCTGAAATCCCTCAACCAATTCATCACTTATGGCTTTCTGGGTAGTGCTGTTCCAGATTCTTATTAATCTCTGTGAGACAAAATCCCCTCGATTCTAAGCCGTTTTGCTTTAATTTTTAAGGTCATGTCCTTTTGGAATTGGTTGACCAGTCGGGGAAAATGTTGTTTATCAATTGCAATGTTTATGATCATCAGCAAAACAATCGAATCAGCCCCTGTTATCTTTCTTGTGAAACGTATACTGCCTCAAGTGCGAGTAGAGATTAAGCAACTTGCTGGTGTGTTGGCTAAATGCTGACGAGAACCTATTTTGTTAGGGACTTTTGACCATACCACTTACTGCGGGTTGATTGGTTTCTCACTCCAACATCTGGTTCGCCATCTCTTTTTTTTCTCTCAACTGGGGGCAAGCCCAGTTTGTAGCTCTTAATTCATCTACCTGTTCCAGGTTATCCCATGACAGAATTATATTTTAAAAAACTCTTTCCAAAGTTTTGAAAGATTATAATAGAACCTTGTAAAATGTGCATATAAGGCGGGTTCACTTATAGGGCAATTGGGGTGCAAACCCTGATACTTACTGACCACAAAATCTAAATAAGCAGAAAGTCCGAGGGCCAGCTTGCTTCAAATTCATGTTTCACTTCAAAACGCCGGCAGGTTTCTACTGTACTAAAATGTTGTACTAGGTCATCAGGTCACACCAACATCTTTTCCTGCACTTTGCACATACACATTGACCGCAAAGACTGCACAGAACTGTGGAAAATTCTTAAATTCAATCTGAATTTGAAAGCCAGCTCATTTTAAGAACTGTGGAAAATCTGCTTCTAAATTATAATTGGATTCAACAATGTTCCACAATTCTGAGAGATTTTACATTTTAAGACAATATGGTCTCACAGACTATTATAAACCTAGCTAGAATGTTGAGCTGCAATTGTGAGTTACAGAAGCTAGTGTGGCACATGTGGTTTATTTTCCACAGACGGTTGAGCTTTTTAAAAATATTTTTACAGAAATACAATATCATTGTAATATTTTGCATTTTGTTTCCAATAGTTTGAGGTGTTATTGTTCCGAGTTTTGCTACACATTGCAAAATGTTTTCACTGATACTGAGTCTGGTGCTGGAGCTTGGTGGGTAAGGGTGAGGGTGAGGTGTGCATTTTAAAGTAATCATAAATGAAAGGTGGGGGGTTTAAGAGTTCCTGCGTTGTGATTCATGGTGTAAAATTGAATGGAGACCACGTTTTTCCATTATCCTGTTAGTTGTCTTAATAAAGTGTCATAAAGGAACATAGGACCAGGAGTAGGCCATTCAGCCTCTCGAGTCTGTTCGCTATTCTATACGATTATGGCTGATCTGTAGATCAACTCCAATTACATGCTCTTGCCCCATATATCTTGATACCCTTACCTAAAAAATATCTATCCATACTGGAAAGCAATGACACTACAGTTGGTGGAGTTGATCACTTTGCTCTAGCAAACTTTTTGTGGATCGCTCATGGCAGACATACATTTCAAAGTCTAAATTATGAAACTCAATGTTTTTTTTGGTGCTTTGCCACATGAAAAAAAACATATTTATCCAGACCAGACAAAGTTCCACTATTCCATGTTATTATTCCTCAGAATTCCCTTTGATTTTTGTATGTTTTAAAAATCGATCCAGAGGGACATATGAATGTTAAAGACTTCCCACCAGAGCCACAATACTGTACTACTAATTCATGCAAACGAGGAAGTTCACATTTGTAGGTGAACAGGAAGAATTGTCTAAGTTGTGACAATCATCAATGGTGATCCTCAAACATTATTTACCTCATTGAGGTGACCAGATTTCAGTTTTGAAGATTTTGAAGGCGACTGGTAAAGTTTGAATCAACCAAATTGCCCACAATGTTAAAGGGTTTCAACTATCAGGGGCCAGGTTAAAAAATAAGGGAGTGGAGTTGGATTTAAAAAGGACTAAATCAATAATAATAACCCTTGCATATGATATAGTGCCTTATCACGTCTTCTAGACATCTCAAAGCACTTCACAAAATATACGTAAAGTGAACTGACTGTATATTTTGTGGGCGAAATGCAGCAGCCAATTGCACACAGCTGAGTCCCACAAACAATGGATTGAATGACCACATTATTTTTTTTTGAAGGGATTATAACCCCAGAAAAGCGATCTGCCAATCGACTAACAACCAGGTTCCTACTTACTGCTAGGTAAACAGGTCTGTGGAGTAAGGAAACTTGCTCCACATTTCACCCTGCCTGGGAATTGAGCCAGGTCCTCTTGCTTGCGAGGCGAGTGCTCTAACCACTAAGCTACAGGACTCCAATTCTTCCCGTGAATCTTATTTATTTGGGTTTCTTGATAATGCATTTCATAAACAGCAGAATAACTCAGAGAAAAATATGATTCAGTACATAACTTCAATGGAGCTCAAGTATATGTAGAACTTCCATATTCTGATTTGTAGCTTCATGCATGCTGTACTTTCATGTTTTCATGTTGGCTGTCACATAAGAATAGCAATCGTTGCATATAATGTCTTGTTCATACCTTCATCACTTCCAGGCTCGACTATGCAAACGCCCTGCTTGTCGGCCTTCCCAACTACTCCCTCCACAGGCTGCAGATAATCCAGAACTCTGCAGCCCTTGTCCTCTCCCGCACCAAACTCCTTGACCCCATCTCCCCAATTCTTGCCCAACTCCATTGGCTCCCTATCCTTCAGAGGATCCAGTACAAGATCCTGGTCCTCACCTACAAAGCCCTCCATGGCCTCGCCCCACTCCACCTCTGTGACCTCCTAACCCTCTACCAACCAGTCCGCTCCCTCCGCTCAGTCGACTCTGGCCTGCTCCACGTCCCCCGAACCACCCGCCCCACAATTGGCGAGAGAGCCTTCAGCCACTCTGCCCTCCTCTTCGACCATGCCATTGGTCACCCCCCTTCCCCTCCCTCCCTTCTCCCCCCTGACCCCAGCTTGGGTCTGAAATGCTGTACACTGTCCAGCGCCTTGGGACGTTCTCCCGACATGAAAGCAGCTATACAAATGTAATCTTGTTGTTGTTGTTATCCCATCCTCCAAACTTCTCAAAGCACATCACAGAATTTTACTGTAGAGTACACCAAGTGTGTAATTTTGTATACAAACACAGGCAATTTGCACACAACAATGTCCCACTAACAGCCTTGAAAAGAGTGAACAATTTTATCTGGGGGACTGTTGGCCAGAATAATAGGAGAAACTCCCTTCTTTTTTGGACAGTGCCATATGACCTTTAATGTCCACCTGAACAGGCAGACAGGAACTTGGTTTAATGTCTAGCCCAAAGGCTAGCACCTCCAACAATGCAGGGCTCCCCTCAGTGGCAGACTGGCCTATGAGCTCAAAGTCATCTACAACTTATTTTACTCTGTTTAAAAATGGACCAGTTAAATATTTAATTTTAAAAATCCACCTGAGAAATGTGAAATCATTTATGAAAGTCAAGGGATCCAAAGCAGGAACTCACTAGACTTTTGATTAGTGGATACCTGATCCTATAAAGGCTGTTTCTAGAGAGAGTCACTGCTGGTTGTACAATGCAAATTGCAATGGACTTGTACACTTATGGTATTCATCATACAAAACAAGTTCCAATTTTTTTTGCTTAGAATTTGTTTTCAATTTTTTTTATTCACGTAAAGATGTTAAGAAAAGAGTCCTATTGGTTTCATTTCTACAACATATTTTATATTCCTTATATATTTTTGATTTATAAGCAAAGACAGAGCCCATTCTGTTAGTTCTGGCTTTCTGAGAGAGCTATCCATTTCCTTCCATTCCCCCATTTCCTTTTAGATTTGTCCTTCTCAGATATTTATCCAATTCCCTCATAAAAGTTAATATGAATACTGTTTCACCAACAGACACAAAACAATGTTTCAAAAAAACATTCTCCTTTGTTCTATTAAGGACAAACTGAATAGATGTTCATGAAGTAAAGGCACAATGTGGGGGAAATGTACTATACTAGAAGCAAACATGTAATGAAACTGCTTCTGTCAAATTATTTCCATCATTTGCTGGGGTTTCCAGGCACTAATGCACAAAATTATCTTCCTCTAACAGATGGACTGCATTATTAGTCTTTCTCATCCTGTAGCTTCCCATGCTTCAACCTTCAAGTGTTTCTTCCCCCTTGTCAGTGAATAGTTCTGCTTCGCAAAAAGTCTCATAAAAGTAGCACTAAAACACATTCTAAGTGTTCAGGCAAGTTGTCTTACTTAGCTCCAGGTATAATGACTTAGTTTTCTTGTTTTTCTCTGTTTAGGGATTTTCTTTTTAAAAAAGTGACTTTTTGGTAACACCCAAATTAGATTTTGGACTTGCTTGGCCCTCAACGAATGGTGAGTAAGGCGTCCAGCTGAGGAATCCCAATTGGAGTACAAAACTTTTTGTTTAGTTTTCTACTTGTACCAGCAGTCACCTGTACCAGCCAGATTTGACTACTGCACTCTTCAACTTTCAACGCTGCACCCAAAATATGCATGCATCTTCAGCTCATGTAAAAAGGCAGAGGGCCATCAAGTGCAGGGAAATTTTGCTTTTGGGATGTCCAATCTGGATGAACACTGTTCAAGCCAACGCAACTCTAGCAGAAAAGAATCCCTTCTAAGATAAAGAGGCATACCCGCAAGCAACAGTCTAAGAGCCACTCCAAGAATTGCACTGGTGGAAGCAGGACCTTAGAATGCTCTAAGGATCACAGTGGAGCCAAAGCCTTGGAATTGACAGGTGATGGTTCATCTACCTCAACTCATAGCTCATCAGGTGACAGTACACAGCATAAATTTCTGACTCAGCCCAGCTCACAAAACATGGATGGAAAAGACACTAAGACCTTTTCGGAAACCGGTCACCTATCAACATCAGAAAGCAATCCAGATATAGACAGGTACGTCATTTTTTGCTGTTCCTAGATTGCCCCCTCAATTATCTGTGGCAACAGATGGTTTTGCTTTGAAGCCCACTCCATATTGCTTATCTCCATTTGAGGTCTCTTCCTAGTCTAAAGACATCTACACTACATACAACTCATTTCAGTGGAGACATCAACCGTGAGTCGTTACTGAGACCAACTTTGAATAATGTACTATACAGCCCACGTAAAATGAAAGACTTGCCATGAATGGATATGTTACTGTATTCTGATTGTGTATACAACATTGGCTAGACTGCATGTTGTATACTATATGTAAATTTTGAGCACCTTTCTTTCAAAGGGATTATTGATGCGTAGATTGTATTACTCCATTGATTTTTACTACTGTTGTAATAATGATGAACTCACTTAGGACTCCACTCCACTCACTATCTTAAACTCCACTCACTATCTTACACTTTGGACGAGTTGTTGGGATATGGAGGGGCCTGCCCCTCAGTGTATTAATATGACTTACATGAGGACTTTAAAGATATTGATTGGAAAATAATAATGATAAATATTAGTAATAATAATATTCTCTGCATTTGATAAAGCACCTCATCACATCCTTGAAACTTTTAAAATCGCTTTTGATTTACTATCAAGTGCACTGACTGTATGTTTTTGGCCAACGGGACAGCTAATTTATGCACAGCAATGTTGCACAAACAACAAAAAGTGTGAATGACCAATTCTAGGAGATTGTTGGCCAGAACACTGGGAGGAACTCCCTTCACTTTTCGAGCAGTGCTGTGGGATCTTTAAAATCTACCTGATCAGGCAGACAGGACTAATTGCTGATTTCTACTAACCTCAAGAGGTCCTAATTAATTTGCTATGAAACAATTCTTCATGATCATGCTGAGAAATAGTGAAGAGCTTTTCGGCCTTTGTCTCTTCAAGCAAATCAAAGCCCCAATGCAGTTTAAGTTTTTGACATAATAATCCTTGCATTTAATATAGCGCCTTATCACATTGTCGAGATGTCTCAAAGCGCTTCACAGGATATAATGCAAAATAACATAACTGGGTATTTTATTGGCTAAGCACGGCAGCCAGTTTGTGCACAGCAATGTCTCACAAACAGCCATGGAGCAAGTGACTGATTTTATTTGGTGGATTGTTGGCCAGGACATCGGGAGAGAGAAACACCCTACACTTTTTGAATAGTACCATGGTATATTTAATGTATGCCTGAACAGGCAGACAAGACTTTGGTTCAACATCTCATCTGAAGAATGGTGCTTAACCCAGCACTACATTGGAGTGTCAGCTTAGACTATGTGATTCCGAGTCCCAACATGGGGCTTGAACCCACAACCTTCTGACAAAGAGGTTAGAGTGCTACTACCGAGACAGGCCAGCACATTGGGACAAGGATTTTGACATACATGTGGCATACGTGTCAAAATTGCTGTCCCCATCCTTGGATTAGAGCCTATAGGAAGAACTCTTGTGGCCATTGAGTGAGATCGAGAACCAGTTTGCAACCTATCAAGCTTAAAATAGTTATCGGCACTCATTATTCTGTTCTTTGCATGTATTCTTATTGTAGCAAGCAAAAATGCAATGCTTTCAGTAACAGTTTGGGCCCTAGGGCCTCAGGAAAGCTTCTGGATTCTTCCTTCTGCATTATGCAAGTTAATTTTCAATTGATTTGAGGTCAAAATCCAGCAGTTTCAATCTTTTTGCTGCTTCTGGTCAAACAGCAGAAAACAAGCAACAGCCTTGGGTAGGAAAAGTTTTGTAACATATTTCTATTGAACAAGACTGTTCAAATATTGGTTTGTGGAAAAAAATATTTTATTCTGTATTTGTTCACTTTCAGAAAGCAGTACAATGGCCAGCAGTGTGGCTGGTTTCAGTCCCAACAATTGGGACAGAATGATAGGGAGCACAGGAAGAGTCACTGATGTCGGCGAAGTAGGGAAATGCCAGAGAGTGAAGGGATTTGAACACAAGTGTAAGGACCTTGAAGTTGATCTGTTCAGTGGAGCCTGGCCAGAACTGGTGAAATGTGGGTATGGAGTTTGGTCTGGGTAAACTTGCGGGCATCAGAGTTCTGAATGAGCTGGATCATTTGAAGAGTGGAGCTGGGGAGATTGGTAAGGAGTGTATTTGAATAATCCAGGCAGGAGGTGGTAAACTCATGCACGAGGGTTTCAGTTGCATTTGGGGTAAGGTACGGTCGGAGCGGGCAAAGTGATGGAGGTGGAAGAAGGTGGTCCTGGTCAAGAATGGATGTGAGGGCTGAAGGACAGCTGGAGGTCGGACCAGACGCCTAGATTGTTCACTTGTTCGGTGAGCTTGAGGGAGATCCCAGGGAGATTGAGAAGTGTAGATCTGCAGGAGTGAAGATGTTGATGGGAGTTAAGGATATGGCTTCCGTCTTGTCCACATTAAGCTGCAGGAAGTTTGCACTCATCCAGGCCCTGATGTCTGCGAGACAAGCTAATAGAACATCAGTGGACCTGGAGTTGGTACTGGAGGAGGCAAAGTAGATTTGTGTGTCATCCGCATACATGTGGAAGCTTACCCCATGTCTGTGGATGACATCGCCCAGAGGGAGCATATAGATAAGGAAAAGAAGAGGGCCAAGGATGGAGCCCTGAGGTACTCCACAGGTGACCGAGCCGGGGGCGTGAGGAGAAATAATTTGCTGAGATGAAATGGAGGCGGTTGGTTAAATAGGACTCAAACCTGGTGAGTGCAGTTCCACTAAGGTGGATGAGGGAGGAGAGGTGGTGGAGGAGAATGGCATGGTCGACTGTGTTGAACGTGCGACAGAGATATCCAGGAGGACGAGGAGGTAGAGGGAGCCCTGGTCACCGATAGAGAGAATGTCGTTTATGACTTTGACAAGCGCTGTCTCTGTGCTGTGGGCAGGGCGAAAACCAGACTACAGGGGCTCGAGGAGGGAGTGAAGAGAGAGTTGAAACTGAAGTTGACCTGCAACAATACGTTACAGTACTTTGGCAAGGAAGGGTAGGTTGGAGATGGTATTGTGAGAGATTAGAGGGATTGAGGGCGGATTTTTTGAGGAGTGGTGTGATGACCGCGGTTTTCAGGGGGAGTGGAACAGAGCCTGAGGAGAGAGACTGGTTGACCGTGTTGGCCAGCAGGGGGAAACGAGGGGGAGTTGAGTGATCAGCAGCTGGGTGGGAACGGGATCGAGGCAACAGGTGGTGAACTTCATCCGGGTGATTGTAGTTGAGAGGGACGAGGGAGAAATGGGGACAAGGGAGTATAAGGGGGGGAGGGAGAGTGGCAAGAGCCATGTCAGAGGGAGAGAAGGTGGTGTGGATAGCGCACAGGCAGCAATGTTCGCAGAATTTCCTTGCCTTACCCGCAAGTTGGCCATTTTTCGTGCTTTGTTTTAAATTGGTTTATAATTGGGGGAAGTATCTATTTTGCGGTATTTGGGCTGCTTAATATGAAAGCAAAGTCGGCCCATCTGATCTCATCCTTCCAGAACAACCACCCTACCCTCTGCCGTTCCCTCCCCACCACCATGATTGCATCAAGCTGTTTTTTTAAATGAGTCCAGTGTCATGTCCTCAGCCACATTTAATGGCAGAATCATTCACTTCACAATTGTCTGTGGGAGCTGCTGTGCAAACTGGCTATAGCATTTGCCTATTTATACATAGTACCTACCCCTGACAGCAGTTACCTGTAAAATTACCTGAAGTTTCAAATGTAACAAATTCTGAAGGGAAGGCATATTTATTTAGCCAAGGTAGAGATTCAAAATATTTATTTATTCAAGCTGAAGATTTTCATATATGGAACAGTTTGATGGAGGACGATCAAACGTGTAAGGAAGACTAGGTATTCTGGAAGGATGAGATGAAATTGACCAAAGGGCCTTCTTTGCACAAACCTCAATTGTGATCTTGTGAAAAGTTTCTGGATGAAGAGCCAGGTGTACATTCTTACTGCAGTAAATGCATAAGCTTGGGCTAAATGCATTGAGCTGGTGATTTGTGAGAAGACTGGCTGTGATAGTTTAGGTAGAGTAGAGGCACCTCCCCTCACCCTGACCATTTCCCCCCTGCTTGGGTCCTGACCCAACTGTACAGCGCCTTGGGACGCCCTCCCGACATGAAAGGCGCTCTATAAATGAAATCTTGTTGTTGTTGTTGTCATGCTGTTTTATCACTTCCTTTGTGTATAATATACTTGTCTTTCTGTCATGACACTGTTTTTACACCGCTCAATACAATGTACTCAATACATTGCTCAATGTCGTGTCCCAGGATATAGTTTGCCAGCGACTGCCAGGATGATGGAAGGCAAACTAGATGGACGTTGGTCTTCTTTCGCCTAGCAAATTCTTACGTTCTTATGTACAAATTCTGGGTCTGCCCATTTTCACGAGGGGCTTGTGAGGGGCTCAGAACCTCTACCATTGCAGGAGCCATTCAGCTTTCTCTTAGCCTACTAGTGTTGCAATCCTGATAATGTGTTGCCTTATGAAATGCAAGACCCAAAATCTTTCATGTTCTTTTCTCATCTCATGTTCACTTCTCTGCAGTATCGAAAAAGAACTGTGGAAAATTGGTTTCCAAATTTCGAATGAATCTAAGTCTATTTTTTAAAAATTAGTCTTAGATTTATTTGAAAGATTAGTCTTAAACAGCAAGACAACGATCGTAACCTTGAGAAGGAAAGATGTTTTTTGGTCTGCAAAGGAACACACTTTCTTGACAACGAATGCTGTTTTTTGTGAGATAATTTGAGATAGAGAAATGGAAGTAAAGATTTCTATGAGCTTGAAGACATAATGGAAATGAAAAAAACAAAGTATTTCGGGCTGGGACGATTGCCTGAATGTAAAACTCTTGGACCATTTCACGACAGAAGTTAATTTTCCATGGAGAGAAGCTAGAGGCAGTTTGCACACTATCATTCAATGTGATATTGTATCTTGAAAGATTTTGACTACAAGAAGATAAGAAAACGTGATACAAGAATAGGCCATTTGACTTTAAAACACAACTCCCTGTATCACCTATCATACCATGGATTTCACCCAGTCTATTCTGGCTTCCAGGGGCAATCTTCCACAGGATTCTGAGGATAATCAAAGAGATGTACCTATCAAAATATTATTCTTACCTGACTTTCTCTCAAACAACATCATTCTTCTATCCCAACCCAGCCCCAGCATAGAAATCATTGCTTGCCTGTGTATTATATGTTCATCTTCTCTATTCCTTCAAAAGTGTTCTCAAGCAGACACTTCCATTGTTAAGCAATTATTCCATGCAGCAATAATAATAATAATCCATTAGTAATAATAACAATAGTATTTGTTGGTCATTTGTTTCGACAGAGAATATTGGACATGTGAAGCATTATCTATTCTCTTATTCAAGGCTTTTTTAAATTTTGAAGCCTCCATTTTCAGCTCCCAGGGTTTGAGTCTATTTATGCCTATACCATCATATATGCCACTATTCAAAAAGAAAAGGGAACAATACTCCTGATAAATTAATCATTCAACTCATGGAATCTTGCTGTGTGCAAAGAATTGCTGTGTGCAAAATGGCTGCTGGTGTTTACTTACAAAAACAGTAATAAATTTGATAGTAACATGCAATTTCTTCCTTCAATTAATGTGAATAATTTAAGCTCTATGAGCCAGTCTTGATAACTTAGAGCTATATGTCAGAGCAGAACCATCCTTCATTACTTCTACAATACTTCAATGTGTGTAGTTTTTTTTGCTACTGATGCTTTGGATTCTACTTTGCAGCTTAACTGTGGTGAATGTCAGCCAGAAGCAGACAACTTTAAAACTGGTTCCAAGTAGCGCATAAGTTAAATACAACATCATATGAACTGCAGGGGGAAAAGAGGTTGGTCACTGTGGAAGGGGACACTAATGACATTAATTGGCAGGCACCACCTACTACTTGAATGCAGCCTGATTCCTTCTCTTTCCTTTCCTTGCTCTCTGAGCTCAATTTCATGTCCTTTCTCACATCTTTTCTATCAGTTAAATGCAAACACCAAAAACTGCTCAACTTCAACCCAGCACATTATTTAAAAGGAATGTGTTGCAATTATTACACAAAAATCTACAATATTATGAAACGGTGCATCTTTCAGCCCTTAGTGCATCCTGAATTTTGCAAGGTTGGAATTGATAGTAATAAATGTAACATTAATCTTAGGATAGCCAACATATCAGAAATAAAATTTCCACAACAATTTTGATATTTTTCTGTGTGAGAATTATAAGTGAATTTGGAGGTTAGAAAGTAGGTTAGATACGCCTAAAGCACTGTTGAATTGATTCACTGACTTTTATAAGATTAAATCTTAGATTGCTGTAAAAGTCAAACTGTTACATTTAAGTGGTGGTACACTGAGGAGCACTGCAAGCGGCTGTCAGTTTGGAGTAAAGTTATTAAACTCGCAAACAATTGACAATATAACTACATGTTTGTCTCAGATGTGACAGTGCTACAAACTGAATTGGCTAGACACTTGATAATAATATGATGACACTTGAACCATGATAATGGAACTGTGTCTATCTGAACATGTAAAATTTCTAGGGCTTTTCCGGGTTTTCTGATACAGTCCAATACATATGTAAATAATTACAGTAAATCATAAAATAGAATGCATAACAATCAGGAACTAAGACCTTCTTAGTACTGTTGTCAGTATGGTTTTACAGCAAATCATTTATGACACCCTAAACTCATTAACTTTAAATTAATGTTAAACTATGTGTGAATTCATGCGAGACTGATGTGATCACTCCCTTAATACATTGTCGTTACTGTTCGATGTTCATTCTTTGTGCACAAACCTGCTTGAGATCGAGGCACACATTTAAAATGTTTTCTCTGAACCATTATTCTTTCAGGACTTCACTGTGTGACCCGACAATGTCAATGGTATGTCTGTCAGACTTTGAATTGTTCGCCAAAGAACACTTACCCAAGACTACCTGGGATTACTATGCTGCCGGGGCAGATGAGTGCTGTACCAGGGATGACAATCTAGTTGCTTATAAAAGGTATTTTAAGCGCATTAACACTGTCAAAAAATCCGGTTCACCGGACTCGATCTCCACCACTATTAGTCCAGTTAGCTGGTGGTTGAGTGCTTACATTTATAATAGCACTTTTCACGTTGGAAATGTGACCGAAAACACAGTCAAAGAGGTAAGTCTTAAGGCAAGTCGAGAGGGAGGGCAAGTCAGAGGGCCGGATAGCGGATGTGAAGCAGGCATATATGTGGATATATCTGAATTTTTACTGAGTGGAAATTGATGAAGTGGAGAGCTTGATAGCAGGCATGCAACTATAACCTTTCATCCTCTTGCCAGTACTGTCAATAACCTATTCACTACTGGCAATCATCTTACCCACTAGTATGAAAAGAATGGAACAGATTGCATTTTTAAAGCACCTTAATATGCTCAGACTTCACAAGTAGTTCTCGGCAAATATAGCGATTGCTTTTGCAGACTAATGTGGCAGCCATTTGGACCAACAAGGTCCCACATCCAGTCATGAGGTAAATGACCAAGTGAGTTGGAGGATGGTTAGCCAGGACACCCGAAGATACTCCCTTCTATTTTTGGATAGTGTCACAGGATCTTTAATACCAGGCAGAAAAGAGTCAGACCCACAAGTTGACGTTGACACCCACCCACCATTCTGGTTGTATGTTGGTTTTCAATTATGTTTGGTCATCTAAGTGTGTATTTCTACCGGCTAAAAGTAGTTTGTAAGTTTCTATTACTATAAATAGTATATTATTGGTTTACAAACAAATGCAATTTACAGTTCTATAGTGCCTTTCATTTTGGGAGTACATCTCAAGTTACTTTCTGCAGCTGACTGATTTAATGTCTTATCTGGAAAAATTGAGAAGTGCACAATGCTGGGAGGAGCCCAAATGGGTATTTTACAATGCAAATTATTCCTACGTTGAATTTGCCTGGTTTTAACTAAAATGTTGATGTTTATTCTGCAGGATCCGTCTGCGTCCCCGAATGTTGAGAGATGTCTCTGTAACAGACACAAGAACAACCATCCAGGGCATGGAAATCAATTTCCCCATAGGGATTGCCCCCACTGCCTTCCACTGCTTGGCGTGGCACGATGGAGAGATGAGTACAGCCCGTGGTACTTCAATGCAGAATTATTGTATTTTAAATTATGAAGAAGCACAGAGAAACTAACACAGCCACATTAGTGATAACATGCATTTGCTCAGTAATAGCTGTGCTGAAACACAATAGTCATGAGTATCGGTCATAGTTTCTGTTACATTTGCTTGCAAACATTCATGAGTAACCAAAGATCACAGCTCTGCTAAGAGGTTTTTTTTTGGACGTTTTTATTCTAAGATCAGGAAATGATGCAAAGCAACATCTGGCTACCACTCTGAGGGCAAAATGGTTTCAGATTCACATGTGAAAACCTGCCTGAACCAGCTACAGTTTGACATTATCAGCTGTGTTCATTTCAAGAAAACAAACATTCCTTGTAATGGTAAATGAGTTTTATCTTATAGACAGCTTAAAGGAGGGTTGAGGTATCCATACATATTCATTCTATATATGAATTGTGTACATATATAGAATGTTTTTACATATAGTAATCCAATGTACAGTCTCGCTATGTATCACTGGTACCTCATACCTGTTACTATTGCTTAAGTTTTCTTTGGTTTGAGATTTTCCATCATTTTGAGTTTTGAAATCCATTAAGAAATGCCACAATAATCAACCCTACAAAGAATGTCACAAAAAAACAGAAGAGATATTTTTCTGACACTTGAAAATCCATCGCCACACTTAAAAGTATCCAAACAGACAGAGTTCCACCTGTGCATGCCACCCACACATGGAAATTTCCATGCATGTGAAATGGCATGTGCATTCTTTCTGGAGGGCACGCCATGCTTACCTAATTCTGGAGAGTATTGGGCACAGGTTGGTGAGAGCCAAGACTTGGGGATCACAAAGTATGTGTTGAAGTACTCGTCGAGTTTAACCAACTAAATTGAATAACTTGCCATTGAGAACACTGGCTAGCAAGCTTTCTGCTGCTTTGCCAACAAGGACCACAATAATAATAATAACAATAATACTTGCATTTGATGTGGTGCCTTATCAGGTTGTTGAGAAGTCTCAAAGTGATTCACAGGATAACTTGTAAAGTGGATTGACTGTGAATGACAGCACCCAGTTTGTGCGCAGCAATATCCCACAAACATTCATAGCATGAGCGACCAATTTTATTTGGGGAATTGTTGGCCAGCACAGCGGGTGAAACTCCCTTCTCTTTTCCAATAGTGCCATGGGATCTTTAAGGTCCGCCTGAACAGACAGAAGAGACCTCGGTTTAACAGAAGCCGAGTGGGAAGAATCCATTCCTCAGGATGCCTGTTTCTAAAAAAAATAGTGGCACGAAAAGCAAGGAAACCTCTTCTATAATCTAACCCTATGAAGGATAAAATCTATCATTCCCAATTAATGTTAAGGATTAGTATCTATAGAATATAGTCAAAAACCCCATGGTTTAATAAAATCTTTCTATTTGATAAGAAAAAAAGAAAGAATATTTTGTTTAAAAGCCTATAAAAATGGCAAGTACTTTTGATTTTCCAGTATGATTGCAGTTATAAATGGGACATTTCTAGCTGTATATCATCTATCTTCATGTTGCATTTGTAGCATTTGTTCATTGGTTTAATTCTGAGCAGTGATGTGTTGCAGATCTGTATCCACCTGAGATGTGAATTCAACTTGTTCAGCTTGACACTCCACAATGCAGTACTAAGAGTGCTGCATTGGTAGATGACAGATGAGATGAGACACTAAACCCATTTAGGTCGATGTTAAAGATTATATGGCTCTATTTGAAAAGAGTAAGGAGTTTCTTCCACTGTCCTGGCCAACAATCTTCCAGATAAATTGACCATTCACCTTATTGCTGATGTGAGGCCTGCTGCGGGCAAATTTGTTTGTCTACAAATAACATTCACTACATTTTACAGCACTTTGCGATATTGACATTATAGACACGATAGACACTATTATCAAATGCATGGATTATTATATAAACATGACTTCTAAATTCCTTGAATAATTAGAGAGAAAATAGGCACCCAATCTGCTTGGGTGAGACTAAACCAAGGTCATGCAGATTAAATTGTAAGAAACAATTGGAAACTTTTCAAAAAATATCTATATTGAAGCCGTAAATGGTATACGAGTAATAAAAATAAGAAATTGACATTGATTAGTCTCTGCGTGTTGTTTTATAGCTGCTGAAGCGATGAATACTTGTTACATTGCCAGTACGTACTCCACCTGCTCAGTAGAAGAGATTTCAACAGCAGCACCGAATGGATTACAATGGTTTCAGCTTTATGTCTACCGGAACCGTAAACTCTCGGAGCAATTAGTGCAACGTGTGGAAGCACAGGGATACAAGGCTGTCGTACTGACTGTGGATGTCCCTTACACTGGCAAAAGGAGAAATGATATCAGGAACAACTTTAAACTTCCACCTCACCTCAAAGTGAAAAACTTTGATGGAATATTTGAGGTATGGAAACTGCCTCTTTTAAAATTGGAGGGTTAGATTCAGACTGAATTAGTGCTAACAGCATAGTGGCATTGGGTTCCGACTGAAACAGTAGAGTGCTGTTGAGGTCTGACTGTGCCACGACAATAGTGTGGTTGGTTTTTTGGTCAGGTAGGTGTCTGATACATGTGGAAACCCATCACCATGCTTAATAGTATCCAAATCAAACTGAGTTCCAAACATCCCCCCTATGCATGGAGATTCACAAGATATTTGTTGTAATGGAAGGCACACTCTCTCCCTGGATGGAAGCATCCTATTTACCAAATTCTGGAAAGTATTAGGTGTAGGTTGGCAAAAGCTAAGGCTTGGACACCCTTGACTATGCTAGAGTCTAACCAGCTAAAACTACATAGCTTGTCACAGACAATAAATTTAAGATTGTGATAGAAAGAAAGCATGCAAATCTGCAATCTATCATTGAGAATAAACTGATAAGATATGCTTTATGTAGATAAGATATACTGTTACCCAAGTCTTAAATTAATCGATGCAGCATAGGTCACTCCAAAGCGTCATCTTACAGTAAACAAGATAAAGTTTACTTAACCTAGATCTCCTATGAATGGGAGTCCAACTTCTCCCTCCATAGGCTGCAGATCATCCAGAGCTCTGCGGCCCGTCCTCTCCCGCAAAAGGCTTCACGACCTTATTATCCTCGCCAGGCTCCACTGGCTCTCCATAACTCAGAGAATACAGTTCAAGATCCTGGTCCTCACCTTCAAAGCCCTCCACGGCCTCATTCCTCCCTATTTCTTTGACCTCCTAACCCCATACCAACCTGTCTGCTCCCTCTGCTAAGCGGGCTCTGGCCTGCTTCACGTCCCTCACCTTGCCTGCCCCACCAATGCCAGGCGGGCCTTTAGTCTCTCTGCACCCATCCTCTGGAACTCCATCCCACAGTCCCTCCACCTCGTTTCCTCCTTTGCCTCCTTCAAGACCCTCCTTTTCGACCTTGCCTTTGGTCACTCTCTTATCCCTACCCTCCCAGCCCTTCACACCTCCTGATCCCAAACACCATCTCGGGTGCAGATCCCTGACTGTCCAGCGCCCTGGAGTGTCTTTCTGATGTGAAAGCCCTATACAATGTAATTTGTTGTTGTTTGTTTATTTGTTATTTAGTTCTTTGTTTTAGTTTAATTATTCTATTGCATCTTCAGATTAAACAATGTCTTCTTCCATCCCCAACCCTCATTCATGTAGCAGGTTGAAACATTTCAAGGTCAGGTTAACGAGAAGCAGTGCATGACAAGTCCTTTTAAGCAAACCAGAGCCGGTGAATATGTAAGCATAATCCATTAAGTTCTACTGTTTAGTAAATAGATAAGAAATAACTAATTACAAACAAAGTTGAGAACATCATTAATTTTATACTGTTTTTTACACTATATAATTAATCTCACCTGCTCACCTGTGTCTGTACATGAGTGAGTGCAAGTAAGTGATTGAAAGAGAGAAAGACAATGGATGGTAAGGAAGAAATCTCTGTTTTTTATAGAATCATAGAATATTACAGCACAGAAGGAGGCCATTCGGCCCATCGTGCCTGTGCCGGCTCTTTGGAAGAGCAACCCAATCAGTCCCACTCCCTCGCAACGGGATCATCACATTGCCCTTCAGCCCTAGTTAGACCAAAGGGAATGAAAAAGTCTGGAAGAAGTTGTTCACACTGGCTTGAAGTCAGGATCTTCACCAATGATGATTATCATCTCGTATCTTGACAACATTACAAGCATACACTTCTCCTATGTTTGCAGGACTTTAATGGAGCAGAGGTGTATGGAGGTGCAGTCAATTCTCTGGATCCATCAATCAGCTGGAAAGATATCTACTGGCTTCAGTCATTGACTCGCCTGCCTATAATCATTAAAGGTATTTTAACCAAGGAGGATGCAGAGCTGGCTGTGGAACATGGTGTCCAAGGCATCATAGTGTCCAACCATGGAGGCAGACAACTTGATGGAGGGCCAGCTTCGGTCAGTTTATTTGCTAGTGTGGTTTCCGTCTTTCTGTTTCTCATTGATATACATCTCTCTCCTTTGTACATATCTGTACCTTCAGCAAGTTTCCTAACCCCACACGCCTCTGTTTATGTAGCAGGAACCCGGTTGTTAGTCGATTGGTGGATCGCTTTACCGGGGGTAATAATCCCTCAAAAAAAATTGGTCAATCAATCCATGACAGTTTGTGGGACACTGCTGTGCACAATTAGTTGCTGTGTTTCGCCCATAAAATACACGGTCAATCCACTGTACAATATATTCTGTGAAGTGCTTTGAGACGTCTCAATGACGTGATAAGGTCAAATCAAATGTAAGGATTATTATTATTACTATTCCTGCATTCTAATAATTAAATTACCATTCTTCATTTACCGCACTTTTTCTTGTATTCTTTATAAATTGGGGCATTTTTCTTCACACAAGTTTCACTGATTGAAGAATCACGTTGCATGAAAAGTTTGATTATATTGGGGTTCACTAAAGTAAATTGCAAATCAAACAAAAATGGTAATGATGAATTACAAGATGGTGAGCGATACATGTTTGAACTTTTGCAGATAGATGCCCTATCAGAGATTGTGGAGACGGTACAGGGAAGGGTTGAGGTTTACTTGGATGGAGGAATCCGTACAGGAAGTGATGTCCTTAAGGCTTTAGCTCTGGGTGCCAAATGCGTTTTCATTGGCCGGCCAGTGGTTTGGGGACTTGCCTACAAGGTAACTAGTAGTTGCTTTACATGTACGATAACACAATTTATGTCAGATCATGAGTCGCTCTAATAGGCCAAAGTATATATCTATCATGTTTCTTTTGAAGCTGTTCAGTGTAGGTAACCTATAAGAAAAGTATGCTTTATGGTATGGTTTAATTGTAGAATCAACCAAGGTCCTAAACACAATGCATGCATTCCTGCGGATGGAAGATCTGACCATCTGACGGCTAATAATAATCCCTCCAAAAAAACAAAACAATAATAAAAATTGGTCATTTTCAATCCATGACTGTTTGTGGGATATTGTTGTGCTCAATTGGCTGCCGCGTTCGCCCACAAATATACAGTCAAATTCACTTTACAGTATATTCTGTGAAGCACTTTGGGACGTCTAGAAGACATGAAAAGCGCTATATCAAATGCAAGGATTATTATTATTATTATTATGTGCTCGCAGAATTCCATTTCTCCGAAGCCCCCAGTCTTAGAGAAATCCTACAGTGCTGAGTTGTGTTCTTAGAAGTGGAGCATATACTTTCAAAGACTTTGTCCACATTTCATAGAATTATAGAATTATAGAGCACAGAAGAAGGCCATTTTGCCCATCATGTTTGTGCCTTTTAAAAGAACGATCTAAATCAATCTCATTCACCCGTTCTCTCCCAATAACCCTGAAAACTTATCTTCCCATATTTGTTTGTGATCAAGATAGGATTTTCTTCTGCCATCAATAAATATCTTATGAAAAATAGTTAGGTTCTTACAAGTCTTAGCTTTCAAGAACAGTGCCATGTGTTTCTGTAAATCGTAGAATGAACCATGGTATGAAACGTAATAGTAGCCCAAGGTAGCATTTTTTTTGCATTGAAACATTTGGTCATTTTCCCTTCAGTGTCCAATGACAAACACCCTCCACCCAGATAAAATATAGTCTAGCACTCTTCTATGCTATTCAATAACCTTGTTTTGATTTAAATAATCCTATTTGATTGTAATACAAAACCAAGATACCATAATTTACTGTCCAGCCTTCTAGTTCCATTGCTATGTCATATATCATTAAGCAATACTTGTGTCAGATTGGGCTAATACTGTATAATTATAAGCAGCTTTGTGCCACGTTGAATGAAGCCTTGATTGAGACTCATTCAACTTGGAACTCTTAACATGCATCAGAACCCACTTTCATTCCTCTCCGAATTAGATCTCAACGCAAGCTATGGAGGTAAAAGAACCAGGTTACCTCACACTATGATGCAAAGATATTAATGCTCTGTTATCATGACAAGCCTGATTTTACCAATTTACAAAGATCAGGATCTTCATGTTTATTTCCATGATAGTGATGCAAATACTGCTCATTCAGCCTCTAACCTCAAAGTGGAAATTAATATATTATATATTAACATAATATACAGATTATACCAAATATTTGGGTTTTGACAATAGCTCTAGGACTTTTTGTTAGTCCTTACCTGTGTGCACGTCTAGATTGCACTTGTTCTAAGCAACACCGAATTGAGGTCATGTCCTAAACAACAACAAAATTACATTTATAGAGTGCCTTTCACGTCGGGAGGACGTCCCAAAGCGCTGAACAGTCAGGTATCGGGGCCCGAGCATGGGGGAGGGATGGTGTAGGGGTGAGGGAAGGCAGAGAAGTGGGAGGGCAACCGAAGGCACGGTCGAAGAGAAGGGTCTTGCGACTGGCCTTGAAGGAGGCAAGGAAGGAAGCGAGGCGAAGGGACCATGGAATGGAGTTCCAGAATGTGGGGGCCGAAAGGCTGAAAGCCCAGCCATCGATGGTAAGGCGGGTCAGGCAGGAGACATGAAGCAGGACGGAGCCCGCTGAACGGAGGGAGCGGGTGGGTTGGTAGGGAGTCAGCAGGTCAGAGAGGAAGGAGGGGGCAAGGCCATGGATGGCCTTAAAGGTGAGGATGAGGAACTTGAACTCGATCCCCTGGAGGATGGGGATCCAGTGGAGTCGGGCGAGGGTGGGAGTGATGGGGTCACGGAGCCTGGTGCGTGAGAGTACACAAGCTGCAGAAATTTGGGTGATCTGCAGCTTGTGAAGGGAAGAGTTGGGAAGGCCGATGGGGAGGGAGTTCCCATAACCGGTCATGGTGCAGATGTGGGGGAGAAAGGACAGTTCAGAGTCAAACAAGATACCCAGGTTCCTGACTGGCTTGGTGAGGATGAGTATGCAGCCATGGAGGCTGACACTTCCAGCGCCTGAGGTGCGGAGGCGCTGGCGCGAGCCAATCAGGAGGACTTCGGTCCTGCACATAAACCACCGGATTGAAACTGAAATGGTTCATTCATGTCATCTCAATCATTAGATACGTTTGTAGTTTTGAACACGTTTAAGTTATTCTGTAAAACATACTGCAATTTGGTCATTTCTTACCATTTTCCACTTTAAATTGAGTTGTCCTTGTTTGTGATCGTGCTCCTGCCATAGTAAATACTGTTAAGATGCAACACACTTATGCCCAATCATTGTATAGGGGTAACACATGAAAGCTGTGTGACGTTTGACAGATAATCGATTGTATTCTTGCTTTAGGGAGAAGAAGGGGTGAGAGAGATTTTGCAGATTTTGAATGATGAGTTTCGACTTTCGATGGCTTTGGCAGGTAAGAGTAAAAGACATTTAAAAGCTCTTTTGTTCTGGCAGGTTTCAATAACCTAATTTTCAGAGTGAAATTAGTTTAGACAAATCTATGCACACAAGTGTTAAGCATTGCTAGTGTGTCAGTCCACACCTCTACAGATCACAATTATTATTTTTGTGAAGGTTATGAGCTCTATCCTGACAGTACTTTATGTTCAATAGACAGCACAGGAACTAGGAGTGGCCATTCAGTCTGTCAAGCTTGTTTTGCCTTTTACAATAACAACAACAACAAGATTACATTTGTATAGTGCTTTTCATGTCGGGAGGATGTCCCAGGGTGCTGAAACGATTAATAGTATTCTTAGATCATAGCAGATCTTTTCATCCCAGTTTTTTGTTTTTTCTCCAATTCCTTTAATCCAAACCACCCATATCCACCTCCTGTCAGCTGATTGTGGATCAGCACTCACACCAATAGAGATGCCTTCAGTTCAAAATGACCTGTCCTCACTTCTGGGGGAGCTTGTGTGATGGCTATTTTGGGAAGTGACTTTAAATTTTGAAAATCGGTCACAAATCAGAAATTAATTGATAGCATTTCCTAATGAGATTTCTGTATAAGGAATCTTAGTCGTACAAATGGGGCTCCTTCTATTAACCAGAATGATGTTATAGTAAAATATGGAGATGGTTTGGAAGTCCATTCAAATATGATTTAGTTCTGGGAAACAATTCTCACTGGAATTCTAGTTACAACGAATCTGTTAGGAAGTACTACAAATCAGACCCAGTACTGAATAGCTTTAAGCATGTGGTATAGACTAGTCTTTTGTAATACCATCAATGTGCTGTCCCTATTGCAGGTTGCAGGAATGTCTCCGAGATCAACAGAAACTTAATCCAATTCTCCAAGCTTTAGAACAAATCTTTAGACGAAAACATAAATGAATTCTGATTACAAGACACCATCACCGGAAAGGAATAGGATGCACCAAGGAAGAAACAAATTTTTTGGGAAAATTTGAAAAAAACAATAACCTCACTGTAACCAAGACAAATAAAGAAATAAGAATATATCAAATGATTTTTATTTTGTAAAAGAATGATGGTTTTAAAAACAATTGTCTGTTTGCTTTTGTTGAGATATAGATGTTCTTTAACTGGACTATTTTAATTCAGCCTTTACACCACTGTTAAACCCATGTTACAAGCCTCAATCATGACCACTGTGTGACGATTGCATCCATTTCTCAAGATGAACCTGGGACAAAGCCCAAATTCTAATGATGGGACCAGATGGTAAAGTGATTTGGTGGTACAGTGTGTTGGGACCACTCTTTCGTCTCTTGGACTAGAGTATGAATCCAGTCCTGTCAAAGGACTTGAAAGTTTGCATTAGGTCACATGAAAAGGACGGGAAGTGTGTATTTAAATTATAGAGTGTTTACAGGACAGAAGGAGACCATTGGAGCTTTCCACTTTAATCCCATTCCCCTGCTCTTCCCCCCCACCCATAGCAATCAGTACAGTAGAATTCTATCATTTCAATTCTAAAACTGTGCAGCCTTGACAGAAGGTCTGAGTGATATCACTTCTCTACCCATTTCCATGGAAGGTGCTAAATAAACAGAGGATTGGCCTGATGACATTAAATTGTCAATATTGCTCTAAAAGTTTTGAAAAGGTGAACAATTAAATTGTTCCCCAGAAACTGATTTTGGAAATAGTCAAGAGGTTCTGGCAAAATCCTAAAATGGAAGAGCAAACTTTGGGTAACAATAAACCTTGCATTTGATATAGCGCCTTTTCATGTTATTGAGACATCTCAAAGCACTTCACGGAATATACTGTAAAGTGAATTGACTGTATATTTTGTGGGCAGACGTTTATATTGTCAGCAGACCTTCTGCCCCCCTGCTCCCTCTATACCCAATTGTATAACATTCAGTAAAGAACTCTATACCACTTTAACACTGTATATGTATTAGTTGCTTGTTGTTGAGCTTTGACAATTGAGTCTGTAAACTACCACCAGTCATTGTGGCCCCACACTCTACCCACATGGTTTTGCATCACATGACAGGAGTTTTACTGGAAAAGTGTGGTATTTTCACCTGATCAGTAAGAAGTTTTGAAACTGAAAAAAATTGCAACATGTTCTACCAGGATATTCACTATCCTGTATTTACTTCTGCATTATTGATACTTCTTTGTAGAAGTACAGTAGAAGCAGTCGTTTGGAAATAAAATGTATTCAGACAGAAATTCATAGTTATAAGCTCTTTACTTACAATTTTTTGGAGTTGCATATATCAAGATTCAGAAAAACTAGTGCTACCCTGATGGTGCAGTTGAACAAAGCTACATCTTACGACCAGGAGCTCGCTGGTTCGAATCCTGGGCGGTGCTGAATTTGCTGGTCTCAGCGGTCGGATGGGAGGCTAAATTGGCTCTGGCCTTTCTAGGCTTAGGAAGAAGAAAAATAGTTATGTTTTCTGCTCCTATCTCCTATACAGAATCCTTCACTGATTGTATGTGTGTGTGTTGGGGGAGGGGAGTTATATGTGGCAGTGGGGTGGAGAGAAGTCAGACTTGGTTGTGACGCCCTCTACAATCGAACGACCTGACAAAAAATCATTGCCCAAGAAGCTCAAACTTTAACAAATGGTCACTTGGGTGGGATCTGGGATGCTCTGGGACGCTACCCTGCCTGAGGGGGCTATATAAATACAAGTTGTTGTTGGGTTACCTGGCGGTCAACTAGCATTCCAGATACCTGGTCAGAACAGAGAGGTGAACACCAATGCAAACATTTTCAGTCAGAAGATTAGAAAATAATTGCAACATGCCAATTTTTTAAAAAGTAAAAAACATAGGAATCAATGAGGGCAGAGGAAGAAGAAGCAGAAATTTTGAAAATGATGATGAAATGCATTTTGGATTGAACAGTTTTGAATATATCAGATTTTGCTTGTATATATTCAATTATATTTATGAAGGATATCAAGGGTATTGAGTAATGTCACCATAGGTTTAAAACTTAGAATTTAAACTGTGCTAGGTGTTATTGCAAAGCACCACAAATGCACAATCTAAATTATTCTGAACAGTAGGTTGGCAGTGCACACTGACTGGTTTGGTAAAATGAAATGTTTAGAGAAATGTTAAATGGTTGAAATCTGATATTTGCAACTTGTAGATTTTAATTCAGAATAATGTACCTTCTTATGAGATAAAACTATTTGGATATTCTGGTCTTAATGGCTTAGTTTTACTCCAGACAGTGGTTCAGTCAGTAGCACTATCACCTCTGGGTGAGAAAGTTGTGTTCCCCGCCCCCCCCATCCCCTTCAAATTGGGATTTTGATCTCAGCCTTGGCTGACACTCCAGTACATTGTCAGAGGAAACATAGGAAAATAGGAGAGGAGACGGCCATTCAGTTTATTTGATCTTGACATACCCCTTAATACCTTTACCACCTCTACTGCCTCTCTCTCTACAGCTTTCCTGGGCAGAGCATTCCACATGTAATGTCCTTAAATGAAATGACAAACAAGGTCCTTTAATCTTGCTCAGATGTATATTAAAAAAACCATTAGACTGTTCGAAAAGAGCAGGGAACCAATGTCCTGGTGAATAGTGTTACAGATAAATTGGTCATTCATCTTACTTCTGTTTGCCTACAATAAAAAGTCGCTAGGCTTGCACTAATTATCTGATGCAGTTTGAGGTGTTTTGACTTGATCGGGTACTTCAAAAATACACATATATAGAGACTTATGTATTTACCATCTAAGTTATTGAGAGATAACTTCTCCCTCTTCCTCATCTCACTTTATTAATATCAGATGTTTCACCCTGCAGCACAGAACTATTTAGACTTTCACTAGAAGTCTGCAATCTTCAATAGCAAGCCTGAGAATAATGATACATAGTCTCCTTGTACGATAGTGCATTGCTGTGTTTACAGTAAGGTTTCTAAAGAGCAATAGTGCTACTCACTGGAAGAAAATTGTTACTACAGAGACATTCCCATCTTAAATCCAGATTTTAGAATATTCAGTTGATGTTATTTCTGATTTGTACAAAACACTCAGTTTTGTCTACTTTGGGAATTATGCTCATAATCTAAACTGATACTGTTGTGCAGTACTGAGGGTTCATTGCATTGTCAATGTTTTTCCTTTAGTATTGCTGTAAACCTTTGGATGAGACGTAAATCAAGGTCAATTTGCACACATCGATACCCGACAATCAGCCGCAAAGTTTTTATTTGGCCAGGATGTCAGGAAAAACTATTTTCAAATAATCCCATGGGATATTTAACTTCCAACTTTACAGCTAGTGTCCTCACCCACACGAGTCCTGTCCTCATCCCCATCCTCACCTGACTTCCTCAGTTCCCTAAACCCCAGTGGGTCATCAATTTATTTTCTACCAGATATAGCAGAGTATATCAGGCCACAGAGGACGAACTCTTCAGCCTACACTACCTCTCCTTTCAGTATCTATTACATGTACATTATAGTTTATTAGATTTTTTCATAGTATACTAATAACAGAATAATCCATGATATGTGAAAACCCTCATGCTGTGGAATGAGTTCTGATGCTTTAGGTGGATGTATATATATTTTTTTAAAAATATTTTGTTTTGGTCAGCCAGGTGTCTGACACATGTGGAAACCCATCACCGTGCTTAAGAGTATCCAAACCAAGCTGAGATTTCCGTGCATCCCACCAACACATGAAAATCCCAGAGATAAATTGTTGGAATGGAATGAGCACTCTCTCCCTGGAGGGACCCATCCTGCTTACTTAATTCCGGAAAATGATAGGCGTAGGTTGGCAAGTGCCAAGGCTTGGGGATCCCAGAGTGTGCGTTGGGATACTGCTGGAGTTTAACCAGCTAAAACCTCATAGCTTGGCATTGATTAAATACCCATGGCCCAATTTCGACAGTGACAGAATTTTTACAGTATCTGAGCCAAATTCTTGCCGATTCCCCTTGCCCACTCTGAACACTCAGTTATTCATTATATTGCTGTTATCAGGCAAAGATTAGCTGCCTCATTTGCCTATATGATAAGTCATTATGTTTTAAAATAACACATTAGGCATCTATTAAATACAAGCATTATATTGCTATTTTGTTTTTGGCGATTGCTTAAACTGGATCACGATATGTTTACAGTATACGTATATTTGGTCTAATTCAGATTTAAAATGAAAATATTTTGCTTTAACTCTTCAAACGGTGTTTAAGTTTAGACTATGACTCATAGAGCATTGCAACATTTACCGGGAAAACATAATGTGGCAAGAGTCATTGTGAAACAAATTATTCAATGCTGCAAAGTCTGCATCATATCACTGAATCTTTTTAGATTAGCTGGACAGTCAAGGTTTTTTTGACCCGAGCTGGGAGTTAGGGGTCAGGAGGGATGGAGGGCAGGGTTGTGGGGATGGGACGGTGGTCAAAGGCATGGTCGAAGAGGACAGAGAACATGCCAGAGAACACAAGAGACATTAGAATAAAGAAGGAATGACACTTGAACTCATATCCTCTGTGAGAGCAAGTTTCTGCGATTTTCAATCCCTTCTGTTGCGACATTTTTGCTGCTTGTCATTTTCCAGGTTTCAGATAAATTAACAATGCTTCATAACATATATCATTTATAATCATGTCAACCATAATATAAAACAGTACGGATTGAATGTCAACTATATAATCATGTCAACCATAATATAAAACAGTACGGATTGAATGTTAAACTGGTTTCACAACCCTAAATATGTGCTCTTTTGGCTGTTGCCCTTGGTGTCTCTGAAAATATTGTTCTGGGTTCAATTTTTCCCCATTGCTTACAAAATATGCAGTCACTACAATTTACTTTTTATTATTATATACTCAGTAAACAGGAGTAAAGGTTAAAACAATGCAAATTAACAACTTCAGGGTGAGTTTAAATGCACACATTTCCTTTATTTTTTTGTGTGGGCCTTATTCCTTTATCTTTAAAAGATAACACAAGGTTAACAGTTGGAGAGCACGTATGTTTATCTTTATGATTTTTTAAAATTTTTGCTGCTTTGTAAATCCTCGTTAAGGTAAAAGTGTGATTGGGTCAAAGCATAAATAAATTGATTTAATAAAATGGAAGAAAAATAAAATTGCATGAAGTATTTTGGTACAGAATTTAGCTGAGGTTATTTTCATTACTAATCTGTGTGTCAAGGACATTGATTGAACTGCCTTCCAGTGATCTTTCTCAGTGCTTTACCTGTTTCTTTTGCACTTCAGTGATACGCACTCCACAGCAACTTATAATAATAATAATCCTTGTATTTGATATATTGCCTTATTACGTCTTTGAGATGGCTCAAAGCACTTCACAGTATACACTGTCCAAAATACAGTGATTGTGTATTTTGTGGGCGAAACACGGCAGCCAATTGCGCACAGCAGTTATAAAATATTATAAATATCAATATAAAATTTAAATATAAAAAGTTATAAAATAGAGCTGAGCTTGAAACAGCCCTCATTCAATCCTCATTCAAAGGAAACGTTAAAAGTTTCTCAATACTTGAAAAGAAAATTCTCAAAATGTAAATTGGCTACTGCCTTTGCTTTCAAAATGCTCACGGTCACTCCAGGATTTCATAACTTATCCTGGAATAGCCACACCCTTTGGCTAAGATAGGGCAGAGAGTACAAGGGACTTCCCAGTTTGCTGCAAGCAGCCACAGAATTGCAGACAGCAGGCTTTCCATTGAAACATTAATCCATCTTGCTGTGTTCTGACAGTAACTCTATGGCCACAAGGAGCTCAGCTGCATCAAGGGATTTCTCTGAGGCTTTGGTCTTGCACACATTGGCCTGTCTGCTCGCTCCGATTGTCGCTTCAGTTCCAGTTCAACGGTAAAACACTCAGCTCAACTTCACCTGTCAGTATCATGATCTGTTGTAAAAGTAATACTAACATTTTAGCAGACGCTATTCTATCCGGCAGCACTGATTTTCTGGTAATGCTTGTCTGAAATGCTTTTGATTCATAATACTTTATGGTATAAAATGTAAATGAAAGAAGAGAAAATATATTTGAAATAATAATAATCCTTGCATTTGATATAGCGCTTTTCACGTCTTCTAGACGTCTCACAGAATGTACTGTAAAGTGAATTGGCTGTATATTTTGTGGGCGAAACACGGCAGCCAATTGCGCACAGCAGTGTCCCACAAACAGTCATGGATTGAGTAACTAAATTGTTATTGCTTTTTTTTTTCTTGAGGGATTATTATCAGGCGTGTAGAGTAAGGAAACTTGCCCAAGGGGTCAGGGGTGACCTAATAGAGGTCTTTAAAATTATGAAAGGTTTTGATAGGGTAGACATAGAGAAGATGTTTTTAATTGTGGGGGAGACCAAAAGCAGGGGTCATAAGTATAAAATAGAACAATAAATCACATAGAGAAGTCAGAAGAAACGTCTTTACCCAGAGAGTGGTGGGAATGTGGAACTTGCTACCCCAAAGTGTAGTTGTGGTGAATAGCATAGATGCATTTAAGGGAAAGTTAGATACGTACATGAGGGAGAAAGGAATAGAAGGTTATGCCGATAGGCTTAGTTGAGAAAGGGCAGGAGGAGGCTCATGTGGAGCATAAACATTGGCGTAGACCAGTTGGGCTGAATGGCTTGTTTCTGTGCTGTATGTTCTATGTCAGAGAAGAGAGTTTCTCTCAGTGTCCTGATCAACAGTGCTGCAAACAAGATTGATCACTCACTTAATGTCTATTTGTGGGACAGTGCAAATTGGCTACTGTGTTCACCTACAAATATAGATACTACACTTCACAGTAAATCCAGTGAAGTGCTTGAGACTTCCTTCTGAAGTGAAAGGTGCTAAATGAATCGTAAACATTATTATTGTTATATTATGTTTTTTTTGCAATGTTTGCCTCTATTTATAAACAAACTACAAGCCATGATACCATTATTGCAAAGTGCATTTTGAGGGCAAACACAGCAGCCAATTTTTTCTCAGCCATGGGTGAATCTCCAATTTTTAGAGTACATCGTGCCCATCTCATCCCCACTGAACACCTGCACGCACTCTCCTGGCTGGTTTTCCATTCCCCAGTCCAGAAACACTGAGGACAACTGTAAACAGCACAAATCAGGGAGCAAACTTGGGACCTTCCAAGTCTGTGTGGCCTGTTACACGTGGGTCTGTAGTAGCAGCCAGTGAGCGAGCTGGATATCCATATTTTTTCCCACAAAATAAACACACTCACAACTTTAAGGTACATTCTGTGAAGCACTTTGAGATGTCTCGACGACATGATAAGGTGCTATTACAATGCAAGGAGTTTTATTCTCCTTATTGTTATCCTGAACTCCTTGGTTTCCAGCTCTAATGGGGTTGGTAGCTGCCATGAAACCCAACCCTTCTCACATGGGTAGTTTGCTTATCTGATTCGCTAACTGTTCTCTCTATAATTTCTCAATCTAGTTAACAATCTAGATAAAGTGTCTGCTTGTCATTGTGACGTGACCAAGCACCATGAGCAAACAATTACAACGCTTCTATAAGAATCAGGAAAAAGAGTTCAGAAATGTCAGAGACAGCATAAAGGAGCAACTGGGCAATTATAAGAGGCACAACCTAGACAAGTTGGTGAAGGAGCTTGGTAAAGAAATATGTAGTGACAATGAAAAGAATGATGACGAGACATCAAACGAATCCCTGAAGAGCAGTCAACCAACGGACTCTGACGAAACATCTATTTCAACAGAAGTGATAGCCCGTGAGTATCGCAATCTTAAGGTGACACCTGAAAAAGTTAGCCCTTTGAGCAACTAAACCAGCTGCTCCACGGCCCCCGCTCAGCCAGCTACACTGTCGGCGGTCGAGCCTTCAGCATCTGTGCCCCCACCCTTTGGAACTCCATCCTACAGTACCTTCACCTTGCTCCCTCCCTTGCCTCCTTTAAGGCATGTTTCAAGACCCTCCTCTTCACTTTCGGCCAGCCTCCTACTCTCCCTGCTCTCCACCCTCCCTGATCCCAACACCCACCCCTGCTTTGGTCCAAATGCCTGACTGTCTGGTGCCTTGGAACATCCTCCCGACGTGAAAGGCACTATACAAATGTAATTTTGTATTGTATATAAAACCTCCCGCAAGACAGCTGCTGGCTTAGGACCAAATGGTCTGACAGGTTAAAACTATATGTCTTTCTGGGTCTTATGTTTCAGCATCTAGCTAATTACTGTGCTCAAAATTCCAAATTGTCTTACCCAAAAAGACCATTATGTCTTACAAGTAAAAGTAATCTGGAAGATGCCAATGTTGTACATTTCTTATACCTAAAATGTCATGTGTGTTAAGAATTGTTTCCTGCATTATAGCGTTAACAATGAAAAATTAGCAAATTGGAACTCACTGCGTGAATTGAGACATCCATTTCCTGACTGAAATTCACAACCAAATTCATCAGCAAAATTTCTCAGCATTGGCAGAAATTCCTCAACAAATTAAAGTAGAACAATTCCATCAGCAGGTGTATTGCTCAGTAGGAGGAGAATTGCTTTCGTTATTTATCTATCTAATTGGCAAGGCCATCCATGGCCTTGTCCCCTCCTACCTCTCTGACCTGCTGACTCCCTACCAACCTGCCCACTCCCTCTGCTCAGCGGGCTCCGGTCTGCTCCATGTCTCTCGCCCGACCTGCCTACCATCAGTGGCCGGGCTTTCAGCCTCTCTGCCCCCACACTCTGGAACTTCATCCCATGGTCCCTTCGCCTCGCTTCCTCCCTTGCCGATCTCAAGACCCTTCTCTTCGATCGTGCCTTTGGTCTCCCTCCCATCTCTCTGCCTTCCCTCACCCCTGCACCACCCCTCCCCATGATCAGGCCCTGACATCTGACTGTTCAGCGCTTTGGGACATCCTTCCGACGTGAAAGGCGCTCTAGAAATGTAATTTTGTTGTTTTGTTGTTGTCTTATCTAATCTACAGAAACTGAAAATGAAGATTTGGAAGCCAAATTCAAAATAATGCTTCAGAATAGACTGTGTCATGGAGAGGTCCCTTTTTATGTGCGAACATTGGCCATCTGTGGCTACAGGAACGCCGGGAAATCCTCTCTGCTCCGACGTTTAGTGAACGAACCATTTCAGGAGAATGAGTCCATAACAGATGGAATAAAAATTGGACAGATTGACATTAAAAAGTGGAAGAGAAAGATAGGTAAGTGTATATTTAGATGGTTATTGTTTTATCCATGTATGCACCTCAAGCCCACAGCTGCAGAGTCATTATAGTTTGCAGTAAATCCTGTGAAGCGATTTGAGATATTTTGGCAACAATGATGAAGCACTATATCAAATGGAAGGATTATTATTGGATTATTATTATTCATTAAATTGGTGGACGGAGCATTGCCATGCAAACATTTGATAAATCATCCCATACAAGTTTATTTGTTATATCTTTGAGTTTAGCTGGACAATGGAGCGTATTAATAGGGCTCAAACTGTCAGTGTAATTAAAAGAGGTGAAGAGGTAGGGATTTTGTCATAGCCCACCCTCCCCCCGTCCCATTTTCTTTTGTTAATATTAATAAAGAATAAGCTTACCCGCGCTCCACCCACCCCATCTCGCCCATGTGGATAGCAGAATAAAGCTATTAACAGAAAAAAAATGATACGCATCTTAAGTTTAGCCCTGCTGAATGGAACGAGAAATGCTCTGAGATTCTGGCATTCAACAACAACAACAATAATTTGCATTTAAATAGCCCCTTTGATGTGGAGTGGCATTCCGGGGTAGCATCTCATTCACTTGGGATCTCTCAACGCCAGCAATCCTTTTTTAGGAGTAATGGAAATGAAGTAATGGTTGGCCATAGCCTCAGGGCCCGATGTACTTCAGGAAATTCTATACTTTTTAAAACTGTAATGTCATATCAGATTGAGAAAAGGATTATGATTTCTAAGGCACTAAATTCTTACACAGAGATTTTGGGAGACGTTTTGTCAATCTGTCACAATACCCTTGAACTCTGAAGGAACTACCATAGTCTAATTTATTGCATGGATTTGTCGCTATTGACGTCTATCACTATTGACGTGTATCACTAATGTATCACAACTTTCATTTCTCATATTGATGGCATTTGCATTCTGATTATCTCTTGTGGTGACTTATGTTCATTTTCCCCCCACCCACCTCTCCTCTCAAAGACATGTTAGTTACAAGATGCAATGGTTTGTTATAAGTTCCTGATTGAATATGTAGTTCTTGGGCTTCAGTAACATTTACAGTCACTTCTATGTTCTCTCCCAATACCACTGCATTGTTCTCAGTCTTAGGAGCAGGTGGTCCCAACACTTATTAAAGATGTTCACTTCAGTGCTTTTGGTTCCTCTTAGTCGTCAGTCATTGCTGATGCTGATGATCAGGAAACTCTTGTTCCTCAAACTAATTTGCTGTGATGTGCAAAACTCAAAGAGATTTCCCAGCACAGCATTACATCATACAGTGACTGACTTGGGTGCGCTTGTGTAATACTGTATTGGGATTCATCTCACTGCTCGCATCAAGATCACAGAGGTTCAGAGGCAGAAGTCCTTTCAGCCATTTAATCTCAACCTCCACAATATTAACTGTATCATTTCAGCACAAACATGTAGTCCTGGTTGGTAGCTCTTGTTGTGATTCATTCTCATGCAAACAAAGCTCAGATTTCTCACAGCAGTTGGTTGCTTCCTCTTCCGAGCAACACTCTTGCAACGATTCTGCGCCATGCTGTCAGTATTCTTGAAATATTGGCACAGCTGCTTGTATTGATCGAAGATACATCATCACTGTACTAAACAAGCTTTTACTCAATTTCCAATTAGGAACTTGATGCCAGCAGTACTGCAAATCATACCATTCCCCTCAGAAGACACATTCTCAAACAATCGCAAACCAACTGCAGTACATGCTAGTTCTGAAACTTTCCCTCATCTGAGAGGAAATTCAGGCCCCTATTGTCAAAAATAAACGCCTCCAGCAGTAGGGAGCAGGAATCCTGACTGATTTTCCCCTCCCTAACCCAGTTGCTGAGGCAATAGACCATTTAACCCTTAAAATTGTGCCGAATTGCAGAAAATTATTGAATTCCGTCTCAGTCTCCTGGTCAAAAATCTCCCAAATAAAACCGGTCACTCACTCCATGGCTGTTAGTGAGACATTGCTGTGCACAAATTGGCTGCTGTTTTTGCCCACAAAACACACACTTTACCATATATTTTGTGAAACTCTTTAAGACATTGACGATGTGAAGGCGCTACATAAAATGCAAGCATTATTAATATAACTTAATTTTAAGAAATGCAGGAAAAAATAGTTTCCAAAACAAGATTCAATTTAAGAGTTTAAGAGACAACCTAAAAATAATTTAGAGAGGATAATAGTCTCACACATTGCCTGAGCGGACAAAGCGGGCCCGCTGTGCCTTAAGAAAATGCGACACTCGTTGGTGACCACTGACACTGCATCACATTTTGGTTGAAGACTGGCACTGAGATGTGCTCTGTGAATATCCATTCATTACATTTACTCAAATAGAAAGAGAGCATCACATTGTCAGTAAACAAGTTCCTGTCATCTCATTACAGACCTGCTTGTGCAATTGCCTTTAATATCTAGCATTTTGAGACACTTTTTTTTAAGTGAGTGGCACTGTGCAGATGCAAGATGTCAGCATAACACAAGACCTATTTCTGAGATAATGTTGTGAGAGTTGACAGCGAGTTGGCTGACAATGCTACACCAAATGGGTATCGGATCTGATATTTGTTGTACAAGCGAGAAATCCTGACTCGCTGCAGCAAAAATCAGGGGTCTACGTTCTAAAGGGTCTACACAGCTAAGTATTGTGCTACCAGTTCTCCCTCATGGCTCTCTGCCTTTGCAGGCCATCCTACAAAATACAGTCACTGCACTTTACAGTAAATCCTGTGAGAAGTTTTGAGACGTCCTGCTGACATGAAAGACCAAATGCAAGGGTTTTTATCCGAGTGTCTGCTGAAACCCCAGTCAAATGTAAATTAAATCCACAAACTAAGTCTCAAAAGATACTTCTCATCAAGTTGCAGCTCTCTATTCATGCGACTTGAGTTGTTAAGTTAGCTTTTTTCGCCCTTTCTATTCAAGGACATGCTTACTAAAATCTCACTGCTCGCTATGACTCTGAAAACGTCTAAGGACATATAGTTGATAAATAACATAACTGTCTCTGTGAGCCCTTTCAATCTTTCTGCAGTTTCATTCCTTGCCCACACAAGTGCTTTAAATGTGTGAGGCCAGGGAAAATATCCCAATTGGTAACATGCATTTCAGATGTTTTCAAGCTCCATCTACTTCCTTCTCTCGCACACAGACGATCCAAGTGATGATCTGACATCCATGATTATGTCCTCAGTTATAAATTGCGGAAAGGGGACTCCTGAAGGTGAGCACGGACTTGTGAAACTGTTTCCTCTGAATGCTTGACCGACCCGCGATGAACTGAATGGTATATGAAGGTTGGCTGCCGTACTTGTCCACAACATACACAGTCACTACGCTTTACAGTGAATCGTGCCACAATTGATGATTTTTCAGATCTGCCTTGCCACACACCAGGCAATCTTCTGTACGACATGCAAGATTTAACCATAGACCTAATAACTCACAATGGTCCAAAACTTTGCAAGCATAGTGTACCAGGGTGTTTGCGAAAAGCACTGCTTAAGTTGAGGGCCCTTTATCTGCCAACCACACAACAGCAACATGTTTTATGGCACTTTTATATCTCCAGATCCACCGAGTGGATCACTGTTCGAACCCCTTCAGTCGGGTTTCCGTGCTGCCCATAGCACAGAAACTGCACTGGTCAAGGTCACCAATGACATCCTGACCATCTGTGACCAGGGCTCCCTCTGCCTCCTCGTCCTCCTCGACCTATCGGCAGCATTCGATACGGTCGACCATGCTATCCTCCTCCACCGCTTGTCCTCTCACCTAAACCTTCAAGGCCCTGTCCTTGAGTGGTTTAGGTCGTACCTCTCCCAACGTCTTCACTTTGTCTCCACAAATGTTTTTTCCTCCAGCCCCCGCACTGTCTCGTGCGGTGTCCTCAAGGCTCTGTCCTCGATCCCCTCCTCTTCACCCTCTATATGCTCCCCCTCGGTGACATCATCCGCAGACATGGGGTTAACTTCCACATGTATGCGGATGACACCCAACTCTACCTTTCCTCCTCTACCCTCAACTCCACGACCACCGATGTCCTGACAGCCTGCCTGTCTGACATCGAGTCCTGGACGAGAGGTAACTTTCTTCAGCTCAACGTGCGCAAAACTGAGGCCCTCCTGATTGGCTCACGTCAGCGCCTCCGCACCTCAGGCGCTGACAGCATCAGCATCCAAGGCTGCACTCTCCACCTCTCAAAGCCAGTCGGGAACCTCGGGGTTCTGTTCGACCCTGAGCTGTCCTTTCTTCCTCATATCCGCACCACTACTGGCACCGCCTTCCATCACCTCCGAAACATCGCCAGACTACGGCATTACCTCACCCCTCACACTGCTGAAACTCTGGTCCACGCCTTTATCACCTCAAGGCTGGACTATGGGAACTCTCTCCTCGCCGGCCTTCCCGGCACCTCCCTCCACAAGCTGCAGGTCATTCAGAACTCTGCAGCTCGTGTACTGTCCCGCACCAGGCCTCGCGACCACATCACTCCCACCCTCGCTCGCCTCCACTGGCTCCCCATTCCCCAGAGGATCGAATTCAAGATCCTCACCCTCACCTACAAGGCCATTCATGGCCTTGCTCCCTCCTACCTCTCCAACCTACTATCCCCCTACCTACCTGCCCGTACCCTCCGTTCCTCTGGCTCCGGTCTGCTCCACATCCCCCGCCCCAACCGCCCTACCATCGGTGGCCGGGCCTTCAGCCTCTCAGCCCCCAGGCTCTGGAACTCTATACCCCAGTGTCTTCGCCGCCTCCTCCCTTTCCTCCTTCAAGGCCGGTCTCAAGACCTTTCTCTTTGACAGTGCCTTCAGCTCCCCTCTCGACTCTCTACCCCCTCCTCGCTCCCTCCCTTCCCTCCCCTCACCCTGACCATTTCCCCCCTGCTCGGGTCCTGACCCAACTGTACAGCGCCTTGGGACGTCCTCCCGACGTGAAAGGCGCTCAATAAATGGAATCTTGTTGTTGTTGTTGTTGTTGTTGAGTGTGTAAGAGCCACAAAGAGGTGCACAAATGAAATGGTTTTGCATGCTTGAAAGTCAATAATTGTTGTGTTTCATTTTTAGGAATACTTTCAGAACAAAGTGACAGCTCAATAGAAGAACAGGAGAACAAAGGTAATTGTACTGGTTTAGAACAATTTAAAAAATATATTTATTGACAAGTGGCTGAAGGCACGGCCACCGATGGTAGAATGGAGGGCACGAGGGAGAAATAGGAGGCCGGAGCCAGCTGAGTGGAGGCAACGGGTGGTGGAGTGTGGGGTAAGCAGATCGGATAAGTAGGGAGGTGTTAGAGCATGAAAATATTTGAAAATGAGTGAGGGGATCTTGAAATCGATCCATTTAGTGATTGGGAGCCAGTGGAGTCTGGATTGGTATGATGTTACACAGTTGCACTATTTAAGCAGGTTCTCTAAGCAAAAAAAAATTCATGACAATAACTGAAGTGTCTTTGACTACATGCGCTCACGATAGACACTAGACTCATTTTAAAAAAAAGTTTGATGCTTTTTTTGTAGGTAGCCTCAGGTAGAGTATTGTGTCCAACTTTTGTCACAGATTATAGGAAGGATATTAAAGGATGTACATGCAATGATATCCTTCCTATATTAGGGTCACATAATTTGTCATGCAAGACATAGCTTGTCATGGATCGTTAAACAGTCTGCCTACAAGTCTACACTCCTTACATTTTACAGAAAACTCTCTAAAGCACTTTATTATTGTGATCTCAGCATGTTTTATTGTAGTACGTCTCTATACCAAATGCAAGGATTATTATTATGATTACACTAAAGTTGAATCAAGCAATTTCTTCCAAACCAGGAAGGGTATTCTGGAAGGTTGGGTCAAATGGGCCAAAGGGCCTTCTTCATCCAAATCAAACCATTTGATGCTGTGAAATGCTCCTGTTTCCCAAGTGCTTAAATAACATCAACTTGAATTTATATACTGCCCTTCACCTCAGACGCCATCTCAGACCACTTAACAGTGGCAGAGCTCGATGCCGAGCCGAGTGGGGAGGGTGACCATAGGCAAGGTCGAAGAGGCGCAACTTAAAAATGGGGAGAGAGGATACAAGGTGAAAGGATTGAGGGAGAGAATTTCTCAGCTTTGGGGCATAGTGCCGGAAAGCATGGCCACCGATAGCGGGTAGAGGGTCCGGGGGACAAGGAGGAGGCCAGAGCCACTCAAGCAGAGGCAGGGGGCAGTAATGTAGGGAGAGAACAGGTTGGAGAGGGGGGTGCCAGGGCATGAAGGGGTTTAAATACAAGAGTGAGGATCTTGAAATCTATCCACTCTGTGACAGGGAGTGGAGTAATGGAGGTACGGAGTTTAGTGCAGGTGAGAATGCAGGCAGCAGAGTATTGGAATGAGTTGAATTTTGTGAATATTGGAGCAGGGGAGACCAGCGAGGAGGGAGTTTGAATAGTCAAGGCGGGAGGTGATAAAGGCATTGACGAGAGTTTCAGCAGCTTACAGGGCTTTGGCCAGGAAGGGCAGGTTTGAAATGGGGTGTTAATGCACAAGGTTGAAGGGATCAAGAGTAGGTTTTTTAAGGAGGGGAGTGATGACAGCTGGTTTGAAGAGGAATGGGACTTAATCTGAAGAAAGGGACTGATTTATGGTGCAACCTATCTTTCTGTCAGGAGGTGCTGTGAACGAGTCTCTCACCAATGCTGTCCTGCTGAAAGTGAAAGAAATGGACAGAGATTCTCAAAAACCTGAAGAGGTTTCGATCTTTCGATACTACGACTTTGGAGGCCATGTGGAATATCAGCAGATGCACTTGTCCTTTTTACCCAACCATGCCGTCTACTTGCTGGTTGTTAACCTGAATTTACGGTTAAATGACACCTTGCCAATAAAGGAAAGACTTCACAGAGGACAAAAAGTAATGGACACCTGTGGATTCACTGTGAAGGGTAAATTTTTCTTGCACCCGCTTCACGTTCCGAGGTGAAAAACGAGAGTCGTGATGTGATAGAGGATTGTTATCAAATCCGCTAAACAAAATGAGAAAACTTGGCAGCCCCGGCTGGAGGCCGGCAATGGCTATCTTGTGGCCATTGGTTTGCTTTTGATGACCCGTCTCTGCCAATAAATTTCAAGCTGCCCGAAGGCAAAAGACCAGGCCTGATCGCAACTTTCGGTTTGCAAGTTCAACCCCAGTGAAAGGAAGAAGTATTTTATGTTATGGAACCAATGCCTGACCCTTCCCTTCACAAGAACTAATTTAAAAATTCTATTGAAGTATTTTGTTGGGTTGGGGAGAGGGGATATCAATACATTGACATTAAAGAATTGTGTTCTCACCCGACACCTCAAACCCAGGCCCACTCCCACCCCAAGCTCCATCTCAGCATTGATGGCTGACCATTCAGTCACTATCTCCCATTCCTTGGAACTCTCTCCTAACATCACTTCACCTCACACTCTCTCCCCGCTTTAAAACCCTTTTGAAAACTTAACCTTATGACCATACTTTCAGTCACCCTCCTCCAATCCTTCCCTTCACTTCCCATCTTGCTTTATGATCCATACTGTTGCTGTCCATAATATACTGTTAAATGCTTAGAGACATTTATTTTCCTGAGTGAAAAGTGCTGCATATGTTTTGCAGAATACCTTGACTACTGGATCACATTCATTTGCAATCTCTGTAAAGATACCACGCCAATGCACCGTGTGGTTCTGGTTGGGACTTTTTCAAATGACTGTAGAAATGTGAGTATTGCTATTTAATTCCTCGCCATTGAATTGAGTTATTCAGCACTTCACCCAAGCCTACGGCAGGAGCAGACTTGAATGACGTTTCCATCTTGTGTTAATGGGCCTTCAATTCAGGAAAGAGGTGAGAAGGAAGAAAGGAAAGCCCTAATTTAAAGTGGGAGGATAATGCTACAACTGTGGTGACTTTAAAGAGAGTATAAGAATTTTAAAGAGATAAATTCCTGGCGAATAACAATCCCCTTTCTAATAATATTAATTCTTATATTTGCTACAGCGCCTTTCACATTCGGAGGACGTCTCAAAGTGCCTCGCAGAATAATAATAATAATAATAATAATAATAATAATCCTTGCATTTGATATAGCGCTTTTCACGTCAGGAGGACGTCCCAAAGCGCTTCACAGAACACATTGTAAAGTGAATTGACTGTATATTTGTGGGCGAACGCGGCAGCCAATTGCGCACAGCAATGTCCCACAAACAGTCGTAGATTGAAAATGACCAATTTAATTATTGTTTTGGGTTTTTTGGAGGGATTATTATTAGGCTCTGTGTGGAGTAAGGAAACTTGCCCAAGGTTTCGCCCTCTGCCTGGAATTGAACTCAGGTCTCTCACTTGCAAAGCGAGTGCTCTAACCACTGAGCTACAGGACTCCACAATTTCCTACAGAATTTCCAGTAAAGAGTAGTTAAAGTGTATTTTTTAGACAACCATGGCTAAATTGCACATAGCAATTTCCCACAAACAGCTGTAAAGTGAGTGATCAATTTTACATGGGGCAATATTGACCAGGAAACTGGGAGAAAATCTCTTCAGTTCTAAGTAGTGCCATGGGATCTTTAATATCCACCTGAACAGGCACTGATGGGACCTCAGTTTATCTTCTCATTTGAAAGATGTGAGATGAAACACATAACCTCCATTTATACTGTAAATGTCTATGGAGAACTTGGCAGGTTACAATCCTTCCGCAGAAGAAGAAAGACCAGTGCTGTCTTTCTCCTTCACTGGACAAACTAGTGCCTCACATAGGTCTTTTTGGAATAACAGAATTGACCACTCTTTCTGTCGTTTTTCAAGAAAAGGATAAATGTTGCCCTCGATGGAAGTTAATGGCAGTTAACACTGTACCTCTCAGGGTTTCACTCTGATTAATTTTCTGTGTCTTTTTCTCTGCTGTTGTACCCAGGCTGAGGAAGCTTTGAGCACGGTTTATGACTATATTCAGGAGCATTTCCCGCCTGACGTACTTCATGCTCAGAGATTTGCAGTTGACAACTCTGTTGAACAGGACCAGGAGAACGGATACGCACAGCTCCGCTCAGCTATTGATGGACTAGCTGGGCAGGTTGCATTTGAAGATAAGATTGCAGTGTCTCATGCCAGTCTGTATTATCATATTCTAAACTGTAGTGAAAAATATTTCCTGTGCTCCAATATGTACTCATCCTGGTATGAGATAATGGGGAGCCCCCACGGAGTAGAGGTGAGCAGCGTTGACAAGAAGCAGGTGGTGAAAGCTGCACTTGACATTTTAAATTGCATGAAATTTGCTTACTACTCCGACCCTGTTCTGATCTTGGATCCCCAATGGCTCACAGATCTCATGGCTTCTTTGATCCCCATCAACTGCACGCTGCCTCCTCAGATACAAAAGGCCACATTTTCTATCCAGCGGGAATGGATGAAACTCGTCAACACTGGAAAATTTTCAGAAGATTTGCTGCAGTATCTTTGGTCAGAAGAAACGCTCAGATTCAGGGACGAGCTGCTTGAGATCCTGAAAGAGCTGAAATTAATCGTGCATGTCAGTCCACAGTCAAAACGCTACTATCTTTGGCTCAAGCGTAAACACAGGGAGATGGTCCTGTGCTTTAATGAAAACCAAACTTGGAGCGTTTTCCGAAAGGACATTTTCAATGAACTCATACCCAGCTTTCAGGAGGAGTGGCCCTACATTGAATCCTTGGAGGATAATGCTGTCCAGCTGGCAAAGGTACAGAATGCCGACTACAAGATAAAGTTGGAGCTCAAGCCCGATAGAGTGCTCCTGGTAAATCAGAATGAGTTTGAAAGTGACGATTTTATATGCAAAACTGGTTCCATTGTTGAGGAAATGCGAAGAAAGTACCCCACACTCTGCTTGTTTGTGGACGGGAGACTATACAAAGGTAACTAGTATTAAATACATTTATAATCTTTATAGTGTTTTATGTAACACTCTTACGTAAAAGATGCTTCATAAATGCAGGTTGTTTTGTAATACTGTGATGACTATAATAATATTTACATTCACATTTATGATAATTATCCTTACGTTTGGTGTAAGGAGGATGTCTCAAAGCGCTTCACAAGATATGTTATAAAGTATAGTGATTGTGTTCTCAGATCTAATGTATCTATCTGTGATGCATTAGAGGAAATGAAGTGAATTGTGAACTCCCTGTCTGATGTTTTACCTGTGACAATAACATCACAGCTGATGAACAATAATAAAAACATTGGTTGGCTTCGATCAATCACCCAAGTAAAATGTAAACAAAAAATTTCAAGCTTCCTCATTGCATATTATACTTATATCTAATGAGTGTGTAAAACATTCTAATTGATACCACAGCCACCAGCTGCCCTCCAGCAGATCGACCCAATGGCCAGTTTCCATGCATCACCCTAGCCAGCAAGGGCAGCCACATATCCAATGATATAAAATTGTCCGCTTCATGACTGTTTGTGGACCATTGCTGGTTGATTATTATTATATGGTGTATGTGTGGGGGGGGGGGGGGGAAGGAAATCACATCCAAGACCAATCATGTTCTTGTCCCACAACTACACACGCAATCCAGGAGGACATGCTTGATAGCAATAACCAGAAACAAGAGCCCTGGCTGATTTCCCCACTTTAGTCAAAGTCTGGTCTAATCCCTCTGATAAGAGAATATTAAAGGATGTGTCTTATAAAATGTTATTACACGTTGAGATCAAAATAAAACCTCTGATATATTAGAGTTCTAACTTGTAGTATTTCTTAAGGGGATTCATTAATGAGGATTTTAAGTTGTGCAAATGGATATTCCTATCAGTTACAGACTCCCTAACTCCCAGGATCTCTCCAGTCTATTTCTGGAACGGAGTTCCCGAGAGCTGACAGGAATTGTAACAGGATTTCTTAATACAAAATACCACATATTGGACATTATCTTTGCTTTATTTAAATCACAAATCACTAGGACATTGTGACAAAATAATATAAACAATACAGATAAAGATCACTTTGAAATTAAAATGCATGCTGCATAATAAAATTTATCCCAATTATTCATTTCTAATTTTGTGTGTGTGTATCTTTGTGTGTAGCGTTTGAGCTCTTCCTTCAGGTCAGACAGAGTGTAAGAGAGAGAACAGAGGCAGTGACTGCAGTGAAGATCTTCGTAGATGATCAGCCGGAAAAGCAGAAAGATATTTTCTTCAGAGACCAGTCCATTAACGTCAGGTTTGACATAACAGCAGAGGAAATGGTGCTGAAGATTGAAGAAAGAATGCTGATAAAAGCTTTGGGAGAAGTGAACCGATTCCATGGGCCTAAAACAGAGGAAGTGTGCAAAGAAAAACTCCAACTTCTACCTGGTAAATATCTTATCAGTTATTTCCAAAGTGAATGGTGCAGTAGGATGGTCTATTTTGCACTTAGGTGTCAGCTTGGCTCAGGTAGTAATAATAATGCATTGGATACAGCGTCTTATCACATCTTCGGGCCATTTCAAAGTGAGAGGATTTACTATTGAGTGTAATGATTGCATATTTTGGGGCAATTGTTGGTCAGGACATCGGGAGAAACTTCCTTCTCTTACTGAATTGCACCATGGAATATTTAACATCCACCTGAGCAGGCAGATGGGACCTCGGGTTAACAACTCGTTTGAAGGACAGCACAGTGTTTAGACCCCGTTGTTTGGTCCAAACCAGCTTGGATTTCTGGTTGTGGGACTGCACAAGTATTGTGTTCCAATTTCATGCCCAACTAACAAGTAAATGATTTCTGGTGATCAGACACCCTTTGTTGAAATCTAACCATAGTTTTTGTACTTCCTCTATACAGCGGTTCATTTTCTTCCCAAAGGAAAAGAGCTTGTAAGAAACCTGTGTGAGCTGTTGAGGGAATTGCACAAGAAATCTGTCACATTGAACTTGGAGAGCAGGAAAAGTGCCATCAGTAACATGCAAAATACACTTCACTGTTGTGTTATCCAGTGCATGTTAGACACAGCAATCCCAGGGGAACCCGTGGACTACAGCGAATCTCAAACTCTAGATGTTTTTGAAACGGTTGCAAAAGCTCACCCTGAAATTCCAGAGAGTGCTATCAGAGATATCCTCCAGGTTCAGGACTTCCCTGTCGAAGAAGAATTCTACATACCCGAGGATTTCAAGGAGAAACTCACTATAAGCATACACCGTTTGTTTTGGATTGTAAAGCTGGTCTTTGTTAAACTTACAGGCAAGAGCTTTATTTCAAAAAAACACTTTCTTCTTTGATCTCTTACTTTTATGTGCATCTCCCACTCTCTCTCACTGCTAAAATGGCAAGATATTTAATAACATCAAAATAATGAGCTAAATAATAAACAAGATGTGGTTTATAATTTCATGCTTTAACAGGAGCAGTAACTAGCAATAGTAATATTAACTAATAGAGGTAGCAGTAACTACTAATAGTAACTTATAACTAGAAACTAGCAACAGTCCCAGTGCTTTGGGACGTCCTCCCGACATAAAAGACACAATACAAATGTAATTTGTTGTTGAAATGGCAACAGTAACTGGTAATAAGAAATAGTACCTCTGCCCCCCTTCCACTCCCACACACATTTTTTTTCAGATCCACTGATACAACTTCACTGATACAACGAGAGTCCTGTACCTCAGTGGTTAGAGCGCTCGCCTTGCAAGCAAGATACCTGGGTTCAATTCCAGGCAGGGCGAAACCTTGGGAAGTTTCCTTACTCCATACGCCTAAAATCCCTCCAAAACAAAAACAATAATTGTTTTTTTCGTTTTCATTCATTTTCAATCCACGACTGTTTGTGGGACATTGCTGTGCGCAATTGGCTGCCACGTTTCGCCCACAAATATACAGTCAATTCACTTTACAGCATATTCTGTGAAGCGCTTTGAGATGTCGAGAAGACGTGCAAAGCGCTATATCAAATGCAAAGATTATTATTATTATTCATACACTGATTGACACACTGCATTCTCTTTTCCTCAAAAGGGAAAAGCTTGAAAGAGAAATACCTGGAGGAAACGATTAGTAATCTGTACTTTAAAGACTACGCGTGGTTCATGAAAAATGAACAGGAACTTGGTGAACTGAGGGACGAACTAGATACATTCAAGAAAAAAAGATACAAGCAACAGAAAAAAAACTACGGAGGTAAGAAACCATGAGCTGCGATTTCTTACAGTTCATTGCATCCGGTATTTAAAATAATGAAAGGATTCATTAAGATGGATAGTAAAAGGCTGTTTCCACTTGTTGGCAGGTCCACAACAATGGGGTGTAAATATAATATAGGCAGTGGTATCACAGAGCTATGGGGTGAATATGGTGCAAAATTGAATTCAGCAAACCCAGTGAATTATCCAACAACGTTACAAGAAGTAACAGAAAGTGAATTCATAATTATCTTTGCATTTGATATAGCATTATCACATAGTCAAGACACCTCCAAACTCTTCACAGGATTTAAGTGAAGTATAGTGACTGTATTTTGCAGCTGACGGCAGCAACCAATTTGTTCACAGTAATGTCCCACACACTTCCCATGAAGTAAACAATCAGTTTTATCTGGGGGATTGTAAGCTGGGACACTGTGAAAAACTCCTTTCTCTTTTCAAATAGTGTCATGGGATATCAATATCTACCTGAACAGACAGACAAGTCCTTGGTTTAATATTTAAATTAAATTCTGTTTAGCGTTCCTCCAGTCTGGAGTGCTCGACTAGACTGTAGGCTCAGATTCTTGACGTGTGGCTTGCATCCACAAACCTTCATAGTTGGAAGCAAGTGCTACAAACCTAGCCATGCTGCTACTCTTCAGCAATGGTAGAAGTAACTACTTTACTTTGTTTAATATATAATTCTGTGGTAGCTTTGGAGCAAAACTCAATTGAATTGAAGGAAATTCCTCTATTTTGAAGTTTAAATCACATTCCTGGGAAATCCTTCTGCTAACTGAAAGTGTGTCACATTGTGTTAGAATTCTGCTCCAACTTGTTCGACTTCTTGAGCGAAGTTCTCTCAGATCTTTGGGATTTCTAACAAGATTCCTTATTTAACAATCCTAGAAATGCCACAAAATATGACCTTCTCAATAACTCATTTTCAACTACAGTAGGAAATAATCGATAATCCTTTTGTCCATCCACCAAAACATTGGCATATTTGCTCTATGGAGAATACGAATAAAATTGTTATTTGAAGTGAGTGTTGGATTGAACTTGTCATTAATTTATGCTTGCTTGGCTTGTCAGAATGGATTCAAAGCAACTACAGCAATTTTGTCCAGAAAATGGGAGAAGGTGTTCGCAAAACTATAGTGGATAAGCTTTTTCAGAACTGTCTGAATGATGAAGAAGTAAGCATCATGTCATCTAAAAACACCTTGCAAGACAGGAATCGAGAACTGCTGGAGATACTAAAGGGCAAAGGAGATATAAGCTGCAAAGCGTTCCTTAGCTTTTTCTGTAGTGCGGACCCTTGCAGCGAAATGACTACAAAGGTAAGTCAAGTAACAATAGTAACTCACTGGAGTAAGCTACTTGTAACTTGGTAAATGTGTAATTTTACACATTTCCAATACAAAATGTGTCTCATAGACAGATGAACAAATAACCATTGAAAAGGTAATTGGTCACATATTTGAAGAAAAGCAAGGGAAGAGCAGGGAATATGATTGAACACAACTAACTAATGTTTACTATAAATGGCTATTTTAAGATCACAGGATCAATTGGTATGAAGAAGGTCCTTCAATTTGATGTCGTCCTTCCAGAACGCCCACCCTACCAACACAGCATCAAGCTATTTTTTTCAAATATATAAACAATTCCAGGATCCTGGCCTGAACCATCTTTCCTAGTAACCTGTTCTAGTCATAAGTTACTCACAGGTTAAATAAATACTTCCTGGTGTCTGTCCTGAAATTGCCCTTTGCAACTCAATCCCTGGTTCTCATGTTCCACGTTCTCCTTTACCAGAGGCAAAGTAAACAGCATGATGCAGCACATAGCTGTTACAGTGCAATTATATAAAAGGTTAATTGTCACTTGTACAGTGAATTTATGAGGTGCAATTCTGCTGGTTGGTTGGTTGGTAGGTAAACTTAGAACCTTAGTGATGTGCACATAAAATGGGGCTCCCCATTTTGGCATTCTCAAGAAAGTGGGTTAAACATTTACCTACCTAGAATCCAAATAATTGAGCTTTTTTTAAAATAAATACTACTAATATTAAAACAATACTAATGCCAATCTCTTCACGGCATCCATGGTACCCAAATATGGTCTGTATATTTGCAGATTATTAAATAACACTATTTTTCTCCTTATAGATACAAACTGAATTAAATCTCTGATATGCTGCTGAGCTCAAACATGTGGTTTCTGGAATCCAGGTGTGATATGAAGAAAAACTCCAATTGAGGTTTTTGGATTAAATGGCTCGATTCAGTGCTGGAGCATTCTGTCTTGGAACTTGCTGGCAACTCAGTGAAATTAACTAGTCATAATTCAGGGAAGACTTGGCAGAGAATTTTGAACTTCTAGCGCCATGTAACTGTTCAGGAAATATTTTGTGGGAATAAACCGTGGAGAACTTAAAAATGTGCAGCGATACATATCTTAATATCCATGCATGAGGTGGATATTGACCCGGTTTAATTAGACCATCAGATATTGTACCCATTAACATCAGGCTTTGCAAATTCTCCAATATAAAGTTCTCTTTAAATGCAATGTAACTGTTTAATAGGTATCTATGAACTATTCTGATTGGAACCATTGTATTAATATTGCTTAATGTTCTGTATATTAAATTCAATGAATGTGATATTGTTCGCTCTGTAACATTTATTTTTAACACACAATAAAAGTTAAAACATATTGTTCCTCCTTTCTAAAATTGTACATTTTACTGCAATGCAGTGCTGGGCAAGGGGAGCTCTACATTGTTATAAAACGCTTTGTAACACTATTAAGCATTGTTATAAAGCACTTTGTGGAGTCCTGGAGCTCAGTGGTTAGAGCACTCGCTTTGCAAGCGAGAGACCTGGGTTCAATTCCAGGCAGGACGAAACCTTGGGCAAGTTTCCTTACTCCACACACCTGATAATAGTCCCTCAAGAAAAAAACACAATAATAATTTGGTCACTCAATCCACGACTGCTTGTGGGACACTGCTGTGCGCAATTGGCTGCCGCATTTCGCCCACAAACATACAGTCAATTCACTTTACAGTATATTCTGTGAAGCGCTTTGAGATGGCGAGAAGATGTGAAAAGCCCTATATCAAATGCAAGGATTATTATTAGTAGTAAGAGTACCCTGTGTGAGGGGCACTATATAAATGCAAATTGTTATTGTTTGAGGTGCTGTTCTGCAGATATAATGTTAAACCAAAGTCCCACCTGTCTGTTTAGGTGGATGTTAAAGATCCCACAGCAATGTTCAAAAAGAGGAATTTCTTTCAGTGTCCTGGCCAACAATCCATCAGATAAAATTAGATATTCACTTCATAGCTATTTGTGGGATACTAAACTCGCACAAATTGTCAGCTGCATTTGTCTGGAATTACGCAATACACTTTCCAGTAAATCCTGTGAAGTGTTTTCAGGATTTCAACAGCGTGATAAGGTGTTCTATCAAATGCAATGTTATTATTAGACTGAAAACTGTGAGAACAAAACTGATAGCACTTTAGAGCTATTAGAGTAGAGTAAAAAGGTCACTTTAACGGATAGCGTTGGTTGACTGAGACATTGAAATTTGATGTTTTAATAGTAGAAGGCACAATAGGTTAGTGTATTTAGCACAAAAATGCATTATTTCTCATTGGATTTTAAATTACAAAATCTACTGAATACAACTGGGAGAAATGACAGAATAAACATTCTGCTCTTCTTTCACAGGATCTTTAAAGTCCTGTTGAACCAGCAGAAGATGACAAAATCTTAAGGTTTATTATCAGAAATTTCATCTTTCACTTCATTCTTTGAACTAAAGTAGCTGCTATCTGTTAGATTGGACTTTAACAATCCTATGGCACTGTTCAAAAAGAGAAGGGAGTTCCTCCCGGGTGTCTTGGTAATCAGTATGTTTACCTGACAGTCAGTATGTTTACCTGACAGTCAGTATGTTTACCTGATGACTTGTGAACCACTTTGAGACATTTCAATGAGAAAAATGCAAATTCAGTCTTTCTTTTAGTAAGCCACAGTGCATATTTTTTTCTACATAGCAGTCCGCATAAGCCTGTATATAACTGGTGAATTTTTCAGGGCTTTTAATGATTCTCAACCTACTTTACAAAGAAAATCATAAAGGGCTTACATCCAGTGTACCATTCATTTATGGTTACCCACAGGATAACTTACCACTCCCAAGGCCATTTCCTGTGCAAGGGAAAAGGTTGATTACTGCCACTTACTTCTCAAATTTTGTAAACTTGAAAGAAGAAGCTGCGTTTAGAGCAACTCAAAGCTGCGCTCCATACTATTCATTCATTTTTTTTGGGTGGAGTGCGGGAACCCACAAGTCCTTGTAAATATTTGGAGCACAATATAAAGAGATATTTATGGCTCCTACGTTATTGTTGAAACAGAGATCTGTCCATTTTAGTTCGTACCAGACAAATTCATTTTTCATGCATTAAATACCTGAAAATGACTGGCAGTCAGTTGCAAAATGTAAATAAAGATCTGCCTGAACAACTACAGAACAGCTGGAGTGGACCTATTCCTATAAGGTAGTAAGATTTCCATTTAGAGAAAAATATCACAAGGCGTGGACCATCCTCAATCACCCTGAGATAATGGTGGTGGGACCTCTTCTTTAAAAATCAGTTTTGTTTTACAGTAAAGTGAATGTTTTCTCAATCATTGCTTTAACTGGCTCAATATTTACTGGAGTCCCTTGCAGCTTTATTCAAGGCTGCAACATTTTTCCTAAAAGAAAAACAGTTGTGCCTCCTCACTTGTAATTGTTCTGCATAAGTCTATATAAGCACCGAGTCACATTCAACCCTCATCTTCCATGTATACCTTTAAATTACAATGTGGTTGCCCTTACTTGCTCTTAATAAATTTGGTAGCTTGGAAAAGATCACACTTTAGTGGGAGTTGATCATTCCAAGTGTACTTTATTCCAGACTTGTTTTTATTAGCCCACAACAAGTTTCAGAATTCCTCCTGATAAATTGGAATGGGTGCCAGATTTCTTGCACAATTTGGTGCAAGGATCGTAAATAGGCCTTAAAGTCTCATCAAGTTACCAGAAGGCTAATAATTTAATTGTATTTCTTATCATTTGGTTATTGTACTAGATCTAACAGAGGTGACAGCCTGGTTCAGTGGGTAGTAGCACCTCTGAGTCAGAAGATTGTGGGTTCAAGCTCGATTTTGATACTGTGAATGGAGCACCTAAGCAGTGCTGGGGGAAGTGCCTCAGTCTCTGAGGCGCTGCTCTTCAGTTAATATGTTAAACTGAGAGTTCATCTGCCCGATCAGAATAAAGATCCCATGGCACAATTTGAAAGAAGGAAGTTTCTTCCATTGTCCTCGTCAATTATCCCACTAAACAAAATGATGGTCACTCACTTCATAGCTGTTTGCAGGATGTTTCTGTGTGCAAAATGGTTCTATGTTCACCTACAAATATAAATGCTCAGTCACTGTACAGTAAAAACCTGTGAAGAACTCTGAGTCATCATGATGATGTGGTAAGGCATTTTATCAAGTTCAAGAATTGTGATGTTAAATTATCATATTTATCATATCATATTCACCTCATGTCTCCCAGTGTCATAGATCCCCTCATCTGAGATCTATCTCATTACATCCAAGTGTTGGGAGGAAAGCTATAAATGCAGAAGCAAAGAGGATGCCTTCAGGCCAATATTCGCCTCTAAATTCTCATTTTCCAGACTTTCAATTGACTTTTTCAAAAATGAACTACTGTGAGATGAAGTGTAAAACCACTTCGACCTTTTGGAGTGAAATTGTTGACAGCTAGGGGTTTTTATCGGGAGTTGGTATAGCATGATGTATAAATATCAACTGTCATTCTCTGCGGACGTGAGAAACCACATCCTTGCCACTTCAAACTGTGCAGCTAAGTGTTGCATCAGATAGTTTTGCCTGGGAGTGTCGGCAAACTTCTCTCATGGTGACATTTTTCAATTTTAAAATGACTGAGAAACAACTTTGAATCAAGAGAGAGATCCAGGGAGATAAATATTCTTTTTCTAACACATTTGTAGTATGTCGAAGGTAAGTACTTACTTGGATTTGAAACTTAACATGAAACCAAAATACTGCACAATTGTCTGTTGCTGTTTACACAGAGGATGGTGAATATGTGGAATAGATCACCCAGTGGAGGTGCTGCCGGCAGATTGTGTCAATAAATTCAAGAGGAAATTCAATAGCTAGTTGTCAAAGAATTCAGTTGAGAGAAGGAGCATTATAAGATTGCAGTTATTCATTTTTGACTTTGGGAGCAGCCAGTTGGATAGCAATGGCTTCTTCTATTCTCTTTTACATTCCTATGTTTTCACAGGTTAGCTTGATCATCTACAGCGATGATTTTTCATTACATTGCAACACTTCTCATCATGAAGTGGGATTAAAGGAGGATCATGCAACAATTATAAGTTTCAGAGGTTTTCCAAACAATCCAGAAATTAATTGGTTTAAAAGTACTACAGCAGTCTCAAAATGCAAGAGCTGTTTTTTAAAAAACAATTAGTATGTGTGACATTATTTGATCTTAAAAGCCACTCTAGGCAACCCATGAGATGATTCTATTCGATTTGCGTTGCTATTTATGCAAGCTTTTCCTTATCAAAGGCTGAGTTATTAGTTTATGGCTTGGGTTCTTGATTCCTGACAGCACCAATGCTGCACAATTGCTCTGGACCTTCAGTGCCATAATCCAAGGTTCAGTATGTGGTGATATTGAGGGTGGAGCTTCCTCAGTGATGTACAGACCTTTGAATCAATACAATTATACAACAACAACAACATTTCTATAGCACCCTTCATGCAGGGTAGGGTCCCGGAGCGCTTGAGAGTGCCGGAGTCTGACCCCGAGCCAGTGGGAGAGGGATGGGGGAGGTGACCGTAAGCACGATCAAAAAGGAAAGGTAGGAAATGAAAGTGGGGAGGTAGGGTGCAAGGCGGAGGGATTGAGGGAAGGAGTTCCAGAGTTTCGAGGCATAGTGGCTGAAGGCAAGGCCACCGATGATGGAGCAGAGGGGACGAGGGATGAATAGGAAGGTCGGAACCAGCCAAGTGGAGGCAGTAGGGGAGGGCATGAGGGGTAAGCAAATCGGATAGGTAAAGAGGTGCAAGGGCAAGAAGGGATTTGAAAACGCATGAGAGAATCTTGAAATCGATCCATTCAGTATTTGGGAGCCAGCGGAGCCTGGAAGGAACTGATGTGATGGGGAGACGGAGTTTTGTGCAAGTGAGAATCTGTGCAGGGGAGTTCTAATGAGTTGAATTTTGTCTATTGTGGAGCTGGAAAGACAACAACATTTTATATAGTGCCCTCCACACCAGATGCTGTCTCACCAGCGGCGAGACCAGCGAGGAGGGCATTGGAATAATCCAGCCAGGAAGTGAGGAAGGTGTTGACAAGGGTTTCAGCTGCTTTTGTCGTGAGGTACAGACAGAGGCAGGCAATATGTGGAGTGCTGTAGCTCAGTGATTAGAGCACTCGCCTCGCAAGTGAGAGACCTGGGTTCGATTCCCAACAAGTTGCAACATTGGGCAAGTTTTCTTACTCCACCTAACAGTAAGTAGGTACCCAGTTGTTAGTCGATTGGCGGATTGCTTTTCTCGGGGTAATAATTCCGTCAAAAAAATGATAATAAGAATTTGGTCACTCAATCCATGACAGTTTGTGGGACACTGCTGTGCACAATTGGCCTTCCGTGTTTTGCCCACAAAATATACAGAAAATTCACTTTACAGTATACTGTGAAGCACTTTGAGATGTCTCCAAGACATGATAAGACGCTATATCAAATGCAAGGATAATTATTTTTATCATACTCATCACTGATAATGTAGTGAAGAGAGGCTTATAATAACTACATAAAGTAGCGGTGTGGCTTACAGGAGAGTAGTGCCTTATAATAGCAAAACACCATCGGTAATGTGTTGGAGAGGTTTATAACAGGGCATGAGACTGTGGTCAGCAGTAACAATAATAAAGCATCAAACCATGCCAAGCAATGGGCTAGGTAAGAACTTATGATAACATGACATCTGTTTAATTCCCAATGAGAGAGTCCTAATGGTATTGCCATTTAATCCTTGGAACACAACTCGAAATAGCAGTTCTTACTCGCAGCACAGACATTTAGGCAAGATAATGTGAGTGATCGTTGCATGTAGAACTATTGTATATCCTAACAAGAGTGAGTGCATTCATTGGAAGGAGAGGAAACAAATTGGAGTGAGGAAGAGGAGAAATGAAGGCCCTCTTAAACATTTAAATTCAGTTAGAGAGCATTGTAATAAGAGTTTGCAAGACATACAAGATGAAAAGCTAACAAGCAAATCTTGCCTAGTTCTGTGCAGCTCATTGTGTGTCCCAGCTGGAGCTCTAAAATGCTTGTGGTAATTATATTGATTTCCTCACTGAGGCTCAAGGTTAAGTGCCTCAGACCCTAATATTTCCTGTAAATTTTATGTCACTTTAGTGATGATTTATCACTGAATGAATCTGGTTATAGTGATCACGCCAGCAATTTCGTTTTAGTTAAAAGGAATACGAGAATTGGTTTGTCAAAGTACAAGTTGTGATCATTGCTGTTTTAGGCAGCAAAGGAAGGTACTTTTCTTGCTGATACACAAGTCATTTCAGATAAGAATCACAGGAAGATAACCTGCATGGAAACCCTTAGGCCTTGACCAAAGTGTAACTCAAGTATCAGGAAGCTGGACAACACAATATCACACCCCGTTTCTACACATGCAATGCAAATAAAAATAAATAAACCAGCTTATCAGGGCTTCTACACTTCTCTGTCAGCCCATGTGGATTTCAAACGATGAATATGGAATAAGGCAGTTGCAGGTACTTGAGATGAAGATATGACTGAATTATTCAGCCAAATTTAGCCATCTTGGGGCTATTTGAAAAGATGTGACATTGTTTGTGGTAGCCGAACGGAAGGTGAACAGGATTCTGTACATAGTGTGAGGAAGAAAGCACAAGCCACAGGATGTAAAACAGGCTATACCGCCCTTTAGTGCACCCCCCACCCCCCTCCTCCACCACCACAAAACCTTGGGCTACTGTGTATAGTTGTGGAATAACAATGTAATCCAGACATTGAAGAAAATAAAAAGGACTGTTCGTGGGGCAATGCTGTGCCCAAGTTGGCTGCTGCATGTGACTGCAAATAATTAGTCATAACACTTCACAGTAAAATCTTTCGAAGCATTTTGAGGAATCTCTGCAACATAAATTGCTGTATCAGATGCATGAATTATTGTTAATTAATATATGGAATTGGACATGAGATTGCAGAAGCGGGAATATTTTCAAAGAGATGACTGAAGAAGGATCTTATAATAATCCTTCGATTTGATAAAATACCTTATCAGTCAATTGCATGGTCTCAAAGCACTTCACAGGATTTACTGTAAAGTGAATGCGTATTTTTTGTTGGCAAATGCAACAGCCAATTTGTACACAGCAATGTCTCACAAACAGCCGTGAAGTGAGTGGCCAATGGTATCTGGATGATTGTTGGCCAGAACATCGAGAGAAACTCCCTTCTCTTTTTAAACAGGGACATGGGATTTGTAATGTCTGCCTGAACAGACATGTAGTTAAATGTCTGATTTAAAGGCCAGCACCTCCCAACAAAGCAACACTACCCCAGCGCTAAATTGAAGTGTCTGAAGAGATTATGAATTTAAAGATTAAAGTCTTGAAGGATATAGACTCCAGTACTTTAAATACATGGGCAAGAGGACCAGTACAAGGGGTCATGGTCTCAAACTCAGAAGTGGAAGGATGAATAGACAGTTTCATTTTTTTTCTGTAGAGGGTTGTTAATATTAGGCGGGGAGGCAGATATTGTAAACAATTTCAAGAGGAAAGAGTTGGATTATCTTCTGATGGCAAAATGAGATTGGGGAGGAATGGGGGGTGGGGAGAGATGGTATTTGCAATTGACACCATGTGAGATTGGCTGTAAAAGGTTTGTTACAAGCCCCTGCACACCCGATGTTACGATACAGATTCTCTCCAATAAAGGTCAGGTGAAATAAACTGCACTGGACATGTCCAGTGGCAAAACAACTGTACATAACCACTCTTGACGTTTATCTATTTCTGTGGACATCCTATCTACAATGGTCTGCTATAGTTGCTATAGCACAGCTATAGAAATGAACATAAGGTGGACTCTTTCATTTTACTGATAAAGTAGGAAACATATTTAAGTCCTGTTGATATAGTGGCAGAGTGTGCATCCATTTTTCCTAGAGCTATTGGCAAGCAGATGGTTCTTGATGTTTATTTGTATCCCAAGTGATACAATAATGGATGCTTTGATCTCTTTTATACATAGAGCTCAGTGCAGAGCAATATTTTCTGGTAATGTTGGTTAAATGTGCTGAAATGACTGAGCATGTGTAGTAATGATACTTGATCAGACTCCCCAACAATCTAGGCAGGTTTGCGCTCCCACTATTGTGATCAGCCTTTGACTATGATTCATGAATATTAAAATGTTCACGTCTTTGATGTAAAAAACAAATCCACAATAAACCGAAGCTCTCTTCCCACTGAATAGATCATTCAAAATCCTCATGTATTTTTAACAGTCACTAACAAGTGCTATAGATAATAATCCTTGCATCAGATATAGCGCTTTTCATGTCTTCAAAGTCCTGTAGCTCAGTGGTTAGAGCACTCGCTTTGCAAGTGAGAGACCTGAGTTCAATCCCCGGCAGGTCAGGGCGAAACCTTGGGCAAGTTTCCTTACTCCACACAGAGCCTAATAATAATCCCTCCAAAACCAAAATTAATAATAAATTGGTCATTTTCAATCTACGACTGTTTGTGGGACATTGCTGTGCGCAATTGGCTGCCACGTTCGCCCACAAATATACAGTCAATTCACTTTATAGTGTGTTCTGTGAAACGCTTTGGGACGTCCTCCCTTGTTCTACCAGTTTATTAGAACTTGGCACATCTTTCAATACCAATGCTCCACTCTTTCACCATGTCGGTAAAAACCTCTACCAACCAAGGGCCTGCTTATCTCTGGCTACGACAATTGAAGTAAGCTAAATTGCTATTCCCTCAATGAGGGAAATTAAGCCCAAATGTATCCAGACAGAAAGGGGGAATGTATGTTCTTCCTCATGACGCATCACTATGTTTATGTAAAAGTAGCGTTTGTAAGCTTAATCTAATTTTCTTTGGATATGAATTACCAACGCTAAATTGCCTTCACCTTTTACACTCTTGCTCAAAAAGTACTGTGTGTATAACAATCATAGAAAGCTTAGATCACAGAAAGAGGCTATTTGATCCATTGGAACTGTGGTGTTGCTCGCTATCCCCGGAGTTTTCTGCTCAATCCATTCTGCTAAAGACTGGGGCTTTGTTTCGGTTTGTAACTGTCTCCAATTTAAATGGTGAGCGGTGAGGAAAAGAAACTATTTCTTCTGTTAGAAGATGAGGAGGTGACAATGAAGTACAATTTGTGCTATTTGCAAAACGTCTTGCAATTTAATTTGCAATTTCTGAAAGCCGTTAAAGGGTGAATGAAGCGGGTCAGAGAGCAAACGGATAGCTGTGGGGATTTGAGGCATTGCTCCCGGCCTCGTTTCTCACTCTAGCAACTTTTGCAAATCACATTTCAACTTGACAGAAACTGTCTCCCATTCAACTGAGGCTTCCCTCCCACTTGGTCTCTGTGAAGCACTTTGAGATATTTTACTGAGGGAAAGGCAAAGTAAGTGCAAGTTTTTGATGAAAATTATATCAAGCTGTTTAGCTTAATCAGCTTCCCAAAATGGCTTTGGGTCAATCTAAGTGATGTATTTATCAATCACTTGTCTCTGAGGACACATGGTGAAAGCAATAAAAATATGGGTTGGTAACCAGAAGATGACAGGAATAATAATACTAATCATTGCATTTGATACAGTGACTTATCAGAATGTATCAAAGAACGTTTCTGTAAAATGCAGGCAAATTTGGCAGTCAATTTTCAGAAAGCAATGTAAGTCTTTTTATCTGGAAGATTGTTGGCCAGGAGAGTGGGAGAAACTGCCTGCTCTTTTTGAACAGTGCCGTGCGATTTTAAATGTCCACTTGAACAGGCATGATTTTTAAAATATATATTTATAAACAGCTGATTCGAAGAATGGCACCTTTGACAGAGCACAAATTAACAACTTTCTGACTCAGAGGTGAGAGTCAGGTTGACAATTGGTAAAGGGTAGATAATAATAATAATAATAATCCTTGCATTTGATATAGCGCTTTTCACGTTGGGAGGACGTCCCAAAGCGCTTTACAGAACACACTGTAAAGTGAATTGACTGTATATTTGTGGGCGAACGCGGCAGCCAATTGCGCACAACAATGTCCCACAAACAGTCGTAGATTGAAAATGACCAATTTATTATTGTTTTTGGTTTTGGAGGGATTATTATTAGGCTCTGTGTGGAGTAAGGAAACTTGCCCAAGGTTTCGCCCTCTGCCTGGAATTGAACTCAGGTCTCTCACTTGCAAAGCGAGTGCTCTAACCACTGAGCTACAGGACTCACATATAGCACCTTATCACATCTTCAAAACATCTCAAAGCACTTCACAGAATATACTGTAAAGTTAATTGAATGTATATTTTGTGGGCGAAACGAGGTAGCAAATTGTGCACAGCAGTGTCCCACAAACAGTCGTGGATTGAGTGACCAAATTATTATTAATTATTTTTTCGAAGGGATTATTACCCCCAGAAAGTGATGCAGCAATCGACTAACAACTGGGCTCCTATGTGAACAGAAGCATGTGGAGTAAGGAAACTTGCCCAACGTTTTGCCCTGCCGGGAATAGAACCCAGGTCTCTCGCTTGCAATAGTATGATGAGAGAAATTAAATAAGCCCGCAGCCACAGGCAGAAAAAAAGGAAATAGAAAAAAAAGACTGAAAATTGCCAAACACATGAAAACAGAATTGCACAAGATGCTATTTAAGAAATGTTAATTCATACGAATATGATGCCGACTGCTACACATGACATGCTCTGCACAAAATAATACGTTATGAGCCAAATTTTTCATTCCTTTTAAAAATGATTAAAAATGAAATCTGAAATATTTTATGACTCCTTCCCACAGATCATGTGAAATATCTTAATATCTATATGATTATGGTGTGAAGATCAAAAACAATGCTCAGAATTAGCAACCACAGAGAAACAGTCTAAACCAAGGGTATTTCAGGCAATCTTATTATTTCACTTGTGCATATGTTAATTTTTTCTCCTAACATGATCAAACACATTGACTCCTCCAGAATCCTATTATATCCAAAACACTCAACAGCACTCATTCTAGGAACAGAAATATTCCAAAGGAAATCAGCAGATGTAGATTAGACGAAGACATAGAGAGGGAAGACAAAGAATGTTCATCACGATTCTTTGTAACTGAATTCTAAAAGAAGTACTGCTACTGATTCCCCCTCCATGCTGTTCAAGCTGCTCTTTTCACTCTTCTTTAAACAATCAGGAATGATTCACATCGACCAAGAATTGCAATTAAACGTCAGGCAGAACTGTTATTCTTTTTCTTTCTTTTACAAAAAAAATGCCAGAGGAATGATGCAGAAAACTCAAACGTCGAGTGCGATGTCACATTAATTGTAGCGTTTTCTGTTGAACACAACACCTTCAATCAACATCAGAGACAGAAAGCTATAAAACCACGGAATCTGTTGATAGAATGTGAGCATCGATGTATAATTGACAGAGAGTGAGAGAACATGACATCAGGAGGACATTTCAAAGCACTTCAGAGGATTTTGCTGTGAAGTTTAATCAGTAATTAGTATTTGTAGGCAAAACTACAAATGTCTTTGTCACCGCAAAACTCAGCAGCTGAATTGCGCACAGCATAACCTACAAATAGCCATGCAGTGAATGACTAATTTTTAATCTGTAAGATTGTTGCCCAGTTACCTCAAGTAACTCTTTTGACATTATTTTCGCCTGTGTTGAGACCAGGAGAAGCAGCGTTAAACATCGAGGTATGAAAATCAATCTACAAACCATTGAACAGGCAGAACAGGAGCTACTTTATGAACTACAGTAATTATATTCTGTTTCAATAGGATACATCCAGTCCAAGAGACTCAAAGTCACTGATGGGTTGTCACTTTGCTTCAGGAGAAACAAGTGTCCACACCTTCTAAAACTGAAATAAATTTTTCAACGAGTTTCATAACAGTCAGGAGGAGTAACCCTGTTGGAAATGCACCTTTTAAGCCAGCAGTGCTGAGGCAGCCTGATTATATCCCACCACTATTATATAGGGTTTAAAGAGCAGTAAAAGTGCATCTCTCTGGGAGCATTGCTATATCTAATGTCTGTGTTTGTTCACATTAACAGACTGAAAAAAAATTACATTTCTATATGTTCCTTACAATCAACAACAACTTCCATTTATATGGTGCCCTTCGTGTAGGATAGAGTCTCAGAGCAGTGTTCAATGGCGGGTTTGCACACAGATCTAGGGAAAACGGGGAGGTGACAATGGGCGCAGTGGAAAAGACAAGTCTTAAGGTGGGATTTAAAGATAAAGAGGGGATGAGGTGGAGGGAGGTCCAGAGTTTAGAGTTACGACTACGATGGTGGTACAGAGGGATTGGGGATGTGCAGCAGAGCTGTGCCACATGAGCAATCCATCCACAGCTTCAACTAGCACAGAATAGCAAGTTGGTAGATGTCAGCTTTCATATGTGCAGCATCCTGTAAGATTTTAATGGGTTTTAAATAATATATTTGATGAAACGAGTTGGATTGTTCAGCACACCATTAAATTGATACGTCAGCACTATTAGTTAATTATTTTGCGGCAACATTGAGCTGTTACAGTAATAGGATCATTATTTTAAACCAATGCTCCAGGCTGCATTCTCAACAGATGAAAATGACTAGCGCATGAGTAGAGATTTGCATTTATTTATTAGCAGTGAGCTGGAATCTCAAATCATATATTTCAGTACATGTTGTCTCTTAAGAGTCGAGTGAATGTTACATGTGTATGGATCATCCTCTCCTAAACACATCAAGATTAAGGAGTTAAAACAGTTCCCAAGAATTAATTGAGAAGCAATCAACCTATGTAACTTCTCCAATGCAAGAATGCCGTACTGTAATACAGACCCCAGAACTGTACACACTACCAACAACTACCACCAATTAACATCGAAACTACTGAGAAGCTTCCCGGAACTTTATATAGTGTAAACCACAGATCCCTCTCAGAAACTGAGGATGATGTCTCAAAGTGGACTTGTATTATTTTATTGCCACAGTCTCTTCTCAGAGGATAAGGATTGCCCTTGTTGTGATGGAATAATATCTATAGGAAATTCTTCATGGTAACTGATAACATCAGACAAAAGCTTTCAAATTGTGTCTCAGGACCATTGTTCATAATTCAGACTTTGTTGTGCTAGTGTCCTGACTGGGAACCCAAACACAATCGGTTTCCAGATCACATAGATCACACGTGAAATTAAAATGATCTCCTCCACTTAGTGATTGAGGATTGAAGGTTCCTGAAAGTCAGAATTCATAAGGGGGCACTGAAGTGATTCAGCTAGAAGCTAGCGCTAGGACAGACAGGATGGACCAGAAAAACTCCAACATCTATTCCCTCCCCAAAACTCAAGCATCCACCCCTCCTCCAACCTCCCAAGCGCCCACTGTATGTTTGTTTCAATGAAAGAAATGGGCAGTGAAATGAAATAGGTTGTGATTTGAGTTTACAAGGCACCACACCTTGTGAACAACATGGCTTCAGGGAGTAGAGCGTTTGGGTTTTCAAGATGCAGCCGTGACTGACCCATATCAGTAAAACAAATCACTAAACTCGAAAAAGCAGAAGGAAGTGACCAGTCGTTGCAGAAGCGAGAGAGTATAGTATTTCGAGAGCTTCCCAATGAGGGGTGTGCAAAGAATGAAGAAGAATGTAGTTAGCTTGTCACAGCAGCAGTACACCACAGGAAGCTGAACTAGGCTAGTGGTTTGAGTAACTGCCTGCTCTCCTATATTATCTGCAGAAAAACAAAATATGATAATAACCGCAGATAGCCCTACGTGGGAGGACAACAGTGGTATGTTTAATCCTTCAATTTTTTTTTGTTGTACAATTTACTAACAATCTGATAAACTAAGTTTATTAAAAAAAGGAAGTCTTACCAAAGGAACCTCACGTACAGTTCGTCTGTTTAGCAGCGCTTGCGTCTTAATGTAACCTCTCAGCTTTCTATCTTTGCTACACTGCTAGCAATATCCTGATAGTGTAAGAAGGGAGTATTAAACTATGTCTAACTTTGTACTGTACCTCTGCTTTGTGTTGGCTCGTGCTCTGTTTTGTTTCAAGATGTGCAGCACATTTCAGAAGATGTAAAGTCTGAAAGGAGTGGCTGCTAGGAGTGGAGGCTTACATTGCACTAGGGCCTACCCATTAATCAGGCAAACATTCTGGTGAGCTTTACCTGCTTTGTCTGTGATGACCACAAATGGGATTTTGCATTGTAATTGTGCATCACAAAAGCACTGGTGTATTCACACTCATCCACGTTTCTACAGGACAGATACCAGGAAGTTTTTGTTTTGCTCAGAGGATAATAAATGATTGGAACAAGATGTCAGGAAGGGTGGTTGAGGCCGGGACACTGGAACTGTTTAAAAATGGCTTAATCTTATAAGGGGACAGCAAGATAGGTGTTATGGAAAGAAGAGATCAGATTGGGCGAGGGCCTTCTTTATACAAACTAATCTTGTGATCAGACTCATAGCAGAGAATGTGAATATTCAATTGCGAGCTTTGCAAAATTGTCAATTGTGGATCCCAAGGCCACAAAGCGTGAAAAACTCCAGCTACTCTCTCAATGTTTCTCGAATTCTGCTGGCTTGGGATTTGGGATAGGCATTAATTCAGTTTTAGTACTCTTGCCTCAGAGTCAGAAAGATGTGGGTTCTTGCTTGGGGGAGAGGGTGCATTGTCCAGATTAGATGATAACCCAAGGTCCTGTCTGCCTAATCAGGTGGATATTAAAGATTAATTTGGTTCTCATATAACCTTCAGGTGTATTGCTCTCTGAAAATAAGCAACAAAACCCCTTGAAGGTCATATTCGTGGTGGCTGGAAGATTAAGGAATTCAAATTATCTTTGTTGGGATGTTTCTATTTTATTTCTGACCTTAAGAGATGCCAAATGTGGAGGACAGCTCATGGATATGATATTTGTCAGTATTCCTTTATGCTGCCCTGCTACATTTCAATCCAGTCTTGGATCAGAGTTTCCATATCTACTTACAGAATTCTGAATGTACGTGATTAAACCACCACTTGTTCATCATGTCTTATTCTGTGCTCTCTGCTGCGNAAAAAACATTTCAAAAAGCAATGTCCTCCCATAATCTGTAGTTTTAATGAACTGAGAATTCAACAGTACTGGTCAGATCTGGGAGGTTGCTTTAATTCTTACTATCTTGCTTACAAATATACAATCAATTTACTTTATATTCTGTGAAGCATTTTGAGACGTCTATAAAACGTGAAACGTGCTATATCAAATGCAAGGATTATTGTTATTATTACTATGGAGAGATCGGAGTGAACAATGTACAACAAAAACAACTTGCATTTATATTGTGCCCATCATACAGGGTAGTGTCTCAGAGCATTTGACAGTGACGGAGCATGTTGCCTAGCTGGGGGAGGGGAGAGGTGACTGTAGGCACGGTCAAACAGGAAGGTCTTCAGGGGAAGGAAGAAAGAAAGGAAGGGGCAAGGCGAAGGGATAGAGGAAGAGTGTTCCAGAGTTTCGGGGAGTAGTGGCTGAAAGTGCGGCCACAATGAATAGTAGACATGGAGGACATGAAGAAGGTCGGAGTCAGCTAAGTGGAGGCAGTGGGTTGTGGATTGGGAGTTAAGCAGGTCGGAGGTAGGGAGGTGCCAGGGCACGAAAGGATTTGAAAGCGAGTGTGAGGATCTTGAAAACTGATCCATTCGGCGATAGGGAGCCAGTGGAGCTTGACTAGAGCTGGTGTGATGGGGGTACGGAGTTTAGTGTGGGTGAGTATGCGGGTGGTAGAGTTTTGGAACAGCTTGATCCTGTGCATGGTGGAGCTGGAGAGGTCAACAAAGAGGGTGTTTGAAAAGTCAAGTCAGGAGGTGACGAACCCATGGACGAGTGTTTTGACTGCGTCTGGGGTAAGGTACAGTTGGAGGTGGAGGAAGGCGGTCCTGGTCAGGGACCGGATGTGGGGAAGCAGGTATTGTGATAATTACCCTTATCACATTGTCAGATATTGCTCCCTGGAAGTGTCTCAGTCAGCGACTGGCAGCTGCACCTTCAGTTACTTCGTCTGGAACTTCCTGCATCAATCCCTTCGCCATTTCTCCTCTTTGCCAGTCTTCAGATCTTACCTGAAGACTTTGCTTTTCGACCACGTCTCCCTTTCTCAGCATCAAACAACCCAATTGTTAAGCGGGCAGAGACACTATCCTGCATGAAGCGAGCTATGTTAATGTTTCTTTGTGGTCATTCACCTCACCCTGACCTGGGCCCAAAGTTGCTTCCGGCAGCCATTGAGTCATCTAATAGCTTCTGTGAACCCGCCATTATGTGCGTTTTAGTGCTGGTTTGGGGAATATCGGAATACAGTGTAAATCAACTCACCTGTGATAAACATTATATCCCGCATTTTTCACTACCATCTAAGTGCTTGTTATTTGTTTTGTTGACTGGAAACTAGAAAAAAGGTTAGTAATATAATAATAATAATAATCCTTGCATTTGATATAGGCTTTATTACGTCTTCGAGACATCAGAAAGCGCATTACAGAATATACTGTAAAGTGAATTGACTGTATATTTTGTATATTTTGTATATTTTGTGGGCGGCAGCCAATTGCACACAGCAGTGTCTGACAAACAGTCGTGGATTGAAGTGACAAATTTATTATTGTTATTTTCTTTTGAGGGATTATTACCCCTCAAAAAGTTGAGAACTTGGATAATTTTGTAATTGCAAACTTCTTAATAAATGCAGGAATCCATAAATAAAGGAATTATCGCCCCACCAATCGATTAACAACTGGGTCCCTACTTACTGCTAGGTAAACAGAGGCATGTGGAGTAAGGAAACTTGCCCAACATTTGGCCCTGCTGGGAATCGAACCAAAGTTTCTTGCTTGCGAGGCGAGTGCTCTAACCATTGAACTACAGGACTCCACAACACAAGACATCTCTGTCTCCCTTCCTCTCTCTGATATAATATAATAATCCTTGGATTTTGCATAGCGCCTTTCACATTGGCAGTATGTCCCAAAGCACTGCTTGGTAGGCATGTGGATATATTGTGATGTGGACCAATGAATATTTGTAGGTGACTGAGGCAGCCCAACTGTGTTCAGCAATGTCCCCAAAACAACCATGAAATGAATGACCAATTTTATTTGGGAGTGATTTTTGACCAGGACATTGGGAGAAACTCTCTTTCCTTTTCGAAAAGCACAATGGGATCTTTAACATCCATCTGAACAGGCAGATAAGACCTTGGTTTAACGTCTCTGAAAGTGCAACTCACTCCCAGCACTGTAGTGACACTGAGTGTCAGCCAAGGCTAAGTGAGGTCATGTCCAGACATAAGGCTTGAACCCACAACTTTCTGACTCGGAGGCGAGAGTGCTACCACTGGGACAAAATGACATACAACAATATCAACAAGATTACATGGGTTTATTGCTATTCAATCTAGTGGGGACAAGGGTTTATGTTATTCAGGCTGGTACTTTCTGCGCGTTTGGTTGTTTCCGCTGGATACTTTAGCTGCTTTAGGGTTTGAAACAAAATGAGCGATCTGATAACTAGCCCCAACCCACATGGCTCAATGTGGTCAGCTTCAAGCCGGGTGACTGACTGAAAATAATGAGGTTTCTGAGAAACGCCGCCCGCTCTCCACTGAAACACCCACCCACCCCATGGGGGTGAAGGTTCATATTTAGCACATTTTGACAATGTGCACCAGTTACTGAGAAATTAACACTGGCAAAATGGACAAGGACGGTTTGGGGTTTGTCTGGCAACTTGAGACCCATGGGAGTAAGAATAATATAATAATAATCCTTGCTTTTGATATTGCACCTTATCACATCTTCGAGATGTCTCAAAGCACTTCACAGAATATACTGTAAAGTGAATTTACTGTATATTTTGTCAGCGAAACGCAGCAGCCAATTGCTCACACAGCAGTGTTCCACAAACAGCCACAAATTTACCAATTTTTCATTTATTTTTATTTTTTTGAAGGAATTATTACCCCCGGAAAAGCGATCTGCCAATTGACTAACAACCGGGTTCCTACTTACTGCTAGGTAAACAAAGGCGTGTGGAGTAAGGAAACTTGCCCAACGTTTCGCCCTGCCGGGAATCGAACCCAGGTCTCTGGAATCCTGTAGCTCAGTGGTTAGAGCACTTGCTTTGCAAGTGAGAGACCTGAGTTCAATTCCAGGCAGGGCGAAACCTTGGGCAAGTTTCCTTACTCCACACGCCTAATAATAATCCCTCCAAAATCAAAAACAATAATAAATTGGTCATTTTCAATCTATGACTGTTTGTGGGACATTGCTGTGCACAATCGGCTGCCGCGTTCACCCACAAATATACAGTCAATTCACTTTACAGTGTGTTCTGTGAAGCGCTTTGGGACGTCCTCCTGACGTGAAAAGCGCTATATCAAATGCAAGGATTATTATTATTATTATGAGGCGAGTGCTCTAACCACTGAGCTACTGGACCCCACAGTAAGCAAATTCAGGCATGGAATGGAACAGAGAAGTGGAGGGGAGGGAATTAAAGGAGAAAAAAATGTCAATATTTGTAACCATATATTAAAAAATCTGATGAGTTGACCTTTCAATCTGTGGCACAAAGCCAAACGCCTGTTGGTTTCAAAAAACAAAGGAATTAACAAATCTCTGACCACTACGTGGTGCTGGAGAGCTCCAGAATGATACAGCAGATAGCAACAAGTGGGGAAATCTCAATAAAAATATATTTTAATTGTAGTGTTAACGCATGATAGCATTAATAAATATCAGAGTTGTTCACATTTGAAAGTTGCCTCAAATTTCAGGACTTGTTAATTTTGAATACAGCTTATGTCACTGAACATAATGAGTTCGAGACGGCACTTAAATTGGGCTGGTCACCTGAAATTAAATAAAAAGTTGACCTCAAATTTTATTTAAGACATAAACTACATTTTATTTTAATGGTTTTCATAAAAGTTATTTTTTTAAAAAATTGGGTTGTTTCCGCCTACAGACTGTGAAACTCGCTGCCTGAAGCGTTGGTTGAATCAGATAGCATAGATGCTTCACATGAGGGAGAGGGAAACAGAAGGGTGTGGGAGGGAGTGAGGAGTGGGTGAAGACTCATCTGGAGTACAAATGAAATCAACGGGCCGAGTGGCCTGTTTCCACGCTGTGCATTCTTTCTAAAACCCCTTTGGTCAGGTGGGTGTCTGATACATGCGGAAACGCATTACCGGACTTAACAGTGTCCAAACCAGACAGAGTTTCACATATGTATGGGTTTACACATCTTGATGTTGCCACAACTCGTATTTCTGACCAGTTTGCATTTGAGCATCTATCTTGCCGTTAAAGAGCACTGAGCGTTGTTTAAAGCCTGGACTAAGAGTCTAAAAGTAGATATTTAAGAAACCATTTTGTACATCTACATTAGAATTGTCGATTAATCAATATGAGTTATTTACAAGTTGTCTTTTGCCAACAGGTATTTCCACAGCTCCTCCTACCCTGAGAAGGAGAAAATAAACCCAGGAACTGGAGGGTAAGTAAGTCATTGACTTTGCCATTCACTGCAATAATAACTCCATTCAACTCCCTCAGGCTCCATTGGCATCCTTGGATTTTTTTGTCTCTCCAGGCTAGCTGCTTTTGCCCAAATGCAATTCACTTATTGTGATGCCGAGAAAACGCCAATATTACAGTAATATTGCTAACTCCACTAAAATAAGCACAATTACAAGCAGAAACAAAAACAATTGTGAAAAAAATTCTAAATGTCCCATTGATATTTTGTCTTCGATTTTCTATGTGCTTCACTTTTATTTTTATTGTTTTCTATTTATTATTTCCACCCATTTCAATGTCCGTTTGGAGTTGCTCAATTCCTCCTGATCTTCCCCTGTGTATCTTTGGCAATGATAATGACTCACATCACACCTCAGTCTTTTTTAACATACCGTGAAATTCCTCCACCGACTCTACATCTTAATCATACAAAAGAGCAATTAGAAACTCAGGGGATGCAGAATTATACTTCCACAACATCGCCTGGCTCTGCCACTGCCTCTCCCCACTGGCCGCTGAAACACTCACTCACACATTTATTACATCTAGGCTTTAGTATGCAAACTCACTGCTTGTCAGCCTTCCCAACTCTTCCCTCCATAAGCTGCAGATCATCCAGAACTCTGCAGCTTGTGTCCTCTTCTGCACCAGATTCTGTCCACCCTCGCCCGGCTCCACTGGCTTTCCGTCCGTCAAAGGATAGAGTTCAAAATCCTGTCCTCACCTTCAAAGCCCTTCACGGCTTTGCTCCTTCCTATCTCTGTAACCTGCTAGCGCCATGTGAACCTGTCTGCTCCCTCCCCTCAGCAGGCTCCAGCCTGTTCCATGCCCCACAGCTGGCCCACCCCACCATTGGCGGCCGGGCCTTCAGCTTCTCTGCCCCCACCCTTTGGAACTGCATCCCACAGTCCCTTTGTCTTGCTTCCTCTCTTGACTCCTTCAAAGCACATCTCAAGACCCTCCTCTTTGACTGCACATGGTCTGCCCTCCTACCCCTACCATCCCTCCAAGCCCCTGATCCCAATCCGACACCCAGATCCAAATCCCTGAATGTCCAATGCCTTGAGACGTCCTCCCAACGTGAATGGTGCTTTACAAATGTTATTTTATTATTACAAATGTAATTTATTGTTGTTCTTCTCTGTTATTGGTAAATCTCAAATGAGCCATCTCAATGACATGATAATGCGCTATATCAAATGCAAGGATAATTATTATTATTATTATTAATTCTAGCTCTGGTGTAACTAACAGAAAGCCTTTACAGGTGGATTAGATGGAGCAAGAGTCTGTTTTTATTTATCATTCTCTGGGCCCGTTGCAGGTGGCACACATGGGAACTTGGCTTGTTTAAGGGCAGCTGGTTTGTTTTGTATTTTAAACCTGCGCTTTGGTGTGTGGCCAGCTCATGAGCAGAACTCATGGCATTCGATCCAAAACGTGGCAAGCAACCAATCTGCTCAGCGTGGTAAACCGGCTGAATGTCTTCAAACCAGCCGTAGCAATAACCCTGAGGAAAAGGAGACGTGATCAAACCTGTTCTGACAGCTACTCTTTAGTGACTAAATGATAGATGGCAGTAGTATTGCAAGACTCACGGAACAAGCACCCCCACCAGCAGGTTATCAATTAGCACATCCAGACCCCATCACAATCAAAGGCAATATGTTGTCTGTAAGGAGAGGTGGTTCAGTGATCTGGGAGCAGCCAACGTAAAACATCCACCCCACTCAATGTCTAAGCAAACAGCATGTACACACCACCAATGTAACAGGATGATAATAATGCAAGATAACAATCTTTGTATTTGACATAGTGTCTTATCGTGTTGTTTAGTTGTAACAAGATTATATTCGCATAGTGCGTTTCACATCAGGTGGGCGTCCCATTTACCGTAAAGTGGTGACTATTTTCTCGACGAATACGGTAGCCAATTTTCACTCAGCAATACCTCACAAGCAGCAATGCAGCGAGAAAAGGTATGCCAGATTCTGTGTTTTTCTAATAAAAATAATCTGTGGTGAATTGGATATCAGATATCAACAGGCTGAAGTTTTACCATATCACATTTTCACCCCCGCTTAAAATTATATCTCGGTCAAATGTGTATTTTTTGTTGTAAAGTGAGTTGTTGTGAAGTGTATGACTCTATTTGTAGGTGAAATATTGCCTCCTTAATGCTGGTCCAGCAGTACCCCCACTTTCATGGACGTTCTCTCAAAGGCGTGTAACAATAGCTTGTTATCAGAAACAGTGGCAGACAAAAGTGTTTCTTAAAATACATTCCACTATTGAGAAATACATCTGCACCGAGCTGCCACAAGGATGGATGGCATTGTTCAGTCAGTGGGAAAGAGAGTTTCTCCCAGTGTTCCCCACCCCCCTGGTTCCGAGTCAGGCTCTGCCACTCACTGTAACGCTCTCTGAGATGTTACCCTGCGTGGAAAGCGCTATAATAATAAGTGCAAGTTGTTGTTGTTGTTGTCCAGAATTAACAAACCCCCCATTTTTTTTAAAAAAAATCACATTGTGGCTGTTTGTGGGACACTTTGATACACAAAATCGAGGGCTGCAAAATTGACTTGTCCACAAAATAGAGTCATTGCAATTTACAGTAAATCTGTGATGTGTTTTGAGACACCCTCCTGAAGGGATATGCCCTATAACAAACGTAAGGATTATGATTATTATTTAAAGAGCAGGAGATAATTGCTGGGTTCTGCTTTTCTGTTTGCATCAAACATTTGGAGTTGCCTATATATATATATATTCATCGAGCATCCTCTGTCATTCCATCTGTCCACTCTTATCTTCCCTTCAAGACCTCCTTCTCTGCCCCCATCCCACCTTCCCCAAAGAAGAAAAAAAAACATCCCTCTTCTCCCACCAAGAAAACAGCACTGGGGGAAAAAAAATGCTCCACTTTCCCACCGTGTGGTTTTGTGGGGTGCTTTTTTTTTTAAAAAATCAGATGTCCACGAAAGGTAGATTTCCCAGTAAATAGTTCACCAGTAAGCAAGGAAAGTGCAGCACAGCGAGAGAGGGAGCCAGTGAGAGAGAAGCCTCCCAAGTACAACAAGCTCAAGTTCCTCAATCTGCCAGTTTTAGAAAGCCACAGCGTTAACTGGATCATGCTCTGCTATATATAGACCTCGTCTGCAGAGATTTAGTTACCAAGAGGGGAGACAGCGCAATCAGAGGAAGAGACAGAGAGAGGAGAGAAAGAAAGGGAGAGAGTGAGTGTGAGAGCAGGTCCTCGTTGTGAGTTGCAAAATGACCAGCAGTGCTGCCTGTGTGATCTAGTTCATCATGCCTCTGAAATGGAAACTCTGCAACAGCCCCAGTGACAAGAGATTCTTGGTTTCTGTTCTCAAGGCTTCCCAGGCAGCCTCCCTCTCCCCGACCTACATGTAAGTGGCATTTTGTCTCTCTGCAGAAAGGGATGGTCTTGTGAGCTGACAGTGGGAACAAACCACACTGTGTGTGTGTGTGTGTGTGTGTGGCTGTGTCTGTTGTGTGTGTGTGTGTCTGATGTGTGCGTCTGTGTGAGGAAGGCTACACCACCACAAGGTTGTGGGATCGATGGGAAAACGATCAGAAATTGACACATACATTGTCTTTTTTTTATATATATATATATATACACACACACACACACGAAACAGTGTGCAAAGGTGAACGTGCTAAATGTTTGAGCAGGAGGAAGACTGCAGTTGGATGAAATTATTGCAGTCAGCCTTGCTCCTTCCTGATGCCTTCCTATGTTTTGATAGTAAGACTGGCATCTGACAGGGTGTGGACTTATTTTAATCAAATACGTTTTTGCCAAAGGGTGTGGGCTGCATAGGTATCGGGAAAATGCAAATGTTTACTGAAGGCAGCTTTTAAAAAGTTAGATTTTTTTTTCTTCAAGTGCATTCCTTAATCCCCCCCCCAACTATAGAAACCTGCCCTGTTATAAAAACTTCAGGCTTCCACTTCCCCGGTGACCATACCAATCATTTAACTTCAGTTCCAGACTGTAGAATCTGTAAAGATTGTTTTATGTGCATGTGATATATACGCTTCATAGTAATAATAATACTTGCACTTGATATCGTGCCTTATCATGTCTTCGAGACGTCTCAAAGCGCTTCACAGAATATACTGTAAAGTGAATTGATTGTATATTTTGTGGGCAAAACACAGCAGCCAATTGCGCACAGTGTGGATTGAGTGACCAATTTACTTATTATTTTTTTTCGGAAGGAATTATTACCCCGGAACAGTAATCCGCCAATTGACTAACAACTGGTGTATATACACATATATATACACACACACACACTGAATATAACAACAACATGCATTTATATAGTGCCCTTCACGTGGGTTAGGATATAATGTGCATTTTTTTGTGGGAGAAAAACATCCCCAAGCTTGTGCTGATCAGTTGAAGCGTGTTGGTGCTTGGAAATAGACCTTTGGAGCATCCAGAATCAGCACTGAGCCGAATGCTACCAGGTCAGTACAAACAGTTAGAAGCAGAGTAAAGGTCCTTCTGCTGTCATAATTTACATAGTAGCTATTCTGCAGCCTCTGAGCGAGTTGCTAATTGAGTGCCAATTAGCATTGAATTAAGGGCAGCTTTATGCTGCAAGACCGTCCACATAGGCAAGGGAATAAATTAACAAATCGCTCCCATTTACAAATTGGGATTCCTAATGCTAATCTGATGAGTCGCCCATCCGGGGCGAATTCCTGAGCGCAGGTCGGCAAGACTCACATCCTGTTCCCCAAGGGAGTCTTTGACATTTGTTGTTACAAATATTTACGTCTTAGATGTTAATGTAATAATATTATAATAATTATCCTTGCAATTGATACAGTGCCTTATCATGTAGTTCAGACGTCTCAAAGAGCTTCACAGGATATACTGTAAAGTGGATTGACTGTGTATTTTTGTGGACGAAACGCAGCAGCCGATTGTGCACAGCAGTGTCCTACAAACAAATAAGTGACCAATATACCAAAATTCCGCTTTTGGTATAAACACCAACATTGTGTTTTAATATTATATTACATATAGTAAGCATTTGTATGAATATATATTTATATCTGTATGCATAAAAACATACACATTATATACTGTATGTATACAATAATCCTTGCATTTGATATAGCGCCTTATCATGTCTTCGAGACATTTAAAACCACTTCACAGAATATACTGTGAAGTGAATTGACTGTATATTTTGTGGGTGATATAGTATGGGCATAGATTCAATTTATACTCTTCCTTCTTTTAATCCTCTCTTCCCCCACACACCATGCATCAGCTCAGAGCCCAAGAGGGAAACCTGCTCTCAGGCCAATGGAATGTTGCTAGGATATCTGACACAGGGGTGTGTATCATGCGATTGTTAAAAATAGATCTTTTTATTACTTAATTACAATGGGACTTCCCATTATAAATGGGTGATAAAGATAGCCATTTCTAACCACACAATCTACCACACGATTGACAACCTTCCTTTCCCTCACCTCCACCCTCTCCCCTCCCTACACTCACACCTGTCCCAAAGAGCTGAACGGAAGTCTCCATTGACCACACACCCTTCAGGTTATTTCCTCTCCCCCCAATCACTCCTGGGTTTGCCGTTCCCCACCATCAGGAGGAATGAGATGAAGAATTTGCTACGTGTGTGGGATTAAGGGTGCAAAGGTGTACCCACCGCTCAGTAACACAGCTTGCTGAAGTGTAAGGCTACCAGGTTCCAGCAAGTCTCACACTGGGCATTAGAGGAACGGATATATCTGTCGTAATGCTGAATGACTATTTATAAAGGATGCTAACTATAGTTCAAGAACATTTCTGGGAGAGGATTCTCTTTCTCATACTGGAAGAGTGGACAGAGGTTCAGGTGGGAGGTGGGGGGGTGGGGGGGGGGGGTGGGGGGGCAGGAGAGAGAGAGAGATAAAGAGAACCCATCCACAGAATCCATCTGTGTAAAAATCACACCGAGTGTTTGGAGAAAAGTAATAGCTGGCTCACTGATGAATTATGGGCTTTGCTGTGGAGCATGTTAGACCCAGCGTTCAGAGAAGTGTAAAATGTAAGCGAGGTGCTCACCTCTAATCAAGGACTAAGAATAGAGGCTGTACTGCAAAATCGATGGTCTGTGCTGACTTAGTGATTCACAAGATCATTTTGGATGAAGAAGGCCCTTTAATCCACCGCATGCATCCTTCCAGACAACACCCACCCTACCATCCTCCCATGACAGCTTCAATGCTATTACTTAAATGAGTTCAGTGTCATGCTTCAACCACACTCCCCTCAACCTGCAACACGTTCAAGTCATTAATTACCCTCGGGTAAAGGACAACTTCCTCATGTGCTGAAATTGCTCTCCCTCTCTGAGCCAAGAGCGAGAGAACAAGAGAGGGGAACCAATGTTTTGTGTTGGCCGCGATCAGCATTTGGAACAAATTTCAGTGCGTCTTTTTTGGAACAAGCCTCAACCAGTTTAGTGTCAGAGTGNAAAAAAATTCAGACCCTGCCCAAACAGCAAAGGAATTACCTTCACCATAGTTTAGGACATGGAACGCAGTGAGAACATTATTGGCTTTGCAAGCGTATGCGGTACATCCTTTGGCAATGGGCCCAACCTTTCAGTCAACAGATTGAAGAGGAACCCATGGTTTCTGTACAGTTATTCTCTACTTGGATAACAGCCCAGTGTTTTCGCAGGGGGAAAAAAAACTATGTCTCAGCCTCAAAATTGTCCACAGAGCAGAAATTGTCTGCGTCAATAATTTAACATGCATTAAGTGATTAAAACATCGAAGCAAGCAGTTCATTCTGTCTGATGCCTTGGGACGCCCTCCCGACGTGAAAGGCACTATACAAATGTAATTTTTTTATTGTAATGTGTCTTCTTTGTGCAAGACTTTCCCATTACTGACATCTCAATTGGAGTTCTCCTGATAAGAGAATTCCTAGTGTATGTTGGGGGGTTATGTACCCACTGGCACTCACAACAGTGATATTAACATTCTAGTTCCTCTTATTTAATTGATTTGAATTTCACTTTAGTAACATCCAATTCATTGTATCATTCTGTTAATTGTGTTTTTTTAAAACCTGGACTACATGTTTCGCCAAACAAATCCAGGTCACCTACATTTAATAAAAATTGTTTACCTCTTTTTACCTAGCAGTAAGTAGAAACCCGGCTGTTAGCCAATTGGTGGATTACTTTTCTGGGGATAATGATCCCTTCAAAAAAAAATTTGGTCACTCAATCTACCACTGTTTGCAGGGCACTGCTCTGTGCAATTAATTGCCGCGTTTCACCCATAAATATACAGTCCATTCACTTTACAGTATATTCGGTGAAGCGCTTTGAGACGTCTAGAAGATGTGAAAAATGCTATATGAAATGCAAGGATTATTATTATTATTTACAGTATTCCTGTGAAGCCCTTTAACATGTCTTCCTGACATGAAAGGACTATATCAAATGCAATTATTATTATTACTAATAGGATGCATTAGTACCCTCTGGTTAAGTAAAGATTTCATGATACCTGCAGCTCCCAGTAGCCACCTTCTGTGTAATGGATTGAAATGGCTCTTGTTCTTTCAATTATCTGACAAATTGCTGCTAGTTTGAAATAACAACCTTGTGACACGGTTTCACAGCTCAAAAAGCAATTCCCACCAGGGAGGAGATTCTGCTGAAGAATATTACTTGTGGCATTTCACGTTAAATCAGCAGAGTCTCTGCAATTCAGCAATCATGGATTTTAGAGTCTGTTATGGAAAATGACCAAATAATAATTGGCCTTGCATTTGGAAAATAAAATGGCTATTTCACTTCATAGCTGTTTGTGGGATGTTGCCCAGCACAAATTCGCAGCCGCATTTGCCTATAAATGCACAGTCACTACCCAATAAAATCCTGTGAAGTGCTTTGAGATGTCTCAACAGCATGATATATCTCCCAGTGTCTTGACCAACAATCCCCCAAATAAGGTTGGTCATTCACTTCATGGCTGTTTGTTGGACATTGCTGTGTGCTAATTGTCTGTTATGGTAACTGCACTTTACAGTATATCCTGTGAAGCGCATTAGGCCAACCAGCTGATGTGAAAGGAATCATATCAAAAATTGCAAGGATTACTATTAATTATTTCATAAAGTGACTTTCACGTGATGACGTCTCAAAGTGCTTCACAGGCTTTACTATGAAATGTCGTGACCTGTTCCACATCTTACTTTGGAATTTGCTATAGATTGTTTCACAACACTGATGTGGTGCATCACATGTCTGCCGTGCCAATACCTCTTAGCTACATTACTTTGCACGACTCGTGGAGGCACTCCATTGTGTCTTTTAACGTCAGATGGAGCAGGGAAAAGTTATATGCAGTTATATGATTAAAACTTGCTTTATAATAGTGCCTTTCACATAGGTTGAACATCTTGAAGCACTCAAATTCTTTTAAAATAAATCTGGGGTGTAAAATATTGTACCTGATGTGATAGTTATCACAAGCAATGATACAGAAGTCGAATTAAAGTGGTAAAACAATATACCCAAACTGACACTGAATTGCTGGGTTCTGCACAGTGCAGGTTCAAAGGACCTATTAAAAGTGGTGTTGGGAAAGCCCCGGATATCCTAGTGTAAAAACTGTTACCACTCAATGAACTGGTGCATAATTCTTCCTCGGTATCTCTCCTGGGTACTCAACAGAATTAAACAGTGTAGAGGATTATTGTTAAAAATCTAATCATAGTCATAGATGATTCTTCATACAGGAAAGTCAACCATTCAAATAATAATAATAATCCTTGCATTTGATATAGCACCTTATCACATCTTTGAGGCGTCTCAAAGCAGTTAAATAAGTATCAGTAATGAATAACTGTGTCCAGGAGCAGGATGAAACGCATTCCTTCTTGGGAAAGGTATAAGAGGGGTCCTGTTGGGACTGAGTTGGCTCCATGATGATGTGCATGGCAACAGGATGTCAGAATTGAGTTAACTCTTTGTGGCTGTCTCGGTAGTCCGGTTCCTGAGCTAGGTGGATCCACAGGACTCCAGGGCACTGATGATGACAGAACAGCCAATCTGTCTCATCGGCAGGATCTATAGGGACAGACCAGTCAGTGGGAGCAGAGATTCTTCCCACTCAGTTCCAGTCAATCCTGCAAGTCAAAGCCTTAATTGGGCCTTTAAGATCACATTCTGAGCTGTTACTATAATACTGGGGAGAAGAGGGGAGAGAAGCACTGCAGTGTTGGAGGTGCTGTCCTTTCAACGACATTAAATCGAAGACCCATCTGCTCATTCGGGTGAACACAAAAGGTCGACTGCTCGACAATATCTTCAAAGAGGAGAACATTTTGCTGGCCAACAGTCCTCCAGGAAACTTGGTTTGTTTGTAAAATTTTGGCTGAGTGCAACATGACTGTTGTGCGCGCCTACACACACCACTTGACAGTAATGACCTGTGAAGCACTTTGAGAAGTTTTAATGGAATAGACCCTATATAAAATGCTGGGATTATTATATTATTAGAACCAGCACATTACCAGAGAGTTTACAGCGAGTTTACGTTTACTTATAATGAAAGGACAGGGCTCCCGGAGATCAGCACGTTTTGCATTGCTCCCTGCATCTCGGAAACATGCTCGACTGTTTCCAGTCCAGTCATTCCTTTATAAATGAGATAGAAATTGACAGTGAGTCACTTGTCATGTTTGTTTAAAAATCAGTCAGTGTTTTAATCCGAAAAATAAAAACGCAAGATGGAAACATGCTGCAGTCAGTGGGTTCCTAGAAGAGAGAGATAGGCTAGCAATTTGGTTGTGAGGTGTTTTTGAGTCACTAAATTGCCAAAGCCTTTTACAGCTGAGCAAACAGGTCACGCAGAGAGATCTGTACACACATATTAATTTTCCCAAAGCCAATCCAGGTTTGAGCGAAAGGGATTGTGTTACATTTGCAGAGGCAATGTCTTACTGAGGTGATGTATCCATGTGCAAATGAGCCTTTGCTCTCACTTCAAAGTACGGATGTTTTGAGAAAGAGAATATCTAATCTCTGAGGAGAAAGCAATCTGTGAAATTTGTTTAAAATGTAAAGCCTTTGAAAGTGACAGGAATTTGCAGGCAAGACAGTACTGCAAAGTAATTCTCTCCACCACACCCTTATATATGCCCACTGTACGTTTGCGTACAGTAGTTTCTTTTGTCATTGCTCTCAATGACAGACTATGAGGTTTTAGCAAATTAACTCATTAGCAGCATTCCAACATGCACACTAGGGTCCCAAAGTCTTGGCTCTTGCTAAGCCAACCTGCACTTAATACTCCCAGGAATTAGGCAAGTGGGGTGTGTCCCACAGGAGAGAGAAAGAGTGCGCTTTCCATTCTAGATAGAGAGGAAACATTTCTATGCATTTGCAGGATATATGTGCAGAATTCTCAGTCTGGTTTAGTTTGGGGACTGTATGTATCAGACACCAGGCTGACTAAAAAAAAAAGAAAAATGCCTTCCACATCTCACCCCGATCATTGAAGGCATTAAGATCTGAATATGAGATTTATTCTGTTGTATGAAACCCATAAATATTGTCAATTCCCTCTCCTGAGATTGTTGCAGAAAGAGCTGCTGCTGTGATAACTGCTGCTGTTAATCCTGTGTCACTAAACTCTTGTCTCAATTGTTTGTACCTTCAGTTCGCTGCTCGAAGAGGATACTGTATCCGTGAAGGTGTCTGTAGCCTGTAACAGGATGGGAGTGTCCACCTATCACCAGCCCTCCACTTCTCCTGGGAGTACCCAAATCTTCAGCAGTGAAGTGCATAGTGCTACGGTTCTGGAGGTAAAAATTAAGCACAGTTCTGTGACATTCCTTTGTGCAAACCAGTCGTCAATTTCATATTGAATGATTAATCGGCAACAAGTATCATGGAATATACATAAGCATAAACACCATCATAGATCAGTTGGCTGAATGACCTGTTTCCGTGTTGTAACGCTCTATGCAACTGTGTAATTAAACAGTCTGATCACCTTCCCTCTTCAGGACTAGGGTCTGTGCCCCTTCTTGTAAAATTTATGGCTATGTTAAAACAAAATCTTATAATTATTTGTACCGTTCAAGGTCTTCAATGTTACAGTAGGATATCCCTTTGGCCTTTTCTAGTTGAACATTCCCAGCCTCAGTTGATTTCCTTGCATTTTAGATATTCCAGCTGGTTGACCTTTATTGTACTCTCCCTCTCTAGTGTCAAGATGACCCTAATGTGATACCGTGACCAAAATGTACGTTTTGCTTGGAGTATTTTGGGCTCTCTAACAGAAAAGTCTCTTCCACCAGGCTGGCAATCATTAACACCCAGCACAGCTCATGTAAAACCAATGGCTGATGAACTAAGTAATCCCTTCAGAGGCAACTAGTATTTTAAAATGGCTCCGGATCAGATTCAGAGGCTGATTTGATAGTTGGCAATTACAGAGTCGGAGCAAGTTGACCCCACAACATTGGTGCACATTCTGAGGTCAAGACATCACTGTGATATTTACACATTCACAGAATGACATTTGCCACAAGTGATCTCTGGGAGGCTTCTCTTCTCTTTTCTCAACCCCCATTCCACCACCCCCCTACCCACCAAGATCTTAACATAAAAGTAGCATTAGACAGTGCAGCAAATCACAAAGACAAGCCTTCCAGCAGCCTGGCAACTTAGGGCGAGTGAGCTATTTCCCTGATCAGCTGCAAAACACTTTCCCACAGACCTGCTACAGCCTTTTGTTCAACTTCACATCTGTGTCTCTTACACTTCTCCAGATTTTCATTAATATTTATTAAGCCTACCATGGTTACAGTGAAGGCTGAAACCCACTAAACCAGCATTTTACAGCTGCATTCTAAATATTGATTCCACATCGACTACAGTTGCTTTGCTTCAGATAATCTGTTTCCAGTCCGAGTAGATTTCTTGCCACCGAGATGTATAATTAGTGTTTTGCTTCTAGCTCTGCCTTTACTTTTTAATGGAAGAATATGTTTAAGTTGTAATATCGTCCTTACACACCTGCTTGTCATTACAGTGTGCAAGCTTTGCTCTCTCTCTCACTTTTTTCTCAGTGACTTCCTCTCCTTTTCTGAAAGTGCCACCTGACTCTATATACAGGAAGATAAGGATGATGAAGAGTGAGGCACCAGACCACACAATGCATTTAGCTTTCGACATTGCTTTGCTCATTTGGGTCATGTTTACTAGAACCAATCCCTTTTCAGTTTGCTGACAAACGGTGATGTGTCTCCTCACCGATATCTTACACACATGCCCCGCGTGTAATGGCATTTGAGCTCCCCGTTGGCTCAGTTACTGAAACAAATGGCTGGAGCTAAAGTGTACCATTAAAACTCAGGCTCTATTTCCTGTTCCTAACCAGTTACCCAACCAGAGTTCCCACTCCTGAACTCTATTCGGAGATCCCTGTGAGAAGGTGTGTGTGTGTGTGTACACATTGGGCAAGGATATGGTTTGACTATTCCTGTACTGTAGTCTGCTGCAGCACTCTCTTTGCTAACATAATGAAGAATTCTCACTTGGAGAGTTGGGCCGAAAGGGCACCTGTGGAACCACAAGCAGTGAGAGAAATAAGGAGTCAAAAATGCCTTCAAGGAAATAAAAACCTATGACATAAGTAGGAAGCCCTACAACTGACTGTATGGAAGGACGGAGGGGAAGGAAATTAGGAGAGAAGATTGGCAGATGGGGGGGGGGAAAAAACAAAAGTAATGCAATTTCTTTACTTCTCAGGGTTTTAACAACCTGAGGACCAATAGTTTACTCTGTGATGTTACTTTGGTGCCAGAAGACGGAGATGAACGTTTCCCAGTCCACAGAGCCATGATGGCATCTGCCAGTGACTATTTCAATGCCATGTTCACAGGTAAGTACCAATGTTTTTATTTTAAAGGAGTGTAATATTCTATCATATTTCCAGTGCTGTGGATCCAGCTTCTCTAAGCTCACTAAGATTTGCCTTGTGAGGGGAGGGGAATGGAGGAAAGAAAGTCCAAGTCCAGCCCAATCATGTGATGAACATATCACATGGTTCGCATTGCTAAATCCTTTAAATTAATGAAGTCATTTTGTACTTCCTTATTACTAGGACTTTCCACGAGATGTTCAATGTAGTGCTGGTCTTTAAGTCAGTGGTAATGCAACGGTTAATCCTCAAAGGGGATTGTATTTTATAGGCAAAATGTCTATACATATATGCAACACACAGGTTTGAATTCTCCTAAGTGTGACAAAAGATTTCTGCAAGTATCAGAGCCTGGCCGACCCAAAACAAACATGGGAGCTAAAGATCTGAGTTAGATACTGCAGAACTTTCATGTCCTTTCACCCTTGCGTTCTCATATTGATAGAAGTCACCACATTGTGACTGGGACGGAAACACGTGCATGTTCTCGCACTTCGGAAAAGTAGCTCAACCCATGGCTGAACTCAAAGTTCATCATCCCATGACTGCATTTAAAAATATGATCTTAAAGGGGGCACTGCTGATCATAATGTCTGAGTTATAGAAATCTGCTTGGTTTCTTATTCTAAGTGATGGACAGCAGTGTGTCTCAAGCCTTGGTGATGAGTTAAAAAAATTATAAATAAGAGCAAAACTTGTGAAGTGTGTGATGTATTCAGTTACACTGAATGCAACACACACTTCCAACAAGTAAAAAGGGATTTCGAAGACGTTTTTTCTCTTGGCTATCTCGGCTTATATTTCTTTAATTGGCTACTTATTCTTATTGTAGGATGTCAATGGTAGAAATGTGCCTCATTCACTTAATCTGTAATTAATCTCAGTTTCCATTCAAGAGGTTTCTTTTACATAAGAGTATGTTGTTATAATACAGATCCAAGTCCAAGATGTTATGGTGAAGCAGAAATTGCATTTGGAGATAATAATTTCAAAAAGCACATGACAAACCACTAAGACCACCTCTGTATCCACATATTCATATCAAGCACTCCGAGATGCTACCCCATGTGAAGGGCACTATATTACAGGGTGACCAAAAAGTTGTGATATCTACCCTATTGTCTAAAAAAAATCATAATTTCTTTAAGACTGTTTAAGACATTGTAAGGATATCACGACATTTGGTCACCCTGTAAACGCGAGCTGTTGTACATTTGAGAAAACTCTCCCAGCATTATGGTCTAATCTCGCTCCCAAAACAAATAAGATGCCAAATCACCTGGTTCTAGCCTGGTTAATATTTTTTTCAAAGAAATGTAGACCAAACAAACTGGAAAAGGAAGAGAATGATTACTGAGGTTTTACTGGGCAGCAACACATTACTGTTCAGCTTTGGTTGAAATCCAAATGTAGACAGGAGGAATGCAGATCTCTTTTTTTAAAAAAAGTGAGAATATTTGCAACTCTTTTTGTAATCCGCACCAACAGATGGATACAATGAGAATTCCTGAAATGCAATATAAAGCGTTCTGGGAACACAGAAACAGGAGTAGGTCGTTCTGCCTCTTTGAGCCTGTTCTGCTATTTTATTGGAGTGTAACAGATCTTTTAATCGCATTTCCCTGCCTTTCCCCCACCCCAGTATTTCTTAATATCCTTGCTGCTCAAGAATTAGTCTTCAGTCAATTTCAGTATCAGTCAATTTTGCACCTACAGTAGTGCCATCCATATTTTCACAACCCATTTTGTGTGCAGGAGTGTTTTCTGGTCTAGTCAGCTTAGCTCCAGCTTTTAACATTTTGCTGCCTTGTTTTGGCTCTATTTCCCAGAGGGAAGAAGCTGATGGAGCAGATGGAACATTTAAATCTCTAATTCCTGGTATAATTGGTTTCAGGTGGGATGAAGGAACAGGAATTGATGACAATCAAACTCCACGGAGTGAGCGGGATAGGATTGAAGAACATCATAGAATTCATCTACACTGCAAAGATGCCTCTGAACATGGATAATCTCCAGGACACCCTGGAAGCAGCCAGCTTCCTGCAGATCATGCCCATCCTGGAATTTTGCAAAGAGCTCCTGATTTCTCAGGTTTTAATAAATAATAAGCCCCTTTGATAAAACGCTTTTCACTTCAGGAAGACATTCTCAAAGTGGTTCACAGGATTTACCGTGAAGGGCAGTGACTGTTTTAAAAGCAAACACAATAGCTGAATTGCAGACAACCAGGTTCCACAAGCATGCTCCTCCAGGCCATTTTGGGTCAGCACCCAGACAGCAAGTATAGTTACGGTGACTTTTCAGCAACCCACAATTTGCATGAGATTATTATACTGAACCACAATGGTTTTGATGTTACCACAATAACCTAGATTGGTATAGATTTTCACTAAGGTAACAGCTTTGAGGGGAATTCAGAGACAGACAAGGAAGGTAGCATCAGGGTTAATAAATAATAATTAAAACATCCAATCACTGCATTTGATTATAGCACTTTTCATGCCAAGAGGACATCACAAAGTACTTTACAGGATTTCACAATAAAATGTAATACCTGTAGTGTCTACTTTGTAGGTGATATGAAGACATCTCCACAGTTCCCTTCAGGGAAAAAGAAAATTAATTAGCCCATGACCTCACAACACCCCAAGGCTTGAACCTCATTTGCTACATTGAGGCACCCTAGGAGCAGATGCACCATTGAAGATTTGGCACTCGCAGTGCCCACTACCCTAACATTGCTTGGAGAGTCACTCTGTAGTTAGTTCCCTGAAAAACTGAAATTCCAATAACACTACAGCTACAAGCACGAGTTATTTGAATCTGCACCAACCTAATTGTGAGCTGTTGGCAAGAAAGACAGGAGCTGTTGCAAGTCTGGCCAGTTATAGTGACCAGGGTCCCTCCTCCTTATCTCACTTAGCCATTTCTGGTGTCTCATTGGTCAGTTGTTCGTTCCCTTGTTTACTGCGAAGGACATAATACACACAGGCCTCTCGGCCAGCAGCCATCTTAGTCCCCAAAAAGCCAACTGACCTCCATTTTGTTCTGAGTTTGCAATTGGAGTGCTGCAATTCAACCTAATAGTGTGGCACTTACTAGGATAACCCACGGTATTATGCAATACAAATTTACATATATATATATAGTGCCTTTCATGTTGGGGAGACATCATAACACACTTAACAATCCTGGCCTAGCAATCTGAGCTGGCAGTGGGAGCTGAGAGGGATGGGAAGGGGAAACCGGAAGTGTGGTGAAAGTGGTGGGTCTTGAAATGGACCTGGAATGAGATGAAGGAGGGAGGGAGTCGGAGGAGTTTTGATGTTATGATGTAGTGTAGAAAGTGCCATTGCTGATAACATCTGAATTAAGTAAAATGCTGCTTTAATACGGGTCACTGCTATACTGCAGAGTTTATTTAACAGGGTTGAACTATAGCTTGACTTAACTTTGTGCTTGCTGGCTAACCACCCTTCAACTCTTGTCACACTTTCTCAGGTGTGTCTTGAGAACTGCGTAGAAATTGGACGCATCGCCAGCTCTTACCACTTGTCTGAAGTAGATGATTACATCAAAGATTGCCTCCTGAAGAACTTCGCCAACTTGTTGAGCAATGGGGACTACATCAAGCTCTCATATGACCAGCTGGCCTTTGTGCTCAGCAGCGACAGCCTGCAGAACTGCCCAGAACTCGAGCTATTCAAGGCGGCTTGTCAGTGGCTGAAGCAGGAGGAGGGCCGTATGCAGTTTGCTGCGAAGCTGATGAAGAACATTCGCTTCCCACTGATGTCTCCACAGCAGCTCCTGGACCACGTCCAGAAGGTGGAGTTCATGCGAACGGACACCACGTGTGTCAATCTTCTGCTCGAAGCCAGCAACTATCAGATGTTGCCCTACATGCAGCCCGTCATGCAATCGGAGAGGACTCAGATCCGTTCCGATGAAACTCATCTGGTCACCCTGGGAGGCGTGCTGCGTCAGCAGCTTCTGGTCAGCAAGGAGCTGCGCTTGTTTGACGAGAAGAGCCAAAGTTGGAAGTCCCTGGCGGCTATGGATGTGCCCAGGTACCAGCACGGTGTGGCTGTCATTGGCAACTTCCTGTTTGTGGTCGGCGGACAGAGCAACTATGACACCAAGGGGAAGACTGCCGTGGATACGACGTACAGATACGACCCACGCTACAACAAGTGGAAACGCATGGGCTCCTTAAATGAAAAGAGAACTTTTTTCCACCTCAGTGCTCTTAAAGGACATTTGTATGCAGTCGGAGGCAGGAACGTCGCTGGAGAATTAGGTAACATTTTAGTAAACCCAATTAACGCTCAGTCAGTCCATTTAGCAGCTCTGTGCGACTGCCAGGATAGTGTGTTGTGGGGATGGGAGGTTCTTGATGGTATGGCTTGGTGATATCATACCGGGACTGATAACTTGGTTTAGTTGGCAGCAAGTTTAGGCCCCACTTTAGGAGTTTGAATTCACAGTCGAGATCGTCACTCCAAATACAGTGCTGGGGGAGTGAGTGCTCCACTGTTAGAGGTGACATCCTTCAGATGAAACATTAATCTGAGGTGCCATTCGCCTGTTCAGGCGGACGGTAAGATCCCATGGCACTATTCGAAAAGAGAAGTAAGTTTCTCCTGGTTAACTGGTCACATCTCAAACTACTGTATTATTACAATGTTTGACTGTATTAGGCTGTGTTGGACCATGACCAGTTTGTGTGGGGGTGGGTGGGGGCTAAGGCAAAAGGGTTGCGCTAAACTACTTGCCTTTAATATTGCTTAGCTTGCCTGAGCATGTACTTTAAGTGATTTCAATAGCTCATTAGGAATGAAAGTAGTCGGTCAAAAAAAGAACAAATATTCGGACATCTGTTTTTATTTCAGTTTTAAAAGTGTGGTGACTTGATCATATTACAATTGATTCCATTGAGAAGCGTTAGATATCTCCAGCACACATTTGTGAAGATAGACAGGATTTTCCATCGCTTTGTCTAGTGGTTGAAATCTTTAATAGGAGAAACAAAACGAAAACTTCTGTTTGCATTTGTCTAGATCTGGAAGCAAGTTTTCCACAGTTTTCCTTTTTTGGTAAAACAAGAAAGAGAGATAGCCACTAGCAGATCGGAAAGAGAGTTCAGGAGAAACTTCTTTGCACAGAGGGTGGTGACATTGTGGAAAGTTGTGGTTAAAGCAGAAAGCATTGATGAATTTGAGAGGAAACTCGATGAGAGCATTGGGAGAGAAAAGAGAAATAATCTTCCTTGCATTTGATATCCGTCCATCAAATACACATAATCACATCACTTTACACTATATCCTGTGAAGTGCTGTGAGAAGTCTCGATGATAAATTCAATGATTATTTGCCATTGTAATTAAAAGATTATTCTCATACTGTTTTAACCAGATATATCCAGCAGTATTTAGTACGCTGCATGATGAGCTCTGGTGTGACCTTGCTTGAGAATAACAAGTAAAACCTGTGGGATCTAATGTACTACATTTCTTAATAGGATTCCTTAATAAGAAATCTGACTTGTGCAACTGGAGTTCCTTCCAACAACCAAAAGTCCATGTCAACAGTCTGCAGGAGCACCATTGAGCCACAATCTATTAATAGAGCAGAGTTAGAAATCCATAGAGCAAGTAGCAAATGTATGGAATAGCTCCCTCGGGAGACATTGGAAGCAGAAGGTGTTGATGCTTTCGAAAGCAAGTAAACTAGATTTCTTTTAGGAAATAATAACTTGGGATAGAGTATATAGTTTGGGACATGACATATGCATGCGACTGCCAGGATAGTGGAAGGCAAATTGGAACTACCTTGGTCTTCTTCTGTCCAGCAATTCTTATGTTTATACTATAAATTAGGCCCTATATTTCCTAGTATGACCAGTTGATCGAGCATTTTTGTTTGGTGAAAGGTAGTAAAAGGCTATGCTTGAGAGCGGATCATGATTTGCTTTGGGATGTCCTCCAGACGTGAAAGGCACTATACAAATGTAATTTTGTTGATGTTGTTCATTGAGTTCAAGCCTCCAGACAGCTGTTGGCTTCCCAGAGTTTTGCTAAGTGCAGTGATCTCTGTAGCATGCCAGACGGAAACTGCCCTTAGATTAGAATCAATCATACTTGATGGCTGGAGCAGTGTTATCAGCCACTAGGTAGTTTTTCTTTTCATGTGTCAGCAGCAGTGTTATGACGATCTCTTTGATGCCTTCTCACCATAAAAGCCTGGTGAAGGAAGTGCCATTAATGTACTTGTGGGTAAAAGACCAAACTCTATCCAACCTTCACCATTGTTGCGTAGAACTGTCACTTTAAACAAGAATCAGGAACCTGTTCTGTTGAACCCTCTTCAATCTTAGGAAAGACAAATAAGCAAGTAGATTAATCTCTGTTATTCTGTTGTTGTTTTTGATAGCCACCGTTGAATGCTATAATCCAGCAACCAATGAGTGGACGTACGTGACTCGAATGAGTGAACCTCACTATGGACACGCTGGGACTGTTCATGGGAAATACATGTATATATCAGGTCAGTAAAAACTACATGATCGGCAGTGAAACAGCTCCACTGTTATAGAATTGCTTACACTTGGGGTTCAAAAATTGGTTATTGGAAATTAACATAACCGGCACTTTCACAATACTCCTCTGGGGCTCAAAGTGCTTTGCAGAACTTATTGCTAACGTAAATGACTGTGTATTTGTAGGGCACAGCCGATGTCCCACAAACAGCCATGAAGCGAATGATCATTTTTAACTGGGGGGAATTGTTGGTTAGGACACTGGGAGAAACTTCCTGCACTTTTTGAATAGTGCCACGGGATCTTTAATGTCCACCTGATCAGACAAATACGTCTCCTGTAAGGCTTCCTGCAGGAGACTCGTTTGTCTGATCAGGTGGACATTAAAGATCCAACTACGTTACACTGACTCGCCAGGGTTAGCCCTGAGGTGATCTCGGGGAGGTGACATACATGGGGATTTCAAGCCAAAACTTGAGATTTTCAAGGTCTCGGAATCCTGCCGTTACGGAAAGACCACGATGACCACTTATGTATTTTCCCTGGTTTTAATAACCAGATTTTTGAGGATTTTGGTAAACCTGACAAGCCAACCTATAAAAGGTCAAAGGCCAAAGAGAGCCTGGGAAAGGTTAAACCTCCAGCAATGCTGATTTTGCCAGTGACATTCCCTTGTTAGTGTATGGGAGACTGACGTCAGATGTCATGCCATAGACCCGTCACCCTCCTTAAAGTTGCCCTGTTAAAATCTGTGCTTTACCTCAGGTGGGATCACCCATGACACATTCCAGAGAGAGCTGCAGTGTTATGATCCAGAAACCGACAGCTGGTCTCAGAAAACCGAGATGTCCACTGTGAGAGGGCTGCATTGTATGTGCACGATTGGGGATCGCCTTTACGTCATCGGGGGAAACCACTTCCGAGGCACGAACGACTACGACGACGTACTGAGCTGCGAGTACTACTGCCCGGCCGTGGACGACTGGACCGCCATCGCCCCAATGCTGCGCGGACAGAGCGATGTTGGCGTGGCCGTCTTCCAGGACAACATTTATGTCATTGGTGGCTACTCCTGGAACAATCGCTGCATGGTGGAGATCGTTCAGAAGTACGACCCACAGAAGGACGAGTGGGAGAAAGTCTTCGATGTGCCTGAGTCTCTCGGCGGAATCCGGGCGTGCACCCTGACCGTTCACATGCCGGAGGAGGAAACGGGTTTGCCATCTCAGGAGTCACCGCTTGTGCCACCAGACGCTTAGCAGATGGACACCAACTCCTGACAAGTGACTGCCACGGATTTTTCACTCGTTACGGGTTACCTTACACTTATTGTGAAAAATGGCTCCTTTGCTGCCTCTTTCTAATGTCCTTTTTCCCCATTAAAGAGGACACAATGAAAATATCCCTATAATTATCCAACAGTGTGGAATAGAACCCCCAGTGTTTCGTTTTAACAGAGTCCACTGAATTATATTCATGCCAAATACACAGGTGCCATATGGGCTTCAGAGCCAGTGATCAAGCTCGCCATTAGGTTGACAACATGATTCCAGGCTATAGATCCTTAAACTATTAGCATTTCCATAGAAACTCCCATTTCGTGGGCCAACTGGTTCTGTATATTTTCAATCCCTGCAAACAGTTCACTATGGGTATACAATGGGATTTGTTGTCATATTTAGCATTCAGTATTGATCATCAGATATATTCCATTGTTCAATCTTTACTTGTGCCACTTGGCAATTAAAAGAGACAGGCACCATTGTGATTCCTTCGCCTCTAATAAACAAGTTTCAGCAACTCTAAATGAACTGTACGGGCAGACGATCGCCATCTTGCCCATCCCCAACCTCAGACTGGTGCCCTATTAACCGTGAGGAAATTAAAGCTGATCACGTTTATGTGAGGAAAGAAAATGCTCTCCTCTCAAACGTACACACCACACACACACCTGTGCTTGTTACCTATAGCATTGTGAATTGCTGAGAGATGTTAAAAGTGGGTCATCTTTGTGAAGTGCGAGTTATTTGGTTTGCTTTTTAAAAAAAGAGAAAATTTGAATGGCGTTTCAAAGAACAAATTTGAACATCATCAGAAAAGTAAATTGTTAAAACAGTGCGAGTCATCTCCTTTGTTCATTCCCCCAAATGTTTTTGTGGGTACCAACCCCCCACCCACCCCGTTACTCTCTGAGTGCAGTTCCTGGGGCAGAGAGCCTTGATCCCACAGCACTGCAGGAACTGAATGGGTGTCAGTGAAGGTCATCCTCGCTAGAGAAGATGTTTATTGGTGAATCAAAACTGATGTTATGGAGAGAAGGGTTTGAAGCAGGTTAGATCCCATTGCACTTTTTGTACAACTCGGGCAGTTTAACCATCCATTTCTTAAAACAAAATTGCTAACAAGCCAGTGATCTTAAATTCAAATCAAAGATTAACATTCCCAGCCTTTATGCTTCCCTTCAGATCAGCATTTCTGCATGCATAGCTCACGGCAAAGATACTGGGAAGAAAGTGTCAAATAAAACGGGTTTAATAATAATATTTTTTTTTCTCTTTCATTTTATTTCTTCTCCCCCCTGTTACGCTCGCTCACCTTTCACACAATGCGCCATTCCCATATCAGGCACATTGCTCCCGGGATTCTGCTGGCGGTTTTGAGCTGATGGCCACAAGATGTGCCATAGCAGGTCAAGTATTACACTTATTCCTTTCTCTTGCTCCCGTTCCCTCTGTCTGCCTGTGGATAGTTTGCATTTTGATATAGCGCTTTATCACTTTATGAGATGTCTCCAAGCGCTTTGCAGGATATACTGGAAAATGGATTGACTGTGTATTTTATGGACGAAGCACAGCAGCCAGTTTGGGCACTGCGACATCCACAAACAGCCATAGAGTGAGTGACTGATTCAATGTTGGGGATTGTTGCCCAGGACACCAGGAGAAACTCCCTTCTCTTTTTGAATAGTGCCAGGGGATATTTAACATCCACCTGAACAGGCAGACAGGACATGTCTCATCAGAAGGACGACACCTCTGACAATGCAACACGCGTGCCCACCACTGCGTTGGAGCATCAGCTTAGACTATAGGATTCCAAGTCTCGACGTGGGGTTTGAACCCACTGCCATCTGTAACAGAGGCGAGAGTGCTACGACTGAGCCAGGTTGACGCACAAATTTCAGTTATTTAGCAAGTTGCAGTGTTGCACAAGCAGTAATCCACTCAGCAACCATGTCCTATCATTGCATGACATGCTGCATCAGCCCATCAATATGCCTTGTCACCAAGTTACTCTAACCTGTTATTTGAAATGTAAATGAACCTTTGATAACATTATTTTCTTAGTGCAATTTTTTGTCAGATCTATTGATTTATTTTTAATGGAGTTTCTGTTTCATATGATTACTTTCATTGTCTATAATTGTTCAGAAGGTTGGTCTTCATATACCGTGCCCTGTAAGAGTGTACCTCATAAATCAATAAAACAATTTTCATTTTAAGATACTGGACTGAAAGCAGATCTTCACTGAATGGATTTCAAAGTATGGCATTTGCCACAAGTGTAGCTCTGTTTTGCACACTGTTCATCTTGAGAAGCTACCGAATTCTCTGGACTATAACTTCACAATGTGAGTGTGTTAAAAACATGTTGAAATTTTTTTTTCAACAGCAACAACTAGCACCCTTCACGCAGGGCAGCATCTCAGAGCGCTTTCTCAGTGGCAGAATCTGACGCCGAGCCTGGGGGGAGGGAAGAGGTGACCGTAAGAATGGTCAAAGAGGAAGGTCTTTAGGTCTGATCTGAAAAAGAGGGAGGAGGGGGCAAGGTGGAGGGATTCAGGGAGAGGGTTCCAAAGTTTGGGGGCTGTTACCTTTCGTGTATTTTAGTTTTGTTAGCTTTTGAAACGGTTTGTACGTACGTACTTCCCAAAAGGCAGGTCATCTCTCCGCTAACCCCTCCCCACAACCACCACCATTTGTGCCTTCACATATTCCTGTCTTTGTGTTTACAATGACCCCCTCCCCTCCCATATCCCTCACAATAAGTATTCCATGCAGTGGTAATTGTACTAACATGTGATGTTTTCTTTAAAAAAATCCTTAGAAAAAAATCAAATGGGGCCTTCTTCCAGTAACAGGAAGCAAATCACATGAACTCAATGAACCCAGTTTTCTTTTGAGCAGATCCTACTCACCAGTCTAGGTTACTTATTCAGGAATCTCATTGAAATTAGCTGCATTATAGATCCTGCTATAACATTACCTGATCAGCAGACAAATTGGACTAAACTACTAATTTTATTTCCAGAAATGAAACGGTAAGTGATGATAATAGAGAATACTATTAGGTACAAGGTATCACAGAAGCAGTGGAACTATTCCATTTTACAATTTCATCAGTGGATTCTGTAAATTCACTGACCCATTCATCTCTAAAGTGTCTTTCTTCACTGCTTCATCCTGTGCAAAAGATAATTGTAATAATACTTACAGTTTAATCAAGTACATTCCATTTACAGACATTAAGATTTAGAAACTATTCTCGGCTTTATGTATTTGTGATTGAGTGTGACCATTGTTGGCTACACTTGCACCATATGGTCCAAGACGCTCGTGTGAGTAAAAACAATTTACAGGCACAGCCTTGCGGAACAGACTGGGAAGTGAAACTCCTCATGACAGTAAGTTTAGGTTAGGCCAGGATGCAGCTGCAACCACCTCTCTGCTTACCACTCAGTTAATAGATTGACTGTACATCCATGAAAACCTTGAGAAACAGTATTATAGTGCACATTGAAAGCTAAAGTGCCTATTTCTATTACAGGAGTTGTTAATAACTCCAAGTTACAAATACAATCTCTTTTCAGCAAAAGGAAGTGTATCACATTGACTGATCAACCTGCAAGCCAAAGCTTTAATAGGTAGGATGGTCCTAGCTGGAGCAAGCAGCAGGAAACTTGCGAGACCAGGCTTTTTGTTTTAGTCAGCCAATTGTTTGATATACTTGGTAAACCTATCACTATGCTTAAAAGTATCCAAAACGGATAGCGTCCCACATGTGTATTCCACCTGCACATGGTAATTTCCCTAGAATAGAAATGGGTACTCCCTCTGTGGCGGGATGCACCTTGTTTAGCTAATTCCAAAGAATATTAGGCACAGATTGGCCAAAGCCAAGGCTTGGGAGCCCCAGAATCCCCCTTGTGTTAGGGTATTACTGTAATTCAACCAACTAAAACCACAAAGCTTGAATCCATTGGCAGTGTGTCTCCTGTAGAAAAACTATCCATTTTGCACCAATTTAAATGCGGAAGAATTTTAAAACATTTGACTGGATTTTGCTTTCCACGAGTTCAACTTTATATAAAGTTTGCTGATGACTGTGATTTTAGGTTCGAAATCACAAGAGAGGTTTGGATTACTGAACCAAGCCGTTTCTTAAGTGAATCCAGTGTCTTGGCTTCAACTACCCTGGTACCCAGTTGCAGCTGCTGTTTATCAGCAGCTAAATAAAGAAATACTTCCAAGTGTCTGTCTTAAAATTGTTTTTCATAACCTTAATCCTGTGATCATATGTCCTGCTGCCTTGGAGCACACAAAAATATTGCACTTGGTTTTCTTCCTCTATTCCATTCATTGTCCACACTGAGAAACAGGTTTTCTTGGCTCTAGTTTATGCACTTGTCCTCCTCTATTATTGCAACTCACAACGGGGTGTAATTTGCAGTGATTCTGAACAGGATAAGAAATCCCATTCAAATTTGACCTGTAGGTACTCCACTCGAAAGGCAGATTGTGTCAAATTGTGTTTGATGTATTTCAGGTCATCAAGTCTAACTCAGGTTTCTTTTAAGGAAATCCATTAAGAAATAACTCACACGTAAGGACCGTAATGAAACTTTTCTGCGTATTCTAACACACCATTAAGAGTGTCGACATTGACATTGTAAATTTGAGAGGCTCAGAAGATGGGGCTTACACGTACCAAACACCTTGTAGAAAAGACTGAGTACTAAACAACCCTCTTCATATTGCTTCAGAATTTTTTTTCTTTTAAAGTGTAGACAGTGGAAAGTAGAGCTGAAGTTGCACGGGTTTGGAGAAATGTTACTGCAGAGAGTTTATTTCAGTGTTCGAGCTTCCAATAGTTAACAGAGGATCTTCTAATGATAATTTATAATATATGCGGTGGTACTTATGTTTTTTTTACTACAGCTCTGAAGCAAAGTTACATAACAGTATTCATGTTGAGCCAAAATATTTTTTATATCACAATTGGAGTTGCTTCAGGCTGGAGCAATGAGCATTAGAGAACCCCACAGAAACAGGCAGGAATCAGAGGATAGTAGCAATATAAATGCAAAGAAACACTATTTCTCTCCAATGAATAGTAGGCCATAATGGAGGTGTTACATATATCTGCTTCAAAAACTATTTGGTTCAAGATCATTTGTTTGAACTGCACAAAAACACTCCGACTTGTTCCAGACTAAAATGAAACAGGAAATCTGTGTCTAATCTATAAAAGCCCAGTTTCTGTAAAAGTACTCCAGACAGGGACTGGAGTGTGAATCTTAAAACAATGGTAGACCCCTTTGTCAGATCACTGCTGGGGGGAGGGGGAGATTATGGTCAGTTACTCATCATAAATTCCTTGTTTGGCGGGGTGGGGGGGTGGTCTAACTCTAAGACATGATCTGATTGTTGAAAACAAGAAACATAAGCAAGCAGAATCTGCAAAGTATGATTCTGTGATTTTCCCATAGGGTCTCATTGTTATCATCTTCAAAAATAACCAGCTCAGTTTCCAACTGGCAAAATGTTATAATTACTCTTTTGTAAATCATTTTCAGGAAAAAAATCTTAAATCATAGATTTCTTCGAATGAGCTAATATTTTACAGATGAGTAGGTATTAGATAACTCATGGAGCCAAATGCCTTAAAGGTGGTGAATAAAACATCTGCTTCTGTATAAATAATTCATAGTTGGAATAGCATCTTGTTACCAAAATTCACTGTTGATCTTGATTTTGAGCATGATATAAAGAGGTTTCCCAAACTTTGGGGCAAAGCAAATTGCGCAAATTATCTGCCTCTTCACCCAGAAATACACTGCACTTTACAGGAAATCCTGTGAAGCAATTTGAGACATCCTCCGGGCATGAAAGGCGCTATACCAAATGTAAGTAATAACAATAATATACTTTGATTACAATAAGCTTATCTGCGATGATAATTTTTAAAAATCAAACAAGTATTTCCTTTTACAAAACTGCCCCTTTGGTTTTCTGTTGTTTGCCTGGTTGGTTGCTGTGGAATTCATGTGGCTACATGTTTTGCTTCTCCTAAAACCGATTCAATTGTCGCTCTGCATGCGGATCTCATGTTGCCAAAGGCAGAGTTTTAAATGGGCCATGCATTCTAGAAACAATGAATTCATCACGTGGGTGCAGTAGGCTGTAATGAGGACAAGCAGACAGGTCAACTGATACATTGGATTTAAGTCAAGCCTGTCAATTAAGGTGCCCGTTGACAGCTAGAATTGCTCATTATTCATCAACCCCATTTTTTAAAAAAAATAGTGAATATTACAGGATTTCTAACGTTCATTCTTGCCTCACAACCAAGTAATTTTTGGTTATAAAATTCCAACCCAACCACGATGAGCAGAATGGCCTTCTTTTATGCCATGAATTTCTATGGTTCTAAGTGAAGCATTTTGTCCACTTTTTAAGATTGTGCAGCAGTTAAGAATTCTTTTTATTTAATTCAGTCTCAGTAGCTCTGGTAGCTGTTTTTCAGATTTCTTAAAAAGGAGTCATTAAATGGTTCGAAAACTATTTATGAAATAGAAACGGTAGAATACTGAAAACCACAAGCTAGCTTAAAAACGTTTGCTTGCAATGATAGATTTGAATGAGTCTTCCAAGCATCTGATCCAAGGAGCACAAAAATAATCCAAATATTGAATTCCCTTTTATTCCCCCACCTCCACACTTTAATAAATAACCTTTCCAGCTATTCATTGATAACAACAACAACAACAAGATTCCATTTATAGAGCACCTTTCACGTCAGGCGGACGTCCCAAGGCGCTGGACAGTTGGGTCAGGACCTAAGCAGGGGGGGGAAATGGTCAGGGGGAGGGGAGGGAAGGGTGGGGGCGAGGAGGGGGTAGAGAGTTGAGAGGGGAGCTGAAGGCACGGTCAAAGAGAAAGGTCTTGAGACTGGCCTTGAAGGAGGAAAGGGAGGAGGCGGCGAAGGCACTGGGGGTAGAGTTCCAGAGCCTCGGGGCTGAGAGGCTGAAGGCCCGGCCACCGATGTTAGGGCGGTTGGGGCGGGGGATGTGGAGCAGACCAGAGCCAGAGGAACGGAGGGTACGGGCAGGTAAGTAGGGGGATAGTGGGTCAGAGAGGTAGGAGGGAGCAAGGCCGTGAATGGCCTTGTAGGCGAGGATGAGGATCTTGAATTTAATCCTCTGGGGGATGGGAAGCCAGTGGAGGCGAGCGAGGGTGGGAGTGATGTGGTCGCGAAGCCTGGTGCGGATAAATATTTTCTGTATAATACTACAAAGTTCTGACAGATGATCTGACCTTCAACATAGCAGCGACTGAAATAATTAAGAGTGATCCATTATTAAAAAGATTTCTTCAAACTGCTTGATTGATCTTTTTCTTAGAGTTTACTAGTCTAATGTAATTGCTCCCACTAAGGCACAGAGCACCTGGAAGGCATCTTATAACAAGGTTCTCTAAATCCCCTGAAGATCTGACTTATCAAAACATTTAAATAAAATATCATTGTTAGAATCAAACACCAGATAACCCTGATTTGAAAAATGTGTTGGTGGATTGACTTCCAAGCAAGCCTGACGTTTTAGCAAATAACAATTGGCTGGAGGACTTACACTGCTTGTTACTCTCATCTGCCTGGCTTTGATGAGAAAAGCTTAATCAATATTCTAAAAGAGCACTGAGCAATGTAACAAATTTGTATCTTAAAGTATGAATAGACATCAATATTTGGATGACATATGGGGATCGTTGCTAAATTAGTGGCTGGAATACCAATATATTTTCAATTTGTTGTCATCTGTCAGCACTCCAGATCATCCTCCTTTGCCCAAGGTTGTATATGAGCATGTGGATGGTTAGTTTACATGAGCTACGAAATCCAATTTCTCCCCAATTACAGTGTGCACAAGACACATTAGTTGGTTAGGAAAGCAAAATAATCAAACTGCAGTAATACCATTCTAATGACAGTGAATGCTAATGGAAGGAAAACATAATAAATCCCACAACATGTTTGCTATCATATAAAAAAACTTACCATGAGGAAAGGACAAAACTTAAGAAGTTAACTGATGAAGGAGAAAACAGAATCACTGAGACATAAGGAAAACCAATCCGATGCTAAATGATTCAACAGGGCATAAGATCACAAATTCAGATGAAGAAGGCTTGTTGGCTCATTTAAGCTCATCCTTTCAGAATACACACCGTGCTGTCTTCCCATTAGCGCATCGATTTGTTCTTTTAATAACACATCCACACGTTGTGGTAACTAGTATCACCTGTCAACCACCCTCTGTGTAAAGAAATACTGTTGGTATCTATCTTAAAATTACCCTTCACAATCCTGAACCATATCTTTGCCCTGATGCTTTGGCATATCTAAAAATATTACAGGTTGACTTTCTCAATCCCAGTTCGCATCTATAAAATCCTCTGTGAGATGCTTGTTTGCAAAACTGAAGACCTCTAACTCATCCAGTCATTCCTAGCAACTCATTTTTCTGTCACTGAGAAATCATCTGTTGCTCCCTCAGACTGTCTCTATGGACTGACGTTTGTCTAGAAACATAATTACAGTAGTACTCTAGATACAGACAGACCGAAGCACTATTCAGCTTGAACATGACTCCTTGCAAATCTCACAATATATTTGAAAATAGAAATTTCAATAACTATCTCACACCTGAGTATTACATTTTAGCCCGCATTGTGGAAACCAGTAAATGTTATTTTTAATGCTGATTTCAAACATGTCTCTTTATGAATGGTCTCAGACAGCAAGTGGCAAATATTCAAAGTGTTAATGAAAGTAATTGGATGCTGCCCCGGATAGATTGTGGCTTGCATTTCATTGAGCTTGATAACACTAACAGTGACTTCACTCAGGAGTTCTTTACCTCTCGGCTCTCTCCTGTCCAAACACATTTGAACATTTTCAAGTAGAGTGACTAAGATCCAATAAGAACACAGATTGAGTGTGAGCTATTTGACAGGTTGGCTGAGTTTGCTTTGTACCCTGCAGGTAGACTTGTATTCAACAACTAAATTAGTTTCTGATATCATTCAACCATTTCATGAGGAGTTTTCAGTTTTCTAACTACCAGATTTGTATAATAAGGAAACTTAATTAATTGAACGGTTACATTTACCTTATTTTGGCCATATCCACCTAAGGGCTTGAGCCTTCCATTTTGTTCACATTAGGTTATTATACCCTTAGGAGCTTGTTTGATAAACCCAGGTGTATGGGATGATTACCCTGAGTTGTGCAACTGGTTGGATAATGGTTAAGAATCAATGAAAAGCTTTAGTTATTAATGAATTGGTTTCAATGGTTGTTAAACACATAAAGCAACTGCAATTCCCTTTGGACACATCCATTTATGGAGTGGTTTACACATAGCACATGATGTGTCTAAATTTATGCAAGATTTTCACATTGCACACACTGGACCCAATTGTGTGGCACATGGAGCTCTTTAAAACATCATGTGAAGGGGCATGATGGAGCATTGAGTTGATGTAACATCATATTGTACATGGAATGAGAAGGGATAGGTTCAAACTATCAGTCATTGTATGATTGATCTTAAGATAGGCAGTGAGCACAGTGAGCAGTGAGAATGAGATTTCAGACTGGAGTCACTTCCTAACTGTAGAGAATTGACAGAAGCCTGCAGATTCATTCCCTGCATGTCCTCTTGGTTTAGTTTATGCATTGCATTCAGAATAGGAAAAAGGAAAAGTATTGCAGCAGATGTAATAAATAAAGGCATCATTTACATTTGTTGTTTACCAGGTAGAACACAATGCACAATAAGGAAGAGTTCATCAGTGTAGAAGAGGTTAATCATCTATGTCTTCCTTGCAAGCAGAATTAAGCAATAGGAGGAAAATTCCAGCTCGTCTCATGTGAGACCAGTCTGTCTTGAAATTTAATATCACACAGAATGGTGGAAAATTCTGAACTTCAGTCTTCGCTCGGCAGACGGTTTTCTTGCACTTCTTGAAAGAAATCAGTTTGTAAATTAGGACTGAATTTTCCACAATTCTGCATAATCTTCAATTTTCAGNAAAAAAAAGGCGAGGTGAAATTTCGGTCTTAATGTATTCTCCTGTCCCATCATGGACATCTGCAGGGTACATACTGAAAGTAAGAATAAAACACAATGAGCTACCCGCTTCAGCAGAACAAACACAAAAGTACATGGAAATATGAAATAAAGAAAACATCATATATGTTAACATCCACTACTGAATCACTCTACATCATTGCATGTGGATATTTCTAACAGGTGCTCGTTTACATTTTTTTTTAAAAATTACGATCAACTATAACCTGCGTCATCTCAGAAAGAACAGACTGTACAGCTTGTATGAGATTTTTTTTAGAACAGCAGAACGTAAAACATTCCCAAAGCTTTCAACATAAAAAATACAGCAATTTAGGCACTGAGTGGAGGAGTGGTGTGTCAAAACAATCTCGCAGAGACATACCAGTGTCTGAACCGATGAGAATTAAAATGACAGGCTGACAATAATGCTGATTGCCATGATGTGCAAGCACAGAACAACAAAGGACTGTCTGAAGAATAGACGGGAAGGAGAAAATGTAGCTTGCTTGTTGCAGTAAATCTGTCGCATCAATCTTTTAAAATATTAATAATAATCTTTGCATTTGATACACCATCTTTCACTAGAGGATATCTCAAAGCGCTTCATAGGATTTAATAACAACAACAAAATTACATTTGTATAGCGCCTTTCACATCAGGAGTACGTGCCAAGGCGCTGGACAATCAATGTTTCGGACACGAGGTGGGGGTTGGGATCAGGGAGGCTGGAGGGCAGAGGGTGAATGGAGAGTGATCGAAGGCACGGTCAAAGAAGAAAGTCTTGAGAAGGGGCTTGCAGGAGGTAAGTGAGGGGCAAAGCAGAGGGACTGTGGGATGGAGATCCAGAGGGTGGAAGCAGAGTGACTGAAGGCAGGTGAGGCAGGCAACGTGAAGCAGGCAGGTGCCTGCTGTGCGGAGGGTGCGGCTACGTTGGTAGGAGGTTAGGAAGTTGCAGAGGTAGGGGGTATAGCAAGGCCATGAAGGGCTTTGAATCTGAGGACCAGGATCTTGAACTGTATCTTCTGTGTGATGGGAAGCCAGTGGAGTCGGGCGAGGATGGGGGTGATAGGGTCGTGGAGCCTGGTGTGGGATAGGACACGGCCTGCAGAGTTCTGGATGATCTGCAGCCTATGGAGGGAGGAGTTGGGGAGGCTGACAAGCAGGGAGTTTGCATAGTCAAGCCTGGATGTTATGAATGCGTGTATGAGGGTCTTGTCGGCCTGTGGTGTGAGACTGTAGTGAAGCCGTGTGATGTTGCGAAGGTGGGGGAAGGCAGAGCTGGTCATGGCATGGATGTGGGGTAGAAAGGATAGTTGATGGTCAAACAAGATGCCAAAGTTCTGGACTGGCTCAATGAGTGGAGTGTGCAAACATGGATGGTGATGCTGTCAGTGCTTGAGGTTGTGGAGGCGCTGATGGGAGCCAATCAGGAGGGTCTTGTTGATGTTCAACTATAGAAAGTTAGCTCTCATCCAGGACTTGATGTCTGACAGACATTCTGTCAGGACAGCAGTGGTCCTGGAGTCGAGGGAGGAGGCAGAGAGATAGAGTTGGGTGTCATCCGCATACATGTGGAAGTTGACCCCATGTCTGTAAAATTCAGTAATTGTCTATTTAGTAAGTGAACATGGCAGCTAATTTGCATTCAACTATGTCCCACAAAAAAGCCATGAATAATTGACCAATTACAGCTGTTGAATGTCGCAATTTCGTTCCTATATTTAATTATTTAACAGGAATCTTTGTTAAGCATTCTGCTCAAATGCCCATCGACTTCCATCGTGGGTCACGTTATAATAATAATAATAATCCTTGCATTTGATATAGCGCTTTTCACGTCTTCTAGACGTCCCAAAGCGTTTCACAGAATATACTGTAAAGTGAATTGACTGTATATTTGTGGGCGAACGCGGCAGCCAATTGCGCACAGCAGTGTCCCACAAACAGTCGTGGATTGAAAATGACCAATTTATTATTGTTTTTGGTTTTGGAGGGATTATTATTAGGCTCTGTGTGGAGTAAGGAAACTTGCCCAAGGTTTCGCCCTCTGCCTGGAATTGAACTCAGGTCTCTCACTTGCAAAGCGAGTGCTCTAACCACTGAGCTGCAGGACTCTACAACAAGAGTGATGTTTCAAGGATAGGGGGCGGATTTTTTCCGCTCTTGGAAGAATTTGAATTTGCAACATCTCAGAATACCAATCAATAATAGGAATATCTTATATATATATATATAGTACCTTGTCGACATTGCAATAATTAACCACAGTAGGTCACAGAGAAAAGCCACGGACAAATGAACCATTCTGTTGACCAGCTGGAATTTGTACTCTGTTACCCATCGTGATTCATCCACATTATATGCTCTTTCTCAACATTCATGTTTTCCTAGTACTCTTGTTCCTTCTAAATTTGTGCATTGGGTTGTTATATCTGGACCAGATGTTTCTGAGACCTACAAATTGACTTGTATTTCAGTCAGATTGTGGGCTCTTACTGGTACTATAATTTTATCCCGAATTCATCATCTGTTATGAATTTGGGATCTAATTATTTTCAATATCGTTTAACCCCTTTTTGAATCTGATTTATTGAAAACCTTAGAAACCTTCTGGTTCCGATATTCGTTGTTCATTAATTAAACTGTGTACGCATAGCCTCATCATGTTCCCACAAGGATTCAATATCTATCTTGTTCCATGCTACATGCCTGCCACAGTTCCTATTCTAGGCCATTCTCCTACATCCTTTTTTTTATGCTTGGAACATTTCCCCTTATTGACTACAGGTGGCCGTGGCTTGTCTAAATCCCTGCCTGCATTTCGCAGAATAAAATCGCGCATGATCTCCTGAACCATTGCGGAGTACAGTTTTTCACATACCGGGCTACATAAACATTTAGGAAGAGATACCTCAAAAAATAATAGTACATAGATTAAACATTCCAGCTGGTCAACAGAATGGTTTATTTCTCTGTGTCCTACTGTGTGGTTAACCGTTGCAGTGCCGACACACCTTACATATGAAAATAAACATCTTGAAGCTCTTTACAAACTAGGATTAGAAAATGATATACGGGTAAACACAGCAGCTAATTTGTGCCAGCATATCCCAACAAGTTGAGCAACTGATTAATTTAAATTCGGGGGTAAATTTGGATTAGAAAGGAAATAAACACCGGCACTAACTACCGAATGGCCCATTTCTGTGCTGTAGCGTTCTATGTAATTCTATGTAAGCATTATATTTTGAGTACATTTGTCACCCAAATTTATTGACACAGCACTCACTGACTGAGTTCTGTTGAAGGTTCATGACCGAAATTTCAACTTGGTTTCCCTTGGTTTTTTTAAATGCTGGTCGACCTGCTGTGGATTTCCAGCATTTTCAGATTTCCAGAATCTGCAGTTTTCGTTTTTTTTATATCGCCAATCAGTGGGAGGTTGCTCCAGTCACAGAGACGAGACTCACCAAGTTATTCACCAGTTAAGCTGTGACATTTCAATATGTATTACATTATATTCTTAAAGAAGAGGGAGTTTCTCTCAGTTTCCTGGCGGACAATCCCCAATAAAAATTCATCATTCTCTTCACAGCTAAATTTGTGAGACACCATTGTGTGCAAATTGGCTGCCGTGTTTGCTTACAAAATACATTTTACAGTAAATCCTTTGAAGTGTTTTTCGGATGTCTTCCTGACATGAAACTCACCATATCAAATTAATTGGCGAGTTCAATACTTTGCCTGCTCTCCCTCTGCTCATCGCACATTGTGTTCAAAAGCATTTTCAGATATTCTGCAAGCTGATGCGTGAAATGGCGTCTGCTACAAAATATATCATTGAACATCAGGGACTAGACTGTATGTGGATCAGCAGCTGGCTTGTTACTCACCCTGTGCAAAACAGAATGAGGCAACAACAGCTCGGAAAATAGTACCTTTATATTGTAATCCCAGTATTATACTGTTGTTTTGGGATGAATCTTGTTCAAAACAAGAGCACCCTCTGCTGTCAGATCTGTTGCAGTGAGCAACTAGAGACAGCTTTGTGGTAAACCTTAAAATTGTCCCTTTGATTATACAAACCAAAGAATAATGCTAACCAAAGGAGCTATTGTGCATTTTTATACATTTAACATTTATAATTTGCATTTAATGTATTAAAAGCGAACCACCCACATTCATTAATCTTTAAAAAATAATAAATTAAGGTCTGATTCTTTCTAAAATCTAACCAGTTTGTGAAGCAGCTGAATTACATATTCTGAAATATTATCACTACAAAACAGGAACCTGGACTGATCCCTACTCAGAACTGAAATCTGCATGTGTATGGGAATTGAGTGAGGACAGGATTGGTTTGGGCTAATGCCCCTCCCCATTGTTGAGCAGTCTGCTGACACTTACTGTCTAGACTTACACATGAAGTATAGCTGTTTACTGTCACTCATTGGATCAGCATAAGTCACTGACTTCGGGGCAAAAAAGGAACAAAACATACACCTTCAGAGTTACATCTGTCTCATGCCAATGGCAATTTGACTAAAGGCCAATACAAACAGACAAGAAGTTTTCAACCATATTATTTCCACATCTGCTAACATATTGTATCTCTTCTGACAATTGGTGTCAGTCCTTTGTTCCATTGGCTTTTGCCTACAAATTGCACTGTCACTGCATGTTGCAATAAGTCCTGTTAAGCAATTTGAGACATCCTCCTGAAGTGAAAGGTGTGTATTAAATGCAATGAATAATTATTGCAAGTATGTTAATTAAACTCCAAAATATTGACACGGGGCAAGTCTGCAATTCCTACAAAAACAAGTAGATTCAGACTCGCCTCGCAAGCAAAGACCTGGGTTTGATTCCCGGGAGGGCGAAATGTTAGGCAAGTTTTCTTACTCCATATGCCTCTATTTATCTAGCAGGAAGTAGCCACCCGGTTGTTAGTCGATCTGCAGATCTCTTTTCCAGAGGTAATAATCCCTTCATAAACAATTAATAGAAAAATGATGATTTTGTCACTCAATCTATAACTGTTTGTGGGACACTGCTGTGTGCAATTGGCTGCTGCGATTCGCCCAAAAATATACACTCAATTCACTTTATGGTATATTCTTTGAAGTGCTTTGAGATGTCTCGAATACACGATAGGGCGCTATATCAGATGCAAGAATTATTATTATTAATAACAGATGGTTGCATTTCTCAGGAAATCATTCAACACAGAAGGCAGGCAGTCACTTGGCCCATTGTGCCTGTGCTGGCTTTCTGTCAGAGTGAGTTTAGTTTCACTTCCCTGTCTTTCTCAAAGACGTGATGAGACGCTATATTTAAATGCAAGGATTATTATTCTCCAGATCTTTTTAGAATCCAGTTTTAAAAATTTGATTTTATTGAAACATCAATGCATTTGTATTAAAACATCAATACTTTTGTATACATTTGAGGTGAAAGATTTTATATTGTAGCAGAACTGAGAAAACAAATGTAAATAATTTGTCTTCCTGCTCCCACATGAGACACAAGGAATACTAGAGTTTAGTGTTCATTTAATATTAAATTAATATTAAATGAACATTACACAACAGTGAGAATAACCCTCTCCCGTTTCTTTCTTTTCCTCTTCTTCTCATTGAATTGCTCGGTTGCATCAGCAAAGAAAGTCACATCTTCTTTGGCTTCTATCTCCCTCTGTAGAAACTGAAGTCCTGCCAAATTGAAGCCCATTACATCCTGCCAAGGAACAGAAAGAGAAAATAAAAAAAAGTGAATCATATTTTCAACCTGTGCCATAATTTATAGCATATGAAGTACAATTTAGATTTTCAGAAGGTATTTGATAAGGAGCCACATAAGAGATCATTAGCTAAACTTAAAGAACATAAAAATGAAGACATCATTGTGACTTTGAAGGAGGCAAAAGAATTGGCCTAAATGTGACATTCTCTGATTGCCGGAGAGTGATTAACTGGGATTGGTGCTTGGGCCCTAGGTTTTCACACCACAAAGAAACGACTGGCTTATAGGAATAGAATTTCCAAATATGCTGATGCTAATAACCTAGAATGCATCATAACTTTTGAGGAGGACGACAGAAAACTGCAAAGGGACTGATATAGATTAAGTGAGTGGGTAAAACAATGGTAGATCATGTTTAACAAAACTATGTGTGAGCTTGGTAAAGTTTGGACGAAAAAATTATGGATGGTAATGCATTCTAAATGGTGAAGGACTAGAGGCTGTAGATAAGCAAAGGGATTGACTTAGGGGTCCAAGCACATAAATTGTAAAAATCTGTTTTGCGAGTAGAGAAAGCAGTTAATGAGGCTAATGGGATGCTGAGTTTTAGAACATGGGGAATGGAGGCAAGTAAGTGCTGCTGCATAGATCACTGATGGACAGGTTATGTCTGATCAAGTTAAAGGATGATCTGGCTGAAATAGCTAAAGAGGTTAACAAGCAAGATAGTGCATGACTGTTCCCTTTGGTAGAGAGAGATCCAAAGCAAGGGACATCATCTTAAAATCAAAACTAAACTGTTAGAAGAAATAAAACACATTTCTTCACACAGATGGTTGTGAGAATGTCATTGCACCGCACTGTTAGAAGGTCATAGAGGCAGAATGAATTGCCTGCTTAAAAATAAGATAGACAGGGGATTATGGGCGATAAGGAATAATCCAATAATCCAATAATCTAGTACAGCAGACTGACAGTCAACAGGTTGATTGCCCTCTTCCTATGTTAGAAATTTATGTGCAGAACGGTCACTTAGCACCACAACAACACTGGCATTTATGTAGCGCCCTTCATGCGGGGTAGTCTTGGAGCATCACCACAGCTAATGGAGTGAAACATGTTATGAGCAGCCTCTTTCTAACAAAAGCTAACGCTGGAAATGCTTTACATTTTCGTTTTTTATTTCCTATTTCCAGCATTTCCAATTATCCTTTATACATAATTTATAAAATGTTGTCTTTCGTATTGTGAATTTTTGTGTTGCTCCCAAAACAGTGTAATAAAGGCATCCACTAAACCAGTCAAAAAACAAACCAATACAACAGTTTCACTTATGAAATCAGTATATTTGATGGTTGAAATGTGGAGTTAGACAACTGAGGACTTTGTTGACTAAACATTCTGCTGTTAATAAGCTTGGTATAAACCACAATCATACCCTCATAGCATTGATCTTTCCGATTGTATTTTGTCTCAAGCTGTCCATTACTGTTAGGAGCATCTGATTACCAGTGATCTGTCCAAAATGAATCCTACAGAAACGAATAAAAATAATAATCACATCAGACACACATTTTAGTTAGAGCAACTACAGTCTAGAAGTAGGTTTGTCCCAAGTACTTCTGGAAATAATAGACAATACCATCCTTATAAAATGCTCCTCTACATAAAAAGAAAAGTTCTTTCTTGAAGACCTTCCCCTGGACGTACCCTCTACTTGGCCCTCGTCATGTTTGTTTAACAGGACAAGCAAGAGTGGTGCTATTGATTGATGTAAACGGGCTCTTTAAACTGGACTGAGATTTAATCTGGAGCCATGTGATCCCAGGAAAGTGCAGAAATCGTGAGTATAAAGCAATAAATTGCTAGTACTCAGATTTCCCTCGGGTCGGTGCTTTTAGTTCAGCTTTTTTGATCCACCAATATACAGTCAATTCACTTTACAGTATATTCAGTGAAGCGCTTTGAGACGTCTAGAAGACATGAAAAGCGCTATATCAAATGCAAGGATTATTATTATTATTATTACCAAGATGACAAAGGTTTTATTTCTTCTTTTTCACAAGAGATTCAGATGAAGAAAATCCTTCAGCTCATTTCATCCCATTACAGAAACAAGCTATTTCTTAAATGAGTTCAGTATCCTGACTTCAATCTCCCTTCCTGATAACCCATGTTTAGCAGTGGGTTTAAAGAAATATTGCTATAACATTGCCCCCCAAACAAGCCTGAATTTGTGGTTGTTAGTCCTGCTGTCTTGGAAAAAAAACAGACTTTAGTTCCCCTTTAAAATACTAAACTTAAAATAGTGTGACTCACAATGCAAAATAGGGCCAGGGTGTAGAAAACTCCCTTCTCTTTTCCAACAACATCACAGAAAATTAACATCCACCCGAAGAACAGGTAAATAGAATCTTGGTTTAACATCTAATACGAAGGACAGTACCTCCAACAATGTAACATTGCACTGGAGTGCCAGCCTAGGCTGAGCTTAAGGTTTCAACGTTAAGGTTTCAACTTTCTGACCCAGAGGCGAAAGTATTATCGCTTGAGCCAGGCTGACACCAAGGATTTTTTCCCTACCGCCAAATGTGGAGGAGTGTGAGAGGGTTAAACTTGGGGAATAATGCAAAGTGTTCTCATTCCAAACACCTACCTGAGCAGGAAAAAAAGACATCGGCAAATGAGTTCAACTTCTAGAGAATGCTGGATGTACTCATTGAACAGAGTGAGCAGATCAGGAGTGTAGGAAAATGGAAGGACAAGCAGTGATTCTTCTAGCTCACTGGAAAAAGATCCCAATAGAAAAAAAACATTAAAATCTTCACATTCTAAACATTTCTTTCTGTATTTCCTTTACCCTTAAGGAATATTTAACCTCCCTCAGACTAAACTGCTGAGGAGCAGATGCCAACATCTGCATTTTAACAGTGTCTCGTGTTGGCAAAGCATCTCAGTCATTTGGAAATTACAATTCTCAACCTCAGAAATATCACACAATTATATTCCTTCCCGCACTCCCCCGTCCCCAACGACTTGGAAAACATCACACGATTGGATTGATAACCCCCATCCCTCCTATCATCCAAGATATTCACAGGACAATGTGACTCTCTTAATAATTGGTTATTATTAATTCATTATTAAGAGTCATTACTGTTGTAACTGGACAGAAAAGACCTATCCTGGATTCAAGAAGGCCAGATGCCAGGGAATATCAATTAATATAAAGAATCTAAAGAGATCATCAAGAGCTTTGTGTTGACGAAAGAAATGAAAGCAGACCAATTACTACTCACCTTGATTTGACTTTTCGAATGACATCCAAGACATATCGAGATGGCTGGGGGACAAAGTGGAAAAAAAATATTTTTTTCATGTATAAAAACAAATAAAATGATTCACCAAGTTCTAAAATACAAAAACAACAGTTTCAGCATCCTGTAAAAGAAGAGGTTTGAAAAAAAATGGATCTTGATACTACTTACTGATATGTTTCCGTATGCAGTCAGTATGGGGTTAGTAGGAGGAGGCAGCTGCNAAAAAAAGAAAGAAATTATCTTCTAATTTATCTCGTTGTCAGCACTGCAGTGGCTTAGTGCAAGGAAGTCCTGTTGGCTGCTAAACTGGGGATGTTAGAACAAGATATCCATTAGTAACATAACACCAGAATAAATCCTTCCCTATTTGTGATTTGAGGCTGCAATAGCCCCTGCAGCTTAGTTTTTGTCCCTTGAGAAGCTACTTAATTTGAAGTATCTGGAGTGCCAAAAAGTACTTCAGGAAACAAAGTGGTACTAGAATCTATTTTTGAATGTCTATTGTAAGGCGAACATTTCTTCCACATTGCAGCATAATGTGTTCTGTTAAGGGTCACATCCAAAATGTTAGCTTGGCATTCTCTTGACTTCTACCATTTACAACAACAAAACAACAATGAGCATTTATTTACAGATTTTTGTATTTCATGCTTCCCGGAGGGATACAGCCTGCTTACCTAGTTCTGGAGAGCATTGCAATACAAATTTAAATAGCACCTTTCATGTCAACTGGCTTGGCACCGGGGCTGAGGGTGGGCGTTGAGGGTTTATTAGTGCGCAGGATGGCAAGATCCAAGGTTTGGACCCCAGAGTGCGTATTGTGGTACTCCTGGAGTTTAACCAACTTGATTCAGAAACCACTATCTGAGACATTGATTGGCCTATTATTAACTAGAGGGTAGAAATGACACCGAGTAACATAACATTTAGCTTTCTCACACATCCTTCGCCTCACTCCCTTCCTTGCCTCCCTTCCCAATCCCGACCCCTGCTCGGCTCCAAATCTCTGACTGTCCAGTGCCTTTGGGACGTCCTCCCAGCGTGAAAGACGCTACACAAATGTAATTTTGTATTGTAAATTGAAATTTATAGTGTCTCCCACACAATTGTATTTAAATTACATGAATGAGGCACAACTTGTTTTCTGGCCTGTAATAACCATACGAAAACAATAACCAGTGACTCAATCCTGACAATATTTGATCCTGTAACAAGAGTTATTTAACATGCACGTTACAAGTTTGTAAAAATGATTGGATGCCTCAGCAGTAAATGGGTCATCATGATGGAGAACATCTCACCTCTTTTCCAGCACGTTTGCAAGCTTCTCTGTGCTCCTCCAATTTTGTTGTCTCTTCCCGATACAGCTCAATCGCTTCCATGATGCGCTCCGTCTGACGAGAGTAAAAGTTGACAGATCAATGTGATGTACTCCAGCAGATCCCCAAACCCCACCATCTCTAACAGCTTGTTCATTCTGCGATCAATCGTTCAGTATTAAATAATAATAAGTATTAAATACTTACAGCTTTAACAGTTTCGATTGTCTTCTTTCCGGCCAAGCCTGCCTCCCCCTCTTGCTCTCCGGGCACCTGGAAGATGAAGGATAATTTGTCAGTAAGAATGGGTTTTGTACTCCAGCCTCGTAACAATATGCCATCTCCTAACCCATGTTCCACCATTGGTGGCTGTCACTTCACTTGATACTCCCACAACAACAACAGCACGTATTTATATAGGGTCATTCACGTAGGATAGCGCCTCGGAGTGCTGTGACTTTAGGTACTACAGCACCGCTCTCTGGAACACTATTGGGAATTTTTAGTTTCCCCAAGTCATACATATCCGACTCTATCCCAATTACTGGAAAAATATGTCCAAATGATATAGAAAAGCAGACTCACCACAGGTCCACTCTCCTTTGCCACACTCTCTTCATATTCTGCTTCTCTTTGCTGTGGAGACATAAAATTCATCAGTGCTTATTGCAAACACTGCAAATATTCTAAGCAGAGGGAATACCACCTAGAGAACTGATCAGCTCCATTTTCCCTGCAGTTTACATGCAAAACTAATAAGGACTGCCTCAAATTCTGCATTAATTGTTGGGGAACAAAATTCAAAGCCAGTGAAAATTAATCGGTGTGAAAGCATAGGAACAGCTTTTGTACCTAGACATACAAAACAGGACTGTGCAATAAGGCAAGGTGGAATTATATAGTAAATCAGTAATTCACCCAAGCTGAGGTAAGAGAATCAAAGCAGCAGCAACACATTCACTGCATCAATAGAAATTTACAGCCTGTTTTGTGCTGCCACGACGATAACATTTAGTTAGGTGATACAATTGGATAACATTTAGTTCGGTGATCCAACTCTGACAACACTAGATAATTGAATATCCAGGATTTCCAATATCTTTTCATTTGAGTAGTGAAAGTGTGTATAGCTCACACCCTCATCCTAGACTCTATTAATGAAGTCTATCCAGCATAAAAACTACATTCCCATCTTTTCAAATGATCTAAAACTGTCTCATTCACTAGTTTTCACATCTCTGTTGGAGGTGGGGGGGGGGGAAGATATGGAGTCACTTGAGTCATTTATCTGGTTGGGTACAGGTTGGTAACTTTATAACCTTCATTTGAAATGTGTTGTTCATTCACGTTTTATATTTAGATCATTACTCCCAACCGCTAGTAGACAGCCAGACGTACTGCTCCTTTTGTCAGTGCTGCCTTTGACTGACCGACCCAAAGGCAGCCTGGAGAATGCATCCTTGGTTTCACCTTCTTCCTTTCGCTTGGCTTTCACTTTGTGCCCTTCACCAGCTAAGATCAAGAACATGCCTGTACAGATCAACATGTTACCCACCCCCCCATCTTATCAGCACAATGCTTTGATATATCGCTGTACTTTGCAACCTGTCTGCTCCTACCCCTTAGTAAATATTTGAGAAACTGATATAACTGCCATTCGCACTCCAAATAAGAGTTATACCTAACTTACCATTTCTCGCTCTTCCTCCAGGATGATTGTCTCTCTAGTTCGCTCCCACAATCGTAGAGATTTATCATGTGCGGAAGAAACCACATGATCTCCATTGGGACTGATGGCCAGACACCAGACTTCTCCATGATGTCCCTGGTGGAGAACAAAACAACATAAAAGACCCGGCCCTTGGGTGTATAAGAACCCAGCAGCAGTCCAAATCTCATGCTGTGCTTGTTCCACTTAAGAAATTTCTTTTCCACTTGCCAGAAATATACACTGATGTGCATGTAGCAAGCTGCGGTTTTAAAGTAATTTATGTGGAAATACTGTCCTACATTAATATTAATGAGACAGTATAATATACTTTAAAAGCTTTCAGTTTTGTTTCTGCACTGGCAGAGAGACAAGGACAGACAGGACGATTCATAATTTCAAACTATGACTACATTAACTAGCTCATGTCACTTTAAGCTAAGGTCCCACTTACTTCCAGTGTCTGGATGTGTTCAAACTTGTCAGCATCCCACTGTTTGACTTTCCGATCTTTCCCAGCAGTGAAGAAGAGGTGGGTTTTTGCTACAAACCGCAAACACATTACACTGCAAAGAACACAGATCAGAAAAAAAAGTGCACGTTGTTTAGATCATGACTTGTTTTAAGGTGGTCTAACATATCCACTGCTTCCTCTAGACATTTACGCAAATTATACTTTTAGCAATAACATAGCAATTTCTCTATGGCAGTTAGTGTCAGAGGTGATGGAGAACCTCTGATCCATTAAATGGTCCAATGTCCCAGTGTTGACCATCACTGTAGTATGTAGAATCGAGATTGGTCAGGTCTAGTGGAGGCCAGTACAAACTGTTACACATAAGGTGCCAGCAGAGGGCAGACACCCTGAGCTGAACCTATACAGGTAGAGTTGCTGAGCTGGGATGTCCATGCACTGATTGTACATGTGTGGGTTTCAGTGTACAACTACATCAGTGGTGTGGGGAATGCGGTGCTTTCAAAGAAACAGACAATTTCAGCACAGAGGGAGCTAACCAATCCATCGTGTAGATGTTTCTACTAATTATTTTTCTAATGTTACCCCTTTTTACTTTATCCAAATACACCCCAGACTAAATAAATGAATAGGTAACACAAAAGAAACAAATAAATCAGAAGTACAACACACCACAGGTTGAAAAATGCAAATCAGGTGCCAAAATATTTCTTGACACAAAAAAAACGCTAGTTTTCTTAGAAACAATTCTGTTTTATTCTAAACTATACCCTCAAACAGACAATGCAGAGCATCAATTGTTGCACATCACATTTTTACTTATGCAAGAGATCAAATAGAATTACAAATCACCGTTCTTATCTCTATGGAACAAACCGGTGCTCTGACATCTTGTTGGGTACCAAGTGCGACAGATGGTTTGTAAATTAACATGTACCTGTCATCATGAGCGAAGAGAGACTTGTGACAATCACCGAATTCTAATCCCCAGATCTTCACGTTCCTGTCAGCTGAACCAGTTGCTATCAGTGTGCTGTCCTACACATGCAGAGATCAGAGTGGCATGAAAAACAAGAAAACAGATGTCTAGAAATGGCATATTTATTATTAACTGGGTAGCAATTGACATGCTTTCACAACTTAATGCTGTACTACTAATCTGAAATGCAATGCATATAGCCACAAGAATAATTATATGGTCTCAGGGAATAAATTATTATGCCCACGGTATATTTGATTAAGAGTAAGTGAATGAAGGCTCTATTAAATGAACTCAATGAAATGAAGCAATCCAAAATTTGGACAATTCTTAAATGCAGCCTTAAATTTTGAAGACTGTTTTTTTTCTATTAAGTTCTTTTAAAAACTATAGAAAACCAACTTCAAGGTTAAAACCTAATTCAACAATTTGCCATTTTAATCCGTGGCCATTTTAAGAACTTAACAGTTTCTACAATGTACACCAAGAACGAAGAATACTTACATACGATATATCCATACAGAGAACGGGCAACTTATGTCCATACAGAGACAGGAAAAACTGCGGAGGAAGAATTAAACAAGGAGAATTGTAAGAAGTCACAGATTTTCATTTTCTTATGGAAAATCACAAAATGTAACTTTTGTTGAAATCTTTTAATTATTTCAGCACCAGTGAAGAAATAATAACCAAAGGAAATTTAATTTGCTTATTAGATTAGAACCCCTCCAATCCGGCTTCCACGCTGCCCAAAACACGGAAACAGCCCTGGTCAAAGTCACTAATGACATTCTGAACATCTGTGATCAGGGCTCCCTCTGCCTCCTTGTCCTCCTCAACCTCTCTGCCACCTTCGACACTGTCAACCACTCCATCCTCATACACCGCCTCTCCTCTACTTAATCTTCGCGGACCTGCCGTTGCCTGGTTCGATTCCTATCTCTCTCACTGTCTCCACTTCGTTGCCTCTAACGGTTTCTCCTCCAGCCCCCGCACTGTCACATCTGGCATCCCCCAGGGCTCTGTCCTTGGCCCTCTCCTCTTTAATATCTACGTGCTCCCCCTTGGTGACATCATCCGCAGACATGGGGTCAACTTCCACATGTATGTGGATGACACCCAACTCTATCTTTATGCCTCCACCCTCAACTCCAGGACCACTGCTGTCTTGACAGACTGCCCGTCAGAAATCAAGTACTGGATGAGGGCTAATTTCCTACAGTTGAATGTGAACAAGACTGAGGCCCTTCTAATTGGCTCACGCCAGCGCCTCAGCACCTCAGGCTCTGACACCATCACCTCCATGGTTGCACACTACAACTCACCGCCAGTCAGGGACCTAGGTATCTTGATCGACCCTCAACTGTCTTTTCTCCCACACATTCAAGCCATGACCCGCTCTGCCTTCCCTCATCTCTGTAACATCGCCCGAGTCCGCCACTACCTCACCCCTCAGGCCGCTGAAACTCTTGTTCATGCCTTCATCACCTCCAGGCTTGACTTTGCAAAGGCTTGTCGGCCTTCCCAACTCCTCCCTCTACAGGCTGCAGATAATCCAGAACTCTGCAGCCCATGTCCTCTCCTGCACCAAACTCAGTGACCCCATCTTCCCTCCTCTCGCCCGACTCCATTGGCTCGCTCTCCTTCAGAGGATCCAGTTCAAGTTCCTGGTTCTCACATATAAAGCCCTCCATGGTCTCGCCCCACTCTACCTCTGCGACCTCCTAACCCCCTACCCACCCATCCGTTCCCTCCGCTCAGCCGGCTCTGGCCTGCTCCACGGCCCCCCACCCACCCGACCCCACCATTGGCGGGAAAGCCTTCAGCCACTCTGCCCCCAACCTTTGGAATTCCATCCCCCAGTCACTCCGCCTCACCCCCTCCTTAGCCTCCTTTAAGTCCCACCTCAAGACCCTCCTCTTCGACCATGCCATCGGCCACCCCCCTTCCCTTCCCCTCCCCCTTAGCCCCCCAACCCCAGCTCAGGTCTGAAATGCTATACTCTGTCCAGTGCCTTGTGACGTCCTCCCGACGTGAAAGGCGCTATACAAATGTAATCTTGTTGTTGTTGTCAGGCTTACAAAACTCTGGCTACATTTGCAAATATTTTTCAACATTGTCCTGGTCTCAACTGAAAACCACACACCCAAACTTTTCTGTAGGAAGTAGTTCGAAGGTGAGTTGAAGTCCTGGTTGAATTTCTTCCACCTAGCCTAGGGGCATTGAGGCCAATTGTAGAATCCTGAACAGAACCTTGATTGAGATCAGCCAACGCAACACAGGAATTAAATGTACAACCACATGTATCAATGGTTGGTTGCTGTCAAGTGCAGTTTCCTACTTAGAGATTCTTTTGCAACCAGCATTTCTCCAAGTCCTGTTAAATGTCTCCAACAATCAATTACCTTGAGTGTGTCCGTGTAGAATATTTTAACTGTACAATCGAGCAGTGATACTGCCAGCATTCTCTGATTGGGGCTGTAGCTCACACACAAGATATCGTCATCCAGCTGCAGGCTTCGGATGTGGTTCAAAGAGAGCCTGCCAGCAGGGGAAGAACAATAATGAAGAAGTCAGCATTAACAATAAAAGGAGAAATAGGAGAAATTATATACCCGACGAATGGGGAGGAACTCCATATGGGTCTAGATTCATTCTACTTATTTAGCACTTTGAAGTACTTTAATCCCTATTCTGTGCTCAGTTTGGGGCTCCAATAAGGGCACTACAATGTCCCTCAGTGTCCCGAATTAGGCAAGAGAAAATTAGTCAGGCTTCTTGCTTCTGATTTCTATTCAGTTGCCTAAAAGTACATGTATTGAGCCTCAGGTTCCAAAATTTCTCATGTTTTTAAGCTTGGGACCACATCTTAAAATTTAAGATAGTGCTGAATTTTGAAAAACAGTCTTAAATTCGCTCTTAAGTTTGCGGTTGATTTTCCGCAAACATGATTGGGATTGGTCAACTACTCTGTCGCACAAATCCAAAATGAACATTGACTACTTGGGCAAAGTACTGGAGGGAGTCTGATGTCTATGGAAGGAAACAGGATGAGGGGGAGAGAAAATTTTTAAACAAACATAATAGGGACTTTGCAGTTATAATGAAACCCAAAGTTTCAAAATGTTGACTTAAAAGTGTTCCTTTCAGCTCTCTCTCGCCTGTTCAAAGCTCACCTTTTCTGGGAAGACTCTTCATCCTTCACCAACTCAAACTCCCAAAATTTCACCACCTTATCAGCACTTCCAGTAACAAATCCACGCTGGAAGAAAGAGGACAGACATTACTCCCAAGGGCAAAACTGCTCTCACGCATCTGGCTTTGTTAGCAAGGATAAGCCCACCTCACTCACAGGTGCCATACAGATGGGCATCTTGAGAAGTCTGAACTTCACTTGAAATGTGCCGAGTTAAGAGTAGTCATTGGATTCAAACAAGAAGCACCTCATGCTCATAAATGTATTACTTTTGATGCAGCAGCAAATCCATGAAAGCAGCAGTCACCTTGCTTTAATATTGGAGCTGAAAAAGGGCTTGAATGGTGCAGCACTTGAAAAAGCACCTGCATTTAATATAGCGCCTTTCACGTCAGGAACACATCTGAAAGCACGTCACACGATTTCCTGTAAACTGTAGGAATTGTGTTTTTAATTCTGGTGTTGGTATATTTGCAAAGTCTTTGTAGAGGGGCTATTGGACTTTATTAATAATACTTTCATATGGTATATTATCTTTCATGTAGATAGGGCATCGCAAAGCACATCATAGGATTTGCAGCATATGGGGATGGGTAATACAGTTAAGTATCTACAGGCTTCACTACAAATTAATTAACTGAAGTTTGATCCTTTGCCTTACCTGGTCTGGTGCCAGTGATATGGACCACACTGCTCCTTTGTGGGCATCAATGGTTTCCAACAAACGCCCTGAAGCCAAATCAAAGAGCTGCAGTTTCCCAGACTAGAGGAAAGAAAACCACAAGGAAATTAAAAAAACTCTGTGGGGAGTTTCTGAATACTGTTATCTGGCAGGTTTGTCGAGAGAAAGGGCAACGCTACCTTAACAACAAAACCACCATGACTTTCTTCGCCCCATTGAATTGGAACCTTAGATCTAACACAATTAATCAAAGTGATAAGAACGGCAACTACATTAACTATCCTTTGTATTCCACTATTTGTGTTTTGTTCTTACTTCAACTATATTGTCAAGCGTAGAATGTTTCAGCACCAGATACCAATGTAGCACTGAAATGGCAAGAAAATAGGGTTCTCTATGGTTGTTATCCATTGACCTTTGATTTATTCCAATTATCATAATTCTTGCAGTTTGTTATCATTACAACAGTTGAAATATGTACAAACACTATTTACTGTGGGCTGTAAATGTTGCAAAATACTATCTCCCTTACCTTAGTTCCTATAATTATTTGCCTGTCTCCAGGAACAAAGAGAGAGCAGAGAGCGTATTCACATTCCATGGTCCTAATACACTGTAGAGTGGACCTGTGAGATAGCAAAACTACATCTGTCAGAGTTTCACAAGGAATAATAGACCTAATAACAACAACCTGTATTTATACAGCAAATCTCCCACTGAGAACACAATAGGTGAGGAGTTAAATACACATCCATGTAGGTCTGACCTAAGCAAATCATTAACAAACCGCAACCTGTTCATCAACTAACCCCAATCCTAATATACCCAATCCTACTGCATTTATGTTTGGCTACAAGTAACTGTTTTGTATGGTGCAATTGATTGCTTAGAAGATGAATTTACCATATTGGCTCACCTAGATTCAGAGGCCGAAATTGTTTTATTTTCCCTATTACAGTAAAACACCACATATCTTGCATGGCACTCAAATCCAGTACTGTGAGATGGCAGCAAAAAATTTTTTTTGCACGTGTGCAAGGGTACGGAAACCCCAAGTTACTTGCACAGCAGTGTGAAGAGCTCAACAATCTATTACAGGTACAGTATAGGGTTAGAGTCACACAACAAGATAGAGAAAGTCAGATACAGAGCAAGAGACAAAGACTGAGAAAGTCATTGAGACAGAGATAGAAAGTTTGAAGGTCTGAAAGAGCGCTGAGTTAGAGAGAAGGGCTGGCACAGAGTGATACTGTAGAGACACAGTACGATTCCTGTTGTTAAAAAGTTTGGACGGCACTTTAGCCAATTTGGATTTTGCATGATGACCAATTGTGCACATGGTTTCCTTATCCACATGGGGATGGTGCCAATCGGTGAGATTAATTGTTTCTCTCCTCTACTTGTGTTTCGAGTTACCTAACTAAAGTATTTTGGTAATCTGCCATTGGAATATTCACCTGTACTGAATCATCCCAAGAGCCTTGGGACATCCTCCCAATGTGAAAAGTGTAATATAAATGTTTTATTGTATCCCTACATTCACATAGTAAACAGCTCAAACCTGTTCCATATCTTTATTGTCTCAGCTGATGCAGAGAGTATCGCAATGTTGTCCGAACTGAAAGCAAGGGTTCTACTGTCGGTCCGGTGACCTGCAAGAGTTATCCTGGCTGTCTTTGTGCACTCTGGTAACTTCACTGTATGATTCAGCGTGTAGGCCTCAACTGTGTTGTTCTGTAGCAGCATCACAACCTTCAGCTCCCCATTTGATGCCAACAGAGAGTCAAACGATCTAATAAAATAAAGTGAATCAATGGCTCAATGCATTTTCTCCAGTAATCTGTTGTGCAGGTAACCGCAGACTGACCACAAATTTTACCTGATTTTTGCCGAGGCTTTAATATTGGTGATTCGCTCAAGCTCATCCTCTAGGCTTTGTTGCACAGCAATCTCCAAGTCTGTATCAGCTTCGCCTGACTCGGCCCTTTTTCTGTTGAATAATGCATTCCATTTCAGTAAATACACTAGAATATAATATGATTCTACATGCAAACAAAATCCGGCTTATCCATTTGATCGAATACTTTAAAGTGCATATTATTGAAACCAAAATTTTAAGACAGGATTTTTTCTGTACCCATACTCAGGTGAACATAGAGGACAATACCACTAGATGTGGTATTTTCTGTGACAATAGAGTCAATTGAGGTGACGGATACCCTGATATGGTAGTATAACAGGTTTCACGTCCTCCCGACGTGAAAAGCGCTATATCAAATGCAAGGATTATTATTATTATTATTATTATGCTTTAAATCGTTGCAGTCCAACCAGAAAGGTCACATTATAAGCTTGTCCGCTGCAGAGCAGACTTTATAAATGATTCAGGCCAGTAGGTTGCTATAGATACCCACCAGCTTAAGCTAAGTACTATTGTATTTTGTTGTTGAATCTGTTGAAGTCAATTTTCTCCAAATTGTTTCTATATCTGCAGGACCATGAGCCATTTCAAACACTGGTCCAATCTTTTCAACAAGATCACTCCCCAAATGGCACCAACAAGGTCTGGAGTCTCTCAAAAAGTTATCAAAAAGGCTAATGGGATGGCCTTTATCTAAAAGGGGCTGGAATATAAAGGAGAGGAAATGATGCTTCAGTTACATAGAGCCTTGGTCAGACCCCATCTGGAGTACCTCATTCAGATTTGGGCACCACACCTCAGGAAGGATATATTGGTTCTGGAAGGAGTGCAGCGCAGATTCACCAGAATGATACCAGGGCTAAAACGGTTAAATTATGAAGACAGGTTGCGTAAACTTGGTATCTATTCTCTTGAGTTTAGAAGGTTGAAGGGTGATCTGATTGAGGTTTTTAAAATAATAAAGGGATTTGATACGGTGGATACAGAGAAACTATCTCCTCTGGTGGGGGAATCCAGAACAAGGGGACATAATCTTAAAATTAGAGCAGGGCCATTTAGGAGTGAAATTAGGAGACAGTTTTTCACCCAAAGGGTAGTGGAAATCTGGAAGTCTCTCCCAGGAAAGGTTGTGGATACTGGATCCATTCACATTTTCAAGACTGAGGTAGATAGATATTTGTTAGGTCAGGGTATTAAGGGAAATGTTGTGCAGGTAATTGGACTTGAGGTACAGATCAGCCATCTTATAGAATGGCAGAACAGGCTTGAGGGGCTGAATGGCCTACGCCTGTTTCTATGTATGAGAAATCATAGCCCTGAGTCCATGTCCCGCAACTGCATAAGTTCACTCACTTTGCCCTTTTCTTCACTTTCTTTTGCTTTTTTTCAATCCTTTTTTTGACTTCCTCTTCGCTGAGGGCCATGAAAACCTCAAGCACATTATCTGTACCCTACAAGCAAATGTAACATTTGTATGATTCACAAGAAAGGCTAGATCTCAAATGTACAGTTTTACTCCACGTTAAATTGGAACATTTTATTATTTAAAATCTTAACCTTGCTAGCATAGATGGAAACATGAAATCTGCAGCAGACAGCAACACCTGCAAAACACCTGTAATTTCAGCTGTAATGGTTATTGAGTAACCATTTTAAAGGACAGTTTTTAAAAGAGAGCACGGAAAGCAGGCCACAATTGCTATAAATAGCACTTGTTTTGGGAGAAATTCCACCTGGGGAAAGATTTACTCTATTTTCTTAGCATTTCAGAGCATTAGATTTCCCAAATTGTTGAACCCAGTCTCAAATGAAGCTGGTTTTCTGTTCTTAAAATAATAAAACTAGATCCAGGTAGAATTTCTCCCCCATGCTGGATAATATTTAAATTAGAACTTCTTCAATCAGACTAAACAGATCATCAAGCGACTGTCAGGATGGTGGAAGGCGAACTGGGTGGACCTTGTCTTCTTTCGCCTAGCAAATTCTTATGTTGTTATGTTCTAATTCAGTGCAATTTTACTTAGAACTGGAGGATCCACAAGTTGGGAAAGGACTATATCTGAAATTGTTTCCTGTTAGATCGTTTATTGATCGTCACCTTTTATTTTCACTCAATAATGTGTTGACATTTTTCCAAGTTTGTTTTTAAAAAATACAAATTGCCCTGTGGTAAAATAGTACTTTGTAAATTAGCAAACTATTACTGGATAAATAGTAATACTGTTAATATATACAGCATGCAAATGTGAGCTGTTTGGATCTTGAATGTACTCAAGCATGAACCTTTAGTAAGCAGCCTCTACCTATCTGTTACCGCAAGACAACTGTTTCAGCTGCCTGCAGATAAACAGTCCCCATTTAAATGTGAACCAAACCGCTTTCCACTCACCCTTATTTATATCAAAACTCTCAATGTAGCAGCAAAGAATCTTTATTCAGGAATAACATTAATTATCTGAACCTGACACTAAGTGCAGGAAATACGCCCCATCCATTGCTGGACATCACCTTGAGACAATGACATAAATCACAAATTCAATTGAAATAGAACTCCCACTTCAACAGGCAAGCCTCCTGGTTGTATTAGACATGGCCAAATTGTTTGAATGATCAGCTTGGCTCAGAGTACCATTTGCTGCTCCTCCTTTCAGTGGAGCAATATTGTTGCTGGGAGCCACAGCTAAGAACTACGAATACCCAGCTTGAAAATGCCAATGATGGTGACATCTTCACTCTGCAGATTAGTTACCACATGGTATCATTTATTTTGCCACTTAGAGTATATTGCAGCTTTCGTTGTTATAGTTCAGGCTAAATAGCTGAACTTATGATATAAATGGATTTATTTACTAGCCATTATTGTTAAATATTACTAAAAAACTTCCTTGCATTTGAGAAATGCAAAGGATTTTATTATTAGTATGACATTCACGCAGGAGGTCATCTCAAAAGCATTTCACAGGATCTTACTGTAAAGTGGAGTTACTGTGCATTTTACAAACGAATGAGGCAGCGATTTGCACACAGCAATATCCCTCATTCAACCATGAAGTTAAGGAGCAATTTTATTTGAGAGATTATTGGCCCGGATACTGGGAGAAAACCCTTCTCTTTTTTTAATCGTACTGAGGGATCTTGGTATGGTAATATAAAAACTGTAATAGGCAGTTGACCAAGTTGCCTAATGTGGTGAATGGTGTGAAGACAATGTTTGCAAATGGATTGCTACTCACATGGCAGGCTACAATTTTGCTGCTTTGATCTGCTCTGAAGGAAACAACACGATTTCTGCCATCCCGAAGCATGGATCCAGCTTTCTGACAGGTCAGTATAAGCTGTGAGAGAAACAGAGGGTGAATAAAACCAAAGGCAGCATTTTCACTTTAATGTACACCCAAATAATGAATCCCATTTATCCCTTTGTATCCAAGATTCACCAAACTCCCTATTGCTGGCTATCGCTTAAAAATAATAATCCTTGTGTATGATATAACCTTTAATGTTGAAACATCTCAAAGAGCTTCATAGGGAACTGCTGAAATGACCGCATTTGTAGGCAAAAATGGCACTTATTTGTACACAGCAAAGTGCCACAAACACACATGAGGTAAAGACTGATTCAATCTGGAGGATTGTTGGCTAGGACACCAGGAGAAACTCCCCTTCTCTATTTGAACAAAACCACGGGATCTTTAACATCCACCTGAACAGACTTTGGTTTAATGCCTCATCTGAAGGATGGCAACTCTGACAATATAGCAAGCTCCCCCAGTACTGTTCTGGAGTGTCACATAAGAAACTCGATCAAACTAAATTAGAATGAAATTGTTGAAGATCTGAAGACTGTATTGAATAAAATTCACCTCCTCTGGGTTTTCATTCAGCTCCCTTTCAGTTTCTTCAGTGTGTACCAGGTGACCCTTTGTCTTTTTCATATCTGGTTCTCCAAGTTCCTTCTTCTGTAAGATTTACAACACAGGGTAATAGTCTCCACCAGAATGATTAAAAAAAATCAGAATAGTAATCAACATAGTTAATGTCGTCACCCAACACAAACATGGAGATAGACGATGGTTACAATTTACCATCACCTTTTTATTCTGCATGTATACTGTACTGCATGTATACTGTACTGTATGTATACTGTACTGCATGTATACTGTATGTATACTGTACATATATTGTACTGGATGTATACTGTACTGCATGAATAATACATATACTGTACGTGTACTGTATTGTATGTATACTGTACTGCATGTATAATGTACATATACTGTACACATACTGTGTCACATGTATACTGTACTACATGTATACTGTACATATACTGTATATATAGTGTACTGCATGTATAATACATAGACTGTACATATACTGTACTGCGTGTATAATACATAGACTGTACATATACTGTACTGCATGTATACTGTAGTGCGTGAATAATACATATACTGCACACATACTGTACTGCATGTATAATGTACATATACTGTACACATACTGTACTGCACACATACTGTACTACATGAATAATACATATACTGTACACATACTGTACTGCATGTATACTGTGCATATACTATACTGCATGTATACTGTGCATATATTGTACATATACTCTGCTGCATGTATACTGTACTGCATGTATAATGTACATATACTGTACATATACTGCATGTATACTGTACTGCAGGAAGAAAAGTAATGTTCTTTCAGCAGTGGAGCGATGTGGAGAGCGAAGCCAGAATCATGCCCTCCTCTTCACTGCAATAACTAGAGCTATTAAAAGAATCTAACCCAATTTTAGTCATACAACCAGCTCAGAAACAGATCCTTAAAGTTTCCTCAGCCGTTCAGGGTACTGCACAAAGAAATGGATCATTGGGCATCAGATCAGATCTTGGTTTGTACTGGAATGTTACAAAGTGAAGTATTGCTGAAACCACCCGCTGAAGGTGATCCGAGCAGCAAGACACTAATGCTGGCACTGCTCCAATTTACACAACGCTTTTCATGGTAAACTTAAAAGTGACTGATGTTTGAAATGTGCTGTTTGGCGTCACAGATTACATTTCAAGCAAGTCTAAATGCTACCAATATTAAAGCCAGCATTTGATCTTGACCAGAGCTCATAACAACCTTATTTGGGGGCTCACTTAGAATCAATAAGAGAGTAGGTTTCATTATATTTGGTCTCTTTGTTGCAAGGAAATAATCCATTAAACTAGAGAACCACTTTTTCTATACTTCCATAATTGATATTTGCTGTAAATTTAGTGCAAAAATACACAACGATGTTGTTCAGAGCCAATAGCTCGGAACAACATGACGGGCCTTAGCTGAAGCTGTGAAACATGGACAGAAGGTTGGTTGGATCATGAAAGTGGCCTGGAGCACATTAAAAATTCATATTGACAACATTTCTCTTTGATGTGTTTAATAACAATAATCACTTGCATGGTAAGAGAAAATGCCTTGAAGCCATTTACAAACTAAAATTAAAATGAAAGTGAATGTTATATAGACAAAGTCAACAGCTAAGCAACAGTGACATGAGTGGTTTATTAATAGTATTCTTACTTCATCCAGATAGCAGATGTCCCATGCTCGGAGTTCACTGTCAGATGATCCAGTCACTATTCGCTTCTCCTCTGAAAGCAATACAAATCCCCACACCTGGAGGAAACACAGAGGGTAACAAACATCCACATTAAACCTTTTTTCTTTAAACAAAATTCAAGGACAATTAATAAAAAGTATAACGGTTTCTCTAGAACCATTAAGCATTAATGAATTTCAGTTAATCTCCTAAAAATGAATTCCAGTTAATCTAACAAAGATTATTTCTAGATAGTCCCTGACTGACATCATATTTTAACCAAGTAGAGAAGTTATTCTGCAGATGTTTGGACTGCCGAACAAGAACGGTTTGCGAAACCTACTATCCTCGAGTAATATTAAGGAACGAAGTTGGGTAGACATGAAGAATCCTATGAATCTGTTCAAAAAGAAAAGGGAGTTTCTTTCATTACTCTGACAAAGAAACCCCTAGATAGGTCATTCACTTCAGGTAATTCTAATGAACTAGGTTTTGCCACGTTGGTAACCTAAATTTAGATGACTGCTTTGTAAACATCTATTTTTTGTGAATAATCAATAGAATAAGTAATAATATATAATAATAACAATAATGACTACCATTTGCATGGATACAGTAACTATAACATCAGCACTTGTCAAAGGGCTTCATGGGGAATTATATATTACCATATGGGGAATTACCATATATTTATGGGCTGTTAAATATAACGACTGTTTAGATATGTAGGCAAATGAGGCAGATATTATGCACATAACAAGGTCCCACAAACATCTATGAAGTAATCGACCATTGTAGTTAGGGGTTTCTTTGCCAGAGTAATGGAAGAATCTCTCTTCTCTTTTTGAACAAGCGTCATTCGATCCTTCATGCCTGTCCAAGGAGGCAGAAAGGAACAAAAAACACAGAGAGCTGGGGAAACTCAGCAGGTCAAGCATCATCTATGAAGAAAGGAAAGTGAGTCAACGTTTCGGGTCCACGACCCTTCGCCAGCTCTCTGTGTTTTTGTTTCAGATTCCAGCATGTGCAGTATTTTGTGTTTTGAGTTGGATAGGAGCTCAGTTCAATGTTTCGTCCAAAAAATGGCACCCTAACAATGCAGTGTACGAGAGGTCAGCCTGGACTATGAACCTTAGTCCTCATGAAGGACTTGAAGACACAACATGTTTTTTTTTTAAATTGTTCTGACCCACAGCAAGCATGCTTCCAAACTGACCAGTGTACAAGTACAATGCTTATTTGACAGAAACGTGACATAATTGACTGGATTTTGACCTCCTGACAACGTTCTAACTTTATTTGCATCATCAAAATAACACAAGCATCAGATGAAACATTGCATTGGACTGTGCTGAGACTAATTACAGCACAATCCTCACGTTTCACAGAGAATAAAATAACATTCAGTGCTGGGCCTGACTGAACAACGATTGTCTTGAGGAAATATAAAACGTTACAATTTTTTTGGTAGCGAAATGGTTACAGCACCGCAGATCAAACCAACACAGTCTGAATGGCTTCTATAAATTAATTGCTAACCTCACTACGATGTCCGACCATGGTTTTGAAGCAATGTTGTGTATCCAAGTCCCACCATTTCACAAATGTGTCCTTGGAACTAAAACAAAGCGGACAGAAAGAAACAAATGTATTCAATTCCCGAGAGTCATAAACATAGATTCAAATAAAAAGATTCCTGCTTCCATTAACCCAGTCATTCCCTCTGAGACATTTCCTGCAGGATACTCTGTTACAATCAAGTTTTATAATAATAATAATACAAACTTAGATTTTCCACTCTCAGGATCAAGTTTTGAGGAATTGGACACCAATCCACATGAAAAGTCTGAAGAAACAGAGAAATCTGAAGAGTACCAGCCATCATGGGATGCTGTACGAGATGATAGTAGGATTTGCTGCAACTTAGCTGTTGGTGATGTTTTGGGGGAGTCTTTGGAGGCACCTTTTGTGCTGATGTTATTGAGTTAAAATGTGTCAACCCTTATCTTTTAGTTAACAAAAACAATATAATGGTTTGAGAATTTCCCATTAGGGTTCAATTCCAGGCAGGGCAAAACTTTGGGCAAGTTTCCTTACTCCACACGCCTAATAATAACCCTCCAAAATAATAATAAATTGGTCATTTTCAATCCACGACTGTCTGTGGGACACTGCTGTGCGCAATTGGCTGCTGCGTTTCACCCACAAATTATGTACGGTCAATTCACTTTACAGTCTATTCTGTGAAGCACTTTGAGTCGTCGAGAAGACGTGAAAAGTGCTATATCAAATGCAAGGATTATTATTATTATTTATTATTATTATTAACACGGTAACCACAATAAAGTACCAAAAGAAAAAACATCTTTTAAATAGTGACATCTTTTTGTTCATTTCTCTCCAGTATAAAAGAGGGTGAGGGGTTAGAAGGAAATTCTTCACTCAGAAGGTTGTTTGGGTTTGATTGCTACAACTGATTTTTGAAGTTGAATCAATGAAATTATTTAAAAAGGAACTGGATAAACACTGGACAGTAAAAACATTTGAGGTTATGGAGAAAGAGTAGGAATTTGTAATAAAGCTGGAATTATTAATTCAAAAAAGGGTTATTTAGTAATGCATGTAGAAGTAGCACAAGAATAATAATGGAGTGAATAGCCTCCTGTTGTGCTGAAAACAATGTTGCTAATACCTGGAGACCAGAAGGTTCTTGTCTTTGAGAAACATTGCTTGTGTAATAACATCTTTGTGCCCTTTCAGTCTGTATAAACCACTCTCGTTGACAATATCCCATACAATGATTTCTGTGTCCTGGAAAAAGTGCAAAAATTTCCACGATATTGAAATTAAAATAATAATAATTTGGTCACTCAATCCATGACTATTTGTGGGACAATTGGCTGCCGCCTTTTGCCCACAAAATTCACTTTACAGTATATTTGGTAAACCGTTTTGAGATGCCTGGAAGACGTGATAAATTGCTATATCAAATGCAAGTATTATTATTATTTTCAACAGTCTTTTGCAGAACAATAAATCAGTTTTACTACATGACAGAAGCTGTATGTTAGGGAAGCGCATGTTGCAAATTCTGTAAATGTTTGTACTGAATGAAAGAAAACAATGTTAAACTCCTAATCACACAGAATAAGGAAAATACACTGTACTGTAGTACCTAATTTCTGTTGCAGAAATGTATTAGTCTCCAATGCAGGGATACATTATTGCAACCTTACATTACAAAACAACTTGTATTACATAGTGCACTTCACATAGGGACTGTTTTTTAGGCAACCTGACGTATTACTCAGTGCAAAACAGAAAACAATTTTACTATCCAGTCATATTTTGCCTTGCAAACAATTTTACACTGACACCCCCCCACCCCCAACCAAATGACCTCAAATCCGTACCTTTGATCCAGATACTAGCCGTGCTCCAAGACTATCATAATTAAGAATGGATACTGATGATTTGTGCCCATTGAAAGTGACATTGCTCTCTCCAGTCATTATGTTGAATATTCGTATTGAGCCATCTTCATACCCAACCGCCAGGTGACGGCCATCGGGAGAGGAGCACAAGTACGTCACTTCATGTTTAATACCCTGAAGAATTAATATCTGTGGATTCAACATACAACAAGGACTTCAAAACAATGCACTGTTTCAAACTCTGTGCTTGCAGGCAAACAGAACATGAACTAATAAAACAAAAGGTTCTCTTTTAGTATACTTTACAGGAAGAGTGCTGCATATCCATACACCAGAGAATCCACTTATTGGCTAAGATGTGGAAGGAAGTAAAGCGATGCTGAGATCCTGAGATTGAAATCCGCAATTTCAATGAGGAATTTGATACAGTTGCAGTAAATGGTTAGAGATAAGAGACAGAAAAAAACAACCGCTGCGTGAGAGCGGGAAGAGAGTGGCACGATGTGGGCAAACATGAGAGTGACAAAGAGAAAGGTTGACACTGCCATAGTGTTAGTATGTGCCCTTATGGATGTTTTTGGTTCGTATTGACATTGTAGTTTACATAATGATCAGCGTACAAGTACAATGCTTATTTGACAGAAGCACGACATAATTGACTGATTTTGTTCTCTTGACAACCGTCTAACTTGACTTGCGTCGTCAAAATAACACAACATAATCTGCACTGTCTTCACATCTATAATAGGTCTGGTCCCAACCGGTGGGGATATTGGGCGCTCTACTGAGTTTGGAGCTGTGAAAAAAATTCTTCAGATGGCTACTGTGCTCAAGACAACCTCACTTACCTTTTCTCCTTTCCTTATATCCCAGATGAACACATGCTCACACGCAGCAACCGCCACGTACCGACCCTTCTCTCCTCGCAGCTGCACGTAAACCACGTTGGCTTTGGGGCTTGCGATCACTCCAAAAACCGCCGTGGCGGCGTACCGCAGGTACTGCTTTGTCAGGCCCATGGCCGGGCGCGCTCACAGGGCAGCGCGGCGCGCAGTGAGCGAAACGACGTCCGTTCCTGAAAAGGCAAACCAAAGACCGACAGCGAGTGAACGCTTCTGTTTGGGACACAAACGGACGAGCGCGTTGTCGGGCGCGCGCCATCCTTTCGGCGAGACGCCAAACTGCTCCAAGCGGACCTTCGAGCTCCGGTGGCGCTCTTGGAAAAGTGACGGGAGTGCCTCCCGGTGTCCTGACCGACGCATCCCACCCCCTCCCCCCGGGGATGGGGGGAAAAAAATTGGGTCAATCAAGTCTCGCGTGTGTTTTTTTTGGGGGGGGGAGGGCGGGAGTGGGGGGAGGGGGGGGGGGGGGACACACACAACAAAATGTGTCTACAAAATGCGGTCACCGCCCGCGAGCCAACAGGACTCAACGCGCTTCAGAGACGTGATAACAATCCCTCCAAAAAAAAACAAAAGAATAAGAAATCGGTCATTTTCAATCCGCGACTGTCTGCGGGACATGGCTGTGCGCGATTGGCCGCCGCGTTCGCCCACAAATGTACAGTCGGTTCACTTTACAGTGTGTTCTGTGAAGCGCTTCGGGACGTCCTCCCGACGTGAAAAGCGCTATATCAAATGCGAGGATTATTATTATTATTTTATAGTCCACGTAAACACGAGGGGTGTGGGGGAGGGGTGGAGGGGTGTGGGGAGGGGTGTGGGGGAGGGGTGGGGGAGGGTGTGGGGGAGGGGTGGGGGGAGGGGTGTGGGGGAGGGGTGTGGGGGAGGGGTGTGGGGGAGGGGTGTGGGGGAGGGTGTGGGGGAGGGGTGGGGGGAGGGGTGGGGGGGAGGGGTGGGGGGGAGGGGTGGGGGGAGGGGTGTGGGGGAGGGTGTGGGGGAGGGTGTGGGGGAGGGGTGGGGGGGAGGGTGGGGGGGAGGGGTGGGGGGAGGGGTGGGGGGGAGGGGTGGGGGGGGGGTGTGGGGAGGGGTGTGGGGAGGGTGGGGGAGGGGTGGGGGGAGGGGTGGGGGGAGGGGTGGGGGAGGGGTGTGGGGGAGGGGTGGGGGGGAGGGTGGGGGAGGGGTGTGGGGGAGGGGTGTGGGGAGGGGAGGAGTGGGGGCCTCGGTGTGGGCGGGTCGGGCCCCCCGGAATGGCCCGGTTCCGCGCCGTGTAACGTGGCAGGAAAATCGCATTCACAGCCTTTAAAACGCGATCCGGATCGATATCGGGATTCAAGGGATTCGGCGTGAAACGACACTCGCTCTCAGCCAAAGAGGCCGCCACGCGATCGATCCATCGATCGACCGATCACTCACTCACTCGCTCCGTCCGACCGACCGACCGCCCGTCCGCCGCAGCTCCGAACGCGAGTTGCTCCCCAGTGCTTCGCGGAGCGCGACAGAGCGAACAGGCGCGAGCGCTCGATCCCCGAACCAATCCAACGGACCGGCGCAGCCCTCGGGACAGCGAACTGGAGAGGGCGATCCTGATCTCTGCGAATCGACTGGTGAAGTCTGAGCGAGCGAGCGAGCTCTCGAGCTCTCGATCTCGCGTGAAGGTGACGTACGTTCGGACGGCCGCGGGCCGCCCCCCCTCCCCGTGGTGTGTGCGCGCGCGCGCGCGCGCGCGTGTGTGTGTGGATGTGTCGCGGAGCGCGCGCGACGCGGCCGTTGGAGCTCGGTCTGCCGCGTGCGCGAGGCTGAGCGGCCGTTGGTGGTCGGTGACCGTGTGCGCATGCGCGCGTCCCGTCCGCCCCCCCCCACGTCCCCCTCTCTCTACCCACCCCGACCCCGAATGGAGCCAATAAAAACGGCGACCGGAGCAGGTACCTGAGTGAGTGAGTTAAGTACACACACACTAAATAGACCAGACATTTACAAACAAAAAAAAACACGCGCACACCTTCCTGCTCACCCGGAGGAGAGAGCGTGTGACCGACTGCACCGTCTGCGAAACGAAGCCGAGGAAACGCCGTCACGAGAGATTCAACGGTTGATCCCCCGGAGGAGCGGCCCAGGGCCGGGACCCAGGGACCGAGGGGCAGGGCCGGGACCCAGGGGCAGGGCCGGGACCCAGGGGCAGGGCCGGGACCCAGGGACCGGGGGGCAGGGCCGGGACCCAGGGACCGGGGGGCAGGGCCGGGACCCAGGGGCAGGGCCGGGACCCAGGGACCGGGGGGCAGGGCCGGGACCCAGGGGCAGGGCCGGGACCCAGGGACCGGGGGGCAGGGCCGGGACCCAGGGACCGGGGGGCAGGGCCGGGACCCAGGGACCGAGGGTAGGGCCGGGACAGCCACGGCAGCCGACGGCCCGAGCGACGAGAACATTTATCGTGTCGACCCGGAGGCGGTGAGGGGGGAGCGGGTGGGACGGACATATTTTCTTACGAAACCACCCAAAAAAAAGAAGACAATTTCCCAAAAAAAATGACGAATTAAAAGCCGCCGCCGCCGGCGGGAGGTGGGAGTGGGGGGGGGTCGTCTCTGACTGAAAGCGGAAAGGCGATCGGCCTCCCCAGCGCCGGGGTCAGCCAGCGGAGGGGGCGGCCTCCTCGCCAGCTGTACCCCTTGTCCCCAGGTGGGGTGGTCCTCGTTGCCGAGGAGAGGAACCGAGCCCTCTGCACGACAGACAGATCGAAGCGAACAGCCCGAGAGAGGGAGAGAGGGAGGGAGAGAGAGAGAGAGAGAGAGAGTCGTCGGCAGCTCCTGGTTTTCTTTTAGGCGCACAGACGGAGCGAGTTTGATTTTAAAATCGACTGTCGCCGCTCACAAAAGGTGTTGGGGAGGGAGGGAGTGTGAGTGTGGGTGTGTGTATTTGGCTTCTCCTTCCTCCCCTTTTCCTGCCCCTGTCCCTTGTCTTCTCTCCCCCCCCCCCCACCCCCTCCTCCCTCCTCCCTCCACCTCCCACCGTCAGTCACCCTCTCCTCCGCTGACAGCAAGTCCCCCCCACACACTCGAGACTTTTCGCGAGGCTGCAGGATGGACCCTCTGGGCGCCCGGTCCCCGGTGGTGGACGTTCAGACCCTACCCCGTTGGGCCGACAGTTTGCACGAAGGCGACCAGACCGATTCCGCCAGGACCTGCGGCGAAATGCAACGCGACCCCTCAGTCTCGTCACCCTTCCCTCACAGAGAAGACATCAACAGGAAAATTATTCTGTGGTACGTGTTCTCCCTTCCCTCCCCACCTCCCTCCCTTCCCTCCCCACCTCCCTCCCTTCCCTCCCCACCTCCCTCCCTTCCCTCCCTCCCCACCGCTGAGGTTCCTGCCGAGGTTCAATAGGGATACTTCATCCAAAATCAATCGTGTGTCGTACAGTTCTTAATTCAGCTTTGTGCCCGGAAAAGACCCCCGGGGGCTGGGTGGGGGGGGGGACATTCTTGCTAACATATTTTAAATTCCAGCACTTGCAGCATGATTTCACGCATTTTTTTTTAATGGCATGCTTTTGAAATGCTCTGCGGGTTCACCATTTTAAAGGAAAAGGGGTGACATGGCAGATTGCTTCCAGGTCCAGTTGAGTGGATGACTGCACAGGCCACTCGCACATGATTGCATGTTCAAATCCCCTTGTCCCCCCTACTTTTGTAGGCGGTTGAGATGCTGCTGTGCTTGGTTCACCTGCGCCTGTTGGACCTGGGTGACGGTCTTTCCATCTACGAATAGATTGTGAAGTGGATTCGCTGTATTTTGTGGCTGAAACTTATTATTATTCCATGATCAACCGCAGAAAGTGGAAAATGTCCAATTGCATCCTTTACATTTCTTCCTGGGTTTATGTTTAGACATAGTAAGTAATCTCGTAGACTGCCCATTTTACTGTTGATCAGCAGATGAGGTTGGACCAATTCAAATAATATTGAGGTTTTGATTTTAACTCTGGATCTGTGGTCTCGAACTGTCTGCAGCAGTTGAGCTGTCAATATAATATACAAGAAGTATTTAATTGCACTGTAGAATCTGACGAAAACCTATAGGGACTACACATTAGAATGTAGCATTTCATTGACTGAAATGGACTGAGGGGCACGTAATTCAGAAGCCAAAAGGTTGGATGCAATGTTTTTCTGTGAACCATTGCCAATTGATGCCTTGTTTATGTCACACATTTATCTTATTTCATACTTGAAACTCATGACTATTGGAATTAATGCTCAGTGGGTAGGGAGGGATGAGTGTCTGAGCTGTGGGTAGGAAGATAATTGTAATGTTCTCACACATTTCATGCTGAGCTGTGCTGCTCACCAGGAATCCCATGGTAGTGCCTGTTACCTGCCATTCACCTGGCAGGGGCTCAAACTTGCACTTGTCGGATGTAAAATGGCCAACTGGTAATTATCCTTCTTAATAGGGGAGGTGAGTGGGTCTCCTTGGAGTTGAACTGGCTCCAAGATGATGTGCTTGGCAACGGAAGGTCTGAATCTAATCAATTCTATGTGGCAGACGGATCCATAGTACACCTAGGTACTGCTGGATCATTAACAGGATTGAGGGACAGATTGGTCACTGGGGGAATCGATTCTTTCCACTCAGCTTTTGTTAACCCTGTAAGCCAAAGCCCCAATGGATGGGGTGGTCCTAGCTGGGCAAGTTGTGGGAAGCTTGCCAGACAGTGCTTTCAATTGCAAGTTATGCTGTTTTAGCTGCAGTAGTACCCTTAAGCAACGGTTTCCCTCTGGAGGGAAGGTGTGCATTCCGGTCTATGGAAATTCCCATGTGTACTTAGCCTGCATGGAACTTTGTCTGGTTTGGATACTCTTAAGCACGTTGATTGGTTTCTGCATGTGTTAGACACTAGCTGACAATATTGGCTATATTTTATTTTGGAAGATTATTGTATTTCCTTTACTTAAGAGTTGCAGACTCTTATCAAATAATTATCAACAGTGAACAGAAGTAGGCCATTCAGCCCCTCAAGCCCATTCTGCCATTCTATAAGATCATAGCTGATTTGTACCTCAAGTCTAATTACCCACTCTTGCCCGTATCCCTGAATACCCTTACCTAATTAAGTGTTCAGTATGGAGGTGCACTGTTGTGTACATTGTAACCCAGTGATACTCTTATCAAGAAATTGTGGTTACTGTTGGTACAAAATATTGGTGTGAAGGCACCCTGTACAGCAGATTAGAATGTGCAAATTTTGAAGTCAACGAAGGTACCAGTTAAAGAAATACAATTCACATATGAAGCATAATAGCTATGTGTTGTGTATTTGTAGTATACTTATTGTTTAATTTCCACATTGGTGAACATCGTCTGAGTTGCTACATTTAGTAGCGAGGAATTCCCCACCTATAATATCCTACCTGTAACTCACACGCCTGGCCATGTCCATTCAAGAGAAACGGTAGCGCAGCCTGAGCAAAATCTTTGTTTCATAAGGTTACTAAAAAGAGAGGTTGATAACTGAATAATAATCCTTTCGTATGTTGTTGTACCTTAGCACTTTGGAACAACTCCAAGTGCTTCGGTGTTTTCTATAAAGTGTAGTGACTGTTTATTGTTGGTGAATGTGGCATCAAATTTGGATAGAGCAATATGCCATAACACAGCTAATTTTTAAATCTGAGAATTGTTGGCAGTAGGAACAATCCCCATTTCCCAATAGTGTTGTGGTATCTTTAAAGTCTATCTGAACAGATAGATGGGAAATGGGTTTAATGTCTCATTCAGAGGATGTTTTGTCCATTGGAACTTTGTTGTTTAAATATTGTGCAGTGTATTGCTAATAAAGTATTTTCAGTTCAGCAATTTAACCTTTAAGTAAATTATTTGTGTTTTTGTGAGCTAAAGTATTTGAATGCTTGCGCAGGAGCCAAACTTGAGTAATTCTAATGGATAATAAAGTTGGTGTATGAAATAGGCTGATATTCAGCAAAAGATTAGAAGTATTTATAGGGAATGGTCCCAAGTTTACAGGGTAGTAAATGTTTTCTCTTAAAGAGACACCGCTTATTCGCAGCAACAATAGCTCTGGCCAACCATTGTTTGTTTTAAGTGGAATATTTATACTTTAGTCTCAAAGTAGAATTAATGCATAGTAAACTATGTAGGTTTAAAATTAAGCTTTGTAACTGTTTCCACTTCCTCTTACTTCAGGGTTATGAAAATAAGTCAAAAATATCTCAACAACTTGCATTTATGTAGCACTCTTCACGTGGTGTAGTGACTCAGAGTACATTGTTAGTAGTTCACTGAAGACATTCCTCACTTTATTTGCTTGCTGCTTTTTATGGTAAATATATGAACATGAAGTGAAAAATTCAAGCATGAAGTGTTCCTACATATCTTTAAATATCAAAATTTATCTTGGCTTTATTAACACCTCTTTAACCCATCATCCCTGTCCTCTAACCTATTTTCTCCTTTGTCTTCCTTGCCCTGCCTCCCCCCTCTCTGTTAATCCTTAAAAGCCTCTTCCCCCCACATGCCCCAGATCTGACAAAGGGTCATGGGCCCAAAACATGAACTGCCTGATTTGCTGAGCGTTCCCAGCGACTTCTGTTTTTGTATCTGAAATAGTTTCCTGCTTTCTTAAGTTGTACTGTTCTCTTTCCCATTCAAACTGGCTGCCAGATGACATACATTGGAATTGAACCTGTAAACAATTGTAGTTCATCTAAATCTAAGGAACTGACCATGATTCTTAATTCTCAGATGGCCTTCGTTAAATTATTCAACCCACCTCAACTATTTCCACCATCCCAATTGGATCTTCTAAAAGCTGATGCAAGTAAATCAGATGATTTATTTTTGCAGACTGGAGTTTGTGTGTTCTTTGAAATGCAAATGTGCATTTGTGGACAAATGCGGCAGCCAGTTAGCACACAAGTGTCCTACAATCAGCCATGAAGTGAATAACTAATTTTATTTATGGGAATGTTGGCCAGGACACCTGTAGAAATACCCTTCTCTTTTCAAATAGTGCCACCTGAACAGGCAGATGGGACCTCAGTTTAACGTCTCATCTGAAGGTACCTCCAACAACAAAATATAACCCTCAACACTACATTGGAATGTCAGCTGAAACTGAGTTCAAGTCCCAAAGTGAAGCTTGAACCCACAAGCTTTTGACTCTGAAGTGGGAGTGCTACTATTGAGCCAGGCTGACACATACATAACTGAGATTTCACTGGTTTGATGAAAAATTCTGACGATCCAGCAATAAGCAATGCATCCCAGATGTAATGATCAACTCACTTTGATCCCATTCCACCAAAGTTTAAATTAGTTATCTAAGAACTATATGCACATTTTCTTGTAGAAGTTCAGTTTTAATAAACCTTCCTAGGGATCAAGTGAGGCCTTTACATCCAGGACAAAGTGTTACATTCCATCAACAAGTTTCTACGTCAAGTAACTGAACTGTTCCCACGTAGACATAAAATGGACTTTGATGATGCTGGATTTGATGATACTTTGAACTCAAATCTGTGTACTGATACTGAAAATTTGCATATACCGTGCAATATCTGAAGGTTTCTTTTTCAGGATGGGGGATGTGGCCTTGTTGAACGGTACAGCTATTGTGAACACCAGTAATGAAATGCTGTCTGAGAAGAACAGCATTAGTGACAGCATTCATTTGTATGCAGGCCCAGAGCTCAGGGAAGAATTGCAAAAATTAAAAGGTAAGAGGCATTATACTTAGCTGTACACAGCAACTGATTAGGTGATTTAAATGTGTTTCTTTTGTTTCTGCCTCCATTCAAGGTCCCTCAATATGCCTGTTCCAAAATACTCCAAATAATAATTCATGCATTTGATATAGCCCTTTTGCTTCGAGAGGATGGCTCAAAGTTTTTGCAGGATCTACTGTAAAATGGAGTGACTTTGTATTTTGGATGCAGATAGATTTTAATGAATTATTATTTATTATTATTATTATAGTAAAAAATTAGTCTTGAGACTCATCCAAATTATTAATTAATGTCTAGGTGTTTTAAGCTTGTTTGTTTAGGAACCAAGCTCACGGTAGTGAAGAGGTTAAAAGATCCATTATTGACCTGTGACTTGGCTGCTTTGTGACTAGAATGGTTGATTTAAGTAAGGCAACAAAGACTTACTGTCTTCAATAACTGATGCTTTATTAACTAGCTTAGTGCATCTAATTTAATTTCTTCTACTGAAAAATGGTTCAGAAGTTGATTTTTTTTCTTCTTGTTGATCTAACATGTTTTGTGCCACATTGCATGTCTCTATGCTTTGAAATTTTTAATTAAATTTGCTACATGTCTGGCACATGATGAGGCTGAATAAATGTTTTTTTGTCTTCCTATGCACCACTTCTGAAAGTGATGAATCACACTCTGCAATCTCACTACCCCTGGCAGCCCACCAATATCTCACTTCAGTAGTTGTTCTTTATTTATGAGACTGAACAATAAGTGCTAAACCATTTTGACTGTCTGTATACACTGTGGTGAAGGTGAGTTGTAGAGGACCTAATCTGATCATAAGGTCACTGGATAACCATCTATAGCTAGAATCCTGTCTCTTCCCTCAGAAAGCGCATCACATAACCAAGGAATGCTGAGGTCAACTGTAGCTTCCCTCTGTTGCCTGAATCGAGGACTTAAAGCTCATTTCAGATGAGTGACTGAACCGATTTATCTCAGTGCTATACCAAAAGGTTTATTTATCACTTAATTTATCTGTCAAGCCCTAATCTGAAGATTGCTCTGGCTACTTTTCATTCAAATCATCAATGCCAAGGCAACAGAACAAGACGACCCAATATGTCTTTACACAGAGGGAAATTACTGAATCAGGTTAATACTTGCATTTGAAGTAGCACCTTATCATGTCGTCAAAGACTCAAAGCGCATCGTAGGATTTTTTTTGTGTGAATAATAATAATAATCCTTGCATTTGATATAGCGCTTTTCACGTCTTCTGGATGTCTCAAAGCGCTTCACAGAATATGCTGTAAAGTGAATTGACTGTATATTTGTGGGTGAAACACGGCGGCCAATTGCGCACAGCAGTGTCACACGAACAGTCGTGGATTAAAAATGACCAATTTATTATTTTTTTTGTTTTTTAGAGGGATTATTATTAGGTGTGTGAAGTTTAGTAAAAGTGTATGTTACCAGGAAAGGTGGTTGAGATCAGGATCCTGGACTCATTTGTGCATAAGGCTGTATTGGGAAGATGGTAGAGTAGGTATCTTTGACGAATGAGAGCAAATTGAGAAAAGGAGCCTCTTGTGAATCTGTTTGTGTGGAGAAATGGGAGATTTGTTTTTCTACCAGAATTAATAAAGGGAAGAGTGTGTGTAATTGTTATTTTTTTTCAAATGTTATTTCTATGGTTAAGTGTTTCAAGACTATTTCAATGAGATGACGAGTTGGGCCAGAGGAAGGAGAGGCTGAGCAAATGACAAAGAAATGGCATGAGGATAACATTGGGTTGGGGGGGAAGAAGTCTACCTACTCACTATCTGGGTAAATTGATGTGCTAAAGATACAGTGTGTGACAGATCGCTCCTCAGTGCCATTGACAACAAGGCGCTGTACGCCAGTGAGGCAGACGGTCTAGATCTAATTCATAAATGATCTGAAGGAGCCCAACAAGTCTAAGGAGAGAAAGAAAGCAGTGCAATCTCTACTGGGGTTATGGCTCAAGTGCAAGGTTCTCGCTGAGCTCTGATCTACCTGAGAATTCTTTGGACCAAGAATTGTGAACCAGAGAATCCTCAGCCCAAAGGCGGGCATGCAGTAACTCGCAGTACAGTTCATCCGATGAGGATTTGGGCTCTGAGCATTTTGTCAGGCTGGAAGATTCCAGTGAGTGCCTGCAAAACAGTGCCAATCTGCACCAGAGCCAAGAGGGCTCGTGCCCTGCCAGCAGCCATGCTTTGCTGCCCTGCAGGAAGCCTGCACAGTCCAAGGAGTGGACGAGAAAGATGTGTTCCCAAGGATTGCTCCTTAGTGCCGTTGATGTTGAGGCACTCTAAAGAGTAAATTTGGTTATGAATTTTATGTGCTGTAATCTCTACACTTCAGGACTCCTTAGCGCAGCTTTTTTTTTCTATTTTCAAGACTTCATTTATAAAGATGAATCTAAGCTGCTTTTTTTTAAAAAGATGTTCCTAACTGAAATTGTACTTTCTCTTAATTACTGAGTGGCATTCATGACAATAAAGGTCTTGTATTTAATTTTTTGGCTGTATTTATTCTATAACAACTTATAGGATTTTTGTTATTGGAATGCAAGCAAGATATGATTCGAATTTCAATTAACTATCGTTGGGAAAGATGTCTCTTTAGTTCTAAAGTTAACTGAAAAGGCAAAATTATCCAGGCTGCAGTGTACTTTGCACTATTGCTAAAACAATAGTTTCACAATACAACCTGTGACTTGCTTGCCAAGTCATATTTTTTTAAAGTAAAATAGCTGACTACTTCTTTGAATTCTGGGGAGTTTCCATAGACGTGAGGAGATGCTTTCTGTATCTGACTAACTTATTTTACATTTAAAAACAGAAAAAATAAATTTGATTATTTGTAAAGTTAAAATTTGATGAATTTGCCTTCTGTTATCACTTAACTAAATTATTTCTGGCTTGAGTATTATTTCAGTGTCTGTTCTATTCACCTGATTGTCAAATATCCATATATACAATATAACAAGGAAGTTGGGGGAGGGGTTCATTAAACAGCAGGCTTTCTGCACATATTTGGTTGGATCCACATTCCAGCGGTGCTATAAGTGAACCAGTGTTGTAAGTGCGTTTCACAGGATTTACTGTACTTGCCTGCAAGTTATTATCGCTAGTAGTTTGCTGACCCCTACTGACCATGGTATGCATTACACAATAATTTATTTTCTGTAATCTGTGTGGAACAATTTTGTTTTTTAGGATGCCGCACTGGAGAGGCGAAGATGACTAAAGGCTTTAACTTGGCTGCCAGATATATTATCCACACAGTAGGCCCGAGATACAATCCAAAGTACAGAACAGCAGCTGAGAGCTCCTTATATAGTTGCTACAGGAATATCTTTCTGTTAGCCAGGTAAAAATAATAATCCTTGTGTTTTGTATAAGGCCATATCACATTGGAAGTACAAGTCAAAGTACTTCATAGGATATTGTGAAATGGAGGGTTGTGTACTTGTAGGCAAATGCGGCAGCGCAATTGGGCACAACAATGTCCCATAGACAGCCAGGAAATGAATGACCAATTTGTTGGCCATGCCACGGAGGGGGGAGAACTCTTTTTTATATTTTGAATAGTGTCATTTGAGAGAAACAACTAAAGTGAAATTAGCAGCACCAACTTTTGTACAGTTATTTAGAAGAACCAAAATATAGATCGAAGCCCCGTTACATCACTTCTGACCCAAAAAATGTGCTTGATTCGGTGGGTCTTATTATATTCAGCAAATGGGAAGTAACTGTCTATTAGGGATGATTGATGCTCTGGAGCCAAGCAAGGCTGATATTTTCAACATTTTATTCAAATAATTTCTAAAAACTATTGTGTAGATTATTTAAACATTGTTGTGGAGTATAGTTCACTTGTGCATCTGCTGTATTTAAGAATAAATGGTTAACTTAAATTGTCTTCCTCAGGTTGATATCTCCAAACTATTGTATCCAAGAAGCATTTCAACAACAAATTACATTTGTATAATGCTTTTCACATTGGGAGGTTCATACCATAATATCAACTGGTACATTGTAGATTCAGATAGCTGGCTTGTGAATCCCATATGATTTTCTTTTAGAAAGATTTGGTAAGTGAATGAATCTATGCTAACTACTTTTTTTTTTAAACTTGTCACAGGGAACACTCGATGTCTTCAGTAGGATTATGTGTTATCAACACATTAAAAAGATGCTACCCTTTGGAGGATGCTACAAACATTGCTCTTAGTAGGTGTCATTTGATTGGGGAGAGGGATGGTAGAAGAGAGTGAGGGAGCAATTGGGATGTTTGGATAGAACTTTCATTATTGATTATCCTATATATTTCCACTTGTAACCTTTAGTCTTATAATACTTTAAATTGGGAACTGTCTCACACAACTAAAATTGCTGTTTGAATTCAATTATCTTACATTAATGACTAAGACCATTTCTTTACTGTTATATTAGCAAGCACAATTCAATCAGAAAAGACAAAGGTTAAATGATTTGTTTAGGAACTTGCTTCTACCCCATGATTCCCCTCCTGCTTTAAAGCTATTCACTTTATATGGTGTATATTATAAATGCAATTAACCTAATTAGAATAGTCCTTATTGGGTTTATCTCATTTATCATTTGTCTATATTCGAATGAGACATTTGCTACATTGGGTTAGCCATGCTTGTACTAAAAAGTTCTGCAAACTGCTTTTCCCTGTCCTGCCTCTGACACCTGGAGCTGATTTCTACTCCTCCCCGGCTGTGTCGAGTTTTGTGAAAGTGCAACCATGAAATTCAGAGATGAGCAAAATTAACATTTTCACTGAAGAAAGTAAGATCTCAACAAAAATGTGTATGTTTAAAGTTTTCTCCTTTAAATTTTCAGGAACAGTTAGGCGTTTCTTGGAGAAACATGGAGACACTATCGAGACTGTTGTATTTGCAGTCACTGATCTTGAAGAGGTAACTTATCCAGTTCAGTAAATTATTGTATGCAAGTGCTGCAATGTAATTCTGAATACTCAGTGGTTCAAAGCTTTCCTAAATTGTATTTCTGGACAATAATTATTGTACCGATTATTTGTGGCTCTAAATACGATGTTATAAATCCATGATCTTCTTCCCCATCCCACATGTAATGGGGATTTAAGTGCTCCAGGATGCTACCCCGCATGAAGGTAGCTATATAAATGCAAGTTATTGTTGTAATCTATTGATTTGTAAATCCATAATGATTTTATATTGTTATGTATTGAATGACTTATTACAAAAAAGTTGATGGAAAGTTAATTTTTTCAGTGTTTCTGATTTTAAAATCCAATCATTTAAGCTTTCCTTGCAATGAGGTTTCAAAGAGGGTGTCTTTTCCCCACAGGCTGCATATAGAAGGTTGATGCCTCTTTATTTTCCGAGGTCGTTGGAAGAGGAAAGAAGGTGTCTTCCATTTCTCCCTGTTGATATCGGGAATGCTGAAGGGGAGCCAGTCATTGCAGAAAGACAAATCCGTATTTTGGACAAACCAGGCATTTCACAATGTGAGTCTGTTAGTTTTTTACATTTTCCTTTCATTTTAATATTTATTTAGATTTATTTATGGATTGATACACCAAAGTACAGTGTATGCAATCAATTATCAGACACTCCTGTTCTGCTGGGGGAAGAGGCTTTTATGTTTTTCATGGTATTATGTCTATTTACTGAATATGTTAATGGTTGTTCTAAGAAGTATTAGCATTCCAGGACCCTTAATAAATCATTAATGATCCTGTGACACCGTTCCCAGCCAGTGATTCAGCTACTCTGACATAATGCTTCAATTCCTTTTAACAATTTCCACTCTAAGATGAATGGCTCCATGTATGCCTCATTGGAGTGGTGTACTGTAGTCAGATTGGGAGCTGACCCACTTTATTTTGTTCAACAAGCTGCCCTGAACTTGAAGATATACAAAGTTCCAGGGCAGCTTGTTTTTTCGTGTAATCTAGAGATGAGACTGAGACATTGCCTTTTGTGAAGAAGTATTAATTCCAATAACAATCCTTACATTTGACGTAGCTTCTTAACATGTCATCAACACGTATCGAAGCAGTTCACAGAATTTTACAATGAAGTATAGTGACTATTTGAAGGGAAATTCAGCAGTAATTTAGGCACAGCAATGTCCCACAAACAGCCATTAAGTGAGTGACCAATTTTAGCCGGGTAGCTGTTGGGAAGAACTCCAGGAGAAACTCCCTTCTCTTTTCCAACAGTGCTATGGAATCTTTCATGTCCACCTGAACAGGTAGGCAGGGCATTGGTTCAGTATCTTTTCGGACGTCATCTCTGACAGTCCAGCATTCCACTGGACTGCCCCTAGACTTTGAGCTCAAAATTCTGACGTGGGGCATTGAACCTACAACTTTCTGACTCTTTAAGGCACGAGTGTCAGTAACCGAGGAAGGCTTAAAGTACCTTAGGTAAAAGTAGAGTAAAGGTATAAAATCCTACCTACAAATTAAGTTGGGTCCAAGGACTTATTGCTGATCTAATGGGTGGTAATGTATTTATCATTGTAGATGAAGATGAATCTGACGAGGAAGGTCTTGACCTAGAGTATATTGGGATGCATGCATTTGCTAAGATGGAAGGAGATATTGATAAACAAAGGCGACTGATTTTACAAGGGCAAATGTCTGAGGCAGCTGTCCAAAAAGCGCATCAGAGAAAGTGAGTATGGAATATGCAAACTTATTTCTCGTCAAATTAATGCATTATCAGATACCTTTAATGCTTTTTCCAAGTGATCTGTTCCAACATTTGTGGAAAAAGCAGAATAAAAATTGAAGCACAAAAGACTTGTGTGTCAATAGGCTCGCTGTCAAAAGATGTGCCGTAAATATATAAAAGGGCACTAAATAAATGTATTGCATTTATAGAACTGAGGCATGTTTTTGTCCATGAAAGTTCATGTTTTTAAAAATAAAACCATAAATAACCCATTACCTTTGGAGCTTTCGGAGTCCTATTTCATTCTACAGTTTATTGCTTTGGCTGCGTACTCTGCTTTTCCTCAGCAAATCTATTCTTGTGGCACAGCTGAAGCCTGGAGCACCATATGTTGAAATATGGGCATGAATCGATATCTAACACTGGTTGTGCTCCCTCAGTGTGTTTTCCAAGAAATTTGTGTATAGTTTTAATTTTGTGCCATCACACTTTTGTAACTGGAGTGTTATTCCACGTAAATGTTTCTTGATGTGGCTTCTAAAGTACACTCATCATGCATATTTGGAAATAGCAGATGTCACACTATTGAATGATTTCAGCAACCAGCAATTTCTTTGTTTTCCCTCAATTACCAAAGATTATCCACAGAATGATTAAAAAACTTTGTTTCATTCTCATCTTTAGCTATAATCGTTGGTTGTGCAGAGCTAGAGCAGATGACTTGTCAGACATTGCTGCACTGAAAGCATTATACCAGACTGGTAAGTACTGATTACTCTAGGACTTGAACATAATGTATGTAAAATAAAACTCTTTGCATAACATGTCTGCTATCGAATGGGCCTGTGTGATCTGGGTTTCCTCAATTTAATATTTCAAGGGAGTTGAGATTATAGCTGGAGTTAACACTGACAAGTGTCTTGCATTCAGGAGTATAAGGAAGAAATTGTGTCAATTTAAATTGCCCAGATTTTACTGATCACCAGGGTGTTGATTTCCCTTTTTTGCAAATGTTTTTTAAAGTTATTTGTCCTGGTCTTTATATTCAAATTGAGTAATTTGAAAGTCTTAATACAAGTAAACCTTGCTATATTTTCTGTTTGCCAGAATCAAAATCCCCAGCTGATTAAACTGACAAAACAAAATAACAGTTTCCCAATTTGATACAGATTAAACTAATCAAACTGACTTCATTGACCCTTATATAGCTGTCAAAGGGGGGGAAAAAGAGCATGCCTCTGCTGGACTGTATATAGACATGTTTTCATCTGCTGAGCTAATCACTTCTCTATGTGACACCAAACCTCCTCCATGATCAGTGTACTGAATTTTAGACTGAGCCATATGATGATACCAGGAAAAGCAAAGCCATGCTAAATTTGTACATCTGGTTTGAAGTTTGGCTCTCCTCTAGCCCCATAATTAATCTCTTGACTATTGCAACAGTTGATATTTTTGCATCTCATGCACTGTTCTGACAAACCTGACTGCAAGATACCTTTTTTTTTAGAAACAAAGCTTGATTTGAAAACTAAGCCATTAGCCATGTCATCAGGACTTGTGCATTAAGGTTATAAACCAGCAATTAGATCGCTGGAAATAAATTGCAAAATTGTATTAATAGCTAAGCTAAATGTTAATCTTAGAAGTCCATTTTATAGGGAGTCTTGTTATGCTACTAGAATAAAAATGGCTTTGTTCAAAGTTCTTGTCCAGCTCTAAGTGTACAATGTGATTGTCTGATTGTGAAACCCCTTTCCGTGTGTGTGTGTGTGTGTGTGTGTAAGAGAAATCCATTCACACAAACTACTTGTGTGGTACCTTCCATTTACAACAAAATTACATTTGTATAGTGCCTTAAATGGAATCTTGTTGTTGTTGTTGTTTCACATCGGAAGGATGTCCCAAGGCACTGGACAGTCCAGCATATAGGAAACTTATTGAACACTTTGCCTAAGACTTGGAATCACTGGGTGACGAGGAAAAAGGGGTGGAATTTGAGAGTGGTTTGAAGATGGGGAGAGAAGGTGAAAGACAAAGGGACTTTAGAAGAGTGTTTTAGAGAGAAGGTCATAAGAGGCTGTGAATGATGGTCAGGCTTTAAAATGTTAATTCTGCCATCATCATGTTGTAGTTATTAATTGAGTTGTCCCTCAGAACAAAGTTTTTGATGTCAGTGTTTGCTGCAACATGATGGGCAAAAGTTTGAACTACAGTCTCAACTAACTACTGATTTTACAAAGTATACCATGGGAGTAGTTTTTTTTTACATTTCCTCCACTCCAAACACAAGTAAGTCATTCACATAAATATACAGTGGTATAGCAACATCAAAATTATGTTTGTATAACACCTTTCATGTGAGGAGGACATCCCAGGCACTGGACAATCAGTGTTTTGGACCTGAGCTCGGGATCGGAGAGCATGGAGGGCAGAGGTGGGGGAAGGAGGGGGATCAAAGGCATGATCGAAGAGGAGGATCTTTAGACGGGACTTGACGGAGGCAAGGGAGGGGGCAAGGCGGAGGGTGCAGGATGGAGTTCCAGAAAGTGGGGGCGGAGTGGCAGAAGGCCCGCTCCACAATGGTGGGCGGGTGAGGCAGGGGGTGTGAAGCAGGCAGGAGCCCGCTGAGCCGAGGAAGTGGGCGGGTTGGTAGGGGGTTAGGAGGTTGTAGAGATAGGGGGAGCAAGGTTATGGAGGGCTTAGAAGGTTAGGACCAGGATCTTGAACTGTATCCTCTGTGTAGTAGGAAGCCAGTGGAGTCGAGTCAGTGGAAGGGGGTCATAGGGTCGCGGGAGAGTACTGAATGATCTGCAGCCCATGGAGGGAGGAGTCGGGGAGGCCGACAAGCAGGGATTTTATGTAGCTAGGAATGTGTGTATGAGGGACTCAGCGGCCTGAGGGGTGAGGCAGTGGCAGAGCCGGGCAATGTTGTGGAGGTGGGGGGAAAACAGAGTGGGACATGGCCCGGATGTGGGATAGAAAGAATAGTTGAGGGTCAAACAAGATGCCAAGGTTCCGGACCGGCTCAGTGAAGTGGAGTGCGCATCCTTGGATGGTGATACTGTCATTTCCAGAGGTGCTGATGGGAGCCAATCAGGAGGTCCTCGGTCTTGTCGATGTTCAACTGTGGAAAGTTAGCTCTCATCTAGGACTTGATGTCTGACAGACATTCTGTCAAGACAGCTATGGACCAGAGTCGAGGCAGAGAGATAGAGTTGGGTGTCATCCGCATACATGTGGAAGTTGATATCATGTCTGCAGATGATGTCACCAAGATGAAATACGTACATGTTGGAGAGGACTGAGGACACAGCCCTGAGGAATACCCCATGACATGAGTAGCATTTTGCAACAAGGAGCCTGCAGCATTTCCTGCCCAAAGTGAATTTAGTGGTTTCGTGTTTCTTGCAACTCATAAATGGCAGAAACAAGAATGCAGCTGCAGGGGCTTGGTAACTTCTGCTCCTGGTAGATCAGAATCTGTGTTTTTCTTTTCTCTCCTCAAAACTGGAGTGTAAGGGTCAGCCTTTTAGAACAGAGTTGAGGAAACATTCCTTCACTCAGAGGGTAGTGAATTTATGGAATTCACTACCCCAGAAGGTTGTAGATGCTCAGTCCTTGAACATCTTCAAGGCTGAGACTGATAGATTTTTAAAAAATAGAGGGATTAGGGGATAGGGCAGGTAATTAGAGTTAGGTCTGAAGATCAGCCATGATCTTATCGAATGGCGGGGCAGGCTCGAGGGGCTGAATGGCCTGCTCCTAATTCTTATGTTCTTATGTAATTTGCCAGAAATACACTGGTAGCTTGCCCAAGCAGCTGTTTGTTTTTGAACTGAGACTGTGACCTGGCAGTCTATTCAGCTGTAGAGGGACATTATGGCCTTACGTACTCCTTTCATCCAACAGGCACTTTCATTTGATATTGCATCCTGTTTTAATTAATTTTTTAAAAAATAAATATTTACCTGGACTTAGCATCAAAATGAACAGTCTGGATCCAAAGAATGAAGTTCCTAACAATGCAGAAATCCTTCAGTGCTGTTCTTTTTCAATCTAGATTGTGAACTGTCACAGAGTTCAAGCCTTGTAACCTAGACAAAACCAAGCATTTGGCATATGTAGCTTTATAAAACTGGTGATATTTATAGGTCACTGTATTCTAGAAGGATGTTTCTTAAGACTAATAGTTCTATATGACATATAATTATACTGAGCAATATGAATAATATTCTATATTAGGTCATTTATTATTATAAAATCTGCAGAATTTGTACCACTGATTTTAATTTGCAAACTTGGGATGTAGCCACTGTATTTTATAATAAGTGACAAAAAATGTAGACTAGCAACTATCCGACTGTATTCATTGCCAGTTAGCTTGGTTAATTGGATTTCGGCTCTGAGTCAGACTGCTTGTGGGTTCACAGGCTTGGTTGATTGCAGTGTTAGATGAGTGCTGGGTCATCAAGAATTATTATTAAGGATTATAAATAGTTACCGTACTAAAGTCATTCATATCTAAATTACATGTCTCCATCTGATTCTTTGTTGCAGGTGTTGATAAATGTGGTCGAACGGTAGTGGTAATAGTTGGAAGGAATATTCCTATGACACTAATAGACCCGGATAAGGTAAGATTCATAGAAAGCTTTGCTTGCATTGATAGAAATCTAACTAAATTTCAGAAAGACAAAAATAGGCATTGCAATCCATCTGACTGGTTTAATTTTTAAATACTTGTTCACATTCCTCCCGATTTGCCATCAAAAGACATCCAATTCCCTCTTGAAAATGCCCACACTGTCTGTCTCCCTGGGCAAACTATTCTCTATGTTCAGCATTTGCATAAAGTAATTATTTAAATATAAAAAATGTATATATTCCATCAGAATTTGAGACCTTGATCAAATTGAATAAGGTATTTGAGTCTAGCTTGTTTATCCTTTAAATAATTGTTCCTTGAAGGAAGGGAAGCAAAATCTTTACTTATGACTGCACCATTGTACTAGTGGAGCCATCCTGATTTGTGGAATAGCTGATTCCAGTGATGGTGGAGATGATGGTTTCAGGCTGGTTTGAACCCATGTTTATTGTATAATTTCCTGCTGGAAGCAAAGCAATTACCAAGCAAGACCGAGAAGAAGGATGTGAAGTGAGCAGCTGCTCTTTGTACATCACGTTGGCTGGCACAGAGCAGAATGTAACACTAGAAAATCAGGGTAGTTTTTTTAAAAAACTAGTAGTGAAATGAAGTCCAATAATTATTACTAAACTCTATAATGTAATAAGTACAAAATACTAAATAAAATTCCATTGATAATACTCAGCTAACTCTTCCAACATGTATATCGCTATTCCAGTGGATTGACTTGTATCTCCTGTTCTCTATTACATAGCTCAAGAGGTCCTGTGGTACACTTCATAAACCTATTTCTTTGGCAACAGTTCAGTAAGGCAACATTTGATACTATAATCGTCATAGAGTAACATCTGGAAACTTGAGCATAGTTGTCCAATGAGATGTATGTGGCACTTGTGATGAATAAGGCTTTAGCTCTTGTCTCACCTGTTGGAGCACACAGTTTTATGTGTTCTTAAGTTGCCCACTTTGACCCTACATGCTAAGTGTAATTTGTTGAGTGTTTTTAGCACATCTGAAGGTTTTACTTAAAATCCAAATTTACTTTGTATTTAGATATTATGGTTCCCTGATTTGGGCTCTTAGCACGTTGTTGGTCATTTGAGTTGTAGAGTGTGACTTTCTGTGTAGATTGAGTTAAGGATATTCACTGGTCTAAGGAATGATTTAATAAAAAAGTTCCAGTAAAGCAAGCAGCATGTGGCAAAATAAGTAGTAAACTGTGTACGTTTCTTCCATTTGTCAACTACCAGGCAGGATAAAGACTCCTTGTCTATGACCATTTCAAGTTTGCACAAAAGGTGGCTCTCAAAGCCACTGAAGGCTTAAATGATAGTTCAGTTCATTTCTGGTTTGCGTGTATTTCATCGTCTGTATTCAAATTGATAATTAGGGAGTGAGGAGGACCATGCTGTCTGTAGTCTATGTTGTGATGAGCAATTGGCAGTGTTTTGCTCCATACACAGCTTTGTGCATAAAGGATGTAAATATGAAACTTGGTGGAAGTAGTTTTCAGTCTGTGCAATGAATAAACACCTAAGTGTAATTTTTCCCCTCTTATTCACTGTTACATTCTGTTTTACATAGCACTTAAGTAATATTTTTATGTATATATAATCTTTCTCTTAGGGCCTTTTCTTCCCCACACACATCCTCCATGGTTTAACATTGTGAGATTCCCAACCTGGGAAGAAAACCTGGAGTCTCCCAGTCCACCGCAGCACTGCTTCTTGCTTAGAAACATGAGGCTATGATTTGGGGCAAGTGCTTTCTTCCATTTATCATGACTTCTTGTTGTGAACAAATAATTAATTCGCTATTTGGATAATCCTGAATAATAATATCCAGCTTTTCATTTTATGACTGGTAATGTGGCAAACACTAGGCTGCCCGGCACACAGTCAACCTTTGACACTGGCCACCCTGCACATTGGCTACGTTAGCAGTTCCCTTGAAACTCAACATTCTCATCCAAACTATTTTCAAATCATGGCAAAGTGACAACCGTTTCCAAATGTCTCTTTCGTCCCTCCTTCCCTTCATCAGGAACAGAGTTTTTATAGGCCCCTGTATGAGCAAAATTATAAATATTAGGTTGCAATAAGTGGAATGTATTGATTGTTTTTTTGTTATATATTTAGGCCCTCCTCTATTTCATCCACATTATGGACCACATTGCAGTGAGGGAGTTTGTCATGGTGTACTTCCATACGCTGACGAATGACCACCATCATCCCAACTCAGAGTTCCTCAAAAGGTTATATGAAGTAGTTGATGTGAAGTAAGTCACTTGTGTCATCTATATTCTTGTATCTTAACTAATGAAATTACAGCTGATTTGTTAATATTACATATCATTGTAAGGTACTATTTGGTTAAAGGAGAAAAGATTTTTAATATGAATTGCAATGTGCATTCTGCATGCTCAACTTAAGGGATAATGATGTGAACAAATAAACCTATTTTTACTTGGTGACTGCATCAAGCATTCCCAAACTAAGTATAGTACAAGCAGAGCTCGCCTTATATTACTGACACTGTGATAACTGGCAATAATATGCTGAGACTTTCTTCCTCCCCACTCCCCCAATCTTTCCCTGACCTTGGACGAAAGCCCCAGAGTACCTTCTGCGTTGAACACAATGTTTAATATTGTTTAGTGAAATTACTGAATTTATGCCTTTTTTGTGTTTTAGTTGATGAGGAGAAAATAAAAGTGAAGCTTCATGCAAAGCATGAATTACATAATGCATGCACAGTCTCTGTAGAGCAGCACAGACTGACATGGGCAAGACCTTAAGGCAGCTGTCAACCATTCAATGAGTGTAGTGCAGTTCATCAGTGCGGTGTACATTAATGTATCAATAGGCATTGGAAGGGCAGGGATTCATCTTGAAGAGATGGAATTGATTTGAAAGGACAAGATTAGCCTATTTTAAGAAAATTACAGTGAGTATGGATGCAATACAAATTAAATTGATATAACACCTTTCACTTCAGGTGGATGTCTCAAAGCGATTGACAATCCTGACTTGGCACCTGAACTGAGGGTGGAAGCCAAGTGGGTGGGGAGAGGAGGGTGTGGAGTGAGACCTCAAAAGATGAGGGAGAGGGCGAGTCTGGGAGGAATGTAGTTCATGTGTACAAGTGGAGTCCTGTAACTCAGTGGTTAGAGCACTCGCCTCGCACCCGAGAGACCTGGGTTCAATTCCCGACAGAGCGAAATCATAGAATTGTACAGCGCAAAAAGAGGCCATTCGGCCCATCGAGTTTGTGCCGGCTCTTTGAATAGAGCAATTAATGTCAATCCCACTCCCCAGTCCTTTCCCCATAATCCTGCAAATCCGTCCTCAAATACCCGTCCACCGCGTTTTTAAAAGTAGTTATCGAATCGGCCTCCACCACCCTTTCAGGCAATGCGTTCCAGATTTGAATAACTCGCTGCATGAAAAAATTTCTTCTCACCTCCCCTCTGCTTCTTTTAGAGACTATTTTGAATCTGTGACCTCCAGTCACAGACACACCCACCAGTGGAAACAGTTTTTCCCTTTATAACCTATCAAATCCCCTATTGATTTTGAAGACCTCTATTAGGTCTCATAACTTTCTCTGCTCCAATGAGAATAATCCCAGCCTCTCTAGCCTTTCCTCATAATCGATGTCCCTCATTCCTGGTACCATCCTCGTAAATCTCCTCTGCACCCTTTCCAATGCCTTAACATCCTTCCTATAGTGTGGTGCCCAGAACTAGGCGCAGTATTCTAACTGAGGCCTAACCAGTGTTTTATATAGGTTAATCATAACCTCCTGACTCTTGTACTCTACCCTATTTATAAGCCTAGAATCCCATTTGCCCTTTTTACAGCTTTATATACCTGTCCTGCCACCTTCAAGGATTCATTTACCTGCACCCCCAGGTCTCTCTGTTCTTTTACCCCCCTTAAGATTGTATTACCAGCCTGTATTGCCTCCCCTCATTATTTCTACCAAAATGCATTACTTCGCATTTCTCAACATTGAAACTCATCTGCCATGTGTCTGCCTCTTTTACCATTCTGTTTATGTCTTCCTGCAGTTGGCTCCTATCCTTCTCACTGTTTACCACCCTATCTAACTTTGTGTCATCCGCGAACTTGGAAATGGTGCTTGCTACTACAACAACAAGATTCCATTTATAGAGCGCCTTTCATGTCGGAAGGATGTCCCAAGGCGCTGGACAGTTGGGTCAGGACCCGAGCAGGGGGGAAATGGTCAGGGTGAGGGGAGGGAAGGGAGGGAGCGAGGAGGGGGTAGAGAGTCGAGAGGGGAGCTGAAAGCACGGTCAAAGAGAAAGGTTTTGCTGTACCCAAGTCCAGATCATTTATGTATATTAAGAAGAGCAGTGGTCCTAATACCGATCTCTGGGGGACGCCACTGTACACTTCCCTCCAGTCAGAAAAGCAGCCGTTCACCACAACTCTCTGCTTTCTGTCTCCCAGCCAGTTCTGGATCCATGCTGCCACTGTCCCTTGTATACCATGGGCTTCTATCTTTCTTACAAGTCTTTCTTGTGGCACTTTGTCAAATGCCTTTTGAAAGTCCATATAAACTACATCAACTGCACTACCTTTATCCACCCTCTCCTTAACCTAATCGAAAAATTCTATTAGATTTGTTAGACAAGATTTGCCTTTAACAAATCCGTCCCGGCTGTCCCTAATTAACCTATATTCTTCTAAGTGAAGATTTATTCTGTCCCGGAATATATAGACTCCAGGAATTTCCCCACTACTGATGTTAGACTGATTGGCCTGTAGTTCCCAGGTTTGTCCTTCTGTCCCTTTTTGTACAAGGGAGTCACGTTGGCCACTCTCCAGTCCTCTGGCACCACTCCTGTGTCCAACGAAGATTGAAAAATTGTAGCCAAAGCGTCCGCTATTTGTACCCGTGCCTCCCATAGTAACCTTGGTTGCATTCCGTCCGGACCGGGCGACTTATCTACCTTCAGAGCAGTCAACCTTTTCAGTACTTCCTCTTTGTTTATACTTATCCTATCCATTTCCTCTACCCTCTCCTCCGATACTGCGGCATTTGGTGCATCCACTTCTTTTGTGAAGACAGGTGCAAAGTACTCATTCAGCACATCAGCCATGCCCTCTGCCTCCACAATAAGATTTCCCCCTTGGTCCTTAATTGGCCCCACCTGACCTTTGACTAGCCTTTTTTCCTTGATATGTTTGTAAAATATTTTAGAATTCCCGCCATCCTTTTTTCGTATAAACTTTTTGCCCCTCTTATTTCATTTTTGAAACCTCTTCTGCACTTCCTATATTCGATATGGTTGTCTTCTGTATCTTGGGTTTGACATTTGTCAAACGCCTCCTTTTTCTGCTTCATTTTAGATAGAATTACCTTTGTCATCCATGGAGGTTTGGAAGCCCTACTTTTCCCTTTTGTGCTAATGTATTTATTTTGTCCCCGAGCTATCTCATCCTTGAAGACTTCCCACTGCTCTTTAGTTGTTTTACCTGCCAATCTTTCTTTCCAGTCCACCTTGGCTAGGTCCCTTTTTAACTCACTGAAATTTGCCCTCTTCCAGTTGAATATTTTTACCTTAGATGGTTCCTTGTCTTTTTCCATATGCACTTTGAATCTAATGATGTTATGATCACTATTACCCAGATGCTCTCCCACTGAAACCTGCTCCACTTTCCTACTTCATTCCCCAGAACTAGATCTAGCACTGCTTTCTTCCTTGTTGGGCTGGAAATGTACTGATCAAGAAAGTTGTCCTGTATGCATTTTAGGAATATTTTCCCCTCCTTGCCCTTTGCGCTGTTGTTTTGCCAGTCTATGTTGGGATAATTAAAGTCCCCCATTATCACAACTCTATTGGCCTTGCGTCTGTCTGAGATCTGCTTGCAGATCTGCTCATCTATTTCCTTCCCACTGTTTGGTGGTCTATTGTATACCCCTACCAGTGTAACAGCTTTTTTTTTGTTCCTTAACTCTAACCAGATAGATTCCGTTTTGGGGCCCTCCAGCATCTCGACCCTTTCCACGGCTATAACCGTATCTTTGACTAACATTGCTACACCCCCTCCTTTTGTTCCTTCCCTATCCCTCCTGAATACATTGTAGCCAGGAATATTCAGCTCCCATTCCTGTCCTTGCTTGAGCCAAGTCTTTGTTACTGCTACTACATTGTATGTTGGGCAAGTTTCCTTACTTCACACGCCTCTGTTTATTTAGCAGTAAGTGGGAACCCGGTTGTTAGTCGATTGGCAGATTGCGTTTCCGGGGGTAATAATTCCTTAAAATAATAAATTAGTCACTTCAATCCATGACTTTGTGGGACACTGTTGTGTGCGATTGGCTGCTGCGTTTCGCCCACAAAATAAACAGTCAATTCACTTCTCAGTATATTCTGTGAAGTGCTTTGATGTATCGCGAAGGTGTAATAAAGCTTTGTATCAAATGCAAGGATAATTATTGCATTTTCAGAAGGAATAAGGTGTTGGAAAAAAGATAGCAGAGAGTTAAAGCACACACTAAACAAAAACTTGCATTTATATAGCGCCCTTCACATCCGGTAGTGTCCCAGGATGCTTAACAGTGGCGGAGTCTGACTCTGAGCCAGTGGTTGAGGGAGGGTGACTGTAAGCAGAATCAAAAAGAAGGTCTTTAGGTGGGATTTGAAAGTGGCGAGGGAGGGGACAAGGCGGAGGGTTTGCGAGAGAGTTCCAGAGCTTCTGGGCGTAGTGATTGAAAGCACGACCGCAATGGTGGAGTGGAGGAGGCGAGGGACGAACAGGAGGCCGGAGCTGGCCAAGCAGAGTCAGTGGGGGATGAGCAGGTTGGAAAGGTAGAGAGGGCATGAAGGGATTTGAAAACGAGAGATGATTTTGAAGTTGATCTGTTGATCTGAGATTGGGAGCCAGTGCAGCCTGGCAAGGACTGAAGTGATCGGGTCCAGGGTTTTGTGTGGTTAGTATCCGGCGGCACAGTTCTTAATTAATTGTATTTTATGTTTGGAACTGGGGAGACCGGCAAGAAGGGCATTTGAAAAATCCAGCTGGGAAGTGACAAAGGTGTGGACGAGGGTTTCAGCTGCTATGGATGTGAGGTACAGACGGAGGCGGGCAATGTGGCGGAGGTGGAAAAAAGTGGGCCTGGTCAGCAACACCCAGGCCTTCTGTACATCCTCCGCCCTTGCATTAATCCTTGCATTTGATATAACATGTTATCATGTCTTCTAGACTTCTCAAAGTACTCCACAGAATAAACTAAAGTGAATTGCCAATTGTGCACAGCAGTGTCCCACAAACTGTTGTCGATTGAGTGACCCATATTATTATTTATTATTTTTTCCATGTAGATGATGCTAGAGATGTCAGTAAGGGTTCTGTGTTTTTCACTGGAAAGAAAGGGTTAAGGGAGGAACGAATAGATGCCTTAAAGAAGAAGTTGGTTAGATGATGAAAGATGATTACCGCTGGTTGGTACATCATTAATTGTCAGATCTTAGGATTGTAACTAGAAGAATTGGAAGCTTTTTTTCCACACAAATGGTTATTTTAGAATATGGAATACTTTGCTATAAGTGGCTATTGAGGCTGAGACCGTAACATTTAAAAGGGGAATGGATAAACATCAAAAGAGGAACAATCTAAAAGTGGATGGGGAAAGTGCAGGGAATTGAAAATAAAAGTACTTGACTCCAGTGGATGAGTGAGCACCATCATAGACTTGAGCTGAATAACCTTCTGTACTGGAATGTCTATACTTTATGAAACAAATTGAAACGTAATCTATTCGGCCAAAAAATTAGTAATTTAGTTCTGAGGGCACTGAAAATTAGCTCCCTTGTAAATTATAATGGAGCATGGGACTGGAATTAAGTTATAGGTATGGTTCCAAATTAAGGCAGTAGCCATTCTCATTACTATTTATTGGTCATGTAGGGATTCTGCTGCCAGTTCTCATTATGAGAGCAATAAGTACAGCTTAGTGTGGGAATTAATCATTTTCTTGCATTTTGTTTTCAATTTCAATGCAAGACTATTCACATTAAGGTGCTTATGATTTATTGTACTTTTAATCTTTTTGTGGGAGAGATTGTCTGAAAAAGAGAGAACCTGGCTAAAGATGAATGGAATATAATGTATTTTTTTAACATGTGGGAACAGCCGAGTAAGAACACGTAGATTTTTTTAAAAGACTGCCCACAGTACAATTTGCAATCTACTGTACCATCAAGAAAACACTTTAGTATGACCTGATCTGTTTTGACCTTCTGTAATTTGTGATATTAACAATCATTCATAAGTGTCAATTTAATCTGATCTCTGGAGGTTGCAGAAATTTAAAAACAATGGAGGAATAGACATATTTGGAGATTCATTCTGGAAGTTGAGTCTTTAAGAGGCTTCATTATAAAGTATGACCCATTTTGAATCAGTGTTGCTTATAATTCACGTGCACGTGATGACTACCTGTACAATATCGTAATGTGTAATTGAACGAGTGTTAATGGGATTAACTGGTTTATAGCCGGTCTATCTTGTCTTGAAGGTGCTGGCCAGGCTGTTCTACCAGCTGCAAGTAATTAATTGGTTGTGTTTCTGGAGGTCCACAGCTTCAGCTTTACACTCTTGTTAGAGGTGATCAGGGACTTTGAATGGGAGTGTTTACATGAAGAGGGCAGAAAGATGTGTGGGAAAGAAAGTGGTAGTTAAATTAAAATATTCCTCTTTATTACAGGTACAAGAAAAACCTTAAAGCGTTTTATTTTGTGAACCCAACGTTTCGATCTAAGGTAAGTCTTTTTCCTCTTTCGACCCTTTTTTTCCCCCATTGCACCTTAGTCTTATCACTACAAGGTTCATAATAAGCTTGAACTAGAAAACCGCTACTGTAGAATCTTGGACTTTAGGAAATGATTTTGTTATGTCACTGAAGTTAAAAGTGGGTCAATGAGTCAAACATAATCATAAGGTCACCCTGACATAACTGAGATTAGCCTGACATGGCCAAGGCCATGACATCAAAATCAAGGGAGCTGCCAACGAAGGGAGACAGACTGCTGTCTTTCTATTTGTTTCCCCCTTCTCCCCTCCCCCCCCCCCCCATCACCAAAGAAGAATGTATCCTGGGGAAGTAAATTCAGTAGTCTTAGTGTATATATAATAAATACAAGGAATATTTAGTTTTAACCATTCCCACTTAACTGCTTGTGCTATACAATTTCACTGGCACTCATTTTCTGTTCTCCTCTCTAGGTGATGACCTGGATATTCACAACCTTTTCTGTCTCAGGGTTAAAGGACAAAGTTCACTATATTGAGAACCTTCCTCAGTTGTATGCCTTCATTTCCCCAGAACAAATTGACATTCCGCCCTTTGTGCTTGAGTGCAATGCTAGGGTAAGTGTCACTTGTTACTCTTAAGTGTTTTTCTTACAGTATTGAATTTTCTAATCTGATTTGTTCATTTTTTTTGTTCATGACTGTCAGTATTTTTCAATAACGTAAGGTTTATGATGGTTTGTCACAATTTATCTTAAGCATTTCTTTAGTACTACCAGTAATGTGCTCTAGAAAAATGAGTCCAGGTTTACAGTGGGTTAAATTCCAACTGGCCTGAAACCAGACTGTTAATAAATCTGAACTTAGAGTGAAAGTACTTGTAGATCTTCCCACCTAGGATACAGTGGCTTGTTATTCATTGACATGGAACTGTTGTAATCTTGTTGTTGTTGACTGCCTTGAGCAGCTAGAAGTACCACCCCCCACTCCAATGTGCTGATTGAAAAAAAAATTGAATCATGCCACTGAGAATAAATTTCAGGCGGCCTCCGTTGAAGGCGTAAGTGTATCAGTCATTCATGAGTATGTCTCTACACAGCAAACTAAAGAGTTTATTGTGTCGTATTTGCCCAGTTTGGAGGAGAAAAATATAAACTGAAGGAGTTGGAATAACGATCTCATATTTTTGTTTTCCCACAGGTTAATGGACCTTACCTATATTCGTACCCTTCCTCTCCTGACCTGTGAAGGAGTAGTATATGCCATTGGTTTCTATGTCTAGCTGCATGCTCCGAATAAATGTTTATATTCAGGAGGCTTTTTTCTCCATCAGAATTTATGTTCATGGATAGCAATCAATTTTTATATTGTGCGACAAAGAGCCATGCCATAAATGAAGGGCAAACTATTGTTTGTGAAAGAGACAAGTGTCTTATTTCATAATTTGTCTGTTTTCAAAATGTTCCATTCTCATTGGCCTTAGAATAAATTTCCAAGAATGGTGCTTTTAATACTGTACTCTAATAACAATAGGTCTAATAACTACTGATTCTTCAGCAGCCAAAATCTGCCACTCTATTCTCATTAAAGATCATGGGAATTTCTATAAGTTGTGAGAGTTACAACTGTTTTAAATCCTGAATCTGCACCTTATTCCACTGTGATGTAAGCTGAATGGATAATGTAAGGGATTTAACTCACTTCAGTTTATGACAATCAGTGGAACATTATTCATTTCAGTCTTGGGTGAACAGCATTATCTTGACAAATTCTCTGCTTGTANTTTTTAAATTAAGGGTCCTGTTACTTGCCAATAATTGTTTTTTTCTGAACAAGGATCTTCCAATTCGTATGCATTTTTAGAAAAATAAGCTGAGCCACATTAGACTTATGGTGATGATACATGCAGACTAACTGAAGTGCACAGACCTGTAATCTGCACTGAATTCACCATTTTCAATCTTATATAAACTGACTGGAAGTAGAGTTAGATCCAGAAGTGTGGAGTAGTCTATCTTAATTAACACAAGAGCCATATGCACTCTTCCTCACTGGTGATTCTTGTAGTGGCAAGTAAACAGTTTGATACAGTAAAATATTGGAGTCATTGTGTTACTTTTGTTGAGAAGCTTATTCCAAAGGCACTTCATCAATGAGTCAGATGATGTGACATAAAATGATGCTGTGCTTAATTAATATATGCCGTATTTAGGCTTGAATCAGCCCTCTGTTGGAGGTGGTAGTATTTCACTGGTAGAAAGGTCCATACTCAGAAGAGAGGCACTGATCCCATTTGCAGCATTCCTCGCTAGCAGTCTTTGTTTCCTGGGCTACATCTTTTGGGAGGTTTTAAATCTGTTTGGAGATTAGACCACTACTGCACTTAGTGCAGTGAATTATTGGTTCATTGTGCAAGCAGAATTATTACTCCTAAAATATTTTTATTCTATTGACAAGTAGAGGTGGAGGTACTACATATCAATTCTAGGTCTAGTTTAAAATAGTTCTAGTTAATGGTAACCAATTTTGAAGAATGTAATTCCTGTTCCTTTTTGCCACTTTTGTAGTCAAAGCTTGAAAATAAAAAAATATTAAAGTCAAATAAACATCTCTTACACCTCTACAATTGGAAAACAATAAAAATCACACAGTGGCAACCGTAATCTATGATGTACTTTTTTGTTTACATTTTAGAATCAGAATTTAAGTCTTTAATGGAATGTAACTCAAGAAACTGTTTGATTTAGAGGTGGGAGAGATTTGACTTCTTTTTGCCTTCTGATATTTTTGGTTAGAGAGGTGGGTGCTAGTTTTCTACCCTTCTATCTAAAACCAAAATATTATCATAACAATTCAGTTAGAATGCTGAACCTAATTTAATTTTCATGGTACTGGATAACTGTGCCACTTCAGCTCTGGATCCCAGGTTTAAATCTCCACTTAGTAACAGTGATGGTGAAATGTGTAAGTTATATAGATGTAGAAGAGTTTTTTTTTTGTGAGGCTGTGTTAAGGAGTTGATCTGAATCTGCCCAACCTAAATGGTTAGCCGGTTACATGCTGGAAGGTTCGCTAACTTTGATGTCGCTCACTTTTATAACCACAAAATCATAGTACAAATTTTTCTGTGGTACTTTTGTGATTTTTATGTCGTTTGTGGTTTGGTGTATTTTAGTTCTATTCAGTTGAAAAGGGTTTTCCATCGGGCTGAAGGCAAATTCACAACATGACAGCATGTCCTATATTGATTTTCACAGCTGAGCATTGCACCTATTATTGTAAGTGTTATTCAATATATTCTTGTTGTTAACTTGTTAGTGTATAAGTTTTGGAATGAATTTATATTGAGACTTGGATTTAGAAAAATGTGTTTTCCTCCTTTCTATTCTCTCCTTTTTTTCTTTCCTCCCCACCCCCTCCCATGTTCCAGACTGAAATCAGCTAACTCAATACAGACTTGGGACCTCTGTTTGTATGTTTCATCCACACATTGAATAAACAAACTGAGCCATTAAAAGAACAATTCATGTTGTATCAAACTGTGGTGTGCACTGAGGATTCGGAAGACCACTATCACTCAAGGATAGGCAAATCAACTGCAAACTCACTTTGGAACTTTAAGTTCTCTTTACCGATAAACTGAGTTACTAATTTGGTTATTAACGTCACTACTTGAGAGGGGAAATTGATGTGGATTTGTATACAATGTCAGTATCATTGCTTCATCAAGCTATTTAAAAACGTTTAACTCTGCTATTCAGAGGGCCCTTCAAAAATGGAATTGGCGTTAAATCATTTCATAGAATTGTTTTCTTGTATTAGAGTGGCATAATATGAGTCATTCATCACACTATTCTTTCAAAAGATTTGTTTTAAGAATGATCACTTCGCACCAATTCTAATTTGAGAATGTTCAGAATGGTTAACTATAGATATAAGAGAGGTCTCTTTTTGGTAATTCAAAAAATTCTATGTTTCACTTTCTTAAAAAAAAATGGTGGTTTGAAACTTTGCATTTGAGCAACCAAAGTGGTGATCACAAAATTACCAGAACTTCCACCTCAGGAACTATTGTGGAAGTGGAGAAAGGTACACAATGGAATGGTCTGGGTCAGCTTACCTGAAATATCCTTAAATATTTTAAAAATCAAGCAGCCACTTATTGAAAGACAGTTTTAACTGTAGTTTACATATAAATGAACTTGTACAGCAGATGTCACCCTGTACAGGTAAAGCATGTTCATGTAATTTATGATTAATAGAATAGTAAGATGGATCCTATGCTCTTGATTAATAGTTAGCGTCTTAAGACTAAAATGCAGCTTAAAAAGTGGTACGAGCATTGAGCAGAATTCACTATACATTATGCAGAATAATTGATTCCTCAATTTTCAATCTTGTTCTGATGAAAATCTGCTTGACATTCACTGCATTGACCAGCCAAATATTGAGGTTTATGATTAGCTGAAATGGCTTCTGTTCTCTTTTTCTCTCCCCCTGCCCTTCAGTACACTAGAATACCTTTGGTTCCATTTTTTGCCTATTTATATATAAAATATTTGCACTCTCAGTTACTTGCAAAATGCTGTGTGGCCATCATGGCATGTAGAGTCCTTCAGAATCGTCACAGTTAATGGAGCTTTGTGTCAGCCCCTCAGGGCTTTAATCTGTAACCACAAGAGATGTGAACTATGCAGAATGGTATTACCATGAATCCATTTATTGTTTTATATGAAAAAAGCCAAGAAAATCAGCCTAATTTTTAAATTCTTTGATATGTGTTTCATTCTGACTTCATCCAATCCTCTCACTAAGTCCAGTTTAATAACTGCCTATATGTTAGTTGAATATAATTTGTTAATTCTGTTTATAATTTGTATTGAAAAAAGTTCACTTTATTTGCACAGTTTTTATTTGGGACAAGTACCAATATGTTTTCAAATCTTGTCTTTAGTTCTGGCAGATTACATTTTATTTCATGTTAATAAAAGATTGCCAATCAAGTGAAACTTGTTTTATTTGTTTTGGTCACAAATGTTTGTTTTAAGTTTCAAACAAAAAGAAATACTGTTTCTAACCTGGTTTGAATCTTCTGTGTTTTTTTTAAAAAAGCAATTGTAATGTTTACAAAGAAAAACATGATCCTGAAGAAATTCTGCTCTGCTTTGACAATACTTGTATATCCAGGCTACATGTGGACCAATTTTTTTTAAAAACAACTTTTTTTTAGGTTGAAATGGCAGCGAGCTAGCCAATCTCTACAATGATAAAATGACCACTACTAGGAGTTGGAGTACAGACTAGGTTCTTTGGTTTGTGTTTTGACACTAATCGTGTTGGAGCAAGGAAGGTTGAGGGGCATTATGAAGGGCTTAAGATAATGTAAGGGTTTGAGGAAATTAATTGGCAAAACTGCTGGTAGGGGATTCAAAGACCAAAGGGCATGAAGTCAAGATTGTAACTAAGTAAAAGGAGAGGTTTGGGGAAACCTCCCAGAACTTTGTCAGGATATGGAATGAGTCGCCAGCGATGGCTAATATAGCAGAATTTATTTGGAGTATTTAAGAAAAGCAACTAGAAGGTTTGGGGGAACAGCACGGAATTAGGATGTGTGACTTCTTGGAGGATTAAACATAATAATAACTTGCATTTGATATAGCCCTTTATCATGTCTTCGAGACATCTCAAAGCACTTCACAGATTATACTGTAAAGTGAATTGACAATATTTTGTGGGTGAAATGCAGCAGCCGATCATGCATAGAGGTTTCTCACAAACACTGACCTGAAAAATAGTCTGAATGGCCTCCCTCTGTGTCGTGCATTTCTATTGTTCTATGTGTATACTGTATGACAGAACATATTCCACACAGCTCCCACATTTTTGAATTACCCATCAGTTCAAAGTTGGCTTACACAGTTATTTTGCACTACAGTGAAAATTGATAGATTTTAAAGTACCTGCTGTCCAGCTGCAAATTGTACACATTTCAATTCTCACTGGAAATTAAATTCTCAAATTGAATTTTCACAATGAATTAAATGTGGACCCTGGAACTAATTTACCTTTACTTCTGTCCACAAAGCTGATTTTGTTAATCTGCAATTGCTGCATATTCACATTTCTAACCCATTATTACTGGATGAATAACAAATCTACAGCTTGGACAGAGCCAGTTGCCAAATTATTGAGTGTATGGCAGCACTATAGTATGTGAAAAAAAATCAGACCTACAGGAATCCTATAAATTACACTCAAAACTTGGTTATATGGAAATGTATGCATATACATCAGTGACTTCCAAAATGTATTTGTGATATTTTGACTTTTATATGTATAATGCAAAATATGAGGGCTGGAATTTTATTCTATTTTAATGATGCTAATTTAAGCTTCCTCCGTGACCAACCATACAATGCTTTTGGAGGTTGTTCACTTTATACTTATAGTAGCAGATACCCTCTGGAACTCCATCCCAACATTCCCTTTGCCTTGCTCCCTCCCTTGCTTCCTTCAAGGCATGCCTTCCTCTTTGACCATGCCCTTGGCCACCCTCCTACCCTCTCTTCCCTCCACCCACAAGCGCTCGGGTCCTAATCCCTGCCTGACTGTTCAGCGCCTTGGCCTGACATACAAATGTAACTTTGTATTGTATACTCCACAAGAAAATGTGAATTTTACACTATGAGACATGTCAATTATGTGATATATATATCCTATATCAAGGATTATTATTATTTGCTTCAAACCATGTATGTGAAAATAGATGTGAAATGCATCAGATTTATGGGAACTGTGCAACTTACTTAGGCATGTAGTACATATGAGTTATTTAGTCCTATCCAGGCATAGGGTAAATTTAGTATTCAATCATTTAGTTTTTATAGGTTAGTGTTTTTAATATCCCCAATCCTGGAATTTTCTTTCTTATCTACCTAAGTACAGTAATAACAATAATCCTTGCACTTGATATAACACTTTTCACGTCTTTGAGACGTCTCGAAGCGCTTCACAGAATATACTGCAAAAGTGAATTGACTGTATATTTGTGGGCAAAAAGCGGCAGCCAATTGCGCACAGCACTGTCCCACAAACAGTCATGGATTAAGTGACCAAATTATTATTCATTTTTTTTCTTGAGGGATAATCATTAGGCTCGATTCCCGGTAGAGGCGAAACCTTGGGCAACAGTAGTAGCCACATATTTGAAATGGTGATAATGTAACAGTAGGTGGCGCAAAGCACAACTTGACTTTTGCCATCTTGCTAAGTCTTTCAATTGCTGAACTTTCTCCGTACGATTCACACACTATTTGTGGACTGATCCATTGGAACGTTGTAAATCTTTGGCAGTTCCAAGTCATAGCGAAATAATGGCATTAAAACAGAAATGGACAAGTAACTTAATGTTTTAAAAGGGCACAAAAAACAGGGTTTTCAAATAGTTTTTTTTTTGGGGGGGTGGGAGAGAGGGGTTCAGACAGCTATTAATAGTCTGCAATCTTAGCAGTTTGTGCTGTGATAAGCAGGTGGATACCAACTTTGCATTGTATAGGGTATTGATTTGTTTTATTTGGTGTGTATGTGTGTAGGGGGAGACCAGTGACCTGAACAAATTCCACGAGGTGGGCCAAACACAGAGCAAATCCTTCAGGCTGAAATTTTAACCTGGTGTTTAAACAGTTGTGTGTTTGGGGTGGGTGTGGAGAGAGAACCAAACAGAAAAAAACTGGCAAATCACAAAGTACAATACATAACACTGATAACAGGGACAGAAGATGAATGACATCCATGACTCTTTGTGGGGCACTGCTGTATGCAATTGCCCGACTTGTTTCAACCACAAAATACACAGTCAAACCACTGTCAAGTGCGTTGAGACATCTCACGCAGTGTTTCACTTCTTTTATACACAAATATAAAAAAAAACCCTGTAAAAGCCCGTTTGACGTAGCTTCGTCTCAAGACTCTCTTTACGCTCAAATGGTCTTCTTATGAGGAAACCGTGCAAAGGCCGGGAATGAAAGGGAATCATTTCTTGGGGGGTGGGATCTGAAGGGAGGGGGGAAGGGGAGGGGAAGAAGAGGGGAAACCCCTAGGAATGACAGATCAAACGAGTGCATTAGACAGGAGGTGGAGGATGATGCTGTGCTGAGTGCTCAACGCTGCATTGAGTTGGTTGCATGATATCTCCCCAACACACACACACACACAAATAATGTTAATGAGCCGCTGTTCTGCAGCACTGACTGCAGAGGGGGTGTTCTGACCAGCCTCAGACTGTGCTGGTGGCTTCCAGCCCACAAAAGTCTGACGAAAAAAACATCTCCATGGAGACAAGACCACGTACGGATTCACCAGCGAGGATTGGAGCCCAGATCCCATTTATACAGACTGACCCAGAGAGAGAGAGAGAGAGAGACAGACACAGATCACATTCATAGGTTGGACCAGGAAAGAGCTGGAGCTCAAAAGTCACTTGAACAGAAGACATTTGTGCATAGCATCAAGAACTTCACTCAAGACTGAATCCAGGGCATTTTATATATATATATCTAACAAAAAAAAACAGGACATCATGTTCTATTTCACTTGGAAAGGCTTACCAGTGACTTTCTGAAAATAAACCAAACAGTCTGGTCAGGAATTTGAGTGCACTATTTTCAGGGGTGAGTAATTTCTCTGTGTTGTGTTACTGTCCTGTTTCGGTGCAGTCAACACTTCCAACAGCAATAAGTTGAATCAGCAGCGACTATTTTTAAGTGCTGGCAGATACGAAGTCATAACGCTTTAATGTCTACATATATAGAGAAGCTATATATAATGTCTATGTTTAAATAAAGGCACAGCGATTTGTAACTTCCTTTTAGAACTGCTCTCTGGGTTCTGTTGAACTCCACTCTGGGGGGAAAAACAAGTCGGTGCTGTCTTGACGTGAACTTCGCTGTTTGTGTTCACAGCCCCGGTTTCCACTTCGCGGATTGTATCAGCAATAGTGACTTTAACAAACCGAACAGTAATGGTGAACCGCTTTATTGCTCATTGTAAACCGTGACACCAGTGGGGCAGAGATAGGGGGACAGACGGACAGACAGTACAGTACAGTACAGACAGAGAGACAGACAGTACGACAGACAGAGACAGACAGACAGTACAGACAGACATACAATACAGACAGAGACAGACAGACACAGATCGACAGTACAGACAGACAGTACAGACAGAGACAGTACAGACATACAGTACAGACAGAGACAGACAGACAGTACAGACACAGATAGACAGTACACACAGAGACAGACAGACAGTACAGACACAGATAGACAGAACAGACAGAGACAGACAGACAGTACAGACATACAGTACAGAGACAGACAGTACAGACAGACGTACAGTACAGACAGACATACAGTACAGACAGAGACAGACAGTACAGACACAGACATACAGTACAGACACAGACAGTACAGACACAGATAGACAGTACAGACAGGCAGTACAGTACAGAGACAGACAGTACAGACAGAGACAGACAGACCCACACTGAAGAGTTCAGGGGGTGAAAGTGACTGAGTTAGAATCCAAACTTATTGAGAGTGTCATTTCACTTTGTCCATTGCAGTCCATTGATTGTGTGAGTGAGTGAGTGAGTGAGTTGAGTGAGTGCTGAAGTGAGACGAGATCGGTTCAAACCTACTGCCGGATAAAGGGGAGGTGATGAAACAATATAGTTAGAAAGCAGCCAACAACGTGCTCTTTATAAAGGTCGAAAGCAAACATGCACCATAGGGGCAACCGACTGAATACCTTAAGAGAAACATTTCAACCGAGTGCGCGCATTGCAGGGAGATAAGAAAGCGAGAGAGTGTTTTTTTGGGGGGGAGTGGGTTTAACATATTTGGTCTCGTAATCCGTCTTTTTTTTAAAAAATGCAGTGACCAAATGAGAGAGAGAAAGTTCAAGAATCTTCTGATCATTTGCATTACAGGGAATGAATGCATTACCACAAGGAATTTTTTTTAAAGAAAAAAAGGGGATCCCAATGTGCACTTTTCAGTGCAAATGACCCTTTGAGGAATGGAAAGATTTTGCACCTTAGAGCGTTCTTCAAAAGTGTAATAATAAATGTTCTGGACGAAAATGATAGGGTGTGTGTGTGTGGGGGGGGGGGGGGAGAGAGAGAGAGAGGATTGAGAATAACTTGACTGGGTCTATACATGGCAAAGGCACACATACAGGGCAGACCCATTAGTGATTTATGTGTGTTCCTGGAGCTGTCATTTACTGAAATCTATCATTATTATGTGCAAAAGTGCCACAAACTCGTGTGGAAACGTTGTGACATTTGCAATCTCATGATATTTGATTCATATGCAGTTCTCTGGAGTGGAAGAGGCGTTGTAGTGTTTTTTATATATATATATAAATATATATAATGGCTTTGGGGGATGTCTAAAAAAAAATCGAAGCTAAAACCCCATACATTTCGGTGGGATATACATACGACCGCCCTACAAAAAGGGACAACGCGTTTATAGGGACGAAAGGATAAGTTAACAGAAGAAGTTTGAGCAGCCGCTTGGAAATGGATTAAATATCCAGGAGATCTGAGTGGCGGAGGCTGAGGGGTAGTGTAAGAAACAACTTGTTTTCTCCCCCAACAACAGGATTTGCAAGGATTTGCAGGCAGCTCTCCTTCACACACACACTCACTCACACTCACTCACACACACTCACTTCCCCTCGGATCACAGACACAGAATAACATCAGCAGCAGATAGATTAGAGAGACAGATAGACAGAGAGAGAGAGGATGGATAGATAGAGAGAGAGAGAGAGAGAGAGAGAAAGAGACAGACTTCTCCACTGCAATAGAATAGATAAAATAGGATCCTATTAAAGATTGCAACTTTGACGGCTGTTAAGAGTAGCTTTTTTTTTAAAAAAAGAAAGGCAGGAGTGTGTGTGTGTGTGTGAGAGAGAGAGAGAGAGAGAGAGGGAGTATGTGTGAAAGTTGCCTTTGGTGCGGGAATTAACTGTTAGGCTTTGACTAGAAGTTGACAAATTGTCTTACAAATGAAAAATGCAATTCGCAGAATGCGTCCCCAAAGAACTCGAGTTGTAAAAATGTTATGTTGTTATAATGTGTTATGTATTTTACGGTTCCGGTGGGAATAAGTACAACATTAATCGTTTCTGACGAGTGTGTGTGTGTGTGTGGGGGGGGGGGGGGGGGGGTGGGGGGGGGGGGGTATTACTCTAGGGCTCTGCTGATGACAGACCAGCGATTTGGCTTATCAGCAGGATTTGGAGGGTTAGACCACTGTGTACACCTGTTAATCCTGCAAACCAAAGTCCTAATGGTTAGGGTGGTCTTAGCAGGGCAAGAGTGGGAAGTTTGCCAGGCGGTGCTCTCAGTGGCAAGCTATGTGGTTTTAGCCAGTTTTAGACAGTTGGGTCCAGCAGTACCCAAACCACAAACTGGTGGCCCGAAGCCTTAACGCTTGCCGACCTGCGCCTAATGCTATCCAGAAATATGTAAGCAGGATGCATCCCTCCTAGGAGAGAGTGAGTATTTCATTTCAGGCATGGAGACATTTCCACGTGTTGGTGGCATCCATATGTAAAGCTCTCAGCCTGGTTTGAATACTCTTAGGAGCTGGTGATGGCTGATGGGTTTCCATGTGTCAGACACCTGGCTGATCAGTTCGCTTTGTGAATACATATTCTTGTTTCTCTTCTGAGCGCTCAGTTACTTTTCTGTATGTGTATCCTCTTTTTTTCTCGTTTCCTGAGAACAATTGAAAGCACGATCCTTTCCTCCTCTTCGTCTTCCTACACAGCCCTTTGCCTTTTATTGACTCCATCACTCTTGCTCTCACACCATTTTGCACCGTTTAAAATCAGAACAAAACTATTTTATACTTTATACTATACTATACTCTATACTTTAAACTTTATTTTAAGACTGCTGTTAAATTATTTTTAATCATCCTATTAATCCTTATGTTTCAAAAGAACTGCCAACTATCGCTTTCTTAATGACTTTTAAGGCAAATGAGTCTCCACATAAAGATTTGGAGCTTTTATATTTTACAGTACTGTTCTTCTTTCTCTCATTACTCATTACTTATTACTCATGACTCATTACAGAGTCTCAAAGTGCTTCACAGAATACATTGTCAAGTGGATTGACTGTGTATTTTGTGGGCGAAATAAAGCTAACTTTAAATCTTCATCAGTTTCAACTAATGATTCCAGAAGTAAAAGCAATTGATACGCAAATCATTGTGAGAAAATACAGGGAACCCCCTCAAAATGTTAACAGAACAGATTCCGATAGTACAGTGGTTAACGCACTTGCCACATACGCAGGAGGAGCTGGATTTGATTCCCGGGTAGGGTGAAACCTTGGGCAAGTCTCCTTACTCCACACTCCTCTGTTTAACTAGCAGTAAGTAGGGACCCGGTTGGCTAGGGATAATAATCCCTTAAAAAAAATTATAATTTGGTCACTCAATCAACAACTGTGTGTCGGACACTGCTGTGTGGAATTGGCTGCTGCATTTCAGTCACTATACAGTCAATTCACTTTACAGTATATTCTGTGAAGGGCTTTGAGGCGTCTCAATGACATGACAAGGCTCTGTATCAAAAGCAAGGATTATTATGATATATATTGTTATTACTCTTGCTTTCACATCCTTGTATCCTGAATTTAGGGAGATTAATTTAAAAATGCCATTGTGTCTGTCTCAAATAGCAGGTCCTTTAATCAGCCTTGCTGGAAATAGCTCTTTTCGAAAGCCCGGATATCCGGGGATCTTATTAAAATACAGGAAAAGTAATGTCAATCCTGACATTTTGGGGTCGAGTTTTATTATTTTGTTTTGAACCGTTGCCAACTTTCGTTGCACATGAGATCCCAGCTGCTGAGTAAATTGCTCCCATGCCCTGTCATACCCAGTTATTATTCTAAAAAAAGGAGACATCATTTCATACCATCCCCAAATTCCCTACTTCTTTTGGTTACTTTTACCCCAGTCACACTTATTGAGCCCGTCTTCGTTTGGCCACATTAACTGTTTGTCCCCCTCATTCACACCCCAAAACCCTTTACTTCCTCTGCCATTTGTTATCTCCCCCCCTCCCCCCAATCATTCACTCTTCTCATCCTCCTTAAGCCTGTGTTGGTCTACACAGCTCTTTTCAATTTATTGACCCCAACACTTTTGCACTCACACCATTGTGTTCTGCCCTCTACCCCCTCCCTCAAGCCTCTCTGCCTGCTTCAGGGTGGTCCCATCTCTCCCCAGGTGTATCTATCTATACTTCCTCTAGCCAGTCGAACCAATCCTGTCCTCAGCACATTAAACATTTTAGTCTAGGCTGCACTAAAAGCCAGTCCAGCAGTGACTTCATGGTTTACCCCAAATCAGAGGTGGGAGCAGAGAGAACAAGCATGAGTTTGTAATCTGCTACTGTGAATTATTATATCTGAACCATCTCGCTCAGCTGAACAGCTCAGTGGTGTGGGATCGCATAAATACAGTGATAAGCAGGCAACTCAAACAAAAACTGGCTGGGCCAGTGAGAAAGTAGTCTGGTGGCAGCCCAACAATAGCTGTTTACAGCTGGATCTAACATTGAATTAAGGTCTTGAAAAATGCTACAAATGTAAAATTTTAGACTGCTACCCAGTCCCAGGAAACTCATCTCTGTGGACAAACTGGTTCTACATGTTTTTAGTTTACAAACATTGATGCTGAAAATAAACACAATAGTAACAATCCTTATATTTGGTACAACACCTTTCATGTCTTCCCAAGAGCCTCACAGGATAAATTGTAGTGACTGCATGTTTTGTGGGCGAAAGCTGATATAAATTGCTTACATAATAATAATCTTTGCATTTGATATATCCCACTTCATCACTTCAAAATGTTTCAAATCGCTTTACAAAGTTTTTTTTCTCCATAAAGTGTAGTGGCCGTGTATTTGTAGGTGAATAAAGCTAATCAAATATCAGGATACCCTTGAATTTTGCAACTGGAAGAATTCATGGTTGAATTAAATTAGCATTAGTCTACTAAATGATGCAAATGTACACCATGTTATGTTGAACTAATTTTTTTGTGACCAACATGTTCTCATGTAAATGGAGTTAAGAAAATTATCTAATTATAAATGACATCAGATTACAGACTGAATATAAATTAGAAGGTAAAGAGTATCCTATGTTCTCATTCACTTGACAGCATGATTTAATTGAAGATCCCTGATTGTTAACAAAAAATCTTGAATGAGCAAATGTCCCTTAGTCCATGAGACTCTTTGTTTTTTGGTCAGGCCCCATCTGGCCTTTGCTGTGGTTGAGCCAAGCTTCAGCTTGTTCCTCAGTGTATAGTCCCTGATCCTAGTGTGCGTGATCCTGACACAGTCCCTCACCATCCCCTCGTTCTGCCAGACGAACACCTGGTATCAGGAGTGCCAAAGGGCCTCCTTTTCCGAGTTTATGATCCTCCAGGCACACACTCGAGGTGGGTTTCTCTGTGAGTGACCGGGAAGAGGCCATAGAGCACCCAGTGCTGTGACAGCAGGTCCCCGGGGACGATCCACAAGAGAATCCATTCCTTCTTTTTCCAAACCGCCTTTGCGAAACAACACTCCAGGAAGGAAGAGGTGGTCCATGGTCTCCTGGCCTCTTCAGCCAGCCCGAGGGCAGCGTGCTGACTGGCCCAGACCGTGACCGTGCATGAAAGCCCTGAGGGGGAGGGCCCCTTTTATCACCAGCCAAGCCATGTCCTGATGGTTGTTGGTCAGGGCCAGTGACGAGACATTTTGCCAAACGTAGCTGGCTGTCACCTCAGGGTACCTCTCGATCGGGTCTGCCCTCTCCCCGTTTCGAAATGTTTTGACTACCTGCTGCGTGGACCACTGGGTGATTGCGCGGGGGTCTGGGATGTGTTCTTCAGGAATTTCTCAACTTAGGATAGGTGTTTTGGGTCACGCTGCAACTCTGTGGAACGTTTCAAGGCAGTTTTGCCAGGCTAACCCTTCTTAGCACCGGGTACAGGTAGAAACCCAGCACGTCGCGGCATTTGTTGCCAGTGTAGCGGGGCTCCAGGCACAGCCTCAGGCAGCTACACACAAAGATGGCCATGAGCATCAGGGCTACATTAGGGTCTCCTTTCCCCCCCTTTTCCAGGGTTTTGTGCATCGTGTCTCTGCAGACACAATCCATCTTGGATCCCCAGATCAGTTGGAAAATCTCTCTAGTGACTGCAGTGATGTTGTTTCTGATCAAAGGCCAGACCTGGGCCATGTACAGTAACACTGAGAGGGCCTCACACTTTATCACCAGATTTTTCCCAGTGATGAACAGCGGGAAGAGGCCATACTCACACTTGATATAGCACCTTATCAGGTCTTCAGACGTCTCAAAGCGCTGCACAGAATATACTGTAAAGTGAATTGGCTGTATATTAAGAAGCTAATCAGAAACTGATTTTGGTGTTGCAAGTGTCACATTTGTAGCTATCCTGCAATTCCCTTTCTTCCTCTCCACAGTTTCTTCTGTAGCTAACTTATTCTTAATTTAAATTTGTACTTACAGTAAAAGGTGGTGCATAAAGACAACGATTCAGTTCCCTTTCCCAACAATCTAGTCGGTGGCAGTAAGTTACAGTAAGTGTTTTAATAATTTGCAAAACGCTTCACAGAATATACTATAAAGTGAATTGACTGTGTATTTTGTGGGCGAAACGCGGCAGCGAATTAAGCACAGCAGCATCCCGCAAACAGTTGTGGACTGGGTGACCAAATTATTATTGTGTTTTTTTAGGGATTACTATCCCTGGAAAAGCGATCCACCAATTGATTAACAACCAGGTTCCTACTTACTGTTAGGTAAACAGAGTCGCGCCGGGAATAGAACCCACGTCGCTCCCTTGCAAGGCGAGTGCTCTAACCACTGAGTTTGTTTTGACATAACAAACCAATATCAAAATACCAGTTCTTTCTCTATAAACTACATGTCTTATTTATTTCTGTGTCAGTATCGTTATAGAAAGTAGGTGATGGAAATCATAAACATTACTACATATGGGACGATTGCAGTCCCAGTGAACTTGAGAATGTGAGAGACTTAGAGTGAACATGACATGGCATCAATGTTTCTATTGTTACAAAACATCTAAGTGAAACATCTATTTCAAGAAGGCTTAACATACTCTTTATTTAACCCATCAACATTTTCAGAGCGTGTGTTGAGACATGCTTGCTCACGTTATGTGGAGCAGCTAATCTGCCACAAATACAGCCGAGTATATCAGGCGGCACTGTGCGTGGAAGCACACACAGTGCCGCCTGAGTAATCTTAAAAATGTACAGCACAAGTAGATTGTTTTACGGGCTGCAGTAGGCAGCTATACTAAATATTTCCGTTAGTCAAGATGGCTGAATAACTCATGCGTCCACACATCCACAGATAGGTTATTGTCAAGTGGAAATAATCGATCATATTGATAAATTCTAACGCTAGGGTTTTGCCAACCCGGAGAGATCAATCATTTTTCTATTTTTGCTGCACATGAAAGCGGTTGAAGCTGCTTTGTGATGTCACTCGGTTACTGTGATGCCGATCTGTAGTTTATGACTTTTTTTTCTACCTTATTTTTCTCCGTGAGTATTATAAATAACAAGACATTTTTTGTTTGCCACATGGGTCTCCAGTCCATGGAGCTCCTGCTTTCGCCTATCCAGGGGCTCATGTGAGAGCCCCTCAACACATTAATGGTCCAATTCTCACCTTTCCAATCGCTAATGTAGTCGTTTATCTAAACAGGTCAGTTTAATGTCTTTTTGTTAAACTCAGGACTTGCAGTGACTAGCCAGTGTAAAGAATTTTAAAAAATAACATATTTCTCCACCTCTGGCACATTGCCCACCTCCAACTGCACCTTACCGCAGTCACAGCCAAAACACTCGTCCATGCGTTCGTCACCTCCCGATTTGACTTCTCAAATGCCCTCTTTGCACTGTGGTCTTCCCAGATCCACCATGCACAGGATCCAGCTGATCCAAAATTCCACCGCCCGCATACTCACCTACACTAAATTCTGTACCCCTATCACACCAGTTCTAGCCTGGCTCCACTGGCTCTGAACGGATCGATTTCAAGATCCTCACTCTCGTTTTCAAATCGCTCATGCCCTGGCACCTCCCTGTCTATCCTACCTGCTTACACCACAAACCACAGTCCGCTGCCCCAGCTCGACTGGCTCCAGCCTTTTGCATGTCCCTCGTGCCCTCTGTTCCATCATTGGTGGCTACGCTTTCAGCCACTACGGCCCAAACCTGTGGAACCTCCGCCTTGCCCCTTTCTTTCCCCTTTCTTTCTTTCCAAACCTGTGGAACCTCCGCCTTGCCCCTTTCTTTCCCCTTTCTTTCTTTCCAAACCTGTGGAACCTCCGCCTTGCCCCTTTCTTTCCCCTTTCTTTCTTTCTTTCTTTCCAAACCTGTGGAACCTCCCTCTGCCTTGCCCCTTTCTTCTCCATGTTCAGGTCACACCTGGAGACCTTCCTATTTGACTGTGAATATGATCACCTCCCCCTCCTCCGGCTCGGCGTCTTGCTCTGCCACTGTCAAGTGCTCTTGCATTTTTAAAAATGCAACTTGTTGTTCTGTTGAAAATGCCCTATTCTCTTAAACATAAAACTGTATTCTTGGAAATAAATGTGTTCTAATCATTAGAGCATATTTCTATGCGCTCCACTTACGTGCATAGCCCAAAAATAAATGTATAATAAATTGTAGCGAATCGATTAATTTAGAAAGCATTCATTGTCATTTAAATTTTCTTTTAATTTATTACTCCTCTCTCTGTCCCTAAAAATAGAGCAGGAAAATTTGACTTTGACTGTGATCTTTTTCAATGGGGAGTACAGAGCCTGGACATTTTCCTAACTCCTACTAACTAACAGCAGAATAAAACAAGCAGTCTTGGTACTCTCAACTGCTTACAGTATTGCAAGAAACTTGATTTATTGACTGAAACTTGATGGAACTTATGTTTGATTCTGGAATTGCTCCAGTGTTAGATGACCCTGGGGGTTGTACTTGTATTATTCTAACTTATGAAGATGAAGATTGGTGTTGGGCACAATTCCTGTTACACTCAACTCATAAAAGGGGAACTCTATCTACTTCTGTAATTCTTTTTGTAAATTGTGGCCAGTGTCCTAATTCATTTACCACGTAGCTGGATGCAATGATAGTCGTGTTAGAATGAAGATTAGCTACATATAATGAAATTACAATCTTCAATGTTCAGCACATAAAGAGCAAGTTTAAAACATTGGTAGCCACGCAGTGAAAGGTACTTGACCTAGATTTTAAAGATTTATCTTTGCAGAGTGGATGGCATGTCTGCACTTCCTAGTTTCATTGATCATCAAGGAAGACTGGTCAACCATCAACAGTGCTTTGGGTCACTGCAGAGCTACCTATTTTTTGCCCAGCATGTTCCTTGTGAGCTAGTTCAACCTATCTTTCCAAACTCAGTCACTTGAGCACTGGATTATGGGTTGTAATCCTTGTGGATTCACTCAGACCTTCACCCTTTTGAGGTCGATATAATGATTACAACCACACCTGAAAAAAATTCCCTGAAGTGCAATGGAATGCTGGTGTTGCTGTTTACAAAAAGAATTACAGAAGTAGATAGAGTTCCCACTTTTGTGAATTGAGTGTAACAGGAATTGTGCCCAACACCAATAATAGATCAGTGAAAATTGATGCCTCCAGCCATAAACAAATACTTAGTCTCTGTCTGAGCACTGCACTGTGTTTATCATCTGAATTGATGGTATTCTGCTCATACTGCAAGTGAGTGTCTGCGGGAATCTCATAACAACAGGCATGCACTTAGTAGAACTCCATCCCACATTCCCTTCACCTCGCTCCCTCGCTTCCTTCAAGACAGCTCAAGATATAATAATAATATAATAATCTTTGCGTTTGATATAGCGCTTTTCACGTCTTCTCGATGTCTCAAAGCGCTTCACAGAATATGCTGCAAAGTGAATTGACTGTATATTTGTGGGCGAAACGCAGCAGCCAATTGCGCCACACAAGCAGTTTTTTTGGAGGGATTATTATTAGGTATGTGGAGTAAGGAAACTTGCCCAAGGCTTTGTCCTGCCTGGAATTGAATCCAGGTGTCTCACTTGCAAGGCGAGTACTCTAACCACTGAGCTACAGGACTCCTGCTCTTTGACCTAGCCTAGCCTTCTGCCACCCTCCTACCCTCCCTGATGCCCTCTGCCCAGTTCTAATTCCTATCCCTAACTGTTCTGTACCTTGGGACACCCTCCTGATGTGAAAGGCACTTTGCAAATGTAATTTTGTATTGTATTGTATTTAACTTTGTGGAATTATACACTCTGATCTCAAACCGGGGTGAAAAATGTTTGGGAGTAGAATTCACTAGTGGCACAATCTTGCTCTATAAATCCTAGACAAGATGTGACGTTGGTGTTGGAAATTATTTAACTCCAATAAAAGATTGTAAAAGCTTGATATATTAGTATGTATTATTGTGCTGTAGCTTCAAATTATTGTGTTAGGAGAACAGGAGGAGGCCTTTCAGCCCCTCCAGCCTGTTCCACATGTTTACTAGTTTTTGTCAGATGTTTTCAAACCAATCCCCCCCACCCCTTAAATAATGTTCTGAACTTAAAAGCTCTGAAGCCCTTCACACCACTGCATTCGGTGTGTTAAGCACCTCTAATAAACCTGGCAATAAAAAGTCAATCAGGGTGGAGTGAGGTTTGCTACAGGTTGCATTCAACCGCATTAGGCAATTCCCTTTTTTTTTTGCAACGAAATTGTGCGAGTCACTGCAAAGGGAAGTCACTGGAGCTGACAACAGTAATGCTCAGAGGAACCCCTTTAAAGACGGGTCTGTCTTGCTCGGTTTGGTGCAGTTGGAAGGAAAGGCACGACTTGCTTTTTTTTGGGGACTGTAAAGCAGGTGAGCTCTATAAATCACAGCCCAGCCCTGGGGCACTCAGCTGCCAACAGAGACTGCTGGTCAGTGGTGTGTTCACTCAAATGTTGGTGACTTTACTGTTTAAACCTCATTTCAGCTGTTTGCATTTTTTTTAAGTTAAACTGAATATCTTGGAAGTCTGGCAAAAGGTTTTTTTTTAAAAAAATCTCCCCTCCCCAAAATAAATCAGTAATGTGTGTCTTAGTTATATTACTCTACTTTGTTTGACCAGTTTTAATTTGCAACCTAACAAGTAGGAGGGTATGGACACTTAACTGAAGGGAATCGACTTCAGCTAATGTTTTTACTCGTATCGTGGAGCTTTGTCCAAAAGGGCTAAAAACCGTTTAAAGTTTATTTTCCTTCACTGCAAATTTACCATTTAACCTATTCAATGAATTGTTTCAAAACTACATTTTGAACAGTTGTTGCCTTTGGGGAAACAAAGTTTTTTTTTATTCAATAGGATTTTCTTGTAACGTTTCAACAAGCTGAAACAAACCCAATTTAATTGGAAAAATAACTATTAGCTTCACTAATGGTGCACATTAACACCAGTGCTGCTGATTTGTCTGATTTGCATTCACCTGGGAAAGCTAAATGGCCTTTCATTATTTATTTCTTGTCTAGTTTCGTTTCCTTCGTTGCCCACAGTGTGAATGTTTTCCTGCCTTAGGTAGTGTGTTTGTGGATTGTCTCTGCTTCTCTCTTTCACTTCCTAGAAATAACCAACATTATTCTGGCCGAATTGTGTGTTCCCCCACCCCTCTCTGGTAAATACTGCAACCCTTTGATTGTGTTTGTTTGTAGTTTGTGTGAAGTTAAGCTGTGATCACTGTGAAAATTTTTTTTTTAAAAAAAGTCAAAATAATTTCATTTTAACTGGAGACTTTTGAATTATTGCCAAATTTAAGACGGATGAATTCACCAATGGGTTCAGAAAGGGATCTCAGAAGTTAAAGCAAGTGTGTTTCTGTCTTTTAGTGATTTGCCACTTTATGAAATGAAAATGCATGTGAAGAGGACAAATGCATGTGTCTTTTTTCTGCAGTAATATCATCTTTTAAACTAGTCTGAAATGTGTGTTATGATCTGTAAAGCTCAATTGCATGGTCATAGAATATTGGTAGAGGTGTGTGTGAGGTAAAATTAGCTCATTAATCATATCCTTCCAAATGTATCTTTCAGAGATTACTTATTATTGGTGCTGGCATCCTTGCAGACTAATCCATTACAGTAAGGTGGTTGTAAATATGGAGTTTTGTGTTCTTTTATTTTGTCATATTTGGATTTTTTTAAGATCTTTTGGTTTGTTTGGTTAATTAAAGGGTTAGTTTCTATGAAATGTAGTAATTTCATAGAAACTGTTGGGTTAATTTTATTTTGCACAATATGTTGTGAATCCAAGTAGACATTAGTTTGCCACATCAGAAGCATGTCGTGCATTGATACACTCTCCCCTCGCTGCTATGTTGGGATGCTTTTGTGTGGTCTTTGAATACTGTGTAATATAGGTGTAACATCTGTAAAGAAAGGTTCCATATACAGTTTTAAAAACCGTAATTGCACCTGTGACTTTTCATTGCTGCTGAGATTAGATTAGTTTTCGTTTCTGTAAAGATGTGACCTGCACCAAGTTACAGCAATTGAAACCTGGTAGTGGGTAACTTCTGTTTACCCATATAACACATACATGAGTGTACTTTAGTATAGGGTAACTGCCCAGGCTCTGTTTGGGCTGCTTCATCTTTGATTTGTGTATTACTATTTTGTATAGACTTCTGTTTCTGAGGCAGTAACTTACTTGGTTCTCTGTCAAACTCTGTTTATTCTTGTTGTAACCGATTGGATCCTAATGTCCTCATCTGAATTGCCAACTTAATTGAATGCTATCTAACTGTCAAATATAACTTCAGGTAAGACTGAGCATTCTGAGGGTTGTCCAGCAGAAAAAGTGCGAACAAGGAGTGGGGAGATCTAGATTTGTAACTCAACACTGAGTAGATCGTCTCAGTTGTGCCAGTGTAGATGAAACACTTAGAGAAGGACTGGAGCTTTCCCATTGGAAGCTTGAATGATCAGTGTCCTGTTCTCAGACCACTCCCTCCCTTCCCCCCCCACCCAGTGTCTGGCTCTAAGAATGACTGTCAAGGGCCTGGGAACAGTTATCTAGTTCTATAAGTTACAATTTGATGTTTGGTTTATGGTGATCACAGGAGGAAAAATTTAAATTTATATAATTGGCAAGAGGAAAGGAAAAGTCTTTGACTTCAGGTGGGGAGAATATTTTTTTCTCTCTCTCCAAAGTATGGAACCCTCTGATCAGGCAAATGTTTCCAGCAACCTTCATTGCTGTTTGTCGGGTGTCCTCTGCACAATCTACTTTGCATGATAAGCAGTGTATGAAGCTTGATATAGTTTCTGTGGCTGATTTGTTTTTAAATTAATTGAAATTACTTTGATATTTTCTACATAGTTGACTGCAACCCCAGCTGAGTATGTAGCTTGACTGTGCTGTACATAATATTGCCAGTAAAAAAAACTCTGCAAGATCATTTATATCTGTTGATCAGAATTCGAGGCCTAACACGCCTGTGGTTCTGCTCTCATTAAATGTAGACTGGGTGATAACTAGAAAAGGTCGCCTCTGTGTCTGTGCCACACCTATTCTGTATTTTAAACATTTAATTTGTTGATTTTGATGTTTCAGTGGTTAACTAAATTTGCTATTTTGGGTGGGTGTGAATGACAAAGCACCTTGATGGATTGCATTTGTAACCTTTCGTAGGGTCAAAGCTGCATGCAAGCCTTTTAACTGATGCCTGTGCATTGCAGGTGTGTACGAGAAATTAATGAGCGTAACTAACCCTAAACCAACTTATATCAGCACATTCTAATATTTGATGGGCATGTGTGAAATTTTACTAATGGTCAGACAGTACCTACAGTAGATTGTTGCAGTTTCATTAATGTCATTTTGATAACAATTGCGTATTGTTAACAGCAACAAAATTAGATTTGTATAGTGCCTTTCATATCGGGAGGACATCCCAAGGCTCTGGACAGACAGTTACTGAGCCGAGCTGAGGTGTGAGACAGTGTCAGAGCTGGGCAACGTTGCGGAGGTGGGGGAAGGCAGATGTGGGGTAGAAAGGATAGTTGAGGGTCAAACAAGACCCCAAGGTTCTGGACTGGCTTAGCAAGGTGGAGTGAGCAACCATGGATGGTGATGCTGTCAGCGCCTGAGGTGTGGAGGCGCTGACGGGAGCCAATCAGGAGAGCCTCGGTCTTGTTGACTTTCAACTGAAGAAAGTTAGTTCTCATCCAGGACTTGATGTCTGACAGATATTCTTTCAGAACAGCAGTGCTCCTGGAGTCAAGGGTGGAGGCAGAGCGGTAGAGTTGGGTGTCATCCGCATACATTTGGAAGCTGACTCCATGTCTGTGGATGATGTCACCAAGAGGGAGCATATAGATATTGAAGAGGAGGGGACCAAGGACAGAGCCCTGAGGAACACCGCATGTTATGGTGCAGGGACTAGAAGAGAAGCTGTTTGAGGAGATGAAGTGCAGGCGTTGTGAGAGGTACAATTTGAACCAATCAGGGACAGAGCCGTTGAGCTGAGGGGTGAGGCGGTGGATGAGGATAGAGTGGTTGATGTCGAAAGCAGCAGAGAACGAGGAGGCAGAGGGAGCCCTGGTCGCAGGTGGACAGAATGTCATTTGTCACTTTGACCAGAGCAGTTTCTGTGCTGTGGGCACATGGAAGCCCGATTGGAGGGGTTCGAGAAGGGAATGGTGGGAGAGGAAGGAGCAAAGCTGAGAAGCAACAACTCATTCCAGGACCTTGAAGAAGAAGTTTGAGATGGGGCTGTAGTTAGGGAGTAGAGAAGGGTCCAGGGAGGGTTTTTTAAGGATATGAGTGATGATAACAGTTTTTAAAGGGGTGAGAACAGTACCAGAGGACAGGGAGAGGTTAACTATGTCAGTGAGAAGAGGGGCAAGTAGGTGGAGCTGGGAGGTAAGGAGGGGGGTAAGGATGGAGTCGAGGGAGCAGGTGGTGGGTTTCATATGGGTTATGGTGATGATGAGAGAGGAAGGGGAGATGGATTCAAAGGTGAGGAGGGAGGGGTGGATAGAGGCTGGGGTGGGAGGAGGAGATGGGGACGGAGTAGCAGATGCAGAGGCAGCTGAATGGATTCCTGCAACTTTGGATGCGAGGAAGTCCAGCATCGCCTCACAGTTGGAATTTGAGGTGAGGATGGGTGAGGTGTGAGAGGTTGGGCGGAGGAGTCAGTTTGTGATGGAGAAGAGGAGCCAGGGGTCGTCCTTGGCCTCCAAGATTGTCTTGGAGTAGAACAAAGATTTGAGGGAAAGGTTGGAGGGATGATAGAGGGTAAGGTACTCAAAGGAGAGGAAAGTTCCAGAGGAGTAAGGGGATAGGCTGAGTGGAGACTGGGAGTTGAGAGCCACCCTGCCACACGGCAATTAGGTCGAGGGGTGTGATGGAAGGTGTAGCTGGGTGGTGTGGCCTCAGTCAGGGGGAAGGTCTCATTTGGAGTGATCCAGGTTTCAGTGAGGATGAGGATGTCAATGTATTCATCGCCAATGAGGTCATGGATGGTGTGTGTTTTGTTGACGAGGGAACGGACGTTTTGTAGACCGATGCGGAGGGGACCGTTGTGACGGAAAGTGGGGGAGGGGGCGCGACTGATAGGGAGGGTAGGGATTTGGATCAGGGAGGAGAGGTTGGCCCCTGTGGTCGCGGACTGGTGAGTCTTGCGGTTAGAGTAGGGGATAGGGCAGTCAGACTGGCTGCTGTTAGACAGCAGGTGGTGACTCCCACAGTGGGCCCGCCGGAGGATTCACAGGCTGGAGCACAGGGAGGCAGTGGGACAGTTGAGCAGGGATAGGAGTCGGGGAGGGCATTGGGAGAGGAGGCCTGAGCGGGAGTAAGTGAGGGTAGAGGACAGGGGTGGGGGGTATTGTGGGGAAGCAGCTCAGGTCGGTGGCTGCAGCCAAAATGCGTACGCCGAGACTAAAAAGCAAGCTCTGGGTGTGGAGGGGTCAGCAAGGAAGGCATGGTAAGCCCATTGGTGAAAGTCATTGGGGAGGGGGGACAATGTCTAGGCTGAGAGATTCAAAGTTGGCAGGCAGATGTGATGTTAAGGTCAAAATATACCCTTTTTTTCTTGTATTTTAATCCATACCCAAAATTGATGCACCTCTGTAATGGCAAGTCGACAAGTTTCTGGTATATGCGAATGTACAAACAGCTGAACTTTCTATTGGATAACTCTGCCCTCTATCCTTAGTAATGCTTTTGGCAGGGATCCAGGGGCAAGGATGCGAGGTCAGCAATAAAATCATTTTTTAAAAAAAAGTTGGCTTGAAGTTGAACTTGTGAAATTTTAATATCCTTGTAATGGTTAATGGGCATTTTAATAGGGACCATTTAATGGGCAAATTTATTTAGTTCAGACTTGTGGTGGAAAAATTCTGTGACAGCTGTAGCTTTGAAACAATTAATTGGTACTAATTATGTAATTCATGAAGGTCGTTACACATTGCAGCCAAATTAATTGTCGTAGCATTGGGTTTGATACTTCACATGGAAGATATTTTTTTAATGGGATAATTCATTACTGTAGTTGCAAAAGGAACAACATTGCAGTATGTAGCTTTCAATAAGATTACTTTTGAAATCTTGGACATTCCTACCTGGATATGTGTACTCAATGTATTACCACCTCATTCTGTCAGGCATTTGCTTGCTTTTAAGTTATTTTTTCTCTCCCTCCCACTCCCTTAAATCCTTTGAAGGTATTTTAACCAAAATATTTATTTCCATTTTGAAATGGCTCATTGATTTAAAAATGGACTGGATGATTTGATGTACAAAATGTGTACTTTAATTTTGCCCAGAATCCTACATCAAAAAAATTGTCCAGCAAATGGATGTGTTCAAACATTTGAGCTTTCAAATTCACGTAATTTGTGTCTGGACTCTCCACAGATCAATGCAACTGTGATCTAAGTGACTTCCAGTAATTCCGAAAGTGTTAAAGCACTTCTAGATCTATTGAGAATCTCCTATGACAGCTGGATCTATATCAAAATTCTTGCATCGATGCAACAAATGTGTTAAATTGAGATCATTAATGTGTTATGCCTCCCTGAAAGCATTTTAATAAGATCATTTTTTGATGTCGAGTTTTGTTCACAATTATAATTGTTCTGCACAGGAAAAGTAGGAAATGTTTGGTGCAAAGTTTTCTCTGCTCAGCATCATGCATTCTCTAGCTAAGGAGTGCATGGGTGTCCAGTCAATACTTTACTGAGACCAGTAATTTTGACAGGCCAGTAATTTTGCTTCAGCTTCCTTGTTTTAGCAGTTCTTTACCAAGTTGTCTAAGAATTTCTTTACAATACTCGTTCAGATAAGTTAGTGGCATTCTCGGGAGTTCACGCTTTAACCAAGGCAGTTTTTTTTTAAACTGCGGTTCAAAAGTCCAGTTGATGAATTAACACATTGAGCCTAGTTTACTTGCTTGGGTCACTCAAGCAATAGCTAGCCCTCTGGGATTCTACCCTGCATGAGGGGCACTGTATAAATTAAAGTTGTTATGTACTGCATTAAATTGAGAGATGCTTTCAAATGTGGACACCATTTAGGCTGATTTATAGTTGAAAGGGAAAACTGCAACGGTTGAGTGTCTATCTATATTATTTGAAAGTAGCCCTGACATGAGCCTGAGTAGGGTTGACTGGGCACTTGATGTTTATATTGCATTATGTAACATATTAACCTGACTGGGGTAAACAAGAGATTCTGCTCTGTTAAGCTCTGTACACTAAGTAAACTCCACAATAACCTAATGGCCTCATGGTTGTTGATAGCATGCTTGCTATTGGAATTGTTGATAATCAACTATTAAATCAGTGTTATTAATCAATCTTTTTCACTACATTGCTCTGTTATGACGTTCAAGTTAAAGTTTGAAATAAGGATACCAAATTAAATCAAGGTTTGGCACTTGTGGTGTCTTTACTGAGGTTATTAGGACCATGTACGCTTTGAATAGACCAAGTATCAATTCGTCTACGAAAGTATGATTGGTTTAGTTTAAAAAAAACTGGTTTAATTGTCGTTTTTTTTTCTCCCCCCTCCCTTCCAGTTGACTAACGTTTGAAGATTCAACATGGCAGAAAGTAAAGCCACCAATGTGCTGAGTTGGGAGCAAGTGAGCAGACTGAACGATGTCCTGACTGATGTGGTCTTTATTCATGGCCGTGGGAATTTTCCCACTTTGGAGGTCAGGCTCAAAGATGTGGTTAAGACTGTGAGGACCAGGCTTTTGGAACGTGGAATTGTTGTACGGGATATCCGTCTTAATGGGTCAGCAGCCAGCCACGTCCTGGTCAAGGACAATGGCTTGAGCTATAAAGATTTGGATTTAATTTTTGGGGTTGATCTACCAGGGGAAATGGAGTTCCAGTTGGTAAAGGATGTGGTGTTGGGATGTCTTTTGGAGTTTCTTCCTGAAGGGGTCAATAAGGAAAGAATCACCCCTCTTACACTCAAAGAGGTCTACGTGCAGAAAATGGTGAAAGTCTGCACAGACACAGACCACTGGAGCTTGATCTCACTCTCCAACAATAATGGGAAGAATGTGGAACTGAAATTTGTGGATTCCCTTCGTCGTCAATTTGAGTTCAGTGTGGATTCCTTCCAGATCATTTTGGACTCCCTTTTATTTTACTATGACTACTCTGAGAACCCAATGAACGAGCATTTCCACCCAACAGTGATAGGAGAGAGTGTGTATGGGAACTTTGAGGAAGCCTTGGATCACCTCAGGAACACTCTGATAGCAACCAAGGCCCCAGAGGAAATCCGAGGAGGGGGACTGCTGAAATACTGCAACCTTCTGGTCAGAGACTTCAAGCCAGCCAGTGCAGAGGAGATCAAAACGCTGGAGCGGTATATGTGTTCTCGTTTCTTTATCGATTTTCCAGACATTACTGAACAGCAGAGAAAAATGGAAGTCTACCTCCAAAACCACTTCATTGGGGAAGAGAAAAGCAAATACGACTACCTGATGATCCTGCGCAATGTTGTGAATGAGAGTACTGTCTGTCTGATGGGACACGAAAGACGTCAGACTCTTAACCTAATCAGCCTCTTGGCTCTCAGGGTGCTGGCAGAGCAGAACATCATACCCAATGTCACCAATGTCACCTGCTATTACCAGCCTGCTCCATATGTCAGTGATGCAAACTTTAGCAACTATTATGTCGCACACACTGCCACCTCATACCAGCATTCATATCCTACCTGGCTTCCCTGCAACTAATCAGTAATGCTATGTTCACAGTTGACTCGTGTGCAGCTTGATCCAGTTGAACCATGTGCAGCTCAACACAGCTCAGCTCACCTTAATGGGTTCTTGCACTCACATAAGATGAGAAGGGAACAAACCCAATGGTTATTGTACATGTTGCACGTATTAAACTGCAATGTGAATACAAGGATAATACGCACACATTACTTTTTGCTATGGGAAAGATTTCCAAAATAGAAGAGAAACCACTATGATACATGAAAGATTAAATTTGTGAAATGAGTCCACACAGTAGCAAGAGCCCCAATAGTACTGTGTTGTAGTGTTCTTGAGATATTAACTTGCTCACCTTGTGGAAAGTGAATCCAAAATTGATTTGTTGCCTGTCATTTTTACACTGTGTACCAGGAGTGTTTTTCTCAATTTTTAAAGTAGAAATGCAAAACTTGATGATCATTTAATGTATTAAATAAACATCCATCTAATGGTGACCACTGCAAAATGAAATATGGAGGATGCACAGTGGTAAGCAGCAATAATAGTCACTTGGTAATAATAGTTTTTTATTTAGAAAAATATAAACTGCAGAAGCTTGTAACAACTCTTTGCCAAATTACGTTCGAGCAGTCAGTTACGTTGGGGGTCAGGATTGAGAAGAATCTGTGCACTTGTGGTGAGGAAAATATCACATTGTAACCCACAGGTGAGGGGGGAAAACCCCCCCCTGCATTACAGGAAAATGGAATCTGAAAATGAGAGTATGTGACCCTGATGGGATCAGCAATAGTATAAGGGCCACGGAAATGAGTAATCTGGAAAATTAACCTTTTCAATAAATGTGATCAATTGGGCAGTCTTTGACTGGGGAAAAATGATAGGGCAGGAAGGAGATAATACCATTGGATGAAACGTTTTGTGATAAAGATTTTAACCATGGGAGCCTAGTTAGTTGTCTTCTTGAACAAATTTGTATCCTACTTTTCTGCACGTTTAAAAAGCAGAATGTTGGCAATAGTTTTGTTCTCCCTAAACAGGACTGCATTTGGTACCAGAATGAGCTCAATGAAGGGCAAATGGGCGGTGGGAATGAATTTATTATGGAGTGACCCATGGAATCAAACTCTTGGTGAGAGCGCTGCTGTTTGTAGCTGTATAATAGTGGGTTACAGGTTGGTTCTTTGGGTGTTATATTGGCCTCTTCATCTTAATTGTTATCAGGCAATGGAGGAGATTGTACAATTTCTCCTGCAGCCCAGTATATCTGGCTCTTAAAAACAAAATTGAAGACTGGAGCTGTTATAAAAGGTTATCAGTGAGCCAACTGGAATCAGAGTATTATCAAAGTACTAGTTGTACTTTGTGGAGATGTGTCAACTGGTCAGTTGCACCCTGGCAAACAGTTCATTGTATTGTAAGAAATGTAGATTGTTTAGATTTTGAGAACACCTTTGTTGGGTTTGATCCATAGCATGCTTATTTTATAGAAACTCTGAACCATTAAACTGGCAAGAGTTGCTTGTTGGCTTGATTTGCTGCCTCCTAAGAAAGGGGCAATGGCTGGTGGTTGTTTTTTTTTTTACATTTTTTTTTAAAAGTTCCAGTCCAGATTTATGTTCATCCCTAGAGTTTCTGGTTTGCCGTTCAAACCCACTTTTTGGGTGGGTGGAGGGGGCGAGGAAAAAAAGTGAGAGTGCCCCAAACATTAGAGTATTTGGTTCACATAAATGGACAGCAGCACAGTTGAAAATAAATATTAAAATCTAATGGAGGGGAAATGCACAGCACTTCCATTTCTCTGAAACAAGCCAAACAAAGAGTACTATCAAACTTTGTTAGTGAGGTTTTGTTCAAGACTTTCTTGTGCACGTGTGTGTTTATGAATGCAGTCAATGCAGGAAAAGAACTGGTCTCGAACATTCCAGTTTCAGTGTGAACATAGTATTGCTATCATCCTCACTGTGAAGAGGACGCAGCTTATTGGATTCATGACTTTTAATTNAAAAAATTAGATGCTTAATTTCAAAAACTCCAGCTGGAATGCATGGAATTGAAAAGTAGTAAACAAGAACTTTTGTAAAAAAAAATGGGTTTATAACTTGTTTTGATGAAATAACACATGCACAATGTAATCACACGCTGAACACCCAAATTGCAACTTCAGTCAAAAACTACTGGGGAAAGGTTTGTTAAAGTACACAAGCCCTAGTTAAAGTTGTAGATAAATGTAATATCAAGGCATCAGTCTTTTAAAGGATGGTGTGATCCCATTGACTGTTTGTATGTATCTACTGAGCAGGCTGGGCAGTTTCCATGTCATTGTTGTTGATCTCTTCATTTACATTTTCAGGACCACACCTGAAGTTCTCGTCAGATAAATTTGGTTCCAATCCTGACAAGACAAGCATGTGTAAAATGTAACGGCATGCTCAGCAATCAATTAGAAACAGGATGTTTATATCCTTTTACACTCAAAAGTAGGAACATTCTTAAAAGATTTTTTGAAAATACAGTAGATCTTTTCTATATCTCAGAACCATGAAGAGAAATATTTTGGAGGTTCCTTTCTCTCCCCTCCCCAACTCCAGTGTAATGACCTTTGCTAGGATATTGTACCATGTTCAACAGGTGCCGTCCATTGTTGATCAGGCCATCTCTGGAAAGGACTTTCATAGAGGGGAAACTTTGACTTGTGTTCCTTTCACTCAGCTTGATGGCTGGCTGAAAGGCACCAACTGGGACCTTCAGGATCTGCAGGGCTGAGTATCACCAATTGTTTGCCCTGACCCACAATCATCATAGTATTTTTATACAGTTCCTCTTTTTTTGAGAGAGAATTTATAAATGTGCTCTTAATACCGAGAGTAATACTGTTTTTTGAGAATTACTATAAAATACAGCTAAATCTGATGTTCATTTGGCAAGTCATGTCTAGTTCAGGTTTGTTTAGATGCACGAACATTCAAAGAGACATTGTGAAAAATGCATTAAAATTCTTTGCCTGGATAAGATATTTTCTTCAGATGTGTGTGTCCCAGATGGGTGAGAAGGAAATTGACTTTGACCCATATCTGTTATCAGTGGGGTGTGTGTGTTTTTTGTGGTGAGTGGAAAGCAGGGTTAAAAGTTGAAAAATTTGACACACAAACAAGTTTCACTCCTAAAAGAATTAAAAATGTATTTTTTTCATTTTGAAAAGTAATCCAATTCCATGTGTAGTGAATAATTATTTACTGGTGATGCTTCAGTGTGATAAAATCACAACTGGATATTTTTTCTCCAGACTGTTTTGTGCTGCTGTTGAAACTCGAAAACCTGTAAACCATTGTCCCTATTTGAGAATAAAGACTACCAACGAAAGTTGACTCAGGAATTTTATTCTTATCTTGTTCACTGGAGCCCTTTCATTTTCTGTCTTGCAAAGATTTAAGGAACAGTTCATTTTCTGTAGTTGTGCCAGCGCAAAGGAATATGGTACATATTAGTGTACCATAGTCATTCAAGAAATAACTCACTTTTAAAACGCTTTAAGTTGCAATATCATAACACTTAACAATGACAGTCAAGTTGCCACTGGTAGCTGACCTGTCAACCACAAAATAAATCATTATTAATTAATCTGGAGGATTATTGGCTAGGGTGCAAGGAGAAACTCCCTTGTTGAATAGTGTCACGTGCTTCTTTAACATCCAGCTGGAAAAGCAGGCAGGACCTCTTATGAAAGATAGCACCACCTTTGACAATGCATCACTCCCACTACTGTAGTAATGTGACCCACTACAGTACAACAACAATGTACCACTGGTATGACACCAGCCTTGTACTTGTAAAATACTTTTTTTTTAAAAAATCTCAGATCATGCATGCAGTCAATGCCTTTACTTTGTATTTCCCAAGTGGTGTTCAACACTGAATTTGAAAAGGGCTTTGAAATTTTATTTTACAAAAAAGGGTCTGTGTAAATGCAAGTTTTGTAAGTTTTATGTTTTTCCTGTGGCTCATGCTATGAAATATTATTCTTAAAAAGCTCAGTTGAGGAAATATGAATCGCTAGAACACAAAGTGAAAAATTCTGGTACAAATAGATGACCAGAGTTGTTAATTACAATTTGTTGCTCTTAAGATGTTCTGATCTTTCATTATGAATTATACCAATGTTTGATTGGTGTAGTATGTTGAATTTATTTCTATTGGTGAGCAAGATTAGGCCTGCACTATTCAGACATTAGACTACGTTCCACTAAGGGAATGAGGATTCTCCCCACAGACGAGTTTCAATTCCCACCCCTTGCCCCCAACTCTTCTAGAACCAAAATTGTCTGCAAGGACAAATGGGAACCTGAAACCTGTCTTCATGACCTACATGAGCAAGGATTGTCTGTTGAATAAGCAGTGAAAAGATAAATATAGGGCTTGGGTCATTGAGCTGATCTCCACCAATGTAATACTAGTGTCAGCCTAGCCTTTTGATGAATGTCCAGGGTTGACATTGGCATGATCTGCATGAAAAACTGTAACCTTTTGTGCAGAAGATTGTTCCTTTTCAAACTGTTTGCTGAACAGCAACAAAATGTTAGTGAAATGCATTTCGCTATTTTCAAAAGAGAAAGCAACAAAAAAAATCAATTTCCCATCTGTACATGAATGCTAGAAAAGTGCATCTATTTTCTTATATGAAGTGGAATTCAACTCTCTGTTGCTGCTTTGTGTGAAATTTCAATACTTTTCACCAAAGACTCTCAGCGGATGTATTTAAAATGATTTCATTAGGTTTACATTCTACACATGCAGAAATGCTTATTAGAAGATAGACAAATCTAACGGGATCGCTCTCAGAAGAAAACAAGATTTTCAAAGATTAGCATAGTCATAACGTGATTTTTGGGGGGTTATTTGACCAAAACCCAAAATGTCATTCCAAGCTATTTCCAATCAGAGCTTACTGACTGATAAATGCTCTGTTGTTGATGAAATCCATTTCACCCACAAAATACAGTCAATCAATCCACTTTATAGTATATTCTGTGAAGCACTTTGACACATCTCAATGATGAGATAACGCATTATATCAAATGCAAGGTTTATTGTTATAAATCACTAACTAAAACAGACTGGGATCGCGCATGGGAAGGAGGTCATATGTGAATCCAAACTGTTTCAGTACAATATTGGCATCCGAGCAGCTGTACACCCAGACGGATTTTCCAGCAGGATATTGCTGGATAGCGATCTCCATCCCAGTCCAGGGAGCCATTGTTTCTTTTTAGTAATTGAAGTGAGTTTATTTTTTGTGGAAGAATTCAGGCTTTAATTAATCACATCATTGGCACCAATGGCAATTTAGCAAGGGTTAGAGATGTTCTATAAATTTGCTTTGCTATGTTCTCCCATTTGAGAAATTGTTATTGTTATTATATTCCACCTCAACAGTTCAGTCAGTCTCCTTAATCTTAAATACTTTAATCTGCTTGAGCACTGAATAAATCTCTTAACAGTGATTTTTAAAAATATATATAATTTCATGCAATCTCTAATTTTGAAACCACTTTGTTGCAAGTTTCTTTTAAGAACTACAGAAAACTGACTTCAAAGTTAAAACTGATTTCAACAATTTGGAAATTATTGCGTACACTGAAATGCTACGTTGAATGAATAAATCTGAACGGATGGAATTTCTACCGTTGGGTGTCAAGGGTAAAACATGGATGTAGTAGATTGTGAATTGGCTAAACAGAAAGATCAGATCACCACAAAGGGAACTAGATTAAAATAGGGGGATGTATTGAATGGGCTGCCTTCAGAGCAAGATTGGACTGTGACTCATTTGGTTCCTGTTGACTTGGATTTGCAGGCGAGGAGCAAAGTAACTACATTTGCAGATGATATCAAGCTGATTGGAACTGGGCAAGCACCTGTTTCAATGCAATTCAAAACCGGTTATTACATATTTGAAATAAAAGTAGGAGATGCTTGTATTTTATGGATGAGATTGAACTTGCAAATGAGAGCAATGAGACTGATCCCCACTGTCAGAAGGATAATAATAATCCTTGTATTTGATATAGCGCCTTATCAGGTCGTCAAGACATCTCAAAGGGCATCTCAGAATATACTGTAAAGTAAATTGACTGTATATTTTGAGAGCAAACTATCAGGGACAAATAGACAAGCTAAGGCATTCTATCTTGAAAAAGAAAGGTCTCACGGGAAATTATACAGGAATGGAAATAGAGAAAGTAAACCCATAACAATACTTCCGGATAAGCCAAGGCAGCCGAACAAGAGGGCACATGGTTAGAGTTACGAAGGGCTTAATATTACCAGACAGCAGAAAATATTTTACACACAGGATAATTTTAGCTGGAAAGAGTTAACAGGAAGATAGTTGTGGCCAGGACACAGGACTCATTTAAGGAATGGCTTGATTCTGTGATCGGAAAATATTGGAATGGGGTATTCCGAAGGATCTGATCAAATGGCTTTATCACAAGATTCGTCTGTATCAATCTTGTGATAGTGTTTTACTAAGGATGATCATACCTGGTGCTTTATCTAGCAGTTGGTTCCAAAGTGAGCCTTTTACTTTTCTCTAAATAAATTGTTGTCAGGTGACCATTTAGAAAAATGTCACCCAAGAGATCACCTGCGAACAAACAATTTCATTTTAATATTGTAATTGGATGTCTGACGCATCCAAATATTTCTTTAGAGTCAATGGATCAGTCAAAGGTAGGGATTTATTTTAAAAATGTTTGTTTAACCAAATGATTTTTATGCACAAACAAATCCCATAAGGAAATCTGGGTCTCCTGAGACCTGCGGTGAAATATTTGAAGCAGCATTACTTTGTAGTTCAGAGAATATTATAAGTTCCTTGGAAGAGTGGTCCTTTCCTTCTGAAATTCTACCTGCTAATTACTACATCATTAAAAAGAATTCAGGTAACATGCTTTTCATTACACTGCATCACATTATTAAAACAGGTCTTGGAAATTACTATTTTAATATTTCAGCACATGTTATGGAGATATTAAGCTATTAGTTTCTTGTGTTTGTGTTTAGATTGTGCTTCTTATAACCAATATCTGAAGCTTATTTAATTATGCTTTAGGCATCAGCCTGCTGCACATTGGTAGCACTTTTACCTCTTGGATCAGAAAGCTATGGGTTCAAGCACTATTTTGGGACATTGCACTCACTTAATCTAGGCTGATACTCAATGCAATAATAGGAATGTGTCAAGCTGATCAACATTCCCAGATAACATTGATTATTCACGTCATGGCTGTTGTGGGACATTGCTGTGCCCAAATTGGCTGCCACATTCGCTATATGAAGGCAAATTGTTGTTGGTTGTTTTATTTCTTTTGATGCTTGGTTTTTCCTCTGCACCTTAGTTTTGCAATGTAAAAAGAAGTGAAATCTGCAAACACGGAAATGTTATCTAATGACATTCCGCTGTATAACATGAAATTCTGGTCAAGGAACCTGGTCGATTGGAGGATCACTTTTCCGGGGGTAATAAGCCCTTAAATTTACATTACCTATTTCATATTTCAGCCAGATTTTTTGAGGGAAGCAGGGGAGGGTCCATGGAAGGAAATTTAGAAGAATCAACCCATTGCACTCCTGGACACACATTCCAAGAACTGCTTACACTGCAGCTTTTGGCAAGAGTGTTTAGGCTGGACGCTGCCTAGATGGGAAACATGTCATGGAGTTGGTCGGAGGATAAGAAGTATGTCAACACCTGACATCCCTCACCTAGAAAATTCTAGCCATGTGCACAAACACACACACACGCAAACNAAAAAGTAGTAATTTGTTTGTGCTATACTGCATTGGCAGTGTAGATACTGTGTGAATGAATAAATAGGCCGCCCTTTTCATTGGCCCTAAGATCTGATAGTTCTAAAGCCATTTTGTGGAATCCTGTAGCTCAGTGGTTAGAGCACTCGCATCGCAAGCGAGAGACTTGGGTTCAATTCCCGGCAGGGCAAAATCTTGGGCAAGTTTCCTTAGTCCATATGCCTGATAATAATCTCCCAAGAAAAAAAATAATAAATCGGTCACTTTAATCCACAACTGTTTGTGGGACACTGCTGTGCGTAATTGGCTACTGCGTTTCGCCCACAAATATACAGTCAATTTACTTTACAGTCTATTCTGTGAAGTGTTCTGAGATGTCTAGAAGACATGAAAAGCAATTATCAAATGCAAGAATTATTATTATTACTAGTTTCAGTGTCGCTTGACCAGAATTTCATGAAACCACACAATGGGGAGCATTTGTAGAAAACATCTGCAGCATTTGTCACTAAAATATCCTTCAACACAAGGTGCGATTGAAATAAACAACAGCAAGGGGCGATGTGCAGACTATGCACTTATTGAGGGATGAGCCCTCAGAGTGTAACGGATACATTTATAATAATAATCCTTGCATTTGATATAGTGCCTTATCACATCTTCGAGATGTCTCAAAGTGCTTCACAGAATATACTGTAAAGTGAATTAGCTGTATATTTTGTGGGCGAAACACAATTGCAGTCGATTGCTGTGTCCCCCCCAAAAAATGTAAGGGCTTATTACCCCCGGAAAAGCGATCCACCAATCGATTAACAACTGAGTTCCTTGACCAGAATTTCATGAAACCACATAATGGGGGAAATGCCTGTAGAAAACATATGCAGTGTTTACCACTGAAAAATCCTTCAACACAAGGGGCAATTGAAATACAACAGCAGCAAAGGGCAATGTGTAGACCATTCACTTGATATTATTGAATACTGCTAGGTGAATAGAGGCGAGTGGACTAAGGAAACTTATCCAACGTTTTACCCCGCCCAGGAATCGAACCCAGGTCCTCTTGCTTGCGAGGTGAGTGCTCTAACCACTGAGCTACAGGATTCCACAAAATGGCGGACGGTGGGGAGGAAGGGGTATTGTCCTAACAAAAGATCACAAGATTGATTCAGATGAAGAAGGCCTTCGACCTATCTGATCTTATCCTTCCACAAGACCCAGCCTATCATTCTCCCAACACACATCAAGCTGTTTTGAAATTAGCTCCCCTCAACCATCGTTATTGGCAACCTATTCCAGTCATTAATTACCCTCTGAGTATTGAAAAACTTCCTGGTGTCCGTCCTGAAATTGTCCATTGCAATTCTAAACCGCTGTTCTACTATCTTGGTACATCCTAAACTTTTGTTTTTAGGCTTACTCTTTCAACCCCATTTAAAATTTTATACATCCTTAATAGTCTTGTCTTGGACGTCTTCCCTCACAGCCATTGGTTCTCTGCATAAGGGATTTATCATTCGCCGAAAGCTAAATCGAGTTAACTTTTTAGGTATTTACAATTTTGTCAATCCCCACTGTGAGAACATTATAACAAAAATATTGCAATTTGAGCCAGGAGTGTGTTGTAAGACCAAACACAATGCTAGGTCTTTACGTGAATGTTCTACAGTGTGGGACGAGTTCAAGCAGGATTTCTTAATAAGACCTCCCGGTCACAAATGAGGATTTCTTCCAGTAACAACAACAACTTGCATTTATATAACATCCCTCATGCAGGGCAGCGTCCTGGAGCGCTTGCTTGTAAATGTGAGTAATTATACGCAAAAAAGTAGGGAACACGTTCCCAAGGTGTTCCCAAGTTACTGGAAAAAATCCCTATTTGCAACTCAAAATCCTTATTAAGATAATGTTTTAAATCACCACATTTTAGATCCTAGTATCTCATCTCCATCTAAGCAACAGCTCTTAAGCATAAAACTATTTTGATGGCACCTGAGAGACAGCAATAAGTGTCCAGATATATTTCATTGATATTATTTAAGATTAAGGGATAAATCAGGAGTATGTGCTTCTAAATTTGATTGCCACGCTGCAATTAAACATGGTTATTCAAAGTAACTCTACAATCATTTGGATTCATTATGATATGAAGCCAGTGCCAACTAAAAGTCAAGCAATGGTGAGGAACTAATCTCAGGTTAAAGAATATCAACAATATTACTGATTTAGATGGTGCTCTATTAATTATGTATGGAGGAGACATCAAATGGAACAGCTAAATATAACATACTATAACTGCAAGTTTTTTCTTATTTTAATAAGATCTATAGCATGTTTGCACTTCTGCAGACAGAGATCTTGCTGTGATGATCAGCATGCTAAGTGTTGCAGCAGAGACTTCAGAGCAAACCAATGTGGGAATTCAGCCTAGCTGGAAACTCCCTAACGTGCCAATATTGCCCTTTCAACATAAAAGGAGCTCATAAAACTGCATGCAAATTGACATAGCATTTATGATTAATGATATTGAAACTTGCTTAAAGTTCATTACTTTTACCCTGACCACAGCTATATAATAGCCACTATGGTCACAGTACCTGGTTGGCATGTACATAGGAACATTGGAATTAGGAGCAGGAGTAGGCCATTCGGCCCCTTGAGCCCGCCCCGCCATTCAATAAGATCATGGCTGATCTTCTAACCTAACTCCATCTGCCCGCCTTATCCCCATATCCCTTAATCCCTCTATTTAGAAATCTATCAATCTCAATCTTGAATATGTTCAAAGACTGAGCATCTAACAGCCTTCTGGGGTAGAGAATTCCATAAACACATGATTCACAAAGACCACCTGTTTTGAGTGCTGATTGATGTAGGTGGAGTATTACCCGTGTGTTAAATTGAAGTTGTGTTGCTGTAAATACATAGAGGTTGTTTCACCTAAAATTGGGAGAAAGTGATATTACCTGTCTCCAGGTTGTAGAAAATTTAATTTAAGATGGAAGTGACTATGCAGCATTAAATGTCCCTGGAAAGGCAAAGATGCACAGTGTTGTATGAGTGACACAGAAGGTTCCTATCCTGGTCTGTTTTGAGTTAGCTGGATCGCCAGGACAACTGAACCCAGTGCCTTTGCAATAGTGAAGATCAAAATCAAATAATATTCCTATCCTGGATTCATATCCCTTGCTTGAAGGTGCATATTTGTGGAAGTTGCATAAGGATAAAATCAGACTTGGCTGTGAAGTTGTATCAAGGCTCACACATGAATAACAACCATTGAGGAAACTGACCTTCAGGAGGGGAGGAGAGAAAATGTGATGGAAAAATAAAAGCAAAATCAGTTAATCTTGTGTCTACTCCCTTTTACAACTTTAGAGTTATGCAGGGCAAACAATTATTAATGGAAGTGGCAATAAACTTTCATTAACTTTGATCTGTATAGTTTGCATTCCTTCAGTGACCTCAGAAAGGTTTAGAGACTCCTCCTTCTTGTCAGTTCTCTGACCTCTGAAAGTCACCAGTGGGCCTAAAATAATCATCATACAATGCAGTGCCTTTATTTAAAAAGAGAGTTTGATCAAACCAAGTCCTAGACTTGAATTTAGAATATGATTTATAACTACCAGGGCTGACAGTTTTGAATTATTTAATTATTGTATATTTTGCTCCTAAATGAATCATTAGCTGCCTCATTATAACCCAACTCTGGAGCCAAGCACCATGCATCGTAATGAGGTGTGTCCCAGTCACACAATAGCATGAATGTCAACATAAAAATATAATAAACTAACACCCTACCAGGCAGTGTTATCAGTGGAAAATTTATAAGAAGGCGGTTGGGGAGCAGTCGTCATAATCTTTAATGGGGTGACAATATTTTGTAAACCAAATCTGGGACACATATATAAAAAAATTGAACTCACCACACATCCTGATACTGGCAGTAGTGGAGAAGCTTGTTGGATTAATGACTATTTCTCTGATGAGTGTATCTGTTTTAGAATTTTATTGTTATTGTTCAGTTTGTGGCTGAACGCAAGATAGGACAAATTTGGACATACCCAGAAATCTGGGCCATATAGCACTTTAATGGCTACCAAATGAGCAAGACTAAATGATAGGTTTAACACTGACTTCTATTGGAAAAAAGGCAAATTACATTTGTAAAGCGCCTTTCATGTCGGGAGGACATCCAAGGCACTGGGCCAGGGATTTGGACCCAAGCTGCAGGTTGGGATCAGGAGAGATGGAGGGTAGGGCTAGGAGGGTGGATCGAAGAAGATGGTCCTGAGACGTGCTTTGAAGGAGACAAGGGAGGGAGCAAGATAAAGGTACTGGGTGATGGAGTTTCAAAGGGTGGGGGCAGAGAAGCAGAAGGCCGATAGTGGAGTGGGCTGGGCGAGGGACATGGAGCAGGCCGGAGCCTGCTGAGCAGAGGGCGCAGACAGGTTGATATGGGGTTAGCAGGTCACAGAGGTAGGAAGGAGCAAGGCCTGGGGAGCCTTCAAGGGGAAGACGAGGATTTTGAACTCAATCCTGTGGAGGATGTGGAGTCAGTGGAGCCGGGCGAGGGTGAGGGTGATAGGGTCATGGAGCCTGGTGCGGGAGAGGACACTGGCTGCAGAGTTCTGGATGATCTGCAGCTTGTGGAGGGAAGAGTTGGGAAGGCCGAAGAGTTGGTAAGGGAGTCGGCATAGTTGAGCCTAGATGTGGGATTGAAAGGACAGTTGAGGGCCAAACAAGATCCCAAGGTTCCGGGCTGGCTCAGTGAGGTGGAGTGCGCATCCATGGATGGAGATGCTGCCAGTGCCTGAGGTGTGGAGGTGCTGACAGGAGCTAATCAGGATGACCTTGGTCTAATTGGCATTCAACTGTAGAAGGTTAATTCTCATCCAGGAATTGATGTCTGACAGACATTCTATCAAGACAGCAGTGGTCCTGGAGTTGAGGCAGAGATATAGAGCTGGATGTCAAGGACAGAGCCCTGAGGAATGCTACACGAGATGGTGTGCGGGATGGAGGAGAAGCCGTTTGTGGAGATGAAGTGGAGAGGATGTGAGAGGTAGGATCTGAACCACTCAAGGACAGAACCATGAAAGTTGAGGTAAGAGAAGAGGTGGCGGAGGAGGAGAGTGATCAACGATGTGAAATGCAACCTGTGTACTCAGAGGTGCCTCCGACTGAGGTAAACTGATAACTCCTTTCCTCTAATTAAGTATCAAAAGCTAAAACACAATATGAGCATTTTTCATAGTCATAGTGCTGTAGCTCAGTTGTTAGAGCACTCACCTCGCAAGCGAGAGACCTAGGTTCTATTCACGGCAGACGAAATTTTGGGCAAGTTTCCTTACTCCACACACCTATTTACTTAGCAGTAACTGTGAACCGGTTGTTAGTCGATTGGCAGGTCGCTTTTCCGTGGATAATAATCCCTCAAAAAAAACAATATTCATTTGTTCACTCAATCCACGACTGTTTGTGGGACACTGCTGTGTACAATTGGCTGCCCCGTTTCACCCACAAATATACAGTCAATTCACTTTACAGGATATTCTCTGAAGCGCTTTGAGACGTCTAGAAGACGTAAAAAGCGCTATACCAAATGCATGGATTTTTATTACTATTATTATAATTGGAACATAGCACATAGTCCCAATTTTCAAAATTCAAATTCCATATTAACAACAACAACAAGATTACATTTGTATAGCACCTTTCACGTCGGGAGGACGTCCCAAGGCGCTGGACAGATTACAGCATTTCAGACCTGAGTTGGGGTCAGGGGGGAGAGGAGAGGGGAGGGGGTAGCCGATAGCATGGTCAAAGAGGAGGGTCTTGAGGCAGGACTTGAAGGAGGCTAAGGAGGGGGCGAGGTGGAGTGAAAACTCTTATTTAAAAAAATAGCAATTCAGACCTCAATATTTCCACCACTGTTGATTTTATTCAGGAATAACATTACTGTGTGATTCTAATATACTGCCAAAATAATGATACTTCTGCGCCCTGTCTGTGGAATGACTTACTGCTTCATAAATATTTTATTGCTTTGTACATTATGTAATTCAGTTCTCTTTCTGTGTGAACATCCTGAAACTCTCTTTATTCTTCGACTCTGGATTATCTTTTAATCTGATGTAAACTAATCAGATATACAATTGAAGTTCAGCAAAAGTAGTTCAGAACATTAAGGCTCCACGAATACTTTCTTCTAAATTAATCATTAATCACCCACAATTAGAATAAAGAAGCATGTCGTGCTGATTTGGATACTTTGTCTCACATTGTCTCTTTAAGTGCAGTTGATCGGAAAATGTTTTATATTCATATTTCTCTGTGATCATTTTGCTTATGTGCTGATTACAAAAACAAAGGCTCCATCTTTTGAAATTTAAGCAGAAAAAAAGTAGTTATCCTTTTGTGGTGGCTCCACTATTCCTAGTTTGTTTAAACACCGGATCAGGGTTTTTCTCAGTGACCTGAAAAATTGCAATCACCAGGGAAACAATACTTTATGGAGTAACACAACAATATCAGAACTGAAGGCATTCAATGTGAAAGTGGTTGATTTGGAGCTGCTTTTGCATTTCAAACCTCATTTTACTGTTGCTCAAAACCCTCAGACTTGCAAGTTACAGCACAATAATGATTGCCTCCATCCTAGTTCATCAGGTGCTTGTTTTCAGTAATCCTATCTGTTCATGAACACCACCAATTGCAATCAAAATGACTAATTTACCACTTGCATCACATAGTCTCGTATAATTTCCTCCAAAATAAAATTAGTGTGTACTTGATGCTATCCGGTCATCAAAAGACAAGCAACTTTTTTTGAATCGCTGAGTTGAGTTGCATATCAGCAATGATCACTCATTAGGCTAAGTTTGATGACATTTCTCTAAAGGATCATTTCTTATATCATCTCTTCTAACTATACAGAGTGCCAATCTTCTGCTAGGTTACCTTTCAGCTCTGTTGAGTTTTGCTGTATCTTTGCCACATGAATTGTTGCTTGTTGATATCGGTGTCATTTTTACTTTCAAATGTTCTGGCGTCTGGCATTGTTCTAGTTTAAACCATTGTTCGGGTCTTTCCTTCTGATCTAGTTCTGGTCTTGATCGTTGTTTTAACGCTTTATTCTGGGTTTCATGTCGACCATATTTTATCATTGCAAATCGTAACCCTTTACACCAGTTTAATTATTCATGGATTTGATATAGTATCACGTAGTTGAGGCACCTCACAGCGCTTCACAGAATATAGTGAAAAGTTAATTGACTGTATATCTTGTGGGTGAAACAAGGCAGCCAATTGGGCACAGCAGTGTCCCACAAACAGTCATGGATTGAGTGACCAAAATTGTGTTACACACAGGGCAAGAACAGGTGAAATTTCAGGCCACAGTGGCCAACCAGAGGGGCAAAAGGTTTGCTCTTTCACGGTAAACAATTGACTTGTATTTATTCAAGAATAAGAGAATGAAAAAAAAGAATCCGGCGTCTTCACTTACAGTACCAAAAAAAGTTGCAGATAGATGATCAACAAAAATAGGTGTTTTTTCACTTGCTAAACTGCCAACCACCCAACCAGTTTAATCCTGAATGTCCATCAAAAAAGAAAAAAAAGTCACACAGGAATGCTTTATTCTATGAGCGCTTAAGGAATGCTGCTGGAGTATAGTTATATCCCCGGATCATGACTTCTGGCTTTCCCTCTGGTTGTGTCTTGATTATTTAGTTCACTATTGTCTGGTCTTGACAATTATCTGGGCCTTCTGCTTAAGCTGAATCTGTTCTTGTCCTGTCCACCAATCCAGTTGCTGTTTCCTGCCTTCAGTCACTTTTGTTTATATGGAGTTCTGTAGAGTATTGGTTAGAGCACTCGCCTCACAAGCAAGAGGGTCCGGGTTTGATTCCCAGCAGGGTGAAACCTTAGGCAAGTTTCCTTACTCCACATACCTCTGTTTACCGAGCAGTAAGTAGGAACTTGGTTGTTAGTCGATTGGTGGATCGCTTTTCTGGGTGTAATAAACCTTCAAAATAATAATAATTTGATCACTCAATACATGACTGTTTGTGGGACACTGCTGTGCGCAATTGGCTACCACATTTCACCCACAAAATAAACAGTCAATTCAATTTGCAATATATTCCATGAAGCGCTTTGAGACGTCTTGGTGATGTGATAAGGCGCTATATCACGTGCACGAATTATTATTATTATGTGCTCACTCGTCCAATTTTTTTCTTGTTTGTCGAGCTTCTATCGCCTATGTCATTCTTATGTTTCCTCAGAAATGATCTTAATATTGATTTTACTTCGCTAACAACACAATGTCATGCCAACATTTAAAAATTGTATTGATTAAAACAACTGAAATATAAAAATTGCAGATTTTTTTACAGGTTGGTCAATACAATTAGACTAGGCAATGGGGGATCATTAGGACAGTAACATAAATACAATCTAGTGTCTGATTTGACAGGATTGCTTTAATATTAAGATTGCTTCTGACAAAATACCTTCCCCCCCACCAACCCCAAAAAGTGTGCTGACTTCTGTTTCTGCCCCTTTGATGATCCAGGTTGCTCACTGCATTCTCAATTAGAAATTTCTTGTTCCCAAGCCAGAGATTTCAGACCAAATATCCTTTAGTGCATAAGATCCTGTATACCCAGAAGTACAACCTGTATTATGTGACATAATATCAAACGTGCTCTGCGAAATCACAACTTGTGACCAATATACAATGAATAAAAACAGCACAAATCATTCAATGCCAAAAGAAAATTCACTTTCAGTTTTCTTCATAGGCATTATTTAGTCATGTTCGCCTCTTGGATAAATATATCCAACAGGTTCCTGATCCGTATCCTGTATGACTTCAACTACTCCCACTCACAAATATTGTAAAGTTAAGACTTTAATTCCTAGGGTACGTAGAACGGCAATAACCTCAACACAATCAGACTTCCTGGAGCAATATCAATCCTATTACATAGGTGAGGTTGCGTTGTGAAAAAAAATCTCTTTACGACCAAGCCTCCCAGATTAGCCTCACGCATGTTGCTGAGCGTCACTGAAACTAGAAATGGATATCATTGGGTTTAATTTTGCAGGTCACAGAGAGCAGGATGTGTTGGAATCAAAGAGACGATGAGTCACAACAGATTAAATAGAAATGATCTTCCCATTTCGCAAAGTGAGGCCTTAATCTTAGAAGAAAAAGACCAGCTGTGACCTGGAAACCAAGGAGCACAACATGCACATTACTGCAAAGGGAGTCACTCTTCTTCTAATCTGCCAAGACAAGTTGAACAAAACAAATATTTTCCCAGTTGAGACATATCCTGCACATGTCTTAGCCAGTACATTATCAATGATGCGTTTGGGACCTTCTATTTGGCTTAGGTGTTTTTAGCTGCATAAATACATGTTACTGGCAAGTCAGATTAATTACTTTTATTAAAAAAAGTGAATAAATGCATTACATCATGTTGTACTAAAGGTTTGACTTTTGATCTGTTTTGAGTTAGCCAATGCAAGCGAGCGGCTTGGGAGCACTGCCGTTGCCTTCAGGATTCCTGGGACAGAAAGTGGAGAAAACTGGGTAGATTTCTCTGCAATCTTTATCCAACGACTCCTGCTGGGAGCATGCATGTGGAATTCAGACAAAGGTTGGCTAATCTGCTAACACCCTTTTTAAGGTCACTTATCAATAACAGCCACAGGGTGTTATTGGAGGGTTACCTTCAGCTGTAGAATTGTTACCCAAAATGAGAGACCACAGTTCTCCAGACACTCCTGATGACAACCCAGCCAGCCTGTTAACTCCGCAAGTCAAAGCCCTAATGAGTAGCATGGTTTTAGCTGGACGAGCAACGGGAACTTTGCCAGTCTGTGCACTCAATGGCAAACCATGCAGTTTTAGCTGGTTAAACTCCAGCATTACCTCAAAGCACTCTCTGGGGTCCCCAAGCCTTGACACTGAGCCAACGCTTAATGTTGTCTGGAATTAGGTAAATTTAATGTGCATCCCTCAAGGGAGAGAGTGTGCATTCCATTCCAGACACAGGGAATTGTCTATGCTTAGGTGGCATGCATATGTGGTTTGTGGTCTAACTTGGATGCTCCTAAGTATTTTGATGAGTTTCCACATATGACAGACATCCTGTGGAGTCCTGTAACTCAGTGGTTAGGGCACTGGGTTTGATTCCTGGCATGGTGAAATGTTGGGCAAGTTTTCTTACTCCACATGCTTCTGTTTACCTAGCAGTGCGTAGGAACCCAGTTGTTCGTTGATTGGCGGATCACTTTTTGAGGGTAATAATTCTTTCAAAAAAAATGTAATAAATTGGTCACTTCAATCCACGACTGTTTGTGAGATACTGATGTGCGCAACTGGATGCTACGTTTCAACCACAATTCACTTTGCCGTACATTTTGTGAAGCGCTTTGAGATGGCTCGAAGATATGATGTGCTATATCAAATGCAAGTGTTATTATTATTATTATCCAACTGACCAAAAAACTCTGCCTTCTTTTTCCATTGCTCTATTTACTTGTATATTTAAGTTCTAATCTTGGCCTTGTTTTGACAGATGATTGAGACACACTGTGAGAAAATCAGGTTCCAGAACCATATGCAATGCAATCTACCTTCTGACATTAATAGAGCTAAACTCACAGTAGTTAGTTCATATTCTAGGATTACTTCTGTTGGAAGAGATAGGGTCAGAATATCTTAAAACTTCGCTCTGAGGAAAAGGTTGGAAATCGATCTTGTTCCATTTGTCTCATTCCAAACTGGAAACCATTTTTGTCTTGATTTTGTGCAGCAACACATTTTATACATGGTTTATTCCTTACTGAAATTGCATTATAAAGAAATAACTATAAGTAGCCATATTTAGCGATTTTTAGCCACATTTGCTCAAAACTCACATTAATCTTCCTCTACTTGCTGTAGTGTATCTCTTTCACCATTCGCTGTAGAGGAGGAACAAAGAAAGTATTAATACTGAGTAAGCACAGCCAACGCAAACTTTGGCATGTTCACCCTAACCACCCTGGTACACATTCCTCCACAGAAGAATGACGATGCTTCAGAAAAATGTCGCTCTTGAAATGAAAGCAAACTTCCCTCGATGGATGAGAGCGGTCAAATTTCCAACTTCCTTGTCTCCATCCAATATAACCATAGAGAAGGATCGGGTTTACTTTGGGGTTATTTCTCAGGAAGATTTCCTAACAAGGCATTCAAGCTGTGCAAATGGAGACTCCCGCTAACTGTCAGGTTTGTCACACCTCCATTAACATGATCTACTTTTGCAGTGGAATTCTCAAGGGTGGACGGGTATTCTAACAGAATTCCTTATTCAGACTTTCCATTAAATGCAAAATTGCCATTGGCATCAAATTACACCCAACTGCGTAAGGTTGTTTCCTCCTTCAGAAATTCCATGCACCAACACAAATCCATGTTTACAGTATATGGAACTGTAGCTCCCTGATACTTCAACGTGTTAATACACCGTGTAATTATACTTGAGAAGGTCCTGGTTTTTATCTTGTTGTATGTATATTGCATGACTGTTTTAAAAATGTCACGGGCTATATTTACCACATTAGTGATGCTCTAATTTTCCATACAACAAAAGCTACAGAAATTCCAGCTCTTTGAACTCAGGAGAAACTTTGTTTTACTCCCAGGGGAAATCTATGCAAACATTGGAAGTAGAGCTGTTGCCCAGTTTAGGGCTACCTCATATCCCCCCACCCCACCCACCAAGCATGGCAGGGTGAGTGAGGGGACAAGTTAAGACTATGCTTGCGAATTTCTCCTGCTCATAATACAATTAAATCGAAAAGCTTAATGCTGAAATACTTTCAGTTCATAAGGCACTGAAAGTAATATGGATTTTCATTTTAGAAACTTTTCGGCAGAATCCTTGAAAAATACCGCAACCTCATTTGGGATATAACTCTAGCCCAATTCAGCTTGTCTGCAACAGAAACAGAACAGGATCCAAAATGCTATTAATCCGTCCAGAAATGACTTTTATATTAAAACATGTATTTTTTTCCTCCCCGGCTCAATTGTTTTTCAAAGAAAGCATTTCCTATCTTTTATGAGGCGAGTCTGTCTTCTATTTTTCCACACATACTGATCTTTAAGCGTGCTCTGTGTGAATTCTAAAAACAAGCTGTATCAAAAGGAACATTCTCAAGCCATTCATGTCTAAAATGGATGAGGACAATGACCAGTTTCTGGAACTGTGGTGTTATTTGCTGAAAGTCGGATTTGGTTGGCAATAAAAGTGCCAAACACAACAAAAAGTGGACTGTATTGTAAAGCTGAGGGCGGTGGGTGTGGAGGAGGTGGGAGGCTTTCATTGTGATCGAGAATGCTGCACAATAATGTACAATAAAAACAACTGAAACAATCACTGAGTGCGCAACCCCCAATATACCAAATCTACTTTGTATTTCAGTCAGTTGTTCAGCGTGGTGATGGGGTATCAGTTTAGGATGGCAGACTTATACTGGCCATCGTATTGGTGACCTATTGTTCTGTCAGTAAATGAGTGAAGGCATTTTTGTGTATTTCATGTCTTGCTAGCAGACTGGACACAAAAAGAAAAAAAAAGTTTTCATCAGGTTGGGTGGTGATTAATGCAAATTGAGTGGCAATGTGACCCTTTGACTTGTATAGAATTAGAACATACATATCCAGGAGGCTAACACATTCATCAGCTAATTTTATATTGTGTGAGCCCCCCACCATGGGTGAACAATGTTTAGTATTGTGATTGATACAAAGTGGCAAGTCACTGGCTCAAGACCAGGATTTGAATCGCTGAGGCCCACACTTGTGAATGGCGCTCATAGTCTGCACATCATGAAAGCTCAATAACAATGATTGTGGGTTCTGTTACCCAGTGACCTCCGCCCACAAAAGGGATCTCAATGTCTGAAGTTTTTAAACTGGGGACTGTAATTTGCCAATTATTGGGATCTCTGAGCCAAGGAGGTTCTCCATGGAAAAATTACATGATGTTCAACCAATTTTTTTGGATCTGTTTAATCATTTTTTGTGATCGGTTCTCTTCTTGCGGCCTTTGTTTGGCAGGTGGGCAGATGACCTCTTCCTAAACGAATGAGCAAACGTCTCATCCTTGACTTGCATGCAATGGAAACTTGGGGGAGAATAGCTATCATTTCCCGCAAGGAGTTAGAAATGTGTGTGGCATTTACTGCAAGTTGATATCCGTGACACACAGAACGCAAAAAATTAATTTGTTGTCCTGAGTGCGTGTGTGTGTGTGTTTGTGGTGGGTGGGGGCAGGGGGTGGAGTGGAACATTGGATTACCAGTATTAGGGTAACAGTGTCTATTTTTCATGCACCAGGTTTGAAGGGCGTTCTTCACATTCTGTGGCTTTTTATCTGATCCACTTTCGTGGCTCAAAGAGAAGTGAGAGGAAAGAGTTGATGAAACATTTTCCCCAGTGGGCAGTACTGACACATAGAATGAGAGGGTGGATTGACTCTGAAATACCAACACTTCGGGTTTTTCATAATGGTGTCGTCTTACAAGAAACAGAGGTTACACATTTATACATAGCCCTTTTGGTGTGAAAGAAACATCTTGAAGCTCTTTGCAGAACAAGAGAGTAATTAGCAATGGCATGACTGTTGTTATTAGTCAAATTCGAAGGAAGCTAATTGTTTAGACATTTTTAGCGAACATAACTGCACATAGTACTTCTGGTGCAAACCTGACACAAACACTATACAGCTTGAGCATGACACTTGGGCGCATGGACTCAACTGACTAGGCAATGTAGCCCAATACTCTATTTCCCAGTGGGCAAAGGGTCAATACTCCTGTCTCTTTCAAATGCCTCTTGATGAGTTCTAGTGCAATTTCAAATCCTGCTGAGCTTTCTTTGTAAGATCTTTCTTTGACTACCTCCTCTGGTGGCACAGTAGCTTGGTGACATCTGAAAATTCAACCAGCTTAGACTGAGCGTTCACATATGGGTCATTTACATACACAGGGAATTGGAAAGATCTCAGCACAGACTCTTGAGACACCCCACTCGATATCTCTCACAATTTCTGACATAGCTCCACTTATTAAGACTATATTTAATTTCCTTCCTTTTCATGTACATTCACGCCTCGCACTTGATTCTTATTGTTGGCTCTTTGTGTAAGATTCTCTTGAGCTGTCTAGGTGCACAACATGATATGACTTCCCACTGCCATTTCTTCAAAATATTTATAAATATAATAGGTTGGTAGGTATGTAGGGAACATCCCTCCAGGCAAACAGAAATCATACATGTGTGGAACACTCAATTGTTATAGTTTAGAGATGTTGAAGGATGGTGATGGGTTTCTATCCATTTGTTTGTCATATAACCGGCTGACCAAATAAAATGAGGTTGGTGAGTCCCAGATCTATTTCTTTTGAAGCATGAAATTATCCCACCAAATATACAGTCAATTAACTCTGTAGTGTATTCTGTGAAGTGCTTTGAGATTTCTCAATGTCGTGATAAGGCAAGATATCAAATGCAAGGATTATTATCATGGTTTTAGCCTTAAGGCAATTGTCCTCTAATTCAAGCATTAATTTTAGAAAACTTTTAAATTTATTCTTTATTTGGAGGCAGGTTTTCCCCAGTGCACAAAAAGAACCAATTTCCTTATTCACGCTGACTACGAATTTTCCACAATTCTCTACTCTTAAGAATTCTTTTAAGCACACAATATTCTTACAGCTAAGACTAGGTGAAATAATCTTGGGCCTTAATTCCAACAAAACTTCTGCTATATTTTTCTGAGACTTCATTAGAGTCAGTAAACTGTTAGGTTACAGGTAGGACTGAGCCTCACCAGATGGGAACTCACCAGATACATACGACTTTGGGGTTAAATATTACCCGAGTCACAGCTCTACAACTCTGTCTGTGCCCTCATTACCTCACAGTGTCAAGTTTATAATAAAATAATAATAAACTGTGTGTTTGATATTTCATGACTCAAAGTGCTTCACAGGAAATACTATAAAGTGTGCATTTTGTAAGTGAATGCGGCAACCAATTTGTGCATAACAACATCCAACAAACAGCTATGAAGTGAGCCATGAATTGTCTTTGTTACAATTTTCTCTGGTCTTTGGTTCATTCTGCTCTTTCACAGCCGAGTACAAAGACAGCAGTGTTTCAATTCAGAGGATAAAACATCAGTATGAACAATTTAGTTTCAATAGCTCTGGTACTAATCTTCAGGAGAACGAGGGCTGGTCCTGTTGCTCAATTGTCTGGATTTGTCTCTAATAATTCCCCTCCTCTATATTGCAAATGAAACCAGCAGTAAATTTGTGTTCGGTTTCCTTAATAAGGAATCCTGCCAGAATTCTCATCAACGTCACTCCTGAGATAGGTCCAATTCTTACGGACTTTGATTGTCCTTCCAAGAGAACAACAACAACAAGATTACATTTGTATAGCGCCTTTCACGTCGGGAGCACATCCCAAGGGAATCCCAAGAAATAAATTGCTGCCTATGTGAGAGTGAAGAGAATAGCGTCACAGGAGAGGAGAATAGGAGAGATAGTGTAGCATATAACCACGGGCACAGACTAGGTGGGATGAATGGTCTGCTTCTAAGTTATATCACTTTGGGTAACTCTATTACACGTTTGCCCGCAAAGCAAATAGTCACTACGCTTTACAGTATGTCCTGTGAAGCGCTTTGAGACGTCTTCCTGCTGTGAAAGGTGCTATACCAAATCTAAAGATTATTAAGATTACTATTTTTTAATACCAAAAGTAGATGCAATGGTTAAGGAATGTCTACCTTACTTTGGAGTATGCGAACCAGACACTAGGTGTAAAACATTGGGGAATATTCCATTACCTGTTACTATCAACTACTCAAAATAAGTGTGAAATATTATGGTAATTGACGACAGATTGTCAACATGTGACCTTGAAGTTAGGCTAACTTCTGTTTATAATTAAACGTATGTTACTTCACATTCTAAATAATGAGAACTGGGTCATTGCACCACAGACTTCCTTCGTGCCATCAAGAGGTACACACTACCCTTTGATGCCAAACAGATAATAATTCGGGTTTTATTATCTTGGATGAGTGAAGTTGTAAAAAACTTGGTAAGGGATAGTTTGGTTGTTTGCACTGCCTGCAATTAATTTCTTTATTGAAATTATTCTTGCCAAATTGTGAATTTTCCAAGATCAAAGGTTCCTCCACATATGGATTTCATGATGCCAATAAATGCAAGTACTGTGTTTCTGCTGAATTGCTGTTAAGTGTATCCCAAACTCAGACATGTACAGGATTGCGCAATGTGCATCAGTAAATAGTCATGTACATAAGAACATAAGAAATGCTAGACGAGAAAAGACCAATGCCCATCTAGTTCGCCTTCCATCTTCCTGACGGTCGCATGCACATATGTCCTAAACTACCTATGTACTATATCGCATAATGTTATTTCCTAAAAGAAATCTAATCTGTGTTGAAACAATCAACACTTACTGCTTCAACCATCTCCCTGGGGAGTCTGTTCCACAGGTTCACTATTTGCTCACTGAAATAATGTTTGTGTAGATTCGTTCTGAGTTTATCCCCCTTCAATTGCAGGCCTTGTCCTCTGGTTTTACTATTCTGGATAAGTTGAAACAGCCTCTCATGATCTATATTGTCTTGCCCCTTTAGAATATTAAAGACAGCAATCATGTTGCCTCTCAATCTTCTTTTTTCCAGTGTGAACAAGCCCAATTTACTTAGTCGCTCCTCATAATCCAGTCCTTCCCTCAATCATTTTGGTTGCCCTCCTCTGTATCTTCTCGATTTCTCCAATATCCTTTTTGTATTGTGGCGATTAGAACTGTACACAGTACTCTAAGTGTGGTCTCACCAATGATTTATACAGTGACAGGATTACCCCGCTATTTCGGCTTGCTATTGATGTATATGTACGGAATGTGGAAAAGATCAATTCAATTATTCTGTCTAAGGCTAAATTGACAATTAACAGAAGGGCCAATAAGAAAGGCTGGAAGTACAAAAGGACACTGGAAGTGGGACAAAGTGTATGGTTTAGAGTGGTGGAGTATTGAGAAATACAGAAGCTTATTAACACATCATTGATTTGGGTTGAGTTATATTATACATAATCCACCAAAGAAATCTCATCTACACTGTAGGAATTGGGAAATTCAATCTGTTGGTTTGATAAAGCCAGCCAGGCTCAATTGGTAGCACTCTCAATTTGAGTCAGAAGATTCTAGATTCAAGTCTACATTGGGACTTGCCTTATCTAGGCTAACTCCACTTGTCTGGAACACACTGCAATGCACTGTCAGGGTCCTGTGGATGAGATGTTAAACTGAGGACCCTTCTGTCTACTCAGGTGGATTTTAAAGATCCCATGATACTATTAAAAAAGTGTAGGGAGTGTCTCCTGTTGTCCTGATCAACAATCCTTCAAATAAAATTGGTCATTTGCTTTTTGGCTGATTAAAGCAACTAAATTATAGAATCATAGAATTATACAGCACAGAAGGAGGCCATTCGGCCCATCGTGTCTATGCCGGCTCTTTGAAAAGAGTTATCCAATTCAATCTAACTCCCCCGCTCTCTCCCAATAGCCTGCAAACTTTTCCTCCCCAGATAATTATCTACTTCTCTCTTTAAAGCTGTTATCGCATTGGCTTCCACCACCCTTTCAAGCAATGCATTCCAGGCCCGAACAACTCGCTATATAAAAACATTTCTCCTCACCTCCGCTCTGTTTCTTTTAACAACTATTTTAAATCAGTGTCCTTGGGTTAGCAACCCAGCTGCCAGTGGAAATAGTTTCTCCTTGTTCACCCTATTGAATCCCCTTATAATTTTGAAAACTTCTATTAAGCCTCCTCTTAACCTTCTCTACTTCAAGGAGAATAATCCTAGCTTCTCTAGCCTCTCCTGATAACTGAAGTCCCTCATTCCTGGTACCATCCTAGTAAATCTCCTTTGCACCCTCTCCAATGCCTTGTCATTCTTCCTAAGGTGTGTTGCCCAGAATTGAACACAGTACTCTAGCTGAGGCCTAACCAGTGTTTTAGATCATAATACTTTCCTGACTTTTGTATTCTATGCCCCTATTTACAAAGCCTAGTATCCCGTATGCTTTTTTAACAGTTTTTTCTATCCTCCCACCTTCAAAGATTTACTTATATGAAGACTTTCTGTTCCTTCACCCCTTTAAGATCGTACCATCAGTTTATATTGCCTCTCCTCATTCTTCCTCCCAAAATGCATCAATTTGCATTTCTCCAATTAAACTGCCCATTTTACCAGTCTGTCTACATCCATTTGCAGTCTGCTACTATCCTCTTCACTGTTTACTACTTTTCCTAGCTTAGTATCACCTGCAAACTTGGAAATTGTATTCCCTATACCCAAGTCCAGGTTATTTATATAGATGAAAAACAGCAGTGGTCCCCATACGATCCCTGGGGAATACCACTGCACACTTCTCTCCAGTCAGAAAAACAACTGTTTACCACTACTCTCTGCTTTCTGTCTCCCAGCCAGTTTTGTATCCATGCTGCCTCTATTCCTTTAATACCGTGGGTTTCTATTTTACTTACCATTTTCTTATGTGGCACTTTAGCAAACGCCTTTTGAAAATCCATATAAACTACATCAATTGCACTACCTTGATGCACCCTCTCTGCTTTTCATCAAAAAACTCTATCAGGTTTGTTCGACATGATTTGCCTTTAACAAATCTGTGTTGGCTGTACTTTATAAACCCATATTTTTCTAAGTGAAAATTTATTTTGTCCCGGATTAAATCCACTTCTTAACAGGGAAGGAAATGAATCCTTCAATTTGGATCAAGACTAACATTGAAACTTTTGACTCTCTAATTTCAGATTTGAATGCTTTACTCGTGAAACTATTGGCCTATTTTAAAAAAAACTTTGATATTCTGAATTTGATTAGTTTCAGTGCTGTATTGGGGCCTGCGATTCTTCCCACTCAGCTCTCATTACCCCTGCAAGCTGAAGTCCTGAAGAGTAGTGGTCCTGGCTGAACAAGCAGTTCCTTACAATGTTGGTGATGGCAAGCTGCACTGCTTTAGCTGGTTAAAGTCCAGCAATACCCAAACAAACACTCTAGGATTCCACCAAACCCTGCCTCTTGCCAAACTGCACCTAATACTTTCCGGGATTAGGTGAGCAGGATGTGTCCCTCCTAGTATGAGAATACATACTCCATTCCAGACACAGGGAAATGTACATGCGTAAATGGAACTTTGAGTAGTTGGTAGACACACGGCTGAGCAAAAAAAAATCATTGTGCAGCCTTCTTACTATAAAAAATTCAACATTGTTGTGTGAGGAAGAGATAAACAGTTATGTTCTACTGTATTAGTTTTGTGGGAACTAGTCTCATGATATTCCAGTATTTAATTCAATGCAAATGATGCATCAGTATCACCGCAGACCTACATAAGCAAGAAAAACATTGAATCAAATTAGGGGTAGATTTTTTTTAAAAGAGGCTCTGAATATAGAATCTTATGTCGCTGTAAAGCAAAGGCTGAAAGTAGCAGCTGTACTGGGCACTGTTCAGTACTGTCCTAGATCCCAATTTAAACAAAGGTGGTATCGGTTTCAACAATGCATTTAGACTTATGCAAATACCCACAGTAAGAACTGCCTGCTTGACTCTTTACATGCCAACAGATCTTTCAAAATATATTCTCTGAAATATAAATCCTCACTACTGTGGGTTGCCACAATACGCATAACTGAGACATCTGCTATTGGTTGTATAATTTGTTAAAGCATGTGGTATTTGACTTAAGTTTTGTCCATTATGTTGGCCAAGACTGTATTTCAGTTTATAATTCCTCCTGACTACACTGACAAGAAGAATTTGCATTTATATATCCCATTTCACATATGGAGAGCATCTTGAAATGCTTCACAAAGGCAAAGGAGATCACCAGCAGGGGGGAAAGGGGGCGACTTGGAGGGTGTTGACCAAAGCATGGTCAAGGAGATAAGTTTCAAAAGTTGTTTTGAAGGCAGGAAGAGAAGGTGTTATTGGGTGTTTGAGGAATTAATATAAACTGGTCTGGAGCAGTTCACTTTGGGCTCAGAATAATCCTCTCTATCCTCTACATTTTGCAAATCTATTAGTGGAAAAAGCAATTCAAAATAGGAATATTTTGGATATTTTAGGAATAATTTCAGGTTATTTGCCAATGTCTTCCCTTGCTCTTCCCTCAGTGCTTTGGGACATCCTCCCAACGTTAAAGGCGCTCTATAAATGTAATTTTGTTGTTGTTGTTTTGATGGGCTACATGGTCATAGTTGCCCACAGAACACCTTCCAAGGTCCAGCAAATCCCTAGTTTATTTTGAATGTGCACCCGTTATATTTTTTTACGCATGCTATTCCACCAATCCAGGGAAGAACATTCTTGTTTGGACTGTGATTACATTTCTTCATAGGTGGCTTTATGCAAGACTGGGACTTGAAATCGGTCCATGCTGACACTCTAACGGAGTGTTGGGGATGTGTTGCATTATTGTAGGTGTCATCTTTCGAATGAGATGCTGAACAGAGTCCCTAGTCTGCCTATTCTGGTAGACCTTAAAAATCCCATGGTACTATTAAAAAAAAGTAAACCGAGTTTCTCCCAGTGTTCTGGCTAACAAACCCTAAATAAAAATTGGTCCTTACCTTCATGGTTATTTGTCCATAAATACGCAGTCTACACTTCTCAGTAAAATTCCGTGAGGCACTTTGAGAAGACTCAATGATGCGATAAGATGCCATATGGATTGTACTATTATAACTCGTCATCTGCAGTTGTCTCTAACCCTGCAGCTTTCCTTTAGTACTCTTTAATTACTCTTTAATCCATATTTTGGATTCGTACAGGGGATGTACAGAATTAGGAATAGATCTCGCTTTGGTTATCCATGTAAGTGCTTTGAAAAAATGGTGCTTTTAAAGTTTGCTTGGCCACCAGATTATTTATTATAACAAAATTCACAGCTTCGCTGAATGACCTCCCGTGTAATGCTTTCAGAAATGCTTAACAGTGCACTCTGCTGGTGAAATTGCATTTATTTCAGAAGCTCAATTATCAGCCCAACGCTGGCAACAAATGTCAGTCTTGGTCAAAAAGGATGATTCTTGGCAATAAAGAGCTTCACAGGAAAGGATGCCTTTTACAAGGGTGATGATCATACCCTGACTTTGATTTGGTAGTTTATGTACCAGATAATTCAAGTTCTTCCATAGGCTAAGACCTCACTTTACCTAGTGTAGGATATGGTGAGCATTATTAATAAATAATTGATCTCAACACCCACCCCATATACACACATACATTCTTGAACTTTGATACTTGGATTTGTCTCACGAAAAAATTACATCCTAATAGTGATTTTTAAAAATGTAAGAATTACAAGTTTTCCAGGAAGTGGGCAGTACACACTATTAAAGCCATCCATCCACTTGTGTTATGACTGTGTACCTCCCCAACCCACAGCACACACGTATTCTTTCTATATTACATGGAACCTCAAGCTTGATTGCACTCTTAAAGTCATCCCAATGGGTCTTGATGTCATATTCAAAACACTTGACCAAAAAAGCAACATTGGTATCGAAGATCTTAATCTTAATCTCTCTAATTAATCTTTTGCGTGCGAGACCAACAGTTGGTCGTTATGACCAGTAAACCACACAAGTGGGAGTTCTCTGCTCGTCAGTAGATTTATTGTCTGTTTGTCAATAGATTTATCAAGCTTTTCGCACTGCCATTGAGTCCTTGTAACTAATACATTTTAGAAGTTAGAAATAGCTCGACTAAAGGATAAGTAGAGAATAGTAAAGAATGATGCTTAACTGATAAAAAGACTGAGAGACGGAGATGTGAAGTTGGATAGGGTGGCAGGGGAGAGAACAGGTAACAGTTTTAAAGTGTTTTTAAGTAGATTTAAAATGGAGCATTTTGTATTATATTAGAGATAATTACAGTAATAAAGTGTTTTGAAGTTTGAGTTACTTTATTACTGTAATATTAGTATTTTTGCAGGTTCCCAGTGTGCTAACTGAAAACATAGAGAACTGGTTGACCCACAGAGAAAGAAAACTGAGTTTCTGTAGATCTTCCCACAGGTTAAGGATTAACACAAAAAAGGCAGGTTGTCTTATATTCTTGTCAACTCTAACATGTACTGGTACAATTGGAATTTTAGTGAAAAACATTGATGCTTGTAGTTGCAGTTTTAATTTAGAAATGCAGAAAATTAAAAATTTTGGGTAACTAGATTGGATTTTGTGAAACAATCGGACTAGGCTGCAGCTTGACGGAAGGCGATTTAATTTGCCTTCTACAAAACGTGCTCATCAAAACGCTTTGCATTGCTACTCTGTGTAAGGGAAATTATAAAAATGCACGTTGTTGTTATCAATAGTCTCAGCGTTCCAAACAAGTTGCTTACCTTAGGACTTGGGCAGAGTTTCTTGTGCACTGTACACTCTGCTGTCAAATTAATAACTGTATCATTGAGATGAATAACCAAGCTACCACAATGAATAACAGCATGGTCGAAGTTAATAAAAGCACCACTTAAATCAATAAACCACGCCATGATATCAACGTTTCAACCAGTTTTATTCTGAACTCCGAACCCTGTTGTTTCAGGAGTCTAAAGGACTTGCAAGTAATCCAGATGAAACATTGGCTACAATGGACTAGCGTGCACTAATGTATAATGAATTAGTATAATAAAATTGTAATAGAAATATGGCACCGTTGCAATAATTAATTAAAACAAAGTAATGTACAGTAATTAATACATTCAACATTAAACAATAGGATTTTACTGTAACTGGAACGTTTGGTTCCATTAAGAGTCCTCTTTAATTTGTTACACTAAAGATGTTTAGGTGCAACAGAAGCATTCAAACTGGATCTGAAAGGAATGATCGTCACTCAGCTCAGATTGATTCTGAAACTAGCAAGGCTTGAAATTTCAGCTAGTCTGAGCCATTTTATTTTTCAGAGAGCACAAAATTGTGGAAAATTCATAAATTCAGCTTAATTTAGAATCTGTTTTTTGTCAACTTTTTTTAAAAAAAATAAAGACCTAGTTAAGGCTGGATTTGAGAAATGTAATAATAAAAAAAATCCTTGCATTTGATGTAACACCTTATCATATCGTTGAGATTTCTAAAAGCGCTTCAGAGAATATGTTGTAATGTGGATTGAACGTGTATATTGTGGATGTAATGCGGCAGTCAATTGTGCACAGCAGTCGTGGATTGAGTGACCAAATATAGTTTTTTGGAAGGATTATTACACCTGTAAAGCTATCCGCCAGTTGACTAACAACTGGGTTCCTATTTATTCCTAGGTAAACAGAGTAAGGAAACTTGCCTAAGGTTTCCTCACGCCCTTGACTTAAGCCCAGGTCCTCTCGCGTGCAAGGTGAACATGCTAACCACTATGCTACTGCATGTGATTTTAAATTTTAAGATAGAGTGACCCTTCAAGCTAAGATTTAATTTTGGTTAAAATAGCAAGATATCCAATAACTGGATATTCTGGAAGTGCACAACAGGACAGTTGGCATCTGAAAGAGAATCAAAAATGGCCAGTCAATATTTCAAATGTGCTTCTAGGAGGAAGGAGTTTTACTCTTAAGTAGAACTGGAGTAAATAGCTTCAATCATTCACATGTTGTTCCAAATTAGTTTTAAGATCACATGAAACATGAAGTGCAAACAAGGCTTTAGACATCCTCCTGATGTGAAAGGCGCTATACAAATGTAATCTTGTTATTGTAGTCAGAGTTAACGAATGGGCTGTACTTTCCAGTGAAATCAAAAGAGAGGTTTGTTTCCAAAGCACTTCAGCAAAGTTTCACAAAGTTGAAAGCATTGTAGGAAAATGTATTGTATTACTCACATTACAAACCCTTAAACAACTCACTTGGGGTTTCAGCAATTTCTGGAAACAAGAAGGTGCTGTAAATTAGTATCACATAGTTGTAACACATCACTTAAAACAAATCCACCAGGGAGTTGTATTTGTCACGGCAAAATTCCTGTTAAACAACAATTTCCCCCTTAAGTGAATAACCGTCGAGTGTGTCTACTTTATGAACTTTTTACTTGCGCTGACATAATTTGCTGTTAACATGTGGAAACCCATCACTATGCTTAAGAGTATCCAAACCAAACTGAAAATTCCGTGCATCCCACCTACACTTGAAAATTTCAGAGATAGATTGTTGGAATGGAATACGCACTCTCCTTGGTTACCTAATTCTGGAAAGTGTTAGGGCTTTATCTTGCGGGGTTAACAGGAGCTGAGGAGGAGGAATCCCTGTCCCTAGTGAATGGTTTGCCCTTCCAAGTCATGCTAATGAGCCAGCTTGGCTTTGGGGTTTTCAAAAGAAATTCATGATCCAACATAATGGGTAATTAATAACTGGAACGGGTTATTGGGAAAGGTGGTTGAGGACAGGATTTGGGGCTCATTTATAAACAGCTGTAATGAATGGACGGTAGGGTGGATATTCTGGATGGATGGGATCCAATGTGCAAAAGGGCCTCCAAACCTCTGTTGCTCTGTGATGATGTGATCAAAACCTCTTTAAATAGCAACCTCTTGACACATTTTCCTCATGCTTTGTTCCAAGTTGAGTGCAGAACATGGAATCCGAAACTATTCCATCTTATCTCAGCATCCATCAAGTTCCTTCAGACCTACTAAATAATGTTGATTACACTTAAGATGATATATAAGTGTTATATGATTTACACGTCATTGATTTTAATGCGAGACATATATACTGAAGAACTCGGTCTGCTGCCAAGCTTTTACTAAACCGATGGTTTACAAGTTATTCACTGTTCCAAAGCTTTTTACTTATTGGCAATTATGCAGGAAATGACTATAAGTCAACAATAAGGCACTTAAGGGCCTATTTTCCTCCCTCATAACTACAATTCTATTTGTGCTGCTACCTGACAAGGGTTCTGACTCTAAATGTCGTATCTCATTTTGGAACAGAGATTTTGTACGAGGCTACTGTGCTCTTCAATGGGGGAGAAATTCCATCTGGATCTAGATTGACTCTATTTATGTAGCAGTTTACATTGTCCAGAATTTGACAAATTCCTGAGTTCAGTCTGTACTTATAGAAAACAGGCTTCAAAATTAAAGCTGACTTTGCTGAATTCTGAATGCTCTGACCTGTTAAGATTCTTAAAAGTTAATTTAATTTAGGTTAAATGAGAGGGTAGATTTCACCCTTCTTTCACCGATGAAACTCATAAAACATCTACTAAACAAAGAAACATATGCTACACCCAAGAATGGTCACTGAAGTTAAAATCTTTTTGATGCACAAATAAGCATAGGCTCCTCTATGTTTCCGCCTAAATTGTAAATTAAGATTCTCGGGCTGTAATGGTACTTTTGTCAACTCAACTGACCTTTCCAGTCTATTTTTATCTACCCTGAGGTTAATAGTGTCCTTTATGTGTTGTGTAGTACAAGGTGTAACACAGCTAAGTAAATCGCTAAGGCCCACTAGCCACGCAATTCTTAGGTCAAGGTCACACTTTATTCTGAGGTCAAGGACCCAGGTGTGGTGCTTTTACCCAATCAGAATAAAATTCCTCAATGCCTAAACTAGCTTTTAAAAAAAACATCTTTGTTGCATAGTGGAGATCTGCTGTGTGCTTCGCAGTTGTACTGCATCCTAGAAAATCATCTGGTCAGTTTGGAAAATGTGCCCGTAAAAGGTAAAACTAGGGCAATCTGTGGAGATCAAGCAAAAATAGTGGTATTTACAAAAGAGGCAACAAAAATTTCCATCTGAACAAATTTACAAACAAATTTACAATTAACATGCATTGAATTAATTCTGTGTCAAACATATTCTCAGCAACAACCAGAGGGAAATAGAATTAAACCTTCAGTGAATTCTACATATACGTGGCCGAGTAAAGTTAAGAACATTTGAATGTTTTCCACTCTCGAGTTAACCTTTTGCTAAAATGATTCCACCGGACTGAGTAAGAACCAAAGAACTGTTAGGATTTCATTCAGCACTGACCACAAAACTGTCTACATGTCAGCTCGATTGAGACAAGTGCGTGGGTTCAAGAAAGACTTTTAACACAATGACGAACAAGTATGACTCAGGTTTGAATGTACCTCTAATACTGAGACTCTGCAGACGTCTCCCTATAAGCATAAGTTTTGCTTTACAAGGAAACTGCATTCGTGTTTCAGCTTCTTGTTCAGAGCAACACCAACTCATGTACTGTCACTTTTTTTGAGCTTCCATTGGTAGATTTTAGGGAGCAATAGAAAACCCTGAAATCTATTTTGAACCAAAATATTGCTACTTTGGTTCAAATTAGCAATATTTTGCTGTTCCCATGTCTCTGCCAGTGAGGTCTGATATCCATAATTAATGTAAAACCTGGGGATTTCCCCTTTAAACAATTCATGGTAAGATTGGTATCCGTATTGATCTGCGCATGAAAGAACCTGGGAACGTAAGAGAGCATGGAACAGGAAAGCGCATTCTCTCTACAGAGCAAGCTGCACAACAACAACAGTTTACATTTATATAATGCCTTTCCTGCTGGGAAGATGTCTAAAAGTGCTTCACACAGCTGAGAGCCCGAGCTGTGGAGGGGAGGAGCACGGGCTAAGGAAGGGAGTGTAAAGACAGCCAAACAATTGTGCCCAGATTGCTGGTTTATGCACTTTTCCCTACCCACTCTAAACTCCTGGATGAAAGCTTCTCATAGATACTAACTAAGCCCTGCCAAAGACAATCAAATAAACACTTTCAAATATTCTTTCATCTCCAAAGCCCACCATTTAAACTTGGCCTCCGTCCCTCCACAGTCATATTGACCTGGCTCCAGCACAACCTAATGGACTAAATGACCTTCTTCTGTGTTGCAAACTCTATGAATTCACACCACCCGTGCCTCTGTCTGTATGGTTCTGTGCTTTTACTCAGTGGCCCACTGGGAGAGCTGGCATAAGACTACATAACAATAAATCCTAATATTTTGAAAGTAATACTTGAGTCTCTGCAATAGAAACTTAGGATTTCATTGTGTGTCTGAACTTGTTACCATTCCTCTCCAAGACATGAAATTCCATCTGGTCTGTAAAAACATTTTGTCTTAAAATTTATCATGATAAAACATTGCAGAAAATTGCTACATTCAGATTCGTATTGTAATATGATGATAGAGTGAGAGCCATGGAGGTGGATTTTGGTGGTTTTGAGGTGAAAGATATGGTAGTGAGTATTGGGTGAATTATTTTCCTTTAAACTCCTTGAAAATTCACCCACACTGCCTTTCCATTCAATACCTAGATGATCCTGCTCATCATGCTTGTTTATTGTCTCTGAATCTGAACATTCGGTGCTATTCAGTAAAAACACTGCTTTCCCTGCTTCCAAACCATTGCCACAGCTAAAATTAGTGTTGGAGATGTCCTGCATAGCCAAAAGTGCCATCCTTCGGATGAGATGTTAAACCAAGGTTCAATCTGTCTGTTCCAGGTGGCTATTAAAAATTCCTTTTTTTCCATTAGCCAGGTATCTGACAGACCATCACCAAGCTTAAGAGTATTCAAACTCGATTGGGAGTTCCACACACGCATGCCACCTACACATTTCTCTGTGTCTGCAATGGAATGGATTCCTTTGCAGACACAGAGCATTACTCACTCCCCCAGTAATGCATCCTCATTCTGGAAAGTATTCAACACGGGTCAACAAAAATATTTATATAATGCCCTTCGCATAGGTCGTTGAGTCCTGTAGCTCAGTGATTAGAGCACTGTCATCGCAAGTAAGAGGACCTGGGCTTGATTACCAGGCAAGGCAAAACATTGTTTCCTTACTCCACACACCTCTATTCACCTAGCAGTAAGTAGGAACCTGGTTGTTAGTTGATTGGCGGTTTGCTTTTCCGGGCATAGGAATCCCATCCAAAACAAATTTTAATTAAAAAAATAATAATTTGGTCACTCAATCCATTACTGTTTGTGGGACACTGCTGTGCACAGTTGGCTGCTGCATTTCTCCCACAAAATATACAGTCAATTCACTTTACACTATTTTCTATGAAGCGCTATGAGATGTCTTGAAGACGCGATAAGACGCTAAATCAAATGCAAGGATTATTATTATCATGTCTCAAAATGCTTTACAAAGACAAGGTCAGACACAATCTTCTGACTCCGAGACATGTGTGCTACAAACTGAGCCAGGCTAACATGTATTTGTAACAAACAAAACAGGCATTTAGTTCCTGCCCTACCTTTTCTAGTGAGTTGATATGTCTCAGAAAGGATTTATGGAACAATGGAAAAATAATAAGTTTTGCATTTGATATGGCTCAAAATGCTTTACAGGATTAACTGTAAAGTTTACTGACCGTGTATGTTTGTACATAAATATGTTGAATATGACTGATTAATGACCGGTTATTGTAAGAAATTCCTACAAATTATACAGCTTCTCTCACTCGCTCTGAGCAACAAACTGAATGAATATGCTTTATCAGCTAAATTTCCCCAAAGCACTGTGTAATCTTATCAGCCCTTCAGTGAGGCCAAGATGAATTTAGTCTGCTTATGCGCAGTCATCTGCAGTCATTAGATGGGGCCACAATTAGAAAATCAGTATAAATCCCAAATTTGGCTCAAATTTATTATCTGTCCATTTAAAACAGAAATCACTGTCTCGTGCCAAAATGAGAACCACCTGGTGTATATGTCTCTTGCACACATGCATATTATCACCATACTGAAAGTTGTATCTAAATTCTGTCCATTTCCAGGCATCACAAGCCCAATCCATTTCAATGATCTTGATTTTTTTTCAGATTTACAACAACAACAACAAGATTCCATTTATAAAGCGCCTTTCACGTCAGGAGGACGTCCCAAGGCGCTGCACAGTTGGGTCATGACCCGAGCAGGGGGAAATGGTCAGGGTGAGGGGAGGGGAGGGAGCGAGGAGGGGGGAAATGGTCAGGGTGAGAGGAGGGATGAGAGGGAGCGAGAAGGGGGAAGAGAGTCGAGAGGGGAGCTAAAGGCTCGGTCAAAGAGACCATTGCCTTAAATTTGAAGGCCAAATGCAATTCAGTCTAAGCAAGTCTGAACCCACCAACTGTCGTTCAACCGAGGTCCGGTCTGCCAATTCAGATGGACGTTAAAGATCCCATAGCACTATTTGAAAACAAAAGCGAGTTTCTCCTGGTGGTCAACAATCCACCAATTGATAATTTGCTTTGTGGCTATTTGTGGGACATTGCTGCTCTACAGAATACATAGACACACCAACAACAACTTGCATTTATATAGCACCCATCAAAGCAGGATAGTGTCCTGGAGCACTTTAGACACTACACTTTACAATAAATCCTGTGAAGTGTTCTGAGACATTTCGGCAACTTGATATAGCGTTATATCAAATACAAGGATTATTATTCTTATTATATTTTCAGGCCTAGTTTGGAATCCAATTTTTCTGAGTACTGAAAAAAGACCTGTAGAAAATTGGCTGCCGAATTAAAACTGAATTTAAGACTGTTTTTGCAAAAAAAAATTCTGCACAGTCTTTTAGTTTAAGATGACAGATATTGCAAGCCTCAGGGTGTTTACATATTGGGGAGGAAATGCTTGAATCAATTGATAGTTTGCTTGATATAATGTTTAAACACTCCAGGCAATACGCACAAAAGGTTTTGTGTGATTCTCAGGCTAGGATCTGCCAACTTCTACAGTCAAATAGTAGTTTCGGCAGATCTGCCCTTTTTATCTCTGACTCAAGCAATGGCTATTCAATTACTGGAATGCAATGGTTATTGAAAATGGTCCAGACCAAAGCAGTCTGCCAAATCTAGCCCTCCTCTGATTTTAGTATCGAAATTAATGAATTGCAATACAGAACAATTGATGATAGCTTTGTCCTCCTCTCACAGCAAGCAATCTTTTTACTTGCACACCTACCTTCAAAGCACTAGACAGTCAGCCAAATGAATTTGTCCAGAAGATTACTGCAAACATTGGAAGCTACAAGGACTCTCCTCCTGTTCCTCAGGTGGTGGAAGCCTGTAGCATAGTGGTTTGAGCAACTGCCTTGCAAGTGGGGCGAAACCTTAGGCAAGTTTCCTTACTCCACAAGCCTCTGTTCACCTAGCAGTAAGTATGAACCTGGTTGTTAGTCGATTGGCAGATTGCTTTCTAGGGGTAATAATCCCTCTCCAAACAAATAATAATAATTTGGTTACTCAATCCACGTCTGCTGCGTTTTGTCCGCAAAATATACAGATACTCCACTTTACAACATATTCTGTGAAGCGCTTTGAGACATCTCGACAACGTGACAAGGCACTATATCAAATCCAAGGATAATTATTATATTATTGTTGTAAGGTATCACAAACCACCATGTGGTGAATGACCAAATTATCTTGAGGATTAGACAATTAGATGGGGTTTTGGTTTGACGTCTGATCCAAAGGATGGCATCTCCAACCATGCAGCCCTTCACCAGCAGTGCACTAAATTGTCAGCCTAGCCTATGAGTTCAAGTCCTATAAGTCTAACCCATGGGATATCAAGTGAGAGGGTAATTAACCTACAATATTGGAAGGATTTTATTTTGGCTCTGCACTATAGTTGGAGGAAAGCTGAGCTGTATAACAGCTATAATCATCCGAGATGGCTGCTCTTTACATTGAAAATAAAATTGGAATTACGGGGCCATTTAAGCAAAATATTTAACTTTAAAAATTGCCAGATGTAAGGGTGAAATTCATAAAAATCATTTCTGTTCTTTTTTCTCTGTTGTGTTCCTTTAAAAGAAATAAAATATGTTGTAAAAATGTTTCTGACTGTTTTCCCTGGCAATCTAGCGAACCAGCAAAGTAGGTCAGACTTGGGTTCAGATTAAAGTTACTTAAGGCAATAAATTCCCCATCATGTTATTTTGACCATTCTCCAATTGTTGTGGTGCAACAAGATTGATTTTTTTAAAATGGTTCTGCTCAAATTGTGGGCTCAAATGTTGTTTGCGTGCAAATGTATCAGACCTAAAAATAAATCCTTGCATGCTTCCATTGGGAGAACATGTCAAACCACTTTACAGGATATACTGTAAAGTAATAATAATAATCCTTGCATTTGAAAAATTGCTTTTCACATCTTCTAGACATCTTAAAGCACTTCACAGAATAGACTGTAAAGTGAATTGACTGTATATTTGTGGGCGAAACGCAGCAGCCAATTGCATACAGCAGTGTCCCACAAAAAGTTGTAGATTGAAATGACCAATTTATTATTGGTTTTTTTGAGGGATTATTATCAGGTGTGTGGATTAAGGAAACTTGCCCAAGGTTTCACCCTGCCGGCAATCGAACCCAGGTCTCTCACTTGCAAAGCGAGTGCTCTAACCACTGAGTTACAGGACTCCACACTGTAGTGTAGGGGCTGTATATTTTGCAGGCCAACGCAGCAGCGAATTTGTGCATCGCAATATCCCACAAACAGCCATGAAGTGAATGAACAATTTTATTTGGGACATTATTGGCCGGGGATAACTACCTTCTCTTTTTAAAAAGTTCCATGGATGTTTAACATCCACCTGAACAGGCAGACGGGACCTCAGTTTAACATTTCATCTGAAGGATGGCATCTCCAGCATTGCAGCACACAGCCAGCGCTGCACTGCTGTGTCAGCCTGGGCTACATGGGTTCAAAACTCCAATATGGTGCCTTAATATACAAATTCTGACTCAAGCGAGCGTGCTACCAAGTGAGCCCCACTGATCCTGAAGCAGTTAACACTAAGTTGTTTGCTGAATTGTTCACATCCTAGCAGACGAACATGTAATTAGTCTTTTTGTATCTTTACCCCCTGTATTTTGCCTTCCAAGGGACACATATAGGAGTCAGTGGGTAGGATGCCATCAATTTAGATATGGGCAACAAGCCATTATGACACCACTGGTAAACGCAGACTTTTGAGACACTTCTCTTGGGTGACGTACTTGGGAATAAAGTGGGATTTTGCTACAGTTAGGGAGTTTGTTTAGAAGCTATTTCTGGTCAAGAGTTATCATCTTCAGCTATTCTTTGAATGGGTTAACTCTATTGCTTTCATCTTGTAAATGTTCTCTTTGACCGTGCCTTCAGCTCCCCTCTCGACTCTCTACCCCCTCCTCGCTCCCTCCCTTCCTTCCCCTCACCCTGACCATTGCCCCCTGCTCGGGTCCTGACACAACTGTACAGCGCCTTGGGACGTCCTCCTGACGTGAAAGGCGCTCCATAAATGGAATCTTATTGTTGTTGTTGTTCAGATAAGATGTTAACCGACTGCCTGTCTGTTCAGGCATTAAAGATCCCACGGCACTATTCCAAAGGAGAAACTCAGAAACTGAGTTTATGGTCAATGTCCCCTTCCCCTTTTTCCTGCTTTGTGTCCGATCCGATCTCTATAAAGTGCTCCAAGACCGGTTTGATTGCCGTTGCATAAATGCAAGATGTTGTTCATTTTCTGTTTGAAATGTCGCTGTGAGGCAATTATCTCTTTTGCTGACTGGCCTACTTCTTCATTGCCTCAATGTTCTCTGTTCAGTTCTCAACCACATTTTCACACTTTCATTTTCATTGAAGTGTTTAAAGCTCCTTAAAGGTTTGGATAAACTGAACCCCAATAGAATGTTTTACATTTGCAACTTAGCACACTATTGTGCCACCCAAAGGATTGTATCCTTAGCTCATTAGTTTATGCAGTGTAGAAACAACCAAATGTATATGCCTATAACTAGTGCACTAATGTACTATCCACAAAATGTTTGGACAAGTTGCAACTTGTGATTTTCCTCATGAGCAGCCTTTGATCTTATGTTGGGTTGTCTGGGAACTGTGCAGAGGACTTGAAGTATTTTTTCATAGGAAAGAAAAAATATATCTCAGGGAGAGCCAACTGGCAATGTTCTCCCACACTTCATTGTAGCCAAGTCAAGAGCACTATTGGCACAAGCACTGGAACTGCTCTCTCTCAGCCCAGGTATGATGGAAGGCGTAAGGCAGGAGCAAAGGAGAGCAAAAATACATTTAAAAGTAAGGACAAATAAAGAAATTGGGTTAAATCCAAACCACTAAAACCATTATTTCTTCCTTTGGGTCACTGGCAAAATAAAAACTTGATTAAATTCCAGTTTCCATTTCTTCATAAAAAGAAATCTTAGCAAAAATGAAGCAAGGGGTTCATTTTCAGCTTTGTTTATTGCCCCACCCACATGTTTTATAAAATTCAGATTTTTGGCTTGAATTTGTGCACACTATTGATAAATATTGATTTTTAATCTGACCTCAAATCAATCCAACAATAAAGGATCTGATTCTCTAGATGTTGGGATTGTTTTTAAGAACCTAACAATGTTTAGAAACAGAGATGTTTCATGTCAACACAGTGCAATGCATTCAGGTAGATTGAGGCAGCTGGGCAGGAAGTCCAAGGTTATGAAGGTTCAAGGTTATGTAAGGTAAGTTCAGGACAGACACCAGAAGCTTTTTTTAGTTTCACAGATGTTAATCAACACTTGAAACAGGTTACAAAGAAAGTGGTTGAAGTCGGGACATTGGGATAACTTAATTTTACTTTGGATGCATCAAGACAGTTGAACAGGAGGGCATAGGTTTCAAGTTGCAAAGGACAATTTCAGGGCAGACACTGGACTCATTTACAAAACAGTCGTGCTGCTGTAATGGATAAACAATAGGATGGGTATTCTAGAAGGATGAGATAAAATGGGGAAAGGGCCTTCTTCATCCAAACTAATCTTGTAAAGAAACAAGAAAAAGTGCTGCAACCGAATAATGTTAGAACTGACTTTCTTGGAGAAAGAGGTAGGTATTATTGGCTGAAGACCCATCTTGATCTGAAACTCTCTGGTGATGGAATCAGCTGCCTTTTCGAGAATAGACAGTCAAAGTTTGTGAAAATGTCAGCAATGTCAGAAGTGGATTTGTGAACATGTCACAGACAGCATGCATGAGGGTTGCAATCAGTTAAACATGAACCTGAATGGTTTGGTGTAAGTTGTGTCTGCAAATGGTCTGGTGTAAGTTGTGTCTGCAGCAATCTCAGAATTGGGGTAAATGGACAAATTCTTCACCAGAAACATAAAGAAGATGGCTTTGTAACATGACATTGATTCACACAGTGTGTGATCAACATGTCTTCAATTGAGGAGCAAATCAGGTGGAACATTCAGGCACACAACAATGAACTCTTCCATCCCAGGGAGAAAGTCTTTAGGGGAGAAGGTCTTACTTGGAACGAACTGAAGAGATGTGTCTTGTGAGGTCGAGGTAATTCAGGATGCAACCGCTCAAATGTGTCAAATAATAGTAAATAGTAAATGACTTGATAGTCTCTTCTTTACCCAGAATTGTTTAGCTTATGACAATGAAATAGTACGTTCCTCAGAATACTTTCCTTTCCACAGGTGCATTCCAATTTGTTTGGTAGTGATTTGGCAAATATAAGGCAAAGCACATTATCAACCGTCCTACATTTGCTTTTCTGGGGGTAATAATTCCTTAAAAAAAATTGGTCACTTCAATCCACAACTGTTTGGGGCACACTGTTGTGCGCAACTGGCTGCTGTGTTTTGCCCACAAAATATACAGCCAATTCACTTTACAGTATATTCTGTGAAGTGCTTTGAGGCACTACATCAACTGTAAGGATTATTTTTATTATTATTATTATTATTATTATTTCTTCTTGAATCTACCTCTACTGCTTCTGTGACTCAGAATTCTGATTCTGTGCGCAGAATTGTAATAGAAGCAGTAGAATCAATGTCCTAAACCTGCAAAATTCACTCCCAATACAGTATGATAGTAAAGATTGTTTCCTTCTGCCCTATTTATTTTCTAAATGAAAAACTAAAGCTTTCAGCTACTATGCCCCCACTCCCTACAACTCCCTCCTAAAATCCTTCTGCCTTGCTTCCTTTCTCCCCACTTTCAAAATCTATTTAGTAACCTACATCTTCAACTGTGTTTTGGATTTTCCCTCCTCCTTCTATCCCTGTTTCTCCCATTGCTTGGTGACCCACATTGTTCTTGTAAAGCACTTTGAGTCTTTATCCCATTAAAAGATGTTGTATAAGTGCAAGATGTTGTTGCAAAAGTCAGTGGAAGTACTTTTTATTCAAAATACTGTACTTCCCCAAAAAAGTACTTTGCCCGACGCCGCCACTAAATCACCCCTCAGACCGTTAAAACTCTTGTTCATGCCTTCATCACCTCCAGGCTCAACTATGCAAATGCCCTGCTTGTGGGCCTTCCCAACTCCTCCCTCCACAGGCTGCAGATAATCCAGAACTCTGCAGCCCGTGTCCTCTCCCGCACCAAACTCCGTGACCCCATCTCCACCATTCTCGCCCGACTCCATTGGCTCTCTATCCTTCAGAGGATCCAGTTCAAAATCCTGGTCCTCACCTACAAAGCCCTCCATGGCCTCGCCCCACCCTACCTCTGCAACCTCCTAACCCCATACCAACCCGCCCGCTCCCTCCACTCAGCCGGCTCTGGCCTGCTCCACGCCCCCCGACCCACCCACCCGCCCCACCATTGGCGGGAGAGCCTTCAGCCACTCTGTCCCCAACTTCTGGAACTCCATCCTCCAATCACTCTGCCTCGCCCCCTCCTTAGCCGCCTTCAAGTCCTGCCTGAAAACCCTCCTTTTCGACTATGCCATTGGTCAACCCCCTTCCCTCCCCTCCCTTCTCCCCCCTGACCACAGCTCGGGTCTGAAATGCTGTATACTGTCCAGCACCTTGGAACATCCTCCCGACATGAAAGGCGCTATACAAATGTAATCTTGTTGTTGTTGTTCCCCAAGAAACAGAAAAGCACTGTCATGAAACAATGGTGGGAAATTTGCAATGTTTCCTACATTATCTTCCTGCTACCTGCTCGCTTAAATTAAGTCTTAATTTGGAAGCTAGTTTTCCACAATTCTTAAAAAGACCAATTTCCAAATTAAGACTGAATTTAAGATTTTTACACAATTCTGCACTGTTTTAGATTTTAAGACAAAATGCTCTCACAGGCTAAAACTAATTGGAGTTTTGGACCTCAAACTGCTAACATTTCGGTTAGGATTGCATGTGTGGCTTTTGGGATATGCTGTTATAATAGATAAATTCCTTGAGGCCAATATCATCTGAATGTTGTTACACATAATGTCGAATCCCAGCTTTTGAATGTGTCAGGCTCACTTGGTAGCACTCTCCCCTATGAGTCAGAAAGTTGTGGTATCTTTGGGAGACACAGTCTCGGCTGATATTCCAATGCAATCCTGAGGTGTCTGCATTGTTGGGGATGCTGTCTTCCAGATGAGATGTTAAACTGATGTACCATCTCTGTGCTCAGCTTAATCTTAAAAGATCCCAAGGCACTACTCTGAAAGAGAAGGGAGTTTCTCCCGGTTGTCCTGGCCAACAACATCCCCAGAAAAAATTGATCATTCACTTCATGGTTGTATTTGAGACATTGCTGTGTGCAAATTGTCTGTTGTCTTCTCCCACAAAACACACAATCACTACAATTCACAGTAAATTCTTTGAGATACGCTCCCAAAGGTGAAAGGCACTTCTGTGTATGTATTGTCATGAAACAGAAACGTCACGCTTGCAGAAAATTTTAGAATAAACTGATCGAGGGGGGCAAGTCAATCAGCATCTGAAGTAAAGAAAGCCAGGTCAGCATATTTGTAATGTTAGGGCATGCTTGAAATCCTAAACTACTTTTTCTCTCTGATTGATCTCCTGCGGATTTCCAGTGTTGCTGTTTTGAATTTAGGTTTGAGCGATGGGCAGTTCTTGGCCTTAACTATTAGCATCAACTAGTTGGAATCCAAGCACTTCCCATTACTTTATACTGATTACAAAATGACTATTTCTACCCCACCCCCTCACAAGTTTGAGTCAGATCAGAAAGTCAACTGGGAATTTCCGGAGGCCTGTTTCAAGGTAACACATGTTTTATGGTTGGATGCCTTCTAGCGATTTGGCTGCTACATTTATCACACTTGCAAGTTGGCTGGAAATTCACGTTGCTGGTATCAGGAGTAGTGTTATTGCTGATCAAGCTGTGTCTCTTGACCTGGGAGGAGGCGTCTAATCAAGCTACCATGGAACTTATATGCCTCTATGGAAATTGTCAATGCAAAGTGTTCTTAAATAAAGAGTAGGTGTTTGGGAGAATTTGCTTTTAAATAAAATATCATTAGTATGTGGAATAAATTACTGGAACTGGCCTTTTAAGACAAGTTGATTAAAACATTTACAAAGATAGCATCTCAGTATGCTTTTCAATGGTGGGGTTGGATGCCGAGCATGGGAGAGGGAGAGACCATAGGCGTGGTTCAAGAGGTATGTTTCAAAATGGAATTTAAAGTTAGATAATGAGGGGGTGAATGCTTAACTTACCCATTCAACAAATATCAAATTGGTTAATGAAAAGTTGCCCCACTGTCTATGCTGACAATGCAGAACAGGGTGTGCTGCATTAGCAGAGGTGCCATCCTTTAGACGAGATGTTAAATCAAGGTCCATTCTAGGTGCTCAGGTGGATGTTAAAGATCCTATGGCACTACTCCAGAACAAAAGGAGGTTCCCCTGGTGTGCTTGCCAACCATCCCTGAGATAAAATTGGTCGTTCATTTCATGATTGTTTGTGGGATATTGCCGTGTGCAAATTAGCTGTCAAGTTTATCTACAAACACAGTCACTTTACTTTGCAGTAAATCTTGTGAAGCACTTTGAGATGTCTCGATGAAACCAAAATTTATAAAATAGAACTTGGTCGTAAATCAGTCTTTAAAAGTGGGAGTAAAAATCATCTTGTTTCATGTGAGGCCATTTTTGTACTTTTACTGGTTAGTTGAAGATTACATCTGAGGGCAAAATCTACTTTGGCCATTTCTACCCCTAACTTGGATTTTTATCCTGTGAGTTATTTGATGAATTTAAATACTAATAGCAGAGCAGCAGATCACCAATTGAAGCTGTGGTTAAGAAATGAAGTGAATCGTACTTATCCCAGTAATCGTTTGTACTTCAGAACCTCGAGTGAACATGGTTGAAGTTACAATTCAATTAAAGTCATAGGGCGTGCACACATATCAGTTTGTAGTTAATGTGCAAAGTCCCAGTATCTATTTAAATTTAACAAAATCCCAGTGTCTATTTGGCAGCAACTGCCTCACAGAAGGAGGAAGGAGAATGTGGAGTCAGTTGCACTATTTCAATCCAAAGAACATAGAAGCAAAAGGGAACTTCTTTAACAGAACAGTTGTGTCATTTCAAATGCTCTACGGCATATGGAGATTTAGGCATTCCCAAGGTGAGAGGGTATCGGTGGAGGGTTTCTCAGGCCACAGTTGAATAGAGGGAACAAAGGAGTGACTATTATAATATAATTCAAGCGTTTAATGTAGCACCTCATCAGGTTGTTGAAGGTCAGCCAGAGTACCCACTCCTAGTGACTCTTGCTGGAGGTGACTATGTGTGGGCATCAGCTTTCAAACTCATGATCAGGTGCAGCTGTGAAGTACATCACAGACTAGCAGCCACCTGGCATCAAACGTCAGGGTTCCCCCATTAATAATGTGCATTTGGATGAGGTATGACAATGCCATTAACACCTGTGAAACTAATCCTACAGAATGCTTTCAGGAAAGGAGAGGAGAGGAGAAAATTGGTGAGAGAAGAAAAAGACTTTAGACAGAAGTGTGTTCATGGAGCAGGATAAAGGAGTCAACTAAAGAGAGAGGATAGCTTTAAAACAGATAGTATAACTTCTAGTCCCTTATTGTCCAACAGAATCGGAAAATAAAATGATTCAATCACGAAAAAGTTGGTGATTTGGAAATAAATAATAAACTACAGAATGTTACTATGTCAGCCAATGTGGCACCCAGTCCATCCTGAGGTGATGTCCTAACAAACAAGTTGCTACAGGAAAATAAATAAATATTTACTTTTGCAAGTCTGAAAGTGCTGTAAGGAAATAATAGACATCAAATGGTCGAGAAATGAAAGGGTTCGTAAAATTGCTTTAAGTTTTCACAATTACGCTGGTTTAACACTTGGCCAGGAAGAAACAGACAGGAGAATACCTAATGAATTGTAAAAGCGTGTGTCAGCTTGGCTCAGTTGGTAGCACTATCATCGCTGAGTCAAAAGGTTGTGAGTTGAAGCCCCATGTTAGGACTTTGAACTCACATAATCTAGGCTGGCACTTCATTGCTGCATGGTTGGAGATGTTGTCCATTGCATGAGATGATATACCATGGTTATGCCTGCCTGTACTTTTAAACATCCCATGGCATTGTTTCAAAAAAAGAATTCCTTCCAATGTCCTAGAATAAAAGTGATTATTCACTTCATTGCTCTTTGTGGGGATGTTACAGCATGCACATTGGTTTCTCTGTTGGCCTACAATACACACAGTAAATCTTGTGAAGCATTTGGTAGACATCCACCCGACTTTATATTGCTCAGTTGAAAATAAATAAAATGACAGTCACAACTGGATTCACATTTTAATCTTTGAGCATGTAAATCTTAACATATTCATCTTCTAACTTTAGCAGACGATGAAAGTTAATAGATTGACTCACACTGAAGGAGCTGTGGATCTTTGCTTAGCTCATGCTGGACTTATTGCAGGGAAACAGTTCCACTATTTAAAACAGAATTGTTGGACGTTTCGTATATTTTAGCAACTGAAGCTCATTTACTAGCGCCAATAGTCTAGCTGGAAGCTTCGATTGCAAAAACACTGGGATCATTTAACGTAGGCATCTGTGAGAGATGAGGAAAAGACTTTCATCCTTTTTTGTGCTGGATTGGAATCCAATGTATACAATGGAAGGATTAGGTGTCCTATTCCAAAAGCAACTCAGTTTGTTTGCAGGGTGTGTGTGGGACAATGAGTGAGCAAATTAACCAATTTAAAATGAGTCTGTGAATCCAAGTCATTAAGGAACACAAATCCATATCTCGGATATTTCTTGATACTCAGTGATAAGAGTTTGTGAAGAAATCGTTTTTGTGCTACTCCACATCTTTGTAAATCTACACTGTATTCTCTGCAACGCTACAATATTAGTTTTGTAATATGATGACCAGAACTGTACGCATTGCTCCAAATATGATCTAACCAAGGTTTTAATTAAATTTAACATTACTTCCACTTCCCTACTTTTATACTTTATTCTACTGAACATAAAACCCTGGTTAGACAAGACCTACCCTTTCTGAACCTATGTTGGCTGTCATTTCTTAGATTGTTTTTGTACAAGTTATCTTTCATTTCCTTTCTGATGATTGACTCCATTATTTTTCCAATTATTGAGGACTTCTTAATATTGAGGTCATGCAGTTCTGTCACCTTTCTTGTATATGGGAACAACTTTGCTTGCTTCCAATCTGTAGGAACTTCCCCAAAGATGATTGACTCCCTTATCATGCTGTACAAATCTCCTACTTTGTTTCCCTAGGTACCTGAGGTACTGCATCCATCCCAGAAGATTTGGTGGGTTTAAGCTCCTTGAGCCTAGCAAGGAAAAGGGTTGAGGTCCTCCAGACAGTTTCAGGAGCTTTAGTTGTAGACTGCAGGAGGACATAGACGGGCTGGTGAAATGGGCAGAGACATGGTAGATGGAATTTAAGAGAGAAATGTGAAGTGATGCATTTCGGGAGGAGGAATGAGGAGGCAATATAAGATAAGGGATCTCAAATACTGTGCAACAATGAGAGCAGAATTTGCCTCTGAAGAAGATGAGCATGAGAGTTCAATGGATTCCTTTCTATTTTTATGTAGTCTGCATATCACTTACGAGATCGAAGCTGTCTGGTAAATATTATTTTCTTTGTGTTACTTTGCCAAAGGCTGGCTGAAGACAAAAGAACTTCAATGAGAGTTTTTCCCATGAATAAATTCTTTATAATAAAAGTAATATTAGAACTTGATTAAAATCAGAAAACTTCAAGAGTGAATGTTTACATAATGTAGAGAACACATATTGCTTCCCCATGTATTGAGCCTGGTTTTCTAAATAATATCAAACCACAGTTAGATTTAATCCATCTGTGATTTTAAGTTCAGCAATTAACTTGAGAGAATTTTGATAGTGTATTTCAATACTATGGTAGGATTATGTTAAATTCATGACATATATTTGTTTTCCAGGGATAGTCTCAGAAATAAGCAGGTAAATGACGTAGGAAAAACTCAGTTTAAAAAGTGAAACCAAACAACAACTTATATTTATATAGCACTCTTGACTCGGGGTAGCGTCCCGGAGCGCTTCATTCAATTTCACACAATTTCAAATAACTTCAGACAATTTCATTTGAATGGTTGATGTGGCCCAAAAATAGTCTTAGCTTTAAGATTTTATGATTTACGATTGTGCAGAATTTTGCAAAATATAGTCTTAAGCTGATTTTTCACAGTATTTAATGCCTGTTCTGATTTTCATGGCTGTTAAGAGTGAATTTAAGATTTTTCCAAAATTCTGCACCATATTACATTTTAAGATGATAGTCTTAAGGCTGAGATTTTTCATGAGATTTTTCAAGCCTCAGAATTGAAGTTTCAACTGTGAAGTCGATTCTCGTTCAACTAAACTAATCTAAACAAATTGAGGCTTGCTTCTTTAATTCATATTTATTATCTGCAATTCAATTCAAATCATTCATTACTGCAACTATGGAAATATTGATCAAGCATTGTTAGCAGCATTGTTAGAGGCATTGATCAGGCATGGTTAGAAGCAATGTCTTTGTGAAAAACACTTTGACACAACATTAATTAATTGGCACCAAATTTACAAACAGCAAAGTTACCCACAAAATATAGTCAATATTTTTGCCCTCAAAATATATAGTCAATTCACTTTACAGTATATTCTGTGAAGCACTTTGAGACATCCAGAAGACGTGAAAAGCGCTATATGAAATGCAAGAATTATTATTATTATTACACAACAGGTCAGAAGTGCATAATCAATTTATTTGGAGGAATAAATTGACTCCAACCCCAGGAGAAACTAATGGCTTGGGATCTTTAACGTCCACCTGAACAGGCAGACGGAATCTCAGTCTAATATCTCATCCAAAGGATGTTGCACAAAGTGTTGCACTTTCCTTAACAAACATCTCCACAAAAATTAATAGATAGAATCCCCTCCTGTCTACAAAGCAGTAGGGGAAACAGAATAAGACCTAAAATTGTTATCTTTAATGAAAGTTTTAAAAGCCAAAGATATGTTCTGCCAAAAAAAAAACATTATATCTGGTGAAGTGCTTTGGGATATTGTCCTGACATGAAAGGCACTACACCAAATACAAGGACTATTATTATTAAGGCATTAGAAATAGGACCAGATTTACCTACTCTCTTTGTAAATATCTATCCCCTTGTCTGCAAAGTCAACACAGTGCAGGCAATAGCAAATATATTATTAATCTTAAGGATATTGAGACTTAATAATAATCCCTCCAAAAAAAACAATAATAAATTGGTCATTTTCAACCCATGACTGTTTGTGGGACACTGCTGTGCGCAATTGGCTGCCGCGTTCGCCCACAAATATACAGTCAATTCACTTTACAGTATATTCTGGGAAGCGTTTTCGGACGCCTAGAAGACGTGAAAAGCGCTATATCAAATGCAAGGATTATTATTATTATTGCTTGACTGAAATGTTACTTAGTGTTTAAAAAATAACATAAGTACTAGACATTAAAGGACAGTGAGTTGCTGCATTACGCTTTGGCATCAATGGATTTGCTAACATTTGAAACTTGCTTCGTTTAGTCAAGAAAATGTTTATAAAAATATCCCAGGCAGATTTTTTCATCAAAACTGACAAACCTCTGTAACTAAAAACACTTCAAATATCGAGCCCATTAATTGGCAAGATGTCAACCAACTTCACTGAAGGATCTTGGAGCCCAATTAGGGACTAATTTTCAAAGATGTACAAGGTGAAGTCTCTAGCAATCCCGTGTCATTTTAAATAGTTTTACGACCATTTTATATACTTTTGAGTTTTTCTTTGCTACATTTAGGTTCTGTAACCTTATAAGAAATTACAACCAGATGTGTTTGTAATTTGTTTCCTGTTGATTCCGTAATTTTCCTGTTCAACATTTCTGGAAAGATTTACTTAGCGCATTTCTGAGGTTTGGATATGTTGCAGCATGGCCTTTAATCCTCTATTAAAAAGAAATGTAACATTAAAAGATATAATGATAAGGGATAGTTTGGAGATTTAAGTGTGATGCAAGAACCATGTTGCATGAAGTGTAACTCTTTCCATAGCAAAAACCTAGATATAGATTATGAAAAATTGTTTGAAGATCTTTTCGCCATAAACATTTTATATCATTATAATGCTACAAAGAATAATTAAACATGTGACTATATTGCAGGCCATCTGTTCTAAAAAGTAAACTTGATTTCAGACAAGAGAATATCGGATCCAAGCCTTGAATTCCAGTGTATCAAATGATTTTCCTTTTCCTTATTGAAGGAATCTTGATCTAATATCCTACAATTTACATTAATAAAGTGCCTTTCATGCTTGGAGAATGTCCCAAAGCACATTCAAAGTGCTGGATGGCCACCCGAGCTGGGGAAGGGAGCTGAGGAGAGGGTAGGAGGGGAAAGATGACCAAAAACACCGATGAGAGAGAGGAGAAAGGGAACAAGTTGGAGGGACCTTGGGATGGAGTTCCAGATAGCGATGGCAGAATGGCTGAAACCCTGCTCACCGATAGATAGGTTGAAGTTATAACATGATGAATTAAATCCAAACAATTAGACACTGTGTTATAATGGGGCTGCGTAAAAACAAAAGTTACTGGTCTTACTTCCAAGTCATGGGATTGCTGTTGATGTCACTTCCTGTGTCATTGCACGTATGTGGACATCAAATCCTTCACAAAGTAACTTCAGCAGCGCTTCCTGTGCATAGCACTTATGTGCAACATACAGGAAATTATGTCAGCAGTACTTCTTGTGGATAGCAAGCAGGCATTAAAGCACAAAAAGTGATTTCAATGGAAGGCAGTTTTTAGCTCAGGATACTGAGTAGTCAGCACCAGAAGCTAGATATATTGTCGGTATACAGTAATAATAATAATAATAATCCTTGCATTTGATATAGCGCTTTTCACGTCGGGAGAACGTCCCAAAGCGCTTCACAGAACACACTGTAAAGTGAATTGACTGTATATTTGTGGGGGAATGCGGCAGCCAATTGCGCACAGCAGTGTCCCACAAACAGTCGTAGATTGAAAATGACCAATTTTATTTTTGTTTTTGGTTTTGGAGGGATTATTATTAGACCCACACTCAAAGAGAACCCACACTATAAGCATATTCAAACAGGGTCACAAGAGCGGTTCAGATAAAGAAGGCTCTTTGGTTGATTTGATCTCACCCTTCCAGAATATTCACCCCACTTTCTTCCAGTTATGACATCAAACTATTTCTTAGATGAGTCCAGTGTACTTGCCTCAAACACCCTTGCTGGCAAGCACTGTACTCAAGACTTAAAAAAAATTGGAGGAAAATAAGGAATCAAATCAGAAACAGAATTTAAAATTGAAATTGTACCAAGATAAGAAAAGCAAAGAAAGATTGCTCTCCTTGCTATCAGAGGGATTTGCTCAACATTTTGCTCAATATTTCAGACAGACTTCTGGATCAAAGAGACATCGATAAAGACTCAAGAATTTAACATTCACAATGTTGATCTGTGTTAAAGTGCAACACACTCAAAAAATTCAGTGGCTGAATCTGTTTTCTGGGTTTGATTTTTTTTAATATTGTTTCCTATTTTATAAGTATAACCAGATGATTTTAATGTCAAAAACATTCATTTTGTGGATAGTTTAGGGCAGTTCTAAATTGTCTGCAGATTTAAACAAATAAAATAATCCTTCTGTTTGTAGCACCTTCCACAACCTCAAAAAGCTTCAAAGGATTTTCTGCAAAGCGTGTTGACTGTGTATTTTGCAGACAAACACTACAATTAACTTTCATTTGATGTAAATTATTCTCATCTAAAATGCAAAAGTGTCAGGGTTTTTCACTTCACATTATATACAATTTCCACTTCATAGTATATACCATGCAATACTTTGAGTCGTCTCCCTGAAGTGAAAGGAGTCATACCAAATGTAAGGATTTGTTTTATGTTTTTTAATGCACCTCATTTTCGTAAAATAAATTACTTCACTTCACCCACCTTCTTCTCTAAAAATAAAGGCAGCAACTAGTGCAAATCTTTTCCCAGTCAAGAAAAGGTAGAAAGGCTAAAGGTTGGGACGTCCTCCCAACGTGAAAGGCGCTATACAAATGTAATTTTGTTGTTGCTATTGTTATAATCCTACAGTATAATAGCCTCATAAGTGCTTCACAATATTTTGGTCCATGATGTTTGTTACTTTTGAAAAACAAACCAAACACATCACTTTCTGTCCAACAAAAGGAAAACTTGAAACACAATGAACAATCAGTGGTTTGGTGTAATTTCCCCTACCTCTCTGACCCACTCAGATCTCACTCCTCTGACTGCCCACTTCGCTCAGCAAACACAGGTCTTCTGCATGTCCCACAATTTATCAGTACCAGCATCAATGGCTTCATTTTTAGCCACTATGCTTCTTTGTTTGGAACTCTCCACTTCAATCCCTCTACCTCACCCCCCTCTTTTAGCTATCTATAACTTCCATCTGCAAACCTATTTCTTCAACATCTATGGTCACCACCCCACTTCTCACTTGTTCGGAGTCCAACCCACCTGTGTACAGAGCTCTGAGACGCTAACCTGTATAAAAGGCATTATATGACATATAATTTTACTTTGCAGTAAAAGATTATGCAAATCAAACAGTATTGTGCAGTTGAAATTGTCAGGAAAATTTCATTTTGGGTGTACAAATCATGTGGTAAAATGCTCGTTCCCAAATTTAAAATATCTGAATTCTACTTTGTACAGCACCATGAAAAATAACATCTAGGGAATTCAACCAAGCATTTTAAAGCCAACACAGAGAATCTTTCACCAAAGGAGTTTAATGTGCGTTTTTGTTGGTGAAACTTAGAGCATGTCTAATGCAGGTAAAATGGTTTTATGCTAAGAGCCTTCTTTTATTTCTTCCTGGAACTTGGCAGAGAATGTTTACAATTTGACATTGAGATTTGCCAAGTAAATTGACTTGGAAAAGAAGTCTGGCCGAACGTAAAAGGCCTCCATACAGTATTATATTGTGACTCTGTTCAATGATACTCTTAATTAAGCAATGCAGCTGTTGAATCCCAAATTGAGGGGGTTTGTATGGCTACCTCTCCCCTGTCCATCGTTACCCCCTTGCCACCTCCCCCTCATGCCCCAGCCCCCACCCATCCATCCCTATGTACCTTGTACCCTGTCTCCCCCTCTTCCCTCACCTCCATCATTTCCAAAATGAAGCCCACCACCTGCTCCCTCGACCCCATCTCCACCCCTTTCCTCACCTCCCAGCTCCACCTGTCATCACCCCCATCCTTAAAAAACCTTCCCTGGACCCATCCCTACTCTCCAGCTATCGTCCTATCTCCAACCTCCCATTCCTCTCCAAGACCCTGGAACAATTTGTCGCATCCCAGCTTCACTCTTTTTTCTCCCGCATTCCCTCTCTGAATCCTTCCAATTGGGTTTCTGTGGTGCTTGCAGCCCTGGTTAAAGTCACTGATGACATTCTGAACATCTGTGACCAGGGCTCTCTCTGCCTCCTTGTCCTCCTCGACCCCTCTGCTGCTTTCAAGCGTTCTATCCTCCTACACCGCCTCTCCTCTCAGTTCAATCAGTGCAGACTTGCCCTTGCCTGGTTCGAATCCTACCTCTCCCACTGTCTCCACTTTGTCGCCACTAATGGCTTCTCCTCCAGTCCCCGCACCGTCATGTGTGGCGTCCCTCAGGGCTCTGTCCTTGGTCCTCCCCTTTTCAATATCTATATGCTCCTGCTTGGTGACATCATCTGCAGACTTGGGGTCATCTTCCACATGTATACGGATGACACCCAACTCTTATCTTTCTGCCTCCACCCTTGATTCCAGGACCACTGTTATCCTGACAGACTGCCTGTCGGACATCAAGTCCTGGATGAGAGCTAACTTCCTGCAGTTGAATGTCAACAAGACTGAGGCCCTCTTGCTGGGCTCCTGTCAGCACCTCCATACCTCAGGTGCTGACAGCAACTCCCTCCATTGATGCACTCTACATCTTACGGAGTCAATACGGAACCTTAGAATCCTGTTCACCCCTCAACTGTCCTTCAAGCCCCACATCTGCTCCACCTTTCCCAACCTCCGCAACATCACTTGGCTCCGCCACTGTCTCACACCACAGACCGCCGAGACCCTCATACATGCATTCATAACGTCCAGGCTCAACTATGCAAACTCTCTGCTTTTCGGCCTCCCCAACTCCTCCTTCCATAGGCTGCAAATCATCCAGATCTCTGCAGCCCATGTCCCTGTCTCCCACACCAGAGACCGTGACCCTATCACCCCCATCCTTGCCCAACCCCACTGGCTTCCCATCACACAGAGGATGCAGTTCAAGATCCTGGTTCTCACTTTCAAAGTCCTCCATGGCCTTGCTCCCCCCTACCTCTGCGACTTCCTAACCCACTACCAACCTGGAATCCTGTAGCTCAGTAGTTAGAGCACTCGCTTTGCAAGCGAGAGACCTGAGTTCAATTCCAGGCAGGGCGAAACCTTGGGCAAGTTTCCTTACTCCATACGCCTAATAATAATCCCTCCAAAAAAAACCAATAATAAATTGGTCAATTTCAATCTACGACTGTTTGTGGGACATTACTGTGCGCAATTGGCTGCCACGTTCGCCCACAAATATACAGTCAATTCACTTTACAGTATATTCTGTGAAGGGCTTTGGGACGTCTAGAAGACATGAAAAGCGCTATATCAAAATGCAAGGATTATTATTATTATTATTAACCTGTCCGCTCCCTCAGCTCAGCAGGCTCCAGCCTGCTTCACGTCCCCCGCCTTGCCCGCCCCACTTCAACCACTCTGCCCTCACCCTCTGGAACTCCATCCCGCAGTCCCTCCAACTTGCCTCCTCACTTGCCTCCTTCAAGACCTGTCTCAAGACCCTCTTCTTCGACCATGCCTTCATCCCATCCCTCTCCCCCCGCCCCCCGCGACCCACACCTCCCCGATCCCGACTCACAGCTTGGGTCCGAAACACTGATAATCAGCATCTTGGGACGGCCTCCCGATGTGAAAGGCGCTATACAAATTTAATTTTGTTGTTGTTGTAACATTGTTTTCATTCTTATCACTAAGAGAATAATGATAAATAATAATCCTTACATTCAAAATACAATGCAATTTACATTTATATAGCGCCTTTTACATTGGGAGAATGTCTCAAAATACCCAACGGTGCTGTCTGAACACTTGAGCTTGGGGTAGGAGCCAAAGGGTTGTGGATGAAAAAGCATGGTCTTGAAACAGGCCTTGAAAGAGGTGAGGGAAGGAGCGAGTCGGGGGGACTCCGGGAAGACGTTCCAGAGTTTCAGATTCTTCTGTTAAGAGGACGTCTGAAAACTTTTCACAGGGTTTAGGAACATAAGAATTGCTAGATTAAAAAAAACTGAGATTCATCTTGTTTACCTTCTACCATCCAAATAGTCACATGCTACAATAATTGAGATCTTGATAGCAATTAATTCTGTGGATTAGTCTACAATAGAGGGGATAGCTTTGGGAACCCTGGATCCACAGTTGCCCAGTTCTTCCATGCATACTATATTTACTGCAAAGTGAAGTGAATGTGTATTTTATAGACAGACGTAGCAGCCAATTTGCACACAGCAATGTTCCACAAATAACCTTGAAGTGAATGATCAATTTATCTGATGGACTGTTGGCCAGGACACCAGGAGAAACTCTCTTCACTTCTCTTCTCAATAGAATGGAACAAAGGGCGTTTCGAACCTACAAGTTCTTCAAGTAATACTGATGTATGTTCTCTCTGTACTTGTAGAGGTACATTTTCTCTCTTTATCTGTTGTTTAGTCTGTCATTGGTCCACATTGTATCTGGCAAATCAATCCTCCCTTCATTACGCAAAATGGTTAAAGTTGACAGGGCAAGTTCCTGCACTTTAGGTGACCTGGGATCACACATAGGGTTTTCATTCATTTAAAGTAAAGTACTTGCAGCTGATGGAACAAAAGCTCCAACCTTCAGACACTGCTGCCAACAGTCAACAGCAATCTGCATATTTTTACCATCTGGAGATCTGGTTCTGCTTAAATGGCAAACAGTTATGTGAAGCCTATGGCAGAGAAACAATAATGTGAGACTATGTCTATAGTGTTTATGGGAGATGTTATTTCACTGGGGGGAAGAAAAAGAACATCGCTTTGCAATAATATCGCTTTGCGCATTCTGGCTTCCGCCCCCGACCCAAGGTGCTTTTCCCCCAAATTGCTTCCTACCCTGCAACTCTTTCACTCAGTCCTCCTCTCTCTCTGTCCTCCTCGCCTCCTATCCCCATTTAACCGTCCCACAACCTCCATCCGCTCCAGCCTTGGGAATCCTCCGTCAGGCTCACCGTGGCACTCGGCGTTCGCTGTCCAGCAGCAGCCACACTGACTGCCTCATTCCCCACTATCACCGCCAGACCCAGACATCGAGGGCTAACCTCCCTTATCCACATTCCTACCCTCCCTGCCAATCCTCCCACCACCCCTTCCCATCTCACACATTCCCCTGACAACTGTCACCTCTGCATTGGCCTACAAAATGTGCGCTCCCTTTCTAACAAGGCTCTTGGCGTTTGGGCCTTCAGCCTCTCTGCTCCCACCTTCTGGAGCTCAGTCCCACATTCCCTTTGCCTCCCTCCCTCCGTTGCCTCCTTCAAGGCACGTCTCGAGACCCTTCTCTTCGACCATGCCTTTGGCCACCCTTCTACCCTTTCTGCCCTCCATCCCTCCTGATTTTCCCCCCACCCTCCCCACCACTCGGATCCTAACCCCTGACTGTTCAGCGCCTTGGGATGTCCTCCGGCCTTGAAGGGCGCTTTACAAACTTAATTTTGTATTGTAATTTGAAGACTATGAGACTAAAGTGGGATATCAAAACCAGTTTGCAAGTATTTTCTCTTCATTGAACAGTTTTAAGTGAAGGTTTCAAGCATACCCCTCCAGTCCGGTTTCCACCCTGCCCACAGTACAGAGACTGCGCTTGTGAAAGTCACAAACGATACCCTCTCTATCTGTGATCAGGGCTCCCTCTGCCTCCTTGTCCTCCTGGACCTCTCTGCCACTTTCGACACAGTCGATCACGCCATCCTCCTCCACCGCCTTTCCTCCATCATCCACCTCAGTGGGGCCGCACTCACCTGGTTCGAGTCCTACCTCACGAACAGCCAGAAGTGCATCTACACAAACGGCTTCTCCTCCCGCTCTCACCCGGTTACCTGTGGGGTACCCCAAGGATCCATCCTTGGCCCCCTCCTCTTTCTGATCTATATATTCCCTCTTGGGGATGTCATCCACAGACTTGGGGTACACTTCCACATGTATGCGGACGACAACCAACTCTATTTTTCCAACTCGCTTTGCGACCCCCGGTCCCCTGATGTTCTGTCAGTCTGCCTGTCAGACCTCAGGAGCTGAACGTTGACAAGACGGCAGCCATACTCTTTGGCTCTCGTCAACGTCTAAAATCACACGGTTCTCACTTCCTCCACCTACCCGACCTCCCACTAAAACTCTCCAAACCTGTATGCAAACTAGGCATCAGGTTCGACCCCCAATCATCCTTCCTCCCCTACATCTGGTCCCTCACCAGAACCGCTTTCTTCCACCTCCGATGGATTGCCTGTCTCCGCCAATACCTCACTCCAAAAGCCGCTGAATCCCTGGTCCACACCTTTGGCACCTCTTGGCTGGACTATTCAAATGCCCTCTTCGTCGGTCTCCCCTCCATTACCATCCACAAAATCCAGGTCATACAAAACTCTGCCGCCTGCATTCTCACCCGCACCAAACTCCGCTCTCCGATTACCCCAGTAATTACTGCACTGGCTGTCTGTCCCAGAGAGGATCGACTTCAAGATCCTCACCCTTGTCTTCAAATCCATCCACTCCTCTGCACCCCCCTACCTCTCTGACCTCCTCTCTTCTCACAACAGTGACCATTGCCTTTGCTCCACCGGGCCTGGCCTCCTCCTTGTCCCCCGAGTCCTCCACTCCACCCTCGGCAGCTGTGCCTTCAGCCATTACCCCCGAGGCTCTGGAACTCCCTTCCTCACTCCCTTTGCCTCGTCCCCTCTCTTCCCACTTTCAGGTCTTGGCTGAAGACCTTTCTTTTCGACCGCGCCTTTGGTCACCTTCCCCCCTCCCCCTCCCCCTTGCTTGGTCCCAGGATCCGTTACTGTGAGACTCCGTCCGACGTGGAGGGCACTATATAAATCCAAGTTGTTGTTGTTGGTGTTATAAGCACCTACCATCTCCATCCATTTTTAAGTCACTTTTGAAAACAAACACCAACAGATCGTCACTAGCTGGTCACATCATAGCCTTTCCACTCAGTCTCAGGCAATATATTCTTCTAAGCTAATATGTGTTTCCTAGTTTGCGTGAAAGCACTTGAGTTTTATTTGGTATCCATAAGAAAAGGGGAATAAATTTCATTTTTATAGTGTTTTATGACATGCAAATATCTTTAAGCAGTTCCTTAGTAATAGCTGCCAATTATAATTGCTGATTTTGTAGTCTAGCTGTGATTGGAACCAATGACACACGCTATGGTATGAATGAACAATTAATCTGGAAGATATTCTGGAACAGATGCTGATGTATTTCAAACAAATGTATTATGTGTTGTAGCTAACTTTTTATTAATCTCCAATCCCTCTCTCTCTAACTTGGAACATCACCCCAATGTGAAAGGCGCTATACAAATGTAATTTTTGTTGTATTGTACCTCACTTTGTCAATCACCCTCTCTCAATCCCCCCTTCTCAATTTCTCACACTCTCACACAAACACACTCTACGCCACTCTCAATCAATCTTTTCCCTACTATCACACACCCTCTCTCTTCCCCCTTTCACACACTCTCTCTATCTCTCTCTCTCTCTCTGCTCGCTCTCTCTATCAATCTCCCCTTGCCCTTTCTCACACAGGCTCTCTTTCTCACTCCCCCTTTCTCGCCTCGCAAACAATCACTCTCACTCAATCCCCCCTTCCCCCCCTCCTCTCTCCTCTCCCTCTCACTCCGCCCCTCCCCTTATTTCTCCCCCACTCTCTCAATCCCTCTCTCTAAAATCCTGTCTGCCTGTCCAGGTGGATGGCATGGCACTATTCAAAAAGAAAGGGGAGTTTCACCCAATGTCCTGGCCAAGAATCCCCCAAATAAAATTGGTAATTTGTTTCATGATTGTTTGTGGGACATTGCTGTGCACGATTGGGCTGCCATGTTCACCAGAAATACACAATACACTCCATTTCACAGTACAGTGCTTTGAGACATCCTCCTGATGTGAACGGCACTATACCAAATGCAATGGATCGTTATTATTTATTATTATTAAGACTGAATTCAACAATTTGCCAAATTCTGAAAGCTACGCAAACAGAGTGAAACTACACCCAGGTGGAACTGTTCCCCTAAGTTGTTTGTTTGAAAGCCGTCTATCAAATTAAGTCACTGATATGAGCAATGTTTGTTATCGTGTTCAGGTTGAGCATGTGAAAATTATGTTCTCAATACAGATGTCAATATTAATTCTAGCCTCTCTATATCTTAATATGCAACATTCGCTCTAGTATTATTGCCATAATTAATACAGGTATACGTCCCCCATTTTACTTTGTACAGCTACTACCCTTAGTTCCAGTGCCTAGCCAGAATTGTCAAATACTTTGCAACATCCTCCCGGTGTGAAAAGTGCTATATAAGTGTAACTTGTATTTTATTGTAAATTTGGTACAATACAAGTTGTGTACATGCGCTCAAATAGCAGTACTACATTTCAATATCAGTGTTCAATACCAGCTATCTTGTATCATTGCTGTCATTGTATCAATACCCCTATCAATACCACTGTCACAGATCCAATAATGGGATGTCAGTCTTTAGTCAAACTATGTACTACAGGTAGCCTTTAAAATGGTCCATTCAAAATGGTCCATTCAAATTAGTGATAGTAGTAGTATCTAATAGAGGTTATCAGCGTTGGGTTCAGCACTGGTTCAATATAATGTCAATATCGAGCATTTTTAATTCACAGGTCAGCCAGCTCCAAAGTAAAGCTGCCTCTAACTCTACCATCTCGAAAACACTTTCTCTCATCTATCACATAAGTGTAACATTTCCCTTTCTCGCAGTGGGACATCACACTGAATAAATCAGACTGTCAGTTCAGTGGCAACCTAATGTTATTTCGTGCTGGGGCCCAAACTCACCAGGATCCCAGTGGTTTTTGCCAAACCTTATTTCACGGGTATGTGTATCAAAGGTTTATTTTGTTAGTTTGAGTTGGCATCCAACCCCTGGTCCAATATGCGAAATGACAGTTTGCGAACCTATTGTGGCTCCTATTATCCCATTGTACCTTTTGTGAAATATTACTTTTGATTTGTTTAATGCACCAATAACTCTCGATAGTTCCATAAACTTCAAAATGAGTTCAATCCCTTGAAAGAACTGGACACAGATTAGATCCAGTTAAACCTTAAGAGAAGCTAAATTAAGGACTGATACACAGAATAGATGTAAATTTGGATATTTTCTAACTTTAAAGCTGTTTTGAATTAAGTAGGTTGGATCCAGGTCTGACATCAACATAACATGTTGAGATCCTAAGCACAATATATGATATCATACCTTGGACCAACTTAGTAAGTAACAAGTCATGTAAGAACTATAAGGTAAGGAGATTTGATAAGGTAAATAGGGAGAAATTATTTGCACTGGGTCAGTGAATCGATAACAAGAGGGAATGCATTTCAGATTATTATTAAAAAAAAGGGAAATATTAGGAGAATTTTAAGATCCAGTTTTACAGGGGGTTTGTCTGCGTAGGGAAGGAGGCCAGGCTTGAATAGAGAAGATGTTAAGCCTCAGGAGAAGCACAATTGTGGTAATCCTATGCAAAAGTAATCTACATTGTCCCCTAATTAATTTGTTGCACCGTAAGGAAGTGCTGCAAGATGTGATATGTTGTGTGTTGCAGGTTATTCAAATAGAAGGGATGCGATCCATAAAACAGCATATTTGGTTTAGCGACTGGTTTGGCACAGAATTTCTAAACCGATCACTATGCCAATGTTTTCACCAAAAAGAAGCCTCACTCGGAGTCAATGGTACAATCTTCAGCAATGCGTTTCATGCAGTTTTTCATGTTATAAAATTACAACTGATTACTTGAGGTCTAGTCATTGTGACACATCTCTCAGGAGCAACAAACTTTGATGAGAACATAAATGAATATGGAACGAACAAAAGACCATCAGCCAATTAGCCCTACTCCTTGTAGAGTATGAAAACCTATCCTATCTTGGTCTCCATCCCAATTTAATCTCTAGCATAAAAGTTCTGCTCAGATTCTCACTGAAGGTAATTGAGCAAATACTGCCCAATATACATCCATTCACACATCTCCTCTGTTCAAACCTGGTCTCCCACTCCCTTACTCCTACAAGTCAAGTATTTTTGGTTCATCTCAGGCTTTACCTTTCCCTATGCTCCCACACAGATCTTTTCTGCAGGAATGAACTGACATTGCTGTGGCTGGGCTTCTGTTCTGCATGTGAACTACTCTGGCAAAGACAATCCTCTTAGTTCTTTGGAGTACTGAAGAGCTAGGAGGAATGTTTTTGCCAGAGACACTGTTTTCAAGGCTCGATGTGGATCATGGGTTTAGACCGATGGTTAGGAAGATTGTGACTAAACCAAAGTTTGGTTTTATACTGAACCAAAGTCCTTAGTTGTAATACTGTGACCCCACTAAAGCCACTATTTAAGAGCTATTGGGAATGAGGTATTGAGAATGGTGTAAACAGTCCACCTTCAGATATTTCAATTGAATGCTTTACTGTTCAGTGCTTTGGGACGTCCTCCTGACGTGAAAGGCGCTCTATAAATGTAATTTTGTTGTTGTTGTTGTTTATGTACTTTTATACTTAAAATCCATGTTAGACTTGTTTTACATTTTATAAGGCTGTTTGCTTGATAGGCTGTTGAACTACTAGCAGTGAATGTTATTCCAGTCGACAAATTTGTCCTCAACATATTCAAATGACCAGGTGTATTCTCCTACATAATATTTTTGAATAAATAGCAACAGACCAGACTAACCTTTACGAAACTCCACCGGTCACTCAGCCAAACTCAATGATACTATTCCATTTAACATCAACAGACATTTCAATCCATCTAACTCATGCACAGTCAGTTCATTGACCTTTGTCCTCTTTAAGAGACTCACATGTGAAGCAATATTAAATTAAATTGCATTGCTTTCATGTAAATTACATTTCAGAATTGCTGCCTGAAGTTTCATTAAGTCTAACCCATACATTAATGCCTAATCACTGATGGCACTTGCTTGTACGCATTCCACAGTCCACAAATTTGCGCAGTGTCTGAATGTGTCACTTAATAATTCACATTCTTTCTCCACCTGCACACGATAAGACCCCAATGCCGATTACTCCATATGGTATTCATGTTGTTCCTTACATCAATATTCATAATAAGCATTTTATCCTCTATCCATTCAGTATGATTCTCCATTTCTCAAATACGCACTTCATTAAATATTGTAACGTTGTCCACACTCCTCCAGTGCAAACGTTTGGATAAGACGTTAAACCGAAGCTCCATCTACCTGTTCGGGTGGGCGCTAAAGATTCCATAGAACTATTAACAAAGAGAAGAAGGTTTCTCCCAATGTCTTGGCCAACAATCACCCAAATAAAATTGTTTGTTCGTCTCGTGGCTGTTTGTGGGACATCGCTGTGTGCAACGTTGTCTGCCACATTTACCCACAAAACATACAGCCACTTCATTTTACAATATAAAGTGGAGTATCCTCCTGATATGAAAGACAAATTTATCGTTATCATTATTATTATTTTTATGTACTTGCAGAGGTGTATTAATCAGAGCTTATTCTTTTGCTGAGTTCCAAGATGCATCTAAGTGCTCCAAGTTGCTAACGCATGTGAAGGGATCTTTATACAAGTTTATAACAAGTTGTTGTTGTAGGGATCAGATATTGACCAACAGATTAGAGATCAAAGCTGGGACCTTCTGAGTGTGCATGGCATGCTCTTTTCACTTGGACTTTATTTTTCACTTTACTTTTAATTTCAGTTTCTCGAATGACAGAGCTTTTCACTCCGCTATTTACTAATAATCCATTGCAATTTTAGCATTTTATCACATCTTCTAGATGCCTCAAAGTGCTTCACAGAATATACTGTAAAGTGAATTGACTGAATGTTTTGTGGGCGAAACGCGGCAGCCAATTGCACACAGCAGTGTCCCATAAACAGTCGTGGATTAAGTGACCAAATTATTATTTTTAAAAAAACATTTTTTTGAAGGGATTATTACTCCCGGAAAAGCGATCCGCCAATTGACTAACGACCGGGTTTTTACTTACTGCTAGGTAAACAAAGGTATGTGGAGTAAGCAAACATTCCAAACGTTTTGCCCTGCCCGGGAATTGAACCCAGGTCCTTTTGCTTACGAGGCGAGTGCTCTAACCACTAAAATGCAGTACTCCACAATTTAATCTCCAAACCCAAGATTGAGAAAGAGCAATGCAAAGAGCACATTCGGGATTAAGATATGATAGGCAACCCTATCACTCCCATCGTTGCCCGGCTCCACTGGCTCCCATCACTCAGAGGGTACAGTTGAAGATCCTGGTCTTCACCTTCAAAGAACTCCATGGCCTTGCTCCTGCCTACCTCCATGACCTCCCATCCCCCTGTCTGCTCCCTCCACTCAACGGGCTCTGGCCTGCTTCGCGTCTCCCACCTTGCTCGCCCCACCATTGGCAGGAGGGCCTTCAGCCACTCTGCCCCCACCCTCTGGAACTCCATCCCATGGTCCCTTTGCCTCGTCCCCTCCCTTGCCTCCTTCAAGACCCATCTCAAGACCCTCCTCTTCAATCTTGCCTTCAGTCACCCTCCTACCACTATCCTACCCATCCCTCCTGATCCCAACCACCAGCTCTGCTGCGGATGCCTGACTGTCAGGTACTTTGGGACGTCCTCCTGATGTGAAAGGTGCTATACAAATGTAAACTGTTTTTGTTGTTTAAATTTATCAAGTGATAGTAACGCAGTAACAGTTGCAGGCAGAAATAGAGCATTCATCTATCCAACTTCCCAAAGGTAGCTTACAATACAAACCAAAGGTATGCAAATCCTCTTTTTCCTAACCTCTGCACTCCCTACTTCTAAACCTCTGCCTAGCCGCCTGTTTATCTATCATTAACTCCCACCTTAAGACTTGCCTTTTCAACCTTGCCTTTAGTCACTTCCCTGCCCCCCTCTCCCTCTCTCAGTGTCCAACCACATCATTATGCAGCGCTCTGGGACGCTATTCTGCGGTGAGGGAAGCTGTATAAACGCAAGTTATTATTGTTTCCTATTTGAACCTTCACAACATGAAAACGTGATAGAGCACAGGACAGACAACAGATGAAGCAACACTTAAACTGCTGTGGAAATAATTTTAGACATAATTTCTCCTAAAGCTTTTTTTCACAAATATCACAGGGGCGCAATGCAGTGTTCAATTCTATTTTTGAGCCATGGATCAACCTGTGAGGAATTTGCCTCTTTATGTCTCTCTATTATCTATTCTCTTTGTATTCTATTCAACATTATGCTGGAAAGCAAAAAAAAACGCTTCACAAATAGTAATCTTCCTGCAACCATTTTTATGCTTTGGTTGTAAGTGGTTGTAAGAGAATTTTTTGAACCCAGCTAGCAACTCCACTACACTGTAACTTGCAATGCATTCGTCCGTCCAATTACAGCTCATAGTGAGCGTGCAATGTCAGACTTAATTCAATTCCACTGGCAGCAGCTGAGCAGGACCCCTCCCTGGGTGGGACATCACAATAGAAGATGCGCCAAGGAAAATATATTTTTTATTCAAACTGATTTTGTAAAACCTTTTTTGAATTATGCTTTGTACTCCTCAAGGTGAGATTGTTTATCCTGGAAAATAGAACATTTTTCTTGCTTTCTCAGTTACCCAACGTCAGCATGAAGCACTCCTAATTCAAGTTCAGCACAATTGGATGAGACTTTTATTTGTACTATTCCAACAACGTGTCAGAACCCCAATCTAATAGCATTCCCTACTGCACCAGGTCAGGTGCCAGCTTCACTCAATTAGTAGCATTCTTACATGTGAACTGTAGGATTATGGATTCGAGCCCTGTGTCAGGACTTTGAGCTCACATTCCAGGCTGATCCTCCAACATAGCAATGACAATAATCCTTGTATTTGATATATTGCCTAATCACGTTACTGACATATCTGAAAGGACTTCACAGTCTTTCATTGTAAAGTATTTGTAGACACACACGGCAGCCAATTTGAATTCAGCAAAGTCTCCAAACAGCCATAAAGTGAATAACAAATTTTAACTGGGGATTTTTGACAAGGATACCAGGAGAAACTCTCTTCTCTTTTCAAGTAGTGCCATGGGATCTTGGAGGATACCAATCCAGCTATCCCCGAGCACTGCATTAGGATGTCAGCTTAGGCATTGATCTCAAAGACCTGAAATGGGGCTTGAACCCGTACTGGGAGGAATGCTATATTGCTGAAGGTGCCTTTTGGATGAAACAATAATCCACAATTTTTTTTAACATTTCAGGAGAACATTAAAGATTCCATGGCACTATTTGAAAAGAGAAAGGAATTTATCTCGGTGTACTGGCCAACAATCCTCCAGATTAATTTCATGGCTATTTGTGGGATCCTACTGTGTGCAAATTGACTGCTGTGTTTATGTAAAAAAAGTACACTGCTCTTACACTAAACAGAAATTACCTGTGAAGTGCTTTGAGATGTACACGAAAAGACTAACACAAAAAAATTTACAAAAGCAGTGTTTCAACCACACTTTTACGCAGTATTCTAACAGCTACTTTACTGAAATCTGAACTCAACAATCCCAGTGCAACAACAACTTGCACTTATATAGTGCCCTCTTTGCAGGGTAGCATCTCAGAGCACTTAATAGTGGCGGAGTCTGAGGTTTGCACTCATCCAGGCACAGATGTCTGCCAGACAAGCTGATAAAACATTGGCGGATCCAGAGTTGATACTGGAGGAGGCAAAGTAGATTTGTGTGTCATTGCATACATGTGGAAGCTTACCCCATGTCTGTGGATGACATCGCCCAGAGGGAGCATATAGATGATGAAAAGAAGAGGGCCAAAGAGGAGCCATGGGGTACTCCGATCTGCGGAGGAGAAATCATTTGAAGAAGAGGATGGCAATGGTATCAAACTGTTTTTGAATGAAGAGAGAGAATAGTGGCTAGAAAGTTGTCCTAACTGAACTGTGTTGCCGAGCCTGAGAGGTTGTCCTGCAGAACCAAAGCAAAGGAATAGGTATAAACAGTGAGACTGGAGGATGCTGCTGGTGCCAGGGAGTCTGACTGATGACGACGCCAAATGCGTTTCACACTCCAGTGAACGCGAGGCTTATGCTGTAGACTTATACATGAAGCCTGAAAATCAAAAGCAATGTCTGTCCATCAGCAAAGTTGTGTGTGCCCCATATTTTTGCTTCTGCTCTCAGATCTTTTGAGTTTGGATTTCAGCTCAAACAAAAGAACACAAATTCTGGTACCCCAAAACATCAACTCTGTGTTCAACAGTGCCAATTTGTGTTCCTCTCTCTCCTCTCCCCTCCACTCCCGTTCTACCATCCCACTGAAGACCCATGCTTCGTCCGTTGAACAATGCTCATTTTGTGCTCAGTGCAATTGATGACGCAAGCAAGTTCACATGACAGGTGATTTGTGAGACTAATGGGTACATTCACCTGAGCAGTAGTCAAATAGGTTTGAGCTGCCTGAAATAACATCTGCTTTTTAAATTAATTTCATATTCGGTCCCATTTTGGAATGCAAGCGGTATTCTCTTAAAAGTTCGACTGAAGGTTGATTAACAAATATATAGTACACACAAACATCTGCTGATGCACTCGATTCCTAGAATGCTCACTCCATGAGCCTCCAGGGCTGATGTACAGAAAACAGAGAGTAAGGAATTTTTAGGACAGGAGAAAGATGAAGGGAACAAAAAAAAAGGGGAAGAGTCACATGAAAGAAGCGAAAACTGGCGCACAAGAGAGATAACAAAAGCAAAAAAGAGCAGTTAAAGAAACAAATGAAAGCAAAAAGTAAAATCTGATGAAAGAGAACAGAAAAAAAAATTCAAGCAAAATTTCCTCAACACAAATGGCATTAAGCAGAGGAAGAAGGAAAAAATAGATAAACTTTGCATTTAATACAGTGCATCAATATCAAACAATCAAAAGGACTAAAGTGCTCCATAGGGAATTGTTGTCAAGTATACTGATTAACAACAAATTACATCCGTATAGTCCCTTTCACGTAAGGAGGATGTCCCAAAGCGCTATTTACTGTAAAGTGTGCTATTTGTATATTTTATAGGCAAAGTTGGCAGCCAATTTGCATACAGTAATTGATGGTTTGCTTATTGGGAGAAAACAGTAAAACTACATTGTTAGATTTCCCATTCTTTTTGATGAGACATTAAATCGAGCCCCCATCTGCCGGTTTAGGTGGATGTTAAAGATCCCATGGCACTATTAATAAAAAATGGGAGATTTTCTCGGTATCCTGGCCAACAATACTTTCAGATAAAATTACTCATTCACTTCATGGTCGTTTGCAAGACATTACTGTATGCAAATTGGCTGCCAACTTTGCCTATAAAATATACAAATAGCACACTTTACAGTAAATAGCGCTTTCGGACGTCCTCCCTACGCGAAAGTGACTGTACGGATGTAATTTGTTGTTAATGTGTTGTTAAATCCCGTGAAGCACCTTAAGATATACTCCTAGCATTATATCAAATGCAAGGATTATTATTAGGAATATTTTATTTTTAAAATGATTTGACACAGTACAAATAAAGAACTACAGAAAATTGGCTTTCAAATTATGACTAAATTTGGAGCTTTTTTCCAAAAGTCAGAAATTTTGAAACAGCAGGAGGATATTTCCAAACCGGATTTTACAGCAATTAAAATACATTACTTTTCCTGCTTGCCATGTGGAAAAAGAATTGCAGTGTACGGGAAAATTTTGATCATGATCTTGGATCAGAGTGCACAGTTCCTTGACTAAACGCCCAAAATCTCACCTCGTCTGACAGCAAATTACATCCGTATAGTTTTAAGACAACTTGTCTTAAAATTTAAGATTGGACAGAATCGTGAAAAATTATCCAATTTATTCTTTAACTAGACGCCAGTTTTCTGCAGTTTTGAATTCAGGGCAGCCCCAGTGGTCTGGTGGTAACAGACCAAGAGCTTGTTGGTTCGAGTCCCACTTTGTACTGAGTTTGTTGGCCTCTGCTAGGATTGCAAAGAGAGGGAAAACCACCCAAGGTTCCTGGGCCCTCTACTGGCTGTGTGCATCTGTGGCAGCTTGCCTGTGATGGCCTCGATCATCAAGTGGCCAGTTGACACTCACTGCCAAGGCTCACACATGAGCAATGACCGCTTTAGTGAGGCAGCTAGTGTCTGTAGAAATGTGCTCCTGCAAGAGGAGATCAGACCGCAGAGGAGAGGTTCAAAAAGCTAGGAATTTCAAAATTCTGCCAATTTTAAAGCAAAATTAATTTTTACGGACTAAAACCATAAGGAATTTCAGCCCTTAACTTTGGAACAGATGCTATATGCAGTCAGGGCTATTTCTCGAGACACTCATTAATTAAACAACTGCACTCATTAATCAAGGTGAATGAGAACAGAGGCTTCCACTGGTGCGAGTGGGATCTGGGGGTGTCCATCCCTGAGAGACCATCCGAACATCAGGAACTTTCACTTTGTGGAGTTAGTGCATAAACTCAATGTAAAGCCAGACTGCCCCGAAATGTTCACCTTTACAAAATGATCATAAGTAGCATAAGTAACCAGTGAAATTTATGGAACAAAGATGGATCCTGTGCAATTTACTGAGAGCAGTGACACCTACAGCTTAGTGACATTACTGCACTAAGCACTGAATGATGAAAAGGAATAACAATTTCTGAAAATAAAATTAAAATTTACATTTATATAGCGTCTTTCATGTCGAGAGGACGTCCCAAGGCCTTGAGATCCAGAGGTGAGAGTTCTAATAGCTGAACCAGGTTGACACACCCTGCTTAGGAAATGGCACTACCATGATCTTGTCCTTAATTAAACACTTTGAAGCGTCCACCTGAAATAGGAGGCGTTGTATAAATGTAAAATGTGTTGTATATTGTATTGATTTATGTGAAAAATACATTTCCAGCCCTCACCTTTGGCAAGCAATAAGATGCATCACAGTGTTACATCAAAATGCAGCCACTGCCAGAGTAAGTTGAGGATAAAATAAAATACTTAGCAGTACTCCAGTTTGCCAGTCCAAGTGGATAATGTCCAGTCTATATTTGAAGCTGGGGAAATACCAGGAAATCTGGAGCCTTTTTCGAGTAGTATCCCAGCATGATCATTTCCAGGAAATCTTCTCTCTCTCCATGCGATGAAAGAGAGTCCAACTATACCACTGGAATAGAATGGTATCCTTTCCTTCATGCCCATAGTCAGCCATGCCCTCTGCAAACCCACAGTTTTGACCACCTGCCCCAACTCTCTGCTGTACTGTTCCATCCAATGCACTTACAGGTTTACCGGCTCAATCTGTAAGGTATCAAACAACAACAGCACTCGCAATTATGTAGCGCCATTCACGTAGGATAGCGTCTCTCAGTCCTGGACAGTGATGGGGTTGGATGCCAAGCAAGAGAGAAGTGGGAGGGGGAGATGACAATAGGTGCAGTCGAAGATGTAGGACTTAAAGTGGGAATTAAAGATCAAAATCTAAAAAACCACATGAACGCTGTGTAAACCGACAAAACTTCCTCAAATTCCAACAAGTCTTAGCCTGCAAGACCATTTTGTCTTAAATGTTAAGTTTGTGCAGAACTGTGAGTAACTCTTTCAATTCCGTCTTAATTTGGAATCTGGTTTTCGCTTAAAAGTTAGTTTCCACATAAAAGGTTTCTGCTTTTGCGGGCCTTTAGTAGTAAACAACAATATGCACTTTTGTAGCGCCTTTATAATAATAATAATAATTATTGCATTTGATATAGCGCTTTTCATGTCTTCTAGATGTCTCAAAGTGCTTCACAGAATAGACTGTAAAGTGAATTGACCGTATATTTGTGGGCGAAACTGTCGAGTTTGCCTACAAAATACCACACCGCAGTAAATCCTGTGAAGTGCTTTGATAAGGAACTTCTGACGTGAAAGGCCCTATATCAAATGTAAGGAATATTATTACATAGAGTGATACAACACTAAAGACAACAAATTACATTTGTATAGCACCTTTCATGCCTGGAGTACGTCCCAAGGTGCTGGACAGTCAGAGATCTGCACTCAGCCAGTGGTTGGGATCAGAAGAGGTGGAGAGCCGGGAGGGTAAGGGTAAGATGGTGACCAAAGGCACGGTTGAAGAGGAGGGTCTTGAAGGCGGCAAGAGGGAGGGTGAGGCGGAGGTACTGTGGGATATGGCACGGAAATTGGACCACTTGGTGTATTATAAATTAATTTCAACACCAAGCAGAAGTCAGGCTCTTTTAGACAAGCTGGAAAATCAGAGAGAAAACCGTGGCGGGCCACACTCGTATGGTTGGAATGGAGAGCTTTACATGCAGTTACCTGGAAACCTCTTGGGTGAAGGATGATGGGTGGCCTGTGGAATCCAAATAGGAGGAGAAAGAAAATATGTGAAAAAATAAAGCCAAAAAATACATTAAAGATAAATAATACTTTGAGTGGAATCCCTTCATTCCATGCCAGTAGTGAAGAAAAAGATTTTCCTTACACGCACACACTTTATTATATATTTTATAAGATTACTTAAAAGGAAAGGTGCACCCTGCAAAGTTATTTTTCATTTACCTTACTCCCTGTTCAGTACACTGCTCACATTTCACATGTTTTCATTTGAAAAGAGCAGGCAGTTTCTTCCAACGTCCCATCCAACAATCCTGCAGATAAAATTGTTCATACACGTATGCACTCCTTGGCTGTTTGTGGAAATTAGCTGTGGCATTCGCCTACAAATCAAAGTCACTGCACTTTATAATAAATTCCTGTGAAGTGCTTTGAGAAGTTTCAGTGAGTTGGTAAGGCGGTATTACCAGCAAGTTACTGTCTATCAACAAATACCCTATAGCAAACACAAGGATTACTTATTAAGAAAGTAAACTTTCCTTGATATCAGTCTAACAGGGATATTTAAACAGTTACAGAAGTTGAGCATTGCCTTTAGTGCCAATATTTAAATTTGAGCCACTGTCAGACCGATTTGAAAATGCCACACAGAAAGTTGCTGAATCATTTGTATTAATGTATCACCATACAATTCTTTACTATTATTACTCCTAATCTTGTAATTTATGACACAGTAGGGATTCCTGCCTCTTCTTGACCAACTAAGTAACCGACCGCCTGGACTGGAAAATATTTCGGTAGGAACCTATCGGTTTACAGTTTTTAGTTTCTGGCTCTATCAGTCCTTTCAAAGAAGTCCTTTGAAAGAAGGCAGACGATAATTGTTACCCTTTTTAAAATACCTTCATGCAAAAATCACACTGGCAGCATTGTGAAGAGTTTAAGTATAGAGACAAAAATGTTTTCAGATGGCCTGGGGTGAAAACTGTGATTTGCATTGTGTTCATTAAAACCTTTGTAGAAAAAAAATGACCCATTGATAATTAACACACTGAATAATTCTCCAACAAGCTCAGGGCAGATTCCCCTCCACCACCAACAACACCTTTCTGAATGGTTATGCCAAGATACATACCTCACATTGGATCATGGATTTTAACTGCAGGTTGGCAGAATACTGGCTTAAATCAGATTTTCTTGAACTAGAACACAGCCACATTTTTCACTTATTATCTTTATGAATCAAGAATCTCCTTTGAAAGGTACAACCTTTTACTGTAAATCACCGTTTCAATGTTTGAAATCCAAATCTGTGCAATAAGTTATTTTCTTTCTCTGTCATTCTTGCTCGATCTGGCATCAAAAGATTATTTATCGTTTCAGGAATGCTTTGCATTGCATACCACAGAATCATTGTGTTAAGTCCCGATTTGGCTCTTTGTAGTTCATTATTCAGCGTCTTGGTAATGTTCCCCAGGAGGCAGGCTAGTGCTGATACATACACTATTAAGTATTTAACTGATAAAAGCCAACATAGAACCAATGTTGATGATATACCATACAATACAAAATTACATGACGCCCAAGGTGCTGGACAGTCAGGAATATAATGTTACTAATGGGATAGTCCTTTGTCATAATTGGATCATAAGGGAAATTTGTAACTTTCGAAGAAAGCAATTGAAGGGATATCTCTGATATCTCTGATCATCCTTATCTGCTCTGTAATTCTTAGGTTTATAAGTCTGGTCAGCTATAGGGCACAGCACTTTATATCTTGAACGTATGCCAAGTAATTGAACCCCCGCCCTCATACCCTTCCCCAATCCACCAGATCAGATATTTCCTGCTGTAGTGTTAGCTCGATAAGTTCTACGCCCTAACCTCTGGAACCCCGTCCCTCTACCGTTCTGTTTCGCAACCCCCCACCCTTATGTCCCACTTCAAAACCTACCTTTTCTAATGCGTACTGGCCACCTCCCCCTCCCCCTTGGTTAATGTCCACCCTGTCCCTGTAAGACACTCCAAGCTAATACTCTATGGGAAGGGTACGTTATAAATACTGTACTTTTTGGTTGTTCTTCATAAGGTATCTAAAAATATTGGATTTTACCATTTGGAGGAATATCGGTCAGTCAGTCAGTCAGCGTGAGGGACATTCTAGTTTTGATAGCCCAAACAAAAACTCATAACCAAAATTTAAAATCAAATTTCTTTTCACAAAGAAGAAATGTGAAGCTTTCTGTCAGTGGAACTAATTTTATCTCTTTCTTGCTGTCTACATGTAGTTTCATAAAGAGGCAAAGATCTTCAAAATAGAAAGGCTGTTATCCAAATGTGAGAATTTTGTATTGAGATTGTGTTCCCTCATTCCCTCCCTTCCTCACACATTCAATAAGAGAAAAAAACACTATAAATCTTGCTGCCAAACCCAATATGACTATACCCAGCTGTCAGTTTATCTCTGAAATAATGGGCCACAGACAATTTTAGTGGAAAAACTCATCTGAGCTGGAGTACTAAAGTACTGGAGAGCAACTGTGTTCAAACTTTCCTTTTGGATTAATTGCTGATCACTAACAGTGCTAGGAATAGTGTGTGCGTTTGGAGGGATCATAAATCAAACGGTACTGATCGGTTTTCAAAGCAGTAAAGATGAAAAGGGAAGGATCACAAAATGGCGCGGTACTTGGACTCTCCAGGACATTTTTTTGGTCACTCCTCAAGCACAAGTAGCCATCAGATTAGGAGCATATGTCGGCCAAGGGAATACAGCTTTAAAATAAGGAAACTTGCACAAAGTATCAGCTTCAGTTTGCACTGAGAACCTTTTAACGCCCTCTTTGCGACTTTTTCTATTTGACTGAAGAAGCTTCTCCCTCACTTTATGTTTAACCCTCTCAGTTAGGGTTGAGCATGAATTTCGACAATTAATGCAGTACATTATTCCCTAATAGGTTAGTGGGTAACAGCACAACCCTCTAGAGTGCACAGGTTAGAAAGTCACGGATTCAGATCCTGTTGTGCACCTACTTGGCTAAATTTAGCTAGCTTAGCCTTAGAGTAACAATTTGCCTTAGAGTCTCTCAAGTTAAGCAGAGGAATTTCAACCAGGATTCCTTCTCAAGGCTACTATCCAGAGATCTCCCTCCCATGGGAGGTGCAAACATGTGGCAGTTGAGTGAGAATAGAATGAGACTTGTCTTCGATCTCCTCTGTGGTCCAAAAAGCCTGCCAGCACTCACAGTCAAGGTATAGGGTCTTGTGGGAGGACACCTGATATCAGTCAGACCATATCCCAGTGGAGGAAAATAAAGTAATCAAGCACTTTAGTAAAATCCAAAGTAATAAATATATTACCAGTTGTAAAAGGATTTTGAGTTGCTTCTCTTTGCAATCAAACCCTGTCATGGAAAATGTGTGATGTGTCTTTGAAGTGATCTACTCAGCTAACATTTATTGAACAATACACTGTGGGAAAGCTACTATAAACAGTAGGTTTTGAATGCTTGTCAAAATGCCCTTGAACAAACCAAAATGTCAGTTTCTTCCTCAGTCTACAGTTTAGCTAAACGCCTCGGAAGGGTGGGTGAAAAATGCCACTCGAGTACTCTCCTTACTCCATGTTATGAACGCACGCACTTATACTGCAATAAAACAAGCAAAGAGTACAATCAGCTGTTCATTGGGAATACATAATTATTTGATTATCGAACACATATTACATTTTTATTCTTTCAGCAAAAATGGGTAAAACTGTTTCAGATGGGTTGAAAATAGAAAACACTTGAGATCTCAGGCAAGCTGCCCATCTCCATGGTTAATAGATAATCCATTTCAGAACATTCTGTGACTGCATTAATCTGGTTTTAATTAGTTGGTTCTCTCCCAGAATGAACCGCAGTTCTCCTAGAAACTGTTTTCCTATTGCTCGCTCCAGAAAGCCTTTTGCAAGGCAGAGTCAGAACTCAGAAGAGTCAGCTGGTGACAAAATAATCCTGGTTTACGAAGCAGCATTCCAACAGAACAATACTACAGGATGCACCAAGATAGCAGAACAAGAGGTTATATAAGTATGAGGTAGCAAATGGAAATTTCAGAATAGAAACCAGGAAATACAACAACAATTTTATCTTACAGCCTTTCACGTGGAGTAGTGTCCTGGAGCACTTGACAGTGGCGGAGTCTGACCCCGAGCCATGGGAAGAGGAAGGGGGTGGTGACCTTAAGCACGATCAAAAAGGACAGTCTTTAGGTGGGATTTGAAAGTGGGGATGGAGTGGGCAAGGCGGAGGGTTCGAGGGAGAGAGTTCCACAGTTTCGGGGAATAGTGGCTGAAGGCACGGCCACCAGAAGTAAGCAGATCAGATAGGTAGGGAGGTGCAAGGGCATGAAGGGATTTGAAAAAGAGTGAGAGGATCCTCTTTATACAGAGGGTAATTAACAACTGGTATGTCTAACGAGGAAGGAGGAGATGTTTGAAGCCAGGACACTAGACTCATTTAAGAAAGAGCTTGTTTCAAACTCATCGTCTGCACTTTGTTTCAGCTTCTCCTACTGCTCTCGTACCATCACATGTGGCATTCCTCAGGGCTCTGGTTGGTCCCCTCCTCTTTAACATGGACATGCTCCAGCTCAGTGATGTCATCTGCAGGCATGGGGTTCATTTCCACGTGTATGTGGATGACACTCAATTCTATCTCTCTGCTTTCACCCGAGACTCCAGGACCACTGTTGTCCAGGCAGATTGTCTGTCAGACATAAAGTCCTGGATGAGAGCTAAGTTTCTCCATCTGAAAGTCGACAAGACCAAGGCCCTTCTGATTAGTTCCCATCAGCGACTCCACGCCTCAGGCACTAACAGCATCACCATCTATGGGTGCACTGATACACACTCCACCTCACGGAGTCAGTACGGAACCTCAGTGTCTTGTTCGACTCTCAGCTGTCCTTCAAATCTCACATCAGTGCCATGACCCGTTTGGCCTTCCTGCACCTCCGCTGTATTGCCTGCCTCCACCATCGCCTTTCCCCACCCCCAACCCCGCCACCCGGGTCCCCGAGACTCTCATTCATGCATTTGTTACATCCAGGCTCGACTACACCAACTCCCTGCTCGCCGGATTCCCCAGCTCATCTCTCTAGCTGTAGATTATCTAGGACTCTGCACCTTGTCTTCTCTCCCATACCAAGCTCCGTGAACCGGTTACCCCACCCTCGCCCAGGTTCACTGGCTCCCCATCCCTTGGAGGATCAAGTTTAAATTCCTCGTCCTCACTTTTAAAACCTTCCATGGTTGTGCACCTTCCCACCTCTGTGACCTCTTAACACCATATTAATCTGTCCGCTGCCTCCATTTGGTGTGCACTAGCCTGCTCCATGTACCAAGCCCTGCCCACCCCACTATTGGCGTTCAAGCTTTCAGCTTTTCTGCCCCTACCCTCTGAAACTGCACCCTGAATCCCTCCACCTTGCCCCTTCCTTTGCTTCCTTCAAGGCCCGTCACAAGACCTTCCTCTTTCACAGTGCCTTCGGCCACTCTCCCACACTCACTCCCCCTATTTTCCAACCCTCTTGATTCCATCCCCCAGCTTGGGTGCAAACCCTTAACTGTCCAGCATGTTGGAATGTCCTTCCGATGTGAAAGTTGCTATATAAATGTAATTTTTTGTTGTTGCTGTGTGAAAATTGGTTGCCATGTTTGCCTACAAATACACAGTTAATACATTGAAGCATGTCTCAATGTGATGTATTATTAGAACAGAATTTCTACATCCAAAGTTTGCAAAAAAGGCCTTTAGCTACAGCACCAAAGTTCACATCAAATTCAACTAAAGTGACACATTACAAAATGTACTAAATAAATTACATATGTAACCAGAAGGAAATTTAAAAATAAACAATTATTCAGGGTATTATTTAAGTTCTATGTATGAATCCCAGATTTGTTCAAAAGTGTTTGCAAGTGAACTTTGTCTGAGCTCAGAGTCTAGGAAGTTCTGCAGAGTGAGATAGTGGTATCAAACATTTGAGTTACTGCTGAACTGACAGATTAATAGATCGACCTTTTCTGTTGAATTCAGTTCAATAAGAATGGCTATCAGAATGTTTTTTCAGGTTTTCTTATTTATGCAGTTAGGGAATAAAGATTGGCCAATATTATCGTAAAATAAATTTACAGTTGGAGACAGTGCCTTGCACTTCCAGCCAAAGCCTGTCAAATTTGATGAATATTAACACAACCGATTTCTATATCCTGTTTTGAATGATTTTGGCAATGAGATTGCTTAAAAGTTGAAAATTGTTAATGGGGTATGACTATTGTAAGCCACACGGCCAGGCATTATTCAGGATTGTCAAAGCACATTCAAACACTGCAAATGTATATCATTTGGAGGCACACTTTTCTCGAGGAAAGTCTCTTGCTTCACTACATTATATTTTCTTCTTCATAGGACATATTAAAGAGACATCCCATCTGCCTGTTCAGATGGACGTTAAAGATCCTGTGGCAGTATTCAAAAAGCGAAAAGAGTTTCTCTCCCAGTGTCTAGGCCAACATTCCCCCAGATAAGATTGTTCACTCACTTCATATCTGTTTGTGAGACATTGCTGTGTGCAAATTAGCTGCCCTATTCACATACAAAACACACAGACAATACACTTTACAGTATATCCAGTGAAGTGCTTTGAGACATTCACCAGATGTAAAATATGATGTAACAAATGTAAGGATTATTAATTATTGTTATTTTCGTGCATCTCAATAGATTGGGTTTACCTATCTCAACATATGAAAGACAAGATTTTGTTTCTTTATTTTTTGCAGCCTGTTAAATTTCTCCACAAACGTGAATATAGCGATATTAAGTGGGCTGCAAAACACGCCACCTATGCAGCATTAGGCTAAAGGTTTGTATAGCTGTTCTCTTACACCAATTTAGGAGTAGTTCTTTGTGATTTATAAATGTGCATAAACAAACTCCATACATTTCCCTTGAGTCGATGATAAGCTGCACTTGAAAGCCAACAATAATAAAAATAATAATAATCCTAGCATTTGAAATAGTGCCTTTCACAATGGGAGGACTTCACAGAGCATGCTGTAAGGTGTAGTGACTTTGCAATTTGTAGGCAAATGAGGCAGCTAATTTGCACATAATAACGTGCCACAAATAGCTGTGAACTGAATGACCAGTTTTATCTGGGGGAATGTTGGCCAGGATACTGGGAGAAACTCCCTTCTCTTTTCCAATAGTGGTTCCATGTGGTTCAAATCTACCGACATTGTTAAATTCTCCCTTTTGATGTTTTTTGCATTGTTCAGTAAACTTGAAATTTTGCTTTGACATTTGAAAATAAGCACGTTTAATGACTCACTGAGGCAACGCTCCAAGATAATAATAATAATCCTTGCACTTGATGTAGCGCCTTATCATGTCTTCAAGACGTCTCAAAGCGCTTCACAGAATATACTGTAAAGTGAATTGATTGTATATTTTGTGGACAAAATTCAGCAGCTAATTGCGCACAGCAGTGTCCCACAAACAATCATGAATTGAGTGACCAGATTATTATTATTATTATATTTTGAAGGGATTATTACCCCCGGAAAAGCGATCCTCCAACCAACTAACAACCGGATTCCTTATCACTTCTAAACTGCACTCTTACTCCTGAGGGCTTCCCTGTTCAGATCTTTTTTTGCAGACTGGAGGTTTCTGCTTAGATACTCCTCATTTCATGCCCCAGGAACTGTCTGTCTTCTCATATCCCAGACTCATATTCTGTCAGCTCCAACAAATACCATCTACTCTGCAAATATCATTTTGAAAATCAAGGCCATGTGTAAACATTGGTAAATAAAGATTGTGGAGTATATTTTTTTCACAGTCAGTGTTATATTTGACAAGATTGCTTGGGTAAATCTAGCTACTGAGATAATGCAAATAGATAAACACCCGAGGCCATTAAGGTATTAACTTTTAGAAAGACACCAGAATGCAGTGACGATCAAAGCATTGTTGACAAGGTAAGATTTAGTGATGATTCAATATCAGATACTGACTATAGTCTACTTCATTTATGTATCCTTTCAGTGGATGTTTTATTTAACTGCAAAACATCTCCAAATCCCCAGTCACCCTATACCAACAGATTATTATCTGCAAAAGGGATTGAGAGATTACAAGTGGATTAGAGATTCTGTAACTATGCACAGACAAACTTTCTGCAATTTAATAAAATATAACAAGAATTTAGTGTTAGCTTTCTGTTAACAAAATGCTATTGACAACAACAACGATTCCATTTCTATAGCGCCTTTCATGCCAGAAAGACATCTCAAAGCACTTCACACAGCCGGCTGGAACCCTCAGATGGATGGAAATGTGGGTGGGGAGGGGGAAGTAAATGAAGCAAAATTGAAAAAATAAGGTTTAAACTGGGTTTTGAAGGCAATGAGAAAATGTAGAAATTGACCACCAAAAGTGGCACATGACTTATGCTTCTGGTGAAGATATTAAGCTAACTCTTTCAGGCGCTGATCGATCAGTTGTATATTTCCATCAGTTTCTGTTTTTATATCAGATTTGTGGCATTCACAGTGTTTTTAGATATCTCTATGCACCACTAGTTTTGAGCTTTAAAGCATTTATCCTCAGTTTCTCACATTAAAGCATTAAAAACACATTTTAAACTTTCGTTTCTAGCCATCTTTACCCTATGTCTAAATTACCTGAGGGATTAAGCAGATCTCATTTCATAAACTACTGATGTAAATTTATATTCTGTTAATTCCAATACAGATCCACCTAAATTTGATTTGAAATTCAAATCCCATTAAAATATCAAAGGTTTTCGATTGTTTGGATTCTATTTGAAATTCCGTCAGATTTAGTTATCAAGTGCGAACGTTCCATCAAAGAAAAGGGGTTGTATTCATTGCCTTTTTAATGATGGTCTTGATAAGGCAGTTATTAAGTAGCCTTGGAGCATTGAACACTGGATCATTAAGCTCTTTGAGGTGTCCTCCTCATGTGAAAGCCGCTTTATAAATGTAAATTGTAGTTGATTAAAGTATAAGAAAAATGTAGCCCTGGATAGTTACTGCTGCAAAATGGAAAATGTTGGTAGCGATGCAAAGCAAATTAGATAGATTTCTTTTAGGAAAGAATATCTTGGGATACAGTATATAGTATGGGACATAACATGTGTATTGGACTGCCAAGATGGTAGAAGACGAACTGGATGTACCTTGGTCTTCTTTCGTCTAACAATTCTTATGTCATGTGGAGTCCTGTTGCTCAGTGGTTAGGGCACTCGCTTTGCAAGCGAGAGACCCGAGTTCAATTCCAGGCAGGGCGAAACCTTGGGCAAGTTTCCTTACTCCACACAGAGCCTAATAATAATCCCTCCAAAATCAAAAACAATAATAAATTGGTCATTTTCAATCTACGACTGTTTGTGGGACATTGCTGTGCGCAATTGGCTGCCGCGTTTGTCCACAAATATACAGTCAATTCACTTTACAGTGTGTTCTGTGAAGTGCTTTGGGATGTCCTCCCGACGTGAAAAGCGCTATATCAAATGCAAGGATTATTATTATTATTAAATGGAAAATGTTGGTAGCAATGGCATTCCAAATTACTGGGGGCTATAAATTTCATCTATAGTTTCAATTAAGTATTGCATAATGCGCACACATATATGACTCCAGCAGAGTTGCTGGAAGGCCACAAGGAGTAGGATCACTGGCTGATTTTTCCATCCCAAACCAAATACCCTGAGGTACATGCTGTCTGCCCGAGATTAGCCAACTCAACACAAACAGGGAAACAGACCTAATCCAGCACCAGACAATATTCTACATAAAGTTCATATAACTATTTTTGACTTATGTGATGCAATCTGGCATTTGATAATAATTTTGCTTGTAGCAGCTTTGTGGTGACTGGAAACCTTCAGTGAATAATCAATAGTCATGAGCAAATCTGTCTCCATCTAAGATAATAACCACTTAAAATAATACTAATCCTTGTATTTGAAATAGTGCCTACAAAATCAAAATATCTCAAAGTGCCTTACAGTAATTACTGTATTTGTAGATGACTGCGGTAGCCAATTTGAGCACAGCAATGTCCCCGGATCAGCCAGACAGGACATGAATCAATTTAGGTAAAGGATTGCTGGCTAGGACATTGGGAGAAACTATCTTTTCTTTTTAAGTAGTGTTATAAGATACGTCTGTGTCACACAGTGTCTGGTTATCTTATCCCTATCGAATACCTCTTTCTTGGTCACCACTAATTTAAGCTGCACCCGGCTTTACTCTTCTTGAAACTATTCTGTGGCTTGAAATGTTCACGGAGGTACAAACCATCAAGCTCAGACTAAACCCGGGTGAAAACGAGAGCCAATTTGCACAGCAGCATCCCACAAATGCTCAGGATATGATGATCAATTTACTTGGGGATTGTTGGATAGGATACAAGGGAAAATTCCCTTTTAGTCCTGTAGCTCAGTGGATCAAGCACTCACCTCGCAAGAGAGGACCTGGGTTCAATTCCTGGGCAGGGTGAAATGGGCAAGTTTCCTTACTCCACGTGCCTCTGTTACCCAACAGTAAGTAGGAACCTGATTGTTAATTGATTGGCAGAGCAGTTTTCTGAGGGTAATAATTCCTTAAAAAAAAATTTGGTCACTCAATCCACGACCGTTTGTGGACACTGCCGTGTGCAATTGGCTAATGCGTTTCACCCACAAAATACACAGTCAATTCACTTTACAGTGTATTCTGTGAAGCGCTTTGAGACGTCTAGAAGATGTGATAAGGCGCTATATCAAATGCAAGGATATTATATTATACATATGAATGTCCCTTTCTTGGTTACGACAAACTTGAATTGCACCCAGCTTCGCTCTTTCCAAGCTTATCTTGCAGCATGCACTGAGTATGTAGACACAAACATCATGCTCAGAATAACACGGCTCAACAATAAAACACCAGAAGGCCACTCTTCAGTCTCCATGAAATAAAGGCTTCTTTTCCAATTAACGGATAAGCTTTTGATTTCCAAATACAATACAATTTTGTGCATTTATATAACGCATTTCACGTGAGAAAGACATCTCAAAACACTTTACATTGCTATGTGAATCGTATAGGTTTAGGTGTATAAATATGTATAGACATAGACTGTAAAAGTAGGAGGTAAAAGAATGAGCAAAAGTGAAAGATTGGAAAATTTTACCCACAATTCGGTTTTCAAAACAGTACAGAAACAAACACTAAATCAGGCAGGCAGGCCTCTCTCTTTCTCTCCCTCTCTCTCCATGTTGTCCTCGCTCCAACCTGTATGCACATCCTGAGCCATGTGCGAACTCCAGGATGTTTTGTGTGTCCTGGACAACCAGGTATGGAATATTGTGTCCAATTCTGGGCACCACACTTTGGGAAGGATGTCAGGGCCTTGGAAAGGATGCAAGGAGATTTAAAAGAATTATACCAGGGATGAGGGACTACAATTACTTAGAGAGATCAGAGAGGCTGGGATTGTTCTCCTTAGAGCCGACAAGGTTGAGGGGTTTTGATAGAGTAGATAGGAAGAAACTGTTTCCACTGGCAGTGGGGGCCAGTAATTAGGGGACATAGATTTAAGATAATTGGAAAAAGAACCAAAGGGGAAACAAGGAGAAACATTTTTACCCAGAGAATTGTTACTGGAATGCACCGCCTGAAAAGGTGGTGGAAACAGATTAGATAATAGCTTCCATAAGGGATTTGGATAGGTACTTAAAAAGGAAAAAAATGCAGGGCTATGGGGTAGGAGTGAGGGAGTGGGACGAGTTGGTAGCTCTTTTAAAGAGCTGGCACAGGCACGATGGGCCGAACAGCCTCCTTCTGAGCTGTATGATTCTATAACCTCCTGTTGTATCCTTGTTGTTCTCCCTCAGATAACCAGTTTTGGCCTTTTTGATATAATGCAAAACTCTTTGATTTAAGTGTCATTGGAGATGCTTCAAAAGACTGCTTCCATCCAAGGTGTGAAAAAAAATGTCTACTGTCGTTGGGACAATGATCATGGAACATCTTAAAGCTCTAGCAGATTAACAGGAGGGTGTGAGAAATTTGGTAAACAATATTGTAATAGCGGCTTGTTATGTCTTTTATATTCTAAAATATTATCACAGACATCCTTTTTATTTAATTCACATGGTGGCTGTTTCTTGTTGGAATGTGTACAATCTTACATTTACATTAACATCCATGAATATGTGGTTCTATTGAACAACTCCCAGTTTATTGTCGAGAACAGACCTTATTCAAGTATTCATAAACTCACACACATGAGCAGTATAATGATGCACACTTGGCTCAATGATAAGAGTAAAGAGAGAGACCAATTCTCTTCAGTAATATTGAGGTGATTCGATATCTAGATTATAATAAACTGGCGGAACTTAAAAGATGCAAAAAACTTTACGATCAACGGAGCCGAATTGTGAAAGTCTAAACTGAAACTCAACTCCACAGATAATCATTTTCTATTCCAAAAATTGAAAACCTCATAAGCGCAACTACATAAAAGAAAATATTTTTCTTTTTATTGCTTTTTACACTGTGTTCTCTTGTATGTATCACTCAATGTTTCAAATGGAGTCAGTCTGGCTCAGTTGGTAGCACTCTCCCCTCTATGCTTTTAAATTAGAAGGTTACATATTCAAGCTTCGCATTGTTGGAGATGCAATCCTTCAGATGAGGAATGTGAAGGTCAGGTTAAGAATCCACAAGGATCCTGGGATTCTTGTAATGGATGTGTGGACCCTGAACTCTAAAGGTCCCATAATTGAGAGAATTTATTTATTTTAGTCCTTTTCTTGGTGAATGATGAGACAATGCTTTGGAAAATCTTAATCCAGTTTCGAGCAGTTACGATTTCATCACAAAACAGACCTTCTACATTGACTACCAGCTCATGCACAATAATTAACAAGTAATCAATCAGTCTAGTGTTCTGAAAGGATGTCTTGACTTGGGAATGTTTCTAATTATTCCGAGTCTAGAATTTTGGAGTTCCAAAGGCATATTTGTCAATGGGCCCAATTGGAAGTATTGGATACCTTGCAGAAGAGTCTCCACAATTATTTTCTCTTTGCGGTTTCAAATAGATGAATACTATGGCTTCCTGCCATAGTAGACCACAAAATAGATAAAATCACTGGAACAATTATGTAAGTGAAATCCATTTTTTGAGCCTATAATGTCCTCAGTATGGCAGCAAAATATCACTATGAACACACTAAGGAACACAAATTTGATCACAGTAAATGGTTAATAAGACATCTTGAAAGCAACTCATTTCTGTGTGTGTTTGTGTGTGTGGAGGGAGGTGGTGGGGGGGTGGGGGTTGTGAGCAGGCAAATTCCTTATTTCCAATCATCTTGAATAATAATCAAATAAAAATAAATCATCAGGATTAAGGGTTCCTAGCTCTCTTCCGTGTTGCCTAACCAATGCAGGGGTAAAAATTATGACATATCATGATGGATTCAATGTGATAATAGTCATATGGAATCTGTTTTGAAACTTCTGCATTTTTACCCCACAAGTTCCAAAAAAAGAGTGGCCTGATAATAAGAAAAACGCTGAACATTACAATATTTTCAGGAAGCAGAAAGGATGTCAATTTATAAATATTCTGCTTAAATTATGCAATATTCTTAATATTGGTGAATACGGTGGTCATCTCACAGCATTTCACTGTATTTATACATAGGTTGCAATATAATCCCTGCCACTAAAGGGTGCTGTTAAGCACTTACCCGATAAAATAGAGAATGTACTGTTTAGTGTGTTGCAAGTCTATGCTGATGTTCCTGTTCTTCTTGTCTGTGTGTAAGTATAAGAGTTAGAAGAGTTAGGTAATTCTTCTTGTTCCAATGTAAAAAATCTCATTTCCCAACAATAAAATGGCCTGATGCTAAATTGGGAAATATGTTTAATTGCACGTGGAGTTTGCAACACCATTAACTTGAGGTAGTAAAATAAGCACCTTTGGATAAGCACCTCCAGGCTCTGCGTGTCCACCACAGGAGTTCACTCTTTCATTCTCTTTCTTTTTTTAAAAAAGATTCACTGCAACCAACAACTTGTCATTTATTGAATTGCGTACATTAGCTTCTCTCAGTACTGACTTACATACAAAGGTTATACATACCCAGCAGTAAGTAGCAACCTGGTTGTTAGTTGATTGGCAGATGGCTTTTCCGGGGGTAATAATCCCTTCAAAAATATACTTTATATATTTAAAAATAACAATAATTTGGTCACTGTTTGTGGGACACTGCTATGCGCAATTGACTGCCACGTTTTGCCCACAAAGTATGCAGTCAATTCACTTTATAGTATATTCTGTGAAGTGCTTTGAGACATCTAGAAGATGTGATAAGGCGCAATATCAAATGCAAGGATTTTCATTATTATTATTATAGAGCGACAAAGGGAACTGGCTCAGGCATTAAATGGAACAGAGACTTTGTCGAGGAGTATGTGGAAGCCCATAGTAAAGATAACTCCTGAATGGATATAAGTCTAAAAGACACAAACCTATCCTTGTCAAGGGACTAAAATAAAGTCTGTAACTGTACGTAATGCAAGGAACCATGAAGACATAGAAATTTACAGAGCTGAAGAAGACATTTAGTACATTGTACCTGTGCTGGCTCTCTTAAGGATCTGTTATAATAATAATAATCCTTGCATTTGATATAGCACCTTATCACATCAGTGAGACTGAATATACTGTAAAGTGTAGTGACTGTGCATTTTATGGGCAAAACGTGGCGGCCAATTGTACACAGCAACATTCCACAAACAGTCGTGGATTGAGTACCATTTTATATCTCTCCTTTTCATCTATTTATCTAATGCCTTTTTTTAAAGCTAATATATTCAACCACATTTCCAGGAAGGATTTTCCACATCCTGTGACCTTCTGTGTATATGTGTAAAAAAATTATTCCCCTGATCTCTCACTTTCTTTTTTTGGAAATTACCTTAAATTTGTGCCCTCTGGATACTGACCCACCAACCAGTGGAAATTATTTCTCCCAATTTTACATTGCCAAAGCCCCCTCAAAATCTGAAAACTCGCTATCCGGTTTCTGTAAAACTTTCCCTATTCTAGGAAAAAAACAGCACCAGTTTCTCCTGTCTCTCCTCATAAATAAAACCTTTCATCTCTGGTATCAATCTCAGGAATCTCTTCTGCTACCTCTCTATGGCCTTGAAGTCCTACAGTACAACATCTTCATAAATCAGTCTTTATAATACTGAAAATATTCATATTTCCTCTAGTTACATTTAGCTGCTGGATGCTACTTCCCTGGGGACCAATGAAGTATAGTGATGACATTTCTCAGCTCCCAAAATCAATCCCAGTTTTTGGATACTTAATTGTCCAAAAGGTTTCATTAGGCCAGAGATTAAAATGCTTTCGATTTTCTTGCATTGCAATGGAGACAATTTAAAACAGGAGGTCACGTTTTGACTGAAACACTAATGAAGTGATTATGATTTATATTGTCCCTCCACTCAGTTTCCGTGATATTAGCCATTAACTTTGTGTCTCCATGTAATTCGCATTAATGCAGATTCCAGACAATTAGCTTAAAAAAAAAGTTGCAGGCTTTCATTTGACTCTTTAGTATTTAGTGCACTCCCAGGATGGAGGGCAAATTAGAAAAAATTAGAGGTTCGACACTCAGTTAATTGAACTTAGATGTTTGTGCACAATGGTGTTTTGTTAAATGCATAACAGATTTTCTGAAAATTCTACAATTAGCCCTGATAATATACCTTGTGTTTGCTATTGCACCTTTTACATCAGGAGCCTGTACCAAACTACTTACTGTGAAGTGTAGTGACTTTGGTATTTAGTAGGTAAACACAGCAGTCAATTTGCGCGCAGAAATTTGTCACAAACATTCATGAATTGAAAGATCAATTTCTATCTGAGAGATCGGCCAGGACATCAGGAGAAACTCTCCTCTGTTTTCAAGTCGTGCCACGGGATCTTTAACGTCCACCTGAACCGGCAGGTGGGATCTCAGTTTGATGTCTTACCTGAAGGATGGCGCCTCCATCAAGGCAGCGCTCCTCCAGCACTGCATTGGAATGTCAGCCGGGGCCTGAAACCCCAATCTTCTGATTCGAAAGCAAACGGAAGCAAACATGCTACCAGCTAAGCCAGGCTGACAACATGTTGATGTACATTAAAGAGAAAAAACCCAGCAGAGGACGTTGGAAATGGATAGCAAGTCACTCCAACAACAAAATGAATGATAAATAGGATAACAATTTGGGTTTCAATATTTCTACTTTTAGGTCAGATTTCTAGTATTGCATTTTTACTGTGCATTAAAAGGGGTGCATGCAACACATGTCGGTGCACTATAACTCATAGAGAGATACTGGTGCTAACGTGCTGTGATTGTCAGAAGCAGCAATCCATTTGCTAAGTCTTTACACAGTAATCCTCTTTTAAAGATTTCCCAGAAGTAATCTTAATTTTTACTGAGCACCATATGTTAGACCCCTGTTGAGCCATGAATGTTACGCTTTAATGTTTTCTGAGCGAGTTATTGGCATCCAATTTGGGGTATTCTTCAAGAGGTTCCGTATGCTGGGAATTCAATTCATTCATTAGATCAGTGTTCTTTCGATTCTTGCGTCTGGGTTCAAATCCAGTGGACACAAATGGGATAAAATCTGTTCTATAATATAGTGAGTCTCACCTCCTGCCCACTATGGGTCTAACACCACAGAAACATACATCTCATTGAATTGCTCCTAATAGGCACTACATTGGCAATTTGATGCAGCAGCTGTAAGTATTATTGATCTGGAAAATGACACTTAGTGCTTGTAGAGCACTGAGAGAGTATTAGTTAATGTATGACCTGTTAAAACACCAGCTAACCTAGCTAACTCCTTGAAATTGAAGAGTAGTTTATCCCCCAGTGTTGATACCTTGCCTGGACAAGCACAAAATATTCACAATATTTGAAATATATATTTTTTATATGTATATATATATTTAAAAATCTATTTGATGACAGGCACAATAGGCCAAATAATCTCCTTCCGTCTTGTAAGGTTCTATGATTCTTTGATTCTGTAAAAGGTGCAATGAATAATAATGGAGTGGGTTGCCCTAAAGCATTCAAATCTTTTGGTTCATGTGGATTTCTATTGGATCGTTGATTTGCATTGCGTGGACATATATAGAAGTCGTGGAGGTGGATGTGAAGCTCGAATCATGAGTTTAAATATTAGTAATAGGACATAGAAATTGAGGTGCATATTTTACCTGGATTACATTCCAGTTTCCACTAGACATTTTTTCCATCTCATACGGTTGAGATCCATCTGGCGTGCGATCTGCCTGCATGAGAGTTGAACCATTCTGGCATGTCTCCTCGCTTTCTGAAGCAGTCCATTGAGTCTTTACAGCAGAAAATTGGGAGCTAACACATCGTCCCTGAGGTATTTCAGACATTTGTTTGGATAATCCGGTGATATTGTTGAAACGTGTAGACTGCCTCAGTGCATTTCAACAAATCACCCACCCTGGGGACTCGTATCAGAATGATCAGTTAATCTGAATCGTTGACCTTTGAAAAAAAGACATAAAATGTCAAAGAACATATTGATTTGGTGAACTGATCAAACAATTTACAAGCTACTCAGTCGGGGAAGTCAGATGGGAAGGGGGAAGATGTAAACCTCAAACTTAATTCCCAAGAAATAACCAATTGACCTGACAACAAACATAGGCAACTTAAAAGAATACATAAAATGTCCGAATAATTGTGGTTTAGTTTAAAGCAAGATTAGTATCGCACAATAAAATAACAAACAGCTGCTGCTGCTTTACAAAAATGTTGAAAGCTTTTAGTTTGTGATGTGCTCATTTCTCAGTTCAAGGAAATCTTGATAAAGATCACAATGAACTGGAGCACAGGCATTGCATAGGAGGCACCGTGAAACCAGCCCAATGCTCAGTAGATAAGCTCAGGGGGGACAAGGTCTGTGCCAATTGGCAGAGGCTGGGGCTAACAATAAGATTTCCAAGATAGAAATTAAAAAACCTACAAACAATTAAATCTTAAAATAATATAAAACAAAATGCTGGCAATCGGAATGCTTGGTTCGTCTGGTTGCATTGCACTTCAATCAAACTTGAAGAAATTCCAAACATGTTAGGCAACTCCATAGAGAGCTCCATTATAATTAGGTATAAAACAATTGTGTGCATTTAAAACCTCCTTTATCTTTCGTCGGAATCCTGTGGAATTTTAGATTTCGGCTCTGTCACATTTTGGGGTGAAAAATGCGATACGTGATATGATATTTATAACATCATTAAAGCTACCGCTCTTATCGAGTGGACAGCTTTTTTTCAGTGGCCAGCAGCCATATTTGTGCACAGTAAAGTCCCGTAATGGACACACATCATAGAATCATAAAATTATACAGCACCGAAGGAGGCCTTTCGGCCCATTGTGTCCATGCCGGCTATTTGAAAAGGGCTATCCAAATCAATCCCATTCTCCCGCTCTCTCTCCCTATAGCACTGCAAACTTGTCCTCCCCAAATAATTATCTACATCCTTATCAAACTGAGCAAATCGGTTGGGGAAGTTTCTCAATTAAACCAGTGCAAAGAGACATAAAGGTTCATAGAAATAATGTAAATATCCATTCCTTCTCACAGTGTGGCCTGCACATTGGCATAAAAGGGTCTAATTTGCAGTAATTGCTGCTCGACTGGCACCAGCCTCCTACTTGTCCCTCACGCCCTCCACTCCACCATTGGAGCTCGCGCATTCAGCCACTGTGCCCCAAAACTCTGGAACATTCTCCCTCAATCCCTCCTCCTTGCCCCCTCTCTCCCGTTTTTCAAGTACCGCCTGAAAACTTTCCTTTTCAACTGTGCTTACCATTACCTCCCCCCACCCTGGCTCAGAATCAGGCTCCACCACTGTTAAGCATTCTGAGACGCTACCCTACGTGGAGGACGCTATATAAGTGCTCCTGTATCTTGACCGGATTAACTAGATTTTTGTCCAAATCTACTGTCATATTTAAAACAGGTAAGAATACAAATGGGTCGGGCGTTTTGTTCGATTTACCTGCCGACCGGGGTTAACTGGCATTCGGATTCCACTGTATTTAACAAATATTTACAGCAAAAAGGATTTCATTAGAAAGAGATTTGGATTTTACCGAGCCACCTGCCCGGGGTGGGGGGAAGGTGGTCAATTTGCCTTTTGGCACATGGAGTTTCCTTATTTTCTCCTAATCTGTACAGTGTTGCTGTTGGTCTATTGCCTGCGACGTAATAAATGCCTGCAACATACCAGAGCCGTATTAGGGCACATGTCACTGTTACACAGTCAATTACCTCTTTAAAATATTTAAAAATTGTGAGCGATGCATTATTTAAGACACCGCCTTATTTGGCTTTTAGGATTCTGTTAACAAACTCATATTTCTCATAACCGACATGGAAGAATGTTGAGCACTCACCTGATTTCATTAACTAGTCCTTTGGGAACTTCATTAAAAGGACTTTATGACTGTTTCTTTTTAATGAAGAGAGGAATTTCATCCCCATGGTTACCATTGCAAAATGAAGCAAGCGGCAAACATTTCTATCTTTACGGTTGCAATCAATGATATTTGATACGTGAAGTGTTCCTTCCATTTCATTGATGGGAATGTCTGCATCTTTTTTCCACTCTCTGTCCTTTTTGTGAATGTTACCTTATGTTCAGATACATACAGGCCCTGTTCACTAACAATTGTCAATGTTTCGCTCCCTGCTTTGCAATGTGAAATCTTCTTATAAGTGCAGAACAAAAGATTCACTGCAACAACAAGATTACATAGTGTTAGCAAATAGCAAGTGATAAACCCCGCAGTGGATTAAAGAGCTATTGAACATAACCACACAAAGCTCTTTGAAGTTACAACACTGTAAAGCAAGACAAGACATAGCAACATTGCTATTCTTAACATTCACCAATCCTGATGTGAAAGGCGACATCTCAAATGTAAGGATTATTATTACTATTAATATTACAACAAATTACACTTGTATAGTCCCCTTCGCGTCGGAAAGACACTCCAGGGTGCTGGATAGTCGGTCATTTTTGGATCAGGGCTGGGGGTTGGGGTCAGGAAAGGTGGAGGGCAGTGGGGGTGGGATGGGATGGTGGCTGAAGGCATGGTCGAAGAGGAAGGTCTTGGAGGAGGCAGAAGAGGAAGTGAGGCAGAGGGATTATAGGATGGAGTCCCGGGGTGTGGGGGCAAAGATGCTGAGTGCCCGACTACCGATAGTGGGGTAGGAAGTGGGGGGATCTGAACAATTATTACTGGTCTTGTGTTATTTGGTGAGGACATGACCGTAAACCCCTTTTTTGTGTGTTGTGCATGTNAAAAAATAGGCTTTTGGGTGGTGCCTATTATTATTAAAAAAATGTAATTTAATGTTTTTTTGCCAGAAATTAAAATACTAATATAATACTAATATAATATTATTATTACTGATATATAATATTAAAATACTAAAATAATAATGATTTTGTTACTCAATCCACGACTGTTTATGAGACACTGCTGTGCGCAATTGGCTGCTGTGTTTCACCCACAAAATACACAGTCAATACACAGTATATCCTGTGAAGCACACTCCAGAACTCACACTCCAAGAAAGGCTTATTCAAATCTATTTACTGGTGGTAATTCCATCCTTCCAGTTTTCAACTGCAAAGTTCACAAATGCCACTCAAAAACGCCACAAAATACTTTAACATTTTTAAAAATGAAAATACAGGACAGCTTCAGATTGCTTTAAAAACTAAATAATGCTAGGAATGTAACAATTTTTTAAAAGGAATGAATTGATCAGTTTGCTGTTCAAATGCATTTTGTTTGAATTGCATTGTTGCCTGTCACTCTCCACGCTGCCTCTCACAAGGTTGCACAACATATAAAAACATAAGAACATAAGAATTGCAAATTAAAAGAAGACCAAGGTCCATCCAATTCACCTCCTACCATCCTGGCAGTCGCATGCACATGTTATGTCCCAAACTATATACCGTATTCCAAGATATTAAACATTCATTGCCTGTCTACCTTAATTAAATTGGTACCCACCCAAATTTCCATTCCTAGCTACGCCATTGACACTAATCTCTATTAATTTGCTTTCCACATTAGAGTTGATGCAGCTGTTGTGTCTTCCCTCTTCTTGGCACCCAGATGTAGAGTGGAACCCCTTGGTTGTTCATTCACAGGGAACAGGCAGAGTTGTGCAATGGCCTCACTCCCTCACACCTCCATGCCCCCCAAGCAACGTACAGGATATTGTGTTAGTGGTGCTGCTGTGATGATCTTTATGTTCTGATCTTGGGATACTGTATATAGTTTGGGACGTGAGATATATTTGTGACTGCCAGGATGGTGGAGAGCAATCTGGATGGATCTTTGTCTTATTTTGTCCAGCAATTCTTATAGTCTTATGTTCTTATCTGCAACAAGCTAGTTGAATTCCGGCAACTCTCCAAGTATTGCTATCTGCCAAGCTATTCCTAACACTCTCCGGCATTAGGTAAGAAGCAACAACAACAACAAATGACACTTGTATAGCGTCCTTCACATCAGAAAGACGACACAAGGCGCTGGACAATCAGGGGTTTTGGACCCGAGCTGCGAGTTTAATCAGAAGGGAAGGAGAGCAGGAGGGATGGGGGTGGGAAGGTGGCCAAAGGCACCACTGAAGAGGAAGGTCTTCAGACAGGACGTGAAGGAGGCAAGAGAAGGAGTGAGGCAGAGGGATTGCAGAGTTCCAGAGTGTGGGGGCAGTGGTACTGAATGCCCGACCACCAATGGTGGGGCAGAAAGTGCGGGGGACCTGAAGCAGGCCAGTGTCTGCCGAGCGAAGGGAGCCAACAGGCTGATATGGGGTTATGAGGTTGGAGAGGTGGGGGGAGCAAGACCGTAAAGAGCCTTGAAGGAAAGAGAAAGGGTTTTGTACTCGATTCTCTGAGGAATGGGGAGCCAGTGAAGCCGGACAAGAATGGGGGTGATAGGTTCCTGGAGCCTGGTGTAGGAGAGGACATGAGCTGCAGAGTTCTGAATAATCTGCAGCTTGTGGAGGGAAGAGTTGGGAAGCCCAGTGGGCAGGCAGTTGGCTTAGTCAAGCCGGGACGTAATGAAAGTGTGGATCAGGGTCTCGGTGGCCTGCAGTGAGAGGCAGTGGCAGAGGCAGGCAATGTTGAGGAGGTGTGGAAAGGCAGAATGGGCCATGGCACGAATGTGAGGTTTGAATGATAGCTGAAGGTTAAAAAGGTCACCAGTGTTTCGGATTGGCTCGGTGAGGTGAGGTGAAGAGTGTAGCCATGAATGGTGACAGTGTCAGCGGCTGAGGTGAGGAGCCACCCCCGGGAGCCAAGCAGGAAGGTCTCTGACTTGACAACATTGAGCTGGACTCATCCAGTACTTGATGTCAGACGTGTAGGTGGCGAGATAGAGTTGGGTGTTATCCGCATACAAGTGGAAATTGACCCCATGCCTGCGGATGGCATTACCAAGTGGGAGCAAGTATAGATTGAAGAGGAGGGGACCGAGGACAGAGCTCTGAGGATGCCACACGTGACAGTGCGGGGGCTAGAGGAGAAGCCATTGGTGGCCACAATGTGCAGACGGTGATAAAGGTAGGATCGAACCAGGCAGGAACAGAGCCATTGAGGTGGAGGTGAGAGGAGAGCCGGTGGAGAAGCATAGAGTGGTCAACAGTATTGAAAGCGGACGAAAGGACGAGGAGACAGAGAGAGTCCTGGTTACAGGTGGACAGAATGTCATTTGTCACTTTGATAAGGGCTGTCTCTGTGCTGTGGGCAGCAAGAAACCCATATTGGAGGGGCTCATGGAGGGAATGCTGGGAGAGGAAAGAGTGCAGCTGGAAAATGACGACTCGTTCCATGACCTTTGATAAAAAAGGAAGGTTCGAAATGGGGCGGTAGTTGGAGAGCAGAGAAGGGACAAGGGAAGGTTTTTTTTGAGGGTAGGTATGATAACGGCTGTCTTTAGGGGGATGGGTATGGTTCCAGTGGATAGGGAGAGATTAACAAGGGAGAGGGAGGCAATGAAGTGGAGCTGGGAGGTGAGGAGACGGATAGGGATGGGGTCAAGGGAGCAGGTGGTGGGTTTCATACGGGAAATGATGGAGGTGAGCAAAGAGGGTCAATAGTGTGGAGGGAGGGATGGGGGTGGGGAGCTGGAAGGGGAGTGGAAGGTGGGGACGGGGTGCCGTTGAGGGGCTAGAGGTGGAAGAGCAAATCCCCTTGATTTTATACTTGAGGAGATAGATTGTTGGAATGGAGTGTGTACTCACTCAGAGCTGTAAAATACAGCCAGAACTGAGAAAAAACAGGCTCATAATATCTAAAATCTCCTAAATTAAGATGGCCGTTGGTGCAACTGAAATGCAGATTATCAGGCTACGTCTCTTGCCAAATACAAAATATTAACTACTGTCCAACAAAACGAAACGTTTAACCTTGTATCATGGGACATCCAATAATCACTGCTATTTCAAGTACAAACAGCTGCAATTGTTCAACAAAAGCACGGACTGAGACATGGCAATTACTTCAATCATTCACCAATAACTACATATGTCTGTCTTCTATTAACTGAGTGACAGTGTAAAAATAATTGCTAGCCTTATCATCTGTTTGCCAGCGTTCCATATTGTTAGACTTAAATTTTGGTCAATGTTATACCAGTAATTCCGCCTTAGTCTTAGTCTTCGTCTGTACATTTTGTCTGAAAATTTAAGAATTGTGGAAAATTCTCAAATCCAGTCTCAAACTGGCAGTTTTTTTTTAAGAACTGCGGAAAACCGGCTCCTAAATTCAGTCAGAATTTAAGAATTTTCTGCAATTTTTTGCTTTTTTAACTTTTATGGTATAATACAATAATAATAATCCATGCAATTGGTATTGTGCCTTTCATGTCAGGAGAATATCTTCAAAGCACTTCATAAGAGATACTGTAACGTGGAGTGATGTGGTTTTGTGGGCAGTCAAATGGGCTTTACAGGTTGTTTGTATCCTTAAAGAAGCAGATTTAATAAGAAAAATAACATGAATGTTGAAAATCTAAGACAAAACCACAAAACACTGGAAATAAACAGCAAGGAAAGATAGGAAACACTTGACGTATGATCCCTGATTGTTCAGCTCTGACAAAAGTAGACACCTAGTGTGTTTCTAATGTGTAGATTTTCACAATTTTTTAAACATTTCTTTTGTGTGTGTTTATGAGCGTCTCTGTGTGTTTGCGATTGTGTGTTCCTTTCTGTGTCTCTGTATCTGTGAGTACGTGCCTCTCCGTGTCTCTGTGTTTGTGTTTCTCTATGCCTGTGAATGTGTGTGTGTCTCTCTGTGTCTGTGAGTGTGTGTGTACCTCTCTCTGTGTCTCTGTGTCTATGTGTGTGTATCTCTCTCTGTGTCTGTGAGTGTGTGTGTCTCTCTGTGTCTGTATCTCTGTGTCTGCGAGTGTGTGTGTCTCTCTGTGTCTGTGAGTGTGTGTGTGTCTCTGTGTCTGTGAGTGTGTGTGTCTTTCTGTGTCTGTGAGTGTGTGTGTCTTTCTGTGTCTGTGAGTGTGTGTGTCTCTCTGTGTCTGTGAGTGTGTAGTCTCTGTGTGTAGTGCTGGGCCCTGAGAGGCAAGAGGTGGTGAGCTCCTGTAGCCCCACAGTCAGGACAATGGTCCTGAGTGTCTGTTTTTTGCAGATTTCCAGGTCCTTTGGGCCTGGGCTGGTGTCTCCACCACCAAAATGGGCCATACGGTTTTTGTTAGATAAGAAATTAATCTTTTTTTTGCAACAATGTGTTATTTCCTCAAGTTTACTTTTAATCCACAAAGCGAAAAATTGTAGGTTGCCACAAAAATGTGCCTCAAGAACACCAATCAACTCCCTGCAATTTTCCGTAAAATTTGCCAAATTTCCCATCAATTTTTGGCAAATATTTCTGCACTTTTCTATTGGATCGGGTAATTATCTGCGAAGTGTTTTAAGATGCTTCAATGTAACAAAGTGCTACAAAAGTGCAATTTCTTTCTTATTCCCACCAGTTGAAACTAGAGAAGTGTTCCATTTCCCAGGCGAACATCTTTGCCTTGACAAATACACACGTACAAAGGCATGGAAACTTTAGCAAATGCTTGGCAGCATTATTTTCTACAAATATTATTTGAAGTACAAGGGCCAAAGTCTGATGTTTTCTGGCGAGCGAATTTTGCAGTTCTAATTCATAACAGATACAAAACTGTATCAATGACATCCAGTGACAGGATAATAAACGCAGGTCACAGATGGTCCAGTAAATGTTTATGTACTAAGAATTAATGACCCAATGACCTTAATATTAATGATCTTAACTAAACTTCTGTTTTCTCCTGTCCAGAATACCAATGTCATTCAGTTGTTGCAAAGATCAACATGTTGTCATCTAAGAGTGCGTCTGTGTATAACATTGAGGACTACTTGTCTGCTGCTGGTACTTCTTAGTTTACATACACATATACATGCACATACTCTTCATTCATACATAACACTATGAAACATGTATCCGAGAATCATGAAGTGGTAATGATTGTGATATGTTACTGTAATCGGTTTTAGATGTGCAGCCGCCCTTTCATTAACTGTGGGAGGTTTCCCACCTGTTGTTATTGCCACCTGATCTCAGGCTTTGTGCAGATTGTCATGAATTTGCTTGTGAGCTTTTGATTTTTTTTTGCTACGAATGCTTCTGATCAATTTGTGCATTGATTCCAGTAACCGCTTCTCTTTTCTCCAGGCTATCAGAAACCATGTTTCAGTTTGTCTTTCCGAGTGGGCGCAATCAGTGTTTTTTTGTTGTTATGGGTATGTCAATCTATGGATCTATCAGCCCCCCCCCCCCCCCCCCCCCCCCACCTGCTCCTTACGCCAGCTAACCGCTGCGATCCCCCCTCCCCCCCCCCCCCCTGTCTTTGTGAACACTCCAGGTATTCACGTGAAGGGTGCTGTCAAAAGTGATGTTTTCAGGCACATGCTTGCACAAACTCATGAGGACAAGTCAATACATGGAAGTCTCAGATTAGTGAAAGTAAAGTGGGCAAAGACAGAAATTACAAGGTATATCCACTGGTCCAAAAATGAAAAAAAAAAAAAAATAAAAAAAATAAACTGAAAAAATAAATGTTTGATATGCCCAGGTCTTGAAAAATGGATTTTAAAAAATAAATGAAAAAAAAATGTGAAAAATAAAAAAAAAACCCCAAATGTATGTCTTTATCTAAGAAGTGAATTGTTCAAGAATCACATCTAGTATGCTTATCATTTTCATGAATTTATATTCATATTTATATTCCCCTCCCCACCCGCCCCACCATTGGCGGGAGAGCCTTCAGACACTCTGCCCCCAACCTCTGGAATTCCATCCCCCAGTCACTCCGCCTCGTCCCCTCCTTAGCCTCCTTCAAGTCCCGCCTCAAGACCCTCCTCTTCAACCATGCCATCGGCCACCCCCCTTCCCCTCCCCTCCCTTCTACCTCCCGACCCCAGCTCAGGTCTGAAATTCTGTACTCTGTCCAGCGCCTTGGGACGTCCTCCTGACGTGAAAGGTGCTATACAAATGTAATCTTCTTCTTGTTATATTTGTTCTTCATGTTTCTTTTAATTTCTGCTTATAATCTTTTGCTTGTGTTTTCGTAAACTTCCTAAATACACTCTTGTTGCTTCCTGGTAAATCTCATGAATTTAGATGTAAAATTGAGATTGATAATAAGGCGGCTGTAAAATCCTGGTGAGATAGAACTGTTTCGTATAGAGAAATCCACTGACAAACAGCACGTGAGCCTGATCTCAGAATCAAATTCCCTGAGGCTGTCATTTCCCAGAATCGGAGAATTGGTGACATGATATTTTAAGGTTTTTCACTAATTATATTCAGTCTTTGCCAATGTTCACTGACCTTTCTCTGCACAAAGGGACAATTTGAATCAGACTTCTATGCTGGGATATAAAAAACATTAAATTGATAAACAAGTTCTGCCCGGGTACTGAGAAACACATTTCTAGCAAATGTTGTTTGTCATTAAGCATCGGCAAGGTGACGTTAACTGGTATGGCAAACAAGGTTTCACAAGCCTGGCCTCAGACAAGGATGAGCACAGATCCATGCCAGAAATCAAAGTAAATCTACATGTGACTGTCTCAATGAGGGAGACATTATTGTGGTTTTAAAAGCAGAATTTGTACTTTTAAATGTTCTTTTTCTTCCCAGGGCTCCATGGGCATCCTGTCTCTCAGCAGATCGAATACACGATCTTCACCTTCACTTACAAGTCCTTTTCCTCCTTTGTACCTCCCTACTGATGTGATCTTGTCTAGCCTTGTTCAGACGATTATTATCAGGCGTGTGGAGTAAGGAAACTTACCCAGGTGAAACCTTGGGCAAGTTTCCTTACTTCACACGCCTGATAATAATCCCTCAAGAAAAAATAATAATAATTTGCTCACTCAATCCATGACTGTTTGTGGGACACTGCTGTGCGCAATTGGCCCACAAAATATACAGTCAATTCACTTTACAGTGTATTCTGTGAAGCGCTTTGAGATGTCTAGAAGATGTGAAAAGCGCTATATCAAATGCAAGGATTATTATTATTATTACTCTTCTCACTTCCATATACTCGGGCAATCCATGCCTGCTGCATGTCCCCCATTCCACCTTTGGTGGCTAAGACGTCATCCAACACTCTGGAACTCCTTCTGGAATTGTCATGACTGTGTTTTTATGGGCAAACACGGTAGCCAATTTGTCCTACAGGCAAGGATGTGAATGACCAATTTATCTGAAGGATTATTGGCAAGGACACGAGGAGAAACTTCCTTTTCTTTTCAAAGGCCAATGCCTTTTTTAACTTCCATCGGAAAAGACAGACAGAACCTTAATGTCTTAGTTTAATCCAATGGGCCATCAATAATAGAATTGAACACTCCTGCCTCAGATTTTTGCACAAGGGAGATATAATTCACAGCTGTTCATACATTCTTCTTGATATATATCACCTTTTAGTACAACTTCAAATTAAAAAAATATTATTCCTCACCGCTTTATAGTTCCATTTTCCACACCAAATGCCCATCAATAGTAGGGTAATACCCATTTTAATGATGAGTCATTGTGAACTTTTGCTATGGATAACAATCTTTTAGAAAGTGAACTGCATCTTATACCTAAAGGTATTTTACTTCAACAAATAAGAGCTGTCAGCTGGAAGAACATATTCTTCCATTTACCTGGCCTAAATTTCAAACTAGTATGAAGAGACAAGACCATTTTCAAATCTACTGAAGCAATAGTTCTCCTCTGCTAAAGAAAGTATTTTTGAATCTGTCATGTGATTAGTCTGAAATATAGATGAAACGACATGTAAAGATGGGGGGAACTTTTGACTTGAATCCTATATACAGCAGAACTGTTGAAGTTGATTTTTATTACAATAATAATCCTTGTATTTGATACAGTATCTTATCCCATTACCAAGACATCACTGAGTGTTTCATGGAATCTACTGTAAAGTGTAGTGACTGTGTATCTTTTTAGCAAACGTTGCAGTCAATTTGCACAGGAATGTCTCACAAACAGTGATGAAGTGAATGAATCATTTTATTTGGGGGATTGTTGCTCAGGAGAAACTCCCTTTTCTTTCTGAATAGTGCCATGGGATTTGAATCAATGTCATGTAATGAAATGTCCGCCTGGACTGCGAGTTCAGAGTCTCAACATGGAGCTTGAACCCACAATCTTCTGACTCAGAAGCAAGAGTGCTAGCAACTGAGGTTTACACTTGCCTAACATTTTCTGAGGTATTGTATTTTGGGGTTCTGTTTTTCAGATCAAACAATGGGAGAAAATCTGCGGCAACAATTGGATGGAAAAAAAATCAGGAAAATTTAGAGAAATACATGAACAATCTAAAATGGATTTGTGTTTTCTGCTCAATCTACCAGAGAACACATCTTCCACACCGCAGCTCCAAACAGCGAAGTCACTCCCAGATCATTACCAACATGGGCAGGCAATTTGGGAACCAAGTTTAGAGTTATATGTGAACATGTGATTTTATACCAGTTGCCAAACTGCAACATGCGGCCATCCTGAAAGTCAAAAAAAACACCCATTGGAAAGCAGTAAATGCAGACCTTTAAGCTACCCAGTACAGCATGACATATGTTTCTCCTTTGAAGATTATTTAAAAGATTTTTGAAAATGATTTAATTATGATTTAGTTCCTTCTCAGTCCAGACTTTTATTTGTTCAGACAGATGTCCAACAAATGCAGAACACCCATCACCATGCTTAAGAGTTCCACACATTCATACCACTTTCACCTGGAAATGTCTGTGAATGGAATGGAAGGTGCGCTCTATGCCTGGAAGGAATGCACCCTGCTTACCTAATTCCAGAAAGTATTAGCTGCAGGTTGGCAAGAGCCAAGGCTTGGAGACCCCAGAGTGTATGTCGAGGTACTGCTGGAGTTAACCAGTTAAAATTACATAGGTTGTCATTGAAATCACTGTCTGAAATGCTTTCCACTGCTAGTACAACTAGGATCACCCTACCCACTTAGGCTTTTGCTTGCAGAGTTAACAGGAGCTGAGTGGGAAAAAATCCCTGGTCCCTCCATATCCTGCTGTGAGCCAGGATGAGTGCAGTGTCATCAGTAGTGCCCTGGAATACTGCAGATCCGAGTTCCGAATGGAAGATACAGTATAGCTAAATGATCATGAAAGGTGGTGGGGCAGGGGTAGCTTTGTGAACAAAATTAAACACTTACAGATCTCATGGCTCTTTTCAGAGGAATTGTACAAATGATGTTTCTGAATTTCTTACATCAGAAATTCATAATACGGACTTAATTATGAAATATAGCTTGCCCATTATTTCCCTTCAAAAAATTGCCAAACTCAACATTGTACAGGCTTTGGATTACCAGAAACCCAGAACCCAATATCCTAGCCATGGAAAAGATCACCTTTTATTGTCTTGGGTAATAACTTTGAACTAACTATGTCCAACTGAAATATTCTTAAGAACTTACTATTCATAACTAAAAGATTATTTGGGGTGTGAAGAGGAATATCAGTCGGCAATTACAAAACAACACAGGGCGAGCAGTGTGTTCAGAAAGAAAAGATTTTATGCCTCAGAAATAATATGACTTGTGATCATATTGTAGTTGTTTGGTTTGGAGCCAAGGACTCTTTATGAGAACCACACAGTCTCTGGATAGTGCACAACTGGGGTAACCAAGCACTTCTGTCTAACATGACCTTGTGAGCACTGGGACTTTCTTAACCAAAGTACTATTTATATCATAAACAATGTATATAATGTACCAGAAAGTAAATATGAGAGCTCCTGGTTGAAAGCTGGATCATCTCCCTGATTGAACAGACTTGTGACAGGGACCTGACATTCAACAAAAGGGGATTAAAAAAGATCATTTCAATTAGAACAACATAACTGAGGACAGGGAATGTCATAACCCGGGGCAATTTTGCTGCAGTTATTGCGCGATTGGGCAGTCAGTGTACACTAACTTGCTGTGCAACAATAGTTTCTAATGTACAAACAAGTAGAAGTTAGCTGATGTGTCATTCCATTTTTTTTCCTTTTTTTGCAAGAAATTATTACCCAGAAAGCAGGGGGTAATATTCCCTCCAAAAAAAAAAGGTCGCTCAATCCACGACTGTTTGTGGGACACTGTTTTGTGCAATTGGCTGCCACATTTCGCCCACAAAATACACAGTCAATTCACATTACAATATGTTCTGCGAGTGCTTTGAGAACTCACAACAACGTGATAAGGGCTATACCAAATGCAAGGATTATTATTATTGTCAATATTTTCTTGGAAAGAATTAAATGAATGGTTTAAATTTGGAGCATTATTTATTATTTGGTGTATGATAATATACAAGTCATCCAGATTGACAATTCAGTAACAATTTATGACAAAACCATAGAAATATACAGCACAGAGGACGGCCATTGTGTCCGTGCTACCCTCTTGGAAAGATGTTATTCAGATTCCCACTGCGATTTATTTGAGATTATGTTGAACAGAGGGCAAATTACATGCTACTATCATTGTCTCCTAATCTTAAACTTATTAAAGGAAGTTACAAATACAGAGTCACTACACTTTCTTAAATGGACGGGATGGCATCTCAAAAGTGTTTCACGGGATTTTACCGTAAAGTGTAATGACAGTGTATTTATGATGTGCTACATGCAAAAACTGCAATTCCTGAATACATTATGATTATTCTCAGATACTACTCTGAGTTGATATTCTTTAATACATTTATATTTCAGTTCATCAATATCATCATACAAATATCCCCGAGTCACCTTTTGTTATACAATACTATAATTTCAGTCCTTTAATTTTTGTAAACGAAAACAAATTAATTTTTCTCTGGCTCCAATTTTTTCTGGCTCTTTGAAATACTTTGTTGAACCATAAATAATGATCAACAATGTATTTTTGTATTAATATTCCGGCGTATATTATTTTCCATTGGCTTTAAATTGAATCTATCCCTCACTGGGGTTCTTTTTTATTGAGTGAGGTTACGTCTGCTCACCACATTAGCCGATTTAGCATCTGGAATCGAACCAATGCTTTTCGTTCCAAGTTCGCTTTGTGTGACGATCTCTTGCTGGAATTGTCCCCACTGAACCTGATGCAGAGGATCTATTTTTGCAACTAAACTGCAATGCAATTGTGCACTAAATTCGACTGTTATCTATGCCTCAACTGCAAATTAACGATTTTGATGTTCAGTGAGCACAAACTATACACAAGCAATGGCAAACAATGAAGGAATATAACAAAATGTAAATTCCACCCAGTAAAAATTAAATTTTGTAAATCTTGCTGTATCTGTGGTTAACAATAGTTTAGTACTGGTCTCTCACTTTTGGTTCGTGCATCAGAAACAAATTGCCTTTGCTTAAGATACAAAAACATGTGAGTGAGGGCAATCCTAGAGTTTTGTGGGACATTGCTGAGCACAAATTGACAGCCACATTCACCTGCAGTAGCCACTACACTTTACAATAAATCCTGTAAAGAGCTTGGAGGCATCCTTGGAACATGAAAGGCACTATATAAAATGCAATATTTAAATGGAAGTCACTGGGAGCACTCAGAGAGGAAAGAAGTTCTGTTGTTAGGTCATTGACCGAAACATGAATTCACTTTTCTCTTTCCATAGGTGCTGCCTGACCTGCTGGGTGTTCCCAGGGACTTCTGTTATTATTTCAGATTTGCAGCATCTGCAGTATTTCAGATCATTATCATCATAATCAAAATGGAATGATCTGTACAATTATCAGAAAAAACACAATGTTGAAGCTCATGCACTCCATGAGATCTATCCGTAACTTGATGACAGATAAGCTATTGGCATGTAAAAAACACAGCAAATGGATTTCATTTAAACTAATTTTGGAAGAAGTATGAATGCTTTGGAAGGGCAGACTGAGCCTTTGGGTCATCAATGGAATATGTTATAATTCAAGGTGAAGGGGAAAAATGAACAATAAAAGTAGAAAATGGAGAAGAAATGTATTCCAAGTTAAATTGTTGCAATAGAGCAAGGAAAATCAGGAATTAACGTGTTACAGTAATGGAGCTAGTGGAATTTATATTGACTGAAAACACATAAATTTGGCTAAAATGTCTCAGACTTAATGGGGTTGACAGGCTATCCAAATTGTATACTCTGAACACATAAATAATGTAATTTGTAGTGTCTGTATAATGTCAAAACAACTCAAATAACCTCACAGTCACAATCCGGAAGGGATGTCAGCCTGGCTCAGTTCAAAGGTTGTGGGTTGAAATGCTCTGAGAAGCTGCCCTGCGTGGAGGGTGCTATATAAGCAAGTTGTTGTGGTTGTTGTTGAAGATCCACATTGGGGCTTTGATCTCACAGTCTGGGCATTCCAGTGAAGTGCTGGAGAGTTTCATATTTAGGTGATGCCATTCTTTGGGTGAGATAGACTAAAGTGATGGATGCTAAAGATTCATTTGGTCTTTAAAGAACTAATACTTTCAGCCTTTAACTCACCAGATATTTTATTCTACCATCCATGGACTCCACCTTGATTGGTTTTCTCATCAACAGGACTTGACAGGGCAGACCAGTCACTGGGGGCATGGACTCTTTCCACTTAGCTCCTGTTTACCTTGCAAGTCAAATCCCTAAAAGGTAGGGTAATCCTAGTTGGACAAGTAGTGGGAAAGCTTGCCAGAGTGTGCCTTCAAGGCAATGTTTTAGCTGGTTAATAGTTTGGAAGATAATTGGGAGTCAAAAGTACCAATATTTCACAAACATTTATGTAAATGGCAATAATTTTATCTTTGCTAGCATTGAATTACTTAGGCTTCAGAAGAAGTGAAACTTTTGACGTGTGTCTTTCTATGAGAAGAAAGTCTGCAGTTCCACTTGGACCTGACGTTTGTTGATTTTATAATAGGATCAGTATGTAAATCTCCTGACAAGCACGGTCCTCAAGAATGCAGGTCTTCCTGCCAGACATAGAGTGCAGCCAAGTAGACAAGAAAAACAACTTCTCCCATGCAATGAGCGAATTAAATTAATCAAATTAAATTGAGTCATTTAAATGGAGGTTTCAAGAGATTGTTGTTAATTAACTGGTAAGTGTGAATTGTTTAAGGCATGAGAGCAACTGAATTTTGGTCTCTCTCAAATGTAATGCTTTCCGTCAAATTCCATCATTTAAAATAATTTGTCAATTTATTTGAAGGTACTGAATTATGCTGAACAGCTAAACAGATAATATTCCTTTGAACGTTGAATAGATTTTTTGTCATCCATCGAGCTACAGAAATAAAATCTATTTCATCTTATATCAATAATGTTTTAGGTTTATAAGAATTCAAATGAACTCAAATGTGATCCATTCAATTTGGTTCAGATTGTTTTTCAGGCTATTTATATTGCTTACACCAAATATCAGGGTGCATAACTGCAATACCAGAACATTTTACAATATCACAAGAAGCTTTCTCTTCCTAGTGCAGTCCTGTTGCTTGATAGTTAGAGCTCTCGCCTCGTGAGAGGACCTGATTTCAATTCCCAGGCATCTCTGTTCACCTATCAGTAAGTAGGAACCCGGTTGTTAGTCTATTGGCGGATTACTTTTCTGGCGGCCCTTCACGCCCCCCACGTGAAGGGCGCTAAATAAATGCAAGTTGCTGTTGTTGGACATAATCTGCAGGATGTATTTTGAGTCAATAGTATAGACCACAACATGAAACAAAGGGGAGCAAAGGGTAAAGAATATAAGAGAGAACAAAGTTTAGCACAAGTCCTTACAATAATTCAATGTATACATCTCTTATCTATGGATTTCCAGCACAGATCCCAGCCCCTTGTTCATTGTTAGAAAAAGCACATTACTCAAATAAGACATTTCAATAACCGCATATGGAATTCAGAGGACATTCTAAGCCATCTGGCTAGGACTGATACCGTCTGTCAGTAAAGACTAAAAGGGAACGTTTAACAAGGTGCATATCGCGTGCTTGGGATTTGCCATTTTCTCTGCCTGTTTTTAATCATTGAAGAATAAAAAATGCATATCTGTTCTCTGATATAATTAAGAAAGAAAAGAAAGAACTTATACTTTTATAGGACGTTGTCACATCAAATCCTCTCAAAGCACTTGACAAGTTTGGTATTCACATAAGGCCAGCTGATTTCATGGGTTATTATCACTTCCTAAAATGCCAGCATGCTATTTTTAGATGAGGTCCTGTTATATAGAAGGCAGGTAAAGCTCGTTCAGTGTTGCCTCATTTGGACTGCCAAAAAAAGGAATGGCCATAGAAACCTGCTTTAAATCACTCAAAGATGAATTCCGATATGAAAAAAATGGATACAAATTTTGCATCTTCATCATCTCTACCTAGAATGTGTTGCAGCTGAGATTGATGACGGTTTCCTTGCTTTCACATAATTGTTCTGCTCTGTGTGCACATTTTGATGTCTTGTCTATGCTAAGCTGAAACATCAAGTTACTACACAAAGGAAAATTGAGTACTCACCTTTGTACAATGGGAATCCAGGAACTTGGTGCTTTGGTTAAAAATCTGCAATAAGGATGCAAAAAGATCAATTTGGAAAGTAAGCCCTAGCAAATGATGACAATCACGGCATTTAAGAAATGCACTATTTTCTCCCAGTAAACCCACACACTGAACAGGATAGTTAATACATTTTAAAGCACGATTGTTTGTTTAATAAAACCTCCAAAAGCTTCCACATACCTCCTTGCCTTCCACTTTATCAGTTCCAAACACTGGGCATATCTTTTCCAGTTCAATCTCAGAGTGGCCTGCATTCCTGCTTTGGACTCGACTGATTAGAAATAAATTCACTGAATAAAGTAGGTAGACCTAACACATTTTATTTACTGACGAGGCTGAATTGTGAATAATCATCCTTGCATTCCATAGTGCTTCACATGATTGAAGTACAGTGACAACAAACAGCCACAGCATGAATGCAAATACTGACAATGTCTATTCCCAACATCTTGCAACATTTAATAAGGTGAGCTTTACACATGCCAAGTGGAGAGGGTTGTGGATGATGTCAAAGGGATCTGTGGGCGAGGACCTGCTGGTAGCTCGGCAAGGAGGGCATTTGAAACATCAAGTTTGATGATGAAGGGTTTCAACTGTCTTGGGGGTAAAATAGGGAGACACACTCTTGATCAAGATAGGATGTGAAGATAAACAAATGTAAATCAAACTGAGTTCTGAGTTAGCCAGAAGCAGGAAATCAGAGCATGAGGCATCGGTAGGAACCAAGTGGGATGGCTTCCATCATGTCCATTTTACAGGAACCTGATGTTCATCAATTTAGTATTATTTTTTAGTTTTTTTTAAGCGATTATAACCCTCAGAAAAGTGATCCGCCAATCGACTAACAACCGGATTCCTACTTACTGTTCGGTAAACAGAGGCATGTATGGTAAGGAAACTTGCCCAATGTTTCGCCCTGCCCAGGAATCAAATCCAGTTTAAAAAGTAATAATATGGGCCTGGAGCAGTCAGAGACGGCACCTGGTTACCATATATTTCAACTGTGGCTTCAGACAGCAGATTATCTCCAATTAAAGCAAACCAGAGCCCAAGTGTTACATTCCATTGTGTTTATTTCTTTATTTCCTTTTGTTTTCTCTTTTTAAACGCCTGAATGTGAATTCACCTAACATTAGAGATTTAACCCCTGCACACACTATTTCAAAGGCTGAGGTTTCATTCCTACCTTTTACTTGTAAGAATGTGGGTTTCATAGAGGAAAATATTGCGTAGCTTTCTTAAACAATCATTTTTAAATCATCTTTAGTCGTGCAAGAAAAAGATTCTTCTTAATGATAAGACTGTGTCCTTTATGAGTCAGCATTTGCTGGAAATGTTACAAAACAAGCCACCTACGCAGAGGTTGTTGGAGGTTTATGGATGAGTCCGACATTTATAGCATAAGAAACAGCTAGAGGAAAATAGTGAGATCTCTGAATGTGAATTGGAAAATTATGTTATATTATACTACTCTGCGTCACAGAGGGATGTCGTCTTGGTATTATCATGGACAATAATATTCTTCTTAATTTACTTCCAGATTTTGATAGAAGAGTGAAGCAAAGCAACGCAGTAATGGTTCTGGGTCATGCAACTCTCAGAACCAGGCAGGGTGCCAATTGTCCATTCATCAGCCCTTCTTCTGTCAGATGGTAATTACTTGATGAACAATAGGAGAAATGTCACGGCCTCTTCTTTTTAATTAATGCTCTACCTCTTTCTTATAAATATTTGGTGTAGATAGTCTGAGTGCATAGAATTTGTGTAAAATAAGACGCTTTCGCTTTAGGCGCAATTATTGTCTAGGGTCCAGAATGTAATTTTAAAACGGTACAGCCTTGACAACACGAGGTCTGTTACCTGGGGGAGTGTTGCAACAGAAAAAGCGAGAAAGGGTCACTCAAGTCCTGGAGTGGGAACCAAGAGATACATTGGAAGGGGAGGAGATTGGAAATGGAGGGGAAAAGTATCAGTGGAATACATTGGAAAGGGGAGGAGGTAGAAAAATATATTAAAAAAAGGGGGTTTGTTGAACTCAGGGTCGCTCTTCGGCCTTAGTGTGATTAAGGAGATAAGTGGCTGATCTGAGAGCCTTGCCTCCAGATCAAAATTGTTCTTTCTTTGTCTACTAACTTTACGTAAAGCTGCTGGTGTCATAGTTATAGTATCAGGATTTTCCTATTTCTTAACGTTGCGACCATTTAGCAGTGTAAGTGAAGCAGAGGGTTTTAAGGACCAAACCATTGAGTTTTTTAGACAGTGCATCTCGAGTCTGTTAAATTCAAGGAGGGAGGGAGAGACACAAATAGGTTGCAGAGGAAGTCAGCTGTCTGGTAGTGCAAGGGATGCTGACTGAAGCATCCCATTGTTGTGTTATAAGGCACTGGGATTACCTGTGGTTGTGTTAATTCTCATTTAGTGGAATTTCACTTAAAGAGGGAACTTACACTACTCAGAGAAGGATCTACACAGAGGCACCTAGTACACAGTGCGCTTTGTCATAACGCGGGCATACATTTAGGGGTGAGAACATCGCAGAACCAATTATTCTTAAACACAACCGTCACCAATTTACATTGGAATCACATGAATTAAATGACAGGCTTCTAACTGCTTGCTGTAGATAACAGATGCAAACTACCTTAATTGATCAATGGAAAAATAACTGAAACTTTAAACCCAGGTCTGTAAATACCATCACTGGCATCAGGTTCTCAAAAACACACAGAGTGATGTTGATGATAATAATAATAATAATGATCCTTGCATTTGATATAGCACTTTTTCACATCTTCGAGATGCTTCACAGAATATATTGTAAAGTGCAATAATAATTTTTCATTTGATACAGTGCCTTTCACCTCTGTAGGATGTCTCAAAACACTTCATAGGAATTACTCTAATGTGTAGTGACTGTATTTTGTAGGCAAATGTGCCCAATTAGCACACAGCAAAGTCCCACAAATGGTCATGAAGTGAATGACTGATTTTTATATGCAAGATTGTTGGCCAGAACATCGAGAGAAGCTCCCTGCTCTTTTTGAATAGTTCCGTGGGATCTTTAACGTCTACCTGAACAGGTCCTGTGTTTAACATTTCATCTGAAGGACAACACAGCTGACAATGCAGCACTTCCCTAGTATTTGAATGTCAGTATAAACTATAAACTCAAAGTGCTGATGCAGGGCTTGAACGCATAATAATAACAATCTTCTGACTCAGAGGCAAGAAGGATACTGAATGAGCCAGGCCCACAGTAGCAGAGTATATTGTAGAGAATCTCAGGTTTGAAAGATGTAAAACTGAGATCCACAAACTAAGGTATAAACACAGAAGTCGCTGGGAATACGCAGCAGGTCAGGCAGCATCCATGGAGAGAGGAAAATGAGTTAACGTTTCAGGTCAATGATCTTTCATCAGAACTGGGGGATGATGGAAGGGAGCAGCTTGAAGCATAGTGAGATGGTGCTTGGTCCACAAACTAAGGAATGGATTGGAACACTGTCCATCCACCTCTGCCAGATGAGCTTAGATCCATCCCAAACTGGTTGCACTCTCATCCAAGTGCAAGGGTCCTAACTAAGATGAACTTAAGAAATCACAACTCCACTATACTTGAATCAGCAACACAAAACCGCTCGCATGTTTGGCATTTAATTATCAGTGGTATTAGGAAAGCTAAAAAGACTGAAATAAAACACTGCGACATTTTATGGTAAATTTAAACCCCAACTGAAATCTAATAATTAAAAATTCCATAAGTCGCTTGAAACAGCAAATAGCACAGTACAGCCAGGTATAAATGATTCTCATTGAATTACCATTCATGTTATGGGCAGACCAAAAAACTAAAGTATATTTATTTTCATATCCAAAGTATAAATATGTGACAGAGCAAAGCAAAAAAAGATAAAATGAAAATTAGCAAGGACCATGTAATTCTGCAAATTTTCATCAACGTGTACAGCTAGATTTTATATATGTAAATAAAGGGTAACTAGGTGGAAGCATTACACTAATATTAATAAAATCCTTGCATTTGATATAGTTCCTTATCACATCTTCAAGACGTCTCAAAGCACTTCACAGAATATACTGTAAAGTGAATTGACTGTTGCGCACAATGTTGATGAATGGAGCAGAAGAGTTATTTTGTGGACTGGACTCAAAGTTTGAGGGCCATAAATGGTTTATGCCCAGCAAGGCACTGAGTCGCAGACCAGAAAGATTCCAGGATTGACCCATCCTCTGTGCCAAGTTATCTGATCTCAACCAAGGCAGCAGTGAACAGTGGTACAATTGGTTTCAACAAGCTAAGCTAGCCAGGGAAGTTACATTTTTTTTACTATTCTTGATCACTGTCTAGTGGTTCCTGCTGTTATAGAAAAATGGGAGTAGACTTTTCAGTCCACTCACCCTGTTCTCCGATTTTATTTGGACATGGTAGATCTTTTTATCGCATTTCCTCACATCCATTAATATTCTTATTTCACAAGTATCTACATCCTTTATAGTTAGTTAATTAGGGATCAGTTGCAATGCTTTCAATAGTCAAATTGTCCATTGTCTCAACTCTCTCATTAAGGGCCATTTAGACGAGGTACTGAAAGGCTTTTAACATCAGTGGAGTTTTATCCAACGTGCATCGCCATCTTTAAGAGAGAAAATTGGAAGGAAACCCAACGAATCATTGCAACAAACGTATTCATTCTTTTTCTGAATAGTTACTTCATAGAATTGTTGATTGTTTTTTGGTGTCATAATGACATGCTGATTCCAAGAAAAATAATTTGGTCATTTACTGTCACAGCCGGTATGGTGAATAAATGACTAGCAGACATTTACGAAAGAAATTAAGAGCAAAATTTCCATCTCGTAAAGATGTAGAGGACTATTCAATAAGAACTATGTGCAGTTATGGACAGTGTAATTGCTGAATCCAACTTTAATTCATCCAGTAACATGTTTACTTTTAGGTTTCCAGTATATAAAAAAAATCAAGTTTACTAATAATTCTTCAAATCAACCTCAATGTGACTGGTATTTATTAATGAAACTTGAGAATCTAGGTCAAGATCTAAGGCCCATTGGCCCAGTGTAAACACCAGCACAATCTATTTGGGCCAAATGACCCGCTTCCGTGCTGATCAGTCTATATAAATTTATGTGCAGTTTACCAACTGGATTGAAATGAGTTGCAGAGAAAGAAGTCAAGAAGTAATTAGTTAATGCCAAGATTGTAGCAGGAAAGCAAGCCAGAAAGACAAGGAGATCTATGGTCTAAAGATTTTTGTTTATAATGACAATGTGGATTCAGTGGGGAGAAAAATCTAGAAAATTTAAACTCTGAGTTAAGAGTTTGTAGCAAGAAAAGAAAAATTTAGTTTATTGGGAGCTGTTTATGCAAGAGTAAATAAGAGCACCCCGTAATTTAACCTTGAACAGCTCTCAAAAATATAATATCCTTTCCAGTTTTCAAACTCAATATTTGCAACCACCGTTACTGTTTAGTCTGCAACATTTGGGATCAGTGAAAGAAAAAACGCTGCATTTTTAAAAAAAACACGATTGAATGATCTGTGAATTCAGTTTTTTTTTAAAAATGATCCAATGTTGCACGTTGGGACTCCAGTTTGAGTTTCTGTTGAATTTAAAGCAGGTATTTGTTTTGTGGCAGAAATGTATAAGTGGATGAGAACTATAAAGGGCAAATAAAAATGAAAAGTTAATAGTCCAAAACCCTTTGCGACTAGCCCTATTCCTTTAATGATCATGATCAAGATGAAGGAGCAACAAACACCATTGATTTAATTTATGTGTTCTAGCCCAATGCTAATATTTAATTCATCTTGCACCACTAATGTAGCCCAGATGACCTGACTGATAAAATAACAGATATTCTGTGTAGAAAGCTGGCCCAAGAAAAATGTGTGGAGGGAAGAGGCCACTACTAAACAAAATGAGAATCATCAGAAAAGGATATCTTAATGGGTTCAACATTAACACCAGTTAAATGGAGAAAATTGTTTTGGAAAACATATCTAATCTGCATTAATCTAATTTACACAACAGCACCAATCAAAATGAAAAAAATACATTTGAAAAAATTAGATCTAAAGAATATTTTAAAAGTAAAGATTTCCTCAGAACTGCTCTTTGAGAATGTGTTTCTTCATTTAATAAATAAAACATCTAATAAATGGCATACAATTCCACTGGTTGAAGAGAAGATTATAATAATGAATAATCCTTGCATTTGATGTAGCACTTTAGCATGTCCTTGAGACATCTCAAAGCACTTCACAGAATATACTGTAAAGTAAACTGATTATATTTTGTGGGCAAAACGCGGCAGCCAATTGCGCACAGCAGTGTCCCACAAACAGTTGTAGATTGAGTGACTAAATTATCTTAAGACATTGTTTTTGAAGGATTATCCCCAGAAAAGCAATCCGCCAATCGACTAACTACTGGGTTCCAACTTACTGCTCGGTAAGCAGAGGCGGTGGAGTAAGGAAACTTGCCCAACGTTCCACCCTGCGGGGAATCAAACCCAGGTCCTCTCGCTTGTGAGGCAAGAGCTCTAACCACTGAACTACAGGACTCCCTGAATGGATATCATGGATAGCAATCTTCAATGAAACCTCTATTCTTAATCCCTCAAAGCACATCATTTTGCACAATAAGCAACAATTAAAACCACTAATAAGCTGATTTTTATATTAAAACGTGCATGGGATCAAGTTGAATTGTCACTGAATGCAAAAGACTAAAAGGTTTATTAAATGAAGATGAAATATGTTTTGCTTGGAAATGGAAGCCTGTGTTTTGATACGACTGAAATTGTTCTCAACTGGATTAGTTTTGCTCCCAATTGAATGTAGTTGTGGAATAAACATGGATGGTGCAAGGCCAAAATATGGTGCTGGATTCAGGTCAACTTAAATGAAAAATACTTCAAGCATTTACATCAAAACACCTTAAAACACAACCTTGGGGTGGAATCGAGCATTGTTCATCCCAAAACAATCTCTCTCTCACTCTGTCACTGAAATAGTGTTTAAAAGTTAAGAAATCTAGATTCAATACTTATAAGAGACATTATCACAGCTTTAGACAATATATACCTCTTTCCCTCACCGACCATTTTTCAAGTAATAAAAACATGCTACTTTCATTGAGAAACAGTGCCACCCACTGCCTGTGAAATGCACAATCCACAGGATATAGATCCGTCTAAACCAACCAGTTTACGGGTTTTCATCAATACTATCTTTCATTGTGAAATCAATAAAATGTGCAGTTGTAGGTGAATAATGGTTACCAAATGTCTAGCAGTGAAAATTCTATAGGATGATTCAGATGGAGTACTCTGTATGGTGAAATATCTTTCTTTCTTTTTCATTTACTTTTGTTTAGAAAACATTTTGATTACTAAAATTATTCATAGTGTATTTTACATAAACCAAATGTCTCATGGTGCTTTACAGAATGAGATTCATTAGAAATTGAGTGAATATCCTAATTTGTATTAACTACAGTTTGTTATGGATCTAAGTCAAACAGGTTTCAATAGTTGTTCATGTCAAGAGTTGCCCCAAAAAAAGGAAATGGCCACCTAATACAAATCAAAAAGGAGTTAAATTCAATTAAGTAAAATAAAATTTTAATAAATAAGAAATCACATCAGTCTTATTTCTTATTTACAAAGTGTCTTCTCTGTTTTGCATTCTCAGCAAAAACACATGAATGTTTCAACTGATTCATATCATTGGCTAGTTTTTCTTCCTTTTGACACCAGCACAAAGTCACATTTGGCATTGAAAGGAATTGGTTTAAACCGCAGACAAATCAGATTCTTTGCGGTCAGATGTTAGGGGAGAAAAACATTCCTTTGCCTCTTTGAACAGAGAAACCACATTCAGGAACATTCACTGAAAAAGCAAATAATAATAATTTATGCTGATGAATAGATTTCAACAGTTGAACTACAGTACCTGTTGAATGTTAACATTTTTTATCATGCGTACTTGGATATAATGGAGCATAAATTTACATTTAGAAATGTGTAACGTACCCATTAGCAATTATCCAGATGTCCTGGAAGCAGTCCCCATTCCCCAAATCATTATTATTGACAATGGGTATTTGATTGGCAATTAGTAAGATTGAAGCTTCAATCTTAATTTTTTTGTTTAATAAAACACCACATTCTTGCAAACCAGCATTTGCTGCAATCTGCGAGCCAGATGTCAAACCAATTACTTGGCTTCAAAGATATTGAGAGCAGTGTTGAGAAGGAGTCTTCGCAAGCACATCCGTTTTAATATTCTACTCAATATGAGTATATCGTTTGTAAACTCTTGTTACACACCTGGCTGCTCCACCCTGTGATGGTGGTGGTGGTGGTGGGGGGATAACATTCAAACTTTGAAAGAACTAAATATTTATCCTTCATCTAAGTATAAACCAGAATGTACATTTCCACGTAGACATGTAGTTCTTTGATGTATAGCAATAGGTAAAGGCAGTGATACCCAAACCTGTACAGGGTCCTGAATCTGCCCAAGTTGGAGCATTGAGTACAATCCTTCTTGCATTATTTCACTCAATTGTATAGTGTGACATTGGAAAGTATACAACAAAGGGATAGCTGAATTTATAGCATTTGAATTACAAAGAGTGGTTTATACAGAATTGAGAACGGTAACAGCGTTGAAAGGTAGGAGTGATCTTATTTAAAGATTCATGATCTTAAAAGGTAAACAAAAGCCCAATGACATTTAAAAGTCAAACTGCAATAAGGGGACATTACTCAAGCTCAGGAGGATGAAGTTGATCAGCCAGTTCAGATTTGATTTACATGGAGCGGTGAATACGTGAACATGGAATTCACAGAGATTTTGCTTGGACCTTTCTGATGTCTCTGCAGCATTTCGGAGCATTCCCTATGTAAAAGGTGCTATACAGGTGTACCTTGTTGCTGGGATTAAGTTTTAGCATTCCATTTGCAGAAGAACTATCTCCCAGTGCCTTCGCCTTGCCTCCTCTTTCCTCCTTCAAGGCCGGTCTCAAGACCTTTCTCTTTGACCGTGCCTTCAGCTCCCCTCTCGACTCTCTACCCCCTCCTCGCTCCCTCCCTTCCCTCCCCTCACCCTGACCATTTCCCCCCTGCTCGGGTCCTGACCCAACTGTACAGCGCCTTGGGACGTCCTCCCGACGTGAAAAGCGCTCTATAAATGGAATCTTGTTGTTGTTGAACTTGTATGAGAAGTCACGTTTTGATCTAGAAATTGGTGATTACAGCCGACTGCATCCAAGTAAAAGTATTAGTTCGAAAGGTTGATTTGGAGCTTTTTGCACCAGTTACATATTTGAACTATTGATTATTATAGCAAAAGATCATCTCTCAAATAGGGTGCTTAGATTTTTATTTTTAATAGTAAATCGTCAACAAGAAAGGATGTCATTTTGATTTGGAAGAGCTCAGAGATCCTGATTGTACTTAGCTTTGGCTTAGTTGGTATCAATTTTATGGCTGCATCAAAAGGTTGTAGCAGACCCCTCAGGGCAGTACCGGGGAGCACAACATTGTTAGAGATGCCATCCTCTGGATAAGGTACCAAATAAAAGTTCTGCCACTTCTCCCGTGGGATGGTACAGACCCCCATTACACCCTTCAAAGAAACTGAAGCTTTGCCTAGTATCTTGGCTAACAATCCTCCAAATAAAGTTATTCACATAATTGCTTTTGTGGTACTCTGTGGAAAAATGCCTGCCATATTTGGCCTTAGTTACAAGTGATAGAATCACCGGTGAAGAATCTCAAAACGTTGCAAGATGACAAGCGCAATATTAAATATGATTATCATTCCAAAAGTTGGTGATGGGATCAAATGCTGGCAGAGACTCATACATAATAATAATAATAATAATAATCCTTGCATTTGATATAGCGCTTTTCACGTCGGGAGGACGTCCCAAAGCGCTTCACAGAACACACTGTAAAGTGAATTGACTGTATATTTGTGGGTGAACGCGGCAGCCAATTGCGCACAGCAATGTCCCACAGACAGTCGTAGATTGAAAATGACCAANTTTTTTTTATTATTGTTTTTGGTTTTGGAGGGATTATTATTAGGCGTGTGGAGTAAGGAAACTTGCCCAAGGTTTCGCCCTGCCGGGAATTGAACTCAGATCTCTCGCTTGCAAAGCGAGTGCTCTAACCACTGAGCTACAGGACTCCACACATGCAGTCAAAGGTGAATTCTGATCGGTGCACTTGTTGATTATATGAAAAACAGTTCCAACATCACATGAAGATTCAGAACAAAGTACAAGGGAAAAGGACTCTTATCAAAGCACAATAACCAAAGTACAATAAATTGTTGTTTAATAACAGTACACAGTACAGGGTTTCCTTTTAATAATTTGTAACTATAGTCATGCTTTTTATTAAAACATCACCTCTCTTGGTATTTGGTGAGATGAATCGAATTCATTCAATATGGGTTTCAAAATCATTAAACAAACATTACACAAAGACCCAATAACTGAATTGAATTTATTATAAATTGACAAAGAATTGAGCAACGTGTTGTGCAGTGTCAGTTTGATACATTTGTATGTCTGTTTTAAATTGCAGACAGTTTCAATAATAAACCAAACACTAAAATGTATTTAAGTCTTTAGTGTGTTAGTTGAGCAGCAAAGATGTAGTCGTTGAAGGTCTTAATCAAATTAACTTCTATCAGTTTAGCACAGCAACCGAGTGCATGATACAGAATACGCATTTAACCAGGTAGCAGTTTAATTCTGTGCAGCGAGAAAGTGTACAGGTATACAGGCAGGTGGATTACCAATGTTCTGCATCAAAAATATATATCGCAGCTTTGCATGTAAGATTTCCCTTGAAAGTGCATCTCGTGTTGAATTCCTGACCTGTGATGCCCGGGGTGGGGGGGGGGGGGGGGGGAGAGGAGAGGAGAATCTGAAACTAAGATATGGCATGATAGAGCCAATACTGACAATGACAACTTGCATCAACATACGGACAGAGGGCAGGGAAAAAATACACCCCTTCTCCCGATTGGAGATAGGAAAACAAAAATTAGGACAATGGGGGCAGAGAGATAGAGCTTTAGGAACAGTGGGAAATGATATCAGAACATATAAGAAATGCTAGACAAAAAAAGACCAAGGTCCATCTAGTTCGCCTTCCACCTTCCTGGAAGTCGAATGTACAAATGTCCCAAACTACCTATGTACTATATCCCATAATGTTATTTCCTAAAAGAAAACTAGTAAGAGCATAATGTTCCATCTATGACACAGTATACAACTCTGATGTATATTTTGACTTGCAGAAGCATATTTCAGACAATATATCTTGATTTAAGAGTAAAATAAAATCATGTATTCATATACTCTTGGAGAACATTCATTTCAGATATGCAATCCTAAAACAGCTGAACCTCTGTGAGCTACTTAACGTCAAGTTTCGGTCATTCCTTCCAAACAATAAAATGACTTCCCTTTTCACTTTTGTATTTCAAACAATTAGGTGAGTCACAATAGGAAAATGAACTTATTCTGCATGTCAAAGAATGAACAATATTATTATGCCAATATGTTCAAGAATGTAAACTGGAACCACCCACTTGCCATTTTAGCAACTCATTAACAATTATGCCTCACCATATTTATCTAATAGCAAACCATGATACTTCATAATGCAGTAGTAGAAGCATTCTTCATTCTTTAGACATTATGTTCCATCTATGACATCGAAACCATTCTTTAAATGTAAGTCTTATATGTATTTTGACTTGCGGAATCATATTTCAGACAATATTGTACAATTTGTTGCGTATACCTTTAGCAAGTATCTTCAGAAAAGTGGGAGCAAATGTAAGTAAATTAGTGCATCAAATACCTAATTTACTAAACAGTGATAGAATAAACAACAAAAACAAAATTACATTTGTATAGCACCTTTCACATCAGGAGGACGTCCCAAGGCGGTAGACAGTCAGGGACTTGGACCCGAGCAGGGGGATTGGGATCAGGGAGGGTAGGGGGTGGCCAAAGGCTCAGTCAAAGAGGAGAGTCTTGAAGAAGGCAAAGGAGGGAGCGAGTCTAAGCGAATGTGGGATGGAGTTCTAAAGGCTGGGGGCAGAGAGGATGAAGGCCTGACCGCCAATGGTGGAGCGGGCTGGACGAGGGGAGGTGGAGCAGGCCGCCACCTGCTGAGCGGAGGGAGCAGACAGGATGATTATGGGTTTAGCAGGTCACAGAGGTAGGGAGAAGCAAGGCTGTGGAGGGCCTTGGAGGCAAGGATGAGGATGTTGAACTCTATTCTCTGGGGGATGGGGAGCCAGTGAAATCAGGTGAGGGTGGGGGTGATAGGATCAAACATCTCTTAAAGATTTGAAAATGATGAGACTTTCAGTCACTTTACAATTCAGTCAATTGCACTTAATTTAAATACCCAATATTTACTGATTTGGACAGATGTTATGAATAGGACAAAAACATTGAGGAGAAAAAGGTCAAACAATTGTACAAGGCTCTACATGTACAAGATAACTAACTTAAATTGAAACAAATGCACAAGTCCACAAAATGTGGAAACGTTTTTTTTTTAAATTGACAACTTCTGGATGGTCTGAAAATCCAAGTGGAAATAAACAAAATGCTTTTCCAATATCAATTCCACATACCCCTGACTTTAATTGGTCATTCATTTAATTCTGGAGATACACTATGCTATTGCAATCCATAATTTTAATTAAATTATCCTCTAAGATGAAATAAGGAATTAAACAGGGAATAAAAAGAGACCGACCTCTCTGAAAGATATTTCTATTTACTTCGAGCACATCTCATAAGACAATTAGAAGGGCATTCTTGAGGCCCTGCTCCAGAGGATACAGTAATTGGCATCTCGAGTATTTGTGCTATCCTGACATGAAAGTCAAAAGAAAATTACTGTTGAATTGAGCTTTATATTATTTACCCAAGGTTATTAGGAATCAATGTTAGTGTTGAGGATGTCAATGTAGATCCTTAGGATATGGATTGACACAAAGATTAATTTGTGGGCTTGCCTATTAGATGAGGGAGATTCTTGGTCTATTGCGCTGGAAGGAGTCTTGTCCCACCATATTGCTTTCTTTCACCCTGTTTTGCGAAGCGTTTATAGGAAATTGGAATATAGAGTTGTGGTATGCCACAGGCTACAATGATAAACACTAAGGATGAACTACAGGAATGGCCAAATTATAACAGCAACACGTAACACGACCTGGTGCTGCATTTTTAAAATGAAACAAATCTGGATTTTTTAAAAAAAAACTTTAAACCCAAAACAAATTATTCGGGTAACAGGCTGAAAATTGCATGTTTTCTTCCACTTGTCAAAATAGTGCTACAAGTGATAAATGCAACAAAAACAGAAAATAAAAGAACCAGTAAGAGCAGGGGGCAACCTTTTAAGAGTGAAGACATTGAAATTTACTTTGAAGCTATAGTCTCAAAGTTTTTGATACCACTGTGATTTGCCAGTTGAATAACTTGCCTCACCCATGTATGTGGATGATGGTGGTGAAGAAATAATGTAATAATCAGATCTAGTAGGTTTTGAATCTATAATAATTCTTGCATTTGATTATAGCTCCTGATCACGTCTTCATGACGTCTCAAAGCACTTCACAGAATATACTGCATAGTGAATTGACTGTATTTTGGTATTTTGCAGGCGAAACGCAGCAGCCAATTGCACACAACAGTGTCCCACAAACAGTCATGGATTGAGTGGCCAAATTATTATGATTTTTTTTAGGGAATTATTATCCCCGCAAAAGCGAACTGCCAATCGACTTAATAACCGGCTTCCTACTTACTGCTAGATAAACAGAGTCATGTGGAGCAAGGAAACTTGCTCAACGTTTCGCCCTGCCGGGAATCGAACCCAGATCTTTCGCTTGCAAGGCGAGTGGTCTACCCACTGAGCTACAGGACTCGATGAATTATACCATAATTCAATGATAAAATCACAATTATGTTCCATATGAAATCTCTTTTCATTGTACCGGTATAATGGCCTTTTATCATTTGATTAGAAACTGCCCAAGTTGCATAATTACTGAGCAGTTAGTGCATAATTTTAACTGTTGGAAATATTTTCTCTGCATTTGTAATAAAAGCTTTAGAGGTAAGAATTTTAAATTCTGTTACACTCCTACGACAAATATGGTCAAACAATGTCATGCTTTCCTTTTACGAATGTCTAATCAACAATATTTCTCAATGGGATTTCTAATTAATTTTGACCTCTGCATTGATTTTACAATTGAAATTAATTCAGAATTAAAAGGGCAACATTTCTTCTTCTGATAATTTACCAGAAACTCAAAAGTCACCATTTCCAACCTAGGCTTCAAGGGTGAACTGAGCTTTCCATTACATTGACATATCAGTTCAGTAAGAGAGGTAACCTTTGTCCCGCCTGTGAACTAAATTTGGATCCCTCCTCTGAAAGGAAGATTGAGAATTACAACACACTATCAACAACAATTTGCATTTATATAGCATCCTTCATGCAGGGTAGCATCTGGAAGCGCTTTACAGTGGCAGTCTGACTACGAGCGTATATACTGTTCTGAAGCTTACAAGATAGCAGCACCTCTTTTGGCAAGTTTCCTTCCTCCAAACATAATGCAAATACAGTCACAAACAGTCGTGGATTGAGTGACCCAATTTATTATTATTTTTCCTTGAGGCATTATTATCAGGCGTGTGGAGTAAGGAAACTTGCCCAAGGTTTCCCCCTGCCGGGAATCAAACCCAGGTCTCTCGCTTATGAGTTGAGTGCTCTAACCACTGACTCCCATCAGCAAATCATACATTTTTAACCGATTCTATTAATGTATACTTTTTCTATCTATTTGGAGCTAACATATTAATCAATTCTGCAGTCTTCCCACGTGTCTGCAATAAAGACTACACAGTTATTTCGCAAATACAAGCAGAACTCAACACAGCATATCACAGATACTTGCTGACCATAGGGAATTGTCCTTGAAGGACAAGTCTAATCCTATACTTTAATCAAATGTTCAACCAGAGGGTAAATCTTTTGGCAGTGTTAACTTGGAAGTCAAGTATTTTGACAGCAAAGTCGATGACACATTCCAAATAATCGTCACGAAAATAAACAAACTGCAATTCACGTTACATCCTGATCCTTATGGGATTTGCGCACTGAAAAGATAGCTAAAGTGAAATGTGCAAATGTGGGCCTAGATTATGATATAGTTCTCAATTTCCTGAGCAAAATCACAGCAATAGGCTGTTTGTTGACTTATAGCTGAAATAAAGCTGTTAAGTTTATTTCAGCATGTTATATGGTTCTAATATTGTGAAATAAAGCATTCAACTGTAAACCTTGAAAGCAATTATGAAAGATGTTAACACACAAGTAAATGCTGGAAATAAAACAATAAATACTGATGAGGGACAGGACCTTGTCCAGCAAGCAATTAAACTGCATGATTCAATTGGTATTAATGTTAAGTGTTTACAGTTGTGGACTAACATAATACTTTTTTCCATTCACCCTTGGTTTGTGCAGGAGTCCATTATTTGGAGTGAGTCATTCCACTCAGGTCTGTGCATCAGTCAGGTGGAACAGTGAATCGAATAAAAGATATGAGATTCTAAAGCTTCTGCATAATATGTCCTTCATGCATAGGCAAACATTAACAGCTTCAGTCAATGAAGCAAATCCATTCAGCAGGAAAGCCTGCTGGGAGACATAGAGATGATATGGTAACCCTTTCATTGACATCAACAAGGTGAAGAATATTTTTTAAAAATTATTTTAATTCCCACACCAACTTTTTTCACAATGTGGGCATCTTGACATTTCAGATCATACAACAAAACAACCCAGGTCATGGCCATCCTCTTCATAAATACCATTGATGACAGCCTGCCTGCATTTGGCCTATAGGAGGTTTGCTAGCAATGCAAGTCGCCTTGTGAGGCAGAGTGCTCTGTTACAACTAGAGATTTAAATTCAGCAACTTTTTGACAGGAACAGACTAAATTAATCCTAGTGGATTAGAGTCTTATTTTTATGATATATAGATGCAGAGAAAGTACTATTCCACTTGGATTTCTGAATTAAATTAAATGGGACGCATTCATTAAGAAAATACTTATGTACACAAGACCCTCTTGCACCTGTTCCACTGTTACATTACATTTCAAGTCACATTTAGGCTATTGCCTTGGAACTAAAAGGCAGTAGAAAATGAGTGCAGGTCTGTTAGTTGAACTTGTCTTTTGGGTAAATTTTATCATTTGCAAGCCAGGTCATTAACTGGAGAATTCTATTTCATGGGGTAAAAGGATATCCTGTTTCAAGTAACACTCATGGAGTATTTGCCAAACATGGATATGGACAATCAAGAAAATGTATTCATTTCACATGATTATTATGTGCCCAGTAGGTGTCATCTACACTAAAGAAATTATTCACTTCGGATGTGATCAGACTCTCTGTAATAATAATCCTCGCATTTACTATAGCAGCTTATTATGTTGTTGAGGCATCTCAAGGAGCTGTACTGTCAATCCCATGCAAGGAGAATACCCAAGATACTCGGGTTTCCACTGAGAGTGGAACCAGAGTAGATACTCTGCATTGTTTCTGAATATTTTCTTTGACTAGTGTAGAATAATTTCCTTCTCTCTGTCCGGTTAATATTTTTTGTTTCTGAGCTGCTCCTCAAATTAGGCACAGCGTTTTCTTATTGGGAATATTTAGATTGGGGTATTTAACTTTCATGAACTCCATTTAACGTCTACTTACTTCTCTATTTGTTATCAAGTTAATCCATTAGCACAATTTATTGATTAGAAACACACATCAAAATACCCACTCTCTCAGTTCAGCAAACAGATGAATACAATGAAAAGATATTCAATTGTTAAATAATTTAAATAATATACAGAATTCATCCAGACTATGATATTAGCTTTCATCAGATGGATAACCATCTTACAATAAGATAATTCAGAGACAGTATGGCATGAATGCACTTGAGATTATGATAGTGCAGGATCTTTGCCACAGCATGTTCTAAGCATGGTGAAGTGTTTTTCCAGAGAGTACATGGGAACAGGGGAAAGAGGAAGAAAATCAAATGATTAATAAGTCAAACATTTGGGCCAATAGCAGTCCATTCCCTAGTGCTAGTTACATGATTGGCAGAGGTCTGGTAATATACCAGCTAACCACTCTCGCTAACAATGTTTGAGGGAAGAGGTTTTTTTTGTTTTTCTTCCCTTCTCAAGCTCCTGATTTTAGGAGCAGCTTGTAAACCATTTTTTTTAAAAACTTTTATAAAAAGCTTGCAATCAGAAACAATAACTAGATATGACAAACTTATCCTCCAAGAGACATGAGAGCTTGTAGTCATTAATCGTTGCAAGCCACAAACATGTGCCATCTTTTTGGGATATCTGTTTTGTTAAAGTATATATATTTTTATATTTATATATATTCTTTTAAATCACATGAACAGGAGATGAGTGCAAGAGAATTTTGTGTGAAGCTTGAGAAGCTATAATTTTGCAAGTTTTTTTAAAAAAAACAATTACAGAACTTAATTAAGTGATTCTCGCAATGTTGGATGGTCACCTCCTCTTCAATACTATAAAAAGACTTGTACCTCTTCCAGGATATTTGATCAACTGTGAGGATCTTCAACAACTGGTGCTGAAGAACAGACTGGTTACCCTTACATCAGCAGAATGCCAGGGGAGAACCAAAATTAGCAATATTTGGAGATATTTTATTGTAATTAAATGTTGCAGCTTTAACGGAAGAGCCAATTTTCTTCCATGAGTTGTATAATAGACTAATGTTGCTGAGAATTTCAAAGTCACCAACAGCATCCAGTGGCAGAAAGAATACTTTACATTATTTATTAGCTTCTCACCTTCAAGATGATAACAAAGCATTCTTAGCTACACCACTCTCGTTTCAGAACCACTGGCAAATATTATGGATTTTGTGTGAACATTGGAATGAATAGAAATTTCCTGGGAAAAGTATAGCTTTCTACAATACAGAAACATACACTACATGGGAATGCAATATTCTCCCTAAGCAAATCAAGCCTGGTGGTCTATTGGGCTTTCACATTTTTAAAATTATTTTCTTTAAATCACTTTAAAGGCTTCTTTGTGGGTAAAGACATTTTGCAAAAGTGCAGAAATCTCACAAGCACACTTATAACTAGCAAAATCCCAGCAAATCCAAGACATCCGCATTCATATTATGTAAAGTCAGAGCTGGAAAACGACCCTCAGATTTCCTCAGCAAGGAGATACCCTTCACCAAGGTTCTTCCTACAAAACTGGAAGGCTAGAAAGAACCAAGTATGGGTGGATAACCATCTTACAATATTGAAAAGGGATACTGTTTCTTTAAAAACTGAGACAAATGCACTCTGACCGAGGCCCCACAACACCCGCAGGCAGTGCAGAACACTGTACTACTCTGATACAGCTAGTCCTGTTAAACTTATTTGGAGCATCAGTCATAAAGTATAGCATTAGCAATGTACCAATTTACCAACTGTACCATTCTGAAACTATACATTCGTAGTTGCTCTGCTGTGAAAGATGCATTATCCCAGTTGGCCTCTACTGTCCACATCATTCCTGCAGTTTAATCTCAAATGATTTGAGTTCTGTTGGGAAGGATTCTTTGATTCCAGTGGAATGGCTGCACTTGTCCTGCTATCACTACGACAAACAGCGAGTTCATCTCCTGCTCTTGCTCCCTGGGAGTCCTCATCGAAATGTCACATTTCTAGAAATGTGTAGTATTCTTTGAACGCAAAACAGGGAGAGGGTGGGCTTCCGTGTTGAAAACCCAGTAGTCCAAGGGCAAGAGGTCGTCACTAGAAAACAGGAGATACAGGTACCTGGATTTGGGGGGGGGGAGGGAGGGTGGAAATAAAAGAAAGTTTAATTTTCAAAATTTTGCTATACCTCCTCTTCTCCACCTCCCACCCCCATTTTGCTCATGCTGAAGGTACAACTTGGCATGTGGATTCACTGTCCCACCATCAGCAAATATTTCTAATACAGTTTGTAACATGGGATAAGTAATAATAATCATTATTGCACGTTAAAACTAAAAGCCTCCAGGACAATTATTTTCCAAAGGATCAAAAACTGAAATCCAACTACTGGTGAAAGATTTGAATTTGGAAGCTGATACAAGATATCTTTTAAGCAGTAATTAAAGAAATCCAGCTAGGCTTGGGATGTCCTCCCAACGTGAAAGGCACTATATAGATGTGAATTTGTATTGTATTTGTTATTTTACTCACTTTAGTGTTTCAGCTAAGAAGAAACTTTGCTGGACATCATCGTAAGCTGGAGTCGAAGAGTAAACATCTTTAACACCTGAAAATCCCCCGATCACCCGGCAATATTTGTCAATTGCCTAATAATAGAACACATTAAAAACATTACTGAAGTGACAATTTTAAGAGCTATTATAAATTGTTACTACAAGTGTCAGCATGCAGCGCCTGCTAAATAAAACATTCCAATGTAGTTAACTCACAATTCCATCAAAAACATACGTACAAGATTCATTACAGAATGACAATTGGTAAATGATAGTGTTCTATGCAAAATATTTGGAATTGGAGGTATTTTGTCATAGGGGAAATTGTAGGCAAGGTTTGCACCCGATTCTAAATAAGGTTAGAGCACTAACTGTTTGTGGTGGACACACAGTGGTTGCAAGAAGAACTTTGAGGTTGGCAAGTACTTTCCTGAAGCATTTTACTCATCTACAAAATGCATTGGAACCTAAAATGTAATAATATGACAAAATTGCCATATGGAAGTATTTCTTCTTGAGATCTATTGCAGTCAAGTCTCCCAGACATTGCTTGAATTATTTGCAGTTGTGATAACATCTTGAATTTCTCTCTTTTGACAATGTATTTTAATTCCTTGAGATGCAAATAGGACAATACCTTTGGGGCATCATGAAATAAGGTGAAGGAAATATTTCTAGGTCAGGAAGCTATTCACCTCAATTGCATGAACCTGCTTCAGTTAAGGATTTAAATGAGGTCCGACATGAAAATCTTTAAAATTGAGATGTTAAATGTCAGGAATGGTACAGGATCTTAGCATTTCACTTTAACAAATGCTCCAATATATACAATTCTAGGAATTGGGCACATTATGTTGATATTAACAAAAACTGAATATTCGCCTGAGATGTTGAGCAACCTTTTTAACAATTACCATAAATTCATTTGTTTCCTTTTATAAACACATTAAAATTACCCTTGTAAAGATTGATGGTCTTATAAGCATCCTATATTATACTAATTATTACAAGAAATCCATAAAGTACAGGGTTATCTACTGTAATGTATGTATAATAGATCTTTTTATATACATACACAAACACAGACATACATAGTATCTGAGCAAACAATTTAAATGATTAGTAAACATGCAATACAATAATTGATGTTCCTTGGAATTAATTCCTGGAGTTATTTCAGTTAAAAAAAATCTGCAAAATCCTGATCTACCATAATAATAATTCTTATACTTGCCACAGTGCTTTTACGTCAGGAGGAGTCTCATAGGATGCCTGTGTATCAGAATGGCTATGGTAGTAATAATCCTTGCATTTGATATAGTGTTTTTCACATCTTCGAGATGTCTCAAAGCGCTTCACAGAATATACCGTAAAGTGAATTGACTGTATATGTGTAGGCAAAACACAGCAGCAAGTTGCGCACAACAGTGTCCCACAAACAGTCGTGGATTAAAGTGACCAATTTATTATTTTTTTTCTTGAGGGATTATTATCAGGCATGTGGAGTAAGGAAATTTGCCTAAGGTTTCGCCCTGCCGGGAATTGAACCCAGGTCTCTAACCACTGAGCTACAGGACTCCTATACATCCCATACTAGTAGGTGATAAACCATTGCACACCCTGTCTGTTGATAATGAACCAGGAAGCACACCCCATTCGGCTGGTAATAAATTAGGGGAGGAGGTGCTTTTTGACATATAACCTATGAGGTGAGCTGTAACAGTCGAGGCCAAAACTCGTGTCAGTAGGGACACACTGCCTCTCATTTCTCACCATGCAATTCTGTTATACGCTCCAGCAAGCATTCACACTGGTGATAATCTCACAGGTGCACAACAGCTACATGTGTGTGAGGTCCTGCAGGAGATTGTGGTACCTCAGCACCTGTTTGGGAGAGAAGGGGATAAACTGTAGTACTGGTGTCTTAACTGTGAGTCACTGGTGTTGGATCAAGTGGATATCTGTGATACCACTAGAATGGTGCTTTAGCCTCCAAGTCTAAAGAATGCCCATTACTCTGACGATGCAGAAGCAGTGCAATAGATATTTACACAGCATTATAACAAGTAGAAATCAGGCACAATATTTAATGCCAATAGCAAGAAGCTATCCTGTATCAAATTAGTATAAAGTGTAAAATGTGCACCTAATAAAATTGTTGCGCATCATTTTAAGGACTGCCATAACACATTTGCCTGGAATTGTATAGACCTTTTGGTTCATTATAATAATAAACCTTGCATTTGGTATAGCACCTTACCACATCTTCAAGACGTCTCAAAGGGCAGCCAATCAGGAGAGCCTCAGTCTTGCTGACGTTCAACTGAAGAAAGTTAATTCTCATCCAGGACTTGATGTCTGACAGACATTCTGTCAGCACAACAGTGGTCCTGGAGTCAAGGGTGGAGGCAGAGAGGTAGAGTTGGGTATCTTCCGCATACATGTGGAAGTTGACCCCATGTCTGTGGATGATATCACCAAGAGGGAGCATATAGATATTGAAGAGGAGGGGACCAAGGACAGAATCCCGAGGAACTCCGCACGAGACAGTGCGCGTGCTAGAGACAGCATTTGAGGAGATGAAGTGCAGGTGGTGTGAGAGGTACGAACTGAACCAGTCAAGGACAGAACGATGGAGGTTGAGGTGAGAGGAGATGGAGGATAGAGTGGTCGACGGTGTTGAAAGTAGCAAAGAGGTCAAGGAGGACGAGAAGGCAGAGGAAGCCCTGGTCGCAGATGAACAGAATATCATTTGTCACTTTGACCAGGGCTGTTTCTGTGCTGTGGTGGCACGGAAACCAGATTGGAGGGGTTTGAGAAGGGAGTGTGGGGAGAGGAAGGAGCGAAGCTGAGAAGCAACAACTCGTTCCAGGACCTTGGAGAGGAAGGGGAGGTTGGAGATGGAGTGGCAGAGGCAGCTGAGCGGATTACCTCGATTTTGGATTCGAGGAAGTCCAGCATCGCCTCGCAGTTGGTATTTTAAATACAATAAATGCCTTAAAGTAAACAGTAAATACACCCATGTTTCGTCCACAAAATATACAGTCAATCCTTTTTACAGTATATTGTGTGAATATAGGCGTCTCAAAGACATAATAAGGTGCTATAATAAACGCAAGGATTATTATTATCTTGCCCTCTAGTGTATTGTCCATTTCTATAATTTTTTTCAAACAGCCAACTGGATTTCACCATCTCACATGATCAAACTTCTTGCAGTCCAAGATAACAATGCTTGCTCTGTTTTTTTAATTCTTTTAATTCTTATAAGTTAATGCACACAAGATGGAAACACACAATATGGAAGAAAATGCTACAGGTGAAATACTATTCTGTGCTGTGTAAACACAAAGTTTGGGTTTATGGATCTGTTTTGATGTTCGGACCTGAAAAATACCAACCAGTTGCCTCACACTGAATTTAATTCAAATTCAGAAGCCCCAAATAAAAAACAACTTGAAAAGTGCAAGACCTTCCAATAAACAATGAGCATTTTATCCAAAGTTTCAGCATATCTGAGACTTCATAAAGAGATATTACTGTGTTTTATCGAGTCCCAATATCCAATTATTAGTTTGCAATAAGCATTAGTCTTCTTCTGGCAAAAACTGCACATTCACTTTATCATCATCAAACGAGCCTGCAGTTAGATAAAAGGTGATATTTTCTTTGCCGTTGGAATCACCCTATACAAAGATTTGAAAGATGAGCAGAAAGGAAATCACTGCATGCAGGTGAAGGTGGAATGAGCTGACAAATGATGTGCCACCTTCAGTGCTAAGAGACAGGATCATCAACTGACACAAAACTGCCCATTTATCTTTTCATTGCAAGTTTGCTTCATTTACAAACATTTGGCTTTTTGACTTAATAATTACATCCAAACTGCTGGGACGGGTTAAACCAGGGTGGTCCAACTGGCGTGACAAGGGCCACGCCTGGGCCGCGAACAACTTTCAAATTCATCCCTCCCTGCCTCCCTTGTGAACTGACTCTCATAGCAGCTGCAGGAGCCAGCAGTTGGGATGACTCAGTAGGTAACAAGACCCGCGTGTAAGACACACTGCAGCAATGAGCAGCATTATTTCCACTCCGTGCAGCTCAATGCACTGAGGGGAAGGCAAGCGGGTCTCCTTACCAACCTCGTCCTCCCAACTGCTGGCTCCTGCTGCTTCCAGATAGTGAGCCGCCCGCACATGTGGCCTTTCCAGCAACCGGATAGTGAGCCACGAGAGATAGAATGAGAGAAGATGAGAGAGAGCGTGTGACAGAGGGAGAGTGTGTGAAAGTTTGAGAGTATAATAATAATATAATAATTCTTGCATTTGATATAGCGCTTTTTACTGGAGAGATAGACTGTAAAGTGAATTAACTGTATATTTGTGGGTGAAACGCGGCAGCCAATTGCTCACAGCAGTGTCCCACAAACAGTCGTGGATTGAAAATTACCAATTTATTGTTGTTTTTTGTTTTGGAGGGATTATCATTAGGCGTGTGGAGTAAGGAAACTTGCCCAAGGTTTCGCCCTCTGCCTGGAATTGAACTCAGGTCTCTCGCTTGCAAGGCGAGTGCTCTAACCACTGAGCTATAGGACACCACAGTGAGAGTGAGTGAGAGTTGGGGAGTAAGAGAGAGAATAAATGAGAATGTGTGAGAGAGGGAGAGTGTGTGAGAGAAAGGAGAGGGAGAGTGATTGAGAGTGAGCGAGAAAGCACAAGGGAAAGGGGGAAGCTGAAGAAACGGAGAGAGAACAGAGAGACTTGGACCATCCTGGGTTAAATGATAAAAGGCAGTTTAAAAGACTGACAATACTCTTTGATACTTCAATCACATCATCTCAAGAAAACTTGATCCCACTGAACACCATTAGGAGTTTTATAAAGTCTATATCTGCAGTGAAGGAATACTGTGCAGATATTGTTTGAAAAACTACATATGAAATGCATTTCCTCTCCTGCAGCCAAAACATTCCAAACCCAAAGTCATTAAATTGGAAGAGCAATGTACTACTCTCCATGTCTGAATCCATCTGCTAACACTGGAGAGATGTAAGTTGGCTGTTAGTCCTCTGCAAAGGAGTATCACAAATGGTGGAACACTTAAGTTAGGCCTCCATACACATCCCTTGAGTACACGTAGAGCAGCTCTAACTGGAAAACATTCTGCATCAATTCAAAAGCAAACTTCAAATATCAACTGGGAAGCTTCACACTCAGTTTCTGCCCATGGAATCTTGCCACACTCTGTAAGTGCTGCTCTCTGTACGTTTTTCCCCTTATATGTAGAATGTAAACATATGAGGTAACAGTGATTGGCATTGCTGGAGCACTCCTAAGGTTATGAAAAATTGCTAATTTGAACAGTTGTATTCAAAGACATTGTTTTCCAAGTTTTTCTTGTAGGTAACCTACCAGGATCAAATTTGTAAAAAAATCTGTCGTTTTCAGATTTTTTTCCCCTCAATCTTCCCACCATTGATTTTAAAAGTTGTTTTCACCAATACTATTCCATAAAAACAAACATTTTATGTACAGAAAATGCCACTGGACCCATCAAATATGTGCCCCTTTTAATTTTTACAACCAATTTTTTTTCTAAATCTCTCTCGTTTTATTATTTCCCCATATCTATTCCTGAATTCATTTACATATCAGGTACCTAACCAATCAATTCCCCTTTGAATGATTTGTATTGATCCAGCCTCAATAATAATAGCCACTTGTGGTAATGAATTCCAAACCTGAACAACCATCCGAATGAAAAATTGGTCCCGGCCTTTCCTCTATTTTTCTAATAATCCTAAAACTATACTCCCTTGTGGAGTCCCATAGCACAGTGATTAGCGCACCCAGGGCGAAATCTTAGGCAAGTTTCTTTACTTCACACACTTCTGTTTACTTAGCAGTAAGTAAGAACCCGGTTGTTAGCCGATTGGCGGATCCCTTTCCAGGGTAATAATCCTTAAAAAAAAAATTGGGTCATTCAATTTACAACTGTTTGTGGGTCACTGTTGTGCACAATTAGTTGCTGTGTTTCACCCACAAAATACAGTTAATTCACTTTACAATATATTCCCTGAAGAACTTCGCAACATCTCAACGAAGTGATAAGCCACTATATCAAATGCAAGGAATTTTATTATCTTGATTAATAATAATCCTTGCATTTGATATAGCACCATATCACGTCTTTGAGATGTCTCAAAGTCCTTTACAGAATATACTATGAAGTGAATTGACTATATTGTGGAGTCCTGTAGCTCAGTGGTTGGAGCACTCGCCTCGCAAACGAGATACCTGGGTTCGATTCCCAGCAGGGTGAAATCTTAGGCAAGTTTCCTTACTCCACACGCCTGATAATAATCCCTCAAGAAAAAAAAACAATAGTAATTTGGTCACTTCAATCCACGACTGTTTGTGGGACACTGCTGTGCGCAATTAGCTGCCGCGTTTCACCCATAAATATACAGTCAATTCACTTTACAGTATATTCTGTGAAGTGCTTTGAGATGTCTAGAAGCCATGAAAAGCACTATATCAAATGAAAGGATTATTATTATTATATATTTTGTGGGTGATTCCCTAACTTAAGAAAGTAGTTTTTCCTTGGTATCCTGTCATACCCCTTAAGGCCTTTAAAAATAAAAATGTTTTCCTTTCATCTTAAAATTCACCTGTTTACTAGCTGCAAACAATTCTACTAGAAATTCCTCTTTTTGAGTTCTGAATATATAAATCTCTCCATATATTTGTTTTTAAACATTTACCTGCACAGTAAGGCTTTTTTCACAGCTTTCTCTTTTGCAGATTTTGACAAGTTTCTGCCATTAGAGTTTGTGTGTGTGCGTGTGGAGGGAGGGGGGGGGGACGGACATGACAGGCTTACTTTGGACCATAACCAGAAAATGAACTCAGAATATGGGCTGCAAACAGCCAGCGGTGACAGTGACTGTTAAAGATCTTTGGGGATATATTTGAAGGTTACTAGTGTAACATTTAAGGTGATCCTGGAGCTTTGAGTAAATGATGGATATATTAGAATTCATACAGATGGAATCCAGGAAGTTACTTTTCATTACAGTAGAAAGATTGCCATTAAAACCAGCTTACTTTAACTCATTTCCTGATGCTGAATTTCACAAAAAAATTAGTTACCAGTTTTTGCAAAGGCTCAAGGGGGAAAAATAGGGAAAAAAAAACTTAATTCTGATACAGAACTGTATTGCCTGTTCAAAAAGCTAACTATTCTGTAATTCTATAATAAACAAGTCTATAAACTGAAATAGCTAGGCTTGTTATTCTGTGTAGAGTGAGGTTATGGTGGACCAATGAGTTTCAGATGTGTATTTGGATTCTTTTCCCTCTGCAGATGTATTGTTCTGCTTAAAATAAATCTGGGAACTAGAAAGGGTTGGCATAGGGAAAGAGTTTGGCTTTTCTGCAAAAATAAAATCGAGCAGTTCATGGTTTATTTCTGCAAAGGTTGAAAACTGTCTATAACAAAGACAGCAGACTGATATAAAAAGGTTTCAAATGAATGAAGAGGCAAAAATGTGCATCTCAAAACTCATATCTCTCAGAAAAGGTCAGAGGTAGACAGCCATATCAGCAATCCTGAAATGAACAAAGCCTATGTGCAGGGAATTTAAATGAAGCACTGATCCAAATACCATTTCTTGTTGATGAGATGAATCACGTGATCAGGTTTCAATTTGGAGTTGCAAACTCTTTTTGCTTACCTCTTTGTCAATGTGGGTTTGCACAAATTATTTTGCATTAATTATCATTCATATAATCTGAGCATTCTTCAGCAATAGGTTTACATTTCTCAGACAGCACATTCCAACTGTCTAACAAAATTGATCTTCATTTCAGAATTCGTCAGCAGTCTTTTGTAAAGCAGGACATGAATGATAATAATAATAATCCTTGCATTTGATATAGCGCTTTTCACATCTTCTAGACGTCCCAAAGCGCTTCACAGAATATACTGTAAAGTGAATTGACTGTATTATTTGTGGGCGAACGTGGCAGCCAATTGCGCACAGCAATGTCCCACAAACAGTCATGGATTGAAAGTGACCACTTTATTATTGTTTTTTTTGAGGGATTATTGTTAGGCTTATTATTATTATTATTAATAATAGTCCCTCCAAAACAAAAACAATAATAAATTGGTCATTTTCAATCTACGACACTTTGTGGGACATTGCTGTGCGCAATTGGCTGCCGCGTTCGCCCACAAATATACAGTCAATTCACTTTACAGTGTGTTCTGTGAAGCGCTTTGGGACGTCCTCCCGACGTGAAAAGCGCTATATCAAATGCAAGGATTATTATTATTATTATTATTATAGGCTCTGTGTGGAGTAAGGAAACTTGCCCAAGGTTTCGTCCTGTCTGGAATTGAACCCAGGTCTCTCACTTGCAAAGCGAGTGCTCTAACCACTGAGCTACAGGACACCACGAATAATCGTGTTGATGGTATCATTCAGTTAAGAGCTTCACTTGATTTGTAACGTAAATAGCTTTTTGTTTTAAAAAAAATCTAGTGTTAAATAGTCAATATGTATCGATATCTTTTCCAATCTTTCCAAATGTGAAAACCGCCCTTTGGTAATGTATTAATTTCTTATAATCCAAAAATGTCATAGTAAATCAGAGTTGGTAGAGCTCTCATTAAAAACCAGAAAGCAACTGCAGCAAACACAAGAAAATCCGAGCATTGTTATGAACATAGTAACTATTGGAATACTATACTATTCCGTTTATATTTTGGTATAAAATACTGTTACAATTTTTTAAAATGTTAAATTGTAGCCCGTAGAATGGGATTATCTCCATTATACCCATTCACCATTTGTGTGTTGCTGGCCTGCTTGCCACCTGCCAGCTTTCGCATTAAGTTCAAGGTTACTGCTGTAGTGGTCTCAGTCATGTAGTTACTGAGCCACATAGGTGTACTGTATTCCAAAATACTGCTGTTGACAGACCAGCCTGTCTGGCTAATCGGAGTTGGAGGGCAGATACTGGAAGCAGGGATTCTTTACACTTAGGTATTTTTCACTCTGCAAGTCAAAGCCCTAAACGAGGATGGGTCTGGCTGGATTAGCAGCGGAAAGCTTGCGAGCCAGTGCACACAATGACAAGCTCTGCAGTTCTGGCTATAATTTTTCTCAATATTCCTTACCTGGGCTGCCTCCCAGCCCCATTGCCTATATTTGGGATCGTGCGTGAACCTCCACATATACCAGTAGGTCTCTATCACTTCTGGCCGGAGGATGTAGTACTTCTCATTTTGTCTCAGCGCCACTGCTTCTGTCCCACCATCAAGTTTAAATGCCTCAGGACCCAGCTTCAGCACTGTGGAAAAGAAGATGAGGGAAAGAAATATTCAAAACAGTATTAAAGCAAATAGACACTCCCAAGCTTCAAGATTTTGACCTATTTGCCTCCAATTCTTAAACCTCTGTCAATGTGTAGCTGAAAATAGGCATGACGTCATTCCCATTATGGTGAAGAACTTCACAAAGGAAACACGGCTTTTGATTTTGTTTTGTTATATTGTACAGAAATGTTTTTTTTTGTATTGTGCTGTTTTCAAAACTGGTTTTGATGAATTTAATGCTCAAAGAATTGCTAGAATTTCATTCTATTCCATTCCACTCCCAGAGGCGATTAAACACCCGCTTTGTCAATAACACCAAGCGCTTGATGTGCTACTTTAGACGCAAAACTCTAGTCAACTGGGAACAAAAGATTCATTTCTGCCCTACTCACTATGGGAAAGGGAATTGAGATCACAGCTCCAGCAAGGACAATATTCCCAGCAACGTGGTACAAATCAACCAAGGAAAAGCTTAACAGAGGAGACATTGAACCCATTTGTTAGACTTTGACTTAAACCTTTGTACATGTCTACTTCAATAAGCATTACCCCATTTGACAAAGAAGAGATTCATCCTCAGTGCCCAGAGCAAAATTTGGACCAGGTCTTAAAGTTGATAGGGCATTGTGCTAATTAATGTTAAATTCAGATAATCAAAATCCTCAAGTGTTCAGTTAATGGGCAGAAACGTGCAATCAGCATAAAATACTAATTAACATGCAAATGAATTCCCTCTCTGAAATTCTATATTGTCCTATTATGTGATCATAAACATCTTTCAGGTAACTACCTCTTACCTGTTCTATCATATGACTGATGACAGGTGTGGGCAATTTCAGCACCGAGCTGCAGATAGTGACCAGCTTTATCATCTGGGGACCCGTCTGCTCCTAAAGCAAACATCCCCCCAGCAAAACATGTTAGATGCCCCATCTTTCTCTCCAGGTGACCGTTCTTCCACTCACCAATGAAAGTCAAACCACTGTTTGACTTTCTGATCAGATGCTTTTCAATAGCCTGTTGGATATGTAACATATGGATTAGAAAAATATCTGACATCATTCAATTTCTTTTAACCATCGCAGTCAGCCACTGAAGAAATGACCAAAGGACAGATGTCCAAACAAAACTCTACAAATTGATACTTAAATTCAAAAATTCTTGACAAATAACCAAACTTAAAACTGGTAAACTGAGTTGAGTATCAGGAGCAGAATAAATGTATAATAGAAGTGAATTAATATAATTATTTCCTGCTATCTTACAGAGCTTCTGAATTTGAATTCGAAATGTTTAATTGTGTCAGTGCAGTAAAATAGTGTTTACATTACCTGAATGGCATCGTCATACATCTTCCTTGCCTCGGTATCAGTCTTATCTGACACCAACCAGGCTTTCAGTAAATATTCGTAAAAGCTGTCTCCCAGTCCACCAACGGAGGTATGATCTACACAGACATGGAAAAAAATACACTTTAAAACATTATGCAGTGTGTTCATCTACAAATAATATGTTTTGTTGCTGTATTTTCAATGCACCTCAGAGGGTCCTGTGTAGTTTAGTGACTGTGTATCTGTCAACAAGGCGACAAAAGGCCAGAGAGGCAGCAATTGAGCCATGCGTTAAGAGCAAATTTGAGTAACAGAGGCTTCTAATGATTATCCCGTGATTGTTGCTGCACAGCACGCATGTAGACAAGATTGGACTCCAATGCTCTTCATAATTGAATAGACAATCACCATTTACTATCTGAACCTGTCCATGGGCAAATGAAAGACAACTGCCCTACTCCTGAGATGGTACCCCCTGTAACCAAGACCTCAGCCCTCACCTTCTATTGTTGCTTGGATTAGGAACTAAATGGAGCAAGATTGAAATTCTGTTTCTCTTGGTGGTAAGAATCTGTGCTTTACCATTAAATTCAAATCATGCCATTCCAAGAATAGGAGCTTTGAATAAGGTATAATGGGTGGAATGCAGGGTCCAAACCCAGCCAGATGTAACACTAATTTAATCACGGTGTAATCCAAAGTACAGCACCAGAAAGCAGTCTTGAACTTCAAATTTGAACAGTTTTTTTAAAATCCATTTTGGACAGGTTAACCTGTGATTTCAAGGAGCAATAATCTTGCACACTGATCCAGCTCACCAAAGACCTTTCCCTATTGACAGGGAAATCAACAAACAAGAGTGAAAAATGATTCATTGGGATCATGATGGATCTTCCACTAATCATGTTCAGCTTTACCATGCGGGGTGAATTGACACATCTGTTTTCCTCACAGGAAATTTTTTTAAAGAGAAGCTACACCAGAAACACGCCCATAGAATTAAAGTATTCTAAGACAACCCGGTTACATTATGTTTCCAATATAATCTTTTGTAATTCCTGAAATATTTCCTTTAATTCTTCAGTATAAATGTAATCATAAATAGTGTGCAGTGGCATCAAGCTTCCAAACAGAGATCCAGTTAAAAAAAATCAGAGTGAAAAACATAAAATTCTTCCTCCAAATATTAAAAAATGTAACATATCCAGGTGGTATTTGAAAGGACCAAGTTAATCTTGTTGTTCAGATGTTTAGCTTTGATGCCAGCTTTTCAAAGGTTTATTCATTTATACTCATTTTTATTTATTATTATTAAACTGTAGGTGATTCCTAATTTCCAGAAATTTACAAATGAATTCACTGTTTCTCTAGTAAAATAATTTGATAGTATATATTTATACATACTGTATGTGTGCAGACATTCTCTAACAAACAGCAATTTTACAGAGCAAAATGTTTTACAGCAATACTTTTCTTTTTAAAACAACACTTCCAGCATTCTGGGGAGGACAATGAAATTGTAGCTGAGTGGGTTTGCTAAATCTATGCAGAGGGGGTACTGGGAATGCAGAGAACAACACGGAATGCTCTATGTAACTGGCTCCTATCTAGCAAATCAGATAGTCTTTATACACTTACATAATTCAGGTCCAGCTAAGGAATATGCTGCACAGAACAAAATGATAAAATAAAAAAAATCAAAACTACAAGTATATTCAAAGGAAGAGACAAAAGGTGTGGTATGATACATTGCATTAAGACACTATTAGAAACGATTTGTTCACCTATTAAGGCTCTGGTAAGCCATGAACGTAGAACTGAAGAATTTTTAAAGATACAAATAAAACTAAATCGTACAAAAATTTGCTTGTGATTTCGTTTTTCCTCTTTAGTTGTACACTACATCTTCCCTCGGCTAAGGAAGGATAACCTTGGTTGCTAGCACCTCTACAGATGTTGCCCACAATGTAGCCCACAATGTCCCAGAAATTGATAAGAAAGTACATATGTGAAGAAATTGTCACTCTCTCTTGCGCACTTTTCCCAACCCCAATATAAATGGACAGAATACATGCAATAAGGCATTCCATTTAACATTCATTCTTCTTCTTCCAACCCCAGGAACCGACTAGGTGCTGAGCCTTTACACAATTTAATCAGTGGCATTTTATTATCAAGTAACATGCAGCTAGATTTAAGCAAGGCCTGTCGCATAAATAAGGCAATTGAATAAATGACCGGCAGTCCTGGTAAACCTTAGGTCTAAAAGAAGTCTTCGATTGTCTTGGGCACCAAAGTACATCAGATACCCTTTATCCTTAAATTTAGTGCGAAGGTTTGTGTCCAGAAGAAGCAACTACAATAGAAGCTTCAGGTAATGTATTAATTTTCCAAGATATATATTTTCATATTTGTGAGAGGGTGAACAAATGTATTCAGTTTCAAAGCTAAGTGGCAATTATATTGCACATTTTCTGCCAAAGCGCTGCGAGTGTGATACTGATTTTTTTTAAAACAAAAACTGCACCATAAATCAGGCATGAGCCAGTATTAATTGGACCCTAGAGGGGGTTATTCCAGGAGCAGTTCAATTTCCAGTTGGCTACTGGACAGCTCAAAAACTTTAAAGTGATTACTTTTTTAATTTTTAAAAGACTGACACTCTGCTTGCTCCATGGTTGCAAATATGCAGAACTCTGAAACTGGGTGCAAGTATGTTTTTTGTAAAAACATATAGGGCCAGTTCAACCAACTCAATGTCAACAGGAAGTATAAGTCAGTCTTCCTATTACAGTATTTTGCTCTACTGCAGAAAGCTTTCAGCAGTATAAACATCATTAAATACGTTCTACTGAATTCTACAAAATAACTAACCAGTCAATTAAACCAAGAGAAAGGAATGTTGCAGCAAAATTCTACGCTCAGTTCAACTGTAGATGAAAGTCTCATCTGGTATTGTTCATATCAAATAGAAATCTTGCACACATAAGCTGTTGACTGAGGAGGAGGCTTGCACACCAACTACAACACACTGTTTAAGGCCAGAAAGCACAATAAAGTAGGTACAGATGGAGACAATAACAACAACAAATTACATTTTGTATAGTGCCTTTCACATCAGGAATAGGTCCCAAAGTGCTGGGCAGTCAGGGATCCGCCCCCAAGCTGGTGGTTGGGATCAGGAGGGGTGGAGGGCGGTGAGGGTAGGGATAGGAGGGTCACCGAAGGCACAATCAAAGAAGAGGGTCTTGAGACTGGTCCTGAAGGAGGCAAGGGAGGGGACGAGGCGGAGGGACTGTGGGATAGAGTTCCAGAGGGTGGAGGCAGAGATGCTGAAGGCTCGCCTGCCAATAGTGGGGTGGGCAAGGCGGGGGACGTGAAGCAAGCCAGAGCCCACTGAACGGAGGGAGCGGACAGGTTGGTAGGGGGTTAGGAGATTACAGAATAGGAAAGAGCAAAGCCGTGGAGGGCTTTGAAGCCGAGGACCTATATACGCTTGAACTATATACGCTGAACTATATACGCTGAGTGATGGGGAGCAAATGGAGCCGAGCAAGGATGGGGGTGATAGGGTCCAGGAGCCTGATCCAGGAAAGGAAACGGACTGCAGAGTTCTGGATGATTTGCTGTTTGTGGAGGGAGGAGTTGGGGAGACTCACAAGCAAGGAGACAATGCTACCTTTTAAATACCTCAAATGTTTACTGCAATACCTGAATGACAAATCGCTCCTGTACACTTAATGTATACAATGTCTATATAAGATTTACTTGGTGACTGCCAAATGTTTATGCATAAGGTAATCAGTGACTGGAGCAAGCTGCCAGAAAAGGTAGAAGCCAGGTTACCAGATTCATTTAAAAAGCAGCAGATGCAGTGATAGATGGAGAACAGTAGTGTGCTGGGGGGATGAAAAAGGATGGGTTGAATGGCCTTCTTGATCCAGACCAATCTTGTGAAAGGCATCCACAAATTCCCAACTCATACTCCCAAAAGGGTCTAACACCATTTTGGCATTCAATCGTGTATGATGGTCTGTTTGGCTGGTGTTGTGATTGCCAAGAAGGGCAAGATACCATTTTCTTTCACTCAAAAAGGAAACAATTTCTGCACTGCAATCTCTTCAGCTAATTGTCACAAATTGTCAATGAAATGTCACAATACTGTTTCAGATAAATTAAAAGCAATGCCAATCATGACTTCAAATGGGAAAAGAGTGTAACAATCAAAAAAGTGTTTGGTAAGTTTACACTAAGTTTTGTCATTCATATATTTCAATAGCCTTAAATTGTAAACTATGCAATCGCTTGGGCTATTCAGATGTTCCAGTTTACTGGTGCCCTGGTCTACAAACCTAGTGTTATTATTATGTTTTCTCTGCTTCACAATCACACATTTTATATCTCAAGATTAATCCAAATCTTGAAAAGTATTCCACTATCAAAATCATAATGCACAAAAATTCTGTTAGAAAGAAGGAATTGGGGCAGTAAATGAAGTTGAAAATGTAGCAATTAGTAGGAGTATTGAAGCTAAGCTTAACAAAGAACCAAAAAAAATTACAGCTTTGTTCCAGACCTAGATGCTAAGCATCTTCAAATAATTGTTGACTTTCAGCTGAAAATGATACCTTTCATTGATAATAGCTAGAATCTGTTTAATGATTTGTGTTCTCTAAAATGATTTGGAAAATTTTCTTTTCCCAACTGCAGTATAAATTTGATACTGATATGAATATTTAAGATTTTACTACTGTCTAAGAAGCCAGAATGCATCTTCCTTTTGAATGTTATATCTTTGAAACCTCAAACCACCTTCTAGTGACAATTCTGTGGTAATCTATTTGCTGCAATAAAAATGCAACACTTTGGCCTTATTTTAAGAATGAATACTTGCATTTATAAAGCAGCTTTCATGTAATATTGGAAGACAGAAAAGGGGGAAAAACACAAGTAAGAAAAGCATTAAGATGACCTGATGGTAATCCTGTATTCAAAAGGAAATTGGATAACACTTGAGGAACAAGCAATGGAAAGTATGAGGAACTAGTAGAATAGGATTACAGCATATAACCATTGTAGATATATAATACTTGTATATGATATAGCGCCTTATCTTGTCTTTAACACGTCTCAAAGCGCTTCACATTCATATTGCATATATATCTGCCACTCTTCACTTTGTGGCTTTACAAAGCCACATACAAATGCAGCACTAATTCTAGCTCTTTGAGCACAATATTAATTTTCTTTCTTTAAGCTCCTTCAGCTTCTAGATTTTATATGTAGGTCGCAATATGAATATTGAGATTTTGTTACTCGATGGAGAACAGCAAGTGCAAGGAGGTAACACTAAATTTGTACAAGGTAGGTTACAGTTGAGTGCTCCACATCCAGTTTTTGGCACCTCATTACATAGTTGTATAGAGTTACACAATTACAACTAGTTATATAGAACTTTGGACAGACCTCATTTAGATTACTGTGGTCAGATTTTAGAATACAATCTTTATAATAGTTAGCTATATGCTGTCACCCTATTCTCCTACTATTTCCTCATACCCTCGAATACTTGTTCCTCAAGTGTTATCCAGTTTCCTTTGTAAAGCTGTTATGGCCTTAGCTTCAAAAGCGCCCAAGGATATAATAGTCTTGAAGGGTGTCCAGCTTGATTAATACATACATTGAAGGGGCTAAGGTGTGATGAGAGGCTGATTAGAAAGGGGTTGTATACTTTATTTTAAACAAAACCCACTGATTCTCAACTGTAGAGATAAATTATTGAGTAGTAGAGATACTAAGGGATATGGCAAATGGCCGAGGCATTAGAAATTAAAAAAAACTGACAAGATCTAATAAACTGGTGGAGCATGCTTGATGGGCTGAAACCCTCGTTGTGTTCTTGTTTTGCTACATTCCTATTGTATATGAAAAAATCACAGCCATGGAAAGAGTGGAGAATCATACCATGTGTGAAAAGTTAGTTTTATGGATGATCTTGAAAAGTTGGAACTTTTTCGCTCTAGCAGAGAACAATAAAGGGAAATCCACTGGAGATTAATAAAATTATGCATAGTTTTGATAGAGTAAATAAAGAGACTATTTCCCATGATAAATGAAACTAATAAATAGGCATAAATTGAAAATGATGAGAAACAAGGGAGAGGTTATAAAAGACATTCTTTCACAGAGGGTTGTTCGAATGTGAAATGTCTTACTACAAATGCTGTTGAAAAAATGTATATAACAATAAAAAGGAAACTGAATTACACTTGAGGAAAAATACTACAAGTCATTGAGAAAAAGCAAGAGAATGGGATTAGAGCAAATAAACTTAATTCTGTGCCTTTGATGATCAATTTCAATTTTGTCAAACAGTTTACAATCAAATCAGTTGAGGTAGATTCTGAACTTAATTCCCTGTATATAAATTTAAACCTTAGATGGGCATCTTGAAACTGATATGTGATATTTTTGCCACATTGCTTAATACGTCTGTATATTGAAAATAGATTTTAGATTTACTGAACATTCCCTTCTCCACATGACCACTAGGTTGAGCTGTTTCAGAGATGTACTTAGTCTGCCTTATAAACCAGAATATTAATCTTTTTAGGTTCCTTCAACTTCTGTCTGAATCATACTGATCATACTGACAAAAGCACGATTCAGACCAAATCCAAATCTCCCTGTATTATTCTGTAAATGTAAAACAGGATTTGTTTTGTGCTGAGGGGCTGCTTAGACAAAGGTGGAAATCAGAAAATAAACATCTGGATTTTAAGGAAACAGCATCATGCAATTTACATCAGACACTAAAACTATATATATTTTTAAATACATTCAAGAGCCACACAGTCTACTAAAAATAGAAAAGCACTAAAAATGCAATACAAAATTAAATTTTATAGCGCCTTTTACGTTCCAGGGCACTGGACAGTCAGGGATTTGGACCTGAGCAAATTGATTAAGTGGATTATACTGTGACAGCTGTCATCCTGATTAATGTGACAAATAGACAAAATGGTACTCACGTTGGCCCCACCGCCCAGTCCTTGGATTAAGGTAGTTGGGGTACAAGCCATTAGGTCTATCCATCTTCTGCAACAGCTTCCGAATATGCAACACCTGCAATTAGTTTCAATCATGAGTTTCATTCATTATTTCTCCTCAATTATCTGTGTTGAATTAATCCTTACTTTACTATTCTATTTTCACAAATAATCTCTTAATTCTTCCCTTTCCCCCTCCCCCAGACATATTCTTCAGATGAAAGGACAAAGCGATCCAAGTGTGCTACTCAACAATCAATCCCAATCCTGTCCTCATCCAATGTCCACAAAAACATAAATTCTATTAGGAAATTGCCATCTAGATGACAATGAGTAGCAAGAATCTTGTCCTATTTGTCCTTTTCCTAACTCACGGGCACAAAGGCAAACTGCAACTCCTCAAGTGATTACCACGGTGGCACGAGCTATCTCAGCATAAAGATCAGAATTTGCAACCTTCTGGTTTGTACTGCCCGTTGCTGTATCTCTACCTATTAATGCATCAGGGAAAACTTTTCAATGAGATTTTCAAAGGTAAGAAAATGCCAGCATCAGAGCAATGTTTTTCAAGGAGAAGCAATTTCTAAAAATTACAATTAGTCTGTTTATATTGAGTTCCACTTCACTTGCAAAAATAAACATGATAATTCAAATCACAGTTCAGGTCTGAATTTTATGCACTTTTCATTTGTAAAAAATATGGTAATACATTCTTGAACATCTACAGAAAAAAATCTCATGGTAAAACAGTCCCTCAGAAGTCTAGCATTTTGTGTGTTGCAGTAAGTTTTCTGTGACACAGGATGAAATATAATCTTAAAAAAGGGAGTGGTAATGGTCAGTATTCTTACATTTCAAAAAGGATAGTGTATTGTTTTATATAACATGCGATTGCACACACTTACTTTGTTGTAGTAGACGGAGTCCCCGGTCAAGTAGCTTAGATGCACAAATTCCAAATGCAGAGTTCCAAATTCAGACAAAATGCTACTCCCAGCAGATGCCCAGCCCCAATTCCGTCCAACACCACTGAAGGTGCAAGAACGCAGCAAAAGACAAAAAAAAAGCACAAACAGAAGAGCAAAGCAAGTTAGCAGGTTAGTATAACATCCAAAACTGCAAGCACACAGTTTGTAGTGTTTCCTCAAGGGCAATATGATTCTTTTTTGGGGGGGAGCAACCTCCCAAAATAAACACCTGGCATCATATTTACCAATACCTTCAGTTGCTATTAAATCTACACACTGTAATTTCTATCTTGTCTGCTTTGAATTTTCTTTGCTGGCTAGTTAGCAAATGAAGGTTACTTCGGATCTGGTAATAGTAGCCCATAAACCAAATCAAATTTTAAACAAAAGCCACACTGGGAGCTCTGAAAATCCCAATATGTCGAATAGATTATTACATTTCCATTTTTAATATTCACCTTTTCAGGGGGTTGGGAAAAAGGGCCAACATTCAATCTCCTTGGTACATCAGTTTAAAAATCGCAGCCTGTTGCATTGATCTTTTCAAAGAGTTAACGAGATCAATTAAATTCTTCACATCCACCTTCTGACCAAATCATTTTGAACAACCCTCAAGATTTTAATCATCAAGATTGAGGTTGCTGACTGTCTCTCACCTCAGGACATCCTCCCGCCATGAAAGGCATTTTACAAATGTAATTTGTTGTTGTTGCTCCGTTCTCCTGCAACACCTAAATGCCTGCGGCATAGGTGCAGGTAACCAACTTTTGGAGGGCCGTTTAGATTGATAATAAAAAGCTATCCCTGTTCAATAGTAGCTTATAGTGTGTAACAGAGAGCAGATTACTTCCACTGGTAGAATGCCAGCTAATACAGTGTTTTACAATCTGTTCATTCCAGCCAGTGAGTGAAATACTGCACTATTGCTCCTCCTTCAATGCATCTTTGCCAGAGATATGATTAAAGTGAAATGTCAATCAACACATCTAATACTTAGAATTCCCATTCCCAGTTCATTTGCTCATTTAATCTACCCAATAAAGCCACCTTTGTAGTGAATGTTTTCCACATGCTGATGGCAGTAATCGATTGTTGTGGAGAGAGACAGGCTGTCCACACCATCCAATTTTCTTTAAAATAGTAACCAACTACTGTACTCTCAGCAAAATTGGATTTATTGTCACTAACGGACGCCCTGTTGCTTTTAGGTTGATGGAGGTGGGACGGAAAAAAAGGAGCTGTGTGTCTTCCATTTACCAACTCAAAAGCACTGACACTTTCAACCATTTTGAATAAATAAAATCCGCTGACTGTTAGTGGGTTTTAATTATTCAAATGGATTAGACACAGAAAAGAAGGCAATAACTCAAGACACAAAAGGGATTCAAAGCAAGGAGAAATCAAGGTTTAGGAACAGGAGAAGGAAGGGAAACAAAAGAAGCACAAGTCTAATATCAGTCAATTCTCAAAGAGTCTTATTTCCTCTCCCCTCCCGCCCCCTCATTATATCCAACATTGTTTTTTTTAACATGTTGCCTCTTACTACTGTTCTACCTGGAAAATACTGCATCATTTCAAACCTGATATTTATACCCTAACATTACCAACCACTAATCAGTTTTCAATTCTGTGCAGCAGTGATATAGTTGAAAATATATTTTGTGTCCTACTATTATTCATTACTGCACCTACAGCTTGGCAGAAGCTGACAAATTATCTTACAGGTTGCTCAGATTTATGTTGGGTTTCAGTCTGCCTACTGTTGGAGCAGAAAGCAACAAAGTGGTAGCACTGACACTTAATTATCATTCTTGGCACAGCATCATTTTTAAAAATGTGATATTTCTGCAAGTAACATCACCGCGCACCATACAATAATGTTGCTATCCTTTGCATGCTAGGAAACTTAGTGCAGCCCATACCTCCTGATTTCAACTTAATCCTGCGATTTAAATGGGTCAATTTTACATGTCACTCTTCACTACTCAAGTATATCCAGTATAACGTGTTGTACAATATACATTACCATGATCTTCTCCCCACTTCAATGAGTTATTGATTTGTAAAAAGTACAGTGCTAGGTTATCCCACTTGGGTCAAGGAAACATTTTTTATGAGCAATAACCCATGAGTCAAGTTATATAGAAAAATAACACTCCCAACAGGAGCAGCAGAAACATTTAACGAGAGCCACTCAGTCACTCAGTCAGCATCATGCAATGCAGTTTAGTGCCACACCTGTTCCTAAACATGAAGGCATAGATTTACTTTTTCTTCCTCCATAAACGAGAAATTTGGAGAAACTCCAAATGAAGAGAGCCAAACTCGGAAAGAATGCTCGCTTTCTGCGAGGCCCATGCAGATTGCAATCTATCCCACTGGGGAAACAAAAACATCAATTCAAACAGTTTTAAACGTTCCTTTCTCTGCCCAATTTCTTGTGGGATCAGAGATGTGGTTGACTTAGCTCATACTCACTTTCCCAACAACGAACATCTAAAAAGAAAAGGTAATATTTATCTCATCTCACTAAACTATAATCAAACCCAAGCTGAATAGCTATGCTTAAAATAGCATAGCAAGAGAATAAAACACAACCCCAATTGCAAATTGCTTCCTCCAGCTACCGATACCTGCACTACTGTGATGAAGGGGAACATAAGAATGTATAAGGCCATTGCAGTCCCAGTACATAATTGCAATTGGGCACAACATTACCATGCACATTGGGCACAACTCTAATCCTAATGTCCAGCTATAGGGTCTGATAATTGAGTAGGCAGCAGCTGCTCACTTTCCAAAAGATTCAAACCAACACAAGGAAAAATGAAACAGATATCATATTGAAGATCCCAGAATCCCAGCAAATCAAAAGCTGTTGGAACACCTCTTTGATAACTTGTCAGCAATTTGCTTTTAAAGCAAAGCAGACATATCTGATGACCTGGTCCAGAAAAAGATTCTCTCAAGCACCTCATCAAGTCAGAATTGTAGCCACAGACATTTCTAAATTCTTTGATAAGATGACTTTGGTAACACTTTCCTCGCCGGCCTTCCAGCACCTCCCTCCACAAGCTGCAGATCATTCAGAACTCTGCAGCTCGTGTACTGTCCCGCACCAGGCTTCGGGACCACATCACTCCCACCCTCGCTCGCCTCCACTGGTGAGGATCGAATTCAAGATCCTCATCCTCACCTACAAGGCCATTCACGGCCTTGCTCCCTCCTACCTCTCCAACCTACTATCCCCCTACTTAGCTGCCCGTATCCTCCATTCCTCTGGCTCTGGTCTGCTCCACGTCCCCCGCCCCAACCGCCCTACCATCGGTGGCCGGGCCTTCAGCCTCTCAGCCCCGAGGCTCTGGAACTCTATCCCCCAGTGCCTTCGCCGCCTCCTCCCTTTCCTCCTTCAAGCTCGGTCTCAAGACCTTTCTCTTTGACCGAGCCTTCAGCTCCCCTCTCGACTCTCTACCCCCTCCTCGCTCCCTCCCTTCCCTCCCCTCACCCTGACCATTTCCCCCCTGCTCGGGTCCTGACCCAACTGTACAGCGCCTTGGGACGTCCTCCCGACGTGAAAGGCGCTCTATAAATGGAATCTTGTTGTTGTTGTTAACTTTTAACTATAACTTTATAACAATATAGGGCAGAGTGAAGCATATAAAAATTAGACAGGAAGCAAATATTGTAAAAAAAGGAATTTCACCTTCAGCATTGAGTTAAGTAACTAGTGAAAACAACTGAATGTGATAATATTTTGTTACTGAGAGTTCATCTTTACTACGCCAAGAATTAGGGTGTCATCCTTACAATAACCTTAATTGCAATCAATATGTAATGTTAAGTAATCAGATTAGGTCAATTATTATAGTATGCAGGTTTAAAGTTCAGTTGAAAGAACCAATGTCTCCTAGTCATATGTCTACCCTTTTAAGTCCACTAAAGAGTCAGGCTGAATGGTGCAACCTGGCTCAGATATTAGATCACCAAGCCACTCACAGAGAATATCTCTTCCATTCCCGCTTTGCCAGGTGAGGCACAATGGAGTCAACTCGCCTCCAAAAGGGGCCCTGATTCTCTCCATGCTTAAGAACATCCAAACAAAAGTTCCACATATGTATGCCACATACACAAGAGAATAATTACAATTAGCCATCAAACAACTACCAAATGCAACTTTGAGGTCTCACTCATTATATCGTTCAGTATAGTGAGCAACAGCACGTGCAAGTTCATTGGTACAATCCTCCAGAAAGTCCAATACATGGAACAATATTGCAAAGCTTCAGCAATAGTTGCTTAGCACTCTGCATATCACTCTGCATACATGCAAAATTAGACATCAAATCCTACACAATTGGCAGCAACTCAGAGCATTCTTTTTTTCTAAAAAAAAGCAGTAGCGTCTGCTAGAAGAAAAGGGGTGGGAGTAGAAGGCAGTTATATTCCACCATGGTCAGGATTTACAGCATGCATCGTCAGCTCAAGTTTTGCATCTAATACGTGGGCAACATACTGTAATTACAAAGTGGAGGGGGAGACAAACACCCTAAAACAGATAGCCAGATTTTATTATTAAAAGATTTGACAAAGAGTGCACCAAATTGCTAAAGATACAGTGGAGCCTTTTACTGCAATCCTTAAAAATGCTCCACAATCAATTCCCAGGAATTTTACTATTTACATGCTATGCTTCAGCTATGCAAGAGCCAAGGCTTCAGGCCCTCCCCATAGTGTGCGTTGTGGTATTGCTGGAAAAATACCAGATAAAACTACATTGCTTGCCATTGTCTGGAAAGCTTCTCAGTGCTTATCCAAAAAGGATCACCCTACCCATTAGGGCTGCATCTTGCGGAATTAGCAGGAGCTGAGTGGGAGGAATTCCTGCACCCAGTTACTGATCTGACCCTCTAAGTATTCCTGATGAACAAAGCTAGCTAGTCTGTCATCATCAGTGTGTTGTAGTATTGCAGACCTATCCGATTCAGGAAGCAGACGACCAAGACCGCTACCAAGGGTTTACTGAATTCCGACATTCTATTACCATGCGTAAGTATGCACATCATCTTGGAGCCAACTCAACAACAACAAATCACATTTGTATAGGTCTTTCATGCCTGGAGGATGTCCCAAGACAATGGACAATCAAGGATTTTCACCCGAGCTGGGGGATGGGATCAGGAGGATGGAGAGCAGTAAGGGTGACCAAAGGTGGGGTCAAAGAGAAAGGTCTTGAGACAAGCCTTGATCGAAGCAAGGGAGGGGTTGAGTCAAAGGGACTGTGGTATAGAGTTCCAAAGGGTGGGACAGAAAGGCTGAAGGCCCTACTGCCAATAATAGGGCGGGCTAAGCAGAAGGAGTGGACAGATCGGTCCGGAGTTAGCAGGTCACAGAGGTAGGGAGAAGCAAGGCCTTGCAGGGTTTTGAAAGCGAATATGAGGATTTTTAACTCAATCCACTTTACACTAAGTGTTTCAGAGTCAGCACTGTTTAGCAGACATTTGAATATAATGTCCACCCACTTCCACACAAGTTGAATTATAATCAGGAGGACTCCACATTGATAAAATCTAGTTTTAATAAGACTGCTACACTTGAATTAACCTTTTTAAAACAATTTAACATCTTGAAAATACCGTTTTGATGTATCAAATTAGTTATTTTTGATTTCATTCATCTGAAAAGGTAATAGTCTCGTACATATTCTAAGTACAATTAGAGCAATGTACAGAACATGAGATTATTCATAATTCAGCACATTCTTGTAATAAACTAGAATACAGTGGAACCTTGATCATCTACCATAATGGGACGGAAACATACTATAAAATAATGGATGTTAAATAAGTGTGAATACTTGGAACATATCTAGGATCTACTGGAAAAAACATGAATGTAATGGCTAAAAATATGAAGATAATAACCTTTATAGTCTCCAGAAGTTCCAGTGTAAATAATTCATGTATATTTCAAGGTATTGGTAGTAAATACCTTACTATTCTTGGAATATTTTGAAAGATGTTCCTATTCGGAATCCTACTTTTTCTCTCCCATTTCCATCAATGCAATATGTAAATATTGATACATCAGCTCACCTCTTCAGATTTACCATTGCCCAAGGAATGCCTGTGGGAGTATTGAACGAGGGCAGTAGCTTCTCAGCGAGCTGTGCGGCTTTCTGCTTAAAGACCTGCAAAAGAATAAGAATACTCCTTAACAAAAGAACTATTTCTCATCCTTTGTGGATGATGTTACAATCTTGTCCACGCAGATGAATTTAAGTAATCAATCACTCCATTGTGTGTGGGAGAGTTAGTGAAAGAGAAATGCAATGAAAACAGGCCTCTCACTTCCAAAATCAGGAATTACCCCAATTAAAATCAAGCTTGCATCCTACACGATAATCTTTTATAATTTACATCTTGCTTGGATAGGAACTGAATTCAAGTTTTGAGAAATAGACATTGCCTAGAGTGCTTTACAATCCTGAATTGTATTGTAAAACTTCAAGGCAATCAATCTGCAAGACGGAAACCGGAGTACTTTTTCATCAATATCTGAAGTTCAAGCTAGGTTACTACATATAACACAATCTAGCACGGTTATTCTACATATAAATTATGCATCTTTAGATGCACGATGGCTTTGTATTATTTCTGCCCCCTCAGAGATGCCTTGCCAGACATTCTGCTTTCAATTCTGTGTCACAAGACCAGATTTGGTACTGTGCCACAAAATTAGTAGAGAAGCAATTCTGGGTATTATCCTGTTGTTCGATACTTGGAAACACACAATATATAGAAGCTATGGCAACACAAAAAATAACAGTATACTGAAAATTAGAATGGGTTGATCCATATTAAGTTGAATATAACGGCCTACGGCTAGTTATCCATTCTGAAACAAAGATTACACATTTATGAATGACAGGTTGTGTGTATCCAATATTTGTGCTTCATGTTTCCCCTCTTTGCAGCAAAGTTATTCTGGCAATTTTAGAGATATGTGGAAACGAAAGCTGTGAAGACATGTTTAGGATCAAAGATCAAAGCTTTTAAGATTATGATCAAAATGTTTAGTAAAAATGTTATTGGGCAGGCCAATTTGATAGACGTGTACTTAATCCAAGTCTTCTACTGAAGATTCAATGTTCTTACTCACAATGATTTCCCAATCCCTTTAAGATCCTTCAACTGATCTTTGCAGTGGGCAGGACTTGGATCATTCCATCAAAAAGGGATGCTCTTCCAGCACGCTGGAAAGCAATTAGAGTCTGTCTGTGCGGGATGTATTCTGTTCCTCCCCAATAAGTCCTCGGGAGACATTTCCTGCAGCATTCAGGATACGCCATTGGCAGCAACTTGATGACCTAGAAGTTGGCCATTTTTTCTCATACTTTGGAAACCAGCTGGCCTGTGAGAAGTGAAATTGACCGACTTGTGAGCCATCAGTTTGCTGAAGTCCTTTCCGTTGCCTGTATAGGAAGTGATGTCGCTGGTAAACTAATGTCACAGAAGTCAGCCATTTCTTAACTTGAGTGAAGCCATGAATCAAAGTAGAGTGTGGGTTCACATGCGACCACCAGGAAGGTGGAAGGCGAATTAGATGGACCTTAGTCTTTTTTTGACTAGCATTTCTTATGTCCTTAGGTCATAAGAAATCAAACATTAAAAGGGGTATATTTTGATGTGATTTTATTGTAACAGAAATTCATCACTCTAGTAGAACATGTCTTTGCTTATTGGTCATATTCCAAGCATTGCAGAATACAAGTACGTAATTAATGTTTTTGGCCCGTTTTAAAATAGCTTCTAAAAATGTCAATAAAAAAAGTTTTGCTTTAAATACATTTTTATCAACAACAAGATATAAATTTATTTTCTCAACTACATTGGAAATCCTTACTAGAAAAGAAATCCTTACTAGAAATCAAGCTCAACTCCATTAACAAAGCAGGACTCATTTGTCTAACCTCGGAGCACACCATTCATTGTTCCTCATTTCCTTTTATTAGCAGCGGCAATTGATGCTAAAAGCTTAGGTTATATAAAAGGCATCATTTCAGTTCTATCTTCAAAATGAAGCAAAATTGTCAGCCGCCTCTTGTTTTTAATAATACGTGAGCTATTTTTTAAAAAAAGAAATACTCAAAGTAAGGTCACTGTGGGTTCAAGTCGCTGTGCAGTTTTCCAGCTGGAGGCAGACATTCTTATTGATTTATGAGGACCTTCTACTGCATCTTAGAATGGAAATAAAGCACTCCAACTTTCCTATAAGCATTTACAATGGCATGAGTGTTATTACATTATTATAGGGCAAGTAAATTGGTACATTGGACTCATTTTCCTCCTCGCCCACTATAAATCAAACTTCATTAACTCAGACTTTACAAGATCAACTTCCACCAAAATTAATAAAATTCTAGAAACCAAATGTTTCCACAACTTTTCATGTGAGAAATGTCTCATCAATTGAATGTATAAACATAGACAAAGCAATTATTTTGACACACACATGCCTCTAGCCTACAAAGCCATAGCATTTCATTTTTAAAATGTACAGAATTATTAAATGTTTTTAAAAGAGAACCATGGAACACAAGAATGGTACCTGAGGGATATAACTTCATAGCTGCTTGATCTGACTTTTAATGAATGAATTAAAAGTCATGTTCACAAGCTGCTATAAGTTAGTTATTTGATATAGAAAATGCAAGCCATTCTTGGAAGCAGTGTACGCGCTACATAAACATTGTTTTCTGGCTGTAGCAAATGCAACATAAGTCTATATACACTGTTTTATTGCTGCTTTCGTGGAGTCCTGTGGCTCAGTGGTTAGGGCACTGCCTTGCAAACAAAAGACTTGGGTTTGATTCCCGGCAGGGCGAAACGTTAGGCAAGTTTCCTTACTCCGCAACCCTCTGTCTACCTAGCAATAAGTAGGAACCGGGTTGTTAGTCGATTGGCGGATGACTTTTCCGGGAGTAATAATTCCTTCAAAAAAATAATAATGAATTGGTCACTTCAGCCCACGACTGTTTGTGGGACCTTGCTGTGTGCAATTGGCTGCTGCATTTCATTCACAAAAGGGAAGTCTTGCTGCAACTGTATAAGGCCTTGGTGAGACCGCACCTAGAGTATCGTGTGCAGTTTTGGTCTCCTTATTTAAAAAAGGACATACTTGCCCTAGAGGGGGTGCAGCATAGATTCACTCGGTTAGTTCCTGGGATGAGGGGACTGACCTATGAGGATAGGCTGAATAAACTAGGGCTATATTCGCTAGAGTACAGAAGAATTAGGGGAGATCTTATTGAAACATAAGATTCTTAAAGGGCTGGATAAAGTAGACACTGAGGGTCTGTTTCCCCTGGTAGGAGAATCTATAACCAGGGGTCTGTCTTAAAATTAAGGGTCAGCCTTTTAGAACAGAGTTGAGGAAACATTTCTTCGCTCAGAGGGCAGTGAATTTATGGAATTCACTACCCCAGAAGGCTCAGTCCTTGAACATCTTCAAGGCTGAGACTGATAGATTTTTTAAAAATAGAGGGATTAGGGGATATGGGGATAGAGCAGGTAATTAGAGTTAGGTCTGAAGATCAGCCATGATCTTATCAAATGGTGGGGCAGGCTCAAGGGGCCGAATGGCCTATTCCTGCTTCTAATTCTTATGTTCTTATGTTCTTATATACAGTCAATTCACTTTACAGTATATTCTGTAAAGCTCTTTGAGACATCTCGAAGACATGATATAGCACAATATCAAATGCAACAACAACAACAACAAACCTAGTGCAGAGTTCTGGATGATCTACAGCCTGTGGAGGGAGGAGTTGGAAGGCTGACAAGCAGTGAGTTTGCATAGTCGAGCCTCGATGATGTAATGAAGGCATGTATGAGGGTTTCGGCAGCCTGCAGTGTGAGACAGTGTTAGAGCCGGGCGACTTTGCAGAGGTGGGGGAAGACAGAGTGGGTCATGGCTCAGATGTGGGGTAGAAAGGATAGTTGAAGTCAAACAAGGCCCCAAGGTTCCGGACTGGCTTAGCAAGGTGGGGTGTGCAACAAAAAAGTGGGAGCAGGAAATTAGTTCTGGATTGCAAGTTTGTCAGTTGTGTTGATAAAATAGAGACAAAGAGGATAGATGCAAGAAAGAGGTTAGAATAATCAGACAAGCATTTTCTTGCAATCAATCCAAGAGTACAGGGGAATGGTACATGGCTCCATAGAAAATTGTTGGGAAAAGTCAGTGAGTTTCACAAAAGAGGACAGGACGGTTTACGTATTTAGGAAACGGCCTGATCCTCCTTTGTCCAAACTTCCCTATTATTTTCCATGGATTTATTGCAACTTCTTCACAGTAATCACTTTGACATAAGTCGCTAAAACTATTTAAATTCTTATACACGAAGGGTCTATTTCTATATTCCATCATTTATTTACCCAGCTCCACTGACTCCCCACCCCTGAGGATGGAGTTCAAAATTCTCATCCTCACCAACAAGGCCCTCCATGACCTTGCCCCTTCCTACCTCTCCAACCTGCTAACCCCTTATCAACCTATCCGCCTCCTCTGTTCAGTGGGCTCCGGCCTGCCTGCCCCATGTCCTCCACCCGGCCTGTCGCACCATCAGCGGTCAGCCTCTCTGCACCCACCCTCTGGTACTCCATCCTACCTTCCCTTCACCTCACTCGATCCCTTGCCTCCTTCAAGACACGCCTCAAGGCCCTCCTCTTTGACTGTATACCTTCGGCCACCCTCCTACCCTCTCTGCCCTCCACCTTCCCTGATCCCAATCCCCTCCCCGCCCACTCGGGTCCTAATCCCTGACTGTTCAGAGCCTTGGGACATCCTCCCGATGTGAAAGGCACTTTAAGAATGTTGGGATTACATTTTCAATTAACTATTACAATTACATATTTTTCTTAAGTTACTTTAACAATATAGCTCTCATTTTGTAAACATGTTTGCAACATTATCTTACTGTTTTCACCTCATCTATTTTTAAAACTACATCTCTGAATTTCAGCCTTTTTTTCCGAAGAAAAATGACAGCTTTACCACAGCCTCTCTCGAAAGACAAAAGATCGGATCCTGACCAAAATCAATCTAAAACTCAAAACAGACAGCAAACCAATGTATCATCATACAATTCAGTTACAATTCCTTTACTACAACTTTTTTTAAAAATACCTTGTTGATTACGAATACCTTCCAAATGTGCTTTCCTTTTCATAGTGATTTATCTTTTTATAGTTTTGTTCCATTTTTGCTCAGTGCTACTTCCTGGGTTTTCCTTAAAACATTTTAATGTTCATCTCTCTCCCTATGGGAGTTACTTTATAGGGATTACTTATCCTGATAGTCATGTAGTGGCAAAACAATGAAGATTGTGTGTTACTGCACAGAGGTTACTTATCCTGATGAACTTGTGTTAAGACAGAACAGTGTAGATAGAACTGCAGGATTAAAGGGGAAGGTAGTTCATTTAAAAAAGGAAAAATAAAAAATGTTTAACTGTACCTCTTCTCCCGAGAGATAGTAAGCAGCAAGCAGGCCTCCGATAAACCTAATATTCACTTCAAAGACCGAGACTTCTGCATTCTAGGAGAGGGAAACAAAGTGAATTGAGCAGATGCATTTAAGCACCTCTAAAAAATGGAAATACAGTATTATAGTTTTCTTAACCCATATTATGATGACTAATCACAATACTCTTCTTTACATGAAGGGTTTGCACAAGCTTGTTGTTCACCAGTTTCAGCACATTAATACAGTTTAATTTTGCCAAGCAGATTCCTAACTAGCTTTCACTATAAATCAAAATAACAGTAGAGTTGGAGAATGTTCATAAATGTTGAGGTAACCAGAGTTGAAACAAAACTTCAACTGGCAATATCTTATTAGAAAACGAGTCCACATGTTCCATGAGTACATTTGTTAAGCAGAAGATTTCTGTTTGGACACCAACTCAAAAATGAATAAATGACTAGCATTCCAGCTTATAAACAGATGTAAACAAGTCAGACACACACACAATTTCACTGGATCATTACATTTGATAAATCATTAAATTAACAAATTTATGAATTATTCTGATCAGTAAAGAGAAAGAGCATACCATATGTGTGACAAAATGCTCGTCACAATTCTGGAAATTCTCATTAACTACTCTCATAAAATTAGGGTCAAACGTAAAGCACAATATCATGTGGTTAAATGGGCAATTTGTAAAACCATCAATGTCTGCTGTATTATTTCTCTATTTTCTTCTAACAGAAAAGTATTTTAGAATCAAAGGAAGTTCAGGAAATGGCATAAATCAGTTTCTGGATATTTATATGAGCAGAGCTCCTCTTCTCTTTTCCCCTCTCACATATTGTCAGTGTAGAGTATTGCTCCCTGTTCATACTTCTGCACAAAGCTACTTCAATAAATCAACTTGAAAGGGGGATATAAATTCTAGTGGATGAAAAATTCTGAAATGTATCTTCCCAACATCTGTCCACTAGACACACTCAAAATTGATATCTCAGCAGCCCATTTGTTACTTTAACACCCAGTAACTATAAAACCTCTTTCAATGTGTCCTTCTGCAACCTTGCACTTCTCTATTTTCCAAATAACTGGTAACCAACATGGAAAACACTCAAATAGCATTAAATTCAAATAGTATTAAATAAGCCACCTCACTAGCAGCTCAGATAAAATATTTCCAGATAACAATTCTATGTTGAACAAAAATCAGTAGATGTAAAGATACAAACAGAACCATTATGACTTACCATACTGAAATCTAGATTCTTCTCAATCCATTCTTTCCCATCTCGAAACTCATCAAAAAGACCCATGATGTAGAGAGTATCTAATGCATCCACTATGGTAGCACCCATCTGAGAATTTCCTAAAAATACAAAAACATTCAATTCTTTACATGATGGCTGACTAAATACAATATATAGTACATAGATTTGACAGATGATCCACCTGAAACAATTAGCTAGTTGTGCATCTTCTCTAGTGTACAACCTAATGTGTTTCAAACACTAGTCTCCTCTCAAATTAATTGTTACACTGCGCAAGATCATTAGAAAGGCAGAATTGAGCATAAAGCTAATCCTTCAATGTGCCAATGAACAGCATGTCCATGCTTTCAATTGTGTTTACTGTGCACATCATGAAACATACATTTCCTTCTATAGCCAAGTACATATTGCTGAAATAATTGATCCAATATCCACATATGAATAATATACTAATAGAGTATAAGCATAGTACTGTACTTAACAGCTAGGTAATTTATTTTCATCGTAATAATACAGGGAATTCCAGTTTGGCTAAACTAAGATTCACTTTTTCTGTGGCATAATTGTAATAAACAGCAACATCCTAACACCTGATCACAACTCACAGTGCTTGATTAATACGCTGTTCACGTAAATGATAGCTTGCAAATACAGTCCACTAGCCTGATGCTCTTGTCTTTCTCTCTCCCCCACATAATCTGCAACCAGCAATTTAAATAAATCATCAATTCTCAATCATTTTTTAGAGTCAATTAGTTCAAAGTAGATCTGCTTTGCACCTGATTCTCACTTTAAAAAATGTAAAAATGCTGTCTAAAAAGTTACATCAATTAAAAATTACTATACAGTTACTTAAATAGCAGAAATCTCAATACTTTATACTAAAATAATGAGTCAACTGAATGACAGTTGAAGCTACACTACTGCACAATATGAAGAAAATATTTCTGATTCACTATCTTAATTAAAACATGTAGTTTAATTATCTCTGTACAGTTATCAAAGTTGCTATTAATAAGTTACAAACCCTCAGGGTGCAAAACCTGAGAGATTTTAACATACAACAAAATAAAACAAATTGTAGCACAATTTACATATGACACCCAAATTAGCCAAATCAAAAAAAGGTAACTCATGCAGGATTCAGACTACAGGGTTGTTACCAAAGTATACATGTTAAAGTTGTTTTGATGGATTCAGATCACAAATTTTGTAGTCAGGTAGGGAATATGTATTCATAAGCAATTTTATTAATGCTTTTCAACTCAAAACTTCTCCCTCATCTTGGGTCGGTTACATGTCAACCTGAGTCAGCAGCACGATTGTTTCTGGGTCAAGCGGTTGTAAATTGAAGCCATAAGTTGGTTTTGAGCTCAGTCTAAGGTGACACTCCTTTGCAGTAATGTATTGTTCGAGGCTTCATCCTTCGGACAAAAGGCTAAACCAAGATTCCATTGGATTGGTCTTTAGCTGAACAGTAAAGATCTCTCAATTGATGAAGTTTATCCAGGTGTTATGTCTAACAATTCTCCAGATAAAACATTCATTTTTTGAGACACCACTGTACTTGCTGACAAGAGTCATTGCGTGTAACACATATCACGATTAAGCGCTTGGAGAGGTCATGACATTACATAGGTGCTATTAACATCCATCATTCTTCTAGTTCATGGATATGAAACATCCCTCTGGTACCGTATTCAAAAGGTCATTCATCATGTATTTGTGTCAACAACTCATTGGCTGTCAGGGGTATCGAAGCCAAGCCAAATTTATTCTTTGCCCAACAGTGACACATGGGACTTTCCATCATGGGTCAGTGGACAGTTAGTAGAAATGTGAATCTTATTTAATATTTCTCCTCCCTCATCTGGGCATCCTGAGGCCAACTAAGCACTCATACCACTGCTCTAGCGAAGGTCAGCTAACCCAGAACAGGCAGGCTATTAAATCTGAAATGTTTCCCACTTGTACAATATAACAGGTTTAAACATTGAGCCATTTCAGAGCTCCAAGCACACAATTTTAATATAAAAACATAGAGTGTTGAATTTAAAAAAGATATAAAGGTTTGGATTCACGATTCAATTTTCATTATGTTTTCTCACCAATACGAAAATTAAAAGTTTGTTTTTAATCACACACTTCTAAAACAGATAATATTAAATGTTAGTTTCCACCATTGTTAAAAATGTACTTCTAATTCATCCATGAATTTAAATCTACTGATCAATACACTTATAGTTTTAAATTTGTTTTGGCAAGAACACAGCAACCTAAAATACATATATTTTTTAATTTCTTGAATCTTTCTTGATCCAGACATAATTCACTCTCCAGTTTTCTCAATTGTTTCGTTATATTTGACACTCTCCTGGAAGCCTAACCAAGATTAAATACTCACCGTATGGAGACAAATGAACCGAATTTTTTTCCTGCCATTCTAAATGAGCTAGCTTTTATGAACAAGCTGGAGTTTATGAAACACAACTATCCCGCAAGAGTGCAATCTGACAGAACAAAACCCTAAATCACTTACATAACCAATACTTGAGCATCCATCCATTGACCCAGTGATAGTGTCGTGCCATTACTACCAGCAGACTGGAAATTATAGACTGGCTTTGCTCGAATTGTGGAAATGCTCGAATTTGCTGCCAAATGTTCCTAATGTTCCTAATCAAATCTCATCTTTATTTAAGTATACCTCACTTGTAGAACAAACAGCAAAACAAATTCTATGATTTCTTCAATGACCCATAAATAAGTGCAAAATGTTAAGGGGAAAACTGAAGATTGATAATTAAATAGCATTTTAAAGTGCCAACGACAACAGAATATCACTTCAAATGAGCACCTTGAATTGTCATCTATTTATCTCAGTTGGATTTCTGACAATATCATAGAGTAAACAATATTCTCATTTCATGAAGCATCTACAGCATCCATCAGTTATCTCCCTTTTTAAAGTGAAAACTGCTTCACTATTCACTATGAAAATAACCATTAAAAATTATCCTTCCATCTCACAATTATAAGCCAAGTCATTTCACTGAAAAACAGACCATAAAAATGTCTAAGATAAATACAATTATGATAGGAAAAAGAAGTCAAGCAAACAAATAATCTGAAAAAGCACCCAAGTGCTTAAAACAGATTCTAAAATCTTTTCATACCAGTAATAATGTATCTCATGAGCAAAATAATATACAGTGTATACATGGTGTGTAAAAGCAGGCAGTTTCATGGTTATTATTGATGGATGTCTGGTATATAGATTTGACTTGGTTATTTTGGTAAGATCCCAAGTGGAGTGATTCATGATTAAGTGTTGAGGGACAACTAAATTACACGAAATGGCCGCCTGCTGAAATAAGTGAAGGCAGGTTGTCATTTTATTCTTTGAAATTAATCTTCAAGCTAAAAGAGCCAACAGCAAACAATTAAAAGTTGACAAATAGAAAAAAAGGTAAAATTATAATTTTTCAAAAATTAAGTGTTTACATCTTCCCTTCACACCCATGTCTCACTGATATCAAACTGAACTGATGTCTTTCCATGCCTGGTCAGTTAAAGGTACCAGGAAAGTTATTTCATTAGGGTTAGGCAACAAACTTCATGTTTCTGCACACATGTACAGTGAATGTGAAACCACCAAATGACAATTACATCCCATTATAGAATAGGTTGGTATATTATGGACCTCAATTGCCATATTATAAAGGACTCTAATGTTTCCAGGGAAGGCACTGGACTTCAGACTTGGGTTGCACATTAAAATGTTACTGGACACTATTTGTGCATTCTATTAAACCCTGTGGAGTCCTGTAGCTCAGTGGTTAGAGCACTCGCTTTGCAAGCGAGAGACCTGAGTTCAATTCCAGGCAGAGGGCGAAACCTTGGGCAAGTTTCCTTACTCCACACAGAGCCTAATAATAATCCCTCCAAAACAAAACAATAATAAATTGGTCATTTTCAATCTACCACTTTTTGTGGGACATTGCTGTGCGCAATTGGCTGCCGCGTTCGCCCACAAATATACAGTCAATTCACTTTACAGTATGTTCTGTGAAGCGCTTTGGAACATCCTCCCGACGTGAAAAGCACTATATCAAATGCAAGGATTATTATTATTATTATTATTATTATTATATCGACTGGCTGACTAGATAGATAATAGATGAAAGGTGCTATCGGTTATTAAAACAACAAACAAAAGTGCACCAATTCAGTATTTTATAATCCATAGCCAGATCAAAAACAGATCAAAAATAGCATTCTGGTCAAATTAACGCCATCAATATGGCCTTTAAAGTCTAAAAAAAATCCATGCCAACCAAATCTCACAAAAAACATGAATGAAATGTACTGAAATCTTTGTCTATCTTCTTTTACAGAAGTAATCAAGGTTGGATTTCCTTGCACCCGCTCCATTTGAGTAATAATTATTTCTCACATTTAAAACAACTGTTACTTGGCCAGATTGCTACTTGTACTACCAGCATTGGTAATGCATTTACAACGTCCACTCTCGGTTAATTCAGGATTTAGTACAGCAAACCAGATGGGCAATTGAATATACAAAAGATGCTACAGGAGCATGTTAATTACAGCTGGGACCTGTAGCTCCCCAGATAATCATTCCTATTTTCCCCCCAATTCAATGTTTCACATGTTTAGTTAAAAGTTTGCTACATTTGTGCCAATTAGCATCAACACATCCATCAGACACGGTTTCAAAGAAACATTCATTATCCCAACATTGTGGCATAGTTGACTGCATCACACACAAAAAATGAGCAGCTGCTTTCAGTGTAGCAGGCTTTGTTCTTCAACCTTCGCAGAAAATGAAAAGGTTACAATCCAAACAGCTCTTCCTCGAGCTCATTGAACACAAAGATCTATTTCTAGCATTGCACCTAATATTCCTGTGAAAAAGATGCCTGCAGAAGAAAATGGAGTTGATGCCACAAGACAAGAAACACACGGGAGTTGCTTTCAATGGTGCCGTCAAACTATGAATCTCCATTTCCCACAAAAGCCACCTTTGTAGCTTCTCAGGGAGGCTACCAATAATGCGTAACTCAAGCCATTTCTTTGCTGCAGAAATGCATCCACTTGAACTGGAATTGCTTGAATTTTTTACTGGGAATTTTCATCACATTAGTCAGAACACAATTGCCAGAGTAAAAAGGCTCCACCATCCAGATTACTTTAAAAAAAAATACATTCATATACACTAAAACTCTGGCTTCCCAGACCAATGCGGAGGAAGGTCTGGCCAGGCGAGCCGCAATTCCTGGCCAAGCTTAATTACAATGCCATTACCCACAGTTACCGGATTTTATCAGTGCTGAAAAATGCCAGTATCGGCAGTGTAATGATTTGAATCCCGTAAGCAGAAGATAAGCGAATAAGCTATCTTCTGCTCGCAGGATTCAAACTGAGTCAAAGTGGATATCCTTGGCTACTGATGTCAGCAAGGACGGTGAGGGCACGCACTAGGCAGGAATCTACATGCGTCCTGTGGATTTTGTTTTTAAAAAATCCTGCTTCGGGCCAGGGAGGTATGATTTCTGGATAACCAGAGTCCTATGAAATGGGGATTTACTGAATTAAATGTGAGTTCCCTGCATTATTTTTCTGGTGATCTTGATAAAACAGCCCTTCTCCTCAGAATAAACTTTTATCTGCATACAAAATGAACCTGGATTAAATTTGCCACTGTTGCAATTATAGTTAAATATTGGAATTCAAGGGTTGAGTAAAATCTAATGGCTCATTTACAGTAACAAATATGAATTGATGGAATACCCAATCAGCTCCTGCTTTCTATCATACGCATCATAATAATAATAATCCCTCCAAAAAACGAAAACAATAATAAATTGGTCATTTTCAATCTACGACTGTTTGTGGGACATTGCTGTGCGCAATTGGCTGCCGCGTTCGCCCACAAATATACAGTCAATTCACTTTACAGTGTGTTCTGTGAAGCGCTTTGGGACGTCCTCCCGACGTGAAAACTGCTATATCAAATGCAAGGATTATTATTATTATTATTATCATGAGCCAAAAAAATCAGCTTAATAATAGGTTTTTGTAATAGGTTTCTAATAGTTGGAAGGAGTTAAGCTATATTGTTCATTTGCTTTGCTTACTACATGAAGCAGCCAGGAAAGGGGCGTTGGGGTGCTACATTATTGAAGGTGCCATTCTTCGACTAAGACATTAAACTCATCTGCCCATTCAGGTGAACATTAAAGATTCCATGGCATTATTCAAAAACAGTAGGGAGTTTCTCCCAGTATCCTGTTCAATAACTCCCCAATAAAATTGGTCATTCAATCCCTGGCTGTTTGCATGTACAAATGTGCTTTCGAGTTTGCCCACAAAATACAGTCATTCCACTTAACAGTATATCCTGTAAAACACTGTGGGACATCCTGATATGAAAAGCACTATACCAAATATAAGGATTATCATTAGATATAGGTCTATGGGTTCAATACTCTTGATCACCATGTCAACAGGAGTAGATGATTTGTCCATCTATCCAATGCAACCGACTTCCCAAAAGATTTCTTTAACAAATTTAAAAAAAAACTTTGTCCCGTAGATGACAATTTCAGACATGCACCAAACTTCATGACCCCTATCTCCCCCATTCTGGCCCGACTCCATTGCCTGGTCCTCACCTACAAACCGCCTCGCCCCACCTCACCTCTGTGACCTCCTACCAACCCGCCCGCTCCCTCCGCTCAGTCGACTCTGGCCTGCTCCACGTCCCCCGACCCACCCACCCCACCATTGGCGGGAGAGCCTTCAGCCACTCTGCCCCCAACCTCTGGAATTCCATCCCCCAATCACTCTGCCTCGCCCTCTCCTTAGCCTCCTTCAAGTCCCACCTCAAAGCCCTCCTCTTCAACCATGCCATCGGCCACCCCTCCCTTCTCCCCAGCTCAGGGCTAAAATGCTGTACACTGTCCAGCGCCTTGGGACGTCCTCCCGACATGAAAGGCGCAATACAAATGTAATCTTCTTGTTATATATATTTTGCTTAATTTAGAGGTCAATTTAGATAAATGTTTTTCAGAAGTGAAAAACTGGTTTCAGACCAATCTCTTCAAATTCTAGCAATGATCTGCTTCATCTTTTAGCTGAACGGAGCAGAGCGCTCTGCAGTTTTAGCAGCACCATGGTGCTGACTAGCATTATTCAAACCATCTGTCAGCGGTTTAATCATGATCAAGGCTTTATATTTCCATGGTGTTATTAATCTTAAAGATGGCCATCTGTTTGGATTATATGTGACTGAATATAACAAAGATAAATAGATTGATCCTCGACACTAGGCTAGAAGGCACAAAAATAATGGATATGAAGTACTATGCATTGTGGAGCAGTTATATCCCCTTTCTCTCTCCATTATATTTTATGTGTTTCCATGTTGGTGTAGTTATACACTTTGTTTATACAGTACTGCTTTGCTACCGTGGGTCTTTTCACATATATTGGCGTTTTATAAACTGGTACAGACGCATTCCAGGGTAAATAATAATAATCCTTGCATCAGATATAGCGTCTTATCATGTCTTCAAGACATCTCAAAGTGCTTCAGAATATACTGTAAAGTGAATTGACTGTATATTTTGTAGGTAAAACGCAGCAGCCAATTGCGCACAGCAGTGACCCACAAACAGTTGTGGATTGAAGTGACCAATTTATTATTTTTTTTTGAAGGAATTATTACCCCCGGAAAAGCGATTCATCAATCGACTAACAACCTGGTTTCTACTTACTGCTAGGTAAACAGAGGAGTGTGAAGTAAGGAAACTTGCCCAACATTTCACCCTGCCGGGAATCAAACCCAGGTCTCTCGCTTGCGAGGCAAGTGATCTGACCACTCACCATATGATCAAGTAATGAGTTGGTGATAGATGTGAGTTGAGTTGTCAAACAGTCTAGTACAACAAGGGTACTCTCTCACACCTGCTTCCAAATAGAAGCATTCCGATCAGCAATGTAAAATGAAAGATTGTTGTGCTCGGCTAACAACATTTGATCCCATTTCAAATGCAAACTGAATTGGGAAGATGCATTTCTCGAGTGCTTTATGACTCGCTTTACCTGATTGATGATGGATTGAAGAGTCATTCCGAAGCAATGCAATCTAGGGTTTAGCCACGGTTCTAATGATATATTTCTCAACTCAACCATCTTTGCTTCAATAAAGCAGTCACTGCTTTTAAACCCCATTCTATTTTATACCCTTCAACAATTAACTTTTAGACTTTTGCAAGCCAATGACAGGAGGAACCGAGAGGAAAAAAATTATATTCAGAAAGATCCTATTCATAAAGTGAAATATTAAGTGCCAACATTTATTACACGATCAGCTCCTAACCTGAAGGCTTAAAAACAGAAAATTAAAATTCAAGGTCAGCAATAATAGCCCAAAGAATGAAAAATGCTTCAAGACACTTTGCATTAATTTCATTTCCTCTCATTATGTCTTCTGTACTTCAATTCTACTTGGCTAGGAAGAATACCATAGTAAATGAGCTCAAACTGGTTATCATGCAATGTATCTATATCAATTTGTAAACAGCTTTTACTGCCACTAACTTGAAAGAATAATGACTTTTTTTTAATTTGGAATACTATTTCTAAATTGATCGATATTCATAATTTGAGGTTTTTAAGACTATCCACGCCTAGTAAATGTTATGAATGGGATCCATAGTACTGTGCACTTTGTTTGATGTACTATGGTTGAACCATGTGTAAATACAGGTATATCATATAACGTATAAGCTACATGTAAACACATTTGTATTATGTGCTATGTAAAACCATGTGTAAATGCAAGCGTATAGAAAAGATTACAAGTGGTCTTACTTATGTCATAACAAATGAAAAGGATAGGTAATTACATAATTAATAATCTCTTCACATAATTTAGATCACCTGTAAATTCATCTCTACACATGAAACATAATTACACCTAAACGTCAAATGAGATTTTAAACCAAGGTACTGACTGCCTATCCGGGTGGATGTTAAAGATCCCATGGCACTATTTGAAAAGGGGGGGTAGTGTGTGGAGGAGTTATCCCGGGTTCCTGGCCAAAAATCCCACAAATAAAATTGGTCATCGACTCCATGACTGTTTGCAGGACAGTGCTGTGTGCAATTTGGCTGCCCATTCGCCCAAAAAATACACACTCACAATTTACAGTATATCCTCTGAAGCGCTACAATCACACATCGTTCATATGCATGATACATTATCAACTCCTGAACACAAGTATGTTGAATTAAAATAGTGGAAACATTTTTTTTGGTGCATCCATCAGATGGCACCACTTAATGAACTAATCCTACAGTTGCCATTATATGCTCGAAATACTACATTAAAACAGAAACTGGTATATAAAACTAAGCAAAGGCTAAAAAAGATGGATTTGATTTTGTGCAATAGTCCTATGAGTTATGATTAAACTAAAGCGATAGTTTGCAAATATTAGTCTATTAAGTGGTGTAATTTAAAATGTTTGTACATGGAAAATCCATTTGAAAAGATGCAAATTGCTACCCCATTAAGAAGTTGTAGTTACTTGCAATAAAAAAAAATTTGCATATCAAATAAGTTAATAATTTAACCAAGTTTGATCTTACAGTCAAGCAGACTGCAGCAAAATACTGGCTGGTTACATAAAAATATCAACCTGAATGAGCAGTCATCTACTTTCAGAAACACAAACTAAGACTGAAATAAATATTTTAATGCCTGTCGAATCCAAGGACTTGCCTTTAGCTATTTGATGGGTAAATGGAAGGTCATAATGGAAAGTAGCCTCTTCTTTCAATATTGCTTACTGCATCTTGTAATAATTTGTTTGGCTTATGATTTGGAGTTTTCGAGATTGACTATGAAACAAATTTGCTTAAAACAAGTTATAATTGCTTATGTGACTAAGAATCAGTTCACGTGGTTATGCAGTGGCCAATTAGTGACTAGCCTCTGGGGGGCTGAGGGGTGTAGGCCTAGGTAAGCAGAATCTCCTTGGAGACTAACTGGCTCCAAGGACATATAAATGCAAGGATTATTATTATATATTTGCCAACAAAATATCAGAATCGAGCCCACCCCATGACTGTCTCAGTAGTCAATTTCTTGAGTAAGGTGGATCTGCAGTATTCCAAGGCACTGCTGATGACAGCACTGCTAAGCTAGTTCATCAGCAGGACTTTGAAAGGCAGACCAGTTATTGGGGACAGGGAGTCTTCCTATTCAGCTCTCATTAACCCTGCAAGCCGAAGCTCTCACAGGTAGGGTGGACTTAGCTGGACAAGCCACAGAAAAGCTTGCCAGGCAGTGTCTCAATGGCAAATATGCGGTTTTAGCTGGTTATAATAATCCTTGCATTTGACAAAGCGTCTAGACGTCTCAAAGCGCTTCACAGAATAGACTGTAAAGTGAATTGCCTGTATATTTGTGGGCAAAATGCAGCAGCCAATTGCGCACAGCAGTGTCCCACAAACAGTCATGGATTGAAATGACCAATTTTTTTTTTTGAGAGATTATTATGGAGTAAGGAAACTTACCCAAGGTTTCCCCCTGTCGGGAATCTAACCCAGGAATCTAACGTGCAAAGCAAGTGCTCTAACCACTGAACTACAGGACTCCACAAGACTATACCAGTTCCCCAATGCACACTGTGGGGTCACATCCTGCACCTGATACTTTCTGGAATTGGGTAAGCAGGAGATGTCCCTACACAGAGAGAGTGCGCATTCCATTCTAACAAATATCTCTGGAATTTCCAGAGAAATCTGGAAATATCTCTGGAATTTCCAGGGAACTCTGTTTGGTTTTCTTAACCGTGGTGATGGATATGTGCATGAGTCAGACACCCAGCTGACTAAAAAAAATGCAGTGACTGTGTTGGGGACAGGTGGTTATATATGCATTTTTGTCGGGTGGGATTGAAAGCGAGTCTCTTTTTCCAAGTTGCTCACAAATCTCACAATTACTGACCATATTAATTCAACTATAAAGCTTAACAGACTATACTTTCACAGCGTATGTATTGTTCCATATCATTTTCACTATGGGGAAACTTACAAAGCATGACAGTTGTGGTTATAATAGTGTTCTCTAAGGAAAAGTGGACAAGAGCAAACTCTCCCCAAGTTCAATAAATTTACTGACAAGTGGAAAATTCACATTCACTGCTATGGTAGGTAAACATACAACAACAACAAATTATATTTGTTTAGCACCTTTCACATCAGGAGGACATCCCAAAGCACTAGACAGTCAGGGATCAGCACCCAAGCTGGTGGTTGGGATTAGGAAGAGTGGAGGGCAGGGAGGGTAGGGATAGGAGGGTGACCAAAGGCACTGTCGAAGAGGAGGGTCTTGAAGGAGACAAAGGAGGAGGTGATGCGAAGGGATTGTGGGATGGAGTTCCAGAGGGTGGGGGCAGAGAGGTTCAAGGCCAGCCCGCCAATGGTGGGGCGGGCAAGGTGGGGGCATAAAGCAAGCCGGAGCCTGCTGAACGGTGCGAGTGGACAAGTTGGTAAGGGGTTAGGATGTCACGGAGGAAGGGAGGAGCAAGGCCGTAGAGAGCTTTGAAGGTGAGGACCAGGATCTTGAAACGTATCCTCTGAGTGATGGGGAGCCAATGGAGCCGGGCGAGGATGGGGGTGATAGGGTGCGGTGCGGGCGAGGACATGAGCTGCAGAGTTCTGGATGAACAAGCAAAGAATGATCCCCACCATGTCTTCTGAAGTTCTTACACATGTTTCGCTTGAAAACAATAAAATGTTACTGCATAAAGTGTTTAAAACTATTCCACCTATTGAAAAGTATCAGTGCCAAACATCCAAACCAAAAATATCTTCAATTCATACAAACATGTCTTTTTGTTAATTCAACATCATTTTTAAGATACAATTATATTGCTTACAATTTGCATGGATTAATTCATAAAACAATTGGTGGAGTTACACACTTGAAACAGGTTGGCACAGAGAAATACTGCATTTGATTTAACTGCACTGAAATGTATTTGATTGAAACTACATACTAGTTATACATATTTCATATCCATCAGGGCATACTTTAGTACTGGATTCACCAGATCAGAACAATTTGCATTGAAGCACTCTTGCAATTGTGTGAGATTGAAGAGAGGTGAAAATGATATTTTAACAAATTGCATACAGTGATAAACAGACAACAGCAAGCCTGAACCGCAAAGGAAACCAAAATAGCAAGGTCATAAAGCTCCAGTCAAACTGAAGCTATCGGAAAGAGAACGTTCACTTTGGTGAACATGATTTGTAACACCCTCAACGCATATTAGAATTAGAAATATGTTGGTCAAGAATACCAATTGTCCTGGCTCAGCTGGGAGCACCCTCACCTCCAAGTAAGAAGGTTGTGGGTTTAAGCCTCACAGCGAGACTTTGAGCTCATAGTCGAGGCTACTGCTACAGTGTGGTGCTGGAGAAGTACTGCCTCCTAAGAGATGCTATCCTTCGGATGAAACAAACAGAGGTCTCCTCTATCTCTCAGATGGACAGTATTTTTACACTTTTTTGAAACGAGAAGCGAGTTTTTTCCAGTGTCGGCAATTCCTCCCTCCCACTGATGTTCACATTGGATAGAAAGGGGATCAATTCGCGGCAGCTGAGGTGAGTGACAGCCTGAAGCCATTAGTGAATGGATGGGATCCACCCATTCACAAGCGGCTCAGCTGTCAATCAATCGCGATTTCCTTTCCTTGTTCTGCCCCCATTCCTCCGCCCCGTCACTGATTGACAGCGCAACTCCAGCTGCTTGTGAACGGCTGGCGTCTGCTGCAAACGCAATTTGACTCCTCCCATCTACATCCTCGTGTCCTCCGTGGCTGAAGGGACAGACAGAAGGCCTGAATGAACACATTCAGCGGGGACCAGCACTGCATTTTGCCCAGAGTAACTGGATTTTCCACATTACCAGACATATTTAAAACATGCAAGAATACAAATGAATCGAAACGGGTGTTTTGTTTAATTTACCCGACGTCCGGCAAAAACGGATTCCACTGTATATTCATTCAGAGAGCAAGCTCTATTTAACCCCGGAATATTTTTTAAAATCCTGGATTCATATGGTGCTATTCCAATTATATTCTTTTTTTGATTTTGCAGCGCCTAGAGAATCAGAAGGAAATGAGGGAATGCCATAAAAATACATTGTTTCTTGAGAAAATGACAACAGTTACCCAATATTGAAGCTTACATCTCTTTCTTAAGAAACGTCACAGGAGCTGACTACTGTTCACCATTGAAACTGAAAGCATTTCAAAATAGCAGGGTCACCTCTAAGTGATTCATTCGATGATTCATACATGCAAGGTGCATTGCCGTCGGAATCCTGACATTCAAGTTGAGAGTTATCTTATCAACATCAGCCAACTCCAGCTTTGATGGCAAAAAAAGTGATTCTAACATCAGTTCAGAAAGCAGAGGGGTCAAGAAGCACTTCCAAGACATTCACTGTGATGTCATGTGTCCAGCAATGAGCAGATTTTAGTTTCAGTCTAAGAGTGCTGCTTGCAATTTAAGCCTTTAATGCACTTATACAGTTGCACTTATAAAAAATTTATCACAGAAAATAAATATCTCAAACCACTTTACAAAATGAGATCAATTAGAAATAAAGTGAATATTATTATGTCAGCGAATGCAGTAGTTACTTTGTACCAGCAATGATGTATTCAATCACTCAAGTTTTGAAGAAGGATTTGAATGAGGAAAAAACATAAGCCATGATAAAAGGGAGAAAAACTCCAATTTCCTTTCCTTAAAAATGTCGGGGGTGGGGAAGAAAAGGAGTCCCTTAACATCCCCTTGACGGAACTAAATTAATAACAATGAAAAATGGCATGAAGTTATATAGGCAAAGGAGCTGTGTAATTCAAGCCTCTTAATAAAAGTAGAGATGCAACTTTGTCAATTTAGCTCAGTGGTATCTTACTTGGCCCCAGGCTAGAAGATTTTTCAAGATCCGCACTAAGGACTTGATGTTAAAATCTATACTGATATTCCACATGATATGGAAAAAAACATGGCAATGTGAAGTGCTGCCCTTCAGTAAACTGAGATCCTTAATGCCTGTTCTGGTGGTCACGTGGGCATCAAATATCCCACAGCAGTATTTCAAAGGAAAGCAGGGACTTCTGGCTCTATGTGACATTGCTGGTGCAGATTACATGCTGTTTGCCAGCTTGTTTCCGTAGTAAAGTGTGTGTGTAAGTGTGGGTGAGACTGTTTGTGTCAGTGTGTACGTTGTGAGTGTGTGTACGTTGTGCGTGTGTGTACGTTGTGCGTGTGTGTACGTTGTGCGTGTGTGTACGTTGTGCGTGTGTGTACGTTGTGCGTGTGTGTACGTTGTGCGTGTGTGTACGTTGTGCGTGTGTGTACGTTGTGCGTGTGTGTACGTTGTGCGTGTGTGTACGTTGTGCGTGTGTGTACGTTGTGCGTGTGTGTACGTTGTGCGTGTGTGTACGTTGTGCGTGTGTGTACGTTGTGCGTGTGTGTACGTTGTGCGTGTGTGTACGTTGTGCGTGTGTGTACGTTGTGCGTGTGTGTACGTTGTGCGTGTGTGTACGTTGTGCGTGTGTGTACGTTGTGAGTGTGTGTACGTTGTGAGTGTGTGTACGTTGTGAGTGTGTGTACGTTGTGAGTGTGTGTACGTTGTGAGTGTGTGTACGTTGTGAGTGTGTGTACGTTGTGAGTGTGTGTACGTTGTGAGTGTCAGTGTGAACGTGTGTCAGTTATGAGTGTATGTGTGAGTGAGTGAGTGCTTTGAGACACCCTCCCGATGTGAAAGGCGCTCTATAAATGTAATTTTGTTGTTGTAAAGAAAAAATGGCCAAATGCCAGGTTGGCAAGTCAACTCAACATCATTTCTTGTTTAAGTGGGAAATGATATCAAAGGCAATTTAATAAGATGGCCATTTTTGTCCATCATAGATTTTAACCTGCCGGCAGTCGAGTTAAAAATTGATATTGCACGGAATTTTGAAAAATATTCTCGAACTCAGCCTTGATATGAAAGAGATTTCCAAAGAGCTCTTTTTAAGAATGCCAGAAAATCAATGTCGAAATTCAAAGCGAATTTATGAATTAAAAATACTTCACATTCTTAAATTTTAAAGCAATAGTTTTTAGGCGAGGATCATTAGAACTTTGGGCCTCTGAATTAATATCCCCAATTTCCCCAAATAATTAGAGTTCAGGCATACACTATATAAATGCAATTTTTTTTGTATTATACCCTTCTTCTCCCCACTACCCAGCATTTTTAAAATGTCTCTATTTTACACAACCCACCTTTATAGGCGGTAAGTAGGTAAGCAACTCGTCAACATTGCTCCAAGTCCAGATATTGGACCAATAATGCACTGGACCTTGTTTCATTCTATGAATTTAGGGAACTCAATTGTGCTTTATTGCAGGTTCATCTTTCACAACTTTTACCAGAAGATGTCAGGATGACAGTAAACTTTAGGGTTTATATCTTCCAATACATCATTTAAGAGTACTATCAACTAGTACTCGGCACTCCATGGTATTTATGGCTGAATTAATTTATTGTACAAAACATATGTTATGGCCATTTGTAAACAAGTAGTCTATGCTGCAGAAACCGTATAAAATTTATGATTGGCAATTGGATTGCTTTAATCTTCAGTTTTTATATCTAATACTTTTAGACATTTGGTTCAATACCAAATAAGAATATTTATGTTCAAAGAAGATAACTGATTATACTCCAGGTATATGAATTTTAAACCACCATAATTTGGTCTCAATACCACACCCATCTCTAGGCTTTTGTCATTCAATTGAATGGAACAATAAACCTCCTGCAAGAATACAATAATTTCCATTTCCCACACTTAGTACCATTATAGCCTTTGTGAGTGAACTTTCCAAACAAGTCCTCAACTTCAATCTAAGTTCCAAAGACAAAACATAGTGTTCAAACCTCCTGCTCACCCAATACCTTTCTAACAATTTAGCTATGAAAGATTCATGCCAAAAAAACAAGCTGACAAAACTGAAATTCTCCCATGTGCATTTAAATTCTAAAAGGGATCTAAAGACAAATGAGATATATTAAAAGAAATCACTCTTGGGCAATTGGCTCTACCATGTAGAAACCAGATGTGGTATCAAATCATTGGATGTTGGCCATTTTGCTTGGCCATGGATCAGCACATTTATGCATAATACTGCTGAACAAAATGGGAACATAATGTCCCTCAGATACTTCTGATGAGACAACAAACTCTCTGACATGGCATGTTTGACAAAAAGTATCTAAATACAATAAGGTTGGCCAAAAGGCATGTGGTTACATTAACCAAGTAATGAACTGAAGCAAAAGAGAGCATGAACACAAGAATAAAACACTTCCAGTAAAATATCAATGTTCTTACCAAATATATTAGGGGAATAGCCCTTTCTGGAGAGTGGTTTCAACTCATTGTGTCCCCATGCATACTGTCTGTAGTTGCTCCACGCATGCTTCATCATCTGTGAAAAAATAAAATTAAATGTTACACTTATTTTTGTGATCCTTTTACAATTAAAATGAGGAAGAAAACAAGTGAGGTGTACAAATAACTATACTGCTTCATTTTAACTGTCCTTCAGATGAGTCGTTGAACCGAGGTCCCATCTGCCTGTTCAGGAGGATATTAAAGATCCCATGGCACTATTCGAAAAGAGAAGAGAGTTTCTCCCTGGGTCCTGGCCATCTATCCCACAAATAAAATTTGTCACTCACTCCATGGCTGTTTGTGGGACATTGCTGTGCACAACTGGCTGCCGCATTTCGCCCACAAAATACAGTCAATCCACTATACAGTATATCCTGTTAAGCGCTTTGAGACGTCTCAATGACGTGATAAGGCGCTACATCAAATGCAAGGATTATTATCATTTGAAGTTTTAGATTGAGTGATTGACTGTGTATCAGCTTGGCTCAGTACTCTCTCACAAGTCAGAAGGTTGTAGGGTCAAGCCCCACATCAGAACTTGGAACACTTATCATCTAAACACCAGTGCAATACTGGGGGGGTGCTGCATTGTGCATTGCTGGAGGTGCAATCCTTTGAATGAGACATTAAACCTTCTTGGACATTAAAAATCCTATGGAATTTGAAAAGAAAAGGGAGTTTCTCCCGGTTTCTCCCTGCAAACAATTCCCAGATAAAGTTGATCACTCACTTTGTGGTTGTTTGTAGGCCATTGCTGTGCACTTCTCTATTCAACAGCCATTTTCCTGCTTCCCCCTTCCACACACACCTCCATGAAGTAGATTTTCATATGAAATTTGCAGACAGGCTCACAATATTTTTCTCCAATTCAATATAATGAAATTTCAGTGCACATACAAAATATTTGCAGTCAGGATAATGCATGTACAATACTGTGGTAATGCACAACTTGAGCATCACTTCTGAAAATATTAATTCAGTCAATATCCTATTCACTTGGTTATTACTGCCTCACAATTTGTAGACATGATGAGGCAGAATCAACTGATATCTCTAGATCTTTCACTTTCCTTCTTGGCAAGTTCTATCCCATCCATTGAGTACATGTGCCTTCTCTTTGTATTTCTTAGATGCAGTACCTTTCTGTTCTTACAGTAAAATTTTATTTACCAGTAATCACACCAGGTACATACCCCATAAAATTCTGTTTGTAGAATCTCCTAACTTGATCTTGTTACGAATGTAACTACTGAGAATATAGACTAGGAGATCTACCAATAGAAACTTCTGAGAACCCCCACAGTTTGTCCCTATCATTTGGCCCAGCCCTGCTTATGACTACCTTTTACAGCCTTCCCTTTAGCTAGTTACAAATTCATGCCTTTATCTTTCCCTTGATACACATTGACTTGTGTTTGCCAAGGATACATCAACTAGTACTTCAAAGGCCTTTTGAAGATCAGTTACACAATATAACGCTGCTACTCACTGTCAATTCTCATTGGGATCTGAACCTCAAAACAAAACATGGCTACTTAGGCAAGATATAACGCTTTGAAACCTCGATGGCTTTCATGTATTAGGTTAATTGCATACAACACATCTTATATGTTTCTTCTAATTATTTTACAATTGGCTAATGAGTCTGCGTTTATTAGGTGTGTCTTGGAAACTCTTCTTGAATATGGGAACTACATTTGTCGATCAGAACCTTATCATTTCACAAAAAAAATTAGATAACAAAATGTATGGAACATTTGCTGATGAATAGCTATAGACTAACATCTCTCAATGATGTGATCGCATAGTGTTGAACTAAAAAAAATACAAATGTACATTAATCTTTCAAATGCTGTTATTTCAACTTATAAAATATTCATCATTGATTCTGTTTGGGTTAAATTAGTGGAGCTGACAAATGGTCACAGTAAGAGCATTACAAATGTCCCAAGTTAGAAAGAAGAAATCATCCAAGTTTCCCACTCCAGATTTCTCTAAAGGAATCTGTGTCAGTTGCACATGGAGATGACGATGCAGGTCTGCATTAGGGTAACTCGGAATCAAACAGCCTGGCAACACTTACGATCCAAGCTTAAAATATAATAGCTATACTGCTATACAGCAAGATACTGGTGGGTAACTCGTATCCATGGGAACAATATCACAGTAGAAGGAAAAAAGTCAAATGCCCTGAAAAATAGGGTGGAAGAAGGAATGAGCCATCAGGAAGAAAAATATACTGTTCAAGACAATACTAATATTAATCCTTGCATTTGATATAGCGCCTTATCACGTCAATGAGACTATCAAAGCGCTTCACAGAATATACTGTAAAGTGAATTTACTGTATATTTTGTGGGCATATTCACAAACTCTTTCCTTCGAATACTACAATGCATTTACTTTGTGCAGCTAACAATAGGGAGTTCTCAGATTACATAACATGCTTAAAAATAGCTACTTGAAATATTTCAAACTGATAACTTAAAGTAGAAGTGCTGAGGAAGTATTTTCAGAACAGGGACCTCCTCTTTCTTGTTGTGAAAATCACACAAAACCGGCCTAGTAAAAGAGTGTCATAGGTTCCATCAGTAATTTCAAAGCATCTCAAATACAAGGAATAGTGTCATTAGCTACCAACTCACTGCACACTTTAATAATTCAGGAGTAAATTTAAGACATTTACAAAAGTTAAAGATCAAAATTACTATATGGTTTGGTTGTTTAAAATTATTTGTGTATAGTTTCATCCAGAACAAGACTACTGACATGAAATCAATTTTTATAAATGACAACGTTTCAATGAGAATGGTAATAAAAGAATAACAGCAGTTACTTGAGGGAATTATGGAAATGTGGCCCTCTTTAGCTATTCTGAATAGAAGGTTTCTAAACAGGTTGTGAAGGCCTTACTAAACTGAATCTCATTTCATGCTCACAGAATCCTACAAAGCTCAAAATTGTATTCAAGACTAAATAAACTGCCAAATAAAATTTAACGCTAACTGAATTATCATCTAAACAGGTTCATGATTTGAACTTACTAAAATATGAGTTCTTTTTAAATAAATCAAAACTAATTATTTCTTCAAAATAACTATATTGGGCAAAGTGTCCTGCAATATAATGGCAGGAACATGTTATTCCCCAGGGTACCACTGTCACAGCATATTACCAATCCACAAACATATCTTCATAATAACTTTCTTAAGATTTCATTACAGACGACAGAAGCTATAACAGAAGCCTCAGGGGTGCAATCAGTCATTGTCTTTCTATGTGGATATCCTATTATATATTGCATCTTACTTTTGATAGACCCAATTCTGCACATAATCTGTAGCTGCTGTGTCATTTACTATCACATAGTGATATTACCATGTATATATAGCATTCATATTTTCCCATATTAGGTTTTACATTTACTTGGAACCTAGAAAATATAAAATCTGTGTACAGTATCATCTAAAAACCAAAACAGAAGTTGCTGGGATCACTCAGCAGGTCAGGCAGCATCTATGGAGAAAGGAAAGTGAGTCAACGTTTCGGGTCCACGACCCTTCATCAGAATGGACGAAGTACAGCATGTCAAAGAATGAGTCACGAGACAGTCAGGTACATCAAAAGAATGAAGAAAACTACGTCTAAATACACTAACACAGTTCCTAACTCAATAGGCATCCACTATACAATATATTAGACAAAAGGTGTACAAAAAATTGAAGTGAAAATACTGATTGAACACTGACAACTGCTTGGAGCAACAAAACACTTGTCAGTTTGAACCTTAATGCTATGTAAAAGCAAAAACGAGTACATGACAGAAGCCCTTTGCATATGAGCCCACAAAGTGAAACACAACTAAACAAATTTCACCTTTCTGGTGGATCAAGATCAGCTCAAACAAAATAAAATGCACTGTACTACCCAATTAGTTAACTGTTTAGTAATGAATGCTTAAAGTTTCTTATCAAATGCCTGTCCACCATGACTAATGTTCTTGCTCTATATCAAGAAAACATACAACACCCCTGTTAATTTCAATTTCCAATACAGAAGGGTGTAGTGTTTGATTTCCCAAGAAAAATATAACTGAAAAGACACTTGTAACAACAACTTGCATTTATATATCACCCTTCAAAAAGGATAGTGTCTCAGAATGCTTATCAACTACCAAATGCACTTTAACAGTTGGGCCATGTAAACATTAACTAATAAGATGACTCAGACATTAGAGCACATCAACTCGTCGAGCAGACTTGTGCTCCTTATGTTTGAAAATGTTCCATTTCTTACTGTTCAGATGACATGAAACTAAAAGCTCAAACTTTTATCATGGATACTTGATAAAAAAACAAAATTCAAATTCCCAAAAGACTTTTGACTGTATGAACAGTTTTGTTTTATTCATTAACTTGGAAATCAAAAGATCGTCTCCAACTGAATATGTACACCATTTCCACTAATTGCCATTTAAAATCTCAACTAAGCATTAAACCCGGAAAAAGACTAGTAACTCCAGAATCCACTCAATTATTTGCTAAACTACACAGCAGCTGTCATCCTACGATCATTTGACAAGTCAAATCACATCTTTGGAGATTCACTTTCTTGTGACAAAGTTAGTCATTTCCTGGGGAAATTGACATAACACTTATTTTTCACAAAATAAATTGAAATTTTCCCTCCAAATTTCATTTCTGACACCACATTATACTTTAATAAAAGTTATACTAAAATATCAGAAACTTTTATGATTGGGATATTATCCCTTAATGACTAAATGACCATTTTAAACACAAATTAAATACTGCTCCCTCTGTATCTCTTACAATCGCTCTCTTCTTCCCCCAGGGAAACAAGAGGAAAGGGAAAGAAAACATTTGGAGAAATTGGCTCTTTGGCCAAGCTTAATGCTTCTATACTTGTATTTAGTCATTCTCCTCCAGTTGACCATTTACTGGCATTTTAATGTATTTTGCTTAGATCTCCTTTGCCTCTCTCGGGAAGGACTGGGGCACCTTTACAAAGTTTAATCTGAAATTTGGCCTATTTTGGGAGAGTGGTTATTCTTTTTTTCATGGTTATATTTAGCTCTTTTATCAAAACAATAGTACTTTTACTTGCATGCGCAAATCTCTAAAATTGGTCTTTTTAATATTGTTCAAGAAACGATTGAGGTGGACATTATCTGAACACAATTGGGATGCTCATTAATGATATCAAAAAGAGAGGCACATAACTAAGGAAGTGTATCTTGTCTACATATAATTGGGAGTCAGTAATCAAGGTTGACACTCCAATGACATACTGATGAACTGTTGAAGATATAATCCTTCAGTGAAAAGTTAGCCTAAGATTAATCTGTCCTGTTTTAAGGATCCCATGATTTTATTTGAAAAAAGAGGAACTTTTCAGTGTTAAGACATTTAAATTGAAAGCATTGACTAATAACTTTATTGATTTAGTCAGTTTCCACCAAAACATCACGTGCCATAAATAACGTCAAGGAGGAGGAATGATCATTCTTTTAAAAAAATAATACTTTGGTCACTCACTCCATGATTGTTTGTGGGACACTGCTGTGTGCAATTGGTTGTTGCGTTTCGCCCACAAAATACACAGTGACTACAGTTTACAGTATATTTTGTGAAGCTCTTGAGTCATCTTGAAGATGTGATAAGGCACTATATCAAATGCAAGATTATTATTATTTTTATAGGCAATGGCCAGAATTTGTTAACATGGAAATGGAGCCAAGTCACTGTTCCTGCGCAGAAGCACAGATGAGAAAAAAAAACTCAGTGAGAGGGAGGAGAGGATCACTTATATAAAAACAACAGTTAGCACTTGATTCAATCTATCATATGTGCAGATAAAATTAAGTCTTTGAACCTTTGTAATATCTAGCTTTGGTTAGTCACATTTCAATTTATCTTGCATCATTACACCCTTACTGAAGAAATGTAATATCAAATTTAACAAACAATTCTTCAGAATTTTTATTAAAGCAGCAATTCCAATTTAGTAATTCATCCATCCACTTCCAAAATAATTAAAAACTTTGAACCTTTAAATACTGACTGCCTTCCACCTCTATAGAGGAATACTATTTTAACACTTGCTCAGTTTTTGTACTTTGCAATGTCAGTCTGAACACCATCATTTTTATCAACGTTTTCCCTTATCAGCATTTGAGGTTTAGTGATATGCCAGAATGCATGGTAATTGGTTGGTTAAAAAAAATTCAAAGAAATAGGTCAGTTAATTCTATCGAATTTGCATTGATCGACTTGAAAATGATGACTTAAAATCTGATTTCCTCTGAAAATCTGAGATCAATCTAATGTTAATGATGTAGTGTGGTACATACTTAATTTCTGTGCCAGCTGTGTTACAACATTGAAACAAAGGTTTTGCCTTCCCTGACAATTTATATTTTTGAAATTTAGTAAAGGGATGACAGCTCTTCCAGAAATCTAAAACCTGAATCAGCAGGCTTCCCTATGCCTTTGTTTGTAAAAGCACTGCCTGATTTAATACTTAGCCAACAAATTTGAAAGTTTGATACTTTGCTCATTCAATGACCTCCATCTTCAAAAGTGCCCAATACAGACAGGATTTGACTTAACTATAGTCGAACATGCAAACATTCACTTAGCTAGGCTCACATATGCAAAAATGTAACAAATTGGAAAACAGTGTTATCCACATAACCCTGCCTGAGCAAGAATCAATGCCTTTGGAACAGGAAAGGAGAAAACTTTAAAATAACTAACACAATAGTTTGCAATGCGTACACACCAGTGCCTCGGGATGTCCTCCTGACATGAAAGGGGCTATACAAATGTAATTTGTTGTTGTAATTTGTTGTTTGAGGAACTGGTGAAAAAAACTTAATACAATCAGATTCATTAGATGGGAATATAAATGCATACACATGATTACTGTTACTGTTACTGAAATTATTATAAAGCTGAAAAACTATATAACAAAACTTATATCTTTGGGCCATAAATTAGGCCTGCACATGTGATACTCAACCACTCATCAATTTCCATTTTTTTCTTTGGTTAACAACTTACATTCATGTTGCGTCCTTCATGTAAGGTAAGGTCTCGGAGCACTTGGGCAAATGGGGTTTCAGGTAAATGCCATATTTAAAAGTATCCAAACTAGGCCTAGAGTTCCACATATTTATACCAACACATGAAAATTTCTCTGTCTGGAGGAGGGTGGGGAAATGTACCTCGACTACCTAATTCTAAAACTGCATTGCTTACCATTGCGAGCACTGACCGCAAGCTTCTGGCCAACTGTCCAAATAGGTGCACCCAACCCATTAGGGCTTTGGCCTGCAGGGTGAACGAGAGCCAGGAAGAATTCCCACTCCTAGTTGTGGCATTAAGCCATCTGTCTGGTCTATTATTAGCAGTGCCTGGCATACTGCAGATCTACCTTGCTAAGTATCGCACTACCAAGATTACCACAAATTCTTGTCTAGCAATTGACCTGCCTCGTTAGTTGGCAGACAGTCTGAAGCTCTAAAACCAGAATAAAACAATCTATCCTAGACAGATTGCTTTCCCTCACAAAGTGAAGTGGTTGATTAAACTGGCTACTTCTCTCTTCGAAAATGGGTTCAACTTCAGCAAAGAAAGTATTGCCTTCTTGCTTCATCTAATTGTTGATGCAGTGTTCATTTCCACAAAAATCAGTGGACAGAATCTACAACCTTGCTTTGAAGGTCTTATAAGAATAGGGATTAGAACAGTATCATACATGAATACATGAATGTTATTTTTACCCATGCTTTTTTTCCCCCCCAACTAAACCTAGTCTGAAATGAAACATTTCTGCACATTCCAACTAAACTCACTCTAATTCAGCTACAATCAGTAGTGAAGTAATGCTAGGTCAGATCTGCCCAAGTACACCTCAAAATCTGAAACCATTCACCACTTAGTTGACACTCTAACGCCTAAGGCTAGTCAGTCCTGTTTATGCACATTCAGTGCTTCAATTTCCTCTGCAATTCAGGAGCATCACTACAAGTGTACAGAGAAACATACAATTTATGGTCAGTATATAAGAGTCTGTGCATTCCTCAATGGCAGTCTTAGTAGCCCAATTACTGAGCCAACACTGCAGATGATAGATCATCCCACCTGCTAATCAGCAGAACTTTGGAGGGGCAGAACTGATAAAATGGATTCTTTCCAATCAAGTCCTGTTAACGCTATAAGCCAAAGCTCTAATGGGTACTGTGGTCCTAGTAGGACAAGCAGCAGGAATCTTGCCAGACAGTGCAACATTTCAATAGCAAGCTATGCGCTTTTAGCTGGTTAAATTCTAGCAATATCCCAACACACACTCTAGTGTCCCCAAGCCTTGGTTCTTGAGCCTAATACATCCCAGATGTAGGTAAGTAAGATCATCTCTCCGTGGAGAGAGCGTGTTCCATTTCCTGACACTGGAATTTCCATATATAGGTGGCATATATGGAACTCTGTTTGAATATACATAAAGATGGTGATGGTATTTTGTATACGTCAGACACCCAGATGACCAAAAAAAATCTGTGTAACAGTGCTGCATTTCAGAGGAAATTGGAGTAAGTTGAAGTCAAGAGGGCAGGGGTGAGTAAACTAGTGCTATATCAGTAGAGCAGTCCTAACTAACACCCTCAGATAAATGTATAAAAGATACAAGATGTGTGGAACAGTTTTGCCTAGCCTGCAAAGCACAGGTTATTGAAAAAAATCACCATTGAGCTTTTAATTCTGAAATGAAAAGTAGCACATCTGTTTCATATACAAATCCCAGATTTAACTTTTACCAGTTATAGCTAAAAGCTAGCAGGTTTTCTGGAACTGAAAAATTAAAAGTGAACCCCCATTATAACAACTCATTGTAGCGTAAGTCCACTTATAGGTTGTGGAACCACTTTATACTTGAAATGCAGTACACTTCCAACTTCCGGTACTCTGTGTGCATGTGCAGAAAGCCCTCCAGGAAACACCAGAAGTGACATCTACAGTGCCCTGCAGAAAGCAGGATAGGCAGCCATTTTTATTTTGCAGACTTGTATAATGTGGGGTCCAATTTCATGGATCCAAAACATTGAGTTATACTAGGGTCAGAGTGAACAGGATAAATAAGTTTAACATTCCAATACAAGTATGTACATTGAGTTTTTATCTGCATTGTAGATACCTCTTTGATTTTCTCTCGTTTCTCTCTTATGTCTGGATCTCCTGGGTCCCCATCGTTGATTCCCAACAGTTTGGGGATAGGTACAACTGGCAGCTGTTTGCCTTCCTTTTTCTTCATATTCTGTGCCAAGCGGTTTTTCTCTGTCTGAATCTCTGCTCGGATCTCATCTTTGGACTTTTTCAATTTTTCCTTTGCCTCTTCGAGAGCTCTCTCATGATCTGCTCTGATCATTTTCCTAAGTTGCTCCTCTTCCGACCTGTAGAAAAAGGATTAAGACTTGAAATTTACATTTGCACTTACACAGTCGTCATAGTTAATAAACTACCAAGTAACCTGTGCGCACAGGTGTGTGTTGGGGGAAACAACGAGATTCTCCTCAGAGCAGACTTTATAGGCTTCTGGGTCTTTTTTCATTCTTTCCTTTCTAAAATGCAAACTTACATTTGTATAGCACCTTTCACGTTGAGAGAACGTCCCAAGGTATTGCAAATTGTGAAATACAATTTAAATATCTATGGATTAACTGAAAATGGCCACTTCTACTAAAATTTCACATGAAGGCAGTACCACTTTTAGCCAGGACTTCCAGATATGGGTGAGAAAAATGACCTATGTCTTTTCACCCACAGAACTCCACTGTAAAATCAAATAAAGACGACCCTTAATACCATGAAATTGTCAATCTCTTACCACAAAATAATCTGGAAGTAAAATACAATTTAATTTCAGAGGGGTGAGGGGAGATAAAAGAAATAGGAAAAGTACCTAACATAATAATCGGAACCCTCAAGTATAATTTCACCAAAGTGGCATATACAAGAATATTCATTCTTTTCATGACATGTTGAATTAAACTTTCCCAACAGATCGTCGATTAAATAGATACATTATTCTGAAAAAAATATTTTAATCTTTTTTGGAGCCTTTGCAGTCATACATGCTGGACTTTCAAAGGGCATATGGGCAGACACACAACTAACTGGACATTTTCACAGCCTCCACACCTGGCTAACCAATCTGGGAGGTGAAGATATCGGGGAGCAAAATGGTAAATGCTTGAAAATTTGGGTGCGATTGCTTCAGTGAACAGTCAATAAAAGATTAATATGATTAAGTACATCAACAACTTGCACTTAAAATACGGTAGAATCTTGTATTAATGCACTCCATTATAGTGAAGGTTTGCTAATTATGGTTGTGTCAGCTCCACTTGCATTCCACTGCACTTCAAAGCGCGTCAGCGCACAATGATGCCTTTTCAAGCATGGAATGCAAGACGTTTTGGGACAACAAAAACCTGACAAAGATGATTGTTGCCTTTAAATCACCAAACAGTTAAAATATTTTAAATATAAAATGAATAATGCTTTCAATCTCAAACTTTAAGTATCGAAGATAGATTTTTTTAAAAAAAACAAACATACATAAAATCTCTTTTTATTTTAAAGCACATTTAGCTTTTTATATGGGGATAAGTTTGCCTGCCTCTCTATCTTTTCCAGGTTATTTTCTTATCTTCTCTCTTAGTGGTTTCATTGTGTTCTGCTGTTGCAACCTCAAATACAATGCATCCTATGATGTTGCTTCTCTGTCTGTGAGCAAGAATTTCACTCCTGATCCTCAATTTCCCATAACAAAATGACAAACAATATACACTTAAATTAACTACTCCCTACCATTGTTATACACTTGGTTTATGAAGTACGTTAAGGTAATATCATCTAAGAAGAATCTCTTAGAAGTGATTATTTTCCATAACATGAGGATCAGTGAGACTGGTTGCTTTAAAAAATTGATTTTCTCTCTTCTAGCAAGAAATTGCAAAATGTGTATAAAGAAACCTACAGCTCTGGCCTATGACTAAAGTACTTATAATAAATAGCGATGAACCATAGAGCTAAGATTCTTACAACTGGAGAAAAAAAATACTGTATTATTTGTTTATAGTAAATGTTCTATGACAATTTCTCCTCCTCCTTTCCATCCTTTCTGGCAGTGCTTCGATGAACCAATGTTTACCATAATTGATGGAACATATTAATTACGGCTTGCCAGGAAGAATTTGTGACAAAGGAGGTATTAAATCCAGAGAGAAAAGGGAAGATCTGAAGGAAATATAGATGTACTGCTGCAAACACACAACCTAAAATATAGTAAAGAATTACAGTACTAGCATGCTAAAAAGATTCAATCGTTTTATTATTTTAACTTCAGAAACTACTTTTGATACTACAAATTCCACATTAAACAAGCATTTAAAACATTTTCGATTGCAATTAGTATTATAGTATATGTTATAGAAGCTACACGATTCCCCGATATTAAGTCAATAAAATAAACACCATGAGTGTTTGACAGAACAGTATTGAATCAGGTTTGAGTAACAACTTAATCAACCCTGAAATATTGCTGCTGTCCTGGCAAACAACACTCCAAAATGTGGTACTTTGAATATTTTTCCCAGCAGCTATCTTAAAATAGTTTGGGGTCCTGTAGCTTAGTGGTTAGAGCACCCAGACAGGGTGAATGTTGGGCAAGTTTCCTTACTCCACACGCCTCTGTTTACCTAGCAATAAATAGAATCACGGTTGTTAGTCGATTGGCAGATTGCTTTTCCGGGGGTAATAATCCCTACAAAAAAAATTGGTCACTCAAAAAGATTGGTCATTCAATCCACGACCGCTTGTGGGACATTGTTGTGCGCAATTGACTGCTGCGTTTCGCCGATAAAATAACAGTCAATCCATTTTACAGTATTTTCTGTGAAGCACTTGTGACGTCAAGATGTGATAAGGGGCTATATCAAATACAAGGATTATTATAGGATTGTTAAAACCTGCATAGTGGAAAACAAGAGTTACACTACTGTATTCTGAATAATTCCTTGAACAGATTCAAAGGCCACAATTTACAACTCTCCTTCCCTTTACAAAATATGTATCAATCTATTGGTGAAGTAAAATCTCTTTGTGAATGTCCATGCTAAATTAACTGCATTGCCTATAAACAGACTAATTTAAATTCTTACTATTCTGCCCAACGTGCCAGAACAAGTCAAAACAAGCTGCTTGATACTGACCAATATCAGACCATGACATATGTAAATGTTAGGTGTAGAGATGTTCAGATTATGAACAGAACACAATTTTCAATGTTAATAAGATGCTAAAACTGAACTAAAGACCAATAGATAACATCATAGTAATGGGCCAACTATCGCTGCTGGACAAAGTGTTCTGGTAGAAATAAACAAAGATTGATCTCACCTCACCTTGAGAATATACAAGATTGTCTCATTACAGCCCTTCAATGTAAGATTCAATGAAAAATATGTAATGAGTCAGTCAAAATAGTAATAGTGAGTTCGTATTAGTATTGCAAAAGTAGACTTCAATTTTTAGTTAGAATTGGATAGAACTTTCCAATGCATTCCTTAACAGCCCCTTAGTTTTACTCTACGATAACTTCAAATAATCCCAAACTCCAAAACCAAGCTCTATTTCGCATAAGCATGACTTCCATCCTCATCGGGCTTCATTGGCTCCCAGCACCTCAGTTAATCAAGTTTAACATCTTTGCCCAGGTTTTCAAATCCTTCTTACAGCATCGTCTTTCAGTTGTCTTTTCCATCCCTAACTTCCAGCCTATACCATCCATGCTTCTGAGACTATCACACACTCCCTATACACCCTCCGATGTTTGAGGTTTCAAATGGTTAGTGGAGAAGTCAAAATTCATGCCGGATCTCTAGAAGTGAAGGTCAGCAACACTTCCTGCACACAGTGCGGCGAGGATGCAAAAATACGCAAGCACAGTGGGCACAAAATGACATGAGTACTCTTTCTGTGCATTGGAAAGGCAGAACCTGATCTCAGAGATGACCTTTTAGTACAGTAATTTGGCAAGTCAGCACCAGAAGCCAGGCAAGGTGGGCAACTCATAGCAAATGAACCTGTGCTCCAAAGGGCTACCTGTTTTTTTATATTTTTCTGCTCAATGCATTGTATTTGTCAAACTCTCAGATGTTCTTTCACATGAAAAGTGCTCAATTAATAAAAGCTGCAGAAGGTCTACTCAGAAATGCACTAATTCAACTCCAAAATAAAACCTGTGTAAACATTTTATTCTTTGGGACTACTTTTCCTACCATTCCAGAGTTACATTTAGCTGGCTGTTTCTAATTTGCTGTTTATTAGATTGCAGTAAAGTGGCAGGTTTTGCACCAAGCCATCTGGTTGCCAAGCATTTTATTCCACATGTAATGATAATATCGCCAAAAAATATTCTTCATATTTCAAAGAGGTGGCATTAGAATCTTAAAAGGATAGAACAGTCCACGATCAACAGGGAACATTTAATTTTGATGCAAACTTATTTTACTTAAATACTGGGCCAAACTGAATACTATACATAGGGCTATACAAGAACCAATGGAGACAATTTATATCCCACTTGTCCTGCCAACTGCAACTCACTTATGACTTCATTTAGAATTTCAGGTCAGCTCACAGCTCTTCTAGTTATTAAAACAATTAAGATCAAAATCTTTAAAATCTAACAACACTGCAATAGACGTTTCAGATCTACACCAGCAGTTACAGATAATAATAATAATCCTTGCAGTTGATATAATGTCTTAAAATGTCTTCTAATAATAATAATTATAATAATAATACACGTCTAGAAGACGTGAAAAGCGCTATATCAAATGTAAGGATTATTATTCTAGACTTCTCAAAGTGCTTCACAGAATATATTGTAAAGTGAATTGATTATATATTTTGTGAGCGAAACACGGCAGCCAATTGCACACAGCAGTGTCCCACAAACAGTCATGGAATGAGTAACCAAATTATTTTTTATAAGGAATTATTACCTACTTATTGCTAGGTAAACAGAGGCATGTAGAATAAGGAATCTTGCCCAACGTTTCACCCTGCCCGGGAATCAAACCCAGGTACTTTCGCTTGCGAGGCGAGTGCTCTAACCACTAAGCTACAGGACCCGACATATTGGGCAGAGCAGAGAAAGAAGAAAAATCTAATCACTGACCTTAAATAGAGGAAAGTTTTGAGTGAATATTAATTCTGTGTTCATTTGTTGGTGAAACTGAGAAAAGTGGCATGAAACATTCAACACAAACAGTGTTCAGACACTGGGAATTGTGCTGGAGCACCGCTCGTGACATTTCCCCAGAGGAGGCAATTTCAAGAGCTGTGCGATTCACACCCACACAGTATAATAATCATGGCAGATGCAAAACATCTCACTAGGCTTGCTCCGTGTGGTCATTACATCATTTGGACAGCAGGGGAACAACTGTATTAATCAACTTGGCCTTTAATATCGGAAAACAAACTGATCATGCAACTTAAATTAATTAATTTCAACGTTTAAAGTCTGAGCACTGCAATACAGGGCATAAGTATGAATTAGACTTCCTATTCCAAATCTCCCTATTGTCAAGAGCAAGGTGGTAAACGTAACATAAACATAAACCATTCCTATGTGTTCAAAAAAACAAAAAAGTAGTTTGGCGGTGGGTGGAAGAGTAAAAGAGAATTCATAATATGGGAGTAATCACATTGAAGAGGCACTCTCTCGGGGCACTGTAACATACTTCTGACTGGCAGTGACTTCAAATGCAAATAATGTGTATCACACCAAATGAAGTATAACCAGACAAGACACTAGATGAGACATCATTTGATAAATGCACCAACATAATATACTGCTAACAGCTGCACTATGTTTCCTGCTGAAAATATTTTAAATCATTCACTCTATGGCTGTTCATGGGACATTGCTGTGTGCAAATTGGTTACCACATTCCTCCGCAAAATACAGACCACTACACCATTTTACTGTATTTCCCATGAAACGATTTGAGATGTCTTGATGGCATGATATGGCACTATATCAAATGCAAGGATTATTATAATTGTATAAATCAGCATCTTGCAGCCAAAGCTATACCATTTTCTGGCCTAGGTGTGTCAGCCTGGCTCAATGGTAGCACTCTCACCTCCGAGTCAGAAGGTTGTGGGTTCAAGTCCCATATCATGACTTGGAATCATACTCCAAGCTCCAATTCAATGCATTGTTGGAGGTGCTATCCTTTGTACGAGTCATTAGACTGAGGTCCTGTTTGCATTTCAGGTGGAAAAGAGAAGAGAGATTCTCTCAGTGTCCTAGCCAACAATCTCCCAAATCAAATTGGGCATTCACTTCATTGTTGTTTGTGTGACATTGCTGTGTGCAAATTGGCTTCAGTGTGCACCACAAACAGTAATTGCACTTCACAGTAAATCCTGGAGCGCTTTAGGATGTCCTTATAATGTGACAGGAACTGTACCAAATGCAGACACAAGGATTATTAAGTTTGATGGAAGGTACTCTGTATTGTCTGACTCATGAAAATACAGATATCTAGTTCAATTAATACTTCCTCACACAAGTGTTATAAATATAAAGTAATCTAAGAGAATGCAAGTTTGTAGTAAATATACAAGTGATGGTGTTAATTTGATAGTTTAAGACTATCACCAGGATTTTGCTTTAATAACTACTTTATCGTAGCAGTGAAAATCCCAAAACAATAATTATATCTGTTCAGAGAACCATGACAAGGGGAACAGGAAAGATTTTACATCGAAATAGAGAGTGCAATTCTCTCAATAGTTACTGCAATCAAGCAATATCCAAAGTCATATAAAATAGACTTGGGAATGAAACCTGGAGATGAGATTATTGTTTCCAACTGCTTTAAAAATACAAATACTTTACATATATCTGAAGCAGTATCTTTAAACTACAAAATTAATCTGACCTATTGCCTTGCAAAACATTTCTTTTCCCCCAGCGGTGAATGTTACAATTATCAGCAGCAGGATGCTACATTTAGTTGAAAGGCATTGTCCTCAAGAAAAGATTAAAGTGAGAATGTAATAATAACTACAATTTCACAACAATCCAAGGCATCTTATGAGTAAATAACACTGCTTTTTATTTGTTTATTTTAAAACAAATTAAGGGACAAGAGAGTTATCCTCACCTCATAACTATTTCTCATACTATGTTTATAAATATTATTGTTCAACAAAAAATATTTAGCCCTCCTATGCCTAAAATATACAATGTGTTATTGGTATGTGCTATCTATCAGTGGAAATGATTACTTCCCCAAATAGGCATGGTGGAGGAGATAGAACAAAGTCCCACTAGGTAGAGTATTTAGCCAGTGGATAAAGCCATATAAAATCACAAGTGCTGGGCAACACAAGGACTATCCCGTAAATACCTTCCAACTTTTCACAGATAAGTGAATGACTTAAATATTAAAATATTGGCTGCAGTGAAATTTGGCCATCCATAAGGGAGGGTTTACCAAGCCACCATGCAAGAGGCAAACCTAAGCAACAAATACTATAGTGCAGTAATTCCTCCAGGTAAGGACAATTTAAAAAAAATACAATTATACATTACTCTTAGTAGCCAATATTTCAGTGACACTATACTACAATCCTGAGACAAGTTAATGATACGATCTAAAAAGCAGCTTAGTTTTAACAAAGCAAATCCCTCAAATATATACTTTAAGGGTTAATTTTCCAGATCATACTGTAAATCCGGCAGTCTTCATAGATAGCAAAGATTGCACAATGTTTTTTAAAAAATCTAGTGAACACTGAATTGCCAGTCAACAAGAATGTTGTTCTGATAGATAGCAATAATAATTGCATTTGATATAGCACTTTTCACATCTTCTCGGCATCTCAAAGCACTACACAGAATATACTGTAAAGTGAATTGACCTTATGGGTGAAACTCGGCAGCTAATTGCACACAGCAGTGTCCCACAAACAGTCGTGGATTGAGTAATCAAATTATTATTGATTTTTTTCTTATTGGATTATTATCAGGCATGTGGATTATTACAGATTACAGGTTGTGTAGTGTATGTTGTTGCATTGGGTAGGTTCCATACTTTATTGGCAAAGAGCTGCATTCAAATGCATTCCAGAACATCCGTATTGTATTATAATTTAGGTCACAATCATGTTCCAATGATTTTACATTCTTGAACTGAAACACAAAAATGTAATTAGCCAAAGAAAAATAGTACTCAAGACCGTCTTCAAGTTGATACTGGTAGAAAATGAAAAACTGCAAGCTAAGCGAAATACTGTATGCTAAAATATTCACTGATACTAAAAGTAAAACTAATTTGTAGATGCATTAAAAGTAAACTACCCATTCAAGGTTACAAATGACCTGAGAAATGCAGTGATGACTTCAACCTTTAAATTAATTTAGAAAAAAAAATCACAAAATAGTTTGCCTTCACAGCTCTCAAATCCATCAATGTTTGTTATTTGCATATGGTTATCTAACAAAAACAATATTTCTAGCTTTTACATTCAGCCTACAATGAGTCAACACACAAAAAGTGGAAATGCTTTCAACTGTATGCTTCTCACAATAAATGCCAACAGAAAAACAATCAGTTCATCAGATGCAATCAGGCAGTGCTAGAAAGGAGACTGACTTGTGGCTGAATTTATTCAAAAATCCCACTTCTCTGACGAATCAGTGGGTGAAATGTTCCACGCGGCATGGCACTGAGAATGATAAGCGAAGGAGGTCCCTGTTCCATCTCAGCTTTATAAGGTGATCTCAGTTGAAGTGGTACGACTGGTCTCAGTATTTCTGGGGGTGGGGGAAGGAACAACAACGACAGCAAATTCCATTTATATAGCACCCTTCATGTCGGGAAGATGGACCAAGGCGTTGGTTGATCGGCTCACAAAGCCTAATGCTGGAGAGAACAGGAGCTGCAGAGCTCTGAATAATCTGCAGCTTGCGGGGAAGAGTTGGGAGGTCCAGGAGCAGGGAGTTAGCATAGTCAAGCCTAAACTTATTGAAAGTATGGATGAGGGTTTCAGGAGCCTAAGGGGAGAGATAATGGTGGAGGCGGGGAATTTTGTGGAGGTGCAGGGTGGCAGAATGATATCCCTGAACGGAAGCATGTAAATAGTAAAGAGGTGAGGACCTGGGGCACAGAGCTCTGGCCTTGTTCCTCTCACTTTTAATATGCTTCCGAAATTTGTTATTGTTATCCTCGGCAAATGGCACCAGCTTCACCGGGGGGAGTGGGGCGACACACAATACCAGAGGTATCCACTGCTGATTATTATCCAGTTAAATGCTGGAAGTTCCAAGTGTTTGGAAATTTAGAGTTGAGGAATGGGCTCACTTGTGAAGCCCCCAATATTAGATTAATCATCTGAAATTAACTGGTCATATTGCTGTGGGAAGAGAGAAAATGACAAAAACATTCTTCCCTAATGCTGAAAACAACCCTCACCCTTCCTTGAGCAGTCAGTACTGAATTGCAGATTTTTTTACATGGTGTTCATTGACACTTTAATATTACAACTGACAGGAAGTCCCACTTAGTCACAACAGTTTTTATCATCCTTCACTCCCAAGTGACACATTTAAAAAACAAAATAGTCCACCACCCCAAATTAAAACTACTCAAATTGATGCAGTGAGACACGCGTTTCAATAACAATCCTACCTGGGATCTCAAAATCACTCCATGTAAATGGGGTGGTAGCACCCTATACACAATAGGTTTATTTACTCGCAGAAAGCAAATTTTATGTTTGTCGCAGATTAACAGCAATGCTTTATCTTAGCTATTGTGCTGAGAAGTGTATTTTTACGTTCATAGCAGAGAGTGGGAAGACAGTTCGATCCCTCACTCTGCTTAATTGCCCGTGAACAGGAACATACAAAATAAATAAACAAGTCTGAGGTGTCCCTCAGGAGAAAGATACTGATTGCCAATGGGCATGTCATAGCTTAGGCTGAAAATAATTTTGTCCTCACAGGCTACTGTCACAAAATCATTAAAGAAGTTTGAATGCAGAAGGTTTCTTGGCCCATTTTGTCTTCTTCCCGGATAACAACCGTACCATCATTGTATTACAGAATCAGACTATATTCACGTCCTCCCGATGTAAAAGGCACTAACAAATGTAATCTTGTTGTTGTTGTATATTAAATGAGTCCAGCGTCCTGCTCTCAGCCATCCTTCATGGTAACCTATTCCAGCTGTTGAATACAACTGTTTAAAGAAATAATCTCCAGTGTCTATCCTAAACTTGCCGTTCAAAACCCTGAACACCACTTATTTTCCGATTGGCTTGGATTACCGGAAAATATTTTCTGTTTTTTTTCCTATCCCAGTTAGCATCTTTTATACCCTCTATAAGGTTTTCTTTTGAGACACAACTTTTCAAGGGTGAAGAACTCTTCATCTTACCTAGTCATTCATCATAGTTCATTTCTTATCTCTCTAACAGTGGGGAGCAGGAAGGCCCATGAACTATGCTTGTCAACCAAGGCCATTGACCATAGCGGTCTCGGAATGGGGCTGAAGCAGCAAGAATTTATAAGGATCTATGAATGGAGGAGAGCATAGACACTTCATCACGAGGTAAATAATTAAATGATTACGTACCACAGAAAGATTAAAAATGGTCATGGTATTTTGCCATTTTCACATCATGTAACATAATCCTCAAAAAAAGCATAACGTCTACTTTTCCTACACTGCGTTACATTGCCAATAAGGTTCAGTTAGCTGGAGTCCACTGCAACAATTATTGGAGCTTAACAATCAAATGTGTTGATCAACAAAACTAGTGGTTATTGAAAGTGCAGACAGACTTGAGAGAATTTGTACCGGATTACCAAGGGACACGCCACAGCGTTAGGGCTGAGAATAATTCTGTTCACCTGAATTTTCCAAAACCACACACGACTGGAAACTGACCCAACTGATAAACAAGATCGTGGATTAGCCCCGAATGAGGAGTTTACCGCTTAGTGTGGGATAACCAACGGGGAGAATAATTAAATGATGTGGTATTGTTGGAACGGGAGGGAATTAAACAGCAGTGGCACTAATAATAATAATAATAATAATAATAATCCTTGCATTTGATACAGCGCTTTGCACGTCTTCCAGACGTCTCAAAGCGCTTCACGGAACAGACGGCAGTGACTGTGTAACTGATAGTATGGCATCCAATAATCTTAACCTTTGGTCATTTAAACGTTTGAAGATGAACGAGGCTTGTGAACCTGCGGTGAGGAAAAACCCAGGATAACATGACGGGGGGCGTGTGGGGGTGGGGGGGGGGGGGGGATTTCATCACCGCAACAACAAACCGTCCTCGGCGAGTGTCACCGGCTCAACACCGACAAATCGCTCATTCGGGGTTATTATTTTTTTAACCACAAAAAAAAAGCAGCTGTACACGTCGACCTTGAACACGAAGCACAGTTGGCGGAGTCGAAAACAGCTTCGCGAACCGCGTCACTTTCACACTGATCGCAAATGTCAACTCCTTGACGATTCCCCCCCACCCCCCACCCCACACCCCCCCAAACGTTGACAAGTCTCTGAATAACCGCGACAGGAGCCGAGGGCGTGTGGGTGCGAGTGAGTGAGTGAGTGAGAGTGAGCGTGTGTGAGTGAGTGAGAGTGAGAGTGTGAGTGAGTGAGAGTGAGCGAGTGTGAGTGTGAGTGAGTGAGAGTGTGTGTTGGTGCGCGATGCTGTTAGCGTTCAGGGCCCTAATGCTACTAAACAGCCACAACGACGAGTTCCGCGGACCATCGGCGGGGGCACAGCTCTGACACTGCCTCATCTTTCATTCAGGGTTGCGGCGAAATAAAAATAAAAATCCTTTTGCACTTCCCGGGTCTCCTGCTTTAAACCCGCAGCCCCCCCCACCCCCCCCTCCCTCCCTATCTCTCTCCCTCTCTCCTTCCTTCCTCTTTTCGCAGGAGGAACGGATCTCCCTCCCCTTGTTCTGGCCCTGACTTGCGGCGCTAACCCGCCCGAGCAGTCACCAACACGCAGAGACGGGGCTACCGCCGCCGCTGCCGCTGCCGCCGCCGCCGCTGCTGCTGCGGTCGGTACCTGTGTCGGTGCCGATGCTCCTCCCCGCCTCCATGCACCATGACTCCGCCGCCGCCGCCTCCTCCTTGTGGCCCGGCGCTGCCGTCTCGTCCCGCCGGCCTCGCCGCCTGGTCGACGTGCGGGATCAGCACGTCGTGCAGCCCCAGCGGGTCGAAGCGCTTGTGCTTGGACGAGTCGGGCAGGAAGAAGATGGCCCCGAAGCACAGGGTGATGAAGGCGCTGAGGATGAGCAGGAGGATAAATTTCTCCGACAGCCGCAGGGTGGCTCTGTGATGCGGGTAAAAGGAGGCGGACGAGCTCGGGCTCAGAGCCGCGAGCCGACGGCTGGACACGGGTAGGAGCGCCGGGCTCGACATCCTCATCGATAAGCCCCCAACCGCGCCTCCTCGCGAGCCGGCAAGGGAGGTCCGCCCGGCCCCCGGCAGCCGCGGGAAACCTCAGGGTCGCCGCCGGGACTCCCGCATCCTCCCGCTCGCTCTCTCGCTCGATCGTTGGCTCACTCGCTCGCTCGCTCGAGCCGCCACCAACCGCCGTCGGGGGCTCGCGGAGCTCAGGTGTGGGACCAGTGCGCGTGCGCCGTGAAGCCTCCGCGGTGGGAGTCGGGCGGCGCGGCGGTGATGGTGGTGTGGGGTGGGGGGGGGGGGGGGGAGAGAAGGGGGGAGGGGCGAGGGGGTGGAGAGTGTGAAAAACGTTGGCTGACCCGGGTCCTGCCGTCTGCGCGTGCGTCGTGAGGCAGGCGCGAGGGGAGGGGTCGGGGGCGGGGGCGGGGTGAAGCCTGCTCGCTCCTTGCGGTCTGCGCCTGCGCCCCGGGAGAAACCGCAGCCGCTCGCTCCTCCCGCCGCGCGCGCGCGTGTGCCTCGCCGTCGCGTGGCGGCCCGGGAAGCTGAGCGCTGCTCTGCCCCCGTCACCCCCCCCACTCCACCCCTCCCTCCCCCCCCCCACCCCCCCCACCCCCCTTCAAAGAGCCCGTGCCGGCGCCATGCGGGTCCGAAGATGCCTCCTCGCCCAGGCGTTGCGATGGCAACCGCGTCAAAGTTGGCTCACTGGCTCCGGAGCGCTTTTGCGGGACGTGGGCCGCGTTTCCCGCGAAGCGCCTCTTGAGGCGAACGTCGTTTTGTTGTTGTTGTCGTCGTCGTCGTCGTCGTCTCAAAAGATGTGACGGGGTGGGGGGGGGTCGGTCCCCGGTGTCCAATGGTAAACGCTCAAGGAAATCCGAAGAGCGGGTTATCGGAATTATGATGTTTTGGAAAGTGTAGTGATGATGATAATAATAATAATAATAATAATAATAATAATAATCCTCGCACTATCGGGCGGTCGAGACGTCTCCAAAGCCGTCGACGGGGGCTGCTCCTGCCACGCCGTCTGCCTTGTTTGGTGGGCAGATCTCGTGGGAATGATAACAAGAGAAGGAAGAGGCGGCCGAGACTGCGCTACCTGCTGCTGCCGCCGCCGCTGTTCGGTACCAATTTTCGGATCTTTCTCCCGGAAAGTGGGTAAAGATGGAAGATACCCTGTGCTTCGTGGGGAATGACACCTTTAACTGACTTGTGGCGTAAGCCGCAAGTAATTTGCTTTCCGCAAATCCGCATCCCCTCTTGTATATATATTTATACAATGGATGTCCGTGATGAAAATTCCTTTTGTAGGTGGTACGTTAATGTGTCTCGGTTTGTTAAAGGCGTTGGGGAAAGGACGCAAGAATGGGCTTCAGAAAGCAGAATAATGGTTCTGCGAAGGTCAAGAGAAGACATCGAGTGTATAGATTGGAAGACATGAGAGGCATCAGTCCCGATTGTTGATTTTTATCAGTACGTCAGGGTCATGAGGAGCACCACCTTCTGCCTGGATACTGGCCTGAAGGACTGCATGGCAATCTGATCATACTCATCTCTTCAATGACAGCAAAGTCCCAATGCAGGTCAAGCTTGCAGCATACAAGACCTGTATGCAAACAGTCCTCCTTTATGGATCTAACATCGTCTAAAGACAACACATGTAAAATTCAATGGAATTTTTAACCATAAAAATTGAATAGCCTCCTTTAGTCCTGTTAATGTTTCTACTATCATTTATAAATATACTCAACATTTAATATAAGTTGATAGGTATTGTCAATTCACATTTCATGTGTCTGAAGTTAGTTTATTTGTTTTGCATATGTCATTACAAACAAACACTTTACTAACCCAATGAGAATCTTTGATAGTTACTTCCAAACATGGATCCAACTTTGAATGGTTGGAAGGATGTGATAGTTCCCCAGGGGTTTCTGCATGATGTTCTGCACTTCAGTATGCCTGAAAGTTATTATTTAGATTTAATTGTGCTTCACTGGTCAGTTTCAATAAAGACAAGTGCATTTGCTCCCTAAAGAAGTCTCTCACAATATCAACATTTTCCTCACCTTCCTTTTGATCTAGAACCTCCTATCTGCCAAATACATAAATGTATTTTGTTTTATATATTTGAAAAGCAATTAAGGTGTCTATCAGGTCTTGGAAAATTACTTTGGGACATTAGGCAAAGTAAAAAAGTTACTGATTTATAATAATCACTTCCCAAAAGATTGCAACTCTCTAAATTATCAGTTTATTAAGGAATGGAGAAACCAGTTGTCATATATCATGTTTAACAAAATGTCGAGTGTGTAATGCCTTGGTCAGGTTGCACCTAGAATACAACACACAGTTCCGGTTATTGTGATATAAGACAATCCAAACATATGCCTTACAAGTAGGAAGTAGAAGAGGAACAGAGTTGTTTGTTAGTGTCAGAGGAATAAGCTATATGGAATGATTCAATCAAATAAAATTAAATGATTCAACTGAATTAAAGCTTGGGGTCTTTTGGCTTTAAAAAGAGCTGTATTAGATGGGTGTCATAGAAGTCCATAAGGAGAAATTGAACACAAAACAGCACTCGATTATAGTACCAGGATCTAAGTTTAGGGCTGTGAAGAGCAATTTTTGGAAAGATACCAGGAAGGTTTTTTTCCAAAGAGGGTAATCAATAGCTGTAATGAGCTGCCAAGGAGGGCGGTAGAGGTCAGGATGCTTGTCACGTTTAAGAAATGCTGAAATGGGTAGCAGTAGGTTTAGTTTACCAAAAGAGTGAAATCAGATAACTTGTAACTTCTCATGCAAGTCTTCCTCATAGCCTTGCTGAGTGAGATTGACAATTTAATGCCATTTTTTTGTTGAATTGGAAACTAAATGGTGAATAAAAAGGACAGAATGCTAACCCACAGTACCACCCAAACCACTCTCTCCTCCAGACTGCTCACCATTTTAAATTGGAGAATTTATGTTATCACAAGAGTAATGGCCATACAAAGTGTGAAGTTAAGTAGGTCAACCATGGTTGACAACTGTTACGGTTAATGCCTTGGATATTTTAGCACTTGTGTGAAGAAATACAATAAAGAATTGAACAGAAGGATAAAATGAGAATAATAAGCACTCATTTTGGGGAAACCCATGAGTTTCCACATGTGTCAGACTGACCAAAAGGAAATTGGTAGGCACATAAAATACAAGGATTTAAAATAAATGTCCTTCTAGTTATGTTCTTTCTCTCTCTGCTCGCAACGTGAGCATGGAGAGCAAGACAGAGCATAAGATTAGTGGAGAAGAAACTTACTGGAGCAGAGAAGGTGACAGCTAGTCAATAGGAGTCTGGAAGAAATTTTTTTCCCCAAAAAGAACAGGCTTTCTCAGTGAATAGAGCCCAGATGAAGGTCAGGAGCTGAATTCGCTTGATAATTCATTCAATTAAGAAGGAAGCCATGTTTCTGTGGGGGATGCACTGAACCGAGGGGAAAAAAATAAAGAAACCGCCATGTTACAGAAACAGCAGAGTTCTAAGAGCTGCAGGCTGTTCAGGCTCTATCTTTAGGTAATGACATGCATCCGAGAAGCTGAGCCAATTAGAGAGGTGCTCAGACATTTCCCCCTGGAACTTGTTTTATGAAATACATTGCAAACTGAATAATGTGCACAAACCAGAAAAACCTTGGCCATTTCTCTCTCATGGCCTGTTTTGTCAGCATGTCACTCAAAATCTACTGTGGACGGGGAACTAATTTATTTATACTAAATTTATATGACTTTAACTTCAGATTCAACTCCTCCCTCCTCCAAAAAGGTTAGGATTAGCTCAGTGGAATAATCTCGCTTCAAACAAAAAAATGCTGGTTGTGAGTAGAAAGCAATTTCACAGAGCACCAGGGAATATACTCCCATCTCCTGCTTCCAGGCAACATGTATAAATACCCTCCCCCCACACTTAGCTTCCATGGGTCCAGGTGTGTATTACAATTGGTAGCAGTGGTTAGTATAATGATCCTGCATTTTATGCTCACATTCCAGCCTGACAACACGTTACATTTATTAAGTTGTCAGTTTTCTGGCATGAAGCTTCACTGCAAGGTAGTTAGATGTCACAATGTAGAGTCACCCTTTTTCCCCCAGAGCTGAAAGGAATGTCATTCCACAGACAATTTTCTCCTGGGTCACCATTCAAACTCGTGAACAGCTGGACACCAGCATAAAATTAATTGAAAGGAAAATGGAGAAACCTTTTGGATACTCCTTTAAAGCTGCCAAAACCACATCAGCAAAGCCAATAACGCAAAATAAAGTTTCTTTAGATTTCCTTTCGGGTGATTAAAAAAAATGCACATACATATGCAAAACATGTTTAGAGCAATGTACAAGAATTTACCTCACTGTATACTCGTTGAACTCGTAATAAGAACAGGTGAACATTCTAATTTTTTTCGCTCTCCAGAATATCCGAATTTTTTTTCAATTCAAATTCAAATTGATCTGGAAAAATACTTCAAAATGTTTCCTCAATGCTTCATTCACACCGGCCAAGCAGGTGCTGTTGTAATTGGTACCAGTGATGGGATAAAGACACTACTTTTATGCTCACTACTGAGACAGAATGTCACAATATTTAGAAAGCTGTCACTTTTCTGGCATGCACTTGTTTTTAGTCTGCACCTTACCGTCCATTTGCTGAATTCAATAGATTCCATAGCATCCCAAAGAGAAAGGTGCTATATCAAAAGCAAGGAATATTATATACTTTGGTTGTCGCGTTTCACCAACAAAAATACACAGTCAATTCACTTTACAGTACATCCTGTGAAGCGCTTTGAGACATCTCATTGATGTAATAAGGTGCTATATCAAATGCAAGGATTATTATATTATTATACTCATTTTTATTGTTAAAGTCTTGGAGATGGCCACACACCCTCTCCCTTGCTCAGAGTCCAACCCCCATCCTGTAAAGCACTCCCAAGGCGTTACCCAGTTTGAAAGGTGCTATATAAAAACATGTGGAGAATACTTAGCTGTTACGGAATCAAGAAATGTTAAAATTGGAGTAAACTTTATCTGCTACAGAACTTTAAGAGTATTTGTCATTTGGGGAAAAATATGACAAATTTCACCCATTGAATAACATACTCTTCTCTGATAATGATAAATGTAGAGTCCTGTAGCTCAGTGGTTAGATACACTTGCCTTGCAAGTGAGTCACCTGAGTTCAATTCCAAGCAGGGCGAAACATTGGGCAAGTTTGCTTACTCCACACGCCTAATAATAATCCCTCCAAAATAAAACAATAATTAATTGGTCATTTTTAATCCACGACTGTTTGTGGGACACTGCTGTGTGCAATTGGCTGCCACGTTTCGTCCACAAATATACAGTCAATTCACTTTACAGTCTATTCTGTGAAGCGCTTTGAGATGTCAAGAAGACGTGAAAAGCACTATATCAAATGCAAGGATTATTATTATAAAGAAAATAGTTTTGAAGGTCAAACATTAATTTGTTGATTTTCTCCTCTCTTCTGAATGTATTAACTGACTGTGTATGACTATACGATAACCATTTGATACCTCACCAAAGTGGACATTAGTCATATGTAAGTGGAGTCATTGAGGGCTTTTAAAGGTGAGATCACTAAAAGATAGCATTGCTTGTTTCTAATGGTAAATTGAAATATGAATAATGTAAAACTTGTTAGTTTTAGCAATTAGTACAAAACTTCAAGGTCTCGAGGTTCATCACTAAAGATTATTTTTTGGACCAAGGAGAGTGCAGATTTCTAGCCTCTTTGGCAGGCTAATACTGAGAAAAAACTATTTAACCTGAAAACAACCAAAAATTTACAAAATAAAATTTGCTTGCGTCAGATACAGAAAAATAGCGGGAACAAGGATGTGGAAAGGAAGAAATCACTTCCCTGGAGGGGCGTGCTGTCATTCAGTTTTTTTCTGACATTGTTCAATGGTAGAATTAAATAAAGAATATCACAGATTTTACCCTCTCATTTTTATTCAGCTCATTGATAATTGGAAACTGCTAAAGTGCTTTTTCAAATTATGTCAATGCACTGATGATGACTTTTGTTCAACTAAATTTAATGTGTTCACATTTCCATGGCTTGACACCTTCACGTCTGATTAAATTGAATTAACTATTCAGCCGCTATGTACGTGTTAGGCTTCATGTTGTATATTCAAGTAATGATCTATCATTTTTACTTACTTCAATTGAGGACACGTTTCCAACTTGGTTAGCATGTAGGATCATTGTGGTATTATTCCAAAGATGATTCTTACCACACAAAAGTCCACGCAATTAACTGCACACTGTTCTGGTTGACATAAAGGGCTGTCCAAACCCAAGAGGCAATGCAGAGGACAGCAACAAGGATGATCCCGACTGCTAGAGAAATGATTCACGAGCAATAATTAGACAAGCTAGGGCTCTTCAGTCTTGAGAGAAGATGTCTCTGAGGAGATTTTATAGAGATGTATAAACTTTTAAATTGGATTGAAAAAATAAACCCCAAACAATACTTTAGGATGCACCAACACAGTAGAACAAAAGGGCAGAGGTTTAAAGTTTCAAAGGGCAATTTCACATTGAGCACCAGGAAATATTTCTTTATCCAGGATGTAATTAATGACTGGAACAGATTACCAGGAAGGGTGGACAGCTTGACATGGTGTTGGGAAGACAGAGGGTGACTATTCAGGAAGGAGGAAATCAAATGGGCTGAAAGGTCGTCTTCATTCAAAGCAATATTATGATCAGTCTTACTGTTCCTAAAATGAGCACAAGCTTTGCAAAACAATGTTGACAAACCTTTTCGGGGAGAGAGAACGAATCAAGATCTTGTGATCTTTCAACGGCACTTCTAACATTGAGAAGTTGTGTTTGTGTGTGTGGGTGGGGGGAGATCATCCTTATTTTTATCTTGTTCATTTCACAAACTAACCTCCCCCCACCAACTTACTGTGCTGGGAAAACAATGTGCTTTGTGTTGCATCTTCAGGCTTTAGGCATTGAGAAAGGTTTAATTTATTCCTTGCCTCCATTGTTTGTCCTGCAGAGCTTTTATTGGATCAGAATGATATGCACTGGATTACCTAACAATACTCCTAACAGTACTCACTGATACCATTCCAGTTAGTAATTCTGTTGAATTATTCACATTGCTATCATCTGAGCCCCCAGTAATTCACAAGCAATTTTAACTTTTCGAAATAAAAATTGGAATTGTATAATAATAATAATAATCCTTGCATTTGATGTAGTGCATCATATCAGAAGGAAGACTCAAAGTTATTCACAGGATATACTGTAACGTGTAGTGACTGTGCATTTTGTGGGAAAAAACAGCAGATGATTTGTATAATAATAATAACAGCCATGTCCAAACACAGGTGTGAAGTGACTACCAATTTTATGTGGGGAATCATTAGCCAGAGAGAAACCCCATTTCATGAGAGTAGCTCCCTTCTCTTTTCAAGTAGTGTCATGGGATCTTAAATGTTCACCTGAACAGGCAGATAGGACCTTGGTTTAACATTTCATCTGAATAACCTCCAACACAGCACTCCCCCAGCACTCCATTGAAGGGTCAGCCAAGATTATGTGAATTCAAATTCCTGACGTATCATAAAAGATATAAGACACGTCAGAGGAACCTAATCAGAACAACAAACTTTAGGTTCTGATGGTAATTATAAACAGATTGAGCAATATACTGATACTTACGGTTCACAAGAACACTGTCGATTTTTACCACTTCATAATTCCCTCTATTATTTTCTTATCTGTACTGGTGATACAAAATATCCAACTGGATAATACTTGCACAACAGTGTTTTTGCTCTGTTAGTTACATATGTGTCAATACACAAAGTATTGTTTGTTGCATTTGTCCAAAATACAGTCAATCCACTTTACAATATAATCTGTGAAGCACATTGAGACATCTCAACGACGTGATAAGGAGCTATATCAAATGCAAGGATTATTATTATTATTATTATTATACCTTTTAACTGAATGCAAGTTATTCAATTTTTGGGGGGGTTATTCAGTGTGTCAAATTCTTCCTGCTCTGTGTTATAAATGTTGTACATACTGATTTAATGGAATAGCCACTTATCACCTCTGGAGTCCTGTAGCTCAGTGGTTAGAGCACTCGCTTTGCAAGCGAGAGACCTGAGTTCAATTCCAGGCAGAGGGCGAAACCTTGGGCAAGTTTCCTTACTCCACATAGAGCCTAATAATAATCCCTCCAAAACCAAAAACAATAATAAATTGGTCATTTTCAATCTACGACTGTTTGTGGGACATTGCTGTGAGCAATTGGCTGCCGCGTTCGCCCACAAATATACAGTCAATTCACTTTACAGTGTGTTCTGTGAAGTGCTTTGGGACGTCCTCCCGACGTGAAAAGCGCTATATCAAATGCAAGGATTATTATTATTATTATTATTAAATTATACTATTTATATTAAGAATCTGTTAGCTTCAACAACAACTTGAATTTATATAGATCCCTTCGTGTGGGCAGCGTTTTAAAACTGCAGTTAACTGTTCCACTCTTAAAAAATAATGCTTTATGCTTTGACCACAGGAAAGAAATGGCCACAGTACGAGCACTGCATCTTGTGAGATTATTTTCTCCCTGAAGCCCCTCTGGAGTCTTTATGCAGAAGTGTACAGTATTATAGGTCCTGAATCGTCATTTGGCAGCAAGAGAATTGCAAAGACAGTACCTTAAGGGATTGTAAGACATGGTGCTTCAGTGCTCCTGTGATATACCACCAGGGAATACAATTCATCCCTGTGTAGTGCTTTCTTTCTGCCCAGGATATTCTCTGCCTGCAACTTGTTTTTCTGAAATACTCATCTTCCACGTGAAGATGGATTATCAGATAAACCACATTTTCCACGCTTGCTGCTTCTGCCATTATGAAAATCTCTTGTGAAATGGTTAACTTTTCAGTCGGTCATCTTGATGCAATGTTGATAGTGAGGCGCAAGTCTAAAAGTAATACCTTTCAATCTAACTGCTGAAACCTTTCTGTGGAACCGTTTTGCCCTAAAAAACCCATTTTCTGTGACATGATTTTGAGAGCTGTCTGATAAAGCATCATAGATTGAGGATCTTTGATTGACAGCTGGAGGAAACATCTGGTTTGCTGGTGTCATCTTGGCCCGGTGGTAGCACTCTCACCTCTGAGGGGTACAAGCCCCTTGTTGGGATATGAACCCACATAGACTAAGCAATGCTGGGCAGGGGGTTGCATTGTCGGAGGTGCTATCCTTCAGATGAGACGTTAAGCCGAGGACCCATCTGCCTGTTCAGGTGGATGTTAAAGAAACCATGGCACTACTCGAAAATAGAAAGAAGTTTCTCCTGGCCAACAATCCCCCAAATAGAAAAAAATTGGTCACTCACTCCATGGCTGTTTGTGGGACATTGCATTGCCACTGGCTGCCATGTTTCCCCACAAAATATAGTCACTGCACTTTACAGTATATCCTGTGAAGCGCAATGAAACTTCTCAATGACATGATAAGGCTCTATCTTAAATCCGAGGATTATTAGCAGCAGTATAATTCTCTTAAGAAACAATTCAATGCAATACAATAAGAATGTAATAGTTTGTTTGTAATAACAATAATAATAATCATTGCATTTGACACAGCACCTTATCACGTCTTCGAGATGTCTCAAAGCACTTCACAGAATATACTGTAAAGTGAATTGACTGTATATTTTGGGAGCAAAATAGTCCCCAGTATCGTCTGAACTTGTTGTTTTTCAACACTGATTCAAAGAGTAATTCAGGTCCAAAGGACCTACTTCATTATATACTCAATATATGCACTTTCAGATTTTGAGGCATTTTGTGAAACTTACCAGACATCATTAGAAAAAAGATTTAGCATCAATATGTGCTTTCTTCAGCTGAACTGGCAATAGCACTTTTAAGAAACATTATTAACACTAAATCAATGTGTTTTTTCTCATTGATTCAAAACTTGTAATACAACTGGTATCTCAGAAAGGTACTGACTGATTGAGTTTTAGGATAGGGAGGAGATTAATCCAAAATTGACTCAAGTTATAGGAAATGTTAGATAGTTAATTGTACAAGAAGCTGAAAGGAGGTAATTAACAGAGTGCTTCCGGGATCAGTGTTAGGGCTAAATCTATTCACACTCTACATAAATAATTTGAAATTGGAGGACAGAAATAAAGCTTGTTATGTTTGCTGATGATATTGAACTGAAGGAGTTGTAAATAATTAGGGAATAGGATGGCCAAATACACAGGGTTGGATAGGTTAAGGCATCAAGAATGACTAGTGTCAATAGCAGTTAGATTGGGAAAGGAAAATAAACAGTAGAAATATAAGGTGAGTAGTCTTCGTCTGCACGGTGAACGATTTGGTGGCTGGACTTTTGAAAACATCAGCACAATGTATAGCAAGCTGCAGTAAAGCAAGCAAGTGTGATCTTGCTGCAAAGCTTGAATATAAATTGCAAGAAGTGACACTGAACGTGTGTGGAGCACTAGTCCAACCCTATCTGGAATACTGTGTACTTATCTGGTCACCCTCTTACAGTCAGATAATCCTGACAATTGAGGGTTGCAGGAAAGGGAAAATTGGGAACTGAAGATAGGCTCCGCTGGAGAATATGAGGAGAAGATACGAACTGCAAATGTAACTGCTAGTTACCTCAATAAATTGTTTAAAAATCATGAACTGGTCAAACCTGTCTAATATCCATGGATATAGCCCTCACAGCAGACCATGCGCTGAGCCGTCTTGGAGCTGGTTTATATCATTAATAATTGAGTGAAACCCTTGAGACAATATAATTGATTTTTTTATTCTACTTTGCCATTTGAGTTTTGAAGTAATTAGTTCCAAAGATTTTTTTAGGTTTGTTTCATGGTGGGTGGAAATACTGTAACAACTGAATCAAATTTATTCTGTGACAAACATGGGAAAGTGGAAAACAAGTGTTGATATCTATTAAAGAACAGGATTCAGTTTTCCCCTTTCACTGGCACAAAAGATGGTTGATTCCATTCCAGATCAATTTTTATTTGTCCTGTGCAAAATCCCTTAGTTTAACGAGATGCTGAGTGTTAAGTGTTCCCTTGACCCAACTCTCTTGTTAAACTACCGACGCATCTCCAACCTTCCCTTTCTTCCTAAGGTTCAGGAACGAGTCGTTGCTCCCCAGCTTCTCTCTTTTCTCTCCAGCAACTCCCTGTTTGAACCTCTCAAAACTGGTTTCCACTCTCTGCAACCTAGTAAAACTTCACCAACATGTCCACTCCCTCTGCTCTGCAGGCACTTAAGTCCCTCTACCACACCCCCTCCCTTGCCTCTTTGAACGCCCATCCCAAGACCTTCTTTTTCGACAGTGCCTTGGTAATCCTCCCTCCTCCATTCCCTTGCCCTCCACCACTCTCTGATCCCAACCCGCAGCTCGGGTGAAAATCCTTCACTATCCAGTGCCTTGGGACGTTATCCTGATGTGAAAGGCGCAATATAAATATAAATGCATTTATTGTTGTTGTTGATGTTGCTGTTGATGCTGTTGTTGTTGTTGTTGTTGTTGATGTTGTTGTTGATGTTGTTACTGTAGCACTCTTGGAAGGAGTAAGATGAAGTCTAAAGTTCAAATGTAACATTTTCAAATTTCCAATTATAATTTTAAAAAAAACATTTTTTACTCCATAACCTCTGGACTGCTGTCTAACTGGGTTCAGGAAACCCATCAACAACAACAATACAATTACATTTGTACAGTGCCTTTCACGTTGGGAGGACATCCTATTGTGAAGCATTTGAAATATTAATCCAGATTATGTTCGGTCCAGTTTTTTCGCTGGGTTTATCTCCATTCTACGAAAATATGTTTGTCAGGACTCTAACCTATCCCGATTGCAGCAATCTTGCAGCCTGCCCTCTCTGCTTGGCCATGGCATTTGATTCCTTGTGGAAGATTCAAAATTGGATTACAGATAGAATTAGAAATTCGATGTCCTTGATAATCCAAACCTGAAACATCTGGACAAAACACAAGGGAAACTACAACAAAAACAACTTGCATTTATATCGTGACCTTTACATGGAGTAGTGTCTTGGAACACTGAAATGGGATGTCAGGGAGAAACTTCTCCATATTAGAATTCTATCAGGCTATAAGTGCAGAAGGCTACGAATATCTTGAGCCTCCCACCCACCCCCGGCCCCCTTCCCCCCCCCACAGTCATTATTTTTAAAGATAACCCTGGATTCGCGAAACCAACAAAATACATTCTTTAAATAATCCTAAATAGCAGTGAGACTTTTATTTAAAACTAACCTTTCCCTTTGTGTTTGTGCCAAAACATTCAAGGAAAACCCAAAGCTTAGTTCTTCGTAAATTTAATTGAGTTACGTCTTAGGAGAAGGCCATTTACCAATTCAAGCCCGTGTCAGTGCTTGCTCCTCAAGTGGAGCCAGCTGCTCTAATCCCCAATTTCCCTGCTCTTTCTCCATATCTTTCCTTTTCAAATATTCATCCGATTCCTTTTTAAATGTTGCTCTGAGAAGCCACTCATGTAAAAGCAATCCATGTTTTAATAACTCACTAATACAATTTTGTAAAGGGTGCTTGTGTATAATTCATTTTACTGCAGTCAACCATTAGGTTTTATTGAATTTGTGAGTCACAACAATAAATTGTTGATGTTTCCTCTGGAATCATCAACAAATTTACAAAAATTCTACTAGATTCGGGACATCCGCTCAGATAGAATTACTTCAGGCGAAACCTGAGTAAGACTCAAATTTTATGGTTTATAATTTCAGTCTAATGATAACACACAGCAAGTATTGTGTGACTAATCATCATTTGAGAATTAACTTCTATTTAGTTGGAATGTGCTGGTCTAATAAATCGATCTCAAGCTACTGTGAAGGAAGGGCCCTCTAACATTTTCAGACTCAGCAATTGTGATAAAGTAATTTCCCTAAAGCAGTTATGGGTCACTTTGAGCAGTCACGCTAACAGTGTAAATTTTAACAGCCAGATTTCTTGTACTTTCAATTCTACATCATTGTAAAGTGCAGTTTAGTTCCTGCTTTTAAAAGTAAACATTGAGGTGTTCATGAAGTTTATGTTGACAATGATGTAAGACTACAAGAAATTCACTGGATTTTCTGGGTATTGAGTGAGCTAGGCTGGAAAAGCATTTGCTGGAGGAAGACTTAAACTGAACAGTGATCTGTTTCTTGCGATCTTTATCCACCAAAATTGTATTGACTACACGATGAAGAAATCCAAGTACAAACCTAAGTCCAAATAATTCCTAGCTGCATTTGGTACAACTAAAGCGACAAGAATTATTTCAGTGTGAAAAGGTGTTCTGGGCTGAATTCTGTTAAAGGTTTGGGGAAATTATAAATAAAATATTTGAGGACGTTTTGCTATTGTTTTTCATAACCGTTATCGCTTCAGGTGAAGTGCCTTGTGTGTGTTTTGAGTTTGCATTCATCAAGGTCTAATTTGCAATATTTCTTAACAAGATTCCCTATTAGGAATCCAAGTCACACAAATCTGGTCTCTTTCTGTTCCTCAGACTGACAACTCCATTAGAATTCTTCTCTATTAGAATCTCTGGATTGGGATGTCCACTGGTTGACAGGAATTATAGCATGATTCCTTATTAAGGAAGTCATTCCTTATATTCTTCCAACTCATTCCTTCTTTAAGAATGTTTCGCCCATAAAATATACAGTCAATTCACTTTACATTATATTCAATGAAGTACTTTGAGATATCTCGAAAACATGATAAGGCATTATATCAAATGCAAGAATTATTATTATTATTATTTACCTGTCTTTAAAAACTTCCTGAAAAATGACCTCTTTGATTATGCGTACAGTCATCTCCTCCCTTCCCTATCCTTCCTACTCAGCGTCCGGCATACACTCTACATTGTGTGTCCACTCACCACAATAAAAAAGGCTGACATTTTCCATTAGGGACAAAAGCATTAAAGCATTAAATAATATTGCAGTTGGAGCAGAGCATTCTAACCAGTGGCATATGCAGAAGCAATGTTAATGCAGGGATATATGACACTTAATTGTAATAAAAGCGACAATAATTTAGCAACTAATATAATGGATGACCATTTTAACTGAACTTTCCAAATCCAATCTCAGCAAATTATCACCCTTTAGGCGCACCATCCTCTCCGAATGGACATGTGAAACGAAGAAAATAATTGCTTTTTTATTTTATTCAGGCAACTGTGAGAAGAGATACAGTTAGTTTTCAGCGTGTTCATTATACTCCAAGATATCACAGATTATAGATAAATAATTGGAGGGAATCTTGAGCTGAATGAAATTATGTAAAACATGCTCTACTTGATATGAAATTAGGTTTGCAAGTTCAATTGAACTGTAGAAAACAAAAAGCTTTTACATACACAGTTTTAATTAAATATTACCTATGATCACTACAAAAGGAATAAGAATACCCCACTGGGACTCCTGTTAGAGGCATCTTTAGAGAATACCATCAAACATCTCATCATGAAATACAATCTCAAACTATAATTAAAGACTATAAGAATATGAACAGGGGCATTTTTTTCCCTTTCTCAATGTTACTTTCCATTCAACTAGTTTTAGAAGTTAAATTGTTTTGAATTTTACTTTACCAAGGACAATAGCCAAAACTCTAACTTTCTACTCCTATCTTCTAGATTTTTGCGACTCATCAATGTGATTTTTGCATGATTTAATGCAAAAAGTGTAACGTAAATAGGGTCAGAGAGTGACATTTTACCCACAAACTCCAGTTTCTTTGTGACACGCACACATAAATGCATATAATAATAATAATTCTTGCATTTCATATTGTGCCTTTCACCTCAGAGGAACATCTCAAAGCACTTCTCAGAATACATTGTAAAGTGCAGTGACTTGCAAATTCCTCTGTCTCATACTCAAAATAAAAATACTGTATTAAAAATGATAATAGCTTCTGTTAAATCTTTATTGCATATCATTCTTTGTTGCTTTTAGCATAAACAATGTTATGTTCTAGTCATAAGAATATATTACACCTTTACATGTTGTGGTGGGGAATAGTTTAATTCTGGAGTTGAGTTCTTCTTGTCTTCAAATTTCCATGTGACATTAATAGGATTTTCCCCCAGTGTTAAAGTCAGTAACTTTATTCTGCTCATTAGTATGCTGAATACTAACTGTAACTTGTCATTTTATATTGCCTATCTTGTATTATAAAACAACTGAACTAATAGGATTCAACTTGTAATCTTCTAAGAATGTATATGGTCTGGTGGCTCAAGGATTGATAAACCAATGTTTTGCAGCGGGTTGAACATCTGAATGCACCTGTTTAAAGTGGATAACTTCCACCAGTTGGCAGATTATTTCATGGAGCATCTCTTGATTTTTTGGGTTAGCCGGGTGTCTGACATGCGCAGAAGGAAACCCACCATCATGCTTAAGAGTATCCAAACCGAACTGGGAGATGCATCCCACCTACACATTCCAGAAATTCCAGAGGTAGATTGTTGGATAGAATATGCGCTCTCTCTGTGGAGGGATGCATCCTGCTTACCTAATTCCGTGAAGTAGTAGGCGAAAGATGGCAAGACACAAGTGCTGGGGACCGGAGAGCATCTCATGTTAGAAGAGCATTCTCTATTACTGGAAGAGGGGGAGGGGAGAAGAAACAATTCGCTAAACAAGTCCTAGCCCAAAGGATTTTGCCTCCCATCACATGGTACTGGAGAGGGAACAGCATATGCTGAGGCTTAATGTCTTATTAGTTGAAGGAAAGTAGCAGTCATTGGAGAGATTTACAAAGAGAAATATAGATTTGTTATAGATAAAATACAATTTTAATGTTGACTACAATTTTATTGTTAAATGAAATACAATTTAATTACAATTGTTTTTGTTCGCGTGCACCTTCACTGTACTGAAACAAAGACTTCTAAACCTAGCATGACTTAAACAGTGTTTCTTGACTTGTTCTTTTTTCTCACCATCTCTTTTCAAACCTGACAGTCTCCTGCAGTGTGGGCCTAGCCTGAGCCCTCGCCCCTTCATTGAGGTTCCTCAATTTAAAAAAAACCACCAGGCTCAATCAGAGAAGGTAAAGGGAAATATAGCATATAGGTTCCCCTTTTGGAAGCAAAGACTGAATGAAAATGTTCAACTTTATCTTGGGCTTTTTGTCAGGGGCAATAAATTAGGAAGAGTCGTGATGGCGTAAATCATAAATGATTTCTTGGTGGGATCATTATGATGGCGAAAACGATCTTTTTTTCATTCCATGCCTTCTATGTTCTTGCATGATAAATGGCTCTGTAAGAGGATAATGGCTAGCCTCATGTGTGGAGTCATTTATCATATCTCACTCATGAGCCTCATGATGTATTGTATAACTGCAGCTTTGCTGTTTTACAGTTCAAAAAAATTGGAGCCTGTTTTATGATGTTTTGCTATGGAGCTCTCAAGCTTGTACAAATCCGATTTTTGTTTTCAGACAAATTTCCCCACACAGGTGTTAGAGAGCAAAATACAATGTGGGATATCAGTCAGATAACACATTTGATCTCATTCATTATTTGACTTAAATCCTTTGCAACTCACTTTTTTAGGTTGTTCACTTCGCAGCTGTTTGTGGGACGATGCTGAATGCAAATTCGCTGCTGCATTTCACCTACAAAATACACAGTGGCTACATTTTACATTAAAATCCTCAAACTATTATTAAATTATTAGCATTTTCCTCAGTTACTTGAGTGTTCACAAGCTCTATTCTTGTGTTTGTCTGTTTATAGCTTCTATAAGTTATATTCTCATGATTGTCAGTTTATACCCTCTATGGTGCTCCATGTCGTCTTGATCAGTACCTATGGGATCGCTAGCAATCTCTCCCCCACAGACTCAAACATTGTGAATGATCCTTACTGGCCCAAAGCCATTATGAATAATTTAGGCTGTGAATGGAAATTGACGTACAGTAACTGCAGGAAACTGAGAAAGAGTTTCTGTGGTAACTGTGCAGGCACAATCCGTTTCCATTTTAATCTGGAAAGAGGGGGGAGGGAGGTTAGTATTTTTCCCATTGATTTGGAATGAGGGGATTCCGCACCAGCTCTCTTGAATCACACAAATGTTTGTAAGTCAGCAATAAAAAGCACCCTTGAATGCTACTCAACCCTCTTTATTTTGCTTCATCGTTTCTTGGGGTGACATTTTTTGTGGGTGTGTGATCTGATCATTACGATCAACATTAGTACCAGAATTACTGAAGGAATCTCATATAATTTACCTAAAACTGAGCAGCTAAATCTTTCCTTTCTTTATATTACATGGAAAATCAATGGGATATGACTAAAATGGACCCCAGCAAACCCCAGGACACGTGTTTATGAATTTGACCCTTGAGATTTCTAGGGAAATCACACCAACTGTAAATCACTAATATATGATCCAACAATATAAGTTGGTACAGAGGTCACGGCACATATTTCCCAAGCGTCCTCATTCTCTTTCAAACAAACACAATTCTAAAAGCAAGTCATCTTGGAGTGGAAGATAACGCATTGGTGCAAATTCATGGCAAAATTCCATAAAGAATTCCAGCAATTTGCTTTGTAAGGGCCAGTGGTGATAATTCTTTAAAAATTCTCAATAAATCTGCTCTTGTGGTGACAACATTACTAATCTTTGACATTAAATACAATGATGATCAAATAATTGCCCAGAGGGCTATCCTGCCAGTCCTATCTAAAGCGTCATCACTTACTAGCAATTTGAATGTTTTGGGCCAAATAATGTCTGTGAAATCTAAGTCCAATTAATTATTAACATTATGAATTTGTCACACACTGGATCAAAAAGAGAAATTCTACTTGTGTTTATGCTATTAATGGATAACTAAGGATATAGAGTCTCGTCCAGCTATTTAAAATAATACACACATTTTAATTGTGTATTAACAGTAATATTATGAGAAGACTGTGTTTTTCTTTTTACAATAAAACAAATATTGCAATTATTTTTTAAAACTTTCCGAAATAATGAGCTGCCAACAGCCAGCGGGAAATCATAACTCTCTAAGAACCTTAAATATAGAATTGGTTCAGTGTGATTTATAGAAGATAGCAGCATTTCTGTGTGTACAAAAGTAAAAAATCTGCAGCAAGAAAGAATAAAAAAGGATACGAAATACAGTGACTGCCCTCCACGGTAGAAATCGTCTGAAATGCCTTGAGACTATTGATAAGCCGCTATATCAAAAGCAAGATTTATTATTGTTGTTATTAACAATTTATCAATGAAATAGGCATTAAAGAACCCAAATTAATAATTGATAATAGTAATATTATGTAGCTCAGTGGTTAGAGCACTAGCCTTGCAAGCGAGACACCTGGGTTCAATTCCAGGCAGGGCGAAACCATGGGCAAGTTTCCTTACTCCACACGCCTAATAATAATCCCTCTAAAACAAAAAACAATAATAAATTGGTCACTTCAATCCACGACTGTTTGTGGGACACTACTATGCGCAATTGGCTGCCGCGTTTCGCCCACAAATATACGGTCAATTCACTTTACAGTCTATTCTGTGAAGCGCTTTGAGATGTCGAGAAGACATGAAAAGCGCTATATCAAATGCAAGGAATATTATATTATTATGATCCTTGCATTTGATATAGCAAATTATCAGGTCATTGCGACATCTCAAAGAGCTTCACAGATAATAGTATAAAGTGAATTGACTTCATATTTTGTGGGCTACCAAATTCTGATACCTCTGTGATCATATTTAATGTCCTTTACACAAGAACATTTAACGCTATGCAATGAGGTACGAGAAGCAGGAATGGACTGTTTGTTATTAATATTGTAGACAGTTAGAGAGCACTATACAATGTTCACTAGAAAGAATGACTAGCAAAGAGACACGTATCAGATGATTATAAATTTCACATACCAGACCAAGTATAAAGTAGCAGAGAAATTCTAATTATCCTTACCTTATTAATGCTAACATATAAATCAGGACCTAGAATCTCAACGGAATATTTAAATAAATGCACTTTTATTAATTATATTTTAACAGTAATGTTAAGGGAAGAAAGACTTTCTATTTACAAGAAATCGTGAGACGGTTGAATCCAAAGGCAAAAGTTTCTTGGATTAAATATTTTCCACCAGGTTAGACATTTTAAAATTCTATACGGTACTTAGAGATTGGATTTTGAGTTCACAGTCTAGGCTTAAACGTAAATGCATTGCTGGGGGAGCACCATATTGTTGGCAGTGTCATTCTTCAGATTAAACGTTAAACTGAAGTCCTGTCCGGAGTTTCACCTGGTATCCTGACAGATATAATTAGTCACTCTCTTCGTGGCTGTTTATGGAGCATTACTAAATGCAAATTGGCTGCCATATTCACCTACAACTACCCAGTCACTGTACTTTACAGTAATTTCTGTGAAGCACTCTGAGACATTTTCATGGCGTAATAAGATGTTAAATCAAATGCAAGTAATTATTATTATTTATTATATAGTGGGATTGATCTACAGTTATTCCCATTTGACAGTTATATTTGATTCGTGAAATTATCTTTCAAATTATCTATTCAGTATCCGAATACTGGAGCATGCCGTGGGACTGGAAAAAGGCAGATGTTACTCCCATTCTTAAGAAAGATAACAAAAGTGACCCAGGAAACTACAGACCACAAGTTTGACATCCATTGTGGGTAAAATTATGGAGACTTATTAAGGATAAAATTAGGGAGCATCTGGACAGAAATAAAATCATAAATGATAGCTAATATGGGTTGGTAAAGGGAACGTCTTGCTAATCTAATTTACTGGTTTTCTTTGACGATGTGACAAGGGAGCTTGATAAGGGTAAGGCTGTGGATATTGTATATCTGGATTTCAGTAAGGCCTTTGATACAGTTCCTCTTGAGAGGCTGGTACTGAAAGTAAAGAAAGCGGGAATCAATGGAGGTATATTACAACAGATACGCAATTGGTTGACAGGAAGAACCCAGAGGATGGTGGTACAGGGAATGACATCAGACTGGAAAAATGTTATCAGTGGAGTTGCACAAATGTATGTTTTGGGACCTCTATTTTTTAATATTTTTATAAATGATCTGGAACTAGGAGTCGCAAGCACAGTGGCTAAGATGACACCTAGCTAATGAAGGTGGTAGATTGCGAAGCTGAACAAGATAGGTTACAGGAGGATTTGAACATATTTGGGAATTGGGCAGATCGCTGGCAGATGAAATTCAATGTGGAGAAATGTAAAGTCCTTCACATGGGGACACAAAATCCTGGAAGGGACTAGTATTTGAACGGAAGGAAAATAATATGTATAGAAAATGAAAAGGATCTGGGGGTCTTGATTGACAATAAATTGAAGCTCTCCCAACAATGCTCTGTGGCTGTGAGTAAAACAAACCAGATGTTGGCATGTATCAAAAGATCAAGAGAAAGCAGAAATAGTGGGGTAATCCTGCTACTGTATAAATCATTGGTAAGACTACACTTAGAGTACTGTGTACAATTCTGGTCTCCGCAGTACAAAAACGATATTGGAGAAATCGAGAAGATACATAGGAGGGCAACCAAAATGATTGAGGGAATAGAAGGACTGGATTATGAGGACTGACTAAATAAATTGGGCTTGTTCACGCTGGAAAAGAGAAGATTGAGAGGCAACATGATTGCTGTCTTTAAGATTCTAAAGGGGCAAGACAATATAGATCATGAGAGGCTGTTTCAACTTGTCCTGAATAGTAAAAACAGAGGACACAGTCTGCGATTGAAGGGGGGTAAATTCAGAACGAACCTACACAAACACTATTTCAGTGAGCGAATAATAAACTTGTGGAACAGTCTCCCAAGGGAGATGGTGGAAGCCAGAAGTGTTGATTCTTTCAAACACAGATTAGATAGCTTTCTTTTAGGAAATAACATGTGCATGCACATGGAGCAGACCGGAGCCTGCTAAGGGGAGGAAGCGAACAGGTTGATAAGGGGTTAGCAGGTCGGAGAGGTAGGAGAGGGCAAGGCCACGGAGGGCCTTGAAAGTGAGGACATCGCCCAAAAAAATATTCACTTTACAGTCTATTCTGTGAAGCACTTTGAGATGTCGAGAAGACATGAAAAGCGCTATATCAAATGCAAGAATTATTATTATTATTATAACATTATGGGATATAGTACATAGGTAGTTTGGGACATATGTGCATGTGACCGCCAGGAAGGTGGAAGGTGAACTTGCTCTTTTTCCCTCTAGAATTTCTTATGTTCTTATATTTCTCTATTTCTACTTTAGATATGCTTAATATTAGAATTACTGATACGTTTATTACTGTATACTGCACATGATCAAGCAAGCTGGAGTGATCCAATCTGAGGCTGAGACACTTGTTTCGGAAGTACCTCAAGTTCAATTCACACAGGGCTCAAAAAGCCAGCTCTGCTACAGTGGTAATCAGATCTAAAGGCCTGGGCCTGTTCTGCAATCTGTGATGATTCATATGTACAATACAATACAAAAGTGGTAAAGCAACTTTCACGTCGGGCGGACGTCCAAAGGTGCTGAACAGTCAGGGATTAGGACTTAAGAGTGGTGGGGTTGGGGGGGGCTGGTAGGATTGGGGTGGGGGTAGGGCAAAGAGGGTAGGAGGGTGGCCAAAGGCACGGTAGAAGAGGAGGGTCTTGAGGCTTGTCTTGAAGGAGGCAAGGGAGGGAGCGAGGCAAAGGGAATGTGGGATGCAGTTCCAGATGATGGAGTCAGAGAGGCACAAAACATTGATGGTGGGGCGGGTCAGGCGGGACACATGGAGCAGACAGGAGCCTGCTAAGGGAGGAAGTGGTTAGGTTAATAAGGGGTTAGCAGGTCGGAGAGGTAGGAGAGGGCAAGGCCACGGAGAGCCTTGAAGGTAACGACAAGAATTTTGAACTTGATCCTCTGAGGGATGGGAGACAGTGGAGCCGGGCGAGGGTGGGTGTGATGGGGTCACATGTAAGAAACATAATTTACAAGATTTTAGCAGACAAAAAGCTTGGGAAGAGTAATTTAAGATAATTTTGATATTGCTTCAAAGAGTAAAAGCAAACATTCTCAGAGAGTTGGACATTATCTAATGTACCTACACACATGTTGCTTTGAAGTCTATAGTCCCAAGTAACACCCAATTTAGCAAAAAATGAAATGTCTTAGCTGCGTTTTAAATTGTCAAGCTGAGGTTCTGCAGTTTTATTGATAGCACACCTACCATTCAGCTGATTAATTTTTATTCCTTAATTGCACCTTTTCATTCCATTTCAGAATTAATTACTGGAATTGGACATTTTTAATGCATCATGAATAGCATGACATTATACACTGCCAGTATGATTAAACATACAAATTAAAACAGCACAATAATGAAAATAAATCCTATTTAATTGGCATTTGGGTTCAGCAGATGTTTTCAATTGAAACTCAAACATGAAATCATGGGCTTGGTTCTTTGAACTGTTTCTTGACTTATTTTTCAAACCTCACTAATAATGTAACTGCGACTACACCCTCTGAACCAGAAGCTCACATATGATAATCATTAAAAGTAGGGAGCTTTCATTGTGGCTTTTAGATTGGAAATCCCATTACAAAGCTTCAATGGAAATATAGCTGAGGTTGATTTTCCAGTATTTTTTAACAGGTTTCTTGATTAAGAAATCCAGATGCCTGTTGCCCAACTCAGTCCATTTGTGGAGTGAGGTTTCCACAAGTTAAGTGCTGTACTTTAGTTCTAGGAAGGAGTCCCATTCTGATTTCTTCAGTAAGAAATCCATTAAGAAATATTGCAAGGTCTACCCTGTGATTTTCAATGATTGACTTATAATAGGCCCTACTCATCCTTTTTTTCAGATTTTAGCCTACACAAATCGCAAATGAATAGCGCAAAATAAAAACAACAAAACAGCATTACAAAATCACATTTGTATAATTACAAAATTACATTTCAGGTTGGGAGGACATCCCAAAAAGCAACATTCAGCAGCAAAGCTGATGATATACCTTTTCAACTGGGAATTAAAATAGATTAAGTAGATAGTTTGACGTCAATGAATGAAACTGTTTCCCAACATAAGCCAAATAGCTAAGGGAAAAGAAAAGGAGAGGGGAATAATTAGGAAGACTTTCCACCTATCACCCACTTTCCACCTATCACCCAGTAAACATGAAGGAATGCCATCTGAAAAATATGGAAGGGTTTACAGTGGAAGCCCAAGAAGAGTGTAACCATGTTTCAAGAATTCCATTGAAGAAGACACTTCAGGGAGAGGGGAATCAGTCTGAAAGAGCAGAATGGCAAGACAGAGTTGTCAAATAGTTTGGGATGGTCAGAAATCTTGTGTGTTGTTAGATGGTTAACACCAGGCAGCATATAATTTGCGACATATCTAGTATTGATCATATTTCTGACAATATCAGCCACCCATGGATCGAGAGTGAATTAAACTAGACCTGTTCAATTTGCAGTAAAATTCTGGCCACATTTGTGCTGTGTGACTGAAAGACGTTCCAGAGTTGTTAGCAGAGTCAGGGCATTTTGTACATGCTATTTTGGTGTACAGTTCCTTTAAGTTTAAAGCTACTTCAGCTTGCCTCTGGTTGCTGTCCAATTTACTATGCACACTGTGCCGAATAAAGAAAAGCTGGATATGAAGCAGGATGTGAGCCCCAAGCACAATGAGAACTCAGACCAAACAGAGGAAAGCAGAAAGGAAGCTGGTTGTAAGAAATGTTTGGGAAATAATTTATCGTAAGCTCGGATTCCGTTTACACGGCGCTAAATGTATTTAGACAATATACACTTCACTCATTGCACGCATTTATCCATCGCTTTTACTGATTATTCATGAATGGCCAAACGCCTTTTTTGAAAATCTGGAAAGAAATAATATCTTTGAAACTGTCAACTTCCAAATCATAGATTTAGAAGCAAGTTGCTGAAGACTAAGTGGGGAAAAAAACTGAAGATGATTACTGACCTATTACCAATTGCTTCTAACTGAAGGCAGAGACAATTGGATACAAGATATTCACATCAGTAGTAGTTACGCTCCATTAATCTAAGCAGTTTTGTCAGAAAATAAATTGTTACATTAACAGGATTGCTGATTCTTTTGCACATATGAATTTCCGTGCTTTTCAAAACGAGATTCCACTGCTGGTGAAATCAACTGCTTCCTGTTTTATACCAAATAATAATACCAACATTCCTCGCTGTCAATACAGAGCCTTATTGCATCATCAAAACATCACAGGATTCACTGTAAAGTGTAGAGACTGTGTATTTGTAGGCAATCACAGAACCATCGTGTACTTATAGCCTAGGCTTAACGAGTGGTAATATAGTTTAGAGTTCTCAAGGACTGGTTGATATAGTGAGTTAGAACTAACATTTTTCCTCTGGGTCATCATCCAGCTCAGACTGATAGGATGAACTCCTACTCCTTCTCCTTCGTAACTGATTTTAAATGCAACAAGGTTAGGCCACCTCAACCCAGTTCCTTGGGCAAGCAAATGCACAGCAGAAAAATCTCTGTAATTTAGCACTGATGGGGCAGTATCGCACAGATGCGCTACAAGGCAGCTGAAATGAGAAATAGATTCACATTGGGGAGCTAGGATTATATCACTCTGTTGCATTCAATGTAACTGAGAGGTTTGCTCCAAAAGGCCTCTAATATACCTGGCCTTATATTATTTTATTATCCATCCTGTGGCGCAGACTGCAAGACCAAAGTGGAGGCACTAGCAGTTCAATAATGCATTCTGAGCACCACCAACTTTCTCTTTTTCCTCGCCCATCAAGGGGCGCACTGGTGCTTTGTGCATGTACCAATTAACTGATACAGTGATAATGGGGTAAAAATTACAACCAGCGGTGTTTTAATTTAACACCTCATTGAAACACACAGGAAGTTGGTATGTTTATTTTACTGACTGCTCCGCAGGTGTTTTTCATTACCACTTGCAGAAGAGCCCACTTGGCTAAGATCTACTTCTGAAACTTAAGATCAATCTAATCAGCTGGTCAGTTTGAAGCTCTGGTGATTATTTTATTATTGGGCACTGCTGTAACCTAGCGTTTCTCTGTTACATAAGCCAATATTTCTTCATGACCGGTCTGTGGATCGGTGCCAGTCTGTGGTAACTTCATTGCCGGAGATCACAAGATTAGATCTGATGATGAAGGCCTTTCGGCCCGTCTCATCTTATCCTTCCAGAATACCCACCCTACCATCCTCCCATCACAGCATCAAGTTTATTTTTAAACAAGTCCAGTGTCTTGGCTTCAACCTTCTTTCCTGTTGCAATTCCAGTTGTCAGTTACTCTCCGGGTAAAGAAAAACATCCTGCTTTCTGTCCTGAAATTGCCCTTTGTTTGCAATTCTAGACCTGTGTCCTTTTGTTCCACTATCATAGCACATTCTAAAGTACTGTCCTGGGTTTACATTTTCAAACCCATTTAAAATTTTATGCACCTCTCTCAGGTCCCCTCTGAGACATCTTCTCTCAAGACTGAAGAGCCCAAGCTTGTCTAATCGTTGCTGATAGCTTTTCCCTCTTACACTGGGGATCCCTTTACTTTGAGTGAACAGGTTTTAGATTGTCTTGACAGGCTAATTCGTGACTGGCCTGCCACATTTTAAGGAAAAACCGAGTTGGTCTCTAGTTTAAAAAAAGGTTAGGAAACACTGGCTTCTGTCACTCTTGATCAACAACAACAACAACAAAATTACATTTGTATCGCGCTTTTCATGTCGGGAGGACGTCCCAAGGCGCTGGACAATCAGTGTTTCGGACCTGAGCTGGGTGTCGGGATCGCGGAGGGTGGAAGACGGGGGGGGGGAAGAGGGTATTCTTTTTAGCCCAGTTATTTTATAACAGTCTCATGTGACACAGCAAGGCTGTGTTTAATTACTTTTTTGCAGTTGCTTAGCAACACATGGGGACACAACATGGCATTTCCTGGAACAGATCAGAATAGACGTAAATCAAGAGAACACTGGATAGGCTATGAGACAGACCTCGGCTTTGTGTAGCTCTGGACTTCTATTACAGCTGAAGTCATTGAAAAGTAAACCAGATCAGGTAGCCCTCACTTCTGTCCCTCTGGTACGGGGATGTTTTATTTCAATATAAATGAATCATTGATAAATCAGTTTTGTGGAGGGGCTCCAAAGCTGCCAATGTTAAACAACCATTTACATTCATTTTGTTGAGAGTTTAATATCTGAAATTATTAAAAAAAAGTGACTTTCAACTTAATCAGACCTTTCAGCATGTTGATTTCAATGTTCTTAAGCAAAGTATTTATTTAATTAAACAATAATCTTTGAAGTCTGATTTTCCTTGATTGAATTCATTCACTGTGAAGAGGACTTTCTAAATATGATTTACCGAGAGCCATCTATTGATTTAGGATTAGATACATAATAGAATATTTAATTCTAATCCAAAATTTCACGCAGTGTTTTGCTTTGAATTTAATCTACCTAGCACCTAGCGTGAATTCAGTCAAATTCTATTAAGGTGAGTATAAATTCACACGGCGCTTGAGGTCCCTTTGGAATACTAAAAGTGCCGTGGCATGTGGGAACAACAATAATGAATAAATGATCCTTCATTTGGTATAGCACCTTATCATGCCATCGAGACATCTCAAAGCACTTCACAGGATTTTACTGTGAAAAATAGTAACTCTGTACTTGTAGGCAAATAGCGCCTTCATGTTGGGTAACATCTTTAAAGGGTAGGATGCCAAGCAAGGGAAAGAGAAGAGGCCAGTAAACGACGGTTATAGGTGCATTCAAAGAAGTTGGATTCAAGACAGGATTTAAAGATAGAAAGAGAGGGGCTGAGATAAAGTAATAGAGGGAGGGAATTGCAGTGGTTAGGGATGTAGGAACTGAAGGCTCAGCTACCGATATAGCACTTTATCACGTCTTCAAGGTGTCTTCAAAGCGCTTCACAGAATATGCAGTAAAGTGAATTGACTGCATATTTGTGGGTAAAACGCACCAGCCAATTGCGCACAGCAGCGTCCCACAAACAGTCGTGGATTGAAGTGACCAATTTATTATTGCGTTTTATTCTTGAGGGATTATTATCATGCATGTGGAGTAAGGAAACTTGCCCAAGATTTCGGCTTGCCGGGAATCAAACCCAGTTCTCTCGCTTCCAAGGCGAGTACTCTAATCACTGAGCTACAGGACTCCACTGAGCTACAGTTTAATCATTTGCTATAGCTGTATTTACATATTAAAAAGACATTTTGACTCTAATCTATTTAATTTCACCACAATCAGACTATCTAATGCAGTGTGATACCAATGCAGTGATACCTGTCCAATTGTTTTCAGCGGGAAAGGTCAACAAGGTAAACGTTGATATGAAAAAAAGGAAAACAAGATAATAGAAATGAATAGGGAAACATGGGACCTTAGGGCAAGGAAAATTTAATTATTTACAGTGTTTTGATAGCTTGAAAATTGTGTTTCAAGTGTATATTTTACCAGTATAGGATTAGCCTCAGACTAATAAAACCACTGATATTGGTGATATTAGAAATTACCGTAATATTAATGTTCACTTCAGCATAACATTGCATTGAACTGAACTGAACAAACACAATTAGCTCATGGTGATGGGAATTTTTCTGGATTTATGAACAACCTAATGCTTAATCCTCAGCTTAATGGAGTTGTTATATGAAATGATGGTACAGAAAGTGATACATACACCACAGGAGGTGCGTGGGTCTCTCAGGTGGATGATGTGTCAGACATACTGGTAGTTTTCTGCATTGCCTTTGAAAATGAGTGTTTATGCGAAAATTGATATCAAAGAACTAAATAAATTGTGTACAGTCTATGATCGGGTATATTGCCTGACTGTGAAACAAGTGAGTTTCGTGGGTTGAACTACCTTTTCTCATTAAATGATGTCCTGTTGAATAGTGAGTCATTGCAGGCTTTGCTGAAGATTCATCAATCAGAACAGTGAGCTATTACTTATTACTGTGCCAGAACATGAAAATGGAGGGGATTAAGACCTGGACTGGCCTTCCTCTGCTTGTGACTGTGGGCATCTGATCAGAAAGCAGAACTGAATGTTTTCTGATCAAAAAATTCTAGCAGATGCACCTATAAATAAGATTTTGCTTTCCAACCACTATAAAAGCAGTTGATTGCTTCCTGATGTGCAGCTCAATGAGATCCACTTTTTCAAATGCGAGGGTGAAAATAACAAATGCACAGGACTGGCATTGAGCTATGAAGATTATGCGTGATTTCAACAAGGGAATACTACTGTCGATGGAAACTTTTAGGAGTGAATGTGAATCCTTTTTCCTGTGGTTCGCAACCGTAATGCTTATGATAATGTACATTTGGCAAGAAAAGTTTTTAAATCACACGTTCTACATTTGGGGGAATGTGTATTTTAGGCTTCTTTAAAACTGTATGACATTTATTTATCCTTCATCTATGGCCGTGACATTCTGGACTCCTGAGGAAAGAGTGTTCCTGGGTCCAGATTTATTCTGTTTATGCAGCATTCCAGAGTATCCAGAAATTGGCAAATTATTAAATCCTATCTTAATTTTGAAGTTGGTTAGTTGGTTTTCTGCAGTTCTTAAAAGAACTTAAGAGAAAGCCAGCATCAAAATTAAGGCTGTATATAAGAATTTGCCAAATTCTGGACTCTCTGAAATATGACATAAATAGAATAGACCTGGACCCAGTGGAAATTCTCCCTGAGTGTCAAGCACAATATTTGTAAATCCATTGCCATTGTCAATAGAAGACTATACCAAGCATGCATACTAGATCCACCTCAAAACTACATTAAGAGTAGGTCAGGATGATTTGATGATTTTTATTGATTTTTCTTTTATATATTGCAATAAGCGGGTAAAAAAAAGACAATAAGTTCAATTCTAACAATTACGCACAGTAAAAGACAAAGCAAAGATCACTTTCCATTTGAATGATTCAAAAAGAGCTGGAAAGAACCATCAATAGAACCTTTTTTCTTAAAATGATTTCCAGCATCTGTATTTTGTTTGTGGCAGCTGTCCCTTTCTATTGCAAGCTCAAGATTATCAATTTGGATAAGGTCTTTCGACCATTTGCTAAACTCCTCTGAGAGATGCTTTTTCAAAAGTGTACAAATGGTTCTGGTCACTATTCAGAGCTAAATATGTACCCAACTACTTTAATAGTCTGGTGCACAGAGAGGGAATTAGGGGGTCATCAAGCACCACAAAGGCCAGTAATGTACGAGGCAAAGACCATGAGCCTCTCTGAAACATTCCTAAAAGCAGCACACCTTTTATGAAGAGAGAAAAAAAAACAGTTGGTTTTGATGGCAGCAGGTTGGAGCTTTGTAGATTGCGTCAAAAGGTCTTTGTGATCAAAGTCCACAGGGGCTTATATGCGTGAATGAACAAAGTTTAAAAGCTGGATTATGTCAAATAAAACTGCAACTTCCTTAAAGGGACCTGCATTTATCTATTACTTTAAATCAGAAATAACTATGAAATTGAACACTAAGCACTCCAGTTCCGCATTTGTTAGTCTTTTGTTTTGGTCACCTGCATTACCATAATAGCAATATAATTATAGTTCCAAATACAGGAAATTCCCCTGTGTCTAGAATGGAATGTGCACTCTCCACCCCCCACCCGAATGATGCACCCTATTTACCTAATTCTGTGGATACTAAGGGCAGGTTGGCAAAAGAATCCAAATTGGGGACCCCAGAATGCATGTTGGGGCTACTGCTGGAGTGTAACCTGCTAAAACCATATAGTTTGCCATTGAGAGCAATGTCTGGCAAGCTTCCACTGCTTGTCCATTTAGGACTATCCCACCCATTAGGGTTTGGGTTTGCAGTGTTAACAGGAGCTGAATGGGAAGAGTCCCTCCTGGCATTGACTGGTCTCCTTTGGAAGTCTTGTTGATGAACTGGCTGGACTTTCATCAGCAATATCCTGGAGTACTGCATATCCGCTTAGCTCAGAACTGAACTACCAAGATTGCCACAGTGAATTGACTCAATTCCGACATTCAGTTGACAAGCTCATCACCTTGGAGCCAGCTCATCTCCAAGCAGACATCATTTATCTTTCCCCAAGGCGCTTAGTCAAATTCCATTCCTAGCCCATTCATCAAATTTGAATCCTTTACAGATGCAATGAAAAAAAAAGGAAATATTTATGGGTAAATATAAATTCACAAATTTGCAGGTTTTTCGGAAGGTAGAGAAGCTTAGTTTACAGTAAAGATGGCAACAGTTATATTCACCATTGGAAAGCCACCAATATCATCAAGACATTTGTGTCATATTTTCTGATCTCTTTAAAGTCTTTTTATAAACGGTTTTGTTTTTAATACAACAATATTAAAGTCTTTCAGACTATTAATCATCATATATTAAAGATACGATTGATCTCTTCAGCTTTCCCTCCAGTGGTGACAAATTGGTTTTGTTCTTATTTATCCTTCAGGCAAATAGTTGTTAAAACAAACTCTGTGTGTTCCAACCCTTTGCCTGTTCCAGTTGTTTTTTCCTTGGGGCCTGATAGTCAGTTCACTACTCTTCCTGTATCCATAAATGATTTGCCCAAATACACTGAATTATGTTGCATTGGAATGTGCACAGGCGACACTGTCATCTATATCAATTCTAAACTCTGAAATGGATATGCCTAAATAGATTTTAAGTTCAATTATTCTGATTCTTAACCATTTGAAAACTGGGAGTCAACTTTCTGGCTGCGATTTTGCGATTCAAACAACTTTTGCAACTATTTATTCTTACGTGGTAACAATGGTTCCGGCATAGTATTCGTCAAGCCCTTTATTTCCTACTGCACACTTTGCAAAAAAAAAAGACTGTGTGAAATTTTCCACTTGAACTCCTTAATGAAGAGCCAATCTTATTTTAGGTCTCTGGGTGCTAACAACCAAGAAAAAAAGGCGCAAGCTATGGTACAGCTGTACCGATGGCTGCAAGCTGGAATTATAGTTTCAAACTCAATCATGTTTAGCACAAAAGAGGCCATTTGGTCCATCGTGTCTGTGGTTTGCTCAGTCCCTACTGAAAAATGGCATTTCTTCTCTAATGCCATTTCCCCTCCTCTTTCCTGTACCTGTTATTTTCCACCTTTTGATCTAATTTCCTTTTAGATCATGCAATTGACTTGATGATTACATCATACGCGTAGTGTATATGAACCCAGAAAATCTGAGACACATTTTCCTGATCGGTCGCTGGTTGAAATGACAGCTTGCTTTGCTCCAGGACCTTTTCCTCCTATTTCTGTTTCCATCACTTAGGCAGCAGTTGTCTGGAAAGCAGCATAAAATGTTATGTGCATGCAGGCAACGTATGAGGTTGTTGTGTCATGTGTGAGTGTATGCCACCTCAAAGCCTGCTCCTTTCTTTACATTTCAAGTCCCAGGAATACCAGTGCCTGCAGATCTATCTGTTGTGTAAACCCACCATCAATGCTGATCCATTTTACAGTGCATTTTCTGCATTATCTTCCTTCACATCTAATCTCAAACCAAATCGTTTACTCCCTCTATACAGCTGTGATACAATCTTCATTTCACAGTGTGGGAGCAGTTTGTATTAAATAATAATAATCTTTACCTTAGATATCACGGTGAAACATTTCAAAACTCTCCATAGAATTTTACAAGCAAAAGCAATTTAGTCGCTCTAAAGCAGAAGCTAGTGTCTAAGAAACAGTAAGAGCTCTGTTTTAGGATTCATGCATCTTCTTTCATCTTCACCTGATAATTGTTGATAGGATTGCTTGCTCAGTGGAACACTAAATGCTAGTTATTTTCGAGCACTACTTGTAGTGTTTATGGTTGTCTGTTCTCCATTTTCTTCTCGCTTCTTCCTTCTATGATGCTCAACGCCACCTGTCTCTTTCTATTGGGAGTGTGGAACAGATTGCACTGAACGCTTGTCAATCTGGTCCTTCACAATCGCTCAGCATGAGGAGAGCTTAAGGATGTCTGTCTCTCTCACACACCTGGATAAAACACTTTCCTTTTCGCAGTCACCAGGCCAGGCATACCAGGCAGTAAGAGCTACCGTCTGATAATCATAATGATCATTTTATACAAACCAGCCAACAGATAAGAACAAAGAGGACAAAACATTCTTCCTTGTCCTTATGTTAAGACTGTATTATCTTAAATTTAGGATTCCCTGTGGAAAATTCTTAAGCCGAATCTTAATTTGGAAGCAGGTATTTTCATTTTAAGGCTGACGCTTGAAGATGTTTGCATTTTTCTCCTCTTAAAGTTAGAAACGAAATGCCCTTTCAGGCTAACGTTTAATGAAATTTCAGGAAGATGAGAAGCTACATTGTGTATACACTGAAAGGGTGGGGGGGGGGCATGCTGGCTGAAAATTAGGTTTAGTTTTACTCAACTAGGTGAAGGGTTAAACCCGATGAAATTTACTGATCTCTCTCTCATTTTATTACCCTTCACAGGCAGCAAGGTTACAACAAATAGGACAATGCTCTGGAGGATGATCAAATAAAACCGAACATTTTTCTCAACTCTTGGTACCGCACTCCTCTGTGCAATACAGTTTTTGACCTATTTTTTGATCAATTTCATTTCACTTGAGGCTCCTTGAATAAATAAAGTCAGAGTGCGCACAATTCAGGTGGATTCCAACATCTTAAAAGCCACACGTCTGTACTGTGCTATGCTGAGGAATTTCTCTTTGCTTTTTCACTCTAAGCAATGTGTACATCCAATGTATGTGCATGATTGTAGCCTCAGAGTTGCCAAGTTTACAAGGGCCAAAATGACTCTCATATGCTGAATAAATGAATGAAGTCACAGAGTGTCTCACTTATTATCGCAAGAGATTGAAAAAAAAACACTTCAGTGTCTCTGATATAAATAACAATGTGTTTATTCATATGCGTGGTTCTTGACAGTAAAGCAATGCACAGCGGGAAGCTGAGTTTATTCTGCCCCAGCCATATGACTTGCAATCACTTCATTCAAATAATAATAATGGCTTTAATTTTTGCATTTAATATTAGCACTTACAATGTCAAAACTTCTCAAAGCACTTTACGGTAATTGCTGTAATGTATATTGACTGTGTATTTGTAGGCAAACATTGTACAGTAATTTCCCACAAACAGCCATGAAGTGAATGATCAATTTTATCTGGAAGCATGTTGACCAGAACACTGAAAGAAATATGTGCTCTCATTTTGTATACTGCACAGATACAAAGCCACACTACTCCCGAAAACACCTTTCACACAGAGCTTCAGGGGCTGGAAATTTCTCATTCCTTAAGACTTAAATTAATTTAATTAAAACTTTTATTTTTAATTAAATGTAACACTTTACAATTTAAATCTTAAAATTTAAGATGATGCTGCAGGATTTTCCACAATTCTTATATTTTCAAGAACTATGGAAAACAGGCTTCCAAGTTTAGGTTGAATGCAAACAAATTCTAAAATCACTCCCGATTTTACATTTTAAGACAACCTTCTTAAGTCTTAGACTGTGACAAATCTCAGGCCTCTGGAACTTGGCTTCAATAGAATCTGTGCTGCTGGAGACCCCATTCATATTTCGTGCTTGATGTTTTATTATTGCAGAAATTCCCTATCAAACATGCAGAATAAAAGATCTCATAAAAAGATATTCGGCAGCATGATTTTTGTTGCTTTTGTGAACTCTGTAAAATGGCAATGAACCTTTTTAGCAGTACTGATGAACTGATTTGTTTGATGAATATTCTAATGGTTTGTGATTTGCAAATCCGTGCTGTTCAGCTATGTTGATGACGTGTTAAAAATAACTGAACTGGAAAATCAATTTGATATTGGATCCGAGTCTAACCACATTGTAATTGTTTTTAATTTTCCTCTTTGTTTAAAGCTATTTTTCTCATCTCTTTAATGACCTGTTTATACTGCTGGAAACAAAGAAATATTGCTTTCAGCATTAAGGCGATTTGGAAAAGGAATCCCACTAACTGGCTAACCCACTAACTCCCATTGTTGGATGTGCCGTCCTTCAGATGAAATATTAATCCGTAGTCCTGTCTGCCAGATCAGGTGGACATTAAAGATTCCATGGCACTATTTAAAAAGAGAAGAAAGTTTCTCCTAGTGTTCTGGCCAACAATTCACCAAATGCAATTAGTCATTCATTTCATGGCTATTTATGAGCGGTTGCTGTGCACATATTGGCTGCCGCATTCCCCTGCAAAATACACAGTCGCTACACTTTATAGTAATTTGTGTTAAGTTCTTTGAGACATCTTGATGACACACTGTTGGAAGCAAAGAAATATTGCTCTCAGCAGTAAAGCGATTAGGAACAGGGGCCATATGTAAAGGCAAGGATTATTATAAATAAGTGGTCCATTGGATTGCCCAAGATCTTATAAGGGAATACTGCTAGGCTGAGCCTGAATCATTTCACATGCATTGAATTTGCAGTGCAAGTGGATAAAATGCTGAAACCATGTGCTGACATTGATTCCTGCATTCAACCTCCAGCACAATTTGCTTTCAGATTGTGCTGATCAATCCCATGTCAATGATTGTTGGAGAATACAACCTGTTCTCAGGTTTCAGGTAAACATACTCTTAAAGACACAAGTGTCAGAAGCAAGAATTTTGATTTCTACCAGTAGGAAACAACACAATCGGACTGCTAAATAATTTGGAGTTGGTTCTTTCAAGTAACTGGGTCAGCAGATGCCAAATGGAGTCCAATGTAGATAGATGTAAAATTAGTAAGCAAGAATGGAGCTAAGGGAGATAATAGGGAAAGATTGGTAGTCTGTAATGTGATACCTGAGACCAGTGTTAACTATCATGTGGATAGAATTTGTGCTGCTTTTTTCCTACACTTAACAATTGGTTTGGGGCTCAATACTCTTCTGATTTCTGGAGATTGTTTCCTCCTTCAGCCCAATTCAAAATGAATTAGCATCATGTTGTAGTTTAACCTTTGGGATTGAAATTCCAGTTGTCATTGTCTGTAGCATCTTTAGTGAATTATAAGGTGGAAATCCAGCCAAGATTGCCAAAGGCACTGCACTTAATGCCATCCAGAATTTCAGCCCATTTGTTCAGGAAACCAAGCCAATCAGTATTTCAGTATTTTACTTTTAGAATTATTTTGAGGCCACCATCTGGCGAAGAAGTGCAAAATGCATGCTCTGCATGCTCCAATTTTAAAAAAATTCTAATCAACTGGGTCAATCAATTGGAAATAGAAGATCAATTAGCATATATTCAGAACAGAATGACCACAAGTTTCCATTCCAGAATTTCAATGTATAATTCTCCATAAGTCTCCCAACAGCAATTCCGCGATATACAACCAGAAGAACATCCTACCACTGCAATAATTATCCTGCTGATGGACATTTCTGGCTTATGGCTTGCAAACTAGTGTAAAGACTTACAAAGAGACTATTCAGGACAACACAAGCACACAAAGCTTTTTTTATGTCTGTAGGAATGCCACTGGCTGCTAAGGGCACCTGAAGGCGAAAGCCACTCGTTTTCTGGTAATGCATATTTGTTCTCACAGATATTTTTATTTGTAAAGATATTTTTATAATAATAATAATCCTTGCATTTATCATGAATTTTAGACATCTCAAAGCAGTTCACACAATATACTGTAAAGTGAATTGACTGTATATTTTGTGGGCGAAATGTGGCAACCAGTTGCGCAAAGCAGGGTCCCACAAACAGTCATGGATTGAGTGACCAATTTTGTTTTGGAAGAAAGGAATTATTACCCGCCAATCTTTAACAACCGGGTTCCTACTTACTATTAGGTAAACAGAGGCGAGTGGAGTAAGGAAACTTGCCCAACATTTCGCTTGCTTGAGAATCAAACCCAGAGGAAGAAACCCTTTCCTGTCAGAAAATTTCTCTCAGTGTAGTGCTGTTAAAGACATCTGGGGATAAAAGCTTTTCAAGTGTCACCCTGGCTCGGTTGGTAATACTCTTGCCTCGGAGTTAGTAGGTTATGGGTACAGGCCCCATGTCAGGACTTTGAACTTATAGTCTGCGCTGACACTCCAATACAATGGTGGGGGTGTGCTGCAGTGTTGGGAGGTGCCATCCTTCCAATGAGATGTTAACCTAAGGTCCTGTCTGCTTGTTCAGGTGGACCTGGAGATCTCATAGAACTTCAAAAAAGGGAAAGACTTGTTATCCCAATATGCAAATTGGCTGTCTCATTTGCCTCCAACACACATTATAATAATAATATTAATAATAATCCTTGCATTTGATATAGCACCTTATCACGTCTTCTAGACATCTCAAAGCCCTTCGCAGAATATACTGTAAAATGAATTGACTATATTTTATGGTTGAAACACGACAGCCAATTGCGCACAGCAGTGTCCCACAAACAGTCGTGAATTGAAGTGATCAATTTATTATTGTTTTTTTTCTTGAGGGATTATTATCAGGTGTGTGGAGTAAGGAAACCTGCCCAAGGTTTCGCCCTGCCGGGAGTCGAACCCAGGTCTCTCACTTGCGAGGCGAGTGCTCCAACAACTGAGCTACAGGACTCCACAATTTGCTTTCAGTTTGTGCTGCTCAATACCATAAATTATCATTACATTTTACAATAAATCACTTTGAAATATTGTCTTAATATGAAAATGCTATATCAAATGCAAGGATTATTGGTATTATTATTATTAACTTCAATCCTGCTAGAAATAGCAGCAAATTTCAGACTGCAAAATTGAAAGAGAAGCGTCCCATGATTTACCAGTGAAGCTTGTTCTGAGAATGGATTTGTACATAATAAATGCTTCATGGAGGCAAAGGTTCCACGATACCCTGCAGCAATTTTAAAGCTCAGTTTGCTCTCCTCTAGTGCCATTCAATAATATTGATTTGAATAGTTTTAAAGAGCGGTGAAATATTTGAAGGTATGCTGTTCAGGCAAAAAAAACTCTCTGCAAACAAATTAAACCAGAACAGAAGTGCAGTGAACCACAGGAAGCATTCCTTATAAGCTTCAAAGATAGCAGTGAGGGCTAATGGTATAGCTGAGAGGATTCAGAAAATGCTGAAATGTTGAAAGCAGCCTACTCCCTGATTTTAATGGCTCATTATTACAAAGGAAATTGGATGTTAAAATTACTATAGAGAATTAGATGTAAACCGTTAGATGTTGATACGACTATTAACTAGGAGGGACTTAAAAAGAATTTACGCTTTATGCAAATCCTCACATTGTGCTGCCTACATTTCTCAGTCGGGCACTTAAAAACAGAGCCACATTTAACTTTCCTTTTGAAACATTTTGTGCTCCTCAGTAAGAGGGATGTTTTAATAGGATCGAAAGATTACTCCTGCTGTTTGGTGAATTGGTAAGAAGCGGGGTGGTGGGTTGTAAGATTGTCACTGGAAGAGTTAAAAAGGAGGTTAAAAGGATCTTTTTCATGAGGTGTGTTATTAGAGTGTTATTATTATTATGGAAAGTATTGTCAGAAGTAGCTATTATAGTAAGGGCCATGAAGACTTTTAAAAGGAAGTTGGTTAAGTATTTAAAAAAGATACGGGTGCAGGGAAAGAGCAGGAAATTGGGATTAGATCAGTCTGCATTTAATACGCTTCTTACTCCAAGTTTCCCACAGCACATTGAATCACCACCTTCCTGCTATATGGGATAGTCTAAGTACCCACATTTAATACTCAGGCACTCTTGTTCCTAGCTTGCCACAGCACATTGATGCAGCATCACCCTACTGTATTTGGCTGTCTTAAGAGCCTACATTTAATACACTGGTCCTGTCATTCCTAGATACCCACAGCACATTTGATGCACCACCATCCTGCCATATCAAGCTGTTAAACAGTCTGCATTCAATACACTGCCTTGTTCTCCTAAAGCACATTATGCTTTTATATACAGAGGGGGAAATGTGGACATTTTTCCACTTACTGAGTTTCAGTCATTGTTAATGGGTTGAAGAAATCGGTGGCAACATTAAGACGCCAGATTCATTATGCACGGTTCGCAGCTGATTGAAATACATGGAAAGTTAACACCCTTTCTCCGTGGCCAAGTTTATGCCAGAATAAATTCAACACCGACTGCACTCTTAGATGAACTTGGCAGCATAAGCCTTGCTGAATTGAACATCATGAAGTTATACTGGCACAGAAATACTACTCTTTCAGGGAGATGATTTCTTGCCAGGCTGGGGTCAAATGCACTGCAGTTTAAACTCAAGCCAGACATGCAATCTGATCTTTGCATCTAACCATCAATTAGCCCTCGTTGATCCTATAAGAAAAACACATTAAAAATTCATGCTTGTTACAACTTCCATCAGAAATCATCAGAATCTGAACGTTTAGGCTTGTGACATTTCGTCACTCATCCCTTTCAGAAGTGTGAAGTGTTTAAATACTTAGTTAAAAATTTTATGTCAAAAGGGAGGTAGAAAGATAGATGTATAGGAATAAGGGTATTAAGGGGTGTGATCTAATAAAGTATCAGAGAAAACTCGATATCCTCCTTGAGGAGGAGGTAAGTGGGGTCCCCTTGCAGCTGAACTGGCTTCCAGGTGACATTCCTGGCAATGAAATGCTGGAATCAAGCCAGCCCTCTGTTGCTGAGTTCCTGAGCCAGGCAAGTCCGCAGTATTCCAGGGCACTGCTGATGACAGCACAGCTCAGCGTGGCTCATCGGCAGGACCTGGAAGGGCAGACCAGTCACTGGGGGCAAGGAGTCATTCCACAAAGCTCCTGTTAACCTTGCAAGCTAAAGCCCTAAGGGGTAGGGTTGTCCTAGCTGGATAAGCAGGAAAGTTTGCCAGACAGCAATGTCAGTGAGCAAGCTATGTGGTTTTAGCTGGTTAGACTCCAGCAGTACCCCTACGCACACTTTGAGGTCCCCAAGCCTTGGCTCTTGCCAAACTGCGCCTAATACTGTCCATGTGTTGGTGGGATGCATTGAAATCTCAGCTTGGTTTGGAAACTCTTAAGCATGGTGATGGGTTTCCACATGTGTCAGACACCCAGCGGACCAAAAAAACAAACCACAAAAAACAAACCCCAAAAATCTCACCTCCTTTTCCCAAAACCAAATGCATTGAACAGTTGCGTGGCTTGACATCACTGTTCAAATGAACACTAACAAAGATCCACACAGGAGGTCCAATCAGGTCTATTTTTAAAACCATTTAAAACAAATATTTCAAAAAGAATCCATTATCAAGGAAGGAACGCTGGAGGAAAGTAGCTATCAGTAGCAGTACTTAGCAGCAAAAGCAATAAAGAAGCAATTGTTTTTTTTTTAAAAAATCCACTTTCCTCTTTTCCTTTTGCCTTAGGCACTGACAGCTGTTCTAGATGTTCTGCGGGTAGCTTGCAGGCATTATCATCCCAATATCTCACTTATATGGGCATTTGTCAAGTGTGAGCGCAGATGGTGAATGTCACCATAGTGTTTGACACTATTATTATGCATCAATACATTGCATTTGAATTTTATTTATATATTTGTTGAAAAGGTTGATTCACCCTCCCTCACACAAACTCCATGTTGTTGACCTCAGTGTTTGTCATTTGATGCTCTCCATCTGTGGCTGCTCGCTGACTATCAGAGCGACTGTCATCTTACGATTGAATGCAATCTTTATTGAGCGGTTATGATAAAGTATCCAGCTTATACCTGAGCAGTGCCCTGTACTCTCTTTATTCTTCCTGCTTCTCGGGAATTGTGATTTATGCCAAGTAAGATGTGGCAACAAAATGCTCTTTTCCAATATAGAAATAAATTGCCCTCCTGCTCTGTCTGGAGTTAGTTCGCTATTCAAAACAGGAGCAGCGACAGATCCAGGAAATGAAGCAGCTGCAAAACATCTACCCAATACAAGCCTGTTGTTAACAGGACAAAGAACAATGGGGTATATCAACAGGATTTGTAGAGAATATTCTTTTAACCCTGTGTCCTAAAGAGTATTAGGCTCTCTTAGACACCATCCCGCATCAAGGAAACTATACAAATGCAAAGTATTGCTGTTGTTGTACTAGAAACAACAGAGATTTGGATAAATCGTATATTTCACCCACAAAATATACAGTCAATTCACTTTGCAGTGTGTTCTGTGAACCATTTTGAGATGTCTCAACGACATGGTAAGGCGTTATATCAAATACAACGATTATTATTATCATTATTAAGTACATGTTGTCTGAAATTCCACAACTTCATACAATACTGGGATTTATAAATTCACTCACAAAGCAACAGTTTGCTTAAAAACAAAACTTTATCCCCCAAAAATCTGAATCCTGCTCGTCTGTTTCAGGTGCTAACACAAGGTAGTTAACCTGTTTAAGGACTTTTTTTTCCAATCTTTTAAATATAATTTTTTTGTATTCCTATTTAAATGTCGTCTCGACTTTGATTTTTCTAATTGCATACATAATAGATGTCTCTAGAGCGATAGGGTTGGTTAGAAGCTAAAAGCACAGCAGATAAACACCATTTGTCTTCATTCAGTTTGCGGTAATGTGGGTTGATGCTGAGAAACTTGTAAAACCACACAACACAATCCAATGCAAATCCTACCCTCTAGTGGTGATTTGTTTTCTGGTCCTCAGAAAATAATCCGCACATAATGATAATAATAATAATCCTTGCCTTTGATATAGCACCTTATCACATCTTTGAGACATCTCAAAGAGCTTCACAGAATATACTGTAAGGTGAATTGACTGTCTATTTTGTGGGAGAAACGCAGCAGTCAATTGAACACAAACAGTCGTGGATTGAGTGAACAAATTATTTATTTCTAACCCTTAAATATTTTCCATCACTTCAAGGAACGTATGGACACAAAATCATGACATATTCCTAAGGTAATGGCAAATATCAAGTGACGACAAACAACAAAATAGTTCTTAGCAAGATAAGTGTTCTTGGCAAGATCTCCCTTATCAGCAATGCGCTGCCAAGTTGTGCACAATTGTTCACTAATTATAGCTGAGATTGCTACACATAATTAGGCTCCATAATATGAACAGTGGTTTTAAATTCCATCAGGATTCCAAGGTGTATTGAGATAAGTAGGTGTTTCACTCCAGTGAAAAATATCTTGAAAAGCCATAAGTAGAAACAAATAATGGTCAAATAAATCCCTCATTTACAAAATATGACAGAAAAAGTTATAATTCATTCTTCACTTTACAAAATAAATGAAACAATAAGTGCTCATCCACTTGTTAAACTAAATAACTCATTCACTACAAAAAAATCGTCAAGCTTTTTTCAATATTAAGAAAAATATAAGGTTTCAACAAACTGTCCCTTTGAGGTCTCTCTTATCAAAGGCTATTACACTCTCTACTTAGCTGTAAAACATCTGATTGTGGTGGAAGGCACTTGTTACACCAGGCAATAAATCCTGCAGGTCTCTCACCTCGTCTGGGACACTTGTGTTTCTCAGAGCAGTAGTATCAGAAACAAATACAGTTACCGCCTTTCCCAGAAATGCCTTTTCACTCTCTGCTGTTTCAGCACTGTTTCAATTCACTGTCACCTACAGGAAATGCCATTAGATCACTGTTGTTGAGATCCAGAAAATTTTACCCGCGTTATAAATGAGGGTAGTTACGAGTCATTCTGTGGACGTCATTTCAAGTGCAAGGAAAAATAGGCCCCAAATTCTACCTATCTTAGCACTTAGTCTATCTGATACCATTTAGTGTTAAAATTTACAATTGCACAGAATTGAAAAAAATTCTTAAATTCAATCTTAATTTCAAGCGAGCCTGTTAGTTATCATTAGACACTAGGTAGACTGGGGTGGTGGAAAAACGCACTGAAAGAGAGAGTACAATTCACGAGAGACTCAAAGACATACTGTATATACAAGAAGCAGTGAGGCTTGGAGATTATTGAAAGGAGCAGGGTAAAAGAAGACAGATTGCGATCAGAAAGATAGCAAGTTGACAGTTTGCTGCAGGGAGACAAGTAAGTTGTTGCTGTGACTGATCATTGGTGTATTTTGAAGAGTGCGTTGAGACAGGCAGTTTGTTACACAACAGTCAGTGTGTCAGTCTGGCTCAGTGATAGCATTCTCACTTCTGAGTCAGAAGGTTGTGGGTTGAAGCCTCAAGTAGGGATATGAACTAACATTGTCTCAGCTGACTCTCCAGTGCAACACTAGGGTAGGTGTTGCATTGTCAGAGGTGCTGTCCTTCGGATGGGATGTTAAACCGAGGTGCTGTCTGTCTGTTCAGGTGAATGTTAAAGATCCCATGGCATCATTTGAAAAGAGAAGGGAGCTTTGCCTGATGTCCCGGCCAACAATCCTCCAAATAAAATTGGTCACTCACACCATGGCTGTTTGTGGGACATTATTGTCCTGTAGCTCAGTGGTTAGAGCACTCGCTTTGCAGGAAGGGGGAGCGAGGAAGGGGGAGCGAGAGACCCAAGTTCAATTCCAGACAGGGCGAAACCTTGGGCAAGTTTCCTTACTCCACACGCCTAATAATAATCCCTCCAAAAAAACAAAACAATAATAAAATTGGTCATTTTCAATCTACGACTGTTTGTGGGACATTGCTGTGCGCAATTGGCTGCCACGTTCGCCCACAAATATACAGTCAATTCACTTTACAGTGTGTTCTGTGAAGTGCTTTGGGACGTCCTCCCGACGTGAAAAGTGCTATATCAAATGCAAGGATTATTATTATTATTATTATTACTGGGCACATTTGGGTACAATTTGTCGAGTTCGCCTACAAATACACAATCACTCCACTTCACAAGAAATCCTGTGAAAAGCTCTGGGATATCTTCCTGATGTGAAAGGCGGTATACTAAATGCAAGGACATAATAAGTAATATTATTATTATTAATGATGCAAGAAGTTGATAAAAGAGATGCACAGAAGAGGAGGAGAGATTGGAAACTCAAATCCACATTATAAAAGTGAAGTACAACCTCCCCTGAATAATAGGTGCCCAGCAGCACTGCTGTTGTCCACCAGTCGAGCACTGAAGCAACTCAATCAGGTATTAAAAAAAATATTTGAAAAGGCTGCAGCAGTGGAAGAATCCATTAATCCACTGAAAGAAAACTCAGCAATTTCAATTATAGCGAGCTGGAATGGAAGGTCTATTTTAAGTACCAGAATTAGAAAGGTAGGTCAGTCAATAATGTTCTGGCACAATAATATAAGCAGCTGCTAAGGCAAGGATTATTGAATACTAAGGAGATCGTGCTACTATATATGAGAGGGGAATTAGTGTTTTACCACATGTTGGTTACCTTTGGGAACATGAGGTGTACAGCAGGAGTCTCACAGGCAGGAAGGGGGAGCAGCCACATTGTTCAAGAAAGATGTTCAGTCTGCTCTGCCAAGCGAGCTCAGTGAAATCTGCAAAGATATTTAGTAAAGCCTTTGGGTGATATTTCCCAGAATTATGTCTGCTCTATAGCAAATACATGGAAAACATGTACCATCTGTGGTAAATAATAATATTCCCTGGAAAGATTACAATCGCATTCATTTATCAAATAAAGGCAATTTTAAGACCCATCAGATTCCTACTCAGTTCAGTAATCAGGCTTCGTAATCACTTTGTGATTGCCAGGGACCGAGTCAGGGGAGCGAAAGCAATACACCACCCTCCCTATGACAGGCATTGAGGATCACTGACATGTCAGCTCTCTGACACAGACTGAACCTCTCACCTGACTGATCACTCAGTGATATGGACTGGACCTCTCACCTCTCTGATCTCTCAGTGACAAGAGATGATGTGGTATTTTCTCAACATTCTTTGGCTAACATTGAATTACATAGACTGTTACAGCACAGAAATAGGCCATTCAGACCAATTAGTCTGTACCAGTATTTGTACTCCATATGAGACTCCACCCCTCCTAATCCCCCCTCCCATACCTCTCTATTACCTTCCCACTTATTTTTTTAAAATTGCACTTTTTAAGCTTAATGAATCTGAATGGTTTACTAAATTAATAAATACTTCAGTCATTTCATAGCGAGAAAATGTAAAATATCAGTATTCTGATGAAATAGTATCAGCAATTTTATCATTGGAAACACATTAATGTACATATTGAGTGCAATTTCACAGAATCTAGAGAGACATGGTTAATGAAGCCTCAGGGAAAATCTTCACCAAATTGGCTCATTAATCAAATAATTACCTTACTTACCTCTCTGCGAGCAAAAGAGCAACTTTTATTACAAAGTCAATTGCATTAGCCAGTTTTTTAGCAATTAAAATATACTAATTATTCATGAGAGAATTTGCCAATAGACCCAGTTCATTAAGCATGTTATCATTTCAATAATTGCTTATTTAGCATCTCTGTAAACACAAAATTATGCAAAAACAGATAAGAATAAAGGAACATAAGAATTAGGTGCAGGAGTAGGCCATTCGGCCCCTCGAGCCTGCCCTGCCATTCAATAAGATCATGGCTGATCTATTCTAACTCCACCTACCACCTTATCCCCATATCTCTTAATCTCTTTATCCACAAGAAATCTATCAATCTCAGTCTTGAATATGTTCACGGACTGAGCATCTACAGCCCTTTGGGGTAGAGAATTTCATAAATTCACTACCCTCTGAGTGAAGTAGTTTTTCCTCAACTCAGTGCGAAAGGGCTTACCCCGAATTTTAAGACTGTGACCCCTGGTTATAGTTTCTCCAACCAGGGGAAAAAGTCTCCCACTATCTATTCTGTTATGCCCCTTAATAATCTTATAGGTTTCTATAAGATCACCTCTCATTCTTCTATATCCTAGAGAATATAGGCCTAATTTGCTCAACCTATCCTCATTACTCATCACCCTTATCCCAGGTACCAACCTAGTGAATCTACGTTGTACCCACTCCAAGGGGAGTACATCCTTTCTTAAATAAGTAGACCAAAACTGCACACAATACTCTAGGTACTCACCAGGGCCCCATACAGTTGCAGCAAGACTTCTCTACTCTTATATTCTAACCCTTTTGTAACAAATGCCAACATACCGTTAGCCTTCCTAATTGCTTGCTGTACCTGCAATACTAACTTTTTGTGACTGGTGTACAAGGACACCCAAGTCCCTCTGAACGCTAACACTATCGAGTCTCTTCCCTTCTAAAACATAATCTGCTCTACTGTTTTTGCCACCTAGGTGGATGACTTCACACTTCCCTAAATTATACTTCATCTGCCACCTATTTGCCCACTCCCTAGCCTATCTATATCTCATTGCATTTTTTTAATGTCATCTTCGGTGTTTACTCTCCCTCCTAGTTTAGTGTCATCCGTGAATTTGGATATATTAAGTTCGATGTCCTCATCGAGATCGTTGATGTAGATTGTAGATAGTTGAGGCCCAAGCACTGATCCTTGTGGCACTCCACCAGTCACATCCCGCCAATCTGAGAAGGACCAGTTTATCCCTACTCTTTGTTTTCTTCCCGTTAGCTATTGTTCAATCCATGCTGTTGCCTACGAAGCGCTTTGAAGTGAAAAATAAAGGAAGAACAATACATTCAACATTGAGCAGAGGTGTGAAAGCATCATAGGCCCCAGACTTCCCATAGTTTTGTCCTTATGTCTTACGCTTAAGACCATTGTCTTAAAATTTTAATTTGTACAGAATTTTAGAAGACACTTAATTTCAGTCTTGATCTGGAAGCTGGCTATCCACATTTTTCAAAAAAGATTTGAGGAGATTTGTTCCTGTGCACTTTACAGCTATTGCCTATGAAGTGCTTTGAAATGCTTCTTTAAGATTCTGTCTTTAAGATCTAAAGGAACTAGATAATGTAGATCCATGACAGGCTGTTTCAACATGTCCAGATTAGTAGAACCAGAGGACACGGCCTGCGATTGAAGGGGGGTAAATTTAGAACAAATCTACACAAACACTGTTTCAGTGAGCAAATAGTGAACCTGTGGAACAGGCTCCCCAGGGAGACGGTTAAAGCAGGAAGTGTTGATTCTTTCAAACACAGATTAGATAGTTTTCTTTTAGGAAATAACATTATTGGATATAGTACATAGGTAGTACATATGTGCATGTGACTGCTAGGAAGGTGGGAGGCAAACTAGATGGACCTTGGTATTTGTTCCGTCTAGCATTTTTTATGTTCTTATGTTTCAACAGGGCTGATTAACCTTTTGTGGGCCTGGTGCCAAAGAGATTTGTGGGCCCCCATTTTCATTTCTATTTATAAGTAATGAGCCAAGTGGCAGACAGGATTGTGAGCTAAAACGAGGGGCGACGATTTTCGGGGCACTCGGCAGTCAATCGCAGGGGCACTTGTGAAATTTCCCGCAGCTAAACATGGGCCTGGCCCCCCGGGGCCATTAGCACCATTGTGAATCCTCCACTGTGCTTCAGTGTTATAGACTAGTCCAGGTTTTATTATAATGAGCCATTATTGAAATGTAAAACATTTCTGTTTTAAACAATTCGCCAGCAAAAATAGACAGTCACACCACTTTCTAGTATATCCTATGAAGTGTTTTGAGATGTCTCTACACCAGAACTGTGATAAGGCACTGTATCAACTGTAATGATTATTATTATTATTATAAATTTGGTGGAAAAATACAGGTGGGTAAGAGAAACTACAGTTACCTTGTAAAACAATAGCGGCATTAAGTGTGGGATAAAGAGAAAGCCTCCAAAATGACATCTAAAGTAGTGGAGTAAAAATTGTGCACATCATCTTTGGTAATGGTCAACCACTATTGGGATTTCGCCATCAGAATCATGCATAACTAAAAGTGCTACACGCAATGCTAAACAGAATTTTTACCCCAATAGCTGTAAGAGAAGTGATAGTTTGTAAAGGGATCATCCCAAAAAACGTGTGCACAACCCATGTGCGGTGAAGGAATGTACTGTAAACAACGGAATGATTTTTTGGTTTTGGGAGGAAGGGAAAAATTGTAACAGAAGATCTTGTGTTTGTTTCGGATTTCTGTTGTACTAAATATTATGTTTATAAATATATTTTAAAAAAACTAGAGCATTTGCCATTATCATATTGGTCATAACTATAAACATAGTAAATCACCACAGTAGGATATCAAACCAGCCAAGCAGGAATTCAGCAACTAGAAATAGTACAACATTCAGTTTGTTCAAGAAGATTCACTGGGTAATAAAGGCCACTTCCTCTGTAGTAGTACAGTCAGAGGATTGTGGGTTCAAGACACACATCAAGACACACAACACAAAGTTAGGTACGGTGGTTAACAGTGAGAAGGATAGCAGCCAACTGCAGGAAGACATAGACAGAATGGTAAAATGGGCAGACATATGGCAGATGAATTTCAATGTGGAGAAATGCGAAGTAATGCATTTTGGTAGAAAGAATGAGGGAAGGCAATACAGGCTGATAATACAATCTTAAGGGGGGTAAAAGAACAGAGAGACCTGGGGGTGCAGGTAAATGAATCCTTGAAGGATGCAGGACAGGTATATAAAGCTGTAATAAGAGCATATGGGATACTAGGCTTTATAAATAGGGGCATAGAGTACGAGAGTCAGGAGGTTATGATTAACCTATATAAAACACTGGTTAGGCCTCAGTTAGAATACTGCGCCCAGTTCTGGGCACCACACTATGTTAAGGCATTGGAAAGGTGCAGAGGAGATCTACGAGGATGGTACCAGGAATGAGGGACGATTATGAGGAAGGCTAGAGAGGCTGGGATTATTCTCATTGGAGCAGAGAAGGTTACAAGGAGACCTAATAGAGGTCTTCAAAATCATGAGGGGATTTGATAGGTTAGAAAGGGAAAAACTGTTTCCACTGGTGGGTGTGTCGGTGACTCGAGGTCACAGATTCAAAATAGTATCTAAAGGAAGCAGAGGGGAGGTGAGAAGAAATGTTTTCACTCAGCGAGTTGTTTGAATCTGGAACGCATTGCCTGAAAGGGTGGTCGAGGCCGATTCGATAACTACTTTTAAAAACGCGGTGGACGGGTATTTGAGGAGGACGGGTTTGCAGGGTTATGGGGAAAGGGCTGGGGAGTGGGATTGACATTACATTGCTCTTTTCAAAGAGCCGGCACAAACTCGATGGGCCGAATGGCCTCTTTTTGTGCTGAACAATTCTATGACATTGTGTTGACATTGAAGGCTATGCGGACACTCAGCGCAATGCTGGGGAAGCATTGCAGTGTCGTTCTTCGGATGAGTCGTTTAACGGATAAGCCGGCTCTGCCTCATAACATAACACAACACAACACAACATAACATAACATGTAGGAGCAGGAGTAGGCCATTTGGCCCTTCGAGCCTGCCCCACCATTCAATCATGGTTGATCTTCTAATCTAACTTCAGCTAATAACCTAACCCTGCCTTATCCCCATATCCCTTAATCCCTTTTGCCTCCTGTTCGTCCCTTGCCCCTTCCGCACAACCATCGGCAGCCGTGCTTTCAGCCACTACACCCCCATTTCCCCCATCAGGGTTTATGCATACAGTCGTCTACAAACTTAAGATGGTGCAGAATTGTGGAAAATTCTTAAATACAGTCTTAATCTGGAAGCCGGTTTATAAAGGACCGGCTTCTAAATTGAGACCAATTTTGCACAAATCCACAAAATAGTCTGACAGGCTAAGGACAGGTCACATTTCACACCTTTAAAGCTCTAATACTTTACTGTTAGAAAATACCATCACGACATCTGGAATGTTCAGGAGTCAACAGATACATTATTGAATTATACAGTGAAATCAAATAATATCCAATTAAATTAAGAACCCAATAATTAATTTAAATTCATGGAACCTAATAAATCTTATATTTGGGCTTGAATTAATGTTAATTGATATTTAACAGTACGCAGAAATTTTATTGTAACGATATTCCTTTCATTGAAATCCCATTGCTCAAATGGGGCATTTGATTAATAATAATAATAATAAGAGTAATAATCCTTGCATTTGATAAAGTGCCTTATCACGTCTTTGCGTCTTCTCAAAGCGCTTCACAGAATACACTGTAAAGTGAGGAATTGACTCTTATTTTGTGGGTGAAACAGTTGTCACAGTACCACACAAATCTACTGAACATATTGACCATCTTTCAGAAATTTGCAATAGCGCAATGTGAAAACAAAATCTTTCATGTGTCACACTGGTGCTGTTCAAAGATTACTTTGTGAAGGACTCGATGACAACTTACAATCATATTGGGTAGTTTCGGAAATGCAACATTGGTGTCTAGTGGTGAACAACTGGCACTACAAGAAGAATCATTGCTATTTTGCTCACTGCGACTGAGAAGTGGTACAAATTTGGAGAGGTTTAATATTAGGGAGCAAATATATAGCTAACATGAAATATTATAAATCTATATTAAAAAACTGAAAAGGAACAATCAGATCGATAATCCATCACTTGCTCCTGGATTCAGCCTGTAGCTCAGTGGTTAGAGCACTCGCTTTGCAAGTGAGAGACCTGAGTTCAATTCCAGGCAGAGGGCGAAACCTTGGGCAAGTTTCCTTACTCCACACACCTAATAATAATCCCTCCAAAAAACCAAAAACAATAATAAATTGGTCATTTTCAATCTACGACTGTTTGTGGGACATTGCTGTGCGCAATTGGCTGCCGCGTTCGCCCACAAATATACAGTCAATTCACTTTACAGTGTGTTCTGTGAAGCGCTTTGGGACGTCCTCCTGACGTGAAAAGCGCTATATCAAATGCAAGGATTATTATTATTATTATTATTCACCCTCAAGCTCACATCCCATGCTCGATCATATTGTGTTGTAGTGTTCCTCGAACAATGCAACATCCTCCCAGCAACGCACTAGTGCCAACCTAGACCATGGGCCAGCATGACTATTTTACACAGTGTAATAAGGCTGCAGGTTAGCCAGCCCTGGCCTAGATTATGAGCTCAAACTCCCAACGTGGAGCTGGAATCCCACAACCTTTTGACTCAGAGGCAAGAGAGACGACGATTGCGCCAGACTGATAGAGACCTAAAATAGGCAGACTTCCACCTCTGCTGTCAGATGAGTCACAACCTGCATAAACTGCCCTGCCCGCTCACTGTTACAGTTTCGCTTTCCTATATCCAAAATAAGCAGACGAGATTGGCCCTGCTTTTGATGCAATGCTGAAATAATCACCACAAGGTCCTGCTTCTAGAGGTGATTACTACCAGCTCACGTAGGGGTCTTCAACCAACACCAGAAACAAGAATATGATGATAGGGTCCCTCCTGCTGTCTTTGAATGCACGGGGTATTGTGCAGCCGGCCACAACATTGGTTTCAGTCTGTCGACTTGTTAAGCCACTGTGAATACATGCGTTCAAAGTGAAATAACGTACATACCTCAGTGGTTGTTTTTTTTGACTTTTTCAGAACATTTGCGAACTTTCCATCCCTCCTAAAATAGAAAAAAAATTGGGCTTCTTGTATCTTATCAGCTTGGCTTAGATGTAGCTCTCACCTCTGAGTTAGAAGGTCAAGAGTTTGTGTCACGTCAGGACATGAATTCACATTGTTTAAGCTGACAATTCAACATGGTGTTGGGGTTGTGTTGCATTGTCAGAGGTGCCATCCTTCAGATGAGACATTAACTTACATACCCATCTGCCTGTTCCAATGGATGTTAAAGATCCCATGGCACTTTTTGAAAAGAAAGTGGAGTTCCTCCTGGGTATCCTGGCCAACAATCCCCCGAATAAAGTTGATCACTCATTTCATGGCTGTTTGTGAGACATTGCTATGCACAATTGTGCTGCCATGTTTGCCTACAGATACAGTGACTCCCTTTCACAGTAACTCCTGTGAAGCACTTTGAGATGTCCTTCCGATATGATAAGGTGCTATACAAATGCACTGATTATTATTATTATTATTGTATTAATATTTTTACATTGAAACATTTCAAAGTGCCTCACAGTAATTACTGTCAAGTGTAGTGACTGGTTTAAGGTATAAGTAGCAGTCAGCGAGGTCCCACAAGCAACGTGAAGTAGGATAAAGGAACAGTAGTAAGAATAAACGAAGCCAAATTGACCCTGGATAGTAGGAATCTAAGAGGAACAAGGGGATCTAGAAATTCAGATTCACAGGACTTGGTGCGACTCACTCAGTCACTCCACTTTACATATTTCTTGTGAAGCGCTTTGAGACATCTGGACAACATGATAAGGCTCTATATCAAATGCAAAAATATTATTATTATATTATTATCGTAACTCTGTAAAGAAATGTCTTCTGGTTTCATTTCTCACTGGCCTAGCTCCAATTTTAAGGCTTTGTGCCCATGTCTTGGATCCTTCAAAGAAAAGAAAGTGACATATTTTATTAAGCTTGTAAAAACCCTGAATTAATGTAAAAACCTAGATCAGACTACCATTGGCATTCGCAGATCTAAGAAATATAATCCAAGTTTCCTCAGACAACTTGAATTATAGCTAACCCACTTCATCCCAGGTATTGCTCTGGTGAATCAATGCTAGATGCCCTCAAAGATTATATTGTATGCTTTTGAAAAAAGTTTGGCCTACGGATTTTACTTCTATAGCCAACTATTGCTCTCTCCACCAGCTTGTTGCATTACATTAGTTAGATCAACACATATCAACGCAACCTTAAACACATATTTTTTGTGGTGAGCCTTAGCACTGCCTATCTCGGTTTTTATTCAGATTGCTATTATTAGCTTCATACAGCCTCACTGCTATGTGGTATTGCCATCGGTGAGACACAGTTACACATTTAGTAAGGTCAGTCTCACTTCTTGATAAACCATAGAGTGGTGTTGGTCACGCTAACTCTGCTTCAACACTCATTGTGTGGAGTCCTGTGGCATAATAGTTAGAACACCTGCCTCGCAAGCGAGACGACCTGGATTTGATTCCCAGGCAGGGCGAACCGTTAGGTAAATTTCTTTACTTTACACGCCTCTGTTCAACTAGCAGTAAGTAGGAACCCGGTTGTTGGTCGATTGGCAGATTGCTTTTCCGGGGGTAGTAATCGCTTAAAAAAAACTAATTTGGTGGCTCAATCCACGACTGTTTGTGGGACACTACTATCCCAGTATTGGCTGCTGCATTTCGCCCACAAAATACGCAGTCAATTCACTTTACAGCCTATTCTGTGAAGCGATTTGAGACATTTCGAAGACGTGATGAGGCACTATATCGAATGCAAGGATTATTTTTATTATTATTATACATCTCAAAGCAATTCAGAGTTTTCTGTAAAGTGAAGTGACTGTAGTTGTAGGTGAAAGCAGCAGCCAATTTCTGCATAGCAATATCCTTCAAACAGCCTTGAAGTGAATAGACAATTTTATCTGGGGAATTGTTGGCCAGGACACCAGGAGAGACTCCCTTCTCTTTCCCAATAATGCCATGGGATTGTTAATGTCCCACCTCAACATGCAGACAGGACCTTGGTTTTGTCTATTCTGAAGGGCAATGTCTCATTCTCCAGCATTGACCTGGAATGTGAGCTCAAACTCTTAACGTGAGGCTCGAATCCTCTGACTCCGAAGAGTGCTAGTGTACTAATTGAGCTGGGTTTTATTCTGTAGATGTCAATCTACATCTAATAATAATAATAATAATAATCCTTGCATTTGATATAGCGCTTTTCACGTCGGGAGGACATCCCAAAGCGCTGCACAGAACACACTGTAAAGTGAATTGACTGCATATTTGTGGGCGAACGCGGCAGCCAATTGCGCACAGCAATGTCCCACAAACAGTCGTAGATTGAAAATGACCAATTTATTATTGTTTTTGTTTTTTGGAGGGATTATTGCAGCTGCAAATGGAAAATGTCACAGCTGCAAAGAAAAAACTTTTTTTTCTAAAAGCAAGTTTCACACTCTGAACAAATGTTGTGTTTTGTGAGTGAACTTGGCAGCCAATTTGCACACAGCAATGCCCCACAAGCAGCCCGGAAACTAATTAACTTTTTTTAAATCTTTTTATCCTTGAAAAATAATGTTTCAGAGTAGTGTTACAGGTATGTGAGAAGTTAATTGGGATAGAAAACATTACTTTCAGATACACTGAGACACCAGGACAATTCTCGGCGACAATAATTTAAAAAACGTAGAATGTACTTTGAAATATGGCAATTCTGGGCTGATTATTTTTAACTCACTCTCCTTCATCTTATATATCTTTATATCAACCGTCACCAACTGATAGTTTCCACTGAGTCATTACTCCCCCAGTCTTCCACTCTCATTTGTACATAGGTCATAAGCTCTTAACACCTAACCAGGTGCGTAAATCCACAGCATAGATCGGATAATATTTCATCATTAAGTTACACAAAGTTGCAAGCCTTACCCAAATACGCCACATGCTTTACTAATGCAGGAAATGGAAAATGTCACACTTATGAATTCAGTAATGCTTTCCTGAAGCTGGGCGTTTAAATGCATTATTTGGACATAGCAAAGATGCTTTGTTTTATTTTTAGCATATCCTATACGGTACCTGAAAGAAACTGATGTCACGGAAGTTCCAACACTGATATTATTCATAGGCACATCATGCACAGCAATGCTCCACAAACTACAATGCTTTCTATTACAAAGTAAGTCAAAAAACACAAACAGGAAAATTGAACAAACTTTATTAAATCACTAAACCAGCAAACAGCGTCATTTCAACTCATTTTCAGAAGCAATAAATGAAGCATAATTTACATAAGTCTAAAGAATGACTTGATGCCCGCAAAATACTTTGAACTGTCACTACAAAGGAATGTTAAAAAGTACTTTATACAGAAATACTGATTGTAAAATGGTAAAATCAGACAATATTTAAGGCATTAATAAGCTTCAAATATGTATTGTTTTAAGCCTTTCACTGTTATTTTACATCAGTGTAAATGGCCACTAGCACTGATTAGACCTAAAGCCATGGGGCTCTGGCTGCCTGATTGGAATAAAACAATTTCTGAGTCATAGAACTATAAGAAAGTTGCAGCACAGAAGGACATTCGGCCCATCCTGGTTGTGCTGGCTCCTTTCAGTCCTATTTACCTGCCTTTTTTTCTAATAACTCCTGTATTTGTTTCTTTTTTTAGGTATTTATCTAGTTCCTTCGTGAAAGCTAATATGGATTCTGCCTCAACCACTGTGCTTGGCTGGACATTCCATATCCTAACTCTGTACTCTGCATGAAAATATTATTCTCCCCCTCTCTCTATTTGCTCATTTGCTAATTATCTTAAAGCCAGGGAAAAACAGAAATCCTCCCTTCTGTAGAGCACCTCTGACAAACATATATTCATCATAAAACATCATAACTGATTACACCAGTATTATACTTTTACTTGCCTCGAGGGAGAATGAAAATATATGTGACCCAAGTCTGAAAGGAATAGACTACTTTTCTGAGAAGGATGCACTGACACCTAGTGCCTATTTACAACAATGCACAAAAGAACACAATTGTTTCTTGGTCAACCGGGCGTGTGACTCATGCGGAAACCCATCACCATGCTTAAGAGTATCCAAACCAAACTGAGATTTCCATGCATCTAACTACACATGAAAATCCCAGAGATAGATTGTTGGAAATGAATCCAGACTCTCTCCCTAGAAGGATGCAGCCTGCTTATCTAATTCCGGAAAGTATTCGGCTCAGGTTGCCAACAGTCAAGGCTTGGGGACCCTAGAGTGTGCGTTGGGGGTGCTGCTGGAGTCTAACCAGCTAAAACTACATAGCTTGCTATTGATATTGCTGTCCGGCAAGCTTTCCTGCTGTTACTCCAGCTAGGACCACCCTACCCATTAGGGCTTTGGCTTTGCAGGGTTAACAGGAGCTGAGTGGAATGACTCCCTGCCCCCAGTGACGAGTTTGCTCATCCAGGTCCTGGTGATGAAACAGCATATTAAACATGTTTTACTTGAGCACGGCAAATGTGGTTGCATTGCATTCATCAGTTTGTCTTCTGTATGTTGTGGGCTGTACCGTAACTGTGGCATAATAAACCGAATCTTCATAGAATTGTTTATTTTTATCTTTGACCTTCAAGGCAGCGTATTCTGTCGTGTGGTCAGGATCTGGCATTTGCAGTTGTTTATTGTTTCTTTTCACAGGATCTTTGAAGATAATAGAGGCATAATTCTGTGCATCCTCACTGCGAAACGTATTTTCCTGTAACATAGACTGGAGTTTTACATTCACGTCAGAGTTCTTGGGAAAAACCTTCCTTATTTCCTTTGAGTTGATCTAGCATCAGTGCTGAATTGTACTCCAGAAGTGTGTGATCGAGTACTGCTGGAATTTAACTCGCTAAAACTGCACAACTTGCCATTCAGAGCACTATCTGGTAAAGTTCCCACTACTTGCCCAGCTAGCGTAGAAAAAAATTCTACCCCTCCAAGTACTGCCAATGAGTCAGGCTTCCTGTTTTTTCATCAGCCAGTGTCCTTACATCCACTGTTATTAGAAGTGAAAACAAGTCATTTTATTTAAATTAATGAGCAAGTTCTAAGTTTTGAAAGTGCTTGTTTTCATGCGATGGTGTTAAAAATTATCTTTAACTTCACAGATCTCTGGTACAACTGGCTATTTTAAAGTATAGATATATATATGATACAGCTAGACATATAGAAAATAATAATAAAAATAATCCTTGCATTTGATCTTATCATGTCCTCGAGACGTTTCAAAGCGCTTCACAGAATATACTGTAAAGTGACTGAATATTTTGTGGACAAAACGCGGCAGTGACCAAGTTGTTGTTATTATTTTTGAAGGGATTATTACCTCCGGAAAAGCGATCCAACAATCGATTAACAACTATGTTCCTACTTGCTGCAAGTTGAATAGACGCATGTGGAGTAATGAAACTTGCCCAAAGTTTTGCCCTGCCTAGGAATCAAACCCAGACAGGTGCTCTAATCCCTAAATAAGTTGGATTCACAAGCAATATTTAACAACATTTTAAAAATAAACTAACACCTGATTTTGGAGTATTGTGCACATGGGTTCACCCACAAAATACACAGTCAATCCACTTTACAGTATTTCCTGTAAAGCGCTTTGAGACACCTCATCGACATGATCAGATGTTATATTTACTGCAAGAATTATTATTATTATTGTTGCTCTGAGAAGCTACAAACATACAGTGAATATAGACCCAAGTGGAATTTGTCCCAATAATAGAAGTAGACTGCAAACCCAAATTACATTTTTTTTACTGGACCGTGTTGTTCAGACAGAAGTCCCACCGTGAAATATCAAACCTGAAGAGAAACTTTGCAATGGTGCTGATGTGCGGCCTCAACCTCCAGACTCTGAGGCGAGAGTGCTACCAATTGAGCTCGGCTGACACACCGAGGTAAATCAATTGCATTTTCTTTCTGAGTTGAAACGAGTTGTTCTAATCTTGTACGGCTGCACCACTCGTCAAACCACATTTAGAATATTGCGTAGAATTTAATCTATACACGGTAGATATCAATTAACTTCATAAAATAGAACCAAATTCTAACAGGAACATTTCAAAAAATATCAAAAAATATACTTACTTCATGACCTGATTCATTTCCTCTTTGGCCTATTTTTCTATCATCTTTGCAGATTGATACATCTGTACAAATATTTCAGACAACACGTCGTGGTTTATTCAACAAGATGCAGTAATAACAAGGATAATTGTGGAAATTATACATCTATTGTGTATTTATATTTGCATTCACTGTGTTATCATAGTTACATATTAAAATTATGTTACTTGTCAAGCTGTTTTGTTAAGCTTGTAACTAAGTTACTTGTTAGGCTATTTGTATTTTGGCAACATTGAGACATTTGCATATCACGACATTTTTATTTTTGCAGCTATGTTAAACTACCTTACATATCCGTGTTACATTGTTATATACAGTATATGGAAAATTAAGTTCATATTGTTCACATTTTTCCTGTTAAAATGGTTTCTCCATAACTTCTGAGATGTTCAGTTAAATATTAAATCACATTGGATTGTAATTCAACAACTTGTAATTGATTACCTTCATTCTTCCCTTTAGCCCGCTGATTCCTTATGATCCAGACACAAAATGGCAAGATGACAATGATGATGAGACTCAACAGGCTGAAGTGATACTTAGAAAAACCTTGACATTACAATTGAAAAATGAATGATAAACCATATGGATGGATTGCAAGCAATGTACCACAAGTGCTAACGTTTTAAATGAAGTTACATTCAATTCTTTTCACGCAATATTACTCACACGATATAATAATAATAATAATCCTTGCATTTGATATAGCACTTTTTGCACGTCTTCTAGACGTCTCAAAGCACTTCAAAGAACATACTGTAAAGTGAATTGACTGTATATTTGTGAGCGAAATGCAGCATGCAGATATAGATGACATGCATTATTTGTGTAACATTATGGAATAATAAATACAATATTAATATAATAATAATCCTTGCATTTGAGATAGCGCCTGATTACATCTTCAAGACGTCTCAAAGCACTTCACAGAATATACTGTAAAGTGAATCGATTGTATATTTTGTGAGCAAAACACAGCAGCCAATTGCACACAGCAGTGTCCCACAAACAGTCGTGGATTCAGTGATCAAATTAATATTTTTTTGAAGGGATTATTACCCCGGAAAAGCAATCCACCAATCGACTAACAACTGGGCTCCTACTTACTGCTAGGTAAACAGAGGTGTGTGGAGTAAGGAAACTTGCCCAACATTTTGCCCTGACGGGGAATCGAACCCAAGTCCTCTCGCTTGCGAAGCGAGTGCTCTAATCACTAAGCTACAGGACTCCACAATTTTATCACTTTAACATTGTCACTTCTGAATTTTTACAGTGGAATATTTTTATTGTATCTCCTTCCAGTTTTATCCTCGTTTCTTGTGAAGGCACTGAAACACACTAACCACAAACAGTTAATATAACTGCATCACATTAATGTCAACTATTAGTTATTGTAAACTTACATTCTTACTGTGCCACTCCATCCAGCAACTTGTTACAAGCAGTCCAACACAACTCTAAATACCAAATATTATAGGTTAAGGCTCTTGGCACCTTTGCTAATCTAAGTTAGAGTGTTTCTATCTCTCTCCTCTTCATCTCGCTTCTCATCTAGAGAGTTCACTATACACTGACGAGAAAGCATAACTTGAAAATTGTGGAACTTAAGACTTAAATGTGCAATTGTGCCCCTTTGGGTGTCAACCCCAAGGTCCCAGTGACCTACTAATAAATCCCCAAAACCATAGGCACTAATGTCGATGATGTACAGAACACACTGTTAAGACGGTGTTGTCATGTCTATTGATGCAGCAGGACTGACTAACAATAAAATAATAATCCTTGCATTTGATATAGCGCTTTTCACGTCGGGAGGACGTCCCAAAGCGCTTCACAGAACGCACTGTAAAGTGAATTGACTGTATATTTGTGGGCGAACGCGGCGGCCAATTGCGCGCAGCAATGTCCCGCAAACAGTCGCGGATTGAAAATGACCAATTTAATTATTGTTTTGGGTTTTTGGAGGGATTATTATTAGGCTCTGTGTGGAGTAAGGAAACTTGCCCAAGGTTTCGCCCTCTGCCTGGAATTAAACCCAGGTCTCTCGCTTGCAAAGTCGAGTGCTCTCACCACTGAGCTCCAGGACACGATTGCAAAAGGCACATCCACTGCTCCTTTTTAAAGCGTCAATGAGACCTCTCTACGGGAACACATCGAAAAAGGCGAATATTGGGAAATGAAGTTGCAAAGCACGTTCACAACTTACACTAAATACATCACAGCAAACGCACGCTGCGATCTCTCGCCTTCGGTGTCTTTTTTTCTCTCTCTCTCTCTCTCTCTCTCTCTCTCTCTGCTGCTGACGACTGAGCCGACGATAAGCTCTTCGCCTTCCCCACACGGTCGAGGCTTATTTTACTCAACGAAAAGCGCAAAACCCTTAGATCGCGATCAGAGGAAAGCAATGCACTTTGTCGTTGAGACTTCACCTCCAAATCCATCGCTTCCAGAGACGAAACCCCCCACTTCACTGTTGAAATTGCTGTCATTTGGGCTCTGAGAATGACAAGAAGGACTTTCCCAGTCCCTGCAGAGAGAGAGGCTGTTGGGGGGCTATGAGTTGGTTTTACTGTGCGTCGTGTGCAACACTGAGAATTATTATCATCACCGGTTCTGATATCACGAGGGGATGGATGAGAGGCTGAAATCCGCAGCAATTTCGTGTGGACACGTTCCTCGGGAAAATTTCTCGCACCGAGAGAGAGAGAGAGAGAGAGAAAGAGAGAGAGAAAGAGAGAGAGAGAGAGAGAGAGGACCCCCCCGTTTTGCAACGTCGCCCGTTGTTGGGGGGGGACTTGGTTGCAATTTGCTGGAAAAGAGGTTATTGACGGTGAGTTGCAAACGTGTGATAACCGGTGATGCAAAGAGTATCTGTATCAGGAGGACGACAACAACAACAACAACAACAACAACAACAACAACAACAAAACAGCTCCACTGCAAAACCGTGAACATAAAGTCGGGGGTTTGATTTTAATTTTGATTTTGATTTTAATTTTAATTTTAATTTTAATTTTAATTTTAATTTTAATTTTAATTTTAATTTTAATTTTAATTTTGATTTTGATTTTGATTTTTATTTTGATTTTGATTTTTATTTTTATGTGACTATCGTTTCCAGTCGCACCCGATAGAACGCGATCCCTTTTTGACGCAAAGCGAAACGTGACTCACCCGCAGTGAAGCTGATCCTCTCTGTACCCGGTGGGATGAGGGTGATGTGCTGAACCTGACAGGTGACAGCAGAGCCCAGGCGCCAGTCAGGGGTTTGGAGGCTCAGCCGTGAGCTCAGAGTGAAGGTCCCGTCGTCGTTCACTGTGAGAGATGCGGACTCTGTCTCGTGCGGTACATCTCCCGCAACCGTCCAGGAAACATTCAGATCTCTCGGGAAAAATCCCGCAGCCACACAGGTCAGAGTCTGAACTCCAGAGGTCCCACTCTCCGGATCAGCTGAGACACTGATTTGGGGTTTCGCTTAAAATAAATCATACATTTGGAAATCATTCGCGCACCAACTGCGCGTTGAAAGTTTATATTTGCGCAAATGTGAGAGATGGAATGAAGAAGAAAAAAAATGCAGAATCCAGAAACCTCCAAAAAGCACAAACAAATACTAACTGATGTTATGTCTTTTTTTTATATTTTGAAAGAAAAGCTAAAGCTCGTCTGTGTTCCATCTTTGCACCCACGTCTACAAAGAAATTGAAATAAAACAAGGATTCGTTCCTGCAAAAAAAAACCACAACACAAAATCCTCACTGTTGAGTTTTGTGCAGTTTTTCGTGTTTCTCGCCTCCTATTCTGGTGCCAGAACTTCTGCAGTTTTACATTTTGTCTATTTTTCCGCTGTCTGCAAACACGTTTTACCAAATATAAGCATTGGCTCTTTAATGGTTATTGTTAGTAAAACTTGGTGGTCTCAATAGCTAACAAATAACATATCTATCTACAAGCGTTGGTCCTTGGCTTCAAATATACAAGGATTTCAGCTCTGGTCAGTGTGAATTTCGCCCACAAATATACGGTCAATTCACTTTACAATATATTCTGTGAAGCGCTTTGAGATGTCGAGAAGACATGAAAAGCACTATATCAAATGCAAGGATTATTATTATTATAATTACCTTGGATCCTCAGGTCTGTTCCATTCCCGGTGAAGTTTCTACGGGGCAAAGGTTCCTCTACAAGTATCCAGCAGTAATATGTGTCTGAATCATTCACTATCACCTCGCTAAACACAAGCGAACTCCCAGATTTAGATATACGAGAGGTTTCATCGATGAACGTTGGAAATCTATTATTCTGAACAGCAATATTGTCTCTTGTTCTATACCAATAGTATCTGACAAATGTCAGCTCCTCTCTGGATTCCACAGTGCAGTTGAGCTGAGCTGGCTGCCCCCTGAGAAGGGTCAATGAGGGGACCTGAAGCACTTTGACACCGACAGCACTCCCTGTAAATCAAAATAACAATGCAGAAATAACAAAGGTAACCTGTATTTAATCAAAAATGGTCCGAGTCTTGTTATAATAAATGTTAACGGTTTGGAGTGAACGTTGATGCTTACCTAGGACGAAGAACCAGAAATTGTGAAACATCTTTTCGTTAAGAAAAGTCAACAGAAATCTTCAAGATCTGAAGCTGTGAGGTTTAAGATCTCCAGGAGATTGCTGGTGTGACAACCAACCCGTAGGGTGTCACTCTGCTCTGGTGGTGTCTTGCAGAGTCAGTGAGCAACTGAAGAAACTGCACGTTGCTCTCCTATTTACTTCATCAGAAATGCAAGGCATGATCTTTCTCTATGACATCTGGTAAAATAACTGCATGGATTGAAGGGAGTTAATTTCAAAAACCATCTGCAGATTTATTTTAGGAATTAATATCTTGGGATGCCATATATAGTTTGGGACATGACATGTGTATGGGACTGCCAGGATGGTGGAAGTTCCTTGGGGTTCCTTGGTCTTCTTTTGTCCAGCTTTTCCTACGTTATTTATCATTGCAGTTACATCAGGTCTTCTGATTACATTTCCTCAAATTATAGGATTCCTTTGGAAGAATCTGCCATTCATTGTTTTCCACAAAAATGGGAGGAAAGCTCCACAAAACAAACTCAAAAAGGAAATTCCAAATTAGTGGGTTACTTAACACAATGTAATTTGATCCAATGCTGTCCTGTATTACTATATAAAAAAATTGGAAGAGACATTCCAGTGTAAAATTATAGTTTAATCCCACTTCATTTGATGTAGAATCATAGAAATTTATATAAGGACGCTATTGCACACATCATGTTGCTGCTACTAGTTCTCCAACCAGAGCTATTTATTCTCCCTGTCCTCTGGGACCGTTTGCACCCCATTAAAAACCGCTGTCATCAATCCTATCCTTAAAAAACCCTCCCTGGACCCTTCTATACTCCTTAACTACTGCCCCATCTCAACCTCCCCTTCCTCTCCAAGGTCCTGGAATGAGTTGTTGCTGCTCAGCTTTGCTCCTTCCTCTCCCACTATTCCCTTCTCGAACCCCTCCAATTGGGTTTCCGTGCTGCTCACAGAACAGAAATAGCCCTGGTCAAAGTGACAAATGACATTCTGTCCACCTGCGACCAGGGCTCCCTCTGCCTCCTCGTCGTTCTTGACCTCTCTGCTGCTTTTGACACCATCGACCACTCTATCCTCATCCACCGCCTCTCCTCTCATCTCAACCTACATGGTGCTGTCCTTGATTGGTTCTGATCGTACCTCTCACACCGCCTGCACTTCATCTCCTCAAACAGCTTCTCATCTAGCCCCCGGACCATCGTGTATGGCATTCCTCAGGGCTCTGTCCTTGGTCCCCTTCTCTTCAATAATTATATGCTCCCTCTTGGTGACATCATCCACAGAAATGGGGTTAACTTCCATATGTATGAGGAAGATACCCAACTCTACCGCTCTGCCTCCACCCTTGACTCAAGGACCACAGCTGTGCTGACAGAATGTCTGTCAGACCAAGTCCTGGATGAGAGCTAATTTTCTTCAGTTGAACGTCAACAAGACCGAGGCTCTCCTGATTGGCTCCGGTCAGATAATCCAGAGCTCTGCAGCCCATGTCCTCTCCCCCACCAATCTCCGTGACCCCATCTCCCCCATTCTCGCCCGACTCCATTGGCTCCCTATTCTTCAGAGGATCCAGTTCAAGATCCTGGTCCTCACCTAAAAAGCCCTCCATGGCTTCACCCCACCCTATCTCTGTGACCTCCTAAACCCCTATCAACCCATCCGCTCCCTCCAATCAACCGGCTCCGGCCTGCTCCACATCCCCCGACCCACCCACCCCATCATTGGTGGGAGAGCCTTCAGCCACTCTGCCCCTAACCTCTGGAATTCCATTCCCCAGTCACTCCGCCTCGCCCCCTCCTTAGCCTCCTTCAAGTCCCGCCTCAAGACTCTCCTCTTCGACCATGCCATCAGTCACCCCCCTTCCCCTCCCCTCCCTTCTCCCCCCCTGACCCCACTCGGGTCTGAAATGCTGTACTCTGTCCATCACCTTGGGACGTCCTCCCGACGTGAAAGGCGCTATACAAATGTAATCTTGTTGTTGTTGTCAGCATCTCTTCACCTCAGGCACTGACAGCATCACCATCCATGGTTGCACATGCTAAGCCAATCCGGAAACTTGGGGTCTTATTTGACCCTCAACTATCCTTTCTACCCCACATCTGTGCCATGACCCGCTCTGCCTTCCCCAACCTCCGCAATGACACTGTCTCACACCGCAGGCCGGCGAAACCCTCATACATGCTTTCATTACATCGAGGCTCGACTATGCAAATTCACTGCTTGTCGGCCTCCACAACTCCTCTCTCTGTTGGGAGGCAGAGGCTTTTAAGAGCTAACAGAGGAGGCAGGGCAAGGAAGACAAAAGAGAAAATGGGGCCGAAGACAGGGGATGGTGGGTTAAAAAGGTGTTAATGATGCAAAACAAAGGAGGATTGCAACAAAACAGGGGAATGGAGGTGTTAATAATACAAACCAAAGGGGGGGGAAATTGCAACAAAATAGGCAGACCAGAGAGAGAAAAGGTGTGTTTGGGACTTAGATGATGTGGTAATGGTCACAGAAGAGGGAGAGGGGGAGATGAGCTGTTATGGTCTGAAATTGTTGAAATCTATATTGAGGCCAGTGGGCTGTAAGGTGAGGTGCTGTTCCTCGAGCTTGCGTTATGACTCATTGGAACAGCGTAGGAGACCATGGATGGACAGGTCAGAGTGTGAGTGGGAGGAAGAGTTGAACTGGCAAGAAACCGGAAGCTCAGGGTTGTGCTTGCGGACAGAATGGAGGTGCTCGGCAAATTGATCACCCAATCTGTGTTTCATCTCCCCAATGTAGAGGAGACACATCGTGAGCAGCGAATGCAGTAAACTACATTGGTGGTAGTACACGTAAATCACTGTCTCACTTGAACTCTGTGTTTGGGGCCCGGGACAGTGGTATGGGAGGAGGTGAAAGGGCAGGTATTGCATCTCTTGCGCTGACATGGGAAGGTGCCTGGGGGAGGAGAGTAACTGTTGGTGGTGATGGAGGAATGAACCAGGGGGTATTGGAGGGAATGGTCCCTTTGGAATGCTGAGTGGGGAGGGGAGGGAAAGATATGTTTAGTGGTTGGATCATGCTGGAGGTGCCGGAAATGACAGAGAATTATTTTTTGGATGTTGAGGCTGGTGGGGTGGATAGTGAGGACCAGGGGGACCCTATCACAGTTCTGGGAAGAGGGGGAAGGGGTGAGGGCAGAATTGCAGGAAATAGGGTGGACACAGTCAAGGGCCCTGTCCACCACAGTAGATGGGAATCCTCGGCTGAGGAAAAAGGAAGACATTTCAGCTGCTCTGGTGTGAAAGGTGGCATTGTACATAAACACATAAACACATGACTGACCATGAAAGACATATTTTCTAGTGAAATTTGCAAAATGACACGTGCAGATAATTTAGGTACAATTGGCGATAATGTGACATAATATCAAATAGTAATAATAACAGTCCTTATATTTGATACAGCAGCTTTCATGTCAGGAGGTTGTCCCAAAGTGCTTCACAGGATAATCTGTAAAGTGGAATGACTGTGTGTGGTTTCTGGGCGAACATTCACCAAATTAAACAGTTTGGTCACACTGTATAACCAAAAAACATTTATTTTATTCAGCAAATATGAATCAGGATGATAGACCACAAGCTTTAAGCTATTTCATAGAATTGATCCACAATTTAAAGGTGAATTTAACATTTTGTGAAGTTACATTTTATATTAAGTTCAAGCACAAGGATAAAAATATTGAGGACAAGGTTAAAAATATTGTTGAATGAATGTTTAGCTGAGCTAAATTTGGGGCTTTTAGGACTGAACTAGAAAAGAATCAATACAAGGTTATGCAAGGAAATAATAATGTAAAGAATTACATATACTGGCTGTTCATAAGCAACACAAGCCACTCCACTAGTACTATCAAGAAAATTGATTATAACCTGTTTTAGTTAATGCAGAATGGAAGTGATACTAATGAGTAAAAGAAGCACAGCAAGGCAGCACCTTTCACGTCAGAACCAGGTCCCTAGAGCAGAGGGAGTGTTAAATCCAGATTTCGATGTGCGATTGCTCTTAAAGACCTGAAAAACTCAACACAGAGTCAGTGCTGAGTCCTGTAGCTCAGTGGTTAGAGCACTCGCTTTGCAAGTGAGAGACCTGAGTTCAATTCCAGGCAGAGGGCGAAACCTTGGGCAAGTTTCCTTACTCCACACAGAGCCTAATAATAATCCCTCCAAAAAACCAAAAACAATAATTAAATTGGTCATTTTCAATCTACGACTGTTTGTGGGACATTGCTGTGCGCAATTGGCTGCCGCGTTTGCCCACAAATATACAGTCAATTCACTTTACAGTGTGTGCTGTAAAGCGCTTTGGGACGTCCTCCTGACGTGAAAAGCGCTATATCAAATGCAAGGATTATTATTATTATTATTATTATTATAGTGCGGTATACATCCAAAAACGCTTTATTTCATATATGAGGTGCAGAGCGGTAGCAACAACTCTCTCAAGATACTGCTCCCCACACTGCACACCAGATAAAAACAACATCTGACTTTTATATATGTTCCATTTTCCCATAATTGGATGTCTGTTTCTTTCATAAAAAGAGATATGGGTCCCGGGTTCCTTATCACAATAACATATATACATTGATAGTTGCAAACCAAAACAAAGCTGAGCTTACACCAAATGCGAAAACATGTTTTGTCTCATTGCCTTTGCTTATTCTGTAACTTTTGCGATTGCCCAAAGATGAACAACATTCCCACACTTTCCACAGGAGCATGTAGATGAGGAAAAGAAGAGGGCTGAGATCAGCCGTACAAAAAACTTTTAACACACAAAGTGGCTGTAAGAGATTGAGCAGTACAGCTTCTGGTTTACAAATCTGCCCTTTTGTCTTCAAGGAAAATGGTCCTTCCATCTGAAAACATAGAAAGCAATTGATCAGTGTATCACTCTATCAGAAAAATCTATCAGTGTCTTCTGTATAACATCAAAAAATAAAGAGTAAACATGTAGAAACAAAAACAAATATCATAACAACATTGTAGCCCCACAATTGTTTAAGATAGGTTGCTCTAAAGAGATTCAGGTAAGATTTCATATGTTATAAACATAACTATGCGGTCGTTATTGTGCCTGAACCCATTCACTCTCATGCTAACAGAAACAACAAAGTCTAGAACTAGAAAAGACTGTCCAGACCTTCAAACCTGCTCTAATTGTATAGATCAAGTTAAACATGTGTATCGTGGACATAACATCCTTTCAACATCTTGAGAGAAGCAAAGTATACCATAGGTAACACCTCCAATGTCGCTTTCTGAAATTTCCTCCCAATTCCCATCGGTAAGTTAGGGAAGCAAATGTCCAGGATATTATTGGAAGCTTAAACCCAGGCTGTTCAGTTTGGAATAGCTGGCCTATTTCTTTCCCTCAAATCCTTCAATGTGGGGTGGATGGGATAATATGATATGTGACCTGATAATTATCACCAGTATTCAGATCCATATCATACAAACTTCTCAGCAGTTTAGACCACTAAATTGTGTTCCCTTTCATTCAATTTTTTTTCAAGCAAGACATTCAGTTGTACAAATCTCTTCTCACATTGTACATCACTAAATTAGTTTCACTTGTCACTCTTCTCTGAACTCTCTTCGTCCCATCACTTCCCATTAATCTAGAAATTGTCCATACTATTTTAAACGTGACTTCATTAATGAGTCTGTCAGAGAATTATTCGGTGTAAGGTTCCTTTAGTAATTTACGTTGCCTTTAAGGTATGCATAACACTTGCAGTTAAACTCACCTGAGATCACTCCACTCATAGAAACACGCCTTTTCATCACTTCAGATTTAAAGTGGCAGATATAGTGAACCTTGTAGTCAGGAACTGTTTTCACATTATGTTCCACTCTATAGAGGCCTTCGCTGTCTTGTTCCAGGGTCTTGATTTCAGAATCTTTCAGGTCATTACCAAATTTGTCTTCCCAAAAAACAATGGGTTCTGGATACCACCCTTGAGAGCTGCAAGTAAGCTTCAAACCATCACTTTTATCGGGGTTCAGTGTGATCACAAGATCTTTGGTTGGGATGGCTGTAAAGCAAAATAAGAAACTATAATCAGAACTCTTTACCATGAGATGTATTTGTACAGTGAGTGCTCCCTATGGCTAAGAATGTTTTTAGAAATCCAATTGAGTAAGCAAAACACAACACGTTGTTAGAAACGTTGTAATAAAACTACAATGAATAATAATAATCCTTCCATTTGATATAGGGCCTTGTCATTGTCTTTGAGACGTCTCAAAGTGCTTCACAGAATATACTGTAAAGTGAATTGACTATATTTTGTGGGCGAAATGCGGCAGCCAATTGCACACAGCAGTGTCCCACAAACAGTCGTGGATTGAGTGACCAACTTAGTATTTTTTTTTTGGAAGGAGTTATTCCCCCCCAGAAAAGCGATCCGCCAATCGACTAACAACAGGGATCTTACTTACTGCTAGGTAAACAGAAGCGTGTGGAGTAATGAAACTTGCTGAATGTTTCGCCCTCCTGGGAATAAAACCCACATTTCTCATTTGCAAGGCAAGTGCTCTAACCACTGAAGTACAGAACACCACACTCTATAAAATAGATTAATCTAACAATGTATACTTTACAATGTAATTAAACTAACTGTATCAAAAGGAGAAAGATGAAGTCTTTACTCTGTGCAAGATCCTTATAACACTTATTACATCATGATATTAATACCTGGCTCTGGATAAAGAATTTCATTCTGGTTCATGGAGTTATTATTTTTCTGCTTTTCTTGTTTTGAACATTTTCAATTTATATTTAGATTATTATAAATCTCTTGGTATTTTTCTGTTGACAGGGGGATGTTAGGAAATATCTAGATAGATTTTATTCTTTTATTTACTATTTAGGACTTCAGGGTAACACTTGGAACGTTTGATAACTTGGTAACTATGATGCGGAACATGTTATTGAACGCCACAAATTTTGTTGGTTAAGATCAGAAGACCTGACAACAACAACTTGTATTTATATGGCACCAGTCACACAGGGTAGCGTCCCATCATCGCAGCTTGCCTGAGGTCACCCGAGGTCAGTGGCCACCATCTATCATTAGGGCAGATAAACATTCAAATAAAAAAAACTGACTTTATTCAGTCGGTTTTCTGATCTGCGCATTTGAAATGCTGCTCTTAGGAGATTTCCTTGGATAATGATGGTGATAATAATAATCCTTGCACTGGTATAGAGCCTTTAACATCAGGAGCACATCTCAAAGAGCTTCACAGGTTATATTGTAAAGTGGAGTGATGGTGTGTGTTTTATGGGCAAACGTGGTAAAACCTAACCGATGTTCTGTTTAATGATTCCCGTTTTAACGTCAGTGATTGATGTCGGTGTTATACGTTGGCTTCTCTGCCACATTTTCAAGAGGCAATAAACGGAATGGCAGCATTGAAACTGATTTAAAAAACAATGTGGGTGACATTCACATCATTGAAAGACTGTGCTGCACCTCCAAATAGATTCTTATTCTATGTGAGAAGCCTCTGGCTGTAACTGGTCAACTTTGTTGTGCTATGAAAGTTATATGACATTAAAACTACTGTCTTCTAATACCACAGAAAATGTATGCAGCAATTTGCAAAATGAAGATCAGCAACAGTTATCCCTCAATTCAGATAAAAAGCAGGATAATTTTCATACCCCAAACAAGCAGTGTCACACTCGTGTCTCCGAGACCTTTGTCAGTGCTAATGCTGAGCTTGTAGATTCCATCATCCCAAACACGAACTTTCTTCAGTGTAAGAGTGATACCTTCTTTGTTGATTGAAATTTCAGTTCTCTCGGTGTAGTTGGCATGTTGATCATTGATTTGGTCTTTACCATGCTTGATCTTGTGTACTATTAAATCATCACTTCTTTGCCAGATCACGAAATGATCACCTCCAATATCTCCGCCAAATTCACACGTGATCAAAACATCTTTGCCAACCTCGGCTTTGATTTCTTGTTCACAGTGAAGGTTGAATCCATCTAAATAAGAGAAACACAATAGGACGCCTTATAAGTATTTTTTCAGTATTTTGCTCAATATTTATCAGCCATTTTACACAATTACTGCATTTCACAGGTATGAAAAGAAAAAAAATATTTTAAAAAATTGGAATTTTTTGCTGTGACCTATTCCAAAGATCAATTTTGGATGGAGCTTAAGTGGTGTGGTTTTACATTTGGAAGTGGATTGTTGCTCTCTTATTTAATGGAGCTGTGCTGAAAAAGGCTAAAACAGTTGTTAGAAAATTCTTGGGCTCTATTAGTCACATAAATTTTATATATCATGCAGTATTCCCCCAGCCTAGGACAAAGATAGACATGTAAATTTCTGAATATTAATTTAACTTTGGAGATGTGACACCACATTTCCCATTACTTGACAATCTATTGTTCTTCATATTGATAACTGCTTTTCATCTTAAATCTGCTCATTTATTAAAGGAATAAAAGCACAACTTCTATCCTGTGAAAGAAAACAAATCCTTACCAGCAATCAGAATAATCAGTGAAAGTACAACACAGCTGAGGAAAGCCATCCTGAAAAATAAAATTGTACATTTACATTTCAAACTCTTTATATTATTCTATTAATAGTTAACAAGATGTTCCTGTTAAGTTACAATATTTTCCTCCTCCTCTTTCACAAAGCTGTTTAGGAGGGGGGAAAGGGTTCCCAACTGAGCCTGATCCTGTTCTCATCTGACAGCCACACACTTTGCAACTCTTGTTGATATCAATGAACAGTGATGAAGAGCAAAATCCCAGGCATATTTTCAGATTCTTAGCAATAGTAATCCTTGCATTTGATATAGCGTCTGATTCATGTTGTTTGATATGTCTCAAACTGCTTCACCGAACATACTGGATTGAGTGACTAANTTTTTTTCAAGGTATTTGGGTGTGTGGAGTCAGCAACTTGCCTCAGGTTTCGCCCTGCTGGGGAATCGAACCCGGTCTTCACTTTCTGTGGTTTAATAATTTGTTTTTTAGTGTGTTCTGGTCGCTGACTTTGTATGAAAGGGGACGTAGGTTTTAAGACTGTTACTGTAATAATAATAATAATCCTTGCATTTGATAAAGTGCCCTATCATGTCTTCGAGACATTTCAAAGCGCTTCAAGGAATATACTGTGAAGTGAATTGACTTTTTTTTTGTGGGCGAAATGCCAATTGCGCACAGCAGTGTCCTACAAACAGTTGTGGATTGAGTGACCAAATTATTATTTTTTTGAAAGGATTACTACCCCCAGAAAACGACCCGCCAATCGACTAACAACCCGGGTTCCTACTCACTGCTTGTTAACAGAATAACAACAACAACAAGATTCCATTTATAGAGCGCCTTTCACGTCGGGAGGACGTCCCAAGGCGCTGTACAGTTGGGTCAGGACCCGAGCAGGGGGGGAAATGGTCAGGGGAGGGGAGGGAAGGGAGGGAGCGAGGAGGGGGTAGAGAGTCGAGAGGGGAGCTGAAGGCGCGGTCAAAGAGAAAGGTCTTGAGACCGGCCTTGAAGGAGGAAAGGGAGGAGGCGGCGAAGGCACTGGGGGATAGAGTTCCAGAGCCTCGGGGCTGAGAGGCTGAAGGCCCGGCCACCGATGGTAGGGCGGTTGGGGCGGGGGATGTGGAGCAGACCGGAGCCAGAGGAACGGAAGGTACGGACAGGTACGTAGGGAAGAGTGTAGAGGCAGGAAACTTGCCTAACGTTTCGCCCTGCCTGGGAATCAAACCCAAGTCCTCTCGCTTGTGAGGTGAATGCTCTAACCAATATGCTACTTTTTTTTAAAGGCCTCCATGACGTGATAAGGCATGATTTCAAACACAAGCTCTACTATTATTATTATTATTATTGTAAACTTTTCAACACTTTAGAAATCACAGAATGAGGAATAAAAGCAGTTAATGCTGAACGTTTTCTCGTGTCAGGTTTTTTGCCATAAATAGAACTCTGTCTGATCTGCCAATGCAAAAGCCTGTTCTACATTGGTCACAAGTATCCAGGAGAGACAAGTTGTGGCAGGTTTAGAAATATCACCCCGAAAGTCCTTCCATTACAAGGCAATCTTTTACAGTGATGAAAAACCTATCCTTAATAGCTAGTAACTATGGCTCAGATTTATAATAATAATTCTTCCAGTTGATATAGCACCTGATCACGTTATTGAGATGTATCAAAGCACTTCACAGAATATACTGTGAAGTGAATCGATTGTATATTTTGTGGGTGAAACGCAGCAGCCAAGTATCCCACAAACAGTCTTGGATTGAGTGACCAAGTTATAATTTTTTAAAGGATTATTATCCCTGAAAAATGAACTGCCAATCGAATAACATCCGCGTTCCTACTTACTATAAGTAAACAGAGATATGTGGAGCAAGCAAATTTGCCTAAGATTTCGTCCTGCTCGGGAGTCAAACCCGGATCCTCTCGCTAGTGGGGCCTGTGCTCTAACCAAAACGCTATAGGACTCCATCAATATAGGTTCGTAAACTAATATAACTTCCAGTTAGACTAGTGCTAAAGTTAGCACCAACACCACTAAAATAACCTGCACCCTTTGATACTACACATTATCCATTAATATAAAAATATTTGCACATTCTGGCATCTGTACACAGAGTACACTTTCACATTTCAACACGTCAAGTACACAGACTTGAATATACAGCACTCAGCACCGTATACCCACTCAGCTTCTCCGTACATTATAGATCAATCGTTTGATTTTGGTATCAAGTAACAATAATAGCCCTTCCATTTGATACAGCTCCTTGTCACGTCTTCGAGATGACTTAAAGCCAATTGCGCACAGTAGCCTCCCACAAACAGTCATGGATCGAGTGACTAAATTATTATTCTTTTGAAGGGATCATTACCCCTGGAAAAGCGATCCGCCAATCAACTAACAACCGGGTTCCTACTTACTGCTAGGTAAACAGAGGCGTGCGGATTAAAGAAACTTGCCTAAAATTTCATCAGGTTTCCAACGCGATTGTCCTCTTGCGAGGTGAGTTCTCTAACCACTGAGCTACAGGACAAAGTAATGCCAAACCCTGAGTTACTTCCTTGTTTACTGAGCCTATTGCACATCTCCTTCTGACCTCATCACTGGTATCCCGGCAGATCAAAATTTTTAAGGTTACAAATGAGTATCATACACATGTCTCAATGCATTTGTTATAAATTATACAGTGTAACTTTCAAATATTGTAAATAATTCAATGGTAACAATATCCATAAGGGCATAGTCCTGTGATATTAACCAATATATATATAAAACAAAGATTAAGTGTATAAAAAGGGTCAAAGCACCAAAGCAAACTGTGTTCCTATCATTCAGATTCTAAGTGTTGGAATGATCAAACACACATGTCTGTTAAATGCAGGGATACAAGTAAAGATTTGTAGATGTAAAATGCAAAACACAATACGATACACACACAGACACACACACAGACTGATGGACCAAGCTTGTGACTGAGAGCTGCCTTTTGAGGACATTGACCTATATGTGCCCTATTGCGCCATTCTGCTGATCTCTCCACCCCACCCCCACCTCAGTTGTGGTCAGCGTTGTCTCCCTGAACCTTGTCTCTCCCTGAAAACAGCCCAAACACAGGCGAGAGTGCAGTTGACTGCTTGACTGTTGCCTTCTCGAAGAGGTTTTCTGGCTGTTCTTTCTCTGAATAGTCGAGCGGCCAAGGCAGACACCTAGACTAGAGCACAACATAAGGCAAGTGATCATTTAACACAATCTGGAGTCCTGTAGCTCAGTGGTTAGAGCACTCGCTTTGTAAGTGAGAGACCTGAGTTCAATTCCAGGCAGAGGGCGAAACCTTGGGCAAGTTTCCTTACCCCACACAGAGCCTAATAATAATCCCTCCAAAAACCAAAAACAATAATAAATTGGTCATTTTCAATCTACGACTGTTTGTGGGACATTGCTGTGCGCAATTGGCTGCCACATTCGCCCACAAATACACAGTCAATTCACTTTACAGTGTGTTCTGTGAAGCGCTTTGGGACGTCCTCCCGACGTGAAAAGTGCTATATCAAATGTAAGGATTATTATTATTATTATTTTTATCTGTCCCTGGCAACTCACAGGATAGTGTCAATAAGCCATTACTCAAGACACAAGCAGTAGATTTAATATTAAATGAAATTGGTCCATTCTCATTTACAAGAACTGAGGGAGAAATAAACATACCTACTTTTCTCGCTGCAGTTTCGAGTTAACTTCCAACCTGTTTTCACATAAGAAGGAATAGAGAAACGAAACTGAAAGCAAAATACAATTCATGAAACAGAGTGAAACTGAGTATTGCACTGGAGGCAGATTTTACGAAGAGTCCGATCAGCTATTTTTAAAAAAATAATTAACGTTAACTTTTGTTTTTTTTAAAAAAACGTTAATTAGGGTGAATTTAGCTGTACATCCAATATTTATCACATGAATTATACTTGTTTTCCACCACAACCCGACTCCTCCGTCCCCCCCGCCACCCCACGCAGGTCATCTCCTCCAACCTTCACTGCGAGGAGATGCTGGATTTCCTTGAATCCAAGATCAAGGGAATTCGCTCCGCGGTCACTTCCCCTCCAACATCCACCAACCCCCCACCCCCTCACTCCCACACTCCGACTGCTACCCATCCTCCCCTACTCACTTTTGTACCCGTTTCCCCACCCTCTGTCACAAACTCATCCTATCCCTAAAACCAACCACCTGCTCCCTTGACCCCATCCCCACTCCACTCCTTATCTCCCAGCTCCACTTTCTTGCCCCACATATCACCGACATCATCAACCTGTCCCTCTCCTCTGGCTCTGTCCCATTCCCTTAAAAACTGCCACCATCACGCCCACCCTGAAAAAACCCTCCCTTGATGCGTCGCAGCTATCAAGCTACCGGCCCATCTCCAACCTCCCCTTTCTCTCCAAGGTCCTGGAAAGAGTTGTCGCCTCCCAACTGCGCTCTTTCCTTTCCACCCATTCTCTTTTCGAACCCCTTCAGTCAGGTTTCCGTGCTGCCCATAGCACAGAAACTGCCCTGGTCAAGGTCACCAATGATATCCTGACCATCTGTGACCAGGGCTCCCTCTGCCTCCTCGTCCTCCTCGACCTATCGGCAGCATTCGATACGGTCGACCACGCTATCCTACTCCACCGCTTGTCCTCCCACCTCAACCTTCAAGGCACTGTCCTTGAGTGGTTTAGGTCGTACCTTTCTCACCGTCTTCACTTTGTCTCGACGAATGGCTTCTCCTCCACCCCCCGTACTGTCTCATGTGGTGTCCCTCAGGGCTCTGTCCTCGGTCCCCTCCTCTTCACCCTCTATATGCTCCCCCTTGGTGACATCATCCGCAGACATGGGGTTAACTTCCACATGTATGCGGATGACACCCAACTCTACCTTTCCTCCTCTACTCTCAACTCCACGACCACCGATGTCCTGACAGCCTGCCTGTCCGACATCGAGTCCTGGACGAGAGACAACTTTCTTCAGCTCAACGTGCGAAAAACCGAGGCCCTCCTGATTGGCTCACGTCAGCGCCTCCGCACCTCAGGCGCCGACACCATCAGCATCCAAGGCTGCACTCTCCACCTCTCAAAGCCAGTCAGGAACCTCGGCGTTTTGTTCGACCCTGAGCTGTCCTTTCTCCCTCACATCCGCACCACAACTGGCACCGCCTTCCATCACCTCCGGAACATCGCCAGACTACGGCACTACCTCACCCCTCACGCTGCTGAAACCCTGGTTCACGCCTTTGTCACCTCAAGGCTGGACTATGGGAACTCTCTCCTCGCCGGCCTTCCCGCCACCTCCCTCCACAAGCTGCAGGTCATTCAGAACTCTGCAGCTCGTGTACTGTCCCGCACCAGGCTTCGGGACCACATCACTCCCACCCTCGCTCGCCTCCACTGGCTCCCCATCCCCCAGAGGATTGATTTCAAGATCCTCATCCTCACCTACAAGGCCATTCACGGCCTTGCTCCCTCCTACCTCTCCAACCTACTATCCCCCAACCTACCTGCCCGTACCCTCCGTTCCTCCGGCCTGCTCCACGTCCCCCGCCCCAATCGCCCTACCATCGGTGGTCGGGCCTTCAGCCTCTCAGCCCCGAGGCTCTGGAACTCTATCCCCCAGTGCCTTCGCCGCTTCCTCCCTTTCCTCCTTCAAGGCCGGTCTCAAAACCTTTCTCTTTGACCGTGCCTTCAGCTCCCCTCTCGACTCTCTTCCCCCTTCTCGCTCCTCCTTTCCCTCCTCTCACCCTGACCATTTCCCCCCTCCTCTCTCCCTCCCTTCCCTCCCCTCACCCTGACCATTTCCCCCCTGCTCGGGTCATGACCCAACTGTGCAGCGCCTTGGGACGTCCTCCTGACGTGAAAGGTGCTTTATAAATGGAATCTTGTTGTTGTTGTAAGTGTGGGAGGTGACCCAGGGCACTGATGATAATAATAATAATAATCCTTGTATTTAATATAGTGCCTTATCATATCTTCGAGACGTCTCAAAGCGATTCTGAGAATATACTGTGCATTGAATTGACTGTATGTTTTGTGGGCAAAACGTGGCAGCCAATTGCGCACAGCAGTGTCCCACAAACAGTGTTGGATCGAGTGACCAAATTATTATTACATTTTTTGAAGGAATGATTACCCCCGGAGAAGCGATCCGCCGATCGACTAACAACCGGGTTCCTGCTTTCTGCTAGATAAACAGAGGCATGTGGAGTAAGGAAATTTGCCCAGCGTTTCGCCCTGCCAGGAATCGCACCCAGGTCCTGTCACTTGCGAGGGGAATGCTCTAACCACTGAGCTACAGACCTCCGCATGGCTCTAGCCTTGCTCAGTAGTTCTAGTTGGAAAGCTTGCCAGACAGCTGATTAGACTCCAGCAGTACCCCAATGCACATGTTGGGGTCCCCAAGCCTTGGCTCTTGCCAACCTGCACCTAATACTTTCCGGAATTAGATAAGCAGGATGCATTCCTTTCCATTGCATAATAATAAACCTCGTATCTGATATAACACCTTATCACATTGTTGAAATGTCTCAAAAGATTTTACTGGATAGTGACTGCATAGGCGCCACCCCAATGGTTGAATACCATCTTGATGCTCAATGCCTCGGGTCACATATAACAACTGGCAGGTTAGGTAACAGAGGTCAGACAATCTCTGGGAACACTCAGCAGGTCAGGCAGCATCTTTGGAGAAAGGAAAGTGAGTCAACTTTGAGCTGCTGAGTGTTCCCAGCGACTTCTGTTTTTGTTTCAGATTTCCAGCAACTGCAGTATTTTGCATTTTGTCAGACAATCTCTGTAGGACTGTAAAGCAGCAGTGGTCACCGCAACTGTGCAATGAGACATTCTGTCCTAATCACTAATCATTAACACCGATTAATCCACTGTTAAAATGTATTAGTATTGATGATGTTTTAATGGGTCGTAGGAGAAGAAACGGGTTAATCAAACATGAGGAATTCATCTATTAATCTGAATTAGTGGGGAGCAGGCCAAGAAGAAGAATATTTTTTGATTGTACCAATTATCACTGATCTGATGTTAAATATCCTGAAATGCAGTGGTCAGCTGTGTCACGGTGGGTAGTCATGAAATCTTGCTGAGTGAGATATGAAAGAAGGGCTGGACAAGTGCAGTCAGTGCTCCAGTCATTCAATAAAACTCAACTCTATTGAGCAGATCGCTGCTCTGTGACATTTCTGCACAGTTATCTCTAAAAGGTAGCCTCACATTTAATACATAAATGGCTGACTGGCGAGAAGTGCTTCTTATTTTATGCAGCTCAGGTAAGTCTGCGTAAGTTTAGACGTTATCTCTATTTTTATTTGATCAAGCAGATGTCTAACACATGTGGAAACCCATTACCATGCTTAAGGATAGCCAAACCAAACTGAGAATTCCATGCCATCCCACTTATACATAGAAATTCCAGATGCCATCTATAAAGTACCTTTTTGTATAGTCGTTTATCCGGTTCATTTTATTGTCCATTTCTATGATTTCATTTGCATTCTTTTTTTAAATGATTGATACAATTATTAGTTATCTAATAAGGCGTCCGTTTAGAAATATGTTTCCTCTGGATTTCAAACCTACAGATCTGATAATCTTAAGACCCGTTCTACCTTTGGATACATCACTATAGAGTTTTCTGCCACGTTGTTTTTCTTATCTGCATTTGATGACATTCGATCCAATAAATCAGCTTTTTTTGCTGTTAAACATGGTTCCACAATCTAGAGTATTTCAGCCCTTTATGGATCAATTCATTTTGACTAACGTCTGTGATGTTATGAGCATTTATGGATTGTTGTTTTGGACATTTTTGGAAGGTTGCGCTAAGAACTTTTATCGAGCATGAAATGAAAATTCAACTTACTGTAACACACTTCGACCAATCGATGCATAACAGACACAAATGCAATAGCTAATTTTATATAAGTTTGCAAAGTAAAAATCATCAATTGCTGATTTCTTTGAGAATCCTTCAATGCTCGTTTAAAGACGTATCGTGCGATGGCAACTCTCTCACCACATGGAGATATTAGATTATAGCAGTAATTTTAATAACTGGAATAGGTTTAGGGCTTAACCATAATACTATGCAATATAGTATGTAACCGCAAATGTAACGGCTACACCAAGTCTCTCATTTACAGCTGTGATTACCAGTCTTCAAGTCCACCAGTCTCCGTCCTCTGTCACTGAAACCTGGAGACACAGCTCGGTTCAACTGCTCTGCGCATACCAGGGGAGAGATCAAATACTTCATTTATTACTGGTATCGAAGAGACCGAAGCCGCAATCCGACACAAGGCATGAAAGCAATTCAGTCTAACCATCGTACAGCCGTGTCTAAAGGCTTAAACTTGCCTTTCAGCCTGCTTGTGATCGATGTCATTGCTGCGATTGACATCGGCGAGTATTATAACTACCGCCAATAACTACTGATTGTAGTGGAGGACCCTCTGCTCAGAAGAGAATTCACAGGGAATGAAACCAGTTTGACATTCCGAGGCACAGTATCTTGTCTATCTGTTTAAATGAAACCTAATATCTTCCAGCTATGATCCCTGGTCTGTGCAGAGTTTGCTGGAGCCGCATTAGGAATAAGAGGGTATTTTACTATTTAGTGAGGGAGGAAATTAGCCTCGGGCTGGGATCTTTATCCAGGGAGGGAGGGAGTGGCGGGGGGGGCACATGTTCAAAGACACAAAGTGGCATCAAATGTGAGCCTCCTTTACGCCCAGGTCCAGCCGTGTGGCACATTGCCTCGGCAATGCCAACAACAGTTACCGATGCTGGTGGGGTATGGCAAAGGCACACATATATCAGTCACAGATTCAGTGCTGTTACTGTGGTTCACTCGTTCCTCTCAAGTGGCGCTGCATGTGCTGGAGCGGGAGTGTTGGTTCGGTTGATGTTGAGATTTCTGGGGTCTCTTTCGTGCGCCATTTTTTTAACGCAATTTTTTTTTTTAACAAGTGTTGGAACCAACCACTCACTGCCTTTGCAATCTGGCTTTCGATGCAAGTAGGTGTGTGGAAATTAGGGATTGAAATGGGCCAGTGTCACTGCTTGATAAGTGCAGGTAGTTATAAACACTGTCCTTTTTGCGTCCAATGTTAATTATGTATCTTAAGATAATTATTTATCTTACAGTCAAACCCCAAGTCCAGCTCTCAGCTGAACCAGAGAGTGGGACCTCTGGAATTCAGACTCTGACCTGTGTGGCTGCGGGATTTCTCCCAAGAGATCTGAATGTTTCCTGGATGGTAACGGGAGATGTACCGCATGAGACAGAGTCCGCATCTCTCACAGTGAACAGCGACGGGACCTTCACCCTGAGCTCACGGCTGAGCCTCCAAACCCCTGACTGGCACCTGGGCTCTGCTGTCACCTGTCAGGTTCAGCACATCACCCTCATCCCACCGGGTACAGAGAGGATCAGCTTCACCCCGAGTAAGTCATTTTGTAATAAAGAAGCGGCTAAATTCTACGACTTGTTGCCTCTGATTATCCAACACAAATCAAACAGATTTTTCTTAAACAATAACTGCAATATTAGTATTACTAATTATTCGTGTTAAATAATAATAATCCTTGCATTTGATTCAGCGCCTCATCACGTCATTGAGATGTCTCAAAGCGCTTCACAGAATATATTGTAAAATGAATTGGCTATATTTGGTGAGCAAAAGGTGGCAGGCAATTGCGCTAGGTCAGCGGATCTATAACAATATAATACAATTTACATTCTAAATTGTACATCGACGGATCTATAAAATGCAAAGTGGGATATTCGGATTGAAAAAGGTGCGAATTGTAGCAAACGTGTAAAATAATAAATATGCAGTCTCTGATTCCAAGCATAACATCAAACGCGCTCAGCATCTATAGTAATAAATAATCTTTGCATTTTATATAGCTGCTTTTATGTCAGATAAAATAATGTATTTTCTTTCATATTTTGTAAAACATAAAATATATTTTCTTTTATATTTATGGGATATACTGTCAAGTGTATTGACTATTGTTTAGGCTCCTCTGTAACATTTGGGCAATACAAGAAATATTATATTGCAGATACTTTATATAAAACGTTATATAGAAATATGACCCTTTCTTAGCCTATCAGACCTTTCTGCCATCAAATTGAAGCTATGGCAGAATGGTGAAAAATAAAAACAGTTAAGTCATTATTTGGAAATTGTTTTTCCACAATACTTGAAAACAAATGGCTTCCAAATTATAACTGACCACCACCCCCACCCCCAGCACACACCATTGTACAATTAAACATTTTAAGACAAACAGACTGAGAATAAATAGGTGGGTGGAATTTCGAGAGCCAAAGCCCTAACAGGGGGAAGGAAGGTGGTCCTGAGTTGTGTGAAGCGCTTGTGGGAGACAGACAGCCTCCCGAAGTTGAAAGGGCGTTGTATGATGAGAGCATGTTGTTGTTGTCCTTCACTCAATAGCAAACGGATGCCTTTGCAATCTTTCTTCTTCGCTGCCTGGCTGTGGTTTCTCTGTGGCTTGTGCTGTTGCTGGGGGAGATCAAACACGCCATCGAGCAAAGGAAAGGTACGTTGCATCCTGCAGCTCAGTGGTTAGAGCGCTTGCTTTGCAAGTGAGACACCCGAGTTCAATTCCAGGCAGAGGGCGAAACCTTGGGCAAGTTTCCTTACTCCACACAGAGCCTAATAATAATCGCTCCAAAACAAAACAATAATAAATTGGTCATTTTCAATCCATGACTGTTTGTGGGACATTGCTGTGCGCAATTGGCTGCCGCGTTTGCCCACAAATATACCTGCAATTCACTTTACAGTCTATTCTGTGAAGTGCATTGGGACGACTAGAAGACGTGAAAAGCGCTATATCAAATGCAAGGATTATTATTATTATTATTGTTACTGACACCTCCTGTTTACCCCTTCTCTCCTGCAAAATAAAAAGACTGAGCGAGAGAGAGAGAAAAAAATACACCCAAATCCCCTGCAAATCAAAACACACCACAGGCGACAGACAACGTCTCCTCCTCCGCCCCCCGAACGAGCAAACGCGACCCAGATCCTCTGTGGTTTGGAAGTCAGCGTCGCTGAGGTTTCCAGCGAGAAAGAAAGTGGAAACATCAGTCAGTGTCGAAAGTAACCCTCTGAGAATCAGCACTCAATTTCTTCGCGGTTGGCACTTGAGTGGGGGTGGGGGGGTTGGGGTGGAGGTGGCAGAGACCTTATGGAGGGCAGGGGCAGGAGGTGTTAGTAGTCAACCCCCAGAGTTCGTTCCAGGGTCCCATCGGCGCAGAGAGAGACCTGGGGTTCTCTGAGCTGGACAAACATCTATCCCTGCCAAGGAATGGGGGAAAAAAAGCCAGACGATCAAATAAATACCTTCGTTGCATTGGTTTTTTTTTGTTGTTGTGAGGTGTGAGGTGAAGATTATAAGGAGTAAAACTTGTTAGCTTTCTCTTCCTAACCTGGAGATCCTGAAGCCAATAACAGCGCCTCCTAGTGGTGCTCAACTAAAATAAGTAGAGACCGGGTAGGGATTGAATCTTGAATATTTGTGTCTCTGTGGCTCAGCTAATGTCAGCTAACAGTAATCCTCACATAAGTCGTATCATTTGCAACAATACATTTAATATGACTTATGCAAAGTATGAGTTATGTGAAACCTGCATAACCTATACCAACTACAACAGCACATGTATAAGAAATACACCTAAGTATGACTTAGGTGATCAACCTCCCCGGGCGCTCCCTCAGAACCCATACCTATCTGACCTGCTTGCCCCCCACTCCACCACCCGCTGCCTCCCCCCAGTTGGCTCCAGCCTCCTGTTTGTCCCTCATGTTCTCTGGGCCCTCTACTCTACTTTCACCCTCAATCCCTCCACCTCGCTCCCTCCATACCCACCTTCAAACCCCACCTAAAGACCTTCCCTTTTGATCGTGCTTACGACCACCTCCCCCCCACCCCTTCCCCTGGCTCGGAGTCAGACTCTGCCACTGTCAAGTGCTCCGGTATGCGACCCTGCGTGAGGGACACCATATAAATGCAAGTTGTTGTTTATATGATTTAGACAGATCAGACTTATGAGTGTTACTGTACCGTATTCACTAGTAGAACCCCTCGGTTGATTTTGCTGAGATGCGTCTCTCCACTAGTGATCTCTACAACTGATATTTTATGGACAATAAAAGAAACAAGCACCGTTTTCCTAACAAGGGGTTAATGTGGCATCAAAAAGACTGTACAATATAATAGACTGTAACAAGCCATCTGGTGAAACATTCAATCTTAATTCTATGATTCTATAAATTTGCAGTGCTATAGGGTAAGAGCGAGGGAGTGTGACCGGTTGGTAGCTCTTCAGCCACGGTGGGGATGAATAGCTTCCTTCTGTGCTGTAAAATTCTATGATTCTTAGTATTATGAGGAATAATGTAATATTCTATTGTTGTAGACATTATTAAAAGATAATTCATTGTTTCAAACTGTAATTCTGTATTTTATTTTATTTCTAGATGTAAGCAATGATCCTCGGATTATTTCTATTAAAGCAACTATTGGGGAAGATATTACGTTGAACGGTAGCTTTACCATCGATGACAACCCAGAACACCTTACGATTACATGGAACAAAATGGGATCCAAAGGTTTTGTGTATCGTATCAGAAATAATAAACATCTACAAGAAGAGCAGGATCCAACCTATGCAAACAGAACTGAGGTTTCGCCAAGTATAAATAATGGTACACTGCAAGCATCCCTTAACCTGCAGAATGCATTTTTCCATGATGAAGGAATCTACATATGTAGCTTTTCCACTTTAGAACGTCAAGCGAAAGTTATAACTAATCTCTCTGTCAAAGTACATTTTGTAATTACTAGAGGATGAAGGAAGAAAAGTAATGTTGAATGCATCCCACTCTGTGCTTTTTATAATAATAATCCTTGCATTTGATATAGCGCTTTTCATGTCTTTTAGACATCTCAAAGTGCTTTACAGAACATACTGTAAAGTGAATTGACTGCATATCTTGTGGGCAAAATGCAGCAGCCAATTGCGCACAGCAGTGTCCCACAAAGAGTTGTGGATTGAAAATGACCAACTTATTATGTTATTTTATATGCCTCAATATTATGAATTGCGCACAATAGAATACAGCATAACATATATAACATCAGTACTTAGTTAACTTACCACATTTTATATTTCATAGAGGCTCTCATAATCAGGGATGAATCTGTAACTTGATTAACTTGATTTCGCCAGTTCATAATTTGTTAATAGGAGGCTTGCCTTACATTATATGTTTTCTCTCTAAATGTACATTTGTGCATTAAATTTAATTTGCCATTATTCTGCTCAATCCACCAATCTAATCTACGTGTCTCTTTTATAGATTCTGGGACCAATCTCGATTCATTGCTGAAACCCAGCAATGAAAATGGTAAGTCCATACTAATTTACCGCTCCTCAGGATGGTACCCAAATCCCATCCTTTTGTGGAAAAACTGTTCGAAAAAACGGTGAAGAATTCAAGTACCAACAATAACAACTTGCATTTATATAGCGCCCTTCATACGAGGTAGCATTCCAGAGCACTTCACAGTGGCGGAGTCTAGACAAGCCAAGGGGAAGAGGAAGGGGCGAGGTGAGCGTAAGAACTATCAAAAAGGAAGGCCTTTACAACAATAATAACATTTGAAGGTAGGGAGAGTACAAGGCAGGGGGATTGAGGGAGAGAGTTCCAGAATAGTGGGCACAGAGGGCACGAGGGACAAACAGGAGGCCGGAGGCAGCCGGTCAGGTAGGTAGGGAGGTGCGAGGGCATGAAGGGATTTGAAAACGAGTGAAAGGATCTTGAAATCGATCTCTTCGGTGATTGGGAGCCAGGCTAAGACTGGTGTGATGGGGGTATAGAGTTTCATGCGGGTGAGTATTCAGACGGCAGTTTTGCGAGTTTTGAATTAACTGGATTTTGTGTATGGTGGAGCTGGGGAGGCATTAGAATAGTCCAGCCGGGAAGTGATAAAGGCTTGGACGAGGGTTCCAGCTGCGTCGCTTGTGAGGTAAAGCCAGAGGCGGGCAATGTTGCAGTGGTGGAAAAAAGCGGTCCTGGTCAGGGAATGGATGTGTGGTAGAAAGGAAAGCTGGGGATTGAACCTGATACCTAAATTGCGCATGGGTTCGGAGAGTCTGAGGAACAGTCCAGGGAGGTTGAGGAGTTCAGAGGGGGAGGAGTTCAAAGGGGCATTATTATTTCAAAACTTACAATCAATCTTGATGACTACAATAATTATATCTACCTTGTAATAATAATAATCCTTGCATTTGATATAGCACCTATCACGTCTTCGAGATGTCTTAAAGGACTTTACAGAATATACTGTAAAGTGAATTTACTGTATATTTTGTGGGCGAAAAGTGGCAGCCAATTGCCCACAGCAGTGCCCCACAAACAGTCATGGATTGAGTGACCAAATTATTAATTTTTTTGAAAGTATTAGTACTCCGGGAAAAGCGATCCACCAACTGACTAGCAACCAGGTTCTGATTTACTGCAAGGTGAACAGAGGCGTGTGGAGTAAGGAAACTGAGATAGAGGATTCCACAGTCTATAAATTATTCACTTTCAGTGAGGCATCACAAACAAACAGATAGGATATTGTTGAAAGGACAAGTATCTGATAAAGTACCTGATTCTCAACATGGTTTATGGGTGTACTATATATTGAATGCGACGATGATCTGCAATGAGTTTAAGTTACTTTCTAATCCAGTGAAATCATACAATATATTGGGGTTCACTTGATAGCCATCTTAAAATGTAATTTATTCCACAAACAGGGCGGAGTACATACCTGCATTTATCACTCAAATACGATGATATCTGCATTCACTGTTCTGTTTATACTACAAGTGCAGTGTTCAGTACCAGTGGAAGAAAATAACTAACATCTCATCTTATTTTCTCAGTATGTGATTTTTAGTTTAATTTGGACTGCTATCGTTTTATTTTTCAATTTTAACAAAAGTCTTCTTTACTAGGATCTTTTTCTGCGGAACAACAGGGGACTTCTACTTTTGTTTGCAATTATATTTGTATCATCATTATCTGTGTTGGTGTAATGGGCGTCATCTTTGTCATTGGTCTGCTGTGCAAGTCAATGATCCTTCAACAATTGAGAAGATACAGAAGAGGGGAACCAAAATGATTGAGGGGATGAAGACCTGGACTATGAGGAGCGATTAAATAAACTGAGCATGTGCACACTGGAGAAGAGAAGTCTGAGGGGCCATGTGATTATGGTTTTTAAGATTCGGAAGGGAATAGATAATGTAAACCATGATAAGCTGCTTTATCTTGTACTGAACAGTAGAACCAGAGAACACGGCCTCCGATTGAAGATGGAGGTAAATTCAGAACAAATCTGCGGAAACACTACCTTTAATAAGCGAGAAGTAAACTTATGGAACAGGCTCCCTGGAGAGATGGTGGAAGCAGCAAGTGTCATTTGTTTCAAGAATAAATTAGATAGATTTCTGCTAGAAAATAATATCTTGGGATACAGTTCATACTTTGGGACACGACATATCAAGCGACTGCCAGGATGGTGAAAGACGAACTAGATGGACCTTGGTCTTCCTTCACCAAGTTAATTCTTATGTTCTTAACGTCTGTCATTGTGTTTGGTTTCTGCAAGATAAAAAACAATCTGCAAAATAAAAACAAATGAAACATATATGAAAATGTATTATAAAAGTACTCAATTGTTTCAAATAATTCTACAGAGTGCATTTTATTGAGGGAACAATTGAATTCTATGGTTATGATGTGTGGTGGAGATTATGTGTATGAATGACCCATGTAAAATCAAGGTCACAGATTCTGTGAAACGCAGTCAGGGATTACACTAGTGAGCTGCTAAGTGACTAAAGTAATAGACAGCAGTAAAAAAAATCCAAGCATAGTATTGCAATTTTTTTTGCCAGCTGGGTGTCTAACACATGTGGTAAGCCATCACCATGCTTAAGAGTATCCAAACCAAACTGAGAATTATAATAATAATCCTTGCATTTGAGATAGTGCCTTATCATGTCTTTGAGACGTCTCAAAGCGCAAAATATACTGTAAAGTGAACTGACCGTGTGTTTTGTAGGCAAAACACGGCAGCCAATTGCGCACAGCAGTGTCTCACAAACAGTTGGGGAATGAGTGACCACATTTTGTTGAGGAACTGTTATCCCCAGAAAGTGACCGGCCAATTGACTAACAACCAGATTCCTACTTACTACTAGGTGAACAGAGGTGTGCGAAGTAAGGAAACTTGCCCAACGTTTCGCCCTAACTGGGAATTGAATCACTTGCAAGGCGAGTGCTCTAACCACTAAGCTACAGGACTCCAATTCCATGCATTTCACCTACACATGGAAATTCCTGAGATAGATTGCTGGAATGGAATGCACCCTCACTTGATCAAGGGATGCATCCTGCTTACCTAATTCTGGACAGTGTTACAACAACAACAACTTGGATTTATATAGCGCCCTCCACGCCGGACGGCGTCTCAGAGCGCTTCACAGTAACGGATCCCGGCGCCGAGCCAGGGGGAGGGGGAGGAAGGTGACCCAAGGTGCGCTCGAAAAGAAAGGTCTTCGCCTGAGACCTGAAAATAGGAAGAGAGGGCACGAGGCAAAGGGAGCGAGGAAGGGAGTTCCAGAGCCTCAGGGTATAGTGGCTGAAAGCACGGCATACCTCAATTCCAAATTTAATAGAACTTCAGGACCAAGGTGAAGTAGCACAGTAGCAGAAAAAACAGAAAATAACGTAAAACTGATAGGAAACTGTAGAAATTTTTGACAAAATCTGCAGAAGAAAAAGAGCAAATTAGATATCAGATTTATCAATTCAGGTGCAACATTTTCCTCCTCATTACTCTCTCTCCCACAATCGCACTGACACCCATATGCGCACACTCTGCACCACCACCCCCCCCCTCACAGACACTCGCTACCCCACAAGCACACACGTCCCCCATTCCACCCCCCCCCACACACAAACACTTCCCACTCCCCACTCCCCACCCTCACACAGTCCCCACTCTCACACGCACACGGTCCCCACCTACACACACTCTCCTCCCCCTCCCCCCCACACACACACGCTCCCCACCCCACACACACATACACACTCTCCCCACCCCCTACACATACACATGCTCCCCATTTCCCCACCCTCACACTCGCTCTCCTCCCCACCCCTAGCCACTCCTCACCACACACACACATGCTCCCCCCACCCTACACACACACATACACACACATTACCCAGCACACAATCTCTCTTATACACATTCTCTCCAACAACTCCATTGCACAATCACAGGCATATTCCCTATCACAATGAAACACACACCAATCTGCCTCCTTCTCTTACACATATATGCATACAATCTTCATCAGACCTGCATGCACACAGCACATGCACTCCATTAATTAAACTATTAAATACAAATCTAAATAAGAAACGTAATGAAAGGGCTTACAGAGTGAAGTTTTGTCCCATTGTGGTTTGTTCATTGCTGTATGTAAACAGACTTAATAGTAAGTTATTCATATACAATATTTCAGCAGCAATATCATGACAATCAGATTAGTAAACCAATCCCATCTCTAAGTGTGTGATGTTAGCTTCATAAGCAGGTGAAATTTTATACTTCCAATAAATCTACAACATGAGAAGACAAACTGGTTTGTTCAGAGTTTTTCCTTTTCAAATACTGTTGTTGCTTAAATAAGCTAGACTCAGTTGGCAGCATTCTCAACTCTAGCTCAGAAGGATTCGAGTCTCACATCAGGACTTGAACTCAAAGGTAAGACTGATACTCCAGTATAAATATAAAGGCAAGTTATTGTTGAAGTAAGCGCTCTAATATTTAACTCACAAAGGCGGAAAATAGTCATAAATAAAATGTACAAGAAAAAGTCATTCTATATGATTGTAAACAGTTTTGTTCTGCAGGAATTAGGCGTTTTCCATCACAAAAGACACTAAAAGAAAAAATGGGTGATGAAAATGCTTGTTTTTAAAGATGAAAATACTTAATAATAATCCTTGCATTTGACACAGTACCTTCTCACGTCATCAAAATGTTTCAAAGCCCTTCAACTGGTTTACTGCAAATTGTCATGACCGCTTATTTGTCGGCAAACGTAACAACCAATTTGTGCACAACAATGTCTCGCAAACAGCCATGAAGTGAATGCCCAATTTTATCTGGGGGATCATTTCGGCCAATGTCATTGAAATACGCACTGATGCCTTCTTTACATTTAGACTTCAAAGCACTCCTTGCTCCTTGGTTCACCATTCAAAAGCTCAGCATTCAACCTTCTAAATTTAAAACCTACATAAATTTAAGTTGAGAAGCTCCCTTCTCTTTCCAAATAGTGCCATGGTTCTTTAATGTTCACCTGAACAGGCAGGTAGGACCTCAATTTAATACAACTCAACATCCTGTTTGCGTCATTCATTGCTGCCTCACACATTGTTTTGATGTGTTGAGCAATGGGTCAACTAACATTCCTAGAACTCTTTCAACTTCTGTCCCATCCACAAAGTACACCCGTGCTATCCAGCCCAGTGGATGATTTCATCCAGGCCACGAACACAGTTGCACTGTGTGTCCATAGCCCAGGCTTGGCCTAATCCAGCGGGAAAATTATGGCGCGAGGTGCTAGTTAGCAGTAGGACCTGTCAATCACTTTCAAACTGCTAACATGAGAGAGAGACACACAGTCAGAGAGAGACGGATAGAAACAAACACATTCAGACAAAAAGAGAGACACAGACAGAAGGAGATGCAGAGACACAGAGAGGGCACAAACAAAAAGACACAGAGAGATACTCACACATACACACACACACAGACAGACAGACAGAGTGAAGCACACATACAGAGAGAGAGATTCAGAGACATGCAAAGGGAGAGAGAAAGATACACACACATACACATGCACAGATACAGAGAGAGAAATACAGAGTCACTGAAAGATAGAGATACGGAGACACACAGACAGAGAAAGTTACACTCAGACAGAGAGACAGATCCACACACAGGCAGAGACAGTTACACTCAGACAGAGACAGATTATAATAATAATCTAATGGCGCACATTATTATCTGTCCCACAAACCGTTGTGGATTGAGTAACCAATTTTTTTAAAAAACATCTGGAAGGATCATTAACCCCGGGAAGCGATCCACCAATCGACGAACGACCAGGTTCCTACTTACTGCTAGGTAAACAGCGGCCCATATAAAATAATGCATATATATTTTACAATATAGATACAGAAACAAACAGAAGCAGACAGACAAATACAGCGGCACACTCAGACAGAGAGAGGGGGATACAGAGACACATGCAGACATGTCAGTGCATTTCACAGGCATAGAGTGTAGGGAAATACACATGCAGAGGCAGCAACATACGCACACACACACACACACACACACAGACAGATTCAGAGACGCACAGAAACAGATACCTCGTCACTGGCTGTAGTTTTGAAAAAAAATGGTATGAACATTTACATCGACCATTTAAAGTTTGCACTGTAACTAAAATATAGTGAAATTAAGTGATACAATTACACAATTTAAAACAGGATTTGTATACGATTCTTAATGATTGATTGTTTTTTGAAAGGGAAACACAAATATGGCCCGCGGGCGATTCTCAAATCCGGCATCCAGCCCTCAGCAGCCAAAAAGGTTGGATCATCCTGAAATAGACTCGATCCTAAATCGTGGGAAATGCAATGACACGAAAAGCCTGTTTCCGTGCTGTAATACGCTATGTAATACCGCAACTTGTTTGTTGGAAAGCTTTTTAAAATCTGGTTTTGTTTTGCAAAATGTACATCTGCATTCCAAAAACCTTACCTGTAACAAAAAGTCGAGTTCCACGGCTTTTGACCTCTGTAAGTGAAGGATGGTAGATAACACCGCAGTGATACACTCCCATGTCAGTAACTTCAAGGTCTTGGATCTTTAACAAGCTGTGGAAATCGGATCCATTGCTACTAAACACAGAGAATCGACCCCCTGGTGTTTCAGTAATATTAATTCATTTCTGTAGTACAGCATCTTCATCTTTAATAATGTACCAATAAAAACTGGGCTTTTCTATTATTTTGGAACCATCGAGTTGGAGATTGCAGTTAAGCTCAATCGTCAGGTGGCTGTGTGCATAAACCTCGGAGGGAAATTGCAGAAGCCTTAATCCAGCTGCACCACCTACTAGAAAAGAGTTCCATTCAGACACAGATCTTTGATCAAATTGTAAATCTTGCATACATTTCAAGTGTATTAACATACAGGACTATGGTTATTAATATATATTATTATAATAATAATCCTTGAAACATAATCGTTGTCAAAACATCTCACAATTTAATCTGGAGTACAGTGACTATTTATAGCAAACGTTTGAAATGTAATAATAATGTTGTTAAATGCTCCATATCTGTACTGGTGAAAAGTTGAATTCTGCACGATTTGTAACTGAGTGAAAACATTATCAACATAGAAATCATCATTAGGATTCCTCAACTGCACCAAACAACGCCCTAGATGTCCAACATTGGGGCCAAACTGGTGGTGAGAGTTCCTGTAGAATATTTTTACTTGCACCACTTCCTTCCTTTTAACCAATACAAAAAAAAAGTTGACTTCATCCGATTTTCTCTTTTTGTGCCTTCAGCAAAAAAATAATTGCTCATTTACTGCAGGACACAATTACTTAAAACTATATGGAATGAGATTTAATTCTCTGAATTACCCCTTTCATTCTCCCTTCTGTTTCCCACAACGCATTCACTTCCCTTTACCTCCTTTTCTCGATGTGCGACACCATCTTTGTTTAGTGCTTTGAGATGTTATCTTGTGTAAAGGGCACTCTTCAAATGCAAGTAGTTATTAATGTTGAAATAACGAAGAAAAACACAATTTCACAAACTTTCCACTGTGCTGTTCAATCTCATTTAATTTGACTGCTTATAGGGTTAACAATGTGAAACCTGATTCCCCATCAACTGAACAGAGAAGGTTAAAGCGTTGACCTGACAGAGGTCTTTATTATGAAGGCTTCATTGACCAGTGGGAATCTAATCAGTACCAAGCGACTACAAAATTACGATAAGCACAAAAAATATTAAACACAAAGTAGAAAAAAAATCAGCTTTACCTCCCAATACCAGTATCCTTAAGCAGTAAATACTCTGACATGTGGGATCGGAGTTTTGTTGTGAATCTCCCCTCAGATCCACTAAAATGCAACGTCTGCACAAGAGTTGAAGTCAAAGTTTCTTGAGGTGCAATCTTATTCGGGTAAGTATTCACTCCCAATACAACAATAATATTACATTTGTATAGCGCTTTTCACGTTGGGAGGATGTCCCAAGGTGCTGGAAAGACAGAGTTACGGACCCAAGCTGAGGGTCAGGGTGGAGGAAGGGGGAGGGCAGGGGGGGAAGCAGGAAGATCGTAAGCACGGTTGAAGAGGAGGGTTTTGAGGTGGGTCTTCAAGGTGGCGAGTGAGGGGGCGGAGGGAGCGAACAGGGTGGTAGGGGTTTAGGAGGTCGGCGAGGTAGGGGGGGAGCAAGACCATGGAGGGTTTTGAAGGTGAGGACCAGGATCTTGAACTGTACCCTCTGTGTGATGGGAAGCCAGTGGAGTTGGGCAAGGATGGGGTTGATAGGGTCGCGGAGCCTGGTGCGGGAGAGGACATGAGCTGCAGAGTTCTGGATGATCTGCAGCCTGTGGAGGGAGGAGTTGGGGAGGCCGACAAGCAGTGAGTTTGCACAGTCGAGCCTCGGTATAATGAAGGCGTATAAGGGTATCAGCGGCCTGCAGTGTGAGACAATGTCAGAGCCGGGCGACCCCACAGAGACCTTCAAGTTACAGTATTAATTCAACAGATTGTCTCAATTTATAATTCTGTGGAGTCCTGTAGCTCAGTGGTTAGAGCACTCGCTTTGCGAGCGAGAGACCTGAGTTCAATTCCAGGCAGAGGGCGAAACCTTGGGCAAGTTTCCTTACTCCACACAGAGCCTAATAATAATCCCTCCAAAAACCAAAAACAATGATAAAAATTGGTCATTTTCAATCTCCAACTGTTTGTGGGACATTGCTGTGCGCAATTGGCTGCTGCGTTCACCCACAAATATACAGTCAATTCACTTTACAGTGTGTTCTGTGAAGCGCTTTGGGACGTCCTCCCGACGTGAAAAGCGCTATTTCAAATGCAAGGATTATTATTACTACAAGGCACTAATATTAACAGTGATTCTTGTATCTGGGAAATTTTTGAAACAACAACTCGTTCCAGGACCTTGGAGAGGAAAGGGAGGTTGGAGATGCGGTGGTAGTTAGGGATAAGAGAAGGGCCCAGGGAGAGTTTTTTTTAAGGATAGGAGTGATGACTGCGGTTTTTAAATTGGTGGGAACAGTACCAGAGGACGGGGAGAGGTTAACAACATCAGTGAGTAGAGGGGCAAGGAGGTGGAGCTGGGAGGTAAGGAGAGGGTTAGGGATGGGGTCGAGGGAGCAGGTGGTGGTGATGAGAGCGGAGGAGATGGGTTCAAAGGTGTAGAGGGAGGGGTGGGTAGGGGCTGAGGTGGGGGAGGACATGGGGCCAGATTAGCAGATACAGTGGCAGAGGCAGCTGAACGGATTCCCTCGACTTTGGATGCGAGGAAGTCCAGCATTGCCTCGCAGTTGGCATTTGAGGTGAGGATGGGTGAGGTGTGAGAGGTTGGGCAGAGGAGTCAGTTTGTGATGGAGAAGAGGAGCCAGGGGTCGTCCTTAGCCTCCAAGATTGTCTTGGGAGTAGAATGACGATTTGGCGAAGGTGAGGGCAGAATGGTAGGATTTGACATGGTCCAGCCAAATCTGCCGGTGGACAGTTAGGTTTGATTTAAGCCAGGTGCACTCAGCGGAACTGCCTGGGCTTTAGGGGAGCAGAGCTGGCTGGTGTACCAAGGTGATTTGCATGAGTAGAAGACGGTTCGGGAAGAGAGGGGAGCGAGGGAATCGAGATTGGAGAAGGGTGACCAAGGAGGTTAGGTCATTGCGGGAGGACGTCCAGAGGGGAAGGCGTTCAGATGACTCCAAGACAGCCGAGGTGGGGGGGGGTGGGATTTTTTTATTCCAGGGGCAGTATGAGATGTAGGTGGGTTGGGTGGCGGAGGGGGGAGGGATTGAGGAGTTAAGGGAGATGAAGTGATGGTCCGAGATCACTTTGTCGATGATGGTGAGGTCCGAGACGGTGAGGCCCCGAGCGATCATCAGGTCGAGGGGGTGACCGGGGACGTGGGTGGCGGAGTGGATGCGGAGGGAGAGATTGAGGGAGGAGATAAGGGAGGAAAAGTCACAGAAGTAGAGCAGGATACAATCCTCCTGTTCTTTTTCTTCACCTCCCAGTACAAAGAGTCCCTTGGAACACGTTCTCAAAATAATCAGCATTGACCGACTCAAGAAATTTTCCGGCTTCTCCAATTCCAATGTCATATAATTAAAAGGAAGTTCACAACAGCATCAGCCTGTGTAAAGTTCCACTATCCACGCTGACTGAACAACCAGTTACTGCAAATTACAATTACCATTTTGCAGCAAGGCTGACTTTTCAGAAACAATGTGAGGCTTGCAGTTACTTCCCCCCACCACGCCACCCGCAGCTTTTTCAAATTGTTAGAGAGCCACAGTCGTGACCAGGCTACGGTATAAACTGCCATTTACGGGTCCAGCACATTCTGAATTTTCAGACAGCTTCCCGCAGCAGGACCAGTGTGGCCGTCCAGGGTGACCTTTGTGACCATGTCCGCAGCCTTGATACCCACCTGACAATAAAAAAATAAGAGAGAATTTCACAGTGTGCTAGAGATGAAGCATTGGAGTCCTGTAGCTCAGTGGTTAGAGCACTCGCTTTGCAAGCGAGAGACCCGAGTTCAATTCCAGGCAGAGGGCGAAACCTTGGGCAAGTTTCCTTCCTCCACATAGAGCCTAATAATAATCCCTCCAAAACAAAACAATAATAAATTGGTCATTTTCAATCTACGCCTGTTTGTGGGACACTGCTGTGCGCAATTGGCTGCCGAGTTCGCCCACAAATGTACAGTCAATTCACTTTACAGTATATTCTGTGAAGCGCTTTGAGACGTCTAGAAGACTTGAAAAGCGCTATATCAAATGCAAGGGTTATTATTATTATGCTCATCTACCTTTTTTGAATGTGGTTACGGTCACCTCCCCCCTCCCTCTCCCCCTGGCTCAGGGTCAGACTCCACGACTGTCAAGCGCTCCGGGACAGTACCTCGCTTGAAGGGAGCTCCATAAATGCAAGTTGTTGTTGAGTTTCTAACAAAATAAATCCTTCTGTTCTGCTCACCTAACATTGTGCCCCCACAGCCACAACGAACATCCTTTTGCCCACCGCTGGAACAGAATGTGCAGCAGTGAAAGGCCCCAGTGTGCTTACGGAATTTACTTTTTACTGTCAGGTTGAATGGAGATCCCTGGAAAACAACAGTGAGCTATTAACATTATTTTGGTTTAATTCAGCTGGGAGTCCAACACATGCAGAAAACCATCACCATGCTTCAGAGTATCCAAACCAAATTGAGAGTTCCATATATGTCACCCACACACGAGAATTCCCATGTCTGAAATGGAAGGAACACCATCCCCTCTTACCTAATTCCAGAGAGTATTGGGCCCAGGTTGGCAAGAGCCAAAGTTTGTGGATGCCAGAGTGTGCGCTGGAGCACTGCTAGGATTAAATCCGTTAAAGCAAAGCTTACCATTGAAAGTCATGTAAGGGAAGTATCCCACTGCTTGTCCAGCTAGGACTACCCTATCCATTAGGGTTTGGGCTTGCGGGTTTAACAAGAGCTGAGTAGGAACAATCCTCCGGGCTCCAGTGACCGATCTGCTCTGAAGAAGGCTTATTATAAGTCAGCTAGGTGGTCTGTCATCAGCCTTGCCCTGGAGTACTGCATACCCAGCTGATTCATGAACTGGACTACTGAGACCGCCACAAAGGACTGGCTTGGTTTTGACATCTGTCGTCAAGCACACCTACTTGAGTCAGCTCAGTTCCGAGAAGACAATGCCTCAAATAAAACAAATTAGTCATTGACTCCTTGGCTCTATTTCAACAAAATACACAATTTATAAACTTCCTCTTGATTTCTCAGTACTAAAGAACTGAGGGTGAAAGCACAAAACATAGTGGAGAAGTGAAAATAGCAGACAAACACTGATTGGGAGGGATAAATGTCTATGCTGGTTGTCTGCATCGTCAGCAATACTTTTCACGTGTCGATGATACTAATTCACTCTCGGCACATCCATGCAAAATGGTCAAAATACAAATTACATTTTAGGTTAAATACAGAGACAAGGCTTTTTAATCTTATCTCATCAGAAATGACCATGTACCCTTGATCGCATGTGGTTTAATAATTTATGCCGTGAAACTTCAAGCAACAAACTGGTTCACCCTTTTGAGCCCCTTTTTTTTTCACAAACCAAACACTTGTCTGCCAGACTCACCTCCACATGCTGCCCTTTTACATGGACCCACACCGTGTGTGGTCCTGGCTCCTGGGGAGTGTAAGTGATGCAGTAAGTCCCATCATGATTATCTTCCACCGTTGGCTTGACAACACTGTGGGAAATAATAAGCCTTTACAAATTGCAATAGCTCATGGCAGCAAAACCAAACTAACTAAGAACTGAACACATTTATATGAACCAAAAGTTTCTATAGTTCTACAGGATATTAGGCTAGATGAGTAACCAATGGTGAGAAGTCAGTAGGAACTGTGAATTTTGGATAGAATGTCAAAGATAAAAGTACAGTTTTAGCCTCAACAAAACCAGAGAAACAATGAAAATGCTCAATAAGTCAGTTTTATTCCCAATCAAAAAAACTGGTACTTTTAATACAACAGCGGCATTAAAGGGAATCAATTCTCTATGTTTACAAACACCCTCTAATAACAAGATGTAGGTTTACTTTTTCATATTGACTGTACTTGGCACCCCATTCAAAGTATTTGTTTGAATGGCAAAGATCAAAACACATGAACAAAACAGGCTGCATGGATTCAAAAGAACAGAGAATTCTCACAACCAAATATTTGCTAACTGGCTGTTCCATTCTTTGCAGCTTTGTGAAAAACTGAACTTCAAAAAAATAAAATTTCTGAGAGTGACTAAAAACTTGGGTTTGTAACAATGAGATCCTACAATAGTATACCGGTAATTTACATCACAAGTAAGGATGAGACGTTAAACCAAGATCCTGACTGGCTATTTGTGGGACATTGCTATGCTCAATTGTGCTTTTGCATTCGCTTACAAATACAGTCGCTTCATTTCACAGTAAATCCTGTGAGGCACTTTGAGACCTTTTGACATATGGCCCTACATCATATGTAAGGATTATTATTTATAATTAAGGGTCGTCTTTCCACTCCTGACTCTCTCAGGTCCCAATCTTCCCTTGCCACCCAGTTCGGGTACCCTGTCAGCGGGGTAAAATTATATATGAGCTTTGAGAGGTCCTCCTGAAGTGAAAGGGTTGTACGATAATAAATTTTTCATAGCTAATAATGCAGCTAGCAATTGTCAAGAGCAATCGTTCCATTAACTCTTACACAAGTAACCCACCGGTCTTTGCTGCTCTTGTTGAAGATGCTAACCCGAACAGATTCTCCTCCTCTGCCCATCTGCTGTCCTGATTGATCATTACAGACCAGTGTGAACGCAGTCAGCCTGTCTTGTCGGCCAACATGGAGGCCTGGATGTTAACAAATGAAAGTAGCATAATATTAAACTATATATAAGGCAAGGTGGTGTTTCGAGAAATACTCCACAAACACTGTAAAATAATAATAATTTAAAATTTATAATTATTATTTTATTTAATATAGCAACTATAATGTCAAAACATTTCACAAATATAACTGTAGTGCTGCGACTGTGCATTTGTAGACAAATCTGGCAGCTAATTTGGATACAATAATGTCCCACAAACAGCCAGGAGGTGAATGACCAATTTATATACTCCAATGCATCATTGCCTATCCTCTCCTCCAATTCCAAATATGAGATGATGGACATCTTCAAGTCCAAAAATGAGGGGATCCACTCTGCTGCCTCAGCCCTTTGAACCACCAACCCCTCCCTAGGTCCCCTCCGGTTCCCACCTATCCCTTCCTCCACCCTTTTGACCCAGTCACCCAATGTTCTCTCACCTCCATCAATTACCAAATGAAACCCACCACCTGCTCCCTTGATCCATCCCTACTCCGCTAATATCTCCCAGCTCCACCTCCTTTCCTCATCATTTACAGACATCGTGAACCTCTTTGTGTTTACTGGCACCATTCCAATCTCCTTAAAGACAGAAGACAAGTCTCTCTTCTCAAACTACTGACCGATCTCCAACCTTTCCTTTCCAAGATCTACGAACGAGTTGTTGCTTCTCAGCTTCTCTCTTTCCTCTCCCACCACTTCCTGTTTGAACCTCTCTAATCTGGTTTCTGCCCATAGAACAGACACAAGAACAACGAGTATTTATATAGCACCCTTCACGCCAGACGGTGTCTCGGAGACAGCCTTAGTCAGTTACAAATGACATTCTGTCTATCTATGACTGGGGCTCTCTCTGTTTCCTTGTCCTTCTTTATCGCTCTGTTGCCTTTGACACTGTTGACCACTTTATTCATCCAGTCTGTCACTAGTGTGAGAAATAAAACCAGGCAGTTTGACATAAGTGTGAAGTAAAACCATAGTGGTCACTCTCGGCTGACATCAAAAAGACTGATGCTCTCTTGCTTGGCTCCCATCAGCATCTCCCCACCTCAGGCGCTGACAACATAACTGTTCATGAATGCATTCTCCGCCTTGCTGAACCAGTACGAACCTTGGTGTCTTGTTTAACATTTTTTTAGGGTCAGGCCTTCAGTCTTTCTGCCCCCAGCCTCTGGAATTGTGTCTCAGAGTCCCTCCTTCAAGGCCCATCTAAAGATATTCCGTTTCAACCATGCCTTTGGTCATCTTCCCTCTTCCACTCCATGCCCTCCACCCTTCTCTGATCCCAACCTATAGCTTGGGTGCAAAACCCTCATTGTCTCATGCCTTGGGACATGAAAGACACAATATAATTGCAATTTTGTTGTTGTTCGGCCAGGTTAATAATTCACAGGCAACAGATGAAGGTTGGAATGTAAACAACAATCTGAGCAGTAATATTCTTGCTGGGCTGTCTTGTCCGGCTAGCCGGTGTTTTAGTATATCAATTTTCCCTAGCTGAAAAGAATACAGCATAAAGAAGTATAATTTTACACCACGAGATGAATTTCCAGCTAAGTATAAGGCTCAATAAGGAACCACAAAATAGACTAATGAATACAACAACAACAAGATTACATTTGTATAGCGCCTTTCATGTCGGGAGGGCATCCCAAGGCGCTGTTAAGGAAAGAGCATGTGGAAAAATAACAGAATGGATAGGAAACTGGCTGCAAAACTGAAAACAGAGAGCAGGGGTAAAGGGTAGGGTACAAGGATCGGTATTGGGACCACTGTTGTTCATAATATACATTAATGATTTGGATTCGGGAATCAGCAGTACAATTTCAAAATTTGCGGATGACACCAAATTGGGTGGAATAGTTAATACCAGAGGAGGAATGCAACAAATTACAGCAAGACATTAATAAACTTGCTGAGTGGGCATTTAAATGGCAAATGCATTTCCATGTAGAAAAGTGTGAAGTTACATTTTGGTAGAAGGAATACGGAAGTCACATACATCCTGGAAAATAAAAACCTAAATGAGGAGCAAAGGGATCTAGGGGTACACATACACAATTCACTAAAAGTAGCAACGCAGCTTAATAAGGCCATAAAAAAAGCAAACCAGATATTTGTGGAGTCCTGTAGCTCAGTGGTTAGAGCACTCACTTTACAAGCGAGAGACCTGAGTTCAATTCCAGGCAGAGGGCGAAACCTTGGGCAAGTTTCCTTACTCCACACAGAGCCTAATAATAATCCCTCCAAAACCAAAAACAATAATAAATTGGTCATTTTCAATCTACGACTGTTCGTGGGACATTGCTGTGCGCAATTGGCTGCCGGGTTCGCTACAAATATACAGTCAATTCACTTTACAGTGTGTTCTGTGAAGCGCTTTGGGACGTCCTCCCGACGTGAAAAACGCTATATCAAATGCAAGGATTATTATTATTATTGGGGCTCATTTCTGGAGGGATAGAAATGAAAACCAGGGAAGTTACAATAAACCTCTATAGAACCTCGGTTAGACCACACTTAGGATATTGTGTGCAGTTCTGGTCCCCACATTATAGAAGGGTTGTAGAGGTACTGGAGAGGGTGCAAAGGAGATTTGCAAGGATGATCCCAGAACTGAGAAGTTATACCTATCAGGAAAGGCTGAACATACTTGGACTCTTGAAAAGAGGGTAAGGGGTGACCTGATAGAGGTCTTTAAAATGATGAAAGGTTTTGATAGGGTAGACATAGGGAAGATGCTCCCACTTGTGAGGGATACCAAACCCCGGGGCTATCAATATAAAATAGTCACAAATAGATCAAATAGGGAAGTTAGAAGAAATTTCTTCAAAACAAGTGTGGGAATGTGGAACATGCTACAAGGAATTGTTGAGGCAAATAGCATAGATGTAATTAAGAGAAAGCTGTATAGGTACATGAGGGAGAAAGGAATAGAAGGTTATGCTTGAAGGCTTAGTTGAGGAAGGGCAGGAGGAGGCTCATGTGGAGCATAAACACCGGCATAGACCAGTTGGGCCGAACGACCCGTTTCTGTGCTGTATATTCCAATGTATATTAAACCAGATGGACTTTAAAGATCCCTTGGCACTCTTTGAAAAGAGAAGGGAGTTGCTCCCAGTGCCCTGGCCAACAATGCTCCAGATAAATGTATTTTTCACCTCATGGTTGTTTGTGGGACATTGCTGTGCACAAATCGGCTCCCATATCTGCCTACAAATACACAGTCATTACACTTTCTAGCTAACTTTGAAAGAGCTTAGAGACCTTCTCAGCACGTTATCAAACTATTCTGCACTTGAAGACTCATTCTGGTCTTTTTAGCTCACCTTCCCCCTGAAGAACACACTTGTTTGGATCAACTGCCTTTGTGACAATAACTCCAAACACTTCAAGCCCGTTGCACTGTGCTGCCCTCTCCTGAGGTTCGAATCGTATTGCATCGTCCTCTCCTGGGCGAGTACTGTAACTGATCTGGTGTAGCTGCTTCAGCCGTTTCACCACCACATGCTTGGTCAGTAGGATCTCCACGTGGGAGCCACTGGTCAGCAGGTGCTCTGTGAAATCCACACCAGTCTTCACATCCGAGAACATCTGCTCCAACTGGATCTGCTGCAAATGCAGGGAATTCTCCTTGTGAATTTTCAGCTCTTCCAACTCTTTCAAAAGTCTACCTTGATGCGCCTCCAAAGCCTTGATGTAATACTCTGTGAACGTTTTAATTTCTTCGGCTATTACTTTGGTCCGCTCTCGCACTTGCAGCTTGGCTCTGCCGATGTCACGTAACGTCTCCTGCAGTTGCCTGACGTGCGGTTGTGTTTGTTTGAGCAACTCTCGAATAAAATCGCCATGCTTGTTGATAACGTTAGCAATGAAATCACAGCGGTGGTCACGATGTTCCACCATACAACAATCCCGGCACACCAGACGATCGCACGTCTCGCAAAACAGCCGTAGTTCCTCTGCTGGGTGAAATGGGCAAAGCACGGGCTTAGAAATCCTTCCCTTGCCACATTTCAGATCCCTCAGGGCCACTGTAACATGGGAAGCAGTTTTTCTCTGCCTTCTGGAGGAGGAATACATAACAAGAAAAGGTTAATATATTCATAATCATGGCAGTACAAGACAAGCATAGTTCCTATAATTATTGGTGCAACTGGGACCGTTAATAAGACAATTCAGAAATAGCTTGACAGATACCCAGTGCACAAAATGTGCACTTCCTGCAGAAAGTTCAATTACTAAGAAAAGTAACAGTTATTCAAGTGTAACATGGCAGTATTTTTGTTCTGGCTGACCCTCACAACAACATAATAATAATATTCACTGGACAATTTGTAAACATCAACTAGCAAAAGTTACATCGAGAAACAACATCACAATAATCTGGGATTCAGATTACAGAACAGGACAATCTGCTAGAACAGATCATACACTATCATAAAAAAAATCAAATAGATTGTACATGTAGTTAGCGAATGTGTTAGCGTCCAGAGGGACTTGGGTGTCCTTGTACACCAATCACAGAAAGTTAGTCTGCAGGTGCAGCAAGGAATTAGGAAGGCGAACGGTATGTTAGCATTCATTATGAAAGGATTAGAGTATAAGAGTAGGGAAGTCTTGCTGCAACTGTATAGGGCCCTGGTGAGACCACACCTGGAATACTGTGTCCAGTTTTGGTCTCCTCATTTAAGGAAGGACGTACTTGCTTTGGAGGGGGTGCAGCGTAGATTTACTAGGTTAGTACCAAGGACGAAGGGGTTGAGTTGCGAGGATAGGCTGACCAACTTGGTCCTATATTCTCTAGAATATAGAAGAATTAGAGGGGATCTTATAGAAACCTATAAGATCATCAAAGGGTGTGATAGAGTAGATAGTGGGAGATTGTTTCCCCTGGTTGGAGAAACTAAAACCAGAGGTCACAACCTTAAAATCAGAGGCCAGCACTTTCGCACTGAGTTGAGGAAGAACTTCTTCACTCAAAGGGCGGTGAATGTATGGAACTCACTGCCCCAAAGGGCTGTTGATGCTTAGTCCTTGAACAAATCCAAGACTGAGATAGATAAGATTTCTTATTGCAAAAGGAATTAAGGGATATGGGGATAAGGCAGGGTCAGGTTATTAGCTGGAGTTAGATTAGAAGATCAGCCATGATTGAATAGCGGGGCAGGCTTGAAGGGCCCAATGACCTACTCCTGCTCCTACATGTTATGTTATGTAGTACTATCGATTTGGCTATCCCAAGTGATAATGCAAAATGCAAGGAACTAGAGAAAATCAGGAAACATATCAATCTATAAATTGAATGTGCACTTATGTGGCAATGTAAAACAAACATAGTTCCTATAGTCATCAGTGCAATTGGGATTAAGACTATTCAAAAATGGCTTGACAAAATACTCGGTGAACAAAATATCAATCTCCTTTAAACTATAACATAATGAGAATATTAACAATAAAATCGCAAAGTTGACCATAGTAGTGCTGATTTCAAAGTGGTGCACAAGGTATGTCAGCCTGACTATTATTGGCCGTTCCCTCTCCCGCGCTCTCCATGGTCATGTTGTTGAAATCAAAACTTAATTCACTGTCTCGTCTCAAATTTATTCAACTTCACCACTGTGAAATGCCTCTCAGCTCCCTCACCTTTCACTTTTTTATATAATTTACAGATTACTAAATTCCAAACGTGACAAAAACCAACTACTTCACTCACTGAGTTTCTGCTTTCTATATTGCTGGTTGTTGTGTTAATGGACCTTGACCCTTCATCCAGCCTCTGAACCTAAAGATGTGCAGTACCAGCAGCACAGGTGATGACAACATGGATGAGATCACTTTCCTAATACGTATACTACACTACAATCATTAATCTGTGTGTAAATCAAACAAACACCATAAAAACCAATTAGAGAAAGTTATTGAGCAAAAGTATAAAGACAGGCTAAAAGTATTAGTCCAATCATCGTGTTTCACTGCCCGTCACGACTTAATTTACTTTGCAGTTGCAAAAAAAAAGGGGAAATGCAATCTGATGCCCCTTCCAAACAGTACCTTACCTGTGTGCTTTGGAACAGAAGTCACAGAGATTTACACAACACATGTCACATCTTCTTTCAGCATCCCCATCATTACACAGATCACAGACCAGCCCAGAATCAGCTCTCTGTATGCGTTCCAGTAAGACCTCATTGAGAATCAACTGGTTGCTGGTCAATGCTTCCACTCCAGCAACTGGTAAATCCACTTCACAATCACAGACTGGGCACAGGATGACAGCTTCAGGTCCACAATGGTCCACTGAGACACCAGGTCCACGATCATCCTCCCTCTGAGCCCTGGGAATAGAGAACTGCTTCAAGCCCCTGACACACTCCAGGCACAGTGTGTGAAGACAGGGTAAGATCCTCGGATCTCTGTAGAGATGATTACAAACTGAACACTTGGTCCCACAGCTGCCTGAAGCTTCTTCAACATTGGAAGAGAGTGGAAATGTCTTACCAGAGGCAGTTTGTGACTTGTCCTCAGTTCCTGACATTTTGGAAACCTCCACCTCACAATGCCACTAACAACAACAACAACAACAACAAGATTCCATTGAGAGAGCCTTTCACGTCGGGAGGACGTCCCAAGGCGCTGGACAGTTGGGTCAGGACCCGAGCATTGGGGGGGAAATGGTCAGGGTGAGGGGAGGGAAGGGAGGGAGCGAGGAGGGGGTAGAGAGTCGAGAGGGGAGCCGAAGGCACGGTCAAAAACTTAAGTTTGAGCAGATTCAGTTTGCTCAATTGTAACCGTTTACAAATTCCCTTAATACGTGTTTTTTTTTCCCCCTTCCAGACGCGTTCCTTCAGTCTGCTTCGTCCCTCTTAAAAAAAAATTAAAGATGTTGCATCTGAATCCTTCTTCATTTCATTTTTTTTAAAAAAAAAATCCCCTACCCCCGGACTCCAAAAATGCGTGGAATTTGCAACCCAAATCGCCTTTGAAGATATCTTTCAACTCCCCTGAAATCTCACACAACAGAGACATGAGAGAGACTTTCAAACCACACCCCAGTCAATTGTTTTCCCAAAATATTCACAGCAAAAAATGTCCCACTCGCCTCTCCCTGAGGGAGTGATTGCTCCAGAGTTCAGCTGCAGAAACATATTTTAGCCTCATTTTTTGAGTGTGAGTGAGTGAGTGTGTGTGTGTGAGTGAGTGAGTGAGTGTGTGTGTGTGTGAGTGTGTGTGTGTGAGAGTCAGTGAGTGTGTGTGTGAGTGAGTGAGTGAGTGAGTGAGTGTGTGTGTGTGAGTGAGTGAGTGAGTGTGAGAGTCAGTGAGTGTGTGTGTGTGAGAGTCAGTGAGTGTGTGTGTGTGTGTGAGTGAGTGAGTGTGAATGTGCATCAGAGACTGCAGACCCTCAGTGCCCCTGTGAACAGCTGCAGAGACCAAACCACTTGTAACACTCCCCACTGCCACTCCCAGTCCTGGCCACAATGTAGCCGCTCCCCTGATGGACGGCCCGGCCGCCCAATCGGCGGCCGCGCACTCACACCGCTCCAACCAATCGGGCGCCGGTAGGCGGGACCATGGGGGGAGGGCACGTGGGTGGGTGGGGGGGGGGGGGGGGGGGAGGAAAGCCGAGCGGAGCCGAGAGGATCCGAACTGAGCCCGAAGAGCAGTGCGGCGCGGGGGAGCACCTGCTGCCCCCAGAGCCCTGGAGGACCGGTGGCATTAATAGTAATAATAATAATAATAATAATCCTTGCATTTGATATAGCGCTTTTCACGTCGGGAGGACGTCCCAAAGCGCTTCACGGAACACACTGTAAAGTGAATTGACTGTATATTTGTGGGCGAACGCGGCGGCCAATTGTGCACAGCAATGTCCCACAAACAGTCGTAGATTGAAAATGACCAATTTATTATTGTTTTGGGTTTTGGAGGGATTATTATTAGGCTCTGTGTGGAGTAAGGAAACTTGCCCAAGGTTTCACCCTCTGCCTGGAATTGAACTCAGGTCTCTCGCTTCAAAGCGAGTGCTCTAACCACTGAGCTACAGGACTCCACCAATGATGCCCACTCCACTCCACTGTTCTTTTCTCTTCTTCAACCCACACCCGAGGCAGGGACTCGCGCCCAGACAGCTTTGTGAAGCTCTTTGAGATATTCCTCTCGCGTTAGAACGAACGATTCCGCTTTCGCCCGCAAACATGCAGTCGACTCGCTTTACCCATATAATAATAATAATAATCCTTGCATTTGATATAGCGCTTTTCACGTCGGGAGGACGTCCCAAAGCGCTTCACAGAACACACTGTAAAGTGAATTGACTGTATATTTGTGGGCGAACGCGGCGGCCAATTGCACACAGCAATGTCCCACAAACAGTCGTAGATTGAAAATGACCAATTTACTATTGTTTTGGGTTTTGGAGGGATTATTATTAGGCTCTGTGTGGAGTAAGGAAACTTGCCCAAGGTATCGCCCTCTGCCTGGAATTGAACTCAGGACTCTCACTTGCAAAGCGAGTGCTCTAACCACTGAGCTGCAGGACTCAACAAGTGGTATGTCAGCGCAGGAGATGCAATGCCTGCCCTTTCACCTCCTCCCATACAACAACAACAAAATTACATTTATAGAGCAGCTTCCAGGTCGGGAGGACGTCCCAAAGCGCTGACGTACCACTGTCCAGGACCCCAAACACAGAGTTCAAGTGAGACAGTGATTTACTACCACCAATGTAGTTTACTGCATTCGCTGCTCACGATGTGTCTCCTCTACAATGGGGAGATGAAACACAGATTGGGTGACCGATTTGCCGAACTCCTCCGTTCTGTCCGCAAGCACAACCCTGAGCTTCCGGTTTCTTGCCATTTCAACTTTCCCTCCCACTTGCACTCTGACCTTTCCATCCACCGTCTTCTACGTTGTTTCAAAAAGCCACAGCGCAAGTTTGAGTAACAGCACCTCATTTATCTGCTAGGGACCTTACAGCCCTCTGGCCTCAATATTGATTTCAACAATTTCAGACCATAACAGCTCACCTTCCCACTCCCCCTCTTCTGTGACCATTACCACATCATCTAAGTCCCAAACACACCTTTTCTCGCCCTCACCTGCCTGTTTTGTTGCAAGTTCTTTTTTCCCCCCACTTCTGTCCTGCAGTATTCACACCTCTATTCCCCCTCTTTGTTGCAATCCCCCCTTTGTTCAGCATCATTAACACCTCTTTAACCCATCATCCCCTGTCCTCTACCCCATTTTCTCCTTTGTCTTCCTTGCCCTGCCTCCCCCCTCCCCTCACTGTTAGCTCTTAAAAGCCTCTCCCTCCCAACTTGCCCAATGATTGTAGGGAGCAGGAAGGTTGGTAAGGTGGTAGTAGATCGAACTCCCTGTATAGAGGAGCAAGACCTCGGAGGTCTTTGAGAGGACGAGGATCTTAAACCCAATCTTCTGGAGGTTGGGGAGCCAGTGAACCCGGGTGAAACTCACAGAGCTTGGTGTGGGAGAGGACATGAGATGCACAGTTCTGAATAATCTGTATAAATGATATACATAACATTGTTTAATATAGGAATCAATCAAATCATTTTAATGTTGTGAAAATAATAATAAAAGATAATAATAATCCTTCCATTTGATGTAGCGTTTTTCACGTCTTCTAGACATCTCAAAGCGCTTCACAGAATATACTGTAAAGTGAATTGACTGTATAGTTGTGGGCAAAACGCGGCAGCCAATTGCGCACAGCAGTCTTCCACAGCAGTCGTGGATTGAAAATGACCAATTTATTATTGTTATTTATTATTGAAAAATAATTCAGAAACACTGAATGTTTGTAAATTTTCCTTATTTCTCCAACCAACACTATTCCCCTTCCACACAAGCCATCTTCCTCCTTTGAAAGATTGGTGACATGAGGAACAACTTTTCCATTCGTGCAGATAATTTTGTTTTAAAACAGGTTAAGTGATCTTGTAAGACACTTTACTAGATGACAATGTCTTTCAGAAAAGTACAGATTGCTAATATCACATCATATGCCTACTATGCACAAATGCTATCATCGATGCACTTTATAACTTTGTTTAATGGTGGTATAATCACACCTCTTAGAAGTGAAACATTGCAGTTACCATTTAGAAAAGTAGTTGTATATATTCGCAAAACATTGCAGTTACCATTTAGAAAAATAGTTGTATATATTCGCATTCTTGCAAATTGTTAAATTCGACAATAGCAAAGATCATAAGCCACCAGCCATAGTTAGTTCTGAAAGCTTATGCCACACTGGCAGACTTCTAAATGGTTAAAATCAGCATGAAGATCTTGTGGATCATATTTTGTTGCGCGTCTAAGCTTTTAAAAACATCATTAAAGAAAAGCAACCACAATTCAAAACAGCTACTCGTCTTTATTTCTATACAATGACTTCCTGTTTTTCAGCCTTTTTTTATGTTTTACATTATTGCTGCAGACATATCTTGAATTATGGCTTCACAGAAAACATGTAAATTACCAACAAATATGAGAACTGGTGTGCTGCAATACTACAGTAATACAGCACATTATTATTAAATGCTAATTGACAAAATGTTCTCATGAAAAATATCTTTTTTTGCATATTCTCAATTTGTCTATGTAACAACAACATTTCTCAACAGTTCTATTTTGTAAAGTACCACAAGATGTTTATTTTCAAAAGGAAGGCGTTATAACAATTCAAATCGCTATTAGTTTCACTCACTAAAGATTGCCATAAATATAACAATAATAAACAATCACTGAAATTACACTTTTGGCATAAAAATCTACCAAAATGTTACAGTGAGATAAACAAGTTAAAATTTCTAAATTGTGCAGTCAAGCTGCGCATTGTATAATATTCATAATAGTATTCTGCTCCAAGACATTGATGAAAAGTGATCAGATACCCTCCTCATCTTAGCAACCAGACAATAATGCTTACTATTTCTATTGTGAGATTTTGACTAGATCTCAATCTAGACCATAACCCAAAATTTCCCAGATATAAGAATCACTGTTAATATTCGTGCCTTGTGAATTACATGTTGAAACAATCAGTTGAATACTGTAACTCTGGTGGGTATACTGTAATAACACATTGCAGGCACATTAGCAATACAGATATAAGCATAGACAACATAGAGAGTAATACCAGGGTTACTAATAATACTAGCTTTCTTATACAGAGATTAACCTGAAAGAAGGCACAGAGGATGAAAGGTTTCATGTAAAATCTGTAGTTAAGAAACCGCCAAGTTTAGTTGTGGGTATGTGCATACCTGTCTCCATTCAATTGGGAACACGCCTTATTAATATAATCTGACAGTTTGCATTTGACCACCTTCATGTCTCTCATTGATCTCTTCTAAAGGAGATACATTTCTGGTCAGCAACCAAGCCAACACTTTTATTTCAACATCATGCGTGACTTTAGTAAGATGGTTTTTATTTTCTGTTTCTTAAGCCAAGGTAAGCAACAACGTTCACTCCAAATTTGTTGTAATTTTTTTCCCCACTCAGACCAATTGAATGATTACAGGTTAATCTTGACGTTTATTTTAGATGTTTATTGAGACATCTCAGGCGTGATATTGCCTATATCAAATGCAAGGATTATTATTTCTGCATTGTTATTTTGATTTACAGGGAGTGCTGTCGGTGTCAAAGTGCTTCAGGTCCCCTCATTGACCCTTCTCAGGGGGCAGCCAGCTCAGCTCAACTGCACTGTGGAATCCAGAGAGGAGCTGACATTTGTCAGATACTATTGGTATAGAACAAGAGACAATATTGCTGTTCAGAATAATAGATTGCCAACTTTCATCGATGAACCCTCTCGTATATCTAAATCTGAGAGTTCGCTTGTGTTTAGCGAGGTGATAGTGAATGATTCAGACACATATTACTGCTGGATCCTTGTAGAGGAACCTTCGCCCCGTAGAAACTTCACCGGGAATGGAACAGGCCTGAGGATCCAAGGTAATTATAAGCCAAGGACCAATGCTTGTAGATAGATATGTTATTTGTTAGCTATTGAGACCACCAAGTTTTACTAACAATAACCATTAAAGAGCCAATGCTTATATTTGGTAAAATGTGTTTGCAGACAGCGGAAAAATAGACAAAATGTAAAACTGCAGAAGTCTGGCACCAGAATAGGATGCGAGAAACACGAAAAACTGCACAAAACTCTACATTGAGGATTTTTTTTTTTTTTGCAGGAATGAATTCTTGTTTTATTTCAATTTCTTTGTAGACGTGGGTGAAAAAATGGAACACAAACAAGCTTTAGCTTTTCTTTCAAAAAAAACATAACATCAGTTAGTATTTGTTTGTGCTTTGGAGGTTTATTGATTCTGCATTTTTTTTCTTCATTCCATCTCACATTTGCGCAAATATAAACTTTCAACAGGCAGTTGGGCGATTGATTTCCAATGTATGATTTATTTAGCGAAACCCCAAATCAGTGTCTCAGCTGATCCAGAGAATGGGACCTCTGGAATTCAGACTCTGACCTGTGTGGCTGCGGGATTTTTCCCAAGAGATCTGAATGTTTCCTGGATGGTAGCGGGAGATGTACCGCATGAGACAGAGTCCGCATCTCTCACAGTGAACAGCGACGGGACCTTCACCATGAGCTCACGGCTGAGCCTCCAAATCCCTGACTGGCACCTGGGCTCTGCTGTCACCTGTCAGATTCAGCACATCACCCTCATCCCACCAGGTACAGAGAGGATCAGCTTCCCCCCCGGTAAGTCATTTCGCTTTACATTAAAGGGATTGCATTCTACTGTGCTCCATTCTGTCCCGAATTGCTATGACTATGAAGGAAGCTGACATAATGTATGTTCATGGTTCTACAATGGACCAAATCTGCTGTCCTAAATGTCTATTTATATAAATACATATTTATCAGCTCTCTCTCTCTCATACAATGAAGTCCAATGCGATACAAAGCAGGTGACATATCGTGTTTCAACTCACCACAAATATTGGTAGCGAATTTTAATAAAGCGTTTCATAAAGTATGTGGATAGCTCAGCTGGAAACACCACCACATTTCAAAAACGCGTTAAAAGACACGATATTTGAATTTGGTAAAACTTTTTACCAGATCGCAGAAAAATAGGCAGTTCAAACTGACCAGAACTTAAATCCTTACCCTTTTGAAATGAAGGGCGAATGCTGTAGATAACATATTCCTGGATCACAGGGTCCAGTGTTTTATTTTCCTGTGTCTAATCATGTTTTTGTGGGGAGGTGTTGATGTGTACAGATAGATCAATTGGATGATGTGCAGACTAAATATTTGCGAAGATTGTTGTGCCAGGTCAGGTTTCTAATTGTCTATGTGTTTCACATTTCACCCTAGTTAAGAGTTATGTGCTTCTCATCATACGCCTCACCATCTACTTTGTGCTTATGAGTATGTTATTGACGGCAGTGATATGTGGTTGGATGGTAAGTGACTGAACACATTCAGCAGGTTTCTATGTACTAATCATTGACATGATTGCTAAAATGGATTCTATTTTACTTCTTAGATCTGGCCCAAACTCACATGCCCAAATGGCAGCAATTAATCAACAAGAAGACAAAAACCAAGCAAACCATAGACGTTTTATATTAATTGCTTAGCTTTTTCCGATGGCGATTCGGGACAATACCCCGCGTGAAGAGTACTATAAAGGCAAGCTTTTGTTGTTGTTGATTCCTTAAAGATTTGTAGTGAGTTTCGCACTTCACTTTATGATCCGCTTGCAACTTACATTTAAAGGCTTTTACAAATGGCTTATTCAGATTTTCTATGTATAATAACTTCCAATGAAAAACAACACGTTGTGATACTATTGACTATTTGTAAGCATAACATGACCGTCAAACTGCCTATAGCATCAGGTCTCAAATTCACTCTCTACAGAATATGTAGGTTGTTCTTAAAGTGTTAGCGCACATAAGCACCAAACCGTATGACACATACACAAATTATATGGTCAATTTACTTTACAGTATATTCTGTGAAGCGCTTTGAGACATCTCAACGATGTGATAAGGACCTATATCAAATTCAAGGATTATTATTATTACACAGAAAGTATACCACATCAATATGTAAGCTGAACCAGTAATTTAAAAAATGCAAATAATTGCTGGCTTTTTATTTTAAAAGTGTGTGCATATGTGAATTTTTAATCAAGCAACATTTTTCGTTGTCTCTTGGTCAGTAAAAAAAGTTTTGCTCACACAATATAATCTCCACAATGTGATAAGGTGCTATATTAAATGCAAAGATTATTATACGGTCATTAATTCAACTTTCTTAAAAAAACAGCATCATGATATAATCAAGTGACAACCAAGCAATTGGAAGGGATTTGATGTACGCTTAAACACAGCCTGGGGTAAAGTGAGGTTATAAATATAAGATTCTGTTTATGTTAGCCAACTCAGAGGTCTAAAAGCCGACTCAAAGTGTCTCACCAATTGAGCTACGTGTTAGGTTTGAATGCCAGTGATAAGATTCAAACAATATACATCTCTAGCACCAGTGGCTCTTGGATCTATTGTTTGTCATGCTTGCATTGTGCTTTATTTGAAATCCCAATGCTACTTTTCTGGGTTACCTTAATTTTGCTGAGATTATATTTGTACTATGAACTGTCAGGATTAATTTTATAGGAACTATTAAATGGTTAAAGCTATGGTTTTACCTTCTTTTGCTTGAAACTCGCCCGCTGTGTCTTTTGAATGGACCATATGCTATGGCACTGGAAAATTCTGTACAGACAGCAGTGTGTCTTGTCAGATGTGTGCAGCTGAGTAAAATATTGTTTTCAAAGTTCAGCTATAATAGTTGCCTGCTGTGAAGATCTCTGCATAAATAAGGGGAACTTTTTCTAGCAAACAATACTAGCGGTGATAAGAGTGCTGAGTTTATAGAGGGGCGATGTGATGGTCTGTGACTTGCGGCACAGCTAATTCTTATTTATTGGCTTCATTACATTAACATCGTGTATTTACAATGGAAATCACCTACGTTACCCCACTGATATGAACAACTAATTAATTTGGTCAGTTGTTTGAGCTCTTGTCCACTTCAACATATATTGCATAGTACAGTAACACAATCTCACTGATGAGGTCAATCCCTCAGTTTGTTTGTTGGCCTTATTAGTGAGTTTCTACCATATTTCAGCTTTGTGTCAGTTATCTTTTGTAAACTGTTGTTAAATTCAGCACCACATTTTACAGTTTGCATGAAACTTGTTATTTAAAAGAAAAAGAAAACATTAACTTGGTCCAATTAAAGGAGACCCAGAGAATTGTAAGACAGTCAGAATCCATTCAACACATGTGTTTTCCACATTGGCGTTTGCTTCTTAGAAGCCAGTCATCCTAATCCCAAATATCATTTTTCCCTATCCCTTCCAATATTGTTCCTTGAACCTGTTTGTCTAATTTGTTTTCAAATACCCCTTAAAAACAAAAGCCACTGCATTCAATAGACATGGCTGCAAACTAGGCACTACATAAGTGAGCATTATTTTTCTCCCCCTTGCCTCACACTGGGCTGGTGTAAAATTGTGGCTAGCTCTCAACTTACATTATGATGGAAAGAATATATGGATCCATTCAATAAAAAGAAGATGCATTTGTATATGAACAACATGCACAGAAGGTCGATCAGCATCTGAAATAAAACAATAGATTATGGTGTGACCCAAGAAAGATCTGATAAAACTTTAAACTTTCGCTTTCCAGTGCTGGCTGACATGTTGTGAAATGCCAGCATTTTCTGTTCTTTTTATTCCTTGTTTACTTCACTTATTTCTTACAATGAAGGGAAAGTTTATAAAATAGTGTAAATGTAGTTTTACATTATTTCTGCTTTTTTCTTGTCACTGTCAAGTTACCAATTGTTTTTAAAGACTGCTTCACAAAAGGCGATTAGTGGAAAAGATTGTCTCAGTATTGGGAGATTATTACCGCTTGTTAAAATATCAACTACACTAGAACAACCATGCCCTTTATGTGCATATATGAAAGTTTCATTTTGCTAACCTGTGCCTCCAGTGATTTGTACACATACCATTGTTTACACTTATTTTTAGTGAAAAATTACCTGCCCTGTATGCAATCATTTAAAGAGATAGTGGATTTAAATTAGCTATTTTGTACACAACACTGGGTTATTATCTTCATGGGAAAGGCCAGTGGGGAGTGAAACACTTTCCATTTTGAGCAACAATTTTCAGCACCAAGACTTTCTAGCTCTCAGATGCAAAGTAAAACTCCCTTTGGTTTGCTCCAGCAAGATAACTGCCACCTTTATGTGGTGAATACAAAATTATTGAAACTCTGCTGAATTGGAGGCAATTCCAATTGCTGAAACTGCCTAAATCTATTTCATGTACGTCTTACGGGCACAAGACCTTTGTCTTGGTGTTGGGAATCACTCAGACCTACCCACTGCACCAACTAATCCTGTTCAAATACTCTCTCAATTCATGTCACTTTTCTTCAGCCCTCACAAGCAATGAATTTGCTTGAGAATTAACTTCAAAAGGATACAACCATTAAGTAGGTTAACTCCACTTAGTTTATCTGGTTGTGTTTTCAAATGTTTTTCATCTCTGAGGCAAGCGTTTGAATTCAGGCTAGAGTGCAGATGAAAGTCACTAAAGCTACTTTACTCTGCCCAAACTTCACTTGTTAGATGCTTGCTGGAGCAAGAGCTGTACATGCAGAACCGCACTGCTGATTCAGATCACAGCTATGGGTCCTTGTGGTTTTCACATTAGCACTGAGGTTTGTGCAGATCATGTTTGATAGGCCAACCAATTGGCTTAGCATTAGCTGCATGAATGTTATTGCCCAATATGGTAGGAATGTAACCCTCCTTGCAACAAACATACAAACATGTGGGAATGGATTAGTTGAAATCAGTTACAACAACAACAAAATTACATTTGTACAGTGCCTGTCACATCGGGAGGACGTTCCAAGGCACTGGACAGTCAGTGTTTCGGACCCAAGCTGGGGGTCGGGATCGGGGAGGGTGGAGGGCAGTGGGGGAAGGAGGATGATCGAAGGCACAGTCGAAGAGGGTCTAGAGGTAGGTCTTGAAATGGGTCTTGGAAGGAGGCAAGGGAGGGGGAGAGGTGGAAGGATTGCAGGATGGAGTTCCAGAGGATGGGGGTAGAGTGGCTGAAGGCTCGTCCACCAAGGGTGGGCCAGGCAAGGCTCGATCCCGCTGAGCAGGTAGGTTGGTAGGGGGTTAGGAGGTCACAAAGGTTGGGGAGTAAGGCTATGGAGGTCTTTGAAGGTGAGGACCAGGATCTTGAACTCTATGAACTGATGGGAAACCAGTGGAGTTGGGCAAGGATAGGGAGATAAGGTCAAGGGATTATCATCAGAATTGTGGAGTAAGGAAACTTTCCCAACGTTTCACCCTTCTGGGAATCAAACCCAGGTCTCTCGCTTGCAAGGCAAGTGCTCTAACCACAGAGCTACAGGACTCTACAGCTAGGATCTGAACCATTCAAGGACACAACCATGAAGGTTGAGGTGAGAAACCCAATCGGAGGGGTTCGTGAAGGGAGAGGCAGGAGAGGAAGGAGCGAAACTGAGAAGCAACGACTCATTCCAGGACCCTGGAAAGAAAAGGGAGGTTGGAGATGGGGTAGTAGTTTGAGAGCAGGGATGCGTCCAGGGACTGGGAAAGTAATTAACATGGCTGGCCCTTCATGGAGATTAACGCACAGCCAAATTTAGGATGGGAAAGAAAACATACTAACACGCGAAAGGGAAAAAATGTTGAACTGTTCTACTTGATGTGACTCCAAATGGGGTTCAGTTTGGCTTAACTGGTAGTACTCTTACCTTTCATTAAAATGATGGGGTTTAAAACCTGAAGCCGGGACAGTAACTCATAATCTAGGCTGAAACTCCATTGTAGTACAGCACAAAAGGGAGCCCTACATTGTTGAATGTGCTATCCTTTGGAAGACTTTACACCAAGATTTTAAAATCATCTGATGGTTCAGATAAGATGGACTTTAAAGACCATGTGCTCCTATTTCAAAGAGCAGTACATGCTCCTAGTCCAATCTGTTTCGCCCACAAAAGTCACTATATGTTACAGTGTATCCTGTGAAGCTCTTTGAGACGTCTCCATGACGTGATAAGGCGCTATATCAAATGTAAGGATTATTATAATAATCATTGCATTTGATATAGCACTTTTCATGTCTTCTATTATTATTATTATTTATCACTCACCCAAATTCACCAAAACCACATAATGACGTTATTCATTTCATTGTTGTCTGTGGAACAAATTAGATGCCAGATTTGCTTTCAAAAGATGTTAATACACTTTAGAGTAGCTCACGGTGTGAAGCATTATGAAATAGATGTTCAACATGATTTCTAAGCATTTCTATCAAATGCAAGAATTATTGTTATTCTTTAATTCTTTAAGGTCTATTGTCCAACTAAACCTCAGGGCCAGAACCAAAGTGTCTCATACCTTCAAAGCAGCTTGTTCTCTATATGCATCACATTGATGCTCGCATCTTCAATACATTAACGTTCTGGATTTTTCTAAAATTCTGTGTGTTTCTTGTACCTTAAACAAACTGCAACTAAATAAAAGAAGCCTAATCAAACTATTTCGTCCAAAATGGTTTACAGAAAAGAGTCATTAATAGTTCATTAACTAAAATAATTTATTGTTAGTGATGCATTGGGCCCCTGCCTTCAGATAATAGCAAACATCAAGTTTTTAAAATAAAATTGAAACCTTTAGGTTTTGTGATAAGACATTTGAAAGCATTGTTGCACTTTTGTCAAAAGAAATCTCTCATCAGGCTCTTTATGATCTAACTGTATCAGGTATATGAACCAAGTGGTACTCTTCCCCATGCCTCCAGAAGAGTTTGAGTTGAGCGCTGGGAAAGGAAGTGAGGCACTCTTGATAGATGGAAATAGGTCAAAAAGCAATGTAATTATTGTAAGTTGCGATCATAAGATTTCAAATTAACTATTACAGTATATATATTTGGCAAAAAATGTTCAGGACTTCCAGTATTTTCAACTGGGCTCTTTTCTGTAGATTGACAGACTCTAGGATTCTCTTTAATGAGAACTGTTAAGAGTGCTCTGTTGATCAACAATTAGATTTGCTGAACATCCTTCCTCTAAAACTCAGACACCAAAAAGAATCCGGAGGTCCGCCAGTGTGAGCTTAGTGAAGGATTCTCCAGTCCCTGATAACACCTTCTTTGCCAGTTCTTTTTTCTTCTCTTGCAGTTCAAAAATTTTGTCTTCGACAGTTCCCTCGCACACAAACCTGGGGAGAAAGAAAATTAAAATGATTGGCCATTTTTTATTGGGAGCAAAGACACTCATAGGAAAATACCTTTTGCCACTTTCCATGGTTTTATTGCATTAGGTGTTTCACTCGATCAAGACACAAAAGTGAACCCGACGGTTTGATATTAGTAGTAACTGCGTAGTGCAACAATATAAAGTGTATGTGCTATCCAGGATGTTACTGATAGTTTCATGAAATAAAAGAAAGCATGGTTTGATCTCTGGTCTGCAAAGTTAATCCATGAGGAGAAAAATTATAGCACCTTTAATCAAATATTTTCTCATTTGTTCATCTAGTACCTGTGCACGGTGACGTTCTTTTGTTGCCCTACGCGGTAAATTCGATCGGAGGCCTGCTCCTCCAGCGCTGGGTTCCTGAAAAGATAATTAGGTGACATGACACGATGTGGGATTATTTTGTTCATCTCAAATAATCCTAGAAATTAAACCATTTGAATAAGGTAACAATTTATAGATAGCAGTATGTAACAATCCACAATTTAGCGTCCTTCTCTCCAATGTCAGATTGTAAAACAGTCTGCAATAATGATGATCATTGCTCTTGCTGATCTTTAACCTTACCAGTGCATGTCTAATAAGAAGAGGTGGTTTCCTCCAATCAAATTCAAACCCACACCCCCAGCACACAGAGAGACCAGCATGACCTATGGAGTAAGAGAGACAAAGCGATCATCATGGAGCCTCTTTCAGGTCAAGTCTTCAAAACATCCTATTACTTGGTACCACATAAATAAAGGACACCTCTCCTCCATGTAACCAAGCACCAGACACATAAACAACACTGATTTAACTGTGAACCTACAATATACGTTTTTAATAAGAATCACCGACAGCAGTTGAGCCCTTCCACTCTCTGCTTCACATTAACCATTGCCCAACCTAGTACATTCAACGTGCCTAACCCCTCACACTTTTCTGAACAAAAACAAGGTCAGTATTGCACCTGAATAGTTTTCGGGTTAGTGTTGAATTCCTCCACAAAATCCATGCGCCGTTTAGGAGTCACAGAGCCATCTATGGTTACATAGCTCAGCTTGATCCGATCCAAGTGTTCTGCCACTACACGCAGCATGCTGGTCCATTGAGAGACCACCACACTGGGAAAGGAAAACATACAGATTGGTAAGTACAGACTCATTCAACTTGTTAGGACACAAAGAAGCCTCAATAATGAAGGGACTGAGGCAAAGCTCAGTCAGGCAGCACAAGGCAATACAATATAGTTACAGATTGCAGATCAACACCTCTACAATCACACTGACAGATGAGGAATATATAAATTCTGAATCCATATATCATTTATTGTATTAGAAATCATCTGAGTATTTAAACCTAACATGATGTTGTCTCGACTATTTACCTTTTCTGTGGCTCTCGGCTGCTGCTGATTGCCTTTAGCTTTGTCAACAGTGCGGTGATCTGTCAACAGCCAGAACAGAAGGTCAAATACAGACTTAATTATTTCAAATACCACAAATAAAATTATTCCAACTAGCACTCTGCATTTGGACATTGGAGCACAAAAGTATGGAGTTCAGTAAAACAAATCTGAACTCTATACCTTTGTTCTCTCACTGGTTTGTTCAAAAAGTTCAGCTTCGAATCTAGTACCATTAACTTGAACTGGAATTGATAGTTTTATTTTATTGATTGAATCAATCTGTAAGTATCCTTTAAGATTTTATGCTCAAATTGTACAACTATTTCAGAGTAAATTTCCCTGCATATAAAATCGGTCTTTATTTTTGCAATTTTTTGTACGTATTGTAACTTTTCCCCTTATTTAAATGCCTTCTTAGACTGACCTTTTACATGTCCAACAAAAATTTAAGCAAAGTTGCTATCAAAATTAAAAGTGGTACAAATTACAATTTGAGGATTACTTATCAGGTCCAGGAACACATGCAAACTGCTGTTTCAATGGAGGTTCTGGTGTAAAATAAAACTGAACTCCATACCTTTGTGCTCTCCCTGGTTTGTTCAAAAAGTTCAGCTTCGAAGCTAGTACCATTCAAAAGGACCATTGATTTGGGCTCGGAAGTTGTGACCTCTGTCAATGACATTGCATTCATCTGTTCCTCCAGGGACAGGCTGATACCCTCAGATTCCATTTCTGTTTGCTCGAGAGTCTGAAATTCATGAAAAACACTATTGATAAGAACAAAACACTGAAAACATCAGATATAAATTGTTAGGTGCGGTTGTAACAGAGCCTAAAATGTGATTTTCCACATCAGTGGTGACAAAATGTGACAAACTCATTATCCACTGAGTTTCGGAACTCTGTCCTTCCCCCCCACCCAGACCTGAACTCTTGGGGGTTAGCGGCAGATAATGTAGCGGGTAACAAGGTGGCAAGTTAGTAGCCTGAGTTCAATTTTCAGGATCTGCAAATATTAACATTAAGCTACAAAGAAGATAAACCATTCTCTTACTATCACCATAAAGGGTTTATTCTCAAGTCACTGATACCAAGAATCGTTCCTACCCTTCCAATCCGGTGCCCACAGCACGGAAACGGCCCTGGTCAAAGGCACTAATGACATTCTGAACATCTGTGATCAGGGCTCCCTCTGCCTCCTTGTCCTTCTCGACCTCTCTGCCGCCTTCAACATTGTCGATCGCTCTATCCTCATTCACCGCCTCTCCTCTTTACTTAATCTTTGCGGACCCGCCCTTGCCTGGTTCGATTCCTATCTCTCTCGCTCTCCACTTTGTTGCCTCTAATGGTTTCTACTCCAGCCCCCGTCTGTCACGTCTGGCATCCCCCAGGGCTCTGTCCTTGGCCCTCTCCTCTTTAATATCTACATGCTCCCCCTTGGTGACATCATCCGCAGACATGGAGTCAACTTCCATATGTATGACACCTAACTCTATCTTTCTGCCTCCACCCTCAACTCCAGGACCACTGACACACGACTGCCTGTTGGACATCAAGTTCTGGATGAGAGCAAATTTCCTAGTTGAATGTGAACAAGACTGAGGCCCTCCTGATTGGCTCGCGCCAGCGCCTCAGCACCTCAGGCTCTGGCAGCATCAACCTCCATGGTTGCACACTACAACTCACCAAACCAGTCAGGAACCTGGGTGTCTTATTCGACACTCAACTGTCTTTTCTTCCCCACACCCAAGCCATGACCCGCTCTGCCTTCCCTCACCTCCATAACATCGCCCGACTCCGCCACTACCTCACCCCTCAGGCCACGGAAACTCTTGTTCATGCCTTGATCACTTCCAGGCTCGACTATGCAAACGTCCTGCTTGTCGGCCTTCCCAACTCCTCCCTCCACAGGCTGCAGATAATCCAGAACTCTGCAGCCCGTGTCCTCTCCCGCACCAAACTCCGTGACCCCATCTGCCCCATTCTCGCCCGACTCCATTGGCTCCCTATACTTCAGAGGATCCAGTTCAAGATCCTGGTCCTCACCTACAAAGCCCTCCATGGCCTCGCCCCACCCTACCTCTGTGACCTCCTAACCCCCTACCAACCCGCCCGCTCCCTCCACTCAGCCGGCTCTGGCCTGCTCCACTTCCCCCGAACCACCCGTCCCACCATTGGCCTTTAGCCACTCTGCCCCCAACCTCTGGAATTCCATCCCCTAATCACTCCACCTAACCCCCTCCTTAGCCTCCTTCAAGTCCCGCCTCAAGACCTTCCTCTTCGACCATGCCATCGGCCACCGCCCTCCCCCTCCCCTCCTTTCTCCCCCTGACTCCAGCTCAGGTCTGAAATGTTGTACGCTGTCCAGCGCCTTGGGAAGTCGTGAAAGGAGCTATACAAATGTAATCTTGTTGTTACCAAAGCCACCTGAGCTTTATTACTGTGGGTGATCAGCAAAAACAGCATTAAGTCCTCTACTGTAACTCCTGGAGCAAAGGCCATATGTGGTCACAAAGTACTGTAATCTGAGAAATGCTTGTCTTTTAATTTTATTCTTTCCCTCAATTGTTCGTGAACCAAACCATTAAATATTTTCATTGAAATTGGCGTTTGTGTAAGAAATGTTATTAATTCTGAGTGTTTTTAATGTTGTGTTCAGGCTATCAAGAGCATAATGATTTCTAACCATCTTCAGCAGGGAGAGATGACAACAGCACTGCCGAAGCCTCAGCAGTAAGGAAAGGATATGGACAGTGCTCGAGCTGTGAGAAGCCTTCTGGCTTACAAAATGACCAGCGGCAGTCGGCTCAACTCCAAACTCCTGGGCCACTGATTCAAACAAGGGAAATAATGGTTACATATAAAACCTCTGTACTAGTGCACATGCTCAGCTACAGTGAAATTAACTGGGCATTCTTAAAACATGCACAATTAATGCCACCGCGTATATAAAGTATCGTGCTTAAAATTGGAGACTAATTGTGTTGCGGCTAATCGATTGTCCCTCTATCTCTGTCTTTCTTTGTCTGAATTCAGTCCAGATACCCGGGATGCAATCTCCCTTGGTCAAGTGTAAGGATCCTGTACGATATTTGAGTGGGCAACTTCAAACTAGTGGCTACCACTCACACAGCCACTGCAAAAAGTTAATTTAATTTGACTTCAATTGTCAGTGTCACAGCGACAACAAACAGGTGGCTTGTGCAGGAAATTTTAAAAAAATGTGGTGGAGGTACAACTGTCAGGGCTGAGTTTTAACTCTACATTTAGACTCAATGCTGTGCTACATACAACCTGAGCATGTTTGGCGACGGTATTGATGGTTAGAAGTGAGGCACTGATCTCCTCAATTGGGCCAAAAGAAATTCACTCAATTTAAAAATAAATAAGATTTCTAATTAAATGACAATTACTCAAGGTCTCAGACCATTCCTATCATCGCGGTTTATAGAAGGTCATATAAGCATAGGATAGGGTAAATAGTTTTTTTTTAATTCCCTCCCAATCCAAACAAGTGAAAGCTAACATCTATCTTAAAAAAAACGCAACAAAAGCAATGAACACTTTTCCATAAACTCAATCCGGTGAAAGGGTGAAAACTTAAGAGTTTTTCTGTACCTCTGTGGAAGGGATTGTCAGAACCTGATGAGGAACTCGTTTTGTAATTCTTGCCCTCGTGTCTCTTTAGATAGGACTGCAAAGTTGATCTAAGGGCCAAAAGAAAGATAATAAATTAAATTTTCCACTAAATATTCCACAGAAATCTCAGAAAAATCTTCTTTCTAAAAAGGTTTTGAGACGCCTGCCATCTTCTTTTCCTGGGACCTACAGGTCTTTTCAGAAACAGAAAGCTCACTTTGCACAAATTGTACGATAGAGCAGTTCCACTAAAACAATCTTCATTCTCAGGCTGTTTCGCTTCTAAGGCAGGTATCCTGTGGACCCTCAGTGAGCTTCCTGCACATGCATTTCATGTCAATGCATAACCTAACTTACCCCCAATAGTAGCTTTGGATTGTATCAATGCACAACATATCCTGCTACTGCTAGTTTATTATTATTGGAGCTCTGTACCAAACAATAGGATGAAACATTCTAGCTCTGAGAATCTCCATGTATTGATATCATTCAACATGTGATCAAACAGATCCAACCAGGACCTTTTTACCCCTCTCCAGAGTCTGACTGGCTCATTGGCAAATGGTACCCTGACTGATTGATATAAATTTCTTCAGATAATAGAGCGTGACAAGAAGATAACCTAGGATTGAGTTGTCTGGACACGAGTAAAGATCTGATCCACTTGAGTTATCCAATCTTTGTTTAAACAGGCACACACTGTCTATCAAAAGATAGCATATTTAAAAATTAAAACAGTGCTTCTTTCGAATGAAAGAGATTATCCAAACAATCACATTCGAGTTAGTGCAGGAAAGGTATCCTGCCTTTAAAATAATAATACTTACATTTAATACAGATTATAACATGTCAAGGAAACGTTAAGTTATAAAGCATATCACAGGATTTTACTGTCAAGTGCAGTGAACAAATATCACCAACAAAAAAATCACATAAATCCTCAAATATCTTTTACCTGGAACGAGCAAACAGGACATTGTAAACAGCTTGCTCGTTTTCCGACAGTTTTAATTTATGAGACTGGCTAAATCGTTGAGGCAAGGAGACCTGAAAAAAGAGGAAGGTGCTCGTGAACACTTTGATAAAACTAACAAGTCTGAAATTTATGCTATAATAAACATTCATTCCACATCTGACAGAACAGAAACTAATCGTGTGACTTGTATCGGGATTTCCTCACAACCATTTCCAATAACAAAGTAATAATCAAGAAATTGATTAGGCTTAATAGAGCAGTGAAGTTGCACAAGCTACGTACAGATCAAGCACTGCAGCTCTAGAAGTGATGTTTCATCACTATTATCCACACAGGCAGCATAGGTATGAATTGACAGGATCAATATCAACATTGCAGTTAACGGTTCTTAGATAAACACATCAAGGCCAGAAAAGTTGTAGGTGTCATAATTATAGACCGAAGTGTTTGATGAATACTTTTTCATTAGAAAGGCAGTGCTTTTTTTTAAGAGCTAACCTCAAGAGAACAGCCTTGATAAAGCTTTACTTCAAAACCCCCTAAAACGTATTAAGTTCAATTTACATTTTAAAAAATGTACATACCAGTGGTTCCCCGCTAGAGTTAAGTTGGTTCTTCAATCGGCGCAACAAAAGGCTTTTGGTGATAATATTCAGGCGTTCACCACCTCTCTTTGTACCGTTGTCCACTTGATTCTTCCACAGCTTGAACTCATCAAACGGGGAACAACGAAGGAACCTGGTTCAACAGGACCGTCAGAGTTTACAACCGTGGCCCGTGATTAGAAATACCGACCAAATTGTTAATTAACAGGAAGGCGCAAGGTACATAGTTGAAGGATCATTTGGGATTGAAAAAATCTTTGCAATAGTCTGAAATGTCCACATCACTCAAAAATCTCACACTTTTTCTGAAGGATAGACTGTATTAGTATATCTTACTTGAGCAGCGAATACATATCCAGTAGGTTGTTTTGGATGGGTGTCCCTGTGACAGCCCAACGTGCTGCAGCTTGGAGTTTGCACACTGCCAATGATGTCTGCACATGGGGGTTTTTAATGTTGTGAGCTTCGTCCAAAATGATTCGGGCCCAGGTCACCTTCAGCAGAGGAGAATGAAAAGACTTTCCAGCAGCCAAGTCCTATAAAACAGCACATCAACTGAGCTACGAGCACAATTTTCACACAATCACTGCTAAGCTGAATGCATTGCTTGTTACTATTGCCTGCTATTGCAACAACACAACTTGCATTTATATAGCGCCCTTCATGTGGGGTAGCATCCCAGAGAGCTTCGTAGTGGTGGAGTTTGACAACAAATCAAGGGTAGATGGGGAGGTGACCATAAGCACGATCAAAAAGGAATGTCTTTAGGCAGGATTTGAAGGTGGAGAGGGAGGGGGAAAGGCAGAGGGATTGAGGGAGAGAGTTCCAGAATTTCGGGGCGTAGTAGCTGAATGCACAGCTCCTCTGAGAAGTTGATGATGCTACCAAAATCGCTTGGTATTTGGTAAGAGTATGGCAATTGTACCAGCATGTGCAACTCTAGCGTTCTGAGACTGCAGTGCAGCCAGTAAGATGGCAAAAATGTAAGAACTTAGATTTGTGGTGTCCCACCGCATTGAAATATCTCAAGAGTGTTCTACAGTATTTACTGTCAAATGTAGTAATGCTTTTGTAGGCAAACACAGCAGCTATTTTGCAGAAGTTCCACAAGTGGCTTGTGCAAAAATTATATTTGCAGCACTGTCCAAAATAGCTGAACAAACTTTCTGAGGTGAACGACTAATTAATCTGGAGTACCGTTGGCCAAGACACAGGGAGAAACTTTTTTTTTTGAACAGTATCATGGCATCTTTATTGTCCACTTGAATCAGCAGACATGATCTTGGAATTAATATCTGATCTGAAAAGACAGCATCTCTGACAACACAGGGTTCCCTCAGTACTTCTCTTGAAGGCTACCCTGGACTATGACCTCAAGTCCCAAGATAAGACTTGAATCCACAGTCTCCTGATCCAGAAGTGAGAGTGCTATCAACTGAGCCAACCTGGCATCACATTTAAACTATGAAGTGCTTTTGTGTGCTACCCTGCGTGAGGGGCACTATATAAATGGAAGTTGTTGTTGTTAACGCCATTACTTATATCACTTCCCCAAATTCCTAACTTACATCCTTCTTAACATCATCTTTGCCTGCACGTTCTCCACCTTCCTTCTTCACCGGGAGCTCCTTTGCAACAAGGCTGTAGGTTGTCACCACTACATCAAATTCTGACAGCCTATAAAAGGAAACAACTCATTCAATTTCGTAAGATTGCTATTAATGAAGTGACCAGTCATAGGCTTTCATCTGTAAATACACAATCACTACACTTCGCAGTCAAAATTCTGTAAACGTCTTTCAAGACATTTCAACAACAATCATAAGTTGCTATATCAAATGCACGAATTATTATTATTATTTTCAGTTTAAGGTTTAATTCTGCATTGTGGGAATGGTTGATGATCAGTTTCAAGTGCTTTTCTCCTTATCCAGGAATTCTCCGCACCACAAGGTAACTGCTATAACAGTCCTCTGGGACCAATACGGCAACAACTGCTTTAAAACAGCACAAATACGGATGATCACCAGCTTGTGATGTAATTTCCTGCACGTTTCTCAGGTGCCCAGGGAAATGATGTTGCTGGAGGTCAAATGGGTCATTTTCAGCACAGGAAGCCTGCGCTGAAAAATGACCCATTTCCGAGTCATCTGATCACCACCAACATCATTCCCCTGGGCACCCAATGTACCAGACACTTAGCAGGATTGCCCTATATTTCTCTTTTTACTGACACTGAGAGAAACAAGGTCTTTATTTCAGATTGTTTCCATTGCTGCTGCTAAACTGGCTTTTAGCAACAGAGGTTATCTCATTTGATGATTTCCTCTCCTCTCCCCCTGGGGAGTGCCTTGTCTCTACTTCAAGGCTCTCACAGAGGATATCAGATCTAATTATATTATGCATTATTCTAAGGGAGAACAAGGCATTTTCCTTTTTTAATATGATATGGAGTGCACTTGAAACTCTTTCTGACCAACCTGGCCTTATTCTCACATTAACATTAAACCCACTACAGAGTCAGCAATCCATCGGATTGTCAAACTAGCACACTAGAAATGCATAATAACTACATTTATAGTACCATAAGGAAAATAAATGTGCCATCTCTATAATAGTGCACAATTTCAGTGTAGGGAATATCACACTGTATATTGAGAGCTAGAATACTGTAACACCTCAAATACTCACACTCTTGCTTGTTTCTCTCGCTTTGCTCCATGGTACAGGTACACACTCAGTTTCCTTCCAGTAACATGCCGTTCAATTTCATTTTTCCAGTGGTATATTAGAGACGCTGGACAGATCACTAGTGTCCCACTGGATGTTACAGGAGCATTATCTGTTGGAAAGAAGGTTTCAGAATATATTAGATGAAGCCAGACAGTAAGTAGTATAAGATATCAATGCCCAGTAAGACCTTACATTGGTCAGCCATTTCACTACCACTGGAAATGGACAACACTTGGCTAACAGTACTCATCTCTTTTGAACAGCCTGCACACGTGAGCTTTTTGGCTGCCTTCTTTTACAAGAAGTTGCTAAGAAATGACTATCTATAAATGGGAATATTGTTACGGAGAAAAAAATGGAGGCGAGAGATGAGAGAAGAACATCCAGCAAACAAGTTTATGTTCATGTAACCTTTTCTGGGGTGCAAAATACGGAAAATACAGAAAGAAAAACTCTGGATGGAAAATATATTGCCTCGCACTAAAAGTTATGGAAAGTGCAACTCCAACAACTTCCATGGGTAAACAAATATCAATTTAAGATATGAACAGCTTTGCAAAATTCAGTTTTAGAACCATTTTATTCTGGTTCAAAGAGTAATTTAAATCACTAGATTTCTGAACATTTTTCCCCCTCTCACTGAATCTACACTTTGCCCATGATCCTGAATGATTCATAAAGCAACCAACCAAAACGATACAGATAATTGATACCCTGCTGAATAAACACGTTCTGCGATGATCCCAAAGAAATTCGATTGGGTTAACAGTGCCTCAGTTGTTCGCATTAAATTCCCTGCAGTTAGCCCCATTTTCTTACCATATTTAGAGATCCACTCAGTTAGCCTTTTCTCTTCTTTCTTGTTTTCTTTCGTCCCCTTATACCGTTGCGCTAGGATGACTGCAATCATTGTCAGTGTTTTCCCCAAACCCATGTCATCCGCTGTGGAAGAATAGAGAGAGGGTAAATAGTTTAAAATCTCAATCTTTTCCCGATTCCCTCCTGAACAGATTCTTACTGGAAACATACAGACTCTTTGACCTGGATCTAGAGTGCAGGCTGTTTTATCAGGAGATCCAGTAAGCCATAGTTTAACCTGCACTGTTAGCAAACAGCAGATTTTCGCTGTGACTTTATAATAGAATTTCCTATTCATTAAGGACCAAGTTAATTAAATCCATATCTGTCTATTTTCCTTGAATAGAATGGTCCTTGTGCCAATTTAACTGACAACTGCAACAAGTTACATTTGTATAGCACCATTCAAGTCGGGTGGATGTCACAAGGGCTGACAGAACACCCAGTCATATTGGATGTTAAATGATGGGTAGCCATTGAACCAAATACAGAATTGGATCAAGAGAGAAAAAGAACACAATTTCTGTTGGGGACAGCTAATTGATTCACTTGCTATTAAGAGTGGATTCCTATTTTGTATAAAGACTACTCCTTTCCTGGATAGCAGTCTTGGCCAATAGAATCTCTCACTAAAACATATTCCCTTTACAAGATTTCCCCCAATGGCTCAGTTGGTAAAGACGCTCCCTGGTGATTAACTGAACCGTACAAACAGGGAAGATTCCTTCTCTGTGTTGGGTTAGCTGATCTCAGGCTGGGTGGCAGTATAAATGCTACAACTGGCCTCAGCTCCCTGGGAAGATTAAATCAGTCAGAGTTCCTGTTCCTAATCACCATACAGTAACCCATGCTACAATGTGAGGAGGGAAAAGGACTAAGCTCAGCTGGCATATTCCTCAGTCACAAATCTGCTGGCACTTATGGTATCATACACCAACATGAATCAGCATCTGGGAGGGAAGGATGCAGATAAGACAGCGATAAAGATCAGCTCTTTCTGGTTTCTTCCATACTTTGTGACAACTGTGCTTTTTATTAATTCCTGTCTGATCCCCATCTAGAAGCATACCAAAAGGGAAGAACAAACTGCTGAGCTCATCGGCTCACACTGCTCTGCACGACACAATCAAGTCAGTTCCTTCTCAGAAAACTCTCTCACCTAGAATGCCACCTGACGGTTGCTGTGTTTCTCGCCATAGTAACCATGCCAATGCCTGTATCTGGTGAGGCAGCAACTGGACCTGCAACAATAAATAGACAATAGATTTTTTTCCCGCCACCCTAATTCTTTAGGTACTGACTTCATTCAGTCTATTAAAAACTAAAAGCGTTGTTGATTGTGAAAAATGTTAAAATACATAGTTGCGGCAAAATAAAATTGTGATAACTATGAAAACTGAATAAATTCTGTCTCTTTATTGCACGGTTGCTCGGAATAAAGTCTTTTTTAAAAAAAATCTCTTGCATTGACTGAAAGGATGATAAAGGTGGATTACAGAGTGGGCATTAGTATGTTAATTATAGTGTATCAAAATGTGATAACATAAAATTTAAAGGAGCCAGAATCACAGCTAATTGGGTGGGAAGCAGCTGACATGAAGAACACTGCCCCTCCCCACCTCCCCCTCCCCGAAAGGAATCCAAAATTCTGTCATCTCAGCTACACTTGCCTTGAGATGTCGTGGAATCTCAACCTCATCTGATGTAGTCGGGCAGGACTCCAATGATTTATGGAGATGTTCAATAGCCTCGCTCGTTACATTCTTGACAGCAAGATGCTTGTCTTCAGTCATTCGACCCCCATATAGGCTCTGCTGATGCGGAGTGGCTGAGATTGGGAGAAATTATCAATCCGTTTGTTTTCAAAGAAAAATATTTTCTTTCTCGTAAGTGAGTTACTCTTCACCGCAGATACAAATATATCAAAAATAAACAACTTCAAGCTCTTCGCTTTCCACACATACAAGAATTTTGAGCTCATTCTTCACCAGAGTTCTAGGCGCTGTCTATGTATACAGAATGCAGTGTAGGTGCAATCCAAACAAGAGGCTGCAGTCTATCAGTGTGGGACACAAACATATCTGAACGTTATGCAATTTGATATTCAATACAGTGGCTTGAAGGTAAACGCACTAACCCATGTGGATCTAATTCACTGAACTCAGCACAGACCAAGAAATAAACCGAAGGCCTTGCTGATCTGAATGATTCAATTCTACAGAGAAATAACATGCTGTTGATTACAAAATGCACATTTCCAGATTTAAAAAAGGTTATTTTTCATTTCTGGCAAAGGATAGTTTATTTGCAACATCTTACCTCCATATGCCGGAGTATAAAAATGGCTTGATCCTGCGTAGGAACCATTATTAAAACATGAAGCTTCTGCACCCAATCTGGAATCCTGATAAGGCACCGATTTATCTAAATAGGCACGGCTTTTGTCAAAGGGATTGGTTTGAGTATCCGTTGTCTTCTCTCCTATAAAGAGCCTGTTACTAGGAGATATTTCAGAACCTTCATTTATCAACATACTCTTACATGTCTAACATTGGGTAAATTGTGCTCCAACCCTAATTTCCACAATGCCCAGAGAAATCACTATTTTAATTGTGATAATAAGCTTAATCATAGAATTTTACAGCAAAGAAGGAGGCCATTCTGCCCATCGTGTCTGTGCTGGTTATTTTAAATGAGCTATCCAAAATCAATCTACCACCTCACCGCGCTCTCCCTATAGCCCTGCAAGCTTAATAAAGTACCTTTCTCTTCTGTTTCATCTGCAGCAGACAGACAGAGTGAACTGAGTGCATCTTCCAGGTCTTTGACCTGATTAATTAACCTCTGACCTTTATCAGGAAGTGCAGCAATGTTCACAGTTGCCAGAGTAGTCTGAAAAACAAAGGGTTTTCATAAGCATGTCTTTGTAGCCTTTTAATGAAAAACAGCTCCACTAAATTTAGATGTCAGTTCTCCCATCCCATTTTAGACTAAGTGCTGAAATGACCGAACCCAACGATATTTAACACATGCATGAATATCATTAAAAAAAAATTCTGAACTCGAGATACCCGATAATAACGAGGTTTGGAACAAATTTATCTGCTATTTAGGCACGTCTCCTGGCATCCAAAGTTGTTGTTTGTAACAGAGATACAAAAAATACATTTGTAATATTTCATACACGTCAACTTCTGACGTCATTGTAAAACGTACAGGACAACGTTCACGCTTGTGTGGAGCTCCAATTTGCCTCAAACACCATCAAGCTTTTGTGAGCAGTCAACATGAAAAGCAGCGGAGGCTACAAATGTGTCCCTTTGGCCTTTTCCAAACCTCTTTAGTGTTCCTGTGGTCTCAAAGGTAACACTTCCTTTATTAATAATCCTTGCATTGACACAGCTCTTATAACAGTAAAACGTCTCAAAGCACTTCAGAGGTAATTTCTATTAGTGTCGTGCTGTGCACTTGCAGAGAAATATAACATAGGTTGCCTCACATTCCCAGTAATATAATGTACCTACAGACCCTGCACTTCAGCTCTTTCATTGACCATAAAATTGGTCATTCACTTCATGACTGTTTTCTCAGAAGATTGTGCACAAAATTAGCAGCTGCATTAGCCTAAAAAATAGTCACTACACTTTACAGGAAATCCTGTGAAGCGCACTAACACATCCCTCCTTATTGGTCACCAGGTGTTTTAATGCCTCTCCCCTCATGGTGGTTAAATGAAATGAAATTTGTCTCTCGCCATTGTCCGTCTTCCAGTGACTTCCTTACCTTCTTTTGTTTAAGCTGAATGGTCAGCTGCTCACGCATAGTTTTCTTGTTTTGCGTGTGCTGAGGTACATGTTCAAACCCAGGAAATGATAGGAGTGTTCTCTGTCCATTAATTATCTGGGGTTTCTTCATATCTGCCGTCTGCTTGACACCCACCACCTCGCTCCTGGGTATAGCTTGCCCTGATTCAATGGGGCCACTTTTCTCTCCATTTTGAGCGCACGTTTCGGTGTGAATGAGCTCAGGCAATTTGTTTGCCTTGTTCGTTTTTCTACTTGATTCAGTGGCATTTAGAGAAGGAACTGAACAATGCCCAGAATCACCAGGTCTAGTTTTGGCTCTTTGTACCGGCACTGAGTTGCTTTCCTTACCATCTTCCTCTTCTGTCTGCTGGGATGACCTGATCACACAACATCCATCAGTGCTGCTGAGTTTTTCATCTTCACACCTGGCTTCACTTTTATGATTTAACACTGCTCTGTCACTTGGCTGTTGTCCTTTCGAGGATACATTCTCTATTGTTGTAAAATCCCTATACTTCAACGATTGCTTCACCATTACTTCTTTACGGACATTCTCTCTTCTACATAAGTGCACTTTATCTTCCTCCCCGGCTTGAGATGACCTTGAGTTTGTTCCTTTCTCATTTTCCAAACGTATGGATGGCTTTAAAGACATTCTATCTTGAACACTCCTTTTTTCCTTAAAATCAGATTCCTCTGTTCCTACCTGACATTTAACACCAGGATTTATTTTTGCTTCAGCTGCTTTACGGCGGTCAATCTTTTCAATGTCAGACGACTTTTTCTCAGTCTTCACCGCTTCAAGAAACTCTTTTGCTTCCTGCTCACTAGCTTCCAACAGATACTTTGGTTTCAGCATCTCATTTGCATTCTTGTTGTGCTTCAGGGATTGTTCACACTCAGTCTCGTTCTTCTGCCTGCTTTTAGTGACATCTTTCCAATCCAATGGTTTGTGATTCTCACTTTTAGTTTTGAAAGGATTGCGTTCCTGCTTCTTGGAATGGTGGGACACTTCTGGAACACGCTGGCTACTTCTTTCAACTGATGACGGTTTTGATTTGGATTCCTGAAAGACATAATATTAAAACTTTGCAAGACTGCAATAACATACCTTGATCACATCCAAAAAAGAACATTTATTATGATACTTTTGAGGGAACAATGAATGTATGAATGAAAAACAGCAGTGTTTTCTTAAAAAAAACTATAAAGGATATAAAATGTCTACCGTGTACTCATTCTCACGGAGGTGAGAATTAAAAGTGCCAGGCAATGGAGCTTTTTGCCATATTTGTATCTGTTATCAACATCAAATCAGAAACAGCATCAAACCTAATTTACTTATGGCTAATATAGGTGATAACTTGGAGACTTAAATCTAATCAGTGTAGGGCAGGTAAACCAAAATCCTGGAGGTGAAAAGAAAGTTTTCTAATCCATGAAATCAACCAGATACCTTGCATCTTATAGACATGAATCACCTTTTAAAAGGGCACCAAGGGCCAAATGCTACAGATTTAAAATGAATCAAATGTTCTTGTGTTTTAATTTGGTGGTGCTGTATACTCTTACTGCTGTTCACTTCCCTCTCATCAAATGATCGAAACTTGAATGGAGCAGTTAAAATTAAAACGTTCCCATTCTTTAAACCAAACATTGTTGTCAACATTTTAAATCAGTGAAGAAAGCAAACTATTGAATGCAAGTGGTGGAATGTTGCTGATGTGGTTTTTAGAGGGCATCAAGTACCGAATGCCTGAAACACACTGTGGTCTTGTACAGCACACTGGCTCAGAGGAAGACCTGCTGCAATCCAGAAACGTTTAACACTTTTATTCTAAAATCTAAAAAGAATCTGAAAACAAAAGTAATTTTGCAGTTGTGTTCACACATGAGCTTTCAATTCACATAAAGGAATAAATAAATTAGGCGACAGATCTATTGAAAATACAAATCTATTTTAAGATTCTTTACCAATTACCAATTCTTCACACTGACACGGTTACCAATTCAAAACTTCTCAAATTTACACTAGAGTATACAGGCAGTGTTACTAAATTCTTCCACAATATCCTGTTTTTTATTTATTGATGTAACAGCACTCCAAGTACAATATTAAAAATCCAATAGTTCTCACATTATAATTCCTTAACATTAGCATTAGGATTCATCCCTTGGCCTCTGACCACTAATTTCATTTAAAAGTCCATACCTGCCAGGGTATGTTTCCACACCACTTCATTCCATCTGCCTTCCCTTCAACACATCGATAGTATGACCTTCCAGAGGAGGACAAGACAAGCATTAAAAATGGCTTCTATTACAGTCTTATTTCAATTATTGCCCATTTGGGGGAAATTATTCGGTTTCCTTCCATTAGCATCTCTGCCCAATGTCGTTTCATATATACAGACATAATGCTTCTAAAAGGCATGATTCACATTTTTGTTACACAGTTTATGTATGGAACGAAGCAGAGGTTCAGTGATCTGGTGAACAAGGAATTAATTCTGTTGTGTTACCACAAGGCAAAAGCCATAAGTTGAGTTGGAATGATTTGTGAATTGCAATCATTTAAGTGGGATATGTCTTTTTTTTAAATCTTTCAGTCAAACACCAATATATTTAGGAACATGACGATTAGACTATTCAGTTCACACCAGCTCATTACTTCGCATAGATCTATAGATCTGGTGTAAGCAAATAAGTTAGCATTTGATTCTGCTCAATCCCTCCACCTTTGTCTCAATCCCTCTGCCTTGTCCCCTCCCTGTCCGTCTTCAGATCGCACCTGAAGAGCTTCCTCTTTGACCTTGCCTTTAGTCACCTGGTCTCCCTCCCTGGCTTTGTATAAAGCTTCTCCATTGTTAAACACTCCGAGATACTTACCCTGCGTGAAGAATGCTATATAAATGCAAGCCGTTGTTCCTCTAGACATTAGAAAAAAAACTCACAAGAAAATAATAGTACAATCTGCTGTTCCAAAGGGTAAATTGCATAGTATTTTCCCCACTCCAAAATAAAATACAGAGGGGTACCACCAGTGCGCTATGCAAGTTTTATTGCCTGCTCTACGATACATTAGGCAGAAAATTGCTTGTAATAATATAATAATAAACTGTACCGGTATGGTTCAGTATTCAATTTTCTGAAGAGGGCTTGGAGTTCCACCATCGAACCTTCATGGAGCAGGCAGTGAGACACAGGAACGCTGGGAAAGAAAGATAGCAACACCACTTACTGTAGGTAATGAAGACTTACTATTATAACAGCATTGCAGAAGTGTAAATTAGCAGTAAATCTGCCAGGATATGAGGTGGCGTCAGAAATAATGGCCCAAATTCTCAGCCAAAGAAATTGACAACTTTCTAATCCATAATTCAATCTAGAAAAGGCTATTCTTCATCTGAAACGTTGAGAGGTTTTAGGATTTTAAAAAAAGGATTNAAAAAAGATGTAAAAAAATAAAGATTATTTTGGTAAATATGCTGGACAAATCATTTCCTGATGGGTGGATGTTATTGATTGTTCCAAAAGTGCTCATGAACAGCAATGTCTAATCGGAAGACATTTTCAAAATCCGGTTCATTTTTATACAGCAAAAGCAATTTCCTGTACATATATATAACTGGTGATAGCATTTACAAATTAAATTAGACAAGTGTGTAGATGGTCTGAAAGTGCAACTAGTTGGCCCTAGACCAAAGTAGGAATTTGAGAGCTTCAGGCACATTTCCTTGTTGGGGGATTCTTCAATTTCAGTTAGGTCTGAGGATTTGTTTAACTGTTTAAACAAGAAGTCACCCAGAACCACCTCTGCACATCTCTTAAGTCACAGTGCAGCACCCACAAATACCTTCGAAGAGGTCAGGGAATAATTTGCATTGCAGAGGCAAACAATTATTCTTAAAAATCTGTAAATTTTACAAAAAGGCTGAAAAAGCATAAACCAAACAATTAATCATCCGATTTTACAATACAGTTCTCTCGAGCAAAGTAATGTTCCAAGTATTTGAACATTACAGTGAAGCCTGCAACAAAAATGTAGCATGAACAAGTTGGGTGCCATAGTTCTGTGGCTCTACAATGGATATCATCCATGGCAGCCATATGAGATGTACTGCGCTCCTCCTTACGGATGAATTGTGCTCTTGAAATACTGAAACATTCCAGCCTGGTTAGCTTTTTGCAGAAATGTTCCTGTAGTGCTCAAAGTAGTTAACCTGTAATCTCCCAAGAGACTGATCATGACTGGAAAGGTATTGATCGTCAACCACAGAAATGTTGTTGCTGAATGCTGATGTCACCACAAAGCATGTAGTGCCTTGGGACGTCGTCCTGACGTGAAAGGCGCTATACAAATGTAATTTGGTTAATTTGTTGCAGTAACAAAAAGATGTTACCACGATTGACGAGATACCCTTCCGTTGCGACATCCTCCCGACGTGAAAGGCACCACACAAATGTAATTTTGTTGTTGTTATTTCCAGTACTATACAGCAGGCTTTCCCAGACAAAACAGCAATCCCGACAGAATTTTTCAAAACACCTTAAAAAAAAAGTTGCCAGCCCTCCTCAAATAAACTACAAATGCCAAGTGTGTAAGGTGTGTGTATGTTCACTAAATGAGTTGCATCTCATTCAGCACCAGCTCCTAGACTCAATGGGACCTGGAAAGCTTCCTATTGCTTGGCTCCAACATTTTCATCTTGTTCTTCTTCTTTTCCTGAGTGGCTTATGTTCAAGAACTCCAGTACTGTGAGCCTGACATCAAAATGTTGACAAAATAGAACAGGGGTGGTGAGAGGTAACTTCACAGTCCAGTCTGCTTTCACACATGCATACTTTTCAGCGGGGGTCACATAGAATTCAGAAACAGAACTGCAGCAATTTTTCCCCTCCCTTGCTCAAGGCTGCTGAGGCTGATTGCAACAACACTGTCATCCCACGAGAGAATATGTAGAATTAATGCTAATTCAGCATTAACAAAGAAACAAATGTGGGACTTTCAGGCTCACTTTCACAGTTTACCAACTGAACTATTAAGACAGTCTAATAACAACAAGTTAAGACAGAAAAATCAATATTTTCTCATTGCCTATCTCTGCCACTGTGTGTCACAGACTGAAATAGCACTTACTCAGCGACCTGTGTGAATGAACATGGAGATCCATGGCGTGCTCCGCAGATATAGAAACTCTTTCCTTTGGAGGCTCCATCTCGTACTCCTGTCTTCAGGAAACAAGCAGTTCCTGCAGGAAAAGTACAACACTGTAAACAGTCATTTGTTGATTAAACAAATTCAACAGCAGCAACATATGATCACCTACATCACCCATGATGTGCTGACTATACCAGAAATCTAACAGGGATTCAAATAGACACCACAAATTATAATAATAATAATCCTTGCATTTGATATAGCGCTTTTCACGTCAAGAGGACGTCCCAAAGCGCTTCACAGAACACACTGTAAAGTGAATTGACTGTATATTTGTGGGCGAACGCGGCAGCCAATTGCGCACAGCAATGTCCCACAAACAGTCGTAGATTGAAAATGACCAATTTATTATTGTTTTTGGTTTTGGAGGGATTATTATTAGGTGTGTGGAGTAAGGAAACTTGCCCAAGGTTTCGCCCTCTGCATGGAATTGAACTCGGGTCTCTCACTTGCAAAGCGAGTGCTGTAACCACTGAGCTACAGGACTCCAAATTGAATGAAAAACCACATAGCAGCAGCTGGTTTAGAAAATAGAAAATTCACACCGGTGTACTGTGAAGACGCCTTTGAATCTACAAGCAAATTATACCTGAAACTACTTAATGCCAAATCTTATTTTCCAGCACTGTACTACAGTAAAATCTCTCGCATTGCTGAGAGCAAAAGAAATTGACCTGATTACTTTAACCCCTCAGTGAAATGCAATCCAGTTTGTTAGAATATGGTAGTCAGGGGTCCCTGAAAAAAAGGTGAGACGAGTATAATGGGGCACATTGTGACACAGCCACTCGTGCTCATTTATGGGCGCGGTTGACATTGTGGAAGCTCATTGCACCCATGCACTGCACGCAAGAACCCAGCCATTCAGCTGAAAATCCTCCTTGAGAATATTTCCAGGGTCACTAGAAGCAGAAAGCCAATACTGTGGATCCTTTGTAATACCAAATAATTGATAATATAATTACAAACAGCGACTGCACAGATAGTATTGATTTCAGTCGAAGCATTCAAACACCTTTGCAAGAAATATGAGGGAAGGGGATTTTAAAAAAAATTAAAAGTTAACCATGGGAGAGGGAGTAGGTAGATGGAGACTCCAGTCACTCTCCCATCCACCCTCCTCCCCATCCCCCTCACTCTTCCTCATCCTCTCTTTCCCCCATCACTTTCCTGTCTCTCCCACGTCCCCCATCCTCTCTCCCCCCAACAACAAAATTTATAGAGCGCCTTTCACGTCGGGAGAACGTCCCAAGGCGCTGGACAGGCAGGAGTCAGGACCTGAGCGTGGAGAAGAGGTGGTGTAGGGATGAGGGACGGCGGAGAGGTGGGAGGGCGACCGAAGGCATGATCAAAGAGGAGGCTCTTGAGACCGGCCTTGAAGGAGACAAGGGAGGAAGAGAGGTGAAGGGACTGTGGGATGGGGTTCCAGTGTGTGGGGGTAGAGAGGCTGAAAGCCCGGCCACCGATGGTAGGGCGGGACGGACGGCAGACATGGAGCTGAATGGAGGGAGCGGGCAGGCTGGTAGGGAGTCAGCAGATCATATGCCCCCCTCCTCTTTCCCCCCTTTCTGTCTCCCCCTCCACTTTCCTGTCTCCCCCACCCCCTCCCTTACCTAATTTCCCTCTCCCCCACCCTCGCCTCTCTCCCTCTCCCCTGCACCCAGTGTAGCACCCCTCCCTTCCTCTCCCCCTTGTACCCAATCTAACACCCCTCCCTCCCCTGTACCCAGTGTAACCCCCCCCTCCTCCTGTACACAGTGTAATCCCCCCCTCTCCCCCTGTACACAGTGTAACCCCTCCCCTCTCCCCCTGTACACAGTGTAACCCCCCCCCTCTCCCCCTGTACACAGTGTAACCCCCCTCTCCCCCTGTACACAGTGTAACCCCCTCCCCTCTCCCCCTCTACACAGTGTAACCCCCTCCCCTCTCCCCCTGTACAGTGTAACTCTCCTCTCCCTCTGTACACAGTGTAATCCCCTCCCCCTGTACACAGTGTGACCCTCTCCCCCTGTACACGGTCCCCCTGTCCCCGTGCCCCCTGTCCCCCTGTACACGGTGCCCTGTCCCCCTGTACACGGTGCCCTGTCCCCCTGTAAACGGTGCCCCCCTGACCCCCTGTACACGGTGCCCTGTCACCCTGACCTCCTGTATACGGTGCCCCCCCTGACCCCCTGTACACGGTGCCCTGTCCCCCTGTCCCCCTGTACACGGTGCCCTGTCCCCCTCTCCCCCTGTACACGGTGCCCTGTCCCCCTGACCCCCTGTACACGGTGCCCTGTCCCCCTGTACACGGTGCCCTGTCCCCCTGTACACGGTGCCCTGTCCCCCTGTACACGGTGCCCTGACCCCCTGTACACGGTGCCCTGTCCCCCTGTACACGGTGCCCTATCCCCCTGTACACGGTGCCCTGACCCCCTGAGCCCCTGTACACGGTGCCCTGTCCCCCTGTACACGGTGCCCTGACCCCCTGACCCCCGGTACACGGTGCCCTGTCCCCCTGTACACGGTGCCCTGTCCCCCTGTACACGGTGCCCTGTCCCCCTGTACACGGTGCCCTGCCCCTGTACACGGTGCCCTGTCCCCCTGTACACGGTGCCCTGTCCCCCTGTACACGGTGCCCTGTCCCCCTGACCCCCTGTACACGGTGCCCTGTCCCCCTGTGTCCCCCTGTACACGGTGCCCTGTCCCCCTGTACACGGGGCCCTGTCCCCCTGTACACGGTGCCCTGTCCCCCTGTTCCCCTGTACACGGTGCCCTGTCCCCCTGTACACGGTGCCCTGTCCCCCTGTTCCCTGTACACGGTGCCCTGTCCCCCTGTCCACGGTGCCCTGTCCCCCTGTACACGGTCCCCCTGACCCCCGGTACACGGTGCCCTGTCCCCCTGTACACGGTGCCCTGTCCCCTGTACACGGTGCCCTGTCCCCCTGTACACGGTGCCCTGTCCCCCTGTACACGGTGCCCTGTCCCCCTGTACACGGTGCCCTGTCCCCCTGTTCCCCTGTACACGGTGCCCTGACCCCCTGTACACGGTCCCCCTGACCCCCTGTACACGGTGCCCTGACCCCCTGTACACGGTGCCCTGTCCCCCTGTACACGGTGCCCTGACCCCTGTACACGGTGCCCTGTCCCCTGTACACGGTGCCCTGTCCCCCTGTACACGGTGCCCTGTCCCCCTGTACACGGTGCCCTGTCCCCCTGTACACGGTGCCCCCTGTCCCCCCGTACACGGTGCCCTGACCCCCTGTACACGGTGCCCTGTCCCCCTGTACACGGTGCCCTGTCCTGTACACGGTGCCCTGCCCCCTGACCCCCTGTACACGGTGCCCTGACCCCCTGACCCCTGTACACGGTGCCCTGTCCCCTGTACACGGTGCCCTGCCCCCTGTACACGGTGCCCTGTCCCCCTGTACACGGTGCCCTGACCCCCTGTACACGGTGCCCTGACCCCCTGTACACGGTGCCCTGACCCCCTGACCCCCTGTACACGGTGCCCTGACCCCCTGTACACGGTGCCCTGACCCCCTGACCCCCTGTACACGGTGCCCTGACCCCCTGACCCCTGTACACGGTGCCTGACCCCTGTACACGGTGCCCTGACCCCCCTGTACACGGTGCCCTGACCCCCTGTACACGGTGCCCTGACCCCCTGACCCCTGTACACGGTGCCCTGTCCCCCTGTACACGGTGCCCTGACCCCCTGTACACGGTGCCCTGACCCCCTGTACACGGTGCCCTGTCCCCCTGTACACGGTGCCCTGACCCCCTGTACACGGTGCCCTGACCCCCTGACCCCCTGTACACGGTGCCCTGACCCCCTGACCCCCTGTACACGGTGCCCTGACCCCCTGTACACGGTGCCCTGACCCCCTGTACACGGTGCCCTGACCCCCTGACCCCCTGTACACGGTGCCCTGAGCCCCTGACCCCCTGTACACGGTGCCCTGACCCCCTGTATACGGTGTATCACATACCGTGTTCCTCACACAAAACTCTCTCCATTTCTCCCCCTTCTTCTTTTTCGGCGCATTCAAATAACGTCACGTTCTCCTCAGCCAATCAGGGAGCAGGGCTTTCAACCAATCACAAATGACCTGGTGATGGTCAGTGAGATCTGAGCCACGTCACCACCACCACAACAACAACAACAACACAACACCACCACAACACCACAACAACAACAACACCACAACAACAACACCACAACAACAACACAACAACAACACAACAACAAACAAACAACAACACAACAACAACAACAACAACAACACAACAACAACACAACAACACCACAACAACAACAACACCACAACAACAACAACACCACAACAACACCACAACACCACCACCACAACAACAACACCACAACAACACCACAACACCACCAACAACAACAACAACACCACAACAACCACAACACCACCACCACAACAACAACAACACACAACACCACAACAACAACAACACCACAACAACAACACCACAACAACACAACAACACCACAACAACAACACCACAACAACACCACAACAACAACAACAACACCACAACAACAACACCACAACAACAACACAACACCACCACAACAACAACAACACAGCAACACCACAACAACACAACACCACAACAACACCACAACACCACCACCACAACAACAACAACACCACAACAACACCACAACACCACCACAACAACAACAACACCACAACAACACCACAACACCACCACAACAACAACAACACCACAACAACACAACAACAACACCACAACACCACAACAACAACAACACCACAACAACAACACAACAACAACAACACCACAACACAACAACAACAACAACACCAACAACACAACAACAACAACACAACAACAACAACACCACAACACAACAACAACAACAACACCACAACAACAACACAACAACAACAACACCACAGCACCACAACAACAACAACAACACCACAACAACAACAACACCACAACAACAACAACAACAACACCACAACAACACCACCACAACAACAACAACAACACCCACCACAACAACAACAACACCACCACAACAACACAACAACACCACCACAACACCATCACAACAACACAACAACATCACAACAACAACACAACACAACACAACAACAACATCACAACAACAACAACAACATCACAACAACAACACACCAACAACACACAACAACAACAACACCACAACACAACAACAACACCACACCCAACAACAACACACCACAACACCACAACAACAACACAACACCAACACAACACCAACAACAACCACAACACAACACCACAACAACACCACCAACACAACACAACACCAACACAACACCACCACCACAACACCAACACCACAACACAACACCACAACACCAACACCACAACACCACAACACACAACAACAACACCACCACAACACCACAACAACACCACCACAACAACAACACCACAACACCACAACACCACCACAACACCACAACAACACCACAACACCACCACAACACCACAACACCAACACCACAACACCACAACACCACACACCACAACACCACCACAACCACAACACCAACACAACCACACAACAACACCAACCACAACACCACACAACAACACAACACACCACCACCACAACAACACACCACAACACACCACACCACAACACAACACACCACACCACACCACAACAACACCACCACAACACAACCACCACAACACACCACAACACACCAACACCACACCACAACACACCACCACAACACACCACAACACCATCACCACAACACCACCACAACACCACCAACACCACCACAACACCAACACCAACACCACAACACCACCACAACACCACCACAACACCACAACAACAACAACGCCACAGCACCACCACAACACCACCACAACACCACCACAACAACACCACAACACCACCACAACACCACAACAACAACAACGCCACAGCACCACCACAACACCACAACAACACCACAACACCACCACAACAACAACAACACCACCACAACAACAACAACCACCACCACCACAACAACAACAACACCCACCACAACAACAACAACACCACCACCACAACAACACAACAACAACAACAACAACACCACCACAACAACACCACCACAACAACAACAACAACACAACAACACCACAACAACAACACCACCACAACAACAACAACAACACCACCACCACAACAACAACAACACCACCACAACACCACCACAACAACACCACCACAACACCACCACCACAACACCACCACCACAACAACAACACCACCACAACAACAACACCACCACAACACCACCACCAACAACACCACCACCACAACAACACCACCACAACACCACCACAACACCAACAACACCAACACAACAAAACAACAACACCACCACAACAACACCACCAACACCACCACAACAACAACACCAACACCACCACAACACCACCACCACAACACCACCACCACAACACCACCACCACAACAACACAACACCACAACACCACCACCACAACACCAACACCACAACAACAACAACACAACACCACAACACCAACAACACAACACCACAACAACACCACACAACACCACAACAACAAAACAACAACAACACAACAACAATAACACCACAACACCACAACAACAAAACAACAACAACACCACAACACCAACACCACCACAACAACACCACAACAACAACACCACAACAACAACAACACCACAACACCAACACCACCACCACAACAACAACAACAACAACACCACAACAACAACACCACCACCACAATAAACAACAACAACCACAACAACAACCACACAAACAACCACCACAACAACAAACAACAACAACCACCACCACAACAACAAAAACACAACAATAACCACCACAACCAACAACAACCACCACAACAACAAACAACAACCACCACAACAAGAAACAACAACCACCACAACAACAACAAACAACAACAACCACCACAACAAGAAACAACAACCACCACAACAACAATAAACAACAACAACCACAACAACAATGAACAACAATAAACAACCACAATAACAATAAAAAACAACCACAATAAACAACAACAACCACCCACAACAATAAACAACCACAACAATAAACAACAATAAACAACCATAACAGCAATAAACAACAATAAACAACCATAACAGCAATAAACAACAATAAACAACAATAACCAACTGCAACAATAAACAATAACAATAATAAACAACAATAATAACAACAATAAACAACAACAACATTAACCGCAACAACAACAACAACAATAAATAACAACAAATAATAACAATAACAACAATAATACGAACAACAACTTGAATTTACATAGGCCCCTCCACGCCGGACGGCTTCTCAATGCACTTCACAGTAATGGATCCCGGGACCGAGCCAGGGGGAGGGGGAGGAAGGTGACCAATGGCGCGGTCAAAAAGAAAGGTCTTCAGCCGAGACCTGAAAATAGGAAGAGAGGGCACGAGGCGAAGGGAATGAGGAATGGAGTTCCAGAGCCTCGGAGCATAGTGGCTGAAGGCACAGCCGCCGAGGGTGGAGTGGAGGTCCAGGGGGACAAGGAGGAAGCCAGACCCGGACAACAATAACAATAATAATAACAACAACAATAATAATAATCCTTACATTTAATATAGCAAGGTGTCTTCAAAGTGCTTTACAGAATATACTGTAAATTGAATTGACTGTATATTCTGTGGGTGAAACGCGGCAGCCAATTGCGCACAGCAGTGTCCCACAAACAGTTGTGGATTGAGTGACCAAATTATTTTTATCTATATTGAAGGAATTATTACCCTTGGAAAAGCGATGAGCCAATCGACTAACAACCGGATTCCTACTTACTGCTAGGCAAATTGAGGCTTGTTGATTAAGGAAACTTGCCCAACATTTCGCCCTGCCGGGAATCGAACCCAGGTCCTCCCGCTTGCGAGGCGAGTGCTCTAACTACGGAGCTACAGGACTCCAATGTGGTTACACTGTGGCTCTGGGTCACATTATTGTGAGTTCAACTCTCTTGCTGGTAGTTGTATTTAGAGTCTAAATTGAAACTCAAGCAATACTTGATTTAGAATTCCTTGCATTTGACATAGTACCTTATTATTACATTGTCAAGACTTCCCAAAGCGCTTCACAGGATTTACTGTGAAATGGAACCACTGTATGGGTTCCACGTCCCGATGTGGGGCTTGAACCAACAATCTTCTGACTTAGAGGTGGCAGTGCTATTAATTGAGCCAGTTTGTCGCAAGTTTGACATTGATGTTTTATTCTGGTAATAAAGATAATAGAATAATAATCCTTGCATTTGATAACACTTTATCATGTCTTTGAGACATCGCAAAGCGCTTCACAGAATATAATAATAATCCTTGCATTTGATATAGCGCCTAATCACTTCTTCGAGACGTCTCAAAGCGCTTCATAATTTTCATAATGATAATTACAGAATATACTGTGAAGTGAATTGACTGTATATTTTGTGGACGAACCGTGGCATCCAATTGCTCACAGCAGTGTCCCACAAACAGTCGTGGATTGAGTGACCAATTTATTATTTATTTTTTGAGAGGATTATCACCCCAGAAAAGCGATCTACCAATCAACTAACAATCTTTTTAACAAAAGATCTCATTGCACTGTTGTATTTTGAAGAAGGCTAGAAGATTCTCAGTTTCTTGGCTAATAATCTCCACCATCAAAATTCATCACATAAAACCAGACGTTCATTCATCGAATTGCTATGTGTGCAATGTTGCTGCCAGAGATTATTTACTGCATTTGCCTGCAAACTTCTACTACCTTTTAATGTAACTCATTGTTTCACGTGTTTGTTTGAGAATTTTCAATGTGTTTAGCTGCTGTGTCAAACAGAAATATAATTTCATAAAAGCTTTGCAAAACTCCTTATGTGAAGGAAAGTAAATATTACCTTCAGCAATGCAGTGCACCTCCAGCTAACATAGCTGCCTGGCATCCACCCACAAAACAGTCACTGCACTTTACAGTATATCCTATGAAGCACTTTAGGACATCTTCGTAATGTGAAAGGCACTATACTAAATGTAATGATGACGATGATTATTATAGGCTTCTTGCAGATAAAATATACTGTCAATTCATTTTAAAGTATATCATATGAGATTATTATCATAAGATTCTTGCACACAACATACACTATCAATCCACTTTACAGTATGTCTTGTGACTTTGAGATGTCTCAATGAGATGATAAGGCACTATATCAAATGCAAGGATTATTGTTATTAATCGAGAGTTGCAAAGAGCATCATTATGCCTCATACATATGGAGGAATTTATTGAGTTTGCCTGTTTAGTTTGTAATGAGAACCAGTTGCCCATTTTAATGAAGAAATATCAGACTGCAATTATGGAGAAACTAAATAATTGGGAGGATTTCTATACTTGGATCCAGATTAAGATCTTAAGCATTGGGCCTGAGGCAGAAGGTTACCTAATTAGAACTGCAAGAATTGAGGTTTTGTGCTTTAGAAATAAAATAAAATGTGGTCTTGGAAACTGGAATCTGGAAGAGTGGGCGAAGCAAAGTGCAGCAGCCTGAACATTTTATTTAATCAGTCGGATGCCTGTTGCATGGAAACCCACGTGTGACAGTATGAAACCCAGGCAGAGTACCACATATATATGCCACCCACACATGGAAACCTAAACAGTGTGTGCTCCATTTCCTGTTAATAAACCACTCAGCGATGTTACAAGCCCCAGTGGCAGACATAATATCTGAACCCAATCTGTCCAGATCAGTATTCGTGCAATATTTTGAGCAGCATCATGTTTATCCAGTACTGAACAATGCAGGTTTAATGCACTAGATGGTGCCATGTAACAGATTTTAAAGTGATGGATGGAAAAAAAACTTAAAAACACCGTTCCTGGAAATGATGTGCAAATTGTAATGAACAATGTTTGTATATTTTAAGGAAATATGGACTAATTTCATCTGGGGTCACAATGCCATTGGAGTGGACAGGAATTTGTCAGAAGGAAGGGTTAATAAGAAGAATTCACTCCTTAGTCCATAATAGCTGAATGTTATTTGCAGAAGGCTATTCAACTAGGTGGGGTGGGTGTAAGAGAATTATAGCCCATTTCTCTCTCCTGATGTCTATACACTGAAGAGCTCTCTGCAACAGCGATCAGGAATCTCAAATGAACTCTGGCTAAGTAAGCTTCCTCCTCCCTATTCTGGGGACATTTAAGGTCAATTGTGTCACCCTCCAAATTTTCATTTGAGGTGGACATGCTGATAGAAGGCTCAAAATTGGCACACTTGAGCAGTTCTCAAATCACCTAAAAATGCAGACACCCTGGACAGGAGGCAAGGAAGCTGGAGTCCTGTACAAACCAATCAATCTATCTCGAGTTGCTCAATGATAATCGGCCCCGATAGAAATCTGACCATGTTTCTTTTAGAACACTGCAGGAATCCATCCCTGTAGTATTCTCCAGATTGGTATCCGAAATGAACTTGTGCAGTTTCAGAATATCATGTCAGCTCAAGGGGATAAGATGTGTGTCTGTTTCCAATTACAGTGTGAACTGGATACATTGGTTTTGGCCGGCAATGATTTAAAGATGCCCTCATGCACCAGATCCAAATTAAAAGCAGATTTTACATTAGAAAAAAATGGAATGAGATGGATGAAAACAATGACATTTAGTACAAAATGCGTCAATGAAAATGTCTACACCTGCGTTTTTTAAATACTACAGTTTGTTTCACTTTAATACAGTAAGTAGTACAAAGCTTTAATGTGAAAGGAAGGTTCAGTGTTGACGGAAACCTGTTGCACCATGGGGGGAGGTGGTGGGGTGGGGGGGTGGAGTTTCACAAATGATTTGCCACAATGGTTTAAAATTGGGATCACAAATGGTTAACAGATAGATCCCTTGGTGTTTGGTAAAACCAGTGGATGGCTCTCAGGCTGCAGTCATTATTATCATGTGCTTACCCAGAATGTGATGTTTAGCAGTGTCTTTGGAGGGTGGAGGCAATCGGAAAAACGTCAGACTCCCTGGAAGTTTCACAGATGTAGTCTTGTGTTTGATCTGGTGCTCACAGATTCCTGTCAGGGAGCGAGCCTCTGACATTTGCAGTTTGACACTTTCATCAAAGCCTCTCCCTCTCTTGTCACTTTCTTTTATCCGTACCGAGTAATTACATTGACAGGCTTTTAAATCTGCCAGCACCAAAGTAATCATCTTTCAAATACAGTGCAACAGGACATGGGTCACATGTGCAAAAGAAGGATACTTTAAAGAGGACATGTTCACTGCCTTATCAAGAGGGCACTGATTCGGGTTCGCAAAGAACAATTTCAATTCATTCAGGAGGAAGTATTTCTTTACCCAGAGGATAATTAATGAGTGGAATGAATTACCAGGAAGGGCGTTTGAGACCAGCACATGGATTCACTTATGAAACAGCTTAATGCTGAAAGGTGTGGGGGGGGGGGGGGGGGGGGGGGGACTGGTAGAGTTGATATTCTAGAAAGATGAGATAAATGGGCCAATGAGCCTTTTTTTATCCATACCTCTGTTTTGCAATCATTTCAACAATACTCTCCTAAGTTTTTCTAAGCAGTGAGTCTTGCTGGGTAGAGTTCCACAAAAGTAGGTAAACCTCACCCAAATTGCTATTCTTTACCTGTATTGTCTATGATTTTTAACTGCCCAGTCCCTACAGCTGGAGGAGAAATATCTCACAGGACAGCTGCAACACCATTGCAGGGTGACAGACTGCAACAAATAGAAAATAAAACTTTTTTAAAAAAAAAATGTTTTCATCTCTTACAACTTCAAAATAGATCAACCAAAGTAACTTCTTCTTAAAATCTTTGTGTTTAATACCTCTCCAGTTTTTCCCTCCTATTTGTGTGGAGGTGCTAACTGATTGCTGGAATATGTTTGCTTAAGACACCAGCTGCTCAGTCAAGCTTGTGAAGCTTTCTTAACACGTGAAACCTAGACAGGTGTCAGTGGGATATGCATTCAAAGATAGTATGGGATCCATACTAAAAGGACGGGGAGCATTTAATAAGGAACATTACCCTGGCTTACTGGGGAGGTCCAAAGCAAAAACAGGAGCTGGACTAAATGGAATAAGGGAGATTGCCAGATAAATTATCCTTGGGTCAGAGATCAGGAATGAATCATCCAGCAGTTAAATTCGAGGGCTATAGTGGCACACGTTCAAGGTCCACCCAACATTTCTGCCAGCGTAAAATGAGCAGCCAAAGGGAGAAAAAGAAAATCTGAGCAAAACTATTCACTTGAAAAAAATGCAGATTGCTGCTGTTTTGGCAATGTTTACAAACTATCCTGTAGCTCTTCACTTGTTAATAGGGACTTATTTATACTTTAATGTATTGTACCAGGAAATGGCAGAATTTCCTGAGACATTCAATTGGATTGTGGGTGTCTAGGGAGTGTCTTGAGTGGAGGCTGGGTTCACCCCCATTTGGTAGGATAACCTCCTGGGTTGTTCTTGGGTGCCACTTTGTAGTTCCTGATCTCTCATGGAATGGATTCAGGGATCACTAAAAGTAGGAAAGAGAAATTAATTTCAAATAGAGTCTGAAAAATAAATCACTTGGGAGAGATGTGCATTTTTCCTCCACCACTGTTTACAGTTCTTTGCGTAGCCACTGATCCCTGTAGGTGTAATAACATTCCTTGCATTTGATATAGCGCCTTATCGCATCTTCGAGACATCTCAAAATGTATGAGAGGGAGAGTATATGGAGAGGGGATTAGTTAAGAAAGGTGGAGCCTCATATGTAGTATAAACACTAGCTTGGACTAGTTGGGCAAAATGGCCTATTTCTGTGCTGTAATAATTATAATAATAATAATCCTTGCATTTGATATAGCGCTTTTCACGTCGGGAGGACGTCCCAAAGCGCTTCACAGAACACACTGTAAAGTGAATTGACTGTATATTTGTGGGCGAACGCGGCGGCCAATTGGCACAGCAATGTCCTACAAACAGTCGTAGATTGAAAATGACCAATTTATTATTGTTTTTGGTTTTTGGAGGGATTATTATTAGGCTCTGTGTGGAGTAAGGAAACTTGCCCAAGGTTTCGCCCTCTGCCTGGAATTGAACTCAGGTCTCTCGCTTGCAAAGCGAGTGCTCTAACCACTGAGCTACAGGACTCCGTAATGTTCTATGTTACTCTGTATGATTTTTGTTTTTCAGAAAAAAATTGGTATTGTCTGCAAAAACGAAAATAATGTCCTGTGTCATTAGAAGGATATCTCAAAGACTTTCAGATAACCAACTGGGAGCCCAAACTGGGAGAGGATGAACTGAAAAATCGCAACAATCTTTTTTTGTGCTCTGTGTGGATTCCTGTGTTCCAATGCAACTTTATGAATAGCAACTCCTAATAACATTGATCCTTTAAACATCCCAGGAGATAAAACCTAAGTACCTCATGGAAATTTAATGTTAGTGATAATGTTGACTTCAAATTTGTTTTATTCCATTGCACTCATGAATAATTGGTGTTTGAAAAAGCTGAAATGGAAATAAGGAATAAAATAACACCTCTCTTTAGTTAGAAGCCTGGGAATTCAGTCTTTCATCCACCTACTCTTTAACTTGGCAAGATTTTCTCAGTTGCTATTGCTGTTATTGCTTACTTTAACTTTTTTAGGACTGGTTTTGTCTTTACAAATACACAAATCTCTAAAAATGCAACGACATCTGCAGAAATGGGCTTCTATGTTTGTAGAAAAATTAAAGGAGAGATTACAAGGAGCTTCTCCAATCAATGGGTTTTTAAGGTTTGTAATTCAAGTCTCAACTTTTGAGGTCTGATCAATAGAAATTGCAATAAACATCTCAGCAGTAAAAAAAAAGGGATATGGGGAAGAACTGGAAAGTGGGATTAGTTTTTTAAAAAAAGTAATTCAGTAAACCAGGTAACCATGGCACAGACATGATGGACCAAATTACTTTCTTCTGTGCAACAAAGTTCTATATTTTTACATACATATATATGTATTAATAAGACTGTCCAGAACCTTGAGCCATCCTCCCAATGTGAAAGGCACTATATAAATGTAAATTTGTAAATGGAACTCTATGTGATATTCAACAGAAGATGATTGCCTGGAACAGCAGCCTCTTGCTAAATTACATTAACTCAATGTTCAAGACTGAAAAACAAAGGTTATAGCCTGAGTAACAGCACTCAAATCAGATTAATAGATAAATTGACTAATATAGTAAAACTGAAGACGTGACTACAAAACCAATAGGAATAATGGCTATACAGAAGAAAAGCTAGCAGACTTTGGCAAATGGAAGACATAGTGTTAAGATATGGTGGAAATATCAGCAGTTGTAGTGATCAGTGTAACTGGCACATAGTCAAGTAGCATTAAGCTTAGCAGCACACAGAGCATCGCCTCCATGGAATGAAAACTTACCTTGGAATCTAGCCTGTGGGAAAACAAGCCAGAAAACTGACCAAAATAAATGTCTGTGGTGTGTTGTACATCTGAAGATGGGAATGGGCTTGGGCGTGATTGAATAGTGTGCAGACACCGCTGTCTCAGCCAATGTTATTCATAAATACTGCAATACACCCCAGAGCTATTTACGATCCTCTTCCTCGGAATAAGACAACATTTGTCTCTGCCAGCAGTGGGATATAGCCGGAGATACACACACGTTCAGGCTTTTTCTCTCGCTGTTCATTGAGACTAAGAAAAAACACAAAATTCTTGTTTAGCTGTGTATTATTTTGGTGTGCAGTTACTGCTGCTGTTTTGGGAGAGTGCTGGAACCTTACTTTTGATAAGGCAAAGGGTTCATTACCACCTTCACCTTGTGGCCCATGTATTGACCCACAAAGATCTTTTTCAAGTCTCATCGTTTTATTAAGAACGTAATGACAATTTGAAACAAAGCACATCACATATTGAAAGTTCACATTAAAACACTCACAGCACAAATCAAATTCTTCAGTATCGTGCACTACTGGTACATAGAAAATATCTAAAAAAAAGCTGTCTGCCCAAACAGAGAGAAACTGAGAATATCCCAGTGCCTTAAGTATCTTTGTGCTTCAGCTGGAAGTGCCTATTTATTGCAATGTCGTGGATTACGGAGTTAGGTACTGAATTCTAGTGTAAGTGCAGGGAGCATGGTTTGCTGTTAAGGTTCTCTCCTCACAATTATCCAACTTTACATCACATCAGCTTTGCAGCAGAATGTTCCCATGGAGCGGGTGTAAGTGACAAATGTAAATGTCGAATAGCAGTAAACACCTTCTGTGATTTGAGGGTGGGGTGCGAGAATAGCTGAGGGAAGGAGGGCACTTGGCGCTGAATGAGGAGAGTTTGAGTTTTGCCACTCCAATCTATCTTGCTCTCACTCCCTTTTTCCTCAATCCCTCTATTCTGTTTCTCTGTCTCTTTTTCTGCCTCACATCTCTGCTTCCCTCACCTTGACCCACTCCTTCTTCGGCGCTCTGACAATATTGCGCCCTTCCATCATATTGTTCTTCCCCGGAAGCATGTTACCCAGTCCCTCGGTTGTGTACAAGTAAGCGCTTTGAGACATCTCAAAGATGTGATAAGGCTCGATATCAAATGCAAGGATTATTATTATATATCGTATATAAGTAGCTGAGAGGGAAACTGTGACAGACTAATCACAACAGGGTATCGCCCAAACTTAACTCACAGTAACCTATCTAAGCGTAAGGCATTGTGAGGGTGGGAATTTGAATCCAGTCCTGCTGCTTCGCAAACTTCAGCTCTGCAGCATTCCCGCTGGGATGCAAGTTGGATCACTGGCGACATCAGCAGTGAACTGGGTGTGGAGAAGGCTTGGAGCAGCTTAAATAAGACCTACCCATTCCATTTCTGGTTAGAACTTCCAATGGGGGAGGGGGGATTGCGTCTGCACCTTATGGACCAGGAGTTCACTGTTACGACTCCTGGCTGGTTTGCTTATCTCAGCTGCTCCAGGAAGGTTAGACTCAGCTTGGTTTACTGGTGCTAGCCCCTCTTCAGCACCCCTTACTTGTGTGGCAGTCAGGTAAGGAGAGGGTCAGGCTCGGCTGTGATATCACGCTGACACTCACTGTCAAGGCTCACACAACGGTTACTTGAAAGGGGGAGTAGAGGAGTCAGCACCAGCAGAACTGCACTCCTGCATAAGGAGGCCAGGGGCCAGAAACAGTGACATATACTATTGGGACAAACTTAGAAATTAATTGGACATACAATTTTAAAGAAATCAAACTCGCTTAAAAATTACTCGCTGGTGGAAAAGCTCCCATGATGGACCATGCGAAGTGCATGCATCAGGCTAGTTGAATGGCATTTTTATTATTTAATCCAAGTTTAATATTGTATAATGTAACATACATTAATTATAAAGATACCGCAATTAAAATCTACTTGTCAGTTATGTGCATTTTGCTCAGCAGCACAGATTTCAACAGATTTCCCAGTTGTCAGCAGTGTATTGCCAAGTGGAATGCTGATCCTGACTACAAGGGAGCACTGATGTTTTTAAATCATTAGGCATAATTTCAAAGTGCGACTTTCAGGTTTCACTGAAAGAAATGCTATTTTTTTATAGAAAAACAGCTCAATATCACATTGCCAAAGAAAAACATGGTTTAAGCTTTGACAAGTTCCTGCAGAAAAGTAAATATTTCAGATCTACAATTCACAATGTGAATAAATATTTCAAGTTTTCCCATAAAGCATATTCTTTCCTAGCCCAGTTCAGGAGCAGATCTCTTCCTATATCACCCCAGTGGAGTTTTGTAGTTTAGTGGCTAGAGCACTCGCCTCGCAAACGAGAGGACCTGGGTTTGATTCCCGGGCAGGGCGAAATGTTGGGCAAGTTTCCTTACTCCACATGCGTCTGTTTACCTAACATTAAATAGGAATCCGCTTGTTAGTCGATTTTCCAGGGGTAATAATTCTTTCAAAAAAATTAGTAATTTGTTCACTTAATCCACGACTGTTTGTGGGACACTGCTGTGCGCAATTGGCTGCTGCCTTTTGCCCACAAAATATGCAGTCAATTCATTTACAATTAAGACATGATAAGGCGCTATATCAAACGCAAGGATTATTTTATTATTTATTATAAGGTAAAGGGCCAGTATCCAACTGTCTGAAGGATTCCTATTCATTCTACACATGTTGTTGTTTTTGTTGTAACTAAGTAAATACATTTGTGCATAGAGTACTTTCTTCAGGAGACTTGATTTTTCCCTATTGATTCTGCTTGCAATATCTCTAAACCTGAAACAAATGGAATAACTGATGTAGTTTTAGTGATCGGGCTTTTGACCAATTCTTTGTTCATACTTAGCTGATTGAATCTGACCAGATTGTCACCGGTAGAGTTAATAACAAAGCTCTACATGTCTAAAACATGAGCTTGCTTAGTATCTCAGTTGGCATAGCAATAAGTAGATGGAAAGATGCAGCGTTATTTGAATGCATATAAAACAAAGTTTGCCACTGCAGGTGGTATCACCATACGGTATATATGTTTTTATGAGGCATCTGCTCTGAATGTGTCAAGATGTTCAGTTCAAACTTGGCAAACTTTAAAAAGGATGCAAATAATTATTAGTTAGCAGAAGCTTCAAACATCCAAGCCATTTCCTCTTTGAAATTCAAATTTGCAAGTTACAAAGTGCAGCCAGAGAAGGGATTGAACTGAGGTTCCCAATTTCACTCTTGTTGAGCAGATTTGGGTTAATCCCCAGATTGAACTGCAGAATGATGGTACGAGCTGGCAGTTTGAAGCAACGACTGAGATCATTCCCTAATGAAGTGGATTAAAAGATATTTAGCCCACAAAATATACAGTCAATCAATCCACTTTACAGTGATTTCTATATCAAATGCAAGGATTATTATTATATATATAGGAATGTCATTCAACCAGTTCTTCAATTCTGCCTGGAACAAATTCCAAATAATGGAGCTGCTGTTAAAAGGTAATTTCAGTTTGAATGGTGCAGTGAGAACTTCCAGTATAAAGGTGATTTCTGGAAGCATCTGAAAAGACATGGTTCACTCATCAACTACATTCTCTCCCTTACACCCCCACAACACAAACACATTTATTCCAGTACCAAAATACATGACATTTAAAGAGTGATGGGCTACAGGGTATTTATGTTTGGATCAATCTCTTCAGCATTGTATTTAACGCATTCACTGATATTTGTATTGGAATTCAGCATTGTGCAATTCCCAAAATACTGTGAAACAAATGGAAATTTCCGAGTAACTTGTGGGTTTCTTAGCAGTTTGGTTTGGATATGCTTAAGTATAATGGGTTTCTTGTTTCTGCACGTATCAATCAATTGGCTGAGCAAAACTCCATGGGAAACAAGCCCTGAGTCTTCAAATTAAATATTGTGAGAATCTCTGAAATTGGTCTCATGTGGGGTTGAATTTTTGGAATGTAATACACAATTATAATACAAAATTAGATTTGTATAGTGCCTTTCATGTCAGGAGGATGTCCCAAGGCGAATATAGATGGATAAGAGTTTATTGTGCAGGACTTCCATGCAGATATCCTTTGGATTGCAACCATACGCACACACACACACACACCATATTTTCATACCCCCCCCCCCCCCCCCCACCCAAAATAATTTCTATCAATGGCTGTAAGTCTGTCTTACGTATTCATTACTTTGCATGCAACCTGCATTATAAAGTAGCTAAAAACCTTTTATCTAGGGTTACAAAGATGTCTTTTGTTACAATTTCTGCTGACGGCAAATTGTGGCAACAGCACCTTTGCTTCAGTGTCAGATTCCCCACAGGATATGTGTACAGCATTCTTAATGCACTATCCGCAGAACTTTATCTTCAGTTAAATATTAATTAAAGGGCACTGTTAATAATGGGGTACACTTACATTCATTCAACAGTGTTGAACACAACATTCTTCTACAGTGGGCACAAAACCTTAGACAGTTTTGAAGATCAACATCCATCCCCCTGTGCATTTTTAAATCAAGTTCACTGATCAATGGCTTTGAAGTGCGGTTCCAGTACACTCACTGATGCTACTGCTTTGCGCAGTGTGCCAGTTCAACAAGCCATACTAGTAACAGTGTGGCGTCACAAACTCGCTGTGTTTTCGGTACCAATCATGTTCCAGAGCTGAATCCACAACAACTACAGGCTAGAATGAAAGAGATGTGCAGGATTATTCCACAGGAATGCACTGAATGACATGCGGAGATTATAACCTGAACCCTCCAGTCTCCAAAGGCTTCAACGCAATTCAGCATTTGATCATCTAATTTGCTGTTTTTCAGTTGCAGTTTGATGGTCTTTTCCCAAACCAATTTATCTATCAGTGAATTCAGTTTTGGATTATCTTTAAGGCACTCACTAATACAGGCCATTGCACTGTTCTGATGTGGAACACTCGAAGCCCTTTCCTGTTCCTTATGAATCCCACCTAAAGACAATCAGCAGCTTTTGACCCAACCTACTACTCGATATACTGACATTCTCAAGCCCAAACTCTTTGCCACACTTTGTTTATTCTAAAAGTTTTCTCATTATGTAGAGAGAGCCACATTTCACAATAATTAATAACAAAAGTTACGTTACATTTCTAAAGCTTTATTGGTAAAACCTGTTTTATAAAAGGCATCAAAAAAATTCACCTCCGTTCAACCCCCTCCATTCCCCAAATTTCAAGCCTTCGACCTTTTGTAAATCATACACCTACACATCTCATACTAAGGATGGGTTCCTTTCCTGTAAGAACGTAACTCATTCAAATGCACTCCCACCAATATTACGTTCAAGGGCTGTGAGCTCTATGAACTGATTCATTCAGACCAGCTGTGCAAGATCTAGTCGGTCACCTGTGGGGTACCCTAGGATCCATCCTTGGCCCCCTCCTCTTTCTGATCTACATGCTCCCTCTTGGGGACGTCATCTGCAGACATGGCGTACATTTCCAAATGCACGCAGATGACACCCAACTCTACTTTTCCACCTCTCTTTGGGACCCCCAGTCCCCTGATGTTCTGTCAGTCTGCCTGTCAGATCTCAGGGGCTGGATAAGCGCAAACTTCCTTCAGCTGAACGTTGACAAGACGGAAGACATATTCTTCGGCTCTCATCAACGTCTAAAATCTCATGGTCCTCACCTCCTCCACCTACCCAACCTCCCCCTAAAACTCTCCGAACCTGTACGCAACCTAGGCGTCAGGTTCGACCCCCAATTAACCTTCCTCCCCCACATTTGGTCCCTCACCAGCGCCGCTTTCTTCCATCTCCAACGAATTGCCGTCTCCGCCAATACCTTTCCCCAAAAGCCGCTGAACCTCTGGTCCATGCCTTTGTCACCTCCCGGCTGGACTATTCAAATGCTCCCCTCGCCGGTCTCCCCTCCACTACCATTTATAAAATCCAAATCATTCAGAACTCTGCTCTCGCATTCTCACTCGCACCAAGCTCCGCTCCCCGATCACCCCAGTCCTTGCCAGACTGCACTAGCTCCCTATCCCAGAGAGGATTGATTTCAAGATCCTCACCCTCGTATTCAAGTCCCTGCACTCCTCTGCACCCCCCGACCTCTCTGACCTCCTCTCTCCTCAGCACAGTGTCCGTTGCCTTTGATCTCCGGGTCTGGCCTCCTCCTTGTTCCCCAAGTCCTCGGTTCTACCCTCAGCGGCCATGCCTTCAGCCATTATGCCCTGAGGCTCCGGAACTGCTTTCCTCACTCCCATCGTCTCGTTCCCTCCCTTCCCATTTTCAGGTCTCTGCTGAAGACCTTTCTTTTTGACCGGGCCTTTGGTCACCTTCCCACCCTTCCCCCTGTCTCAGCCCCGGAATCCTAAACTGTAAAGCGCTCTGAGAAGCCGTCCGGCGTGGAGGGCACTATATAAATCCAAGTTGTTGTTGTTGTAGTGCAAACCTCCCAATCTGTTTGCCAAGTTTAGCAAGCGAGGAGAAGTAGACCTTTGCAAAATGTGGCTGTTACTATGACACCAGAGGCATGCAGAGGTGACATTAATAATAACAATGCTTGGAGGTTCGATGACCAAACAATTGGGTGAATAAACCCCAGTTCATTATGCAATTCTGACGAAAATCCCTCACAACAACATTTCTCTCCCAAATATTCCAATATGTGGCAGAGTTCCCTCTGACATTGCTGCTGCCTCTACAGGTAGTCTTTAACCAGTTACTGAAAACAACCAGCAACCTGGGACAGATGGGCAAGACTCCATCCTCCTTTCATCAGGTGGGCTTCCCTTGTGTCCTTCTGGCAAGGATATGGAGGTAGGGGGATACTGAGCTCTCATAGATGTAGTTATTGCAACCTACAAAAGAGGCTCCAAATAATTGGTTGGCACCAATACCAAGCAAAAGTCTGCAGCTCATCACCCATCCCCGCTGAAGGTTAAGAGCTTGAGAGATCAGTGAACAATTCAAACTGTTTATCTGTTCACTGCTGTTTTGCAGTGATGTAGCCTTGGGTTTAGTCACTGATATTAAGCCTTATAAAACAGTGCTCACAAATCTAAGGAAAGACCTTCAGGAAACACAACAACCAGTTGTGACTAAATTGAAAGCTAATAATATTCCTCACATTTGATGTAATTACTCGTAGAGGAATATTGGCCGGGACACCAGAAACACTGCTTAATAACAACAAATTACATTTGTATAGCGCCTTTCATGTCGGGATGATGTCCCAAAGCACTGGACAGTCAAGGATGCGTACCCGAACTGGGGATTAGGATCGGAGGGGTGGAGGGCAGGAAGAGTGGGGTAATAAGTGATATATAATAAGTAATCATCTTCAAATTCAGTGCCTTGGAATATGTAAAATCCACTGAACCACCATTACAGGCAGACAAAACATCAGTTAATGTCTCAACCAAATAATGTGAAGCGTATTGTACTCGGAAGATTACGATACGTCTGAATGGGTTAATATCTCCCTCCATCCACCCCACCGCCCCCACTTATTGATGGTCGGTCGTTGCTGCCCTTGGTAATGGGGACACTAGGCTCCCCTGGTCACACAGCTCTCTTAAAGGTCCATAGGCTAAACACTTGACGGCAACGAATCTTGTGACTGTGTCAAGGAGACAGAATTCAGGCCTGGAGTTGTATAATGACCTGTAAAGTGTCTACACAATTTCAACAGAGATTCTCGGTTAATGTGCATTTCTAGATCACATCTTTACCTGAAGCTGTTATTATTGCAACCCATATGTGTATTTAAAATCCTGCAAGAGGACAGAAATGCAAGCCTGAAACCCAAACAAACAGGGAAACACTGCTTTTCCTGAAGCCATCATTACAGCTCTGTGAATGTAAAGCCACTGATAGAAGACAAAGTGCAGTCATAACCTTACCAGAACAAATTGCTTCAGTAGAAAACTGAAAAGAATTGAGATTCACTATACCCACTAGCTAGAGTGTATTAAGTGATGGCTTATATCGCGTGGCATGAATTGTGAAGATAATCGAGTGTCTTACAAAGGGGAAAAATAGCATCAGTACAGAACACAGTGCAAAGCTTCATTATGGTAGTCTGATATATAATACAATAAAGACCTGACTGCTGCAAGTACAAGCCCCATATCTGCATCAACATGAAGCACCACCAAACAAGAGGAAACCCTGGGGGTCACAGTGGCAACGTTATCTTGAGCTGCGACATTCGTGAAGGAATTAGAGCTGCACCACTTCTGTTAGTTGCATTTATATAGCACCCCTCATGCAGGGTAGCGTCCCAGAGCACTTGACAGTGGCGGAGCACGTCTCCGAGCCAGGGGGAGAGAGAGGGGGAGGTGACCATAGGCACAGTTGAATAGGAAGGTCTTGAGGCGTGATAATACCCGAACAACATTTGGAAGTTTATTTTTGAGCAACTTTAAAACCAGAAAAATAGTTGATGCTAATTAGGCTCGACTGCAGAGTCAGATGCTACTTATTTTAAATGCTCAAGGAAGAAAAAGTGAATAATTAGGCTAACTAATCGTTCATTAATTCCATCAAATGACATTAATTCAAAATTGAAACTGATTTAATGGAGTTAAATCGTTCTACATACAGGGAGATTTAGCCATTTTAATTAACCAAGCAATTAAGAAAGTGGTGTATGGATAAACAGTTTCTGACTGTAATGTTCTCCTGTTTGTCTCCTAACTTCCAAATCTTGTTCCCACACTAGACATTATTTTCTGATCAGCCAGGCATTTGACAAATGCGGAAACAATTAATGAGCTTAAGAGTTACCAAACAAGATTGAGAGATCTGCATGTGTTTCACCCGCAAAATATACAGTCAATTCACTTTACAGTATATTCTGTGAAGCGCTTTGAGACGTCTCAAAGACCTGATAAGACACTATATCAAATGCAAGGATTATTATTATTTTTATGTATGCCACTAATATGGAAATTTCCCTGTGTCCAGAAAGGAATGCACTCTCTCCCCCACAGGACGTACCCTGCTTACCCAATGTAGATGAGTATTAGGCACATGTTGGTGAGGGTCCCAGAGTGTGCGATGGGGTACTATTGGGAGTTTAACCAACTAAATAGCTTGCATTGAGAGCAAGCTTCTCGCTGCTTACCTAGCTGGGCCATCCTATCCATTAGCATTTTGGCTTGCAGGGTTAACAATAACTGAATGGGACGAATCTCTGCACCAATAACTAGTCTGTCCCTCCAAGACCTGCCAATGAGTCTGGCTTGCTGCTCTTGATATGTCCATCCACAACACCTCTGCCTTACCTTTTATTCACACACACACACACACAAATACCAGTGTTTCCACATCCCCTCCTCCTTCGCAGTTCAATAAGCTCATCAATAAGCTCTTCAGAGTTTTCATTAATTTTTAAGAGCCCTGCCTTCCCAAGGACTACGGTACTCATCATTTTTACTTCTGTACAAAAATCATTCTCGGTCTGCAAATTAGTCACGGGTAACTCACTCCGCCTCAGCTCTAATACTGTGGCTTTATACTCACAGCACAAATGCACTGCCTTACAAGTCAGAAGATAATGTGGGATTTGAAGGGTGGTTTGTAAATGCAAATGGACTTCTTGTTTGTATAACAGAGTATGAATGAATATTTCAGCTCAGGCAATTGTTACCAATAACTTCGACTGATCAGGTTTTTGGCAAACGCCTGTGTATTGTGTCAGCACATTCAACTTGTTGGGGGCACTGGATCTGTTGGGCTAGTTCAGGCTTAGTTGCCATTTTCTTTTGATATATTGAAACGTTTAAAGTACAACGTTCAAAACAAAACAGGCGGTAATATTTCTTGTTCAAGCACAGAATAAAAAGTAATTTCAAAAAGTGCAAAACGATGTATAAAAAGGAAACCTATCTGGCTGAGAGATTACATTTCATTCTAGATAGGAGGTACGACCAGCTTAATCAGATTTCTAGATCAAAACATGAATTCAGAAATGGAAAACAAATCCAGCGTTGGTTGAATAACCTCTGGATGGACTTGCTACTTGCTCCTTATTTGTATTCAATAGACAGAAATTGACTTTCACTGTCCCGTGTCCAAGGATTCTGTTTTAAAGTAACATTGTCTTCATGTAACACTGTCATGGTGGCTTCATGGCATTGAAAAAAACTAGCGTCTGGACAAGCTGCCCTCATATAGTCTTTTCAATGCAATATAATGGTTCATTTGATGCTCTTCAACCACAGACTTTGCTTGACCCAAAGCTTATAGAAGGCTTCAGTGCAGTCGCTTCTCCTCAGTCTCTGTGATCTTTCCACTCTCAGTTTATCAGTCTGTGTTACTAAAAATCCCAAAACACAAAATCTGTACAAGATTTTTACCACTGACCTGAAGAATACAGGTGCACATTCCACTCTTCAGGCAACATTCCCTCAGAGTAAGCTGACTGTTTTTTGATTGATAACACTGGGACAGCTGTGAATCCTTGCAAAGAGCTACCTCAATTTTGCTTCATCAGGGTTCAATGACCTCTTTTTTCCCTCCACCCCGCACAATATTTCACCCTTCCCCGAAGCATTGACATTTGCTACAATTCTGCTTTCTTCAGGAGTAATAACAGTTTTGGGATTGAGGTGTTTGCAGACCAGTTAAACAGCCAACTAATGTGATGTAAGCAGAATTCTCATGCAGTGAAAAGTCTGTGGGGAGATTGGACCTACATTAGTGTAAAATTAAAACACTGAGTTTCTACTTGACTCACATAATTGTGTGTGGGGTTGGGGCTAGAGGAAGGCAAACAGGCTAAATATCTGGGAATAAAATGTATCCTCCGTTCCCCCATACCTCTTAAGCCTAGACTCTTAAGAGTCCTTGTTTTAAGAGTTGGATGATAATTTTTCCAGTCTAGGATTATTTGGGGGCATTGTAAATTCCATAATTCGATATAATGTTGGTCTCCAATTGTCTTTCAATTTTGTTTTTCAAAAAGAAAATCCATCCCTTTTTCTCCACTAAGCAAGTCCTCCTGGTCCTATTCTGAAATCCGGTGGCTCGAGGCTGGTTGGAGAGTAAGTCACTGCTGGCTCCTTTATCCAGAGCAAGGGGACGCCGTTTTTACCATCAGATTTCTTCTGCGCATTCATGGTTTTGTACCGTGTCAGCAAAATGGCGATGAGAAGAATTCCAAAAATCGGGAATGGGTAGAAAAATATGAAGTAGAAAAGGGCGTCGTTTGAACAAATTGCCTCTTGCAAAGAAGAACCTGGAAGGAAGAATAGCGAAGGGTCGTTAATTTATTTCGAAATGCTTATTTATTATTTTAAACTCCTCATCCTTTTGGTTGGTGCTTATGTTTTCATCAAAATGAAAATTGAGTGACAGCCATTGGGCCCAGACCATTCTGGCTTCCTGAATGAAGTAAATAACCTGGCAGTGGAGGAGTGTTGGTGTAAAGAGACACTAATTCCTTCAAAGTTGCACACTAAGCTAAATATCACTGAATATTGGGATACAAGTCAACTACAAAAACATGGAATTATACAACAACAAAATTATATTTGTATAGTGCCTTTCATGTCGGGAGGACATCCCAAGGAACTGGACAGACAGAGTTACGGACCCGAGCTGAGGGTTGGGGAGGGTGAAGGGCAGGGAGGGAAGCTGGGAGAGCAAAAGCACGGTCGAAGAGGAGGGTCTTGAGATGGGTCTTGAAGGTGGCAAGGGAGGGGGCGAGACGGAGGGACTATGGGATGGAATTCCAGAGGGTGGGTGCAGAGTGGTGGAAGGCCCGCCCACCATTAGTGGGGCGAGTAAGGCGGAGCCCACTGAGCAGATGAAGCGAACAGGATGGTAAGGAGTTAGGAGGTCGGAGAGGTAGAGGGGAGCAAGAACAGTGGAGGGCTTTGAAGGTGAGGATCTTGAACTGTATTCTCTGTGTGATGGGAAGCCAGTGGAGATCGGCAAGGCTGGGGGTGATAGGGTCACGGAGCCTAGAGTGCACTTCACATAGGGTAATATCTTGGAATGCTGTACGAAGACAGGATTCGTGAAGGAGGGGAAGAGATTTCCCCTCCTTCCCTAATATTTTGAATCATTATTCTGCTCTTATAAATGTGTCCGCTTCTCCTGCTCTTTTGGTTTCATATTCTGGGTTTAGTGTTTTTTAATTTATTTACTTTAATAAGATCTTCCCTTGTTCTCTCTAAGCTGTAGAGATCAAGTTTTTCCAGTCTTTCCTCATAGCTCAAGCCTTTTACACATGGGATGTCTTGATGCTACTCTCCTTTCCAGGGTTTGTATCGTTTATTTTATTTCTGCATTAATACTAACCAATAAATACATCTTTTCCAAAACCATTTCTGACTTATGGAATAAATATACATAACAATAATAATAATACATCTGGCCTTAGGTACTTTGTACCACTCACATTGATTCTATAGCATGGAAACAGTTAATTTGGTCCAACTAGTCCATGCCAGTGTCCTGGACAATAATCCCCTCATAAAACTAATTCTTCACTTCATGGCAAGTTGTGGAACATTGCTGTGTGCAAATTGGCTACTGTGGTCTGGTACAAAATGAGTAGTCACTGCACTTCACAGTACATCATGTGAAGCACTTTGAGTCATCTCAACAATGCGATAAGGGACTATACCAAATGCAACCACTATTGAGAATCCTTGCATTTAATTGGGCTCCCCATCAAAATTCCAAAGCTCAATTGGTATCCCCTCCAGGCCTGGGAAATTCAGTTCACAGATAGGATAAAAATACTTTTTTCTCTAAATGACATACAGACAAATTTCATTGCACAAATTCCAACCTAGTGTCAGAAACCCAGTTATTACGCTACACTTTAAATTAAGCAGTCGACCAAAAATGCTATTCTGAAACAAACACATGGGGGCGGTCAAGGGTGACCGTCCCTCAGATTCCTTTCTGTTTCTAAGAGGAAGTGTCCACTGTGGTGCTGTACTCCTCTCAAAACTTGACACTACGATTATACCGTTTATATTTTTTTGCATTAATACTAACCAATAAATACAGCTTTTCCAAAACCACTTCTGATTTATGGAATAAACATACACCTGTCAGGTAGTTACTTTCTACTGCTCACGTAGAATTTATAACACTATGGTCATTATATGATTATGAAGGGAACAAGTTACCTGCGTTTTGTATGGTGATGATAAGCAGTCCAGACTCCCCTTCCCCTAGTTTATACCAGGCATTGTTGGCATTTTGAATCCACTCCTCCACATGACAGTAGTAGCTCCCACTATCGCTGGTGTCGGCGTTTCTCACTGTCAAGCTGTACAATCCACTGGAGGGTCTCTCTAGCTTCAGTCTGTCCTTCATCCCTTCAGCTCCACTGCGTGAGCTGCCGTACTCGAAGACCGAATTTTGATCGATTTTTAAAATAGTTTCCTTCACCATCCTGTCAACGGCCCCTTTGGATTTCCACGCCAGCCAGGACACAGCAAATCGTGAATCCCCTCGTGTTCGGAATGTCACGTTGCAGTTGAGCTGAAAGTTGCCCTTGTTCGATACTGTGATATTCAATTCAGTTTTATCCACCTGCATCTTGAATTCTTTTGTGAGGGTGACAGGAAACAAAATGGGAGAAAAGGTTTTTAACAATCAAAATTTCATAAATCTGCAGGTTCTTTCCCCTCTTTTAATGTCTCCTCCTTTCCTGAAGGTGCTAACTCATGGTCAGAGTACTGTTTCGTAAAAGCTGAATGTCTTTGCTGTCTTGCTCAAGTGGCTATTCTTTATCTGCAAGGAAAATCGATGAGGGTTGGGTCGGAGGTTGGAGGTACTGTTTATTATACCCATGAGATTAGGTAGCAAGGGCTCCCGCTCCTCAACCCTAGTCAGTGACCTTTCTGGGAAGTGCACCTATTGTTGTTCCCTCAGTTGTTCCTTCCTCTCCCAACTATCACCTTTCACTCTCTGGGCACACTTGCGAATAATAATAATAATTCTTGCATTTGATATTGCGCCTTATCGTGTCGTTGAGACGCCTCAAAGTGCTTCACAGAATATACTGTAAAATGGATTGACCGTCTATTTTATGGGTGAAACATGACAGTCAAATTGCGTCCAGCAGTGACCCACAAACCGTTATGGATTGAGTGACCATGTTTGTTTTGAGGGATTATTACCCCCGGAAAGCGATCCGCCAATCGGCTAATAACTGGGTTCCTATTTACTGCTAGGTTTAACCCGGGTCATCTCGCTTCCATGAGAGAGAGAGAGAGAGAGAGAGAGAGAGAAGACCCAGGTTAACTTCCTGCCCAGGAATTGAACGCAGGTCCTCTCGCTTGCCATGACTAAGGTTAGGAGTGCCTGGTGCCTGCGGAGCTGTTACCCATCCAACAAAGAGCGGAGATCTGCAGGAAATGAGGAGAGTTAATCAGATCAAAGGTGATATTTTTTCTTAAAAAACTTTACCAAGAGTTTGAGCCATTTAAATCTAGCAACCCAAGAGCTGTAATGAGGTGACATCAAGTCACCACAGTAGCAATACCAGTTGCCTGGAGACGTGCAGTACAAATTGCGGTTCTCTCACCAGGTGTACGATTACATTAAACCAATGTCATCACAGGCACAGCTGGGGAACCGACTATTTTATCCCACTGCAATGCTGTCTGTGATAAGGAGTTTACGTCAGAAATTTCACGCTGGGGTGACCCCTGCCCTTTCTCATCTCAGATTCCGTATAGTACGGCCATTGTAGAATACAGCAGATCTCATTATATCATAGCCTTGCCAGTTTTGGGTGAAAACCGAGAGCTGTGATATGTTTATAATCACCATGCGATCGATGGGTCTCAGTCGATAATGGAAGACATGAATCCCACCCCCTCACAATTGTTGGCCCAAAGCTGGCTATGCCCACCATTGGACTTGCTGGTCCATCAATCGGAGTGCCAGTTTGTGTGGACAATCTGCTCTTAAAAACAAATCGAGTCCAGTTAATATCCTGCACAAACAAGCACTCCAAACTGCAGCAAAAAAACTCCACAGAGAGTTTTGTTTGTGTATGTGGGGGGGGGGGGGGGAGTTATGAACAGAGGAGGAACACCCTTCCCCCCGCAGAAATCAATGTTAAGGTATCAACTGGCCAATTGACCACGTCTTATCAACAAAGTCGTAATTATTCCCCTAAAGTCACTGAACATTTCTTGGAGGACATTTCTGACCAATTCCTCTATACACATGATTGAATCATAAGAAGCTGGGATGGTTTCTATCACCACCGCACTTGGCCACATCTCACTTCTCTCCAGCCCACAGGTGGCAATAATTGACACCACTTTAATCAGCAGTAAAAAGGGGGCCTGCCAGTATTCCAATTAAAATTTCCTTTTTAAGAATTCACACTTTGATTAGGTCAACATTAACACCAATGGTGCTAATGAGATTTGAAGAGATTTGCCTTCAGCTAACTTCAACCGTATCATTAGTTTTCCTCAGCGTTTTTTCATCTTTGTCCAATTACGAGCATTTCACATCAGTCGATTACAAAATTATTAAATTTGTAACACTGATCTCATAACTTGCTTGAACCTGATGCTGAGATTTGGAGCAGAAACTTCCCTCTATGTATTTTGTTTCACCAAACACAGCGTATGACTGGGACATTACACTATGTCGCTGATCCTTCATTGTCACTGGGACAAAATCCTGAACTCACTACCTCACACCAACATGGGAGCAACATTACCACAAGGACTGCAGTGGTTTTAAAGAGAAAGCCCCACCACCACCTTACCAGGGCAACCAGGGATGAGCAATAATAATAATAAATGCTGATCCTGCCAGCATTGCCCACATTCCAAGAATGAGAATATAATTGTTTCATCAACGATTGCCCTTCCCTTTCCTGAATGTGTTTGACTCTCTCTCTTTCCCCTGGTACTGCTTAACAGTTTTATGGTTGCTAACCACCCTTGTGTAGAGCTTCAAGCTATTTTATTATGGGAGGCAGTGTAGTTGAGGTTAAAACTAGCTTTACTGGCCATCCAAATGTAGTCATGTTTCCAGCAAGCGAACTGGGGGGGGATCGGGATGGGTGAGATGAAAAGCGATCAGGAACTCTGGTTGATTTTCCCCCTCCCTAATCCAAGGGTCATCAAGGTTAATTATACTGACCCAGCAAAAGACAAGGGGATCAAATCTCAGACCTTCTACATGGCTCAACTACTCACTGAATCCACTCACTTAACCATTGATCTCTCTTCTCGCTTCCCAATTCCCCCCTTCTAAATAAACAGGAGGAAATAATCCACTAATGGTGTAATGCGAATGGGCTGAAGGCAGCTGGCTCATAGCAGTGCATGTCCACAGTTGTAACATATCCCATTGTGTGAGGCACAACATGCGTGCAGAGGCTGGAGAGGTAGAGTAGGCAACTGAATGGGCCAGTGTCAAGACCGCAATTAACTTGTTGCAGTTTTAGTCAGAAACTTTGAGTATCACGTTGCGAATATCTTGCTGGAGGATCAGTTAAACTTTATTTTGTGCACTTGTTCATTAATACACCCCCAAAAAATCATGTTTCAACTGAAATGAAACAAAGCAGATAACAAAGAAATAGTGTGCAAATGTTGTTGGAGAAACAAGGCCAGGGCAGTGGAGGGAGATGACTGCACTTGGGAAATTTAATGACGAGACCACTATCTGACTTCTGTGGGATGCATTGAATTAACACTGTTTTGAGACCCACCATCCTACAGGATAGTGGGTCTCAAACCAGTGCCAATTTACACCTTTGCTTCAGTCAGGTAGGATTGTCAGCATTGGGATTGTGCATAACAATACTGCTCTGGTTTCCTCTGTGGATTGCTGCTGTGCATTGGTATCATGTGTATCTGCATTTTTGAGCATGGTGTCTTTCAGAGTTTGATAGTAAATGGAGCACTCGGTGCGTGTAATCGAGTTCACCCAGCTGCCCACTCATAAACCTACCTACTGACAAGCCTGCTCCAACTCACTTGGGGGAAGGAGGAGAGGAGGGAGTGGAGAAGATGGGGAAGGCAAAAACACACACATGCTAGTAAGCAAAGTAAGCGACATCCACAATGCAATCCTGGACAATGTGATGTGCCACTGTAATTTTTCAGGGCACAAAGCAGGTTCCATCCTAGAGGGAGGATCGTTACATTCCTGCATATGATGTGTTGTTTTGTTGGGAGTTTAGTGGGCAGTTTAAGATTGTCGATTTCAGATTCAGTAATCTGACCCTGTGTATTTGTGATTTCCCTGGTGTGATTGCAGCACTAAATTCGTAAACAGCGGCATGATCTGAAACCTGCTATAATTTGTTTCCGGTGTGGAGGCGAATCGCATTGTGCTGATCAGAAATCCATTAGAATTCTGGTTCCGCCTTATCAAACAGCGACCATTCTTAATCCACCAAAGCACTCAGCCACTGGCCATTAGTAAGGGGCCACATGGGATATGAAGGCAAGCCCTGAACTACACATTACTGGTAATGTGTTCCTGATGCCTGTCAGTGCGATAGCTTTCGAAAACAACTCATTAAATCTTATCCTAAAGTGGGGGGATTAAGACTCATACAGTACCTGGCTGTTGTACAGTGACAGCAGTCATTCCAGACTGATCCTCTCCCACTTTGTACCAGATGTTTTGGGGGTCAAGTAGCCACTCCTCCACATGGCAGTAGTAACCTCCGCTGTCGCCAGTGGTTGCTCTCTGTAGCCCTAAACTGTACAGACCAGTGGAGGACCTTTCGAACTGCAGCCTGTCCTTCAGTCTCACAGCGTTGTCGGCTGAGCCTCCGTACTCGAAGACAGAATTCCGATTCAGTCTGAAAATGCGCTGCCTCTCAGGCTCCAGCATCCTCCAGACATACCAGGTCACAGAGAGCTGGGAGTCCAAGCTGGTGCGGTTGCTGATGTTACAATCCAGCTGAATCCAGCTGTCTTCCGGCATGGATATGTTCTGCTCAGTTTTCAGGATTTGCAAATTGTTTTCTGTGGACACAAGGGAAAAATATACGCGAGATTTCAATTTCATTTAACAGCAAACTCAACCAGCAAAAGGATTTTCTTATCAAAGCAGAGTCTGTCTCTGACAACAACTTGGATTTACTTAGCACCTTTCATGCGGATAGGATCCCTGAGCGCTATGAGCCATTAGCAAGGAGGCACTGATCAACGAACAAAATCATTTGTAGCAGTTGCAAACAAGATAGCTTGAGTGAGCTTTCCAATTTCTTTTTGTAATTGAACATTTAACAATTTAGTGCTGCTGGATAAGCACCAGAATATCATGAGAAACTATTCAGACTTTCTTCCTTTAAGTGGGTCAATGTAGGATATATAAAGAACTTGTTGCCAATTTTTTTTTCTTGACTTTTTTTTCCCCACCACTCATTCTCTTGAAGACATTTAACTTGTTTCCTTATGCTGGGGATAGCTCTGTACAGATGCTGGTCTCCCTCATTGAAGAGGAACCTTTTTTTCCCATAAGCAAGCCCTAACAGTGATTGTCGACATTTTGTCTGGGATTTGAGCCTAATCGATCGTGTCCTCACATGATATCCACACGCGCACAGCAGTGGCACAGTCACTGGGTATAGATCAGAACAGAATGCTCATTTTCCTTTCACTAATCTGGAGAATTTAGGCCAACTGCAGTGCTCCTCCCGATGTTACCCTAGCTGAGTTCAGCTGTCCCAGTACAGCCTAGCAGTTGATCTGCAAGGGGGAGGAATTGGCAGCTTTAAAATAAAAGCATAAACCACATTGCTCTCCCCTGTCTTCTCCGGTGGGCAAGCCCGCCCCTGTGCAGCGCTCCTAGAAGCTATCCAGCATGGAGGGAGCTAAAAAAAATGCCTGTTGTTGCTTCTTTATTTCTGTACTTCCTTTGAAACTAAAATAATGGTGAAAATGTTTGATAATAATCCTTGCATTTGATATCATGTGTTCAAGACGTCTCAAAGCGCTTCCCAGAATATACTGCAAAGTGAATTGACTGTATATTTTGTGGGTGAAACGCGGCAGCCAATTGCACATAGCGGTATCCCACAAACAGTTGTGGATTGACACCATCAAATTATTCATTTTAAGATTTTTGTATGTAATTTAAAACTACACAGGGAATATTAATATTGTTCTCCCATGAAGTATTACTATTGCTCTCGCTCCCTTCATCTCTTTTCTCCTCCCACACCTCCCACCAGCAGAATAAAAACTGCATGTATTCATGCAAATCCACAATTATGTTTTAATAGTTCCGCCAAACAGGAACATATATGAGACCATTTCTGAGCCGCTGAGAGGAGTTGCTGAGGTTGGTCTGAATAAACAGGATTGCTCGAGCATCTCGGACTAAACAATTTATCGGGAGACATGTTAATTGAATCCTAAGGCTCAGTGACTCCTCCCAGCCAATTCCCTTGATGATATCAGCAGCACACAACATAATGTAATCCAAAATATTCAAATAAAATCAACTGGAACACACAAAGAGGAACAAAAGGATATTACTTCATAACTAATGTACAATGGCTTCCTTTTGTTCAAACAATTTCCATGCTTCCCACTTTTCATATTGGTTTGATAATTTAAATGGCTATGGCAGCAAGATGTTTTTAAGCAATGGGTTTATTACTTTTTCCAATTTTCTCCCCTCTACTTCTGAAGCCACTGGCTCACAGCATAGTATCTCTTGATATCTCCACCCTCCCATCCAAGTGGGTATGCACCCTGTGTGAGACTAGACATTGAGCAATCACCATGTGTGAGATCAGACATTGAGGGCTATGCAACAGCAGTGCTGAATGAGAGCAGAGGGCGGACGAACATCACAGCTGAAGCTGATCTAGGTTTGACATCCACATGTGTACTTTCCAGCAGTGGATACACCATAGCGATCAGGAGCAGGAAGCTCCCTTGGTAATATTTTTCCATCCTCCCCACACCACAGATGCTGAGAATAAGTGCAGTGAATGACTGGCTGAGCAGTATGCTAGTGAATGCTTGAATAACTGAGCAATGTGCTAGTGAAGGTTGACTGACTGAGCAGTGTGCTAGTGAATGGTTGACTGACTGAGCAGTGTGCTGGTGAATGGTTGACTGAGCAGTGTGCTAATGAATGGTTGACTGACTGAGCAGGGTGTTAGTTTTGACAAACGGCAATCCATCTGAAATGTTAACTCACTTTCCTCTCTCCATAGATGCTGCCTGACCTGCTGAGTGTTCCCGGCGACTTCTGTTGTTATTTCAGATTTTCAGCCTCTGCAGTATTTTGCCTTTTGTTTGGTGTTGGTGAATACCTGACTAAGCAGGGTGCTATCACCAGTATGAGTTAGTCTCTTTGTATAAAGTGTGCAGTTTCGTAAACCTCAATCAACAATCCCCTGTTCATTTCCATGAAATACTGCTCTGTTGAATGTATTATAATAACGATTATGATTTGCATTCAAGGCTTCCAGTTCGAACAGATAAATTTGTATTTGAGGAACATGTTAATGACTCTTCATCACAACCTTTGTAAATGATTATCTGTCAACTGTTAAACAGCTCAATTGAAACACTTACTTATTAAGTGACTGTGGGGGTAAAGGGTCAGCATATGTAAATTTCATATGTCTGTATATTTGTTGCTGTACAAGTGATTTTTTTTCTGGATACGTAAGTGGTCCTACTGCAGTGTCACTAACCATTTAATGATTAACTGGATCCCGCTGGTACGATATCTGTGGGAAAATAGCTGTGTGCTGTGTTTTCACTGTGTGTGGAAAGGCTCAGCAAACGTGTTTCCTGCAGGCAGGAATGATAAGATTTTGGGTTATGTTACAGAACTGTGCGAAGCCACATTCTGTATAAACAGTGTCAGGCTGACTCAGTGGTAGTACTCTTGCCTCTGAGTCAGAAGATTGTGGGTTTGATCCCCACTTGGGGGCTTATACGGCGTATAATCTATGCTGACCCTGTAATACAGGACTGGGGGGTGTGCAGCATTGTCGGAGGTGCCGTCTTTGGATGAGTCATTAAATCAAGGTGTGGTCTACCAGTAAAGATCCACTACAATATTCGAAAAGAGATGGAAGTTTCTCCCAGTGTCCTGACCAACAATACTCCAAATAAAATTGGTCACTCACTCTCACAATGGTTATTTGTGGGACATTGCTGTGTGTAAATTGGCAGCCACATTCATACCCAAAACACATACAAAATGTGCTGTGAGACACTTGGAGATGATTTGATGACCTATTAATGTGCTATATCAAATGTAAGAATTATTATTATTATATATAAATGGCAGCAATGAAGAGCAGCTCTAGATTATAACAGTCAATAAGGAGCAGGCAGGGCATGCTACCTTGGTACAATGGAGCAAATGGATTTGGGCTTCAGCCACGAGTGGCACTTAGGGGAGAAGACAGAGTGACTGCTACCCAAGTATTTCTCTTTCCTCGCTGGCTCAGTTCTAAAGAGCTTCACAAGAGAGGATGTGTGGATTAAGAACAAGCTGGGCTTGCTTCGTTAGTGATCTCTTTTTCTTTGTGGTGGTTACGTTACATAGAGAAGAGCAACTGAAAAGAGTTGTTGGAAATAATTGCTGGTTTAATGGAGGCAGGAGTAAAGAAGCACATACACAATTATTGCTCTTTCTTCCATCATATATGATGATGGCACACTTAACTTGGATCTGAATTTTCCAATCGATCCGTTCATTGACACATCCACCAAAACAGCAGCCAGAACTGTGCAACTGATTTATATCTGTTGTACCTCCCAGCTTACAACCTCAGATATACCAGTGAGCACCAGCGGCAAAAGCAGAAATTGAAGCGAAAGAGCAAATGCAAAGAGTTTACACTATAAAGATCCTGGGCATCAAATCCGAAGAGGAAAAAGCACTAAGTTATACCCCCCGATGACTGAGTGGAGATCCCAAGGTTTGATCTGTGGGTTGTGCAGAGTTAGTTGCTTTTCAGCAGGGCATCAGTTGGGACACTACAATAAACCTCACCCACTGTTGGTTAGGAAGTGGGAAATCAGCCAAACTATTTCTCCTGAGATCGATCTAGCAATCCCTGGTGAAGATTCCCCTTTGAGGATGACAAGTGTAGCTTGAATCGGGAGTGACTGTGATGGACTGCAACCTACCCATCCTGGCTGAATAGTATGCTGACTCACAGGGCAGCAATTCTATCTGTGTCCAGATTTACTGCCTTAGTATTTTGGGGCATCCAGAATTTGGCAATTTCTGAAATAAACACATAAGTTTCAAGCTGGTTTTCTGTACGTTCTTTTAACAACTACACAAAACCGGCTTTAAAGTTAAGATTGATTTTATGCGTTAGCCTGGCTCAGTTGGTAACACTGAGTCAGAAGTTTGCGGCCTCAAGCCTCACATCGGGGCTTTGAATTCATACAATCAAGGCCGACACTCCAATGCAGTGCTGTGGGAGAAGCAGCATTGTCGGAGGTGCCTTCTTTCAGGTGAGATATTTAATCGAGGTCCTGTCTGCCTCTTCAGATGGATGTTAAAGTTCCAATAGCACTATTTGGAAAGAGAAGGGAACTTTCTCCTGGTGTCCAGGTCAACAATCCCTCTGGTAAAATAGATCACTAACTTCATGGCTGTTTATGGGACATTGCTAAGTGAAAATTGGTTGTCGCACTCATGTTTTGTTTTCCGATTCATTGCTTCCATCCAACAGTACATTCTAGGGAAGAGGGCAACACTTGAAAGTTTTTCCAAAAGGAATAAACCCAATAGACCCAATACCTGGATGCTGCACAGTTACAACAGTCGATTCAGATGTCTTCTCTCCTAACTTGTACCAAACATCGTTGGGGTTCAGCAGCCACTCCTCCACTTGGCAGTAGTACCAGCCGCTGTCATCAACGTTGGCATTTTGTAAGACCAAAGTGTACAGTCCAGTTGAGGGCTTGTCAAACTGAAGTCTCTCCTTCGACTTCTCGCCTCTGCCTAACCAGTTCCCATGCTCCACCACGGAATCCCGTCTGGATTTCAGGATAAGTTTGTTGCTTTTGTCTGGTGATTTTTGCATGTACCAGAGTACAGCGAACTGTGCGTCCGGGCTGGTTTGGTTTCGGATGCTGCAGTTTAAGTGGACATCACTTTTTTCTGTGACTACAAGGTTCCTCCTCATTTTGTCAACTTTCAACTTGCAATCTGTAGGGAGAAAAAAAGGCTCTGGTCATTTAAATGCACAAAAAAGTTCATCTTGTTCCCTTATTGACATCCACACTGTCTTCTACTTGGGTTAAAGACATCTCTACAACTTTAAGCTAAATCGAACTCTATCTGAAGAAAGAAAAAAACTTGTATTTTTATAGTGCCTTAAAATGCCAAAGCGTTTCACAGTAATTACTACCAAATATAGTAACTGTTTTTGTAAGCAAATGCTGCAGCCATTTTTCAGTAAATTCCCTGCAGACACCTGTTAGGTGACACAGCTTACACAGGTTCTCGAGCCCTCTAGCCGCTCACTGGTACAATAATGCTACAGTGAGGCTAGTAATAAAAATAATCCTTGAATTTGATATATCGCCTTATCACATCGTAGAGGTATCTCAAAGCTCTTCACAGAATATACTGTAAAGTGATACAAACACAGAAGTCCCTGGAAACATCCATGGAGAGAGAAAAATGAATCACTGCTTCAGGTCAATAACCTTTCAGCAATACGAAAGGTCATTGCTGAAAGATTCTGACAAAAGGTCATTGACCTGAAACGTTAACTCATTTTCCTTTCTCCATAGATGCTGCCTGACCTGCTGCATGTTCCCAGCGACTTCTGTGCTTATACCAGATTTCCCACATCTGCAGTACTTTGCCTTTTGTATACTGTAAAGTGAATTGCCTGTATATTTTATGGGCGAAATTGCGCACAGCAGTGTCTCACAAATACTCGTGGTTTGGAAGGAAACTTGCTTCAGGTTTTTCCTTGCCTGGGAAATGTTAAATATAGAAATATAATATGAAAAGGTATATAAATTGTAGAGCAAAGTTAAATACAACTCAGTGGAACTCTGGCTGGATCAGTTTGACTGATGTTATAATAATAATCTTTGCATTTGATATGACACTTTATCACATCTTTGCAACGCGTCAAAGCGCTTCACAGAATATACTGTAAAGGGAATTGACTGTATATTTTGCGGGCGAAACATAAGCAGATCTCTCAGTCTGGTTTGGTAACTCTTAAGCCCATTAATGGTTTCTGCATGTGTCAAATGTCCAGCTGATCAGAATTCTAATTGACTGTATATTTTGTGGCCAAAATGCGGCACAAGCCACAAAGACATTCTAAGCCAGCGGCCCGTTAAGTAAGTAGATTTATTCACACTGCTACGTGGACAGCTACACGTTCTGCATTGTCTATCCAGTGAATGAATTAATTGTGAGGAACTGAATGCTCACTTGTGTGGTCAGTGATGTTCCTGGGTGACTAATCTTCACAGTTAATTTGTCTGGAGAGGTTTAACAGCTGTCTCACTTCTCCAGTGTGAAATTATTTTACCTCGTAACTGGGCAAACCACAAACATCAGCTAAGAGCCAAAAAGTGGTGGATCCTGTCCTTTCCACTGTTTGCTAGGGTTACAAGCTCTGAAGTTGCTCCTGTTAACCATCAGCAATGCGGGTTGAAAATGTGAGCATCTGATGAGAAATTTTCACATTATTGAAAATTGCAATCACACCATCAACACGCACTTATATAATAGTAATCTTTGCATTTGATACAGTGCCTTATCACGTGTTCAGTATATGCCTCAAAATGGTTATGGAGAGGAAGTGGAAACCTAAGATTGGGAGAGGAAGAGGGAGTTGACTGATTCAAATAAATAGTTTTCTAACAAGTTTTGAAAGAGGAAAGGGAGGTTGCAATTAGCAGGACATTTCAGAGAGAGTCCCAGAGAGTAGAGATAGATTGCCTGAAAACTCAAATGGTGAGGCAGAGAGTGTGTCAATAACTAAAGACACAAAGGTATAAGCCCTAACCCACCATACACACACGTTAGCACAATAGTTGGACTTTTAACTGCTGATGGTTAGTTAGACGAGTATCCATGTAGCAGCACTCATCAACAACTTGTATTTATATACAAGTGGGGTAGAGTCTCAGAGCTCAAATGCTGCCCACTGAGGCTTTGTGACCTGGGGAGGGTTAGGAGGTTAAACCCGTGTCTATCATTCAATGATTCAATCGTACATGATGACTGATGATAATTGATGATGCGATTATCACATCAAATGTCACAATTTTGACTTCTACGTTTCCCAACATCTGGAATTTGAAATCATATAGTCTAAATTGACACTCCAATACAGTGCTGTTCTTCAGATGAGACGTTAAACCGAGGTCCTGTCTGTTTAGGTGGATGTTAAAGGTTCCATGGCACTATTTGAAAAGAAAAGGGAGTTTTTCCCAGTATCCTGGTTAACAACCCCCCAAATAAAATTTGTTGTTCACTTCATCGTTGTTGGGGGCCATTGCAAATCTGCTGCCGCGATTGCGCACAAAACGCAGAGTCACTCCATTTTGCAATATATCCTGTGAAGCATTTTGTAAAGCCCTGATGTGAAAGAAGCTACACCAAATGAAAGTAAGTATTAACAACACTTTTAACAATCCAATGCTAATCCCACCCCTGGGGGTGGAATTTACAAATAACCTGCAGGTTGCTGACTCTACAGATTGTGACATAACATTAATAAAACAAAAGTAAAAGGACTAATCTCCTTCGTGACCTGGCTGTTTGGCAATGCTACACTGCATCTAATTGACAATTTTAGAATAAAGGATGCATTTAGAAGAAGGATTACATCTTGTTTGTGCCACTTGCTCTACATTGTAAGTGGTGCAGCAGAAACGATGGCTGGAGGCCCATTTGACTTCATGCAAATAGTTTGCCTTGAAGGCAGTCAGTCGAGCTCCTGAGTATTGTTGATCTGGCAAGTGAAAAACATTTAAAACACTGAGCTGGACAAGCTTTTGTTAAATGCAAAAGATTACTGCTTTTCTCTTGGGGTGGGGTGGGGGGGGGGGCGAAGATACCAATATTTCCCATTTGTCTTTTATTTGGAGAAACCATTGGAGAAAGAAGCCACCTGCATGTGGCTGAACCTCGACTTTGCCTGTATGCTTACAGCACACTGCATGAGCTGGCGATTTAAAGAGAATAGACGGCAGCTCCCAGACAAATGGATTTGCGGAGCTTTGTGCGGTACTCGAAGACTTGCGAGTCAGTAGCACAGTGAATCCACTATAAATATTGATTAATGAGGCTGAGCAGATCAGACATCCATTAATGGACACAATGTTACTATACTACACTGATTCTTCTCTAATAAATGTCAGTGGTGTTCGTCTGCTAAATGCCATCGCTCCCAGGACTCGTTGCAGGGTTTGCAGACCATTTCAAAGAATACAAGGAGGATCAAACATTTCCGATATTTAAGGCAATGGGGTCGAATTTTTAGTATTTCTGGATGTGTTTCTCAATTAAGAAATACAATGAAGGACTCCTTTTAGTATCTGGAGTTTGTTACGCCGACTCAAGGGAACCTGGCTTCAAAAATAGATCGAGTCGGAGGAGCCTGAGTGGTGTCACAGACTTCAAAATTTCTTCATTAAGAAACAGTTAAGATATTCTACATGTTAGACCCCGATGCCTTTAATTGCCCTGTTGCAACACATACACTTGCCATTTATAGGCCTTATCATTTTGGATATTTAGAATGAACTGGAACCTTCCTAGGTGCCACTCCAATTTGCCACAGGCCCTGTACATGCAACGATTAATTTTATGCCTCATTTCTTTNAAAAAAAAATGGCTTGTGTTCTGTCACAGTGAATGGACGAGGTGACTAACTGAATCGCAATTACTGGTAATGGTTTGAAAAAATTGAGGAAGGAACAAAGAAAAGATCAGGAATAAAATACCAGCACTGCATTTCTATAAACGCACAAGGCATTTCAATTGAGAAAACACCAGTGATACACAAGGGAGATTTTTATTTAAAAAGGCTTTAAAAAGATATGGCGAGAAATATGTACTAAGAATTTTAATCACTTTTGTACGACTATATGCTCTTTCCCCTCCACAACACCTTTTTAATTGAATTTAGCTTTATTTCTTTAGCCCCATTACTGCTTACTCTCTTCCAAATCTCGGTTTATTTATATTCCACATCTTTAACAAATCTTAACACCATCAGTGGCACAAATCTTGACTAGGCTTTGAACAAAGTGCATTCACGGCATTAATCTTAATTAATTAACTAATTAATTAATCTCGTTTTTACGTATTTTTATCAAGAACTTTGAAGATTTTACAGCACAGTACTGTAAAAGTAGTGAAATTTTGTGAATCCGAAAGGTGCAAGCATTTGAGCAAAATGATTATATCATTAACAGATGAATCCAACTTTGAGAAATTACTTAAAATCAACCAGAAGTCAGTACTCTCCGGAGAGGTCAGGTGAATTTCCTATCCCTGCCTAAAATGGTGAATACATATTGCTGTGAGAATGTGCTCAAAATCTATGTTCCAAGTTACTGTGAACTAGGCTATTGTAGCAATATAACAATTACTTTACCACCTGAATACAGAATTAAAGATTGATCTGTTTGTTCAGCAAGACATCCTAGGTTGAGTTACACGCATTAGAAATAGTCCTTTTGACAGAATTTGTTCAGCAGATTAATGCATTTGCTCTTCAGGAATAAAATAAAGCCAGGTGTATCATTTCACACTTCATTTTACTAGCTGAGCAATCATCAAACACAACATGTAATAGTCAATACATTGACTGAATAAAGCAATCCAAATGAGTGAGGACTTGTCTTGTGCAGTAAAAGACAGTTATTCTATAAGAAGCTGAATGCATGCTTTAAGAACTGTTCTTCCAATTTACACAGCTTTGATGTCTGAATTCTCAATCAATCCCTTCAACTGATGGAAACATTCAATTGCTGAAGTAATTGCTTCTCTTAATGTTGTAGATGTGAACATCGTGTGTGTTCGATTGTTCAGTTCCCCATAGCTTCACACGGTTGTGCTAATGAGGGTGCCAAGAGGACTCGTATTATAATACGAAATTCAACACATTCTGTGTAATTGGACTGTTTCAGCATTGAACTCTGGTTTCATAGTGTGCTCCCAACAGCCGAGAGAGATTTATTACTTTGTAATGCAGTGCAGAGCCCCTTATTCTTTGCAGTCCCATTTGCTGAATATCAGTAAACAATGTGGCCTTTAAATTAACTAGGTCGGTCTGGTACTGTACTTCTCCCATGGTTACCCTACATTTCAGTGATTAGATTAAACTGAAATGCAACCACTAAAACAGCATAATCTGAAACAATTTTTATATTCCAAAGCAGTGCTCGAGAAAACAAGAGCACAACCTAATTAAAGGGTTCTATTGCACTGGTCCCAATTTTGCTTCTGTAAGAGGACCCCAAAATAATTCTGCCCGCAGAATCTCCCCCACCTCAATTCCAATTACCATATCCTCTGCTCTATCACAGCCCACATCTATTCCATTCCTTCAGCTAATGCTGCTGCTACAACTCCAGTCTTTTTATAATTAGTTTTGCTAGTTTGAATTGATTGACCCTTTCCCCATACAGATATATGTACATAAGCACAGACACACACACACAAACGGTGGATACACACTTACACACGCATTCAAATTAATTATAAATTATAATACTCTATATGTCAGGAGGACGCCTCATACATATGTAATTTGTTGTTGTGTGACTGTGTGTATTTTTGTGGGGAAGTACGCGGCAGGCAATTTGCGCAAAGCAATATCCCCCAATAACCATGACCAATTTTATCTTGGGGATTGTTGGCCAGGATTTCAGAAGAAACTCGCTTTACTTTTTGAATAGCATTGTCTATCTTTGATGTCTACCTAAACAGGCAGACGAGACCTCGGTTTAATGTCTCATCTGAAGGATGGCACCTCTGGCTGAGGCAGCGTACCCCAACACTGAATTGGAGGGTCAGTCTAGACTATGATTTCAAAGCCACAACACGGAAGGCAAAAGTGCTAACAACTGAACCAGGCAGGCTGACACCTAATTTAGATTGATGCTGCAGAGTTGTTACACTGGCAGCATTCAGTATAACCAAGGCACCTGTGTCCACTCTGTCTCCTCCCTCGCTCCCTGAATTGATATTATATCCAGAGCTCAAAACATTACATCACCAGTCTCTGCAAGAGCAGAATGTTTAACTGTTCACACTGTGAATGGCCTAAAAGGACTAACAGTTTCCGGAGATGACTTTAAGTCATGGCAATTTCCTGTTCTACTCAGCCTCTAACTTAGTTTAAGCATAACGCAAAATACTGCAGATGCTGGAAATCTGAAACAAAAACAGAAGTCGCTGGGAACACTCAGCACGTCAGGCAGCATCTATGGAGAAAGGAAAGTGAGTCAACGTTTCGGTTCCACGACCTATTATCAGAACTGGGGCATGTTGAGAGGGAGAGGCTTTTAAGAACTAACAAAGAGCGGGGAGGCAGGGCAAGGAAGACAAAGGAGAAAATAGGGTAGAGTTCAGGAGATGATGGGTTAAAGAGGTCTTAATGATGCAAAACAAAGGGGGGGGAAATGCAACAAAACAGGGGGAAAGAGGTGTTAATAATGCAAAACAAAGGTGGAGAACGCAAGCAGAAAGAGGCCAGAGGACTGTAAGGTCCCTAGCAGATAGATGAGACTTCTCTCCCTCCCCTCTCTGACCTCTCCATCCACGGTCTGCTACACTGTTCCAATGAACCACAGCGCAAGCTCGAGGAACAGCACCTCATCTATCTGCTAGGGACCTCAATCTGGCCTCAATATTGACTTCAATAATTTCAGACAATAAAAGCGCACCTTCTCCCTCCCCCTCTTCTGTGACCACATCATCTGCGTCCCAGGCACACCCTTTCTCTCTGCTGCCTGTTTTGTAGCAATTTCCCCCACTTTGTTTTGCATCATTAATACCTCTTTAACCCATCATCTCGACCTCTACCCCATTTTCTCCTTTGTCTTCCTTGCCCTGCCTCTCTGTTAGTCCTTAAAAGCCTCTACCTCCCAACATGGCCTAGTTCTGACGAAGGGTCGTGGACCCGAAACGTTGACTCACTTTCCTTTCTCCACAGATGCTGCCTGACCTACTGAGTGTTCCCAGCGACTTCTGTTTTGGTTTCTAACTTAATTTACTCTGAACTGAAGTTAATTCTGTTAAGTTTCAAAATGTTTAAAAGATACTGTGCGTTTCAATTAGTCAGTGCCGGCAGTTGAGTAGGAAACCAAACCAACCATACTAGATAGCGACTCAGTGACAGGTAAAATTAGACCACTGGGAGTTTTATTGACTCAGTGCTGGTTATAACATACTATGCACTGCAATGAGCTTGGTTTGTACCTTGAGAGCTAGTGCAGCCACATAGGAAAATTAATGGAAGAAGGGTTAACATTCCACAACCTTTACACCGCAGTGACAAATTTTGTAGGAGAACGCAAAGCAGAATTGAAGTGAACCGTGAATTCAGCCCCTGCCTTCATAACACGACCCCTTTTATTCAGCTATCTCATGCCTGCAACGCTGAGAGAGCATTTCGGGATTAACCTTCCTGGGTTGTACCTGCACACTGAGTTGTGATAAAAACTAATGAGGATTAGGTATGCATCTGCTTTCCTCATGGCGGACTGTCAGTCCATGTATTGACTGTGTATTTTGTGTATTTTATTTTCACTCTCTTCAGCTTATCCAAGCCTTGCTTTGCTTGCCTTCTGCCTCCTGTCTCTCTCTCTCTACCTTTACCTGGTCGTCTGTTATTTTTCTCTCCCGGTCTCCCCTCTGTCTTCCTTGTTTATTATCAGAGTTTAGTTTCTGGTTCATGTTGTCCCACTGCTCACCAATCAGCAGTTAAATTTGATCCTTCAATTTCCGTCTATTTGTGAGACATTGCTGTGCATAAATTGGCTGCCGAGTTGACTGACAAATTACACAGTCAATACACTATCAGTAAATACTGTGAAGCACTTTGAGACGTCTGGCTGATGTGAAAGACGCTTACTGTACCGTCCCAGCTGCTCCTTTTGTTCAACAGTCACCAGTCTGCTTCATGTCCCCCGCCTCACCCTTCCCACTATCAGCAGTTGGGCTTTCAACTGTCTGGACCCCCTGTCTGTGACGCCATCTTGGAGTCTCTCCAACTCAACCCTCCCTCACCTCTTTCAAGGTCCATCTCAAGACCTTCCTCTTTGACTGGCCTTCAGTCATCATTCCCCTCCGCAACCCCGACCCCTTGTAATCCTACCCTCAACTCGGGTGCCAAGACAGGACTGTCATGTACCATGGGATGTCTTTCCGACATGAAAGATGCTATATATAAAAATGTAAATTTGTATTGTATTACACATCAAATACAATGATTATTATTTAATTACCTGCTGCTATTGCCCATCAATTATGAATTAGCCAAGATAGCTGCCTGGCAGTCATGATTTACCAACTGCTGCGGCTTAAAAAGTTACCTTTTTTCTTTACACACTCTGTATGGTGAAGTATTTACTAGTGCTACACTAATTTGAACCTAATGCTTCCTACCACCATTGGCTTCTACAGTTCTGATAATTTATCCAGCGAGTTTGGCACAAACGCCTGTAAAGACGGCAGATTTTAGGAACCCCATCCTGTATCAGTACTTGTGCTCAGAATCTTAAACTATACAGTTTTTCATATAGATAGAAGCCTTAAGTTCCTCACCAGCTATTATTGTGGCCTCACTGACTTTCATTCCTGTCAGTCTGGTTGAATTCAATTCCAGTATCTGGTAGTTTACTTATCCAACTGTCCCATTTTAATACAATGATTTGTGTAAAATATCAAGGAGAATTTCCTACTTTTCCTAAACAAAACAAATTATCTTTGAATAGAATTGAATAATAATGCGTAAAATATATTTTCTGCAAAGCGGACATTAAATCGCTCAGCACACGGGAGTCGTACATTGAAAAAAGTACATTTTCCTCTTTACACACATGTCACATCATTTCACCCACAAAATTCACAGTCAAACTACTTTACAGTATATTCTGTGAAGCACTTTGAGTCGTCTCAACAATGTGATAAGGCGTTATATCAAATACAAGAATTATTATTATTATTATGTCTTAGGCTCCATCCATGTTAAATTTAAGTGCATCTCTTCAGGGGGTTTGGGGATTAATGCCAATAATCAACACAGCTGCCAAGGACCATTACAGTACAGGCCAAAATAAGATTGTCCTACAGCAAGGGAGAGAATGTTCTGACGTGATAAGGCACTATATCAATTGCAAGTATTATTATTATAAGATCAGATAGTGTTTTATCCACTGGATTTGATCTAATAAACTATTCAACTACAAAATACAGTCACTACATTTTATAGAAAATCCTGTGAAGTGTTTTCCGACATAACAGGCGCTGTATCAAATGCAAGGATTATTAATAGCGATAATGTAAAATAAATAGGATAGTAAACCAAATGACTTGTGAGAACAAGGCAATTCTGTTAAATTGGTTGGAACTTTGGCAAGCATTGTGCGCACTATTTTTCCGAGATGGGTTAATAATAATCATTTCATTTGATATATTACCTTATTACATTGTCGAGACACGTTAAAGCGCTTCACAGGACACACTATAAAGCTGTGCATCTGTTGTGGGCGACCGCAACAGCCGATTTGCGCAATGCCCGGTCCCACAAACAGCCACGGAGTGAAAGTAGATTGCAGTGTGTGGGGCAGATGGGGATCAATAGATTTTTTTAATGCAACTGGCTAATCGTGTGTGTAAAAAAAAAAACTAGAAAAATAGTCTTTCCAATTAAATATGGAATTGAGATTCTACAAGATGTTTCGTTTTAATTTAATACATAATGAGTCACAAAAAATATCCTTTTAAAATTAATGACTTTGGTGTGCTCTTTAGCTAAACAAAATGCAGGCATGATAGAAAGTCGCAGTGTATATGATAGTACATGTGTTTTTCTTAACAAATGAATTTTATATTCCTCCTGCCTTTTAGGTAATATGTCTTTTTCCTCAGTAATAAATGCCTGACAGGACTCTATAATTAGGCCTGAGCCAGCTTGGGAGGCTTCAGGGGATTTGACCTGCAATTCCCTGTCCCTCTGGGTGTGTAAGTAAAAGCCAAAACACCTGGAATGTCACACCAGATGTGCAGACCTTGAGCTCCTCTCCATAATTACAATATGTCCGTTTTCCTTTTCTCTCCTATTTTCCCAAGATATTCCCAATCATTCGGAAAATAAAACAACTCTCTTAATATTTTTTTTAGGGGAGCTATTTTGACTTATCAGAATTAGCAGATATACTACACTACAGCAAGTAGCATTTGTATGCAATGGAGAAAACACAAAAGGTTTTTGGAATATTCTCATGAATATGTTACTCATTTTCAGTTTTTTTTTAACTAAGTTTCACTGATATTTCACAGATTTGTATCTGAAAATTAGCCAATTTCATCCTTTGTACCTCTTCACCTGCACTTGGAAAAGTGGCTGAGGCAGTTTATGGTATTTTCTAATCTTTTCTCTCCAGCATATCATCAAACATTAAAAAAAACTGTCAACAACCCTTCACAGTCCTGGGCTGGAATAATGCATAATATAGCAATGCCCGAGGATCCATATTCAGTCTGGGACTTAAATTATTCAGTCTGGGACAGTGAACAGTTAAATGTGAATACTGTTATCCTTGGTGGAAGATACCTCCATGTCGTTAGAATAGGATCTCGAGTTCTTTACCAACATACATTATTATTTTTACCTTTGATTCCTTTGCAATCTATTGTTTCCCCCAAAGCAGAAAATAATGATTTTCTAAAGTTCACACATTCTGTTGGAAGTTCTCCCCCGAGTTCATAGTGTTTTTTTTCCCTGGCTCCTAATGCACCAGGTCGGCTGGGCTCATGCATTATTTCTGGAGCCCAGAAGGTATCTCAAATGGAACGCTACCAAGCCAAATAAGACCTTCCAGTAACATTAATAAAAGTGCATCACAGTGAAACCAAAACTGCAAGATTCTGTTTGTCATAGTGCCTCCATGATTAAAACATTCAAAAGTGCAAAGAGTTAGTGGGAGGGATCTTGCTGTAGGCTTTTCTTTTAGTGGATTCCGTTCCCATGCTGGTGGATGGTTCGGAGATGGCAGCGTATTAGTGCTAATACACTATGACTCTAATTACTGGCACACTATAACAGTGAAAACATTAATAGCCACTGGCTCCACTCAATCCAGCTCGCAGAAAATGAGCTTTGACACAGAGTTGGCGCTTGAACCTCAAGGGGGAGTTGCATTTAAGCTAAACTGGGAAACCGAAGAAAACACAGAAAGAGCAATGTGGGGAGGGTTCAAGAGAGAAAGAGATGGAGAGAAACTAAGGCTGCACTTGGGGATTGAGAATTTGAAGATGAAGATTGCACCAGGGAAACAAGGGGTTAGAGAGGGGAGAGCCTGAGACACAGGCAAGAGAGTTATTATTTTCATGTGAACTTTGGTCCCTGGGGATGGAAAACAGATGGAAGCTATTTTTCCATTGCCATGGTATGACACCCAAGTAATGCGACAATGTCTCTGTGACAAAATAATGGGATCTAGAATGAGATAAGTTTCTAACAGGGTTCCTTAATATGGAAACCGGAAATATGTCAGGAACAATTCTCGGTAACTGGGCTCTGATACAATTTGCTGTCAAAATACAGGGTTTCATAAAGTCCTGTTACCCTCATGATTTTTTTCTTACAATGAATTTTTATTTTCTATTGCAGTCGAATGATACCAGTCATCCATATTATGGAAGATGTCATACCGAACATGGCGATGGATCATTATTTGTTATGAAAATGATGATGCTTACAGTAATTCCCTGGACGTCTAAATGCAGTTAATTGTACTGAATACAATTAAGTACTTCTACATACAATTAAGTACTTCTACATACAATTATCATCATTCTTCCATATGTTTCAGTTGTAGGGTCAGTGCACTGTAGAAAAAACATGGGGATAACAGGACTTTGTGAACACCCTGTAGAATACCTGCAGGTTGGTGAGATGTGTGTATGATGTATTTCTGGTTCCCGGAAGGAGTTCCTATTTTAATTCTTTATTAAGGAAATCATTGCATATTAGACTCCAATGTATTTTCATAAAAGCACATAAAGAATGTTTGCAGAGAAAACACAGTCTCTCCAAGTTATAATACATAATATATTCTATGAAGCCCTTCGGGACGTCCTCCTGACGTGAAAGGCGCTATATCAAATACAAGCATTATTCTTTGGGCGAGGTACACAAGAAGCTGCAAGCGCTAAGCAACTAAATCCAGCAAGAGTTAACATCCTTGGGACAGTGGAAAAGAGATTCTTTAGAATTTAAATTGCACAGAAGAATAGATAAAGACAAGTTGGACAAAAGGCAAGACCCAGGTACCCACATATATTGAACAGATAGATAAATGTATCTATAGTCAAACACTGGAATGAATAATTAGCAGCAAGCGGCCAACTCTGTGAGCTTACCTGGGGGTTTAACCTTTACTTCCAGAGGATTTGAGGATTTACTGGCTTTTTTGATCCATTGGTCCATGTGGTTTCTGTGCCAGAGTTCAGCGACGCACTGGTATCGACCAGCCTCCAAATCGCTGGCTTTGGAGACGCTCAGACGGACAATATTGGACGCCGATTTCGTTATCAATGTTTTTGTCTTGAAGTTCGCCATCTCGTCACCCCACGCAATGGTGGCGTCGTGGGTAAAAGTGACCAGTTCATAGCTGGGGCCGGATCCGCCGGGCTGGAATTTCCATGTTACGGACACCGGCACTCGGGAAGGAAAGACGGGTCGGATGAAGCACTGCAGCTCAAATGTGTGATCGTAGACGACTGATGGAGTTCGGGTTATTGCGGTTACTGAGAAGCTGGATTCTGTGATTAACATAAAAAGCATCAGTGTTGATTCCCGCGTTCGAAACACAAGCTTTAGAATTCATTAAGCAACACATTCCCACGCTGAAATGTCCCTGTTCAACTATGGAGCTTTAGCAATTCTCCAGCCCCATAACACATAAAAAACGGTTAGAAATGAGTAATAAGATCTCCTATGTTATAAAACACAATATCCGATAAACACGTACCATTTGCAAGAGGAGTAGCAATTAAATGTGGCTTCAGAATTCTGTATTCATGAAGCAGGAAAATGCCACAGTTTCTCATTGCGAGAATTCTCCGTTGGCGTCAAACATTCCTAGTTTAGTCACAGCACAGCTAGATACCGAGGAAGCTCCTTTATCTCTTCCTCAACAAAGGAGTCAAAGTGTATCATATAAATAAAACAAAAACTTTTCACTTCTTGGAAATTCCATTACAAGCCAACAGCAGACCTTTTCTTTTTAAAAAAAGTGATCAGCGTATGATATTGAGGCCGCAAGTCGGTCGGTGTATGACGACATTCGATCTTGAAGCCCTCTGACTGGCTCCCTCTCCTTCTCTTTTTCAAGACATGTGTGACCGCAGTTTTGATCATCTTTCCTTTCCCCCCGCCCTCAGCCCGTGTCCTCTCCCTCACCAGGCTCCGCGACGCTATCACCCCCATCCCCGCCTAACTCCACTGGCTTCCCATCACATAGAGGATACAGTTTAAGATCCTGGTCCTCACCTTCAAGGACCTCCATGGCCTTGCTCCATCCTACCACTGCAACCTCCTAACCCCCTTAACAACCTCTCCGCTCAGCGAGCACCGGCCTGCTTCACGTCCCCCCCACTTCGCCGCACCACCGTTGGTGGGCGGGCCTTCTGCCGCCAACCTCTGGAACTCCATCCTGCAGTCCGTCCGTCTCGCCCCCTCCCTTGCCTCCTTCAAGATCCGTCTAAAGATCCACCTCTTTGACTGTGCCTTTGGTCACCCTCCCCCACCCCTGACTTCCACCCTCCCCAATCCTGACCTCCAGCTCGGGTCCGAAATATTGATTGTCCAGTGCCTTGGGACGTCTTCCTGACCTGAAAGGTGCTATACAAATGTAATGTTGTTGTTACGCATCCAGCACTCTCAAGTTCTGCCACTGTTAAGCGCTCTGAGATGCTACCTGTGTGCAGGGTGCTATATAAATGCAAGTTGTTTTTGTTGTCCTCTCAACATGAAAGGCACTATATAAATGTAAACCATGTTAAGAACAGTTTGTGTTATGAGCTCATGCTCACTCAGAACTGGGTTGAGCCTATTCATACTGATTTCACATGAGACCTTTACAGTTGCTAAATTATGCAGCTTTTGCCCCCATCTGTCTGTGTTAACATTTCAATCCGGCTTCCATTAGTGAAAAGTCGATGTTCTCATACATAATAAACTTAGAAGTTAGACAGTCAGGGCATTTATCATAACATTGTGGCCATGATACATCTTGTGTTTAGTTTAATAAAAACATACTTCTGAAATTCCACATAAACATCACCAGTGCCTTTCCTTCTCATTAGCTTCCCATATTGAAGCTTACCAAGAGGAGTTACTGTGGCTACAGCATGGTCTGAGTGCTTCCCTATCCTCTGCCAATCTCCATCCGTGTTCATGACCCACTCTGCCACCGTGCAAACGTATTCCCCGTCATCAGAAACCATAGCGTTGCGCACTACCAGCGTGAAGCTCTCTGGCCGCACTCTGGCCAGCCTGACTTCCCCGCTGGCCCCGCGGACCCGGTACAATGTGCCAAGCAGCTGGGTGCCGTCTCGGTCCAGGCTGATGATGTCTGTGGTCTGCTTCTGTTTGTTTATCAGCTGCCACACCACAGTGAGCTGCCTCCGATTCCTCTTCGCTGAACGGACGTTGCAGACAAACTCCAGCAAGTCGCCTTCTAAAACCCTGGTCGTGTTACTGGTGACAACCACGCTCAGGTCGCTCTCTGATGGAGAAAGAAGATACTCTTAGTTTAACTGGGACTCGTAGAACAACAATAAATCCTGCACTGGTGGGGGAGGGGGCAGTTTAACTGAACTCATCTCTAGCTGTTATTAACCTCTGAGCTGGGAGAAAAGCCAAAATGTACAGTACATTAAATATTAAAGGGATAAACATCCTGATATTCTGACATTATGTTTGGACCCGAGACCGCAGTCTTGGTATACAAATGTAAAGCTTAGCGTTTGATATGGCTGACTCTCAGCTGAAGAGAAATTCCTCCCTGGTCTGGATTTAATCTATTTTCTTAACATTTCAGAGTGTCCAGAATTGGGCAAATTCTTAAGCACAGCATTTAATTTTGAAGCCAGTTTTCTTTAATCTCTCATATATATATGCAACTTGCTGTAAGTTTCTTTGAAGAACTTTACAGAAAACAACTTCGAAATTACTACTGAATTCTACAAGTTTCCAGATATGGAATGCTCTGAAATGCTACATAAAGAGAATATATCTGGATCCAGCTGGAATTTCTCCATCAAGTAATCCCACCAAACGGGGTAAGTTCTGCCAGCGTTCCTCACATTTAAATAAGAGCTCTGTTACTAGGCAACACCATTTCTACACAAGGTACACAATAAATGCAAGAATGAAAACAATAACGTTACAGGCCTGATTGATGCGATGGGATACTTTTTGTATAGAGATATATCATTTAATAAAATACTCCTGCTGTGTGAAGTTAGCACATATCTCGCTAGCACTGTGTGAACAGTCTTCATTGGGTCACAATCAAACAGCGGAGGGCAGGTACATAGATGGTTTAAGTTGTGGATATTCCCAAACAGTTGGAAAGTGATCCTCCTAATTGGCCTTAGAGTTCAGACTGGGGTTGACGATTTCTGAAAGTTGTCCCAGAGGGGAAAATAAATCCACAGACAGCAATGTACAGGTTGGGAGAAGAGGGGGTGGGGGGAAATCCAGGGCTATTCTGAAATGTCGGGGTGTTAATAATATTATAAATAATAATAATCCTTGCATTTGATATAATACCATAATAATAATAATCCTTGTATTTGATATAGCACTTTTCACATCTTCGAGACGTCTCAAAGCGCTGAAGTCTTAGCCAACCAAGGAGCTTCACCTCCCACCTATTTTCTCAACATCCACAAAGCACTTCACGTCACTTCACAGGATATACGGTAAAGTGGTGTGACTGTATGTATTTTGTGGACAAACAAATGCTACAAAAGTACCAATATGTGTTAGGTGGGGTGTTTGAATTGTGAGAGGGTAGGGCAGAGTAGAATATGTGACCATTTCCTCAGCTCACTTTAGACCTCCCTTCATCTCACCACATTCCTTTGATGTTGCTCACTGGGATCAGGACATCCAATTCTTTTGAAAACCAGAAGCAGCAGCACTTCAGATAAGTGAGCTTCAGTTTGCAGTACTTTCATGATCCTTTTCATTACCTCGCAGGAAGCCGACATCATTTGCATGAAGCTGACATCATTTGCATGAAGAAATTACAATTCTGACATAAGTAGCTTGTGGTGCTCGTTTTGTGGTAGTGCAGCTACTACTGGTTTTGTTGGGAGGGTGGGGGGTGGAAAGGAAACATTAAAGGCCTAGACAATACCCTCAACTGATGACATAACCTAATCTTAGCAATGGTTGACTGGAGATGACTAGTCATTCTGGCGAGGCTTTGTTTTGTATCTGGCTGAGTGTTATGACTGATATCAAAATCTACAGAAAGAGGACTGTTGAAGCCTCACAGACTAGGTTGTTACTATTCAATTGGTTTATTATGTGAAGCCTTGAAAGATTTTCTCACTGCAAGCACTGCCTTTGGAAATACGTTTCATCACACAGTGGCACAACTCGACGCAATCCAGCAAAAGACTTTGGGAAAATAGTGCGTTTGCAGCTACTTTCAAAGTCATCGCATAAAGTTTTTTTAAAAAGATTTTTTAAAAAAAAGATAGTCTTTTTAAAAGACAACTTAAAAAAGACAACATATTTTCAAGTATTCTCTAACTTTATCAACTGTATTTTTATTCTCTAACTTTATTCTGTATTTCCTCCTCTCTTTCCCCCAAATATGTTTGCTATCTGGAACATGGGCTACATCAATTCTAGATTCCTTGAAAGTGAGGAAAGAAACCTTTATATAATCAGGGTAAGTATTCTGGAATAGTTTCTCATATTATGACTAGAAGCTCCATCATTCAACACTAATAATCCCCTCCACATTAAATGGGTGGCAAAAGGTAGTTACTTGAGGGCATCATTTAAAGATCTTTTTTAAAGCACTTTCCAAATTAAGACTGAATTTAAGAACTTTTCACAATTTTGTGCAACCTGGACTTCTAGGACATAATTTGTAGGACACTGCTGTGCCGAACTGGCTGCCATGTTAAGCCTACAAATTACACAGTGAATCAATTCACGTTACAGTATATCCTGTGAAGCACTTTGAAATGTCTCAACCACACGATGAGGCGCTATATCAAATGCAAGGTTTGTTATTATTATTACATCATACTAAGACTGGAATTTTGGGCCTCTTGTGGTAAACCAGGCTCGTCGACAGGACACACAAAAAAATTACCACATCGCAATTTCCCCAGGTTCAAATTTAAAAAATTCTTATGGGAATAAATATGATAATAAAATAACTTCATCCGTCGGATTTTTAATTAAAGGGATGATCCTTTCCAACACAGTCAAAAAGTATAATGTCCAAATTTCTCTAAAGACTGTGAACTGTGAAGGAGCTCGTAAATCAAGTCAAAGAGACCATAACCATGAGCAGGGTAGTCAGCTGAGGTCGATAATTTTCTTGGTCAGCTTATAGCTGTACTTTAAGAAGGCGGCAAAGGATTGTCTCTGTGGACCTCTGCCAAATATGCAGTGATGTGTGCCAAAACTTCCTCCTTGCTGACTGGAGCCCTACCTTCACTTGCAGTCTGATCAACCCTGCATCTTTGACATAAGGCTGGCCATATTGAATACCATTGTTGAAAACAGCCATCTGCCATGTTCGGAGCACTAGGTGATGGGGGGGGGGGGGGGGGGGGGGGGGCAGGGGTTGCGGGGAGGAGGCCATACCAGAAACATTTGCCAGTTATGAAGATTAGAAAAATAATTGGGAGAAGCGCTCGTTTTTTTTAAAAAATGCTTCAATTGAGAGAAATCTCAGGAGCTGCTTCTTTCCACACAGACGCTCCAAGAGATAGATCTTTATAATAATAATAATCCTTGCACAGTATTTGACATAGCGCCTTATCATGTTGTTAAGATGTTTCAAAGTTCTTCAGAGAATAAAATGTAAAGTGAATTGACTGTATATTTTGTGGGTGAAATGTCTGAAAACAGCAATAGCTGAAATTAAAGAATGTATAATTTAAAGTAACAGGTTCCTAATCCTATTTGCAACCAAGTTCACTATCTTAGCTCATTGTACTATATATGCCAAAGACCAACTAGTCATATATTAGCACTAGTGTTTGAAAGCTCAGAAACGAGGGAATTTAAATAGAAATATAAGACTGCTCTGTAAGTGATCCAACTTGGAAACGAAGACCAATTCGGTATTTACTCTAGTAGCATGGAAATGCTTGCGCTGCAAAAAAAAAAAGGATTATGGAATTTGACATGGAATAAGTTTTAATTTCTATCCCAAATTCTGTTACCTTTAAGAGAAGTGCATGGAATACAGACCCTTGTGTATTATCAAGATGTTATCCGTTGATCATTAAATATTTCACAACCAGGCTCGGTTGAATGCCTTTTAGCACAATATTTATCGCCATTATAGATCGGATAGAGTATAATTCATTTAAATTTATTTGAGTTAAGCCTGCATTGTGGGAGTGTTGTGCTGTTAGCCTATTTGATTGTGATTGACCAAACTCATTGGACTTCATTAGAAACCTTCACAAACAACAGTGAGGAGATCAGTATCTCATAAGCCTGGTATGGATTCAAAGTCGGAACCCAAATGTGAAAGAACATCATGTTACTCGTGGCTTGAACTGTAAAGGAACTTTGAGCACAACATTAAAACCCTCTTACTTGGAATTGCTTAATACGAATCTCATGATAAGGGAACAGACGTTCTATTATGCATTGAATGTACAAGGCACCACTAAGACCTCTGACTGGTCTACAATAAACACTTCTAAATAAATGATAAAGAAAGAAAGACACTTGGCAGTAAATTCCTCTTTGGAAGATAAGATTGCTCCGAATTGATTTCCTCTTTAATTTTGGAATGAAAGGTGAACGGGTACTTACTGACAGGCTGGACGTTGATTAAAATTTTGCCCGACTTGGTCGTCTCTCTGGAAATAAAGTCTCCCGTCACCGTCTTCTCGCTCTCTGTGACCCGACAGTGGTATTTGCCGCTGTCCTCCAGACGAACATGGTAGATTTTCAGCAGGTATGTAGTATCGCTCTCCTTTGCAAACCTCACCCGTCCCATTTGATCTCTGGATGCATAATTGCCATTTACTGTGGGCACCGCGTTACGGCCAATGTTAGCGATCTGTGTGCCGTTGAAGATCCACAACACTGAGAAATATCGGTCCTGAACGTTTTGAGCGTCGATGACGCACTTCAGCTCCATGGTGTCGCCAGCTGTGAAGAACCTGCCATCATTTTCCAACTGAACACTGAAATCTCTATCTGTGGGGAAAAATAAAGCTCGAGCTAGTACAGAATAATGGAAGCTTGGAGCTCAGGAGCATAAGAAATACGAGCCAGGTGTTTAGTTGGTTCGTACCCCAAGGATAACTCTGACATCCAAATCTGCCTACTATAATTTACAGGTATTTTGTTACTTCTCCACTGGGTTCTAAACGGATTGCATCCCACTAGTGGAATATTCCATCACTATTGCAGCTCTGACGCAGCTAACAACAAGATTGGTGGATGGGTAAAAGAGAGAAAACGTGAGTTACGTTCAGCCCCTGTGCTAGGAAATGGAAAAAAAATCAGTCAGCGTGTGGTGTGAGCAGCTATGATGTGCTCTGGGACGCTACCCCACGTGAAGTACAGTATATAAATGCAAGTTGTTGTTGTTGATGCCTTCCAACACCCACTATCTCCACTTAAATGTAAAAAAAGGCCACTTGGGTGAAGTAGAGTAGATAATAATAATAATCCTTTCATCTGATATAGCGCCTTATCACGTCTTCTAGACGTCTCAAAACGCTTCACAGAAGATACTGTAAAGTGAATTGACTGTACATTTTGTGGGCAAAACGCGGCAGCCAATTGCACACAGCAGTGTTCCACAAACAGTCGTGGATTGAGTGACCAAATTATTGTTCTTATTTTTTATATGAAGGGATTATTCCAGTACTGGGAAACCATACCCCAACAGGAGCTAATAATTACATGGGAGGGGGAGAGACAGGAGGGTAAGGTTGAAACAAATTAGGATTGGGAAGCAAAATAGCAAAAGAGATAGCCAACTAATCAGAGTGAGCCTCCACCACCTGATTGGATTCCTACTATGAATCCGACATCACATAATGTGGCATGTTGCTAAAATCCATCACAACCACAACACACTGAGGCGAATCTTTAGACCGCATTGAAGCATATTACATCCTTAAATCTTTCAATATAAATGTTGTCATCCCAGTTTTCCAACTGAAACATTACAACAATTTCTAAAACTGAAGAAAGGCATTCACATACTTTTTAAAAGCTAAATGAAAGTAATTTCATAGCGAGTACAAGCTGGGTTTGAATTCACCAGGGACAGGCAATCGAGATGCTTCTCCTCTGAATTTATGCAGTGAATGTGAGTCTTGGTACAAGCAAATTACACTCTTAGCACTTAGATCCAAACTATTATCACTTCACTAGTTGGCAATCAACTAGTTATTACTCCATAACTTTGCTTGTTATTGCATGCCTAGCAAAGTTCAATGCTTTCCCAATGAGAAAGTAATAACATGGACCATCTCAGGGCATCAATTCAGCATGGGATCGAATAGGAACAAACACCCATCATTAATTCTACACTACTTTATCCAATGGAATTTACTCCAAGGAGATTTGGAGGGTGGGGCAATTTAATTACAGATATAATACTGGGGTAAGCCTACCCAGTTCTTGCCACTCTGCAGCAACAACAATGGCACTTATATAAAAGCCTTTCATGGAGGTTAATCTTTCAAAGTATTTTTCAGAGATAGAGTGGAAAACTCAGCAGGGTGTGAAATAGGAGGTAAAAGGCATATGATTGACTAAAGGCATATGATTGAAGCGATGGTTTTAAAAGCAGAGGAGGATGCGAGAGGAGGTAATTTAGGAAGGTTCCAGAGAGCAGGAGCAAAGTAGCTGAAGGCTCAACTGCTTTTGATGGGGTGAAGGTGGTGGGAGATGTGTAGCTGGCCTGAGGTTGTGGAGTGAAGAGAGTGCACTGGTGAGCTGGACTACAGGAGATCTCTAGAGGGGCATTTAGAAGCCATACAAGTCTGCTGGGCAATAGAGAGCCTGTAGAACTTGGGGTACTGAGCTTGCAGTGTGGGAGAGGACACTGTCTGGCAAAGTAATAGATTGACTGGAGCTTCTGGAGGGCCAAGCCAGGCTGAGCGAAGAACATTAGAGAAATCCGGAGGTGATGAAGGCATAATGACAATAGGCTTTTAGGTTTTATACATGAGCTTTTTCATATCATATGGCAAATTATTGGGAACAGATGGTTATTTTCTATGCATTCATATAGTTCTCGTACTGATCAGTGGACCTGAAAAATACTCCCTCTGTAACAGAATGTCTTACCTACACCTTTTATATTCACAATCGTCTTGTCAGTGCGTTTGGTAGCTATGGTGTACCAGCTCTTGTCTGCGTCTTGGATCCACTCTCTGGCCTCACAAAAAAACTCTCCTTTATCGAAAGGCTGCAGTTTGTAGATGGTTAATTTGTACAAAGTGCCTCCGGTCTTGTCCAGCCGGACGTTGCCTGATGCCTGTCTCTGTCTGTACGCCTCTCCAGGACGCAGGATAAAATCGCGTGTTAGAGAGATGACCTTGAGATTCTGATCTCCCTTCTGTAGGTACCATGAGACAGCCAAGTGTGTGTGCTGTAAGGTTTGTTTTGACACCTCACACAGCAGCTCCAGAGAGTCACCTTCTACTTTACTCAGGGTCTGGGGTACCGATGTTGCACTGAGCGTGTCTGGAATGACTGCAAGAGAAAAAGGCAGAAAGCAACTACAGGTTACACACCACAGAAAAAACATTAACGTCTTGTACTCAAACGGTTGAGAGCTTGACACACAATCGGGTAGGAAGTTGGATAAATTTCACTGTTGGATGGGTAATTCTTTACAAAGATGGAGAAGAAATGTGGCATATCTTATCTTACTTCAATCTAATGCTGCTCAATTCAACCTCCTCTTTGGAGACTGTTTTACAGAGTATCATTGCTGTTCATCTCAAGAGCTGCTGTAATGTGCAGTGCCATACTATGCTCTGTGTGAAGCCCACTAAATGGGACACTGGGGAGAAATGAAAACTTAAATAATAGAGAAAGAAAGAGCTTGAATCTTATCACTTCAAAGTTTTTCACAAGTAATTAATGTCATATTTTCGTAGTCAAACACAAAATTAGATTTGCACCATCAATGTCCTACACAGAGCATTGAGATGAATGAGGATTATTGATCAGGACAGACTTCCTTCCCTTTTAAAATGGTATGATGGGATCTTCAACATCTACCTGAAAACAGGCACTTCTGATAAAGCATTGGGTGGAAAGTTTAGTCTATGTGTTCAATCCCGATAGGGGCTGAATCCACAACCTACTAACACAGAGTCAAGAGTCACACTCAAGTCTTGTTTATCGATTAAGATTTGACTTTTTTTTCTCTCAAATGCAATTGACTTTTTTGAAGTCCCTCCAAAACGCACAATGTGTAATAAGAACCATGTACTCATTATGGAGATCAAAAAGGATGCGAAAGACAGTGCAGTTACAAAGATGGCAGCGGCTGGAGTCAGCACGTTTCTCTTTAGATGGTTGGAACACCAGTCTAACCCCTTTCAATACCACTCTACAGGATAACAACTTAACTCAATAGATATCCAGTAAATGCACTTGAAGGAGCATTGGCACTTCGAGCGCGACGATATAAATGTAAGGGTGGTAGAGCATAATAATAGTCACTGGATTTGAAATAGCATCTTAGCCTGTCTTGAGACGTCTCAGAGCACTTCACAGGATTTTACTTTGAAGTACAATGATTGTAGGTCAACTGAGCCTGAATTTATCATGGTGACTGAATATGTTGTGCCTGATTTAGGTACTACCATTATTCAAAAAAGGTATTTCAAAGCACTTTTACACTTTTTGGGCTCAATTTTCTTTCAAATAATTTAAGCTTTTAGAGGATGTACAAATTGTAATTGAACCTATCTGCTTTGTAAATGGACAGAATATGTGACCTAGCTATGTGGGTGTGGTGGGGGAATCAGTTCTCGTTTCTGTCTTCGACGTTCAGTATCACCATTTATTTAATGCTTTCAAGAGTGCTCAAGGCCTGTTACTAGACAAAGCCCCAAAACACAGCTCAATAGAAGTGTTTTAATGAGTTATTCGCTGCTACAGGTTGGACATTCCTGATACTTTAAACACATATTCATTAAATATATCTAAGCATCTGGTATATTGTGGAGTGTGTCAGACTCTATTAGCAAATTGGATTGCATAAGCACTTTACTGAGTTACATCACAACTTCTTAAACTGTTAATGATCATAATAGCTCTATGCATTAAACACCCCAGCACAAGCTGAGTTCTGATCATCCACAACTGCTACATTAAATGCTTTTTTCTTCCTCTCTCTCTCCCCTCCGCCCACCAATATATATATTGCTGCTAGCTGTTTGAAGAGATTTATGAATATTCTCTTGTGGTTTTGAGGACTTGAATTATTTCCTGACTGAAGCCAGTTTGACTTGATTCAGAAAAATCCAAATGGGAGCAAGTAAGCAAATCAAAACTGGTTTCCTAGAGAGGTGCAGCGTGAATTGGGTGGAGTTTTCTTAAGTATGGAATTGATAAGTTGTAAGAGGCATAGACCTTATATTTCACACTTATATTTTCTTCCCCATCCCAGTATGTTTGCTCAAGTCAGTTAAAATGTAATCTGTTTCTAAATATTTCAACGAGGCATAATTTCTATCAAGTTTGTTCCTCCCCAAAGGTGGATGGCATGGATTGGGATCCAAGAAGAACTACAGAAAAAAATCTCAGCTGGGGAACAGAGTGAGATGTTTTGAGACTTAAAAACACCAAGCAAAATACTTCCATAACTCCTTCAACTGATTCCAATGATAGGATTGCCCCAAGCAGGGTAAAGTGAGTGGGTATTAAGACCTCTCTCCTTTGCTGGCAGTGTGACCAGTAAAAGGCATCATGTATTATGAGACAAAGTTACCAAGACTAAGTAATCAGACTCTCTGAAAATGTAGGATCCTATGGGATGTTTGTGTTCTGCGTGGCCACTAATTCTCGCTAATTCAGGCTATAAAACAATGCAATTAGTGTATAATTAACTAACAGGATGGTTGACACATTTGTGAGACATGACTCTTTACCCAGGGACAAGAAAATAAGTCATATCAGGATGGTCCTTCTCAAACAAAGCATTTTCGAGAGGGGAGATTAGGGTGTTGACTTACAAGAGCGACTGCACTAATAAAATCAACAACAACACAATTGCATTTATATAGTGCCTTTCACGTCGGGAGGATGTCTCAAGGCGCTGGACAGTCGAGGGTTTGCACCCAAGCTGGGGTCTTACCTGAATTAATATTGGGGTCTTAGTTTGGCAAAGCTGCACCTCTATCTGATACTGATATTGTTTGATGTATCATGTTGTAATATTAGCTACTGTACTTTTCGATGACTGATTGTCCTTTGAGCCGGGCTCAGTGTCCAAAAACGAACAGCCTGTTTCTTTGCTTCCAGCTCAGTTTCAACCTTCACTGTCCCCCAGGAAAAGTTTGGTCTCGCCTTTAGTACAACAGCCAATTTCAGCTGATGGGAAATGGGAGCTCATTGATTTCCAACTAGCTTATTGAACATCAATAAAGGATTGCTAATATAGGGAAGTGTCAAAATTATTTTTCTTCCAAATGTGTTTAAACTGGAAAAGTGGGTATGCCCATGTCAATGTAAAACCATTGTAAAATAATACATGTTCTAATGTTTTGAATGTAATGCTGTAACAAGAAAATGAAATTATTACAGTACATTACACTAAAATGCATTAAACAATTCTGGATAGCTCAGATATTTTGAGCATTGTACTTGGGACTCAAAAGGTCTGGGTTTTAATAATTTTGTGTCCATTCAACCTTCCATGCTTTTGAGATTAATAAAATTACTGCCAAGTCTACAAAATACTGTATATCCTTCTGCTGGAGTTAAGATGGGTGCCCTAGGGCTGAACTGGCAGCCAAAGAGACTGACATCTTAAAAATAAAGACAGAAATTTCTCAATCGTGTAAGCCAAAACTCTTAACAAGTGAGGCAGTCCTAGCTGAATAAATGATGTGCTGTGCAGTTACCATAACATTGATTGTACAATGGGTCAGAAATTAATAATAATTCTTGCATTTAATATAATGTTTCATCACATTATTGAGATATCCTAAAGTGCCTCACAGGATATACTATAAACCGATGTGACTGTGTATATTTTTTGGCTGAATGCCAATTAGACTTTTGGACACTGGACTTTAACTTTACAACTTCTGAGCAGTATCAACGTAGTTCCTTTAGGGCGTGGAATCAATTAGCGGCAAAAGTGCCAAACTCACTCAGCGACGCCATAGGATGACATTCTGGTATCATGAGATAACAAACATCCACTTTCAGTGGAGTGGAAAGATCTGCTGTACATGTGCTAATCACCACAATATTCTAGATGTCCAAGTCTAAATCCACATATCACACTTTGCTGGACACCATCTGCTCAATCAAAGTCCTTATGTTCAGGGCTTTGGCAAAGAGACAAATGTGTAGTGAGACCAACTCTACCTCCAGGGTGTAGAATGACATTTTGGCAATAGGCTGCCATGTTCCTTTCTTGCAGCTCAAAAAATAGAGTGTAGCTGGATAAATTATTTATGAATACTAGATATTAATGCCTCAAATGTACACAATGTCACAGTTTATTCCGCTAAAGCATTTAGCAATCTTCTGTTGGTACTTTATGTTTAGGAGTAAACATTTAACTTGAGTACGTTAAGTTGAACTTCATTGAGTAAACTGCATCTCTGTTGCACACATTGAGATTTGTATTCACATAGCGACATGAGGCGGGAAGTTGCCATGGATGCATGCACCTAGAAATGGATGATTCTACTCTAGTGTCTAAGTGCTTAATGTTTTTGGAACTACAATAGATGCAAACAAACTGTTCACGGTGGCTATCACAGAACTGAATCGAAAGGCATTGCTGCCTTGGGGAACTTAACAACCTTTTGACCTCACTTAGAGAAACCTCTCACCAAAAAACTATTTGCTATAACACCAAACATTTATTTTGCTGCAGACACGAGGGTTATACAATACATGGTTTACACGCTGAAAGGATATACACTTAAGTGCAATTGAGTGAATCATCTGCTGGAGGTATTTTGAAAAAAATCTGCACTTCCTGTCATTCACAGTCAACTTCCATAAACTGGGTTATTTGAAATTATTGATTGCTAACATAAAAATGTCAACGTGAAGGTCAGATCTTGGCTCTTTAATTATTAATGTGCCTCAATTTACCATGGACAGCATTACGATCTTACCTCAGCAGTACGGAGCATTTCATTTTTTTTGTGTGGTATTCGTTTCATGTTATTTGTGAAAAGCATCATTTATTTAAGAAGTAACCTCATTTATTCAAGAAACATTGGGTGAACTATTACACTGCACTTTTAGCACACCTTCCTCTTTTCCAAATGTAACGCCTTTCACATCGGGAAGGTGTCTGAAAGAAAGCACTTCACAGGATCAACAGTACATTTAATGTAAGGTAAGGTCAGAAATAAGCAGGTTTGTGTTAGTGACAACAACAATTTAGATTTATACAACTAATTGGGTCTAGGAATGTATCAAATGCTTCATTGCATTGTGAGGAAAGTGAAAAAATCCTATCCTTATGTTTTAGTTACACAGTTTACTTTCAACTTCAAATTGAAGGTGCGAATCATATTTAAAAACAATAATTCAGTGCCACGGGTTTAAAGTGTGAGTTAACCTTATGTAATATTTGCACATGCAATCACACAAAGCTTTAATATACCTCTGTACCCTCTGTTGAAATCCGACCCATTGAATGTCTCACTGCTGTCTGCAAGCTGAGGTCTAGACCTTCTGGTCTGTACCAGAGATATGGGGATGGAATGCCAGCTAAAAATAACACTGGAGCAGAGAACTAATCGTACAAACTATACACCAGACATTTGTTAACCCGTTCAAGCTTAACCAGGGACAAGCACTCACTGAGCATTATGTTTAATGGCAAACCTTTATTGTTTAGCTGAACAAGCTGAGAACATTCTTATGATGATTGTTCAAATTAAAACCTGGTTCCATCTGCCCCCTCAGGTGGACTTTAAAGATCCCTCATCATGATTTGAAAAGAGGAGTTTCTCCTGGCGTTCTGACCAACAATGCTTTAGATAAATTTGAGTTTTCCTTCACTGGCTGTTTATGGGACCTTGCTGTGCACAGGATGACTGCCTTTCTTGCCTACAAAAAGACCGTCACTGGACTTGACAACAATTCCCCGTGATGCTCTTTACGATATTTGATATTGTGCCTCTAATGTCAAAAGTATAAAAGACAAAAACATAAAATGCAAGTATTATTTACCACAGCTTGCATTTATACAGTGCCCTTCACACAGCATAACATCTTGGAGTGCTTATTCTACTACAATTTTGGCACTTGACATGGGCTAACTCGCATCAGAGAGGGAACTGTGTTTAAAATGCTATTCCGATAATGCTTTCATGCTCATTCCAAATGCATATTCAGCTCCTCTCTATTTCTTCTGTGCATCAGCTTCAATTCTGCAAAAATGGTGAGCAGGATAAGCAGACAATTGACAGTTCCCACTGGCAACTTCAGACTTCCAATTTAATTGAATCTAACTTAATGTATTGATGCCGCCCTTAGGTAGTCATGAAGCTGCGAATGTTAGTCATTTAATAATAAGATTGAAAGCCATGTGTGCGCGGGGGTGGGGGCAGGGAAGAGGGTGGCCTCAAAAAAGCTCTGTGAAACCATCATATTTCGCAGAATGATGAGTTACTACAAATGGTTTGCTGCCTTGGGCATTGAAGTCGGTTAAAGCTGTAAATATCACACACTGTAACATGGAGTGTATTAGTGACTCTAGTCTAAGAGTGAATTACTGATTGTTTATGCCTTGACAACTGATAGAATCTCTTAAGCTCCACTACCAGGTTTACAGGACATAAAGTTCTTAAATAAAACTGTGACCTATGCTCCAGATTGTACAGTGATTCCTGTTTTTTTTGCTTTTCCTTCCTCTGCTGTGTTGTTCAACCTTTCAAAACCTACATAATTGCAATCCAGTAACAGGGTAAAATCCAGGCTGACCTCAGTGCTAAATTGGGCCTCACACCGTATCTTATTTCTCCTCCCGCCTTTGTTTTGACAGATTTCTCTCGAGCCACGCTTGTCAAAGTGTAGTAACAGAACATTTGCTAGCTTACAGTTTACAAGTGTACGAAACCCTTGACCCAAATTCTCAGATGTACCAGAAAAAATGTCATGATTCTACACATTTAAAATCCCATTCAAGGATTTCTCTGGAGTAAACTAGACCATCTCTGTTAAACTCTAAGATGCCAGAGTCGAGTTACAGATATGAGGATAGGATTGATAAATTGGGATTTTTTCACTGGAAAGACTAAGAGGTGACTTCAAAATTCAGGAAGGTTTTGAGAACATGCATATTGAAGGATTATTCCTGCTTGCTGGTAAATTGTTAAGTAGGGACAAGAATTCATTATAACAACAATAATAATCCTTGCATTTGATATCGCGCCACTTCAGGAAGATGCCTCAAGGAGCTTCACAGGATTTACTGTAAAGTGTAATTAAAGAATTATAATAATCATATAATAATCCTTGCAATTGATATAGTGCTTTATCACATTGTTGCGACGTCTCAAAGCGCTTCACAGAATATACTGTAAAGTGATTTAACTACATATTTTGTGGGTGAAACGCAGCAGTGTCTCACAAACAGTCATGGATTGAGTGACCAAATGATTTTTTACAAAAAAAATGGAAGGGTTTATTACCCCTGGAAAGTAATCTGCCAATCGACTAACAGCCAGGCTCCTACTTACTGCTACATAAACAGAAGCGTGTGGTGTGAGAAAACTTGCCAACGGTTTCACCCTGTCCGGTAATCAAACCCAGTTCCGTTTGATTGTCAGGTGAGTGTGAATTGTCACTGAAACGGTTAAGGAGGTGGTCAGAAGAATTCTGTTTCATTCAGAGGGTCATTAAAAGATTGAGCACTTTGCAACAAGTGGTGATTTAAGTTAAGACCACATTTCAAAAAGGCATTTGAAGAGCGATATTATGAGTGCAGAGAAAGAGCAGAACAGCTGGGATTACAATACTCAGGGATGAAAATACAATTGTGTTTTATAACATGTTCAATGTCAAATTGAATCTATAAAGAAACACCATAAATTTCAGTTGATAATTATAGAATGGTTTCAAGCCAGAATATTTTCCTACCCCTTCCCAACTGCCTTGCACCACATAGACACAATTGTTGGACTGAAGCCATTCCGAAGCTTCTGGTGGTCACTGGGATATCAGAGAACAGGGTTTAGAAAACCCATACTTGGGTTGAGGATGCTTTGTATGTGAACCTCAAGGGTACGGAAAAAATGAGTTCTTACAGGAGAGTAAGTAGGGAAGGGAAAAAAGAGTTGTGCTGCTGAGTTGTCTGGCATCAGAGTAGTCGAGGTGTGAATGCATTGAATTCATAAGCCTTATGTAAAATGAGTGTATTAATATCATTCTGAATCTTTCATTCGGAATCAGCATTCAGGAGAGCAGAAGTGTGCATCTGATTCACAAGCCCTAGGGTGTGTGCACGATTGCACCATCCAGCTGGAGAGATGAATAATTCAGAGTCAGTAACAGGCCTGAAAGCAGCGAAAACTTAAGCAACAAATGGACGCGAATGGAGACAGCAGTTTGCGGGGACTCATTGCTAATCGTAGAAGAATCCGTGCAGGAACTGGATGACAGGACTGACCCAACGGGCAGCTTGGTGTACAGCAGGGGTTCACTCACACCTTCAACCAAACATCTGTCTGACTTGGTCTATTTCTCTGAAGACACAATGGTTTTGTTGCATCAAAATCGGGCGCATAATTTAACACAACTGCATTTTTTAAAAAGTTAATGCCAAGATATTAATATTACAATTGAATTAATATTTAAACACTCTGACTTTAGGTAAACACTTCTGAAGGTATACTGATATTCTTCAGTAATAATATTTCTTGTGTAGGAAAAGGTACAATGATGGGCAATTTGAAAGAAAAAAAATGGGAGTGGGCACCTTAATTAATGGAAGATTGCAGAAACTGGGAATGTTAAGAGACAAGACTGAGACAAGGTGATTGCGGACAATCTTAGGGTTGGGATTATGGGTTGTCTATAAACCACGCGGTCACTACACCTCACATAAAATATCCAGTGAAGCGGTTTAAGATGTTTCGACGACATCAAATGCAAGATTATTAATATTATAAGATGCCAGACACACAGCAGATCAATTAACTCTTTGGCAGCTAGCCCAAATCGATGAAATCTGTAGGGCCATAGGTCAGGAGTTAAGGATATGGATGTAAACCACAGTTTTATGCCATAGGACACCCCTGGTCACCACCTATTCAGTGCAGTCGGATAATACTCTGCCACTTCATTCGATCAAGGTTTGGGCTTCTTGATATTTATGCAGGGCTTCTCTTCTACTTGTGTCAGTGTTCATTTGAAAACAAACCCTTCCTCCCTGCCCCTGTACCTCGTACCTCTGTTCTTGATTTAAAAAATTAAGGCTGCTTATAAGTATAGTAATAATCCTTGCATTTGATATAGCGCCTTATCACGTCTTAGTGGCATTTCAAAGCGCTTCACAGAATATACTGTGAACCACAGTGTCCCACAAACAGTCGCGGATAGAGTCTCAACATTTTTATCATTTATTTGTTTTGGAGGGATTATAACCTCCGAAACGTGATCCGCCAATCAACTAAAAACCGGATTCCTACTTACTGCTCGGCAGACAGAGGCATGTTGAGTAAAGAAACTTGCTCAACATTTTGCCCTACCCAGGAATCGAACCCATTTCCTCTCGCTTGCGAGGCGAGAGGTCTAATCACTAAGCTACAGGGGTCCACTTAGATAAAGATAAAGCAAAGTCCTTAGCTCTGGTATGCTTGTATGGCTGGTGGAAACTGCAGGCTAAACAGTGGGAGGCTCAGGATATCAAGTTGAAAAGCAGCAGGTTTTGCCACTCACAAACCATGGTGTAGAGTAAAGAACCACCATCCACCATGAGATCACAGTGTTAACTCAATTGATTGTAAAATAAGAAATTGTTTAATATCAGTCACCACATGCACTGGCATTGACAATATTTCCCTGACCTATTGATTCCACTCGCTGAGTGACGAATGCAGAAATTAAAAGGTTTCCAAACACAATGCTGTGAAACAAGACTGGGTTGATTGAACAACTGTACTTTAAAAGCCTGCAACCCCTCGTTTAATAAGCTTAAAAAGGCTGGATTTCAAAATCGTTGTAAAATATCTATGGGACATCATTCTGTTCCATAGATTCCAGCTTGTTGCAAAATACTGGGGATTTTAAAATCAATTTAGTCAATGGAGATAAACAGCAACTTCATTCTCCACACTGATATTACTGCATATCCACGATGGGGCTGATCCCATTTTGTGTGGGTATCGGGTTCTCTGTATAATTGACTATTCTCCACTGAGTGATCACATGTCCCCGCAGGCTCAGCCATCTTTTCTTTCCATCATCGAAAACTATTCAACAACGTATCACTTGTTAAAACAGTCAGGAATGGCCTGAGATAAAAATTAACATTTTGAAATATGCACAGAAGAAAAATATCTCTGACAATGTCTGGAACCATTTCCCACCCACCGGCAATCAAGCACATAGTGCCGCCAATTCAAAAATCCCATCTCATTAAAGCCTAGGGAGCTTCTGTCACTGTGCCTTTTCAACCATGTAGATTAATCCAGCTCCCTTACATCAGGCTCAAGGAAAAAAATCCTTCCCCTCCACTCGACGGAAAGGTTATTTATGCATTATATTTAACAGTAGTCCCTATGGTCTGGAATCGCTCTTTAAGGACCAGTGGGTTTGAATGCTAAGCTCCGACTGTAATTTAAGCACCAGTCATACAGATGGGTTACCCTGCTGTAATCTTAGCGAGGCCCAACTCTTCTCATTTTCACACACTACTTTATGGGCAAGGTTTGTTTTACTCCTTTTTCTGTGTGTTGGCTCATTCTCCACAGCTCAGAGATTGACAGTGGTGTGCATCAAGAAAACAATCTGCATTTTTACAGCTTCTGTGAAGCTGAAACATCTCAAAGCGCTTTACAAAAATGACTATCATGTAACTTATTTGTAAACAAACCCAGTAACCTTTGTGTACCACAGCAAAGTCCCACCAGCAGCCACGAGGCCAGTGAAAGATTTTTCTGGAGCGTTGTCGGCCACAGTGATCCCTGCTGGAAGATGTGTCATTTGTTGGGAGTAGGGAGACTTCCCGTGAGAGTTGTGGCATGCTCTGCATGTAGAACAGCCACTTGGCAAGAGCATTGGGAAGCAGCCACTGACCTGCAGAACTGTTACCGAAGCAGAAGCTTAAAGCATTCAGGAGCAGTGAGAAATCTAATTTAAAATGGAGTCCTGTAGCATAGTGGTTAGAGCGCTCGCCTTGCAAGCGACAGGACACGGATTTGATTTCCGGGTAAAACCTTAGGAAAGTTTCCTTACTCCACACTCCTCTGTTTACCTAACAGTAAGTAGGAAGCCAGTCATTAGTCGATTGATGGATTGCGTTCCAGGGATAACAACACCCCCCGCCAACAAAAATTTGATCACTCAATCCACAACTGTTTGCGGGACACTGCTGTGCGCAATTGGGCTGCCGTGTTTCGCCACAAAACACACAGTCAATATACAACAGATTCTGTGAAGTGCTTTGAGACATTTCAACTAAGTGATAAGGCACTATATCAAATGCAAGGATTATTATAATATAAAATAAAGATTGATTTTCTTCCCCCCCCCATACCAGTTCCATAATGATTTGGAAATCCTGAAAACATGGCTAATGGTCAGAATAAACTACATCTGTGCTCTCACACATTGCTTGATATTAGCAACACACAGTCTGGCAATGACTTTCATTAGTGGTGACACAGAAGGAAAAACGTCTGACCTGTGGCTAAGGTATGATACTTATTTTTGTAAATTTTTCTATTTTTTTGGATTATGTGGGTAATAAGCTGCCTCGAGCAGTGTTTAGTTGGTTCCTCTGGCAGAAAAATTGCTGAATTAGACTGAATTATTTATGCTTTTGGCCATCTACATTTTTAATTTTTGGTTTGTTTTATTTTGAAAGATTATAAATTGTTTCTGACCGGCTCTGTGTTTGACAGCTTCTGTTATAAAGCTAAGCCTCTGCTCTATTCACCAGGAAAAGCTTATTACTACAGTACATCCAATCATACAGACAATGGCACCAACAGCTGTCTCAGACTGGAAATAACTAACAATATCCCAGTAAATGGTCAGCTGCACACACTCGTTCTGGAGCCTTATTTTGTACAAGCTCCAATAGAAAATACAATGCAAATTTACATTTATACAGAGCCTTTCATATCGATGACCGAAGGCACGGACAAAGAACGTATTGAGAAGGACCTTGAAAAAGGTGAGGGAGGTGGCAAGTAGAGGGTTCTCCGAGATGAAGTTCCAAAGAGTGGAAGCAGATAGACTGATAGTTAATCATTAAGTACAGCTTAAACTTTTTGTGTAATACCTACATTGTGTAATATGTACATTACATTTTTTATACGTCTATTAGAAGCCATTATTTAGCAATCAAATTGTTTTCTAGCTTTTTCTGGCTCTCCAAATATGGACCTGAAGATATCAATGAGATCAACCTTACACATTGCCCAGTTCAGTAATTATAATAACATAATAATCCTTGCATTTGATATAGTACCTTATCACTTCGTTGAGACAGACTCATTTAAAAAGCAGCTCGATGCTGTGATGGGGAGAGACAATGCAGATTCATAGATGGAATCATAGATAGATGTACACGATTGAGCAACCATACACAATATATATGATATATTTCAATAGATTACTAAAAGTAAATTTGCCCATGCTTTATTCATTGTGGTTCCTTCACTACACATGTAATGTCATTGTTGTCTCGTCTCTTTGCCTGGTTCTTCATCAGGGACACCTCCTCCAGTAAAACTGCTCCCAACTGGGACTCATTACTCAAGAATCCTGGGATGCAAAGTACTATTGCGATCAACTACTTTGAATAATGTATTGCACTTGGGGCCATTCTAACCATTCCATTCTTTTTGATATTAGAAGCCATGACAAAAGCAGGCACGGCAAATAAATGGAAGCGAATTGATAGTAAGCGGAAGGCCTATAAAGGAGAAAGTACATTCACATGATGGATGAAGTTTGCCACGCTTCACAATGTAAGTTAATTGTTTCTCGATCTATAAATCTTTCTTCAAGTGCGATTGTTTAAAAAAAAATTACTGGCACATCTTGAATCATCTATCAACTAATTATGGAGCATTACATTAAAAAGCATTTTTTTTTTACGAAGTGTAAGTTTCACATCTGAAGTTTCACTGTTGTTATGCTTGTGCAATACATGAACAAAGGGAATCGATCAGTTTTTAATCCAAATGCTGCTTACCTATCAAGTTCCCCTTGGCACTGTAGGAGCCCCAGTAGGCCGATTCTGTGTTGGGAGTGTGACACTCGTATTGCCCAGCATCTTCAGGTTGTAGGTTTGTGATGTGTAAAAGCACTGAGTCTCTGTCAACTCTCTCAATGTAGATCTCTTTATTTTGCACTCTGTTTCCATACACCGCGTAGGGGAAGGTAGGGTCATTAGTGCTGATGATCTGGATTTGTCTTTCCGGGGCAGAAGGAAGATAGATCGACCACTCGAAGTTCTGCTGTGTTGAGCCTGAGTATCCGCTCACATTACACAGGATGGTTATGTGATAACCTTCGGCTCGGACCAGGGGGCTTTCTTGTACTTGCACAAGTCTTTGAGCAGTACAGACACCTGGAAGAGCAACACATACATGCACAATGTTAGAAAACAGGCATTATCCACACAAGCAACACTTCAATCACAACTGCACCTTTAACAACTGTTAGGGGCAATCTTAATAGACTGTTGGAATCAAAGCTAGAATTGTTTTGCAGGTAGTCAAACTCTTTTCATCTCACTTAACTTAATAAAGGTCTATGGAATGCTGCCAGAATAGGTCATGAATAATGTGAGCAAAGTAACCAGTTACAAAGAGAGCAAGAGAAGCTTGCAATTTTATAGTGTCTTATAATGTTGAAATGTCTTAAAGTGCTCTACAATGTGTAACCATTCAGCAAACGCGGTAACCATTTGCCTCAGCGACGTTCCACAAACAACTGCATTTTCTTGTCAAACAACTTCATAGAATCTTTAATACCCTCCTGAAGAAAAGGCCTTTGGGACTTCAGTTAATGGCTTTTGCAAATACCAACATCTGGCACTGCACTGGAGTGCTGGCTCAGACAATGAGCTGAAGCACGGTAGATGTAGGGCTTGAACTCACAACCTTCTGACACTAACTCAGTGGTAATTAATGCTGAAATATGGTTGAGTTTATGCTGTGAATGCACACTTACTGAGAACTAGGTTGAGCCTGCCCAAACACAGTTCGTATTGGAAGGATCCTTACCCCATAAGAGAGAGAGACTTTTATCCCAGATTTTAGAGATGGATGGTTAGTGATCAACCTTCTGCAGTGCATTGTACAATCTGTTATTAGAAGTCAGTGGGATTGATTAATTGAGCGAGACAGATAGCCTTTTAAACTTCATGTTAATTTAGTGTGTGTGGAAGGGGCAAGGATTATGTTTTATGTTGGTCAGGGTGGAAACGACACATGAATTTATCACAGAATCTGGAGGTTCTCCAGTTGTGTGCTCTGTTGCAAAGGTTTATTTGTATTCTCAAAACGTTAAGATTCAGAGCACCGTTAACGTGTGTGTGATGAATGAATTCATCCCTAGTGTAAATATTTCTTCAATTGGATACTGTTTTTTTCTCTGCAAGTAATCACGTTTAGGATGCCGACATATGTATGACAGCATCACAACTGTCTGACAGTTTCCCCTGCCTCCTCTGCCCATTGGTGTCATCCGCCACCCTGACTGAAATCTTCTAAACAAAGTGGCCTCTCTGACAGCAATTAAATTAGGATTTCATCCATGCAGCAGAATCCATTCTGAGATCTGAGCCGCTGGGTAAAAGGGGAATAGCTCTCCACATCGGGAAGGCACCAAATACCTGGAGCTTCTTCTGTCCGTGGCTATAAATGAAATGCACATTATTGGAAGCTTAGAACTCATTTGAACAGCAATGTAAAAAAATTACATTTAGAAGCAACAGTGATGGATGAAGCGCAAGATTCTCTGCCTCACAGCTGACATTCAAACTCACATTATTTACAGTGAGTGAGTGAGTGAGTGAGTTTCACCGGTACTTGGCTGGGCTGGGAGATGGATGACCTCACACAGTATTTGAGCACTCTGCATTAAAGACATGAAAAATTAACAGGGGGAGGAGAGGCTTCATCCAGCGCACTATTATCTATCTGTTTATAAGGTTTCCTCTTGTCTTGCCATCCCTTGCCTCCTTCAAGGCACAATCAAAACCTTACTTTTCGACCGTACCTTCTTCCCTCCTCCTTCCCCTTGGCCTCAGCACTCTCTGATCCCAACCTGCAGCTCAGGTGTAAACCCCTCATTGCCAGTGCCTTGGGCCATCTTCCTGATGTGAAAGGAGTTATATAAATGCAATTTGCTCTTGTTGTTACTCTTAAGAGGTTACTATTATTTTGTTAACGCAAGTTCCAAGGAACTAACTACTAAAATAAGGTTTTATACTTGTAGTAAATAGTTTATTAAAAATATTAGTTTAAAAAAAGCCCAGAATATGAGGCAGCTCGATGTTCCTTTAATTTTCGCTTCAATAAACTATATAAGTCAATACAACTACTGTACTGTGACCAAAGGGAATTGAGTAGGAATTCTTCCCACTCAGCTCCTATTAACCCTGCAAGCCAAACTCCTGATGGATTGGGAGGTCCTAGCTGGACAAACAGTGGGAAAGCTTGCCAGACAATGCTCTCAATGTGGTTTTTTGCCTGCAAAATATACAGTCAATTCACTTTACAGTATATTCCGTAAAACGCTTTGAAACGTCTCAATGACGTGATAAGGCGCGATAATCAAATGCAAGGATTATAGATTAATTATTTTAGCTGGTTAGACTCCAGCAGTACCCCAACACACTCTGGGGTCTCCAAAACTTGGCTCTTACCAACCTGCACTAATGCTTTCCGGAATTAATTAAGATGGATGTATCCCTCCAGGGTGAGAATGCACATTCCATTCTAATAAACATCTTGTTTCGGATTGGATACTCTTACGCATGGTCATGGTTCCTGCACGTGTCAGACACTCTGCTGACTAAATAAAAAGTGCTGTGGCCAAAGAGAACTGGGTCATCATAACAACGCAATGAAAAGATTCAAGTACTTTTAGTGATCTGTGTAATATAGTCCTTAATATTCAACCCTAAACACAGAAGCAGTTCCTCTCCATCTGAACATGTTTCATTGTGTGGAGTTCCTCAACGGTAGCTACCGCTACTTAAATAATGTCAGAAACGTGTGCGGGATAGAGAGAGAGGAATAGTTATCTTGAATGAGCAGTTGGTTCCTGCATGCACAGGAAGCTCGTCAGTTCACTCCAGAAATGTAGCACAATTTCAGCAACCCCAGTGCAAAGGATAAGTGAATTCACACTCGAAAAGTGTTTAATAGCAACGTCACTCTGTAACACTAAAATAAGTGGGTTGGATGATTCAAGACCTCCCAACCCACCATAGGGGAATGGGCCCAGTGTGATTCACAACTGCATTATTCTTAATGCAGTGTGTGAGTCCCATACTCTTGAAAGCACCTCCTCCAGGTGGTGTTATGAGCAACACTCGTCACAATTTGTACTACCTTAGCCTCCATTCTCACCACATGTTTAACGGCTGTCCAAATCACAATCAATTTGTCATCAAGTCTTTAAGCGCTCTGAGACACAAGAAGCGTCCTATGTAAATGCAAGGTGTCGTCGTCGTGAGCACCGAATATAAACCCACTTAACAACTTACATTTATGTAGTGCCCTTCACTCAGGGTAGTGCCCCAGAGCACTTGACAGTGGTGGAGTCCGACCCTGACCATTCCACTTTATAAAGAACTGCTTCTCAATGCCTGTATTAAAATTGCTTTTCACACCGCTGAACATGCCCTTTCATCCTACTCCCTTGGTGTATCTGAAAGCACTGTTTTGGGTTTACTATTCTATCCGATTATCATTTTATGTAGTTCAGTAATGTCCCCTTTGACCAGTCTCTTTTTGAGGATGAAGAGCCCTGGATTATGCAGTTATTTCTCACAGCTCATTCCTCTTTAACACTGGGGATTAGCCTCGTTGCTCTCCTCTACACACTGCCTCTAGAGCCTGGGCAGCCGCCTTATGTTGCAGTGACCAAAACGCCTCATTAAACAAGAATTAATCAACTTCCCTCTGGAATAGTTTCACACAAGTGACCAGCGACTACACCAGGTGGCATCCTATAATTTCTAAGTGGAAAATGATTTGAAAACCATACATAGGGCAGGAGATGCAAATGATTTATATCAAACATCTCTAAATATAGAATACTTAGCTTTTTGTAAATCCTGTAAATCCTCAACTACTGTACTAATACACTACATCCACGAGTGGTATTTGTGTATATCAGGAAACAGTCACATGGACTCTGTATACAATTGCAAGTCTTGTAAACATTCCCTCCCCAGCCCTGCCAAACTCCCCCAGCCCCCTGTGATAAGGCGCTGTATCAAATTCAGTTATTATTACTCCCTCCTCCTCCTCTTGCCAGTCATTGACTAGGCCTTGCACAGGTGGACACCATTTCTGCGTTAGCCTTGACAGTGTGCACTGCAGGTTATATGACCATGATCATAACTGAGCATCGAAGCTGACCCTGATCCTATCATCCTATGTCACACCTGAGATCACACCTGAAGACCCTCTTTTCAACTGTGTCTATGGACACCTCCTCTTTCTCCCCGGTTCGGTGTCAAGTTCCACCATTAAGTGCTCCGAGACAGTATCCTGCATGAAGGGCACTATATGAATGCAAGTTGTTGTTCCCTGCACAACCTTCAGCAGGGGGCACCGGATGGCAAGGAGTGATGGGTAGCAATCAGTGGTGGGAATCCTGCCTTTCCCCTCCACTAATACAAACAAGTTTGTCGAATAATCCCTCATCTAAAACAATGTATTCCCTTCATGGCTGTTTGTAGGAGATTGCATCGTGCAAAATTGGCTGCTTTGTTCACCTATAAAATACACACTGCCACATCGTATTACAGTATATCCCGTGAAGTGAGGCATTTCAATGACGCGATAAGGCACTATATCAAATGCAGGGATTATTATTACAAGGATTATTAATTCTAACACCCTCAAGTACTGGCCTAGATAATATCAACTAACAGCAGACTAGAATTTGAACCTGTAACCTTACCCGCATCACCTAGTCTCCTACGCCTAGAAACTCTCTGAAAATCCTTCTAGTTATATATTCATAACACAGCAAAATAACCTCTTAAATTCTCTGTAATTCGGCATCTTGATATAGCACCTTATCGCACTTCTCAAAGCGCTTCACAGAATATACTGTAAAGTGAATTGAATGTATATCATGTGGGCGAAATGTGGCAGCCAATTGTGCACAGCAGTGTGTATTGTGAAACAGTCATGGATTGAGTGACCACATTTTTTCATAAAAGGAATAAAACCCTTGCTTTAAACTCCCAGAAAAGCGATCGTCAATCAAATGACAACCAGGTTCCTACTTACTGCTAGGCACAAAGAGAGATGTGGAGCGAACAAACTTGCCCAACGTTTAGCATTGCCGCGACTCGAACCTAGGTCCTTTCGCTTGAGAGGCAAGTGCTCTAACCACTAAACTACAGGAGTCCACATTAGAACGTATTAAACAAGCAAAAATCCATTTTACAAATATAACAGGTTACAAACTGTCTTTTTTACAAATTCCAGACAACATTAAATCTTCCATTGAGCAAATCTTCTGACAGCGATTACAAGCTATTGTATTATTTAAAAACCATGGGGGAAAACAAAATAAATTGCTGTGGTGTACTAGAGCCTGCTTCAGACTGATGAAATAGAAAGGTGTATTAGAATAAGGCAGCTCATTTGCACATTTTATTTTTAATTATACCATCTGCTGAGTTTTGGCACAGACTGAGTAATTAAACTGAAAGACTGGCATCAGACACTGTCGACCTGCACCCTGTACTCCCAAACTGAAACTTGATGCATTGGGTTTGGGGACAGGTTCCAGCATATTTCTGAGCCCCGACATGTGAGCCAAAAACTAATTAAAACCTCTGTTGATGCCCAAGGTGTGTGGAGCTGGGCAGCAAGAGTAGTGATGATATTTCTGGGGGGCTTAATTCAATAACTTTAATCTCAGTTTGAGCAAAGTCCTGTAGACCTCATCCATCAAGTGAGCTTTCTGTATTCCACTGCCCAGAGGTTGGCAATTGAAACAGGAGTTCTGTTAAGAAGAAAACCCACCTGCATTTTTACAGTGCTGAAACACAAGGAAGCTGAAACATCACAAAGCACGTCATAGAAATTATCAAGTGTAGTGACTGTTTAATTGGCAGCAACAACAAAAATTCCACAATCAGCCTTGAGGTGAATGATCAATTGCAATATTGCTCCAAGTTATTAAGAACAATTTTCAGCCTTTAATTCAGTTTTCTGAAATGTTGTTGGAAATCTCATTCCATTTTTGGACTGGAGGAGTTCAATAATATTTTTTCTGCATTTAATGTGGTCACATTTATGAAATACAATATATTTCACCCTAACAACACAAAACTGACGTCCAATTCACATTACTTTAGCTTGGCACAATCATGGAAATCACAACAATAGTTTAGCAATTAGAAAAAATTCTCTTCAGAGATCTGGATGCTTACAAACAAAGATTTGTTTTGGCCAGCCAAGTGTCTGGCACATGTGAAAACCCATCAACATGCTTGAGTGTCCAAACCAAACTGAGTATCATGTATGCATGCCAGCCATGCATGAGAATTTCCCTGGAATGGAATGCAAACTCTGTTGCTCAAGGGATGCACATTGCTTACCTAATTCCAGAGATTATTAGGCACAGAGACAAAGTTTGGGGAACCCAGAGTATGCATTGGGATGCTGCTGGAGTTTAATAGCTAAAACAGCATAGCTTGCTATTGAGAGCAAGTTTCCAGTTGCTTGTACATCTAGAAGATGAATGACAAATTAATCTATGAGGAATGATGGTCAGGACATCAGGAGATGGCTCCCTTCTCTTTTGGAATAGTGTCATGGGATCTTCAAATAAACCTGAAGAGACAGACGGGACTTTGATCCAATGTTTCATCCGAACGACGGATAATGCATGTTGGTAGGTCAATGTAAAGCGAGCTTCACTTTGCAGCAAACAGGACCATGCCTGATTAGAGACTACTGAAGCCATTTGAGAGTTCATAGGGTCCAAACTTTTCATTCTCCTGCACTGCCAGCACTCACAGGGTAAGGGCAAATGTGAAACTAAATGTTTCTTTTCAGAACAGTGGTCCTAATGTGACGGCTGCAGATCACTGAAACATGCTGTGTTTGTGCTGAGTGAAGTGTGTGACTTGGAAGGTTTGTAAAGTGAGCAACTCAAACCTGCGTGAAAGAAAATAAAAGAGGATTACTGATCCGGAGAGAAAAGGACATATTAGACCTTGAGTAGTTGCCCAGGCAATGTAAATTTATTTAAGGCAATTATCTTTCTGTACCTATTTGGCCAACAGGTCAAGTTGACTGTATCAATTCCCAGTCACCTCAGCAACCAGTAGAACCTTATGAGACTTGTCATAAGTTCATTGCTTGTATAATTCATGGACAACCATACCCTGTGTAGATGTTCTCTCGTTTAGCTCAGTGGTTAGAGCACTCACCTCGCAAGCGAGAGACCTAGGTTTGATTCCTGACAGGGTGAACCTTGGGCACGTTTCCTTAGACCACACGCCTGATAATAATTCCTCAAGAAAAAAAGTAATAAAATTGGACACTTCAATCCACGACTGTTTGAAGGACACTGCTGTGCGCAATTGGCTGCCCAGTTCCACCCATAAATATAAAGTCAATTCACTTTACAGTATATTCTGTGAAGCACTTTGAGATGTCCAGAAGGTATGAAAAGCGCTATATCAAATGCAAGGATTATTTATTTTTATTTATAAGCTTTGCTCTGCCTGAAGCAACACTGCTTCACTGTATGGCACTAATCTTTGGAATAAGACACACAGTGTACCAATTAGCATGGAAAATGGGGAAGGTTGAGTGAAGGAGAGATGCAATATGTTATGTGATAATTATCACATCAGACACTCCATTCCCCATGGCTACAGGAGTTAGATGATGAAGAAATAAAACATAATTGTACTGGGGGGAGATAACCTAAAGTCTGCTCCTTCTGATCGCTATTTATTTTTCAGAAATGCATATTGCATACACTTTCACATATTATACTTCAAAAACTAGTCCTGGATGGATGGTGTTGATATTTAGAAAATTCACTATCAATGGCCAGACTTCCTGGGAAGTGCGTGTGTGTGAATCTACTTTGCCTCCTCCAGCATCGACTACAGCTCCGCCGATGTTCTATCAGCTTGTCTGCCAGACATCAGGGTCTGGATGAGTGCAAGCTTCCTGCAGCTGAATGTGGACAAGACAGAAACCATACTCTTTGGCTCCCGTCAGTGTCTTCACTCCTGCGGATCTAAACTCCGCAACCTCCCTGGGCTCTCCCTCAAACTCACCGAATCAATGCACAATCTAGGAGTCCAGTTTGTCCCCCAGTTGTGCTTCCTCCCCCACATTGGTCCCTGACTAGGACCACCTTTGCCCACCTCCATCACATTGCTCAGTTCCAACCATACCTTACCCCAAATGCAGCCGAAACCCTTGTGCATCCGCTCGTCACCTCCTGCCTGGATTATTCAAATGCACTCCTCGCTGGGCTCCCCAGCCCCACTATTCAAAAAATCCAGCTCATTCAGAACTCTGCCGCCCGCATACTTACCCGGACCAAACTCCGTACTCACATCTCACCAGTTCTGGCCAGGCTCCACATCACCGAATGGATCGACTTCAAGATCCTCACACGTGTCTAAATCCATTCACTCCCTTGCACTTCCCTACCTCTCCAACCTCCTCACTCCCCAATCTACCACCCAGTGCCTCCACTTGACTGGCATTGGCCACTTGCTCATCCCTCCCACCCTCCGCTCCACCACTGGAGGTTGCGCTTTCAGCCACTATGCCCCAAAACTGTGGAACACTTTCCCTCAATCCCTCCTCCTTGTTGCCTCTCTACCCTTTTTCAAGTCCCACCTGAAAACCTTCCTTTTTGACTGTGCTTACAGTCACCTCCCCCCCCCCCACCACCGCCCTTGCCACTGATAAGCGTTCTGAGACACTACCCTGCGTGGAGGGTGCTTTATAGGTGCAAGTTATTGTCGGGCGAGGAAAGAACCAGGCTTACACTCTCTGTCCAGCCTCATGATGGATGAGCACATGACGGTTGAGATACCAGAGTTCCTATGAAAGTGCAACCAGTAGGAGTTATTCTGGATAAAGTTTGCCGTGTTTCATAATGCATTCCTAATGTTAATCACACAAACTTACCCCAGTGGAGAAAAACATTTTCTAAAAAATGTGACAAAAATCTTCCAACACTTTGTCCATCATCACCGTAACATGTGCTCATATCTTCCCCCACCCACAAGAATCTATTCTACTAAACAAACCAAAGTTGATGATGGGACCTTCAGAAACACTGCGGGAGTTTGGAAACAGGGCAATTGACTCTGAGTGTGAGGCAAAGGTAGTGGAGCCCTTGGCAAAGATGCACAACACCCGTCTCCAGCCAGGCAAACCAAGAGGAAAAAAAGATTCTTTGCTGTAATCTGCTTCAATCTAATGACAGCAATGTATCTTTCACTTGCAAAGCCTTTGTGAAACACTCAATGCTACTAATTGCCGTGTACTGGGCATGTCACCCAACACTCATTTATCCAGCAATCTCAGTGATTTAGCAGAATGTTCTTTTAATAATCGTTGACTGGCATGTCATCTGCAAGGATAAGAGAAGGATCACAGTTGACATGATGTGACAGTCTGCCAATTTTGGCATATGTCAAATGAGACTATTTTTCATGAAAGTTACTCAGCATTCTCAAGGCTAACTTCAAATTGTCTTGACATTAGGGCAACACATGTTAACCTTTTTCCTCACTACTAATGAGATATCTTGACATAATTCAGTGCAGTTTTAAGGGAGCTTTGTACTGTTGGCGGTGGTGAGGTCTTGCCTGGCTATTCAGGTGGCCATTAAATATCCCATGAAACTATTTTAAAAAATGGGGGTGGAGTGTCTCCCTGTGTCCTGGACAATGTTTCCTCTGGGCAAATTGGACATTCACTTCACGGCTGTTTGTTGGACAATTGCAGTGAGTAAATTGACTGAGACTAAACTGACAGAACTTTTGATGACGCAATAATATGACAATGTTAATTACCACATGGGATGTCCCATTTTCATCCCATGGGAGCAAACTTAAGACCAAAATGAACTTGAAATGTATCATAATGCGGAAGAAAGTGAGGACAGGGAATGAACAGGTCACTCAATAGGAAGTTGAAAATCATAAATGTGAAACCTACCAGTCATCTGGTGCTTTGTGATCCTCACAGCCCCATCCCAGTGAAAGATGCCATATTAAAAATTATATGGTATATAGGCACAGACATTAAATTGGGATCCCAATTAGAGAGGGATATGGCTTAAAATAGCTTTCTCACAAACCTGCTCAGGGTCTTTCAGATACAGCTGTTCAGAGCACTGAGGGAAAATAACATGATAAAAATGAGCAAGTGCCTATGAGGAAATGAGAAAGCAATTATGCAAGCGTGATACGTGACAGTGATGGGTTACTGCATCAATACTGCACAATTCTATCGGATTTGTATTTTGAGCACATTTTGCATTGTATTTTCATCAAAATTTCCCATTAAGAGTTCTTTTTCTCCCCACAGCCACCGTAAGTTGGAATGGTGCACTTTCTTCCATTCAGTCGCTGTCAGTTGAGAGGCAGGGTAAAAGATTTAAGAGATTTCTTCCTCCCAATTAATAGCTGAAGCAGTGTCAATATATAGGGCATCACCCACAACTTGATATCACCCTCTCTCCCTCAGGCGTTTCACTGTAGTCCATGTTTGACAACACTTCAGTTCTTTTCAAATGAAACCAAAATGTACATGCATACAAGAGCTCCCTCCCTATTTGCCGATACATTTTCCCATGCACCTAAAGAAAATGCACATTCTACTAAATTGTCCCATATTCCTTTAATGTTCTATGGAAAGACATGTATGCATGAACCAATAGGCTAAAGATTTGGTGTTTTAGTGTTAATTAACAGATCATGGTAAAGTTTGCTATCTTAACCCTTTTTGCGTTATCCTTCAGAAAATAAAAACTGAAAGATAGAATGGCCCAACATGTGCCACTGCACAGAAATACATTGCCATTCGTGAAGCTAAGAGCGAGATTGATAGTGAAACATGTAACAGAGTACCATGTCTTTACTACAACTTCGGAATGTTACTACACGGGACCCTGAATGCAGCACAGATCTCACTGGGACTTGTGTTCTCTGAATCATCAGGATATTTGTTTACATGATGAAAATAAAAACTCAGGGAGTGACGACAATGAGCCTAACCAGGGACCTGAGCTAATAAAATCAGTGCACTGAATGTCAGTCTCCAGCATTCCCAGGTCAGGATCCCTGTCAGTTAAATGCAGCACTATCACTGGGGTTCCTAATTCTCTGTTGCTGCACAAAATAGTACTGTTTCCGAGGGTCCTTTCTGGAAATATCTTAAAATTCTAAATGGTGGGAGAGAGGGTGGGAAGCTGGGAATCTTAACTAACGTTGGCCACCAACTCAAGTGAGCTTTTCAATCAGCGCTTAGAAGTCGGATTCCCATTCTAAGTGGGAATGAAGAGTTAACTAGTGTAAGAGAACACACTCGTCACCAAAAGCCTACATACTGTATTGCATTCCAAAGCTTAAATGGGCAGTGAGGGCACTTTTTCTATTTCACACACCAGAGACCGTTTGGCACTATTTTCTTCCTCCACCAAGGTTGCTCTCTGTCTTAAAGGGAACAGAACAGATACAGAGCAGAGATGCTTACAATCAGGTTCTGCTCCAGCACTTCAGTTAAATACTAATAATAATCCTTTCATTTGATACAGTACATTATCATGTTGTTGAGACATCTCAAAGCACCTCACGGGATATGTTGTAAAGTGGATTGACTGTATTTTGTGGGCGAACCACTCGTGTTGCAACTAGAGGCCAACTAGAAACCCAGCATTAGTGGCAAACAAGTGGTTTGACGCACTGTGCCACCCAGTCACTTGCGTTGAGTGTTATTGATTTCGAGCACCTTTATTCACTCTTTTCCAATGGGTTAGGAAGTAATAGAATGGTCTCCGTGTCAAAGGTAAAGAAAACATCATGTCATGAATTGTCGTTTCACTCATCTGACATGCTTGGGTGTTCATTTACCTTTGACCTGCTTAGAGCATTCTTAATGCCCTGTTGTGTTGCACTTCATAAATAAACAGGATCTGATCATCGTCCTGGGACCGAAGCAGCTGTAGCTGTCAACAGGAGCAGTGACAAACACGTCAGTCCACTATATGGTGGCCACTCAAAGCAGAGAGCTTCCTTTGGGAAAGGCCTGCCAAGCAGTATTGGACCTTTAACATCCTGCCACTGACTAAGGGGAAGAGTTCAACTCCAGTTGACTTGGCTTTATGAAGTGCAAGCATTTCAGATAAGAAGATAAAATGGCCTTTTATCATTGCTTTGAACAGCTGCCTGACAGCTGCCATTTAACACTGTCTGTGCACATCTCAGACTGTACTATGGTATACAGTTAAGTAGAGCAGCCAACATTTGATTGTTAAAACTTATACTTAGGCCTTCTCATTAGAGACATGAGGGGAAAGAAAGGAGTTGCACTGCTCGCAGCCTCTCGGCCCCCCATCCTTTGGAACTCCATCCGACATTCCCGTCGCCTCGCTCCTTCAAGGCATGTGTCAAGACCTTCCTCTTTCGACCACCCTCCTATCATTGTTGTTACTATGGCAAGTTGAATTCCAGGAGTTTTACAGTTTCAATCTCCTTTCAACGATCTAACTCTCAACAGAACTGATTGATTCATCAGAAAAACAACCCAACAAATCATCACACGCTCCAATTACTGTGAGTAAGCGAGTCATTAAGTGGGTAGTAAAGTACAGATTAATTTTAACAGAATCCAAACATATCAGAGGGATTAAATAACACGCAATTAACCTTCAAATGATTGCATTTATTTCAGTTTTAAATTTAGCTCCAAATGGACCCAATATTTGTTCAGAGCTTATTTTGAGGCCTGAAATTCCACCTCGTCTCATCTTTTCTCTTGAAATGTAACATCATGCAGAAGTGTGGAAAATTCTTTAATTCAGTCTTAATTTAAAAGTTGATTTTCTGCAGATCTTAAAACAAAACATCTTCCATACCAAGACTGAAATTAGAGATTTATTTCACAATCTTGGCAAAATAATCTTACTATTTAATTGTGGCATTTGGGGGCTTCAGATTTGCCAGCTAAGTTCAGCTTCAGCTCCTACTTTTCTATTCAGCTTCATTGAATCACTGTATTGGGTTCTGGTTTTTAACCAGCCCTGAGGTAGGTGCTCATTCTCATTCTGAAGAAATAAATGCTGAACATTCCTTTTAATATTGCAGTGTTCATGCAAAATTTTCTCAGTGTCTTTACAAAACAATTCCACTGTTTGTCAAAAGCTCGAATCTCAAACAAAGCCCTGCTCAAAAGCCATTCTTAGGAACACTGCAGCATTCAGTACAGTACCACACAATAGTGATGACTTGTGCGTCTGCTCCTGTTGCTCTCTGGACAATTGTCTCCTGATCGCAATTGCGGGCAGGAGGGCTGATCAGTCACTTCCCGCCTTGTCACCTTCTCCATATAGTAGAAGTGTTGCCTCTTACGTTACACCCTTGTCTTCTTTAGTTAAGAAAGGAAAAGGAAAAATAAAGTGCATTCAAACTTAGTCGCTATCATATGGAAAAGCCTTGTATAAATTTGGGTCAGTTGATAACATTTAAGGTTGAAAAGGTTAGGGACAAGTTGCACAGGCCATTGTCATAAGCCTTTAAAGTACCAATAGTCTTGTGACAATGAATGATTTCTGTGACAACAATTTAACAAAAGGAATTGAGCCACTTGCAAAACTCTCACTCTGGACGAGTTCACCTCCTTTTGATTCATTTTAATGTCAGATTCAACAGCTCACAAATGTACCAGTCATTGAACTTAGCTGACAGGATTCACAAGCCAAGTACCTTACATGACGTTGACGGAATGACAACTTTAGCTTTGTCCTGTCTGAATGACCCAGAGGATGAAGTTTACACAATAAAAATTGCTTAAGTTCCTTGGTTCCTTTGCCTTAAAATTGAAGATTGTGTGGAATTTGGGATCTTAAATTCAACCTTAATTTGGCGACCAGTTGATCTGCAGTACTGATCGTTAAATGGAAAATTAGCTTCTAAATTACGATGCAAACTCCTTAATTTTAAAACAATATTTAGACCCATTATGAAGAATTTCAGGTACAAACTCAATGAGCTAACACTTACATGTTCTTCCTCCTCTCTTTAACCTGATTTTCCTCCTCTTTCACTCCACAAGCTTCAAAATCCAAGCTTGCCATCACCAAAACGCTGCTTATTACCTTGTTTTCTCTCCTCATAACATTCTTAACCTTAAATTGAAGAACTACAGGACTCGAGGAAACTCGAGATTTATCAGTGACTGATTTATAATAAGAATCTGGATTTAGTCCATATTTATGCATGCTTGCTTAACAATAATCTTTGCTTTTGATTTAGCGCTTTCCACATCGTTGAAACGTCTCAAAGTACATCACAGGATTTGTAGGCAAACTCAGCAGTTAATTTGCATCCAGGAGTGTCCCATAAACAGCCTTGAGTGAAATGGCTGGAAGATTTATTCAAATTGGGAGTCCTATAGCTCAGTGGTTAGAGCGCTCACCTCACAAGCAAGAGGACCTGGGTTCAACTCCCAGGCAGGGAGAAATGCTGGGAAAGTTTCCTTACACCACATGTTTACCTGATTGGCAGATAACTTTTCCGGGGGTAATATTCCCTCCAAAAAGAAAAAAATTAAAATATATTCACGGAATCCAGGACTGTTTGTGGGATACTGCTGTGTGCAGTGACAGCCACGTTTCACCCACAAAATATACAATCAACTCACCTTACAGCATATTCTGTGAAGCGATTTGAGACGTTTCGAAGATGTGATAAGGAGCTATATGAAATGCAAGGATTATTATTATATAAGTTGGATGATAAATACCAGAGTTATAAATTTCATTGATAAATACAGCTAACATGAATAGTCGACAACTAAAGACAGCACACGGTAACAATAATTCCTTGCATTTAATACAGTGTCTTTCATATCAGTAAGACATCTTAAAGTGCTTCACAGGATTTACTGTAATGTAAAGTGACTGTATTTTGTAGGCAAATATGGCAGCCAATTAGCACTAAGCAATATTCCACAGCTATGAAGTCAATGACCAATTTTATTCGGTGGATTGTTGGCCAGAACACCAGGAGAAACTCCCTTCACTTTTCAAATAGCGCCATGGGACGTTTACGTCTGCCTGAACATAATGTCTAGATAATGTCTTATCCACCTCCAACAATACAGTACATACTCCAGCACTGGATTGAAGTGTCAGCCTAGACTGTGAGTTCGTTCAAAGGCTCGACTTGGGGCTTGAAACCACAGCCTTCTAACTTAAGAGGCAGGAGTGCTACCAACAGAACGAGGCTGACACCTACTCGACCGTGTTTGAAGCATACCTGCTAAATATTGCATTCTAGATTGACAAATGCTGAATCAGGAGCACAGGGACATGCACTTTAACCAGTATTATTAGACAAACTTGGAAAGTGTGGCTCTCTTAATCTTCCAACATCTGTACATCAAACGGAATTGTGCGAGAACCTTCTGATGGAAATGTAGTAAACTACCTATTAATCAAACTACCTCATTGGTGATTCACACATTCCTATTTGCTTCACAAAATGACATAAGTAGGTTGAGTTCATGCCAAAGACAAACTCATTTATAAACTAGTTACTCCCTTGGCCTTGGAACAAATTACAGCACTGAGAACAACATTCTGTCAGTTCTTTTTATGACGTTCCATTTTTATCCATTCATTTCCAGGGATTGTATTTTGGGAGTTTTCACTGTATAATTCAACTTTTACTTGAACGCAAACCAAAACTGATTTGCAAGTGCAACAGCACCTTGACTCTGCCTTATAGAATATCAGTAGAACAACACTCTGGGCTGTTCCACATTATACAGGTTGAATTTCATGTTGACATGTTAAATGCTTAGACATTCAAGTAGAATCTATGACAATTTTTTAAAAAACGAATCACACAAACATAATAATAATACTCCTTGCATTTGATATAGCAGCTTTCACAACAGGAGGATGCCTCAAAGCGTTCACAGAATTTATTGTGAAGTGTAGTGACTGTATTTTGTAGGCGAACATGGCAGGCAATTTGCGCACAGTGATGTCCCACAAACAGTAATGTAGCGATCATAATAATAATTCTTGCATTTGATATAGCGCCTTATCACATCGTTGAGACATCTCAAAAGTGCTTCACAGTATACTGTGAAGTGAATTGATTGGTATATTTTATGAGTGAAACGCGGCAGCCAATTGCGTACAGTAGATTTTTAAAAAAACATTTGAAGGGAATATTACCCCCAAGTGATCCGCAAATCGATTAACAACCGGGTTCCTCCTTACTGCTATGTAAACAGAGGCGCGTGGAGTAAGGAAACTTGCCTAAGGTTTCAACCCGAGTGGGAATCTAACCCGGGTCCTCTCGCTTGCGAGTGAGTGCTCTAACCAATCTGTGATTCTACGCTAACTGGTCATCAGAATGACTTTTCTGGATTGTCAGCACACTAGATCTATCAGACTGTGTCTTGATGGTAAAACCTAGATGTTGCTGTTATCATTGAAATGGTGCTGGCCAAATACTGCTGAAACAAAGGAAACAACTGACAATTGAACTACATTTCAACCAGGATGATTACACAACAATCCCAGTCAGTAATCAACATCTGAAGAAATCATGTTTTGCCAATATAGCTCTTTGTATAGAGTTAAAATCCTACTTAGAGGAAGCTGAACAATTCTAAAGTATCCAAGGGTTTCAAGGATATTCTCTTCCACGGTGCAGCGAACAAAATTTTGATTGGAATTCATCTCAAAACAAATTTGCGCACTTGCTGGGACAATATCCTGAGATCTTTGATTTGTGGCAAGACACCATTTACAAAAAGAATTGGTGTGTTATTGAGACTTTATGATTAGCAAGCCCGTGGCTCCAGATTACAAACACTTTTGGCAGCGCCGCTCAGCACTCTGCTGTGAGGACTGTCAAAGACAAACATTGAAGATAATAATCAAAGTGAACTTGCACCGTCTGCCACAGTCTTTTGATATCAAACCCAGTTCTCTCCCCGAGCAACACTATGTAGCAAATTAATTTCTCTAAACAGGAGCTTCGTCTTTAATGGCTGTTGTCCTGCCCTGGACACCGCAAAATACTTCACAGCACATGTTAAACTTGGGGTCTGACACCATCCATCAGACTTTCCCATTCAAAGAACACAATAGGCTAAATAAACACGGTGAGGGGAAGCATTATAATTAGATCAGCGCGATCAGAAAGGGGCACTCCGCCTCTCAGATACAAGATAAAATTTACCCAGCTGCTGGCCGATAACAAACACAATAGGTCTGGTTACAAACACAATGGGTTTCTTCCTGAAACAGAAGTCGTGAAGTACTGTTTGTGGGAAGGGGATAGGGAGCGGGTGGTGTGGCGGAGTGAAACCAAGGAAGCAATTAAGTACACAGTGAAGGTTTATTTTAAGATGATAAATGATTTAATATGAAAGGCGCACAGTGGATAATTCAATCAGGGAGAGTACAGCGCCGACGCTGTATCACAACCCACTGTCAAAGTTCCGTCTCCATTCAGTGGTGATCCAGCTGTCGAGACGTCTGCAGAGACAACTGCAACAACAACTGCAACAACAATAATGAAAGGCTGAAATCCAGTTGCTAAACTATCCCTCAAAGCTTAAGCTGCTTTGCATGTTGTAATCATCTCTCCCCAATTTGATTCTTGTTTCCTGCTTCTCATCTTACTGATTTGATCAAAAACACTGACGCATAATGGGATGTTGTTAACTCACCAGTGGAACCTTGGCAACCACTGATTTGGTTTTGCACTTTTATTTAGAGAAACATAAAAATAATCAAAATGGTTGATTCAGAAGATTGCACATCAAATTTGAGTTAGCTCAGTTCAAACATAATGTGCTTGAATTCCTGCGAGTCTCCTGTACTTTTTCCTCACTACATTGACCCAAACATCATAAATAGATCATTATTTTTCACCCACAAAACACAGTCAATTTACTTTACAGTGTATTCTGTGAAGCGCTTTGAGATGCCTCGAAGACGTGATAAAGCATCATGTCAAATGCAAGGATAAGTATTAATAAGGATCATTATTATCATTCATATTGAAGAGCAATTTTAGTTAGGGACATGTTAGGGTTGACATGAACTCACTTAGAACTATACTTGTAGAATTAAAATAAATTTACAGAAAACTGGCTTCAGAATTACACTGTATTTAGGAGTTCGACAAATTCTGTACACTCTGAAATGCTAGGATAATAAGAGTAAATCCAGACCTGGGTGGAATTTTTTTTAACCCAGTGATTGGGGAGCCCTGTACAAAGAGAAGGAAATGAAAACAAAGGAGGACCAAAGAATCAGTTGATAAGTTAGAATAATAATCTTTGCATTTTATAAAGCACCTTGTCAGATCATCAAGACATCTCAAAACACTTCACAAGATATACTATAAAATGGATCGACTGTATATTTTGTGGGCAAACACAAAGCAATATCTCACAAACAGCCATGGAGTGAGTGACCCAGTTTTATTTTAGGGATTTATTGGCCAGGACACTGGGAGAAACTCCCTTCTCTTTTCGAATTAGCATCCATCCAAATGGGCAGACAGGACTCGGTTTAAGGTCCTGCCTGTTGGCGTTAAATGTCTGGTAAAGATGACAGTGTGGTCATCTGAAGAATGGCACCGCCAACAATGCAGCACACGCTCAGCACACTGACTGCATTATAGTGTCAGCCTAGCCGATGTGGGTTCAAGTGCCAACGTGGCATTTGAACCCACAATCTGACTCAGAGGCGACAGTGCTGCAGCTCAGCTAAACTGACGCCTCAAGTAATGTATTTAGAGGTGATTTGAAGGCTGGGAAAGAGAGAACGGGGTGAAGAAAAAGCAGCATAAAGCACACGTCAAATACAAAGATAAACAGAAAAACGCTGGAAATGCGCACCAACTCAATCAGCATGTGAAAGAGAAATTACCATCACCTGCTCCCTTGACCCCATCCCCACTCCACATCTCCCAGCTCCACCTTCTTGCCCCACATATCACAAACATCGTCAACCTGTCCCTCTCCGCTGGCTCAGTTCCCATTCCCTTAAAAAACGCCACCATCACTCCCACCTTGAAAAAACCCTCCCTTGATGCATCGCAACTATCAAGCTACCGGCCCATTTCCAACCTCCCCTTCCTGTCCAAGATCCTGGAACAAGTTGTTGCCTCCCAGCTGCGCTCTTTCCTCTCCACCCATTCATTATTCGAACCCCTTCAGTCGGGTTGCCGTACTGCCCATAGCACAGAAACTGCCCTGGTCAAGGTCACCAATGACATCCTGACCATCTGTGACCGGGGCTCCCTCTGCCTCCTCGTCCTATCGGCAGCATTCGATACGGTCGACTGTGCTATCCTCCTCCACCGCTTGTCCTCCCACCTCAACCTTCAAGGTACTGTCCTTGAGTGGTTTAGGTCGTACCTCTCCCACCGTCTTCACTTTGTTTCCACGAATGCTTTTTCCTCCGGCCCCCGAACTGTCTCGTGCGGTGTCCCTCAGGGCTCTGTCCTCGGTCCCCTCCTCTTCACCCTCTATATGCTCCCCCTCGGTGACATCATCCGCAGACATGGGGTTAACTTCCACATGTATGCGGATGACACCCAACTCTACCTTTCCTCCTCTACTCTCAACTCCACGACCACCGATGTCCTGACAGCTGCCTGTCCGACATCGAGTCCTGGACGAGAGACAACTTTCTTCAGCTCAACGTGCGTAAAACTGAGGCCCTCCTGATTGGCTCACGTCAGCGCCTCCGCACCTCAGGCGCTGACAGCATCAGCATCCAAGGCTGCACTCTCCACCTCTCAAAGCCAGTCAGGAACCTTGGGTTCTGTTCGACCCTGAGCTGTCCTTTATCCCTCATATCCACAACTGGCACTGCCTTCCATCACCTCCGGAATGTCGCCAGACTACAGCACTACCTCACCCCTCACGCTGCTGAAACTCTGGTCCACGCCTTTATCACCTCAAGGCTGGACTATGGGAACTCTCTCCTCGCCGGCCTTCCCGGCACCTCCCTCCACAAGCTGCAGGTCATTCAGAACTCTGCAGCTCGTGTACTGTCCCGCACCAGGCTTCGCGACCACATCACTCCCACCCTCGCTCGCCTCCACTGGCTCCCCATCCCCCAGAGGATCGATTTCAAGATCCTCATCCTCACCTACAAGGTCATTCATGGCCTTGCTCCCTCCTACCTCTCCGACCTACTATCCCCCTACCTACCTGCCCGTACCCTCCGTTCCTCTGGCTCCAGTCTGCTCCACATCCCCCCGCCCCAACCGCCCTACCATCGGTGGCCGGGCCTTCAGCCTCTCAGCCCCTAGGCTCTGGAACTCTATACCCCAGTGTCTTCGCCGCCTCCTCCCTTTCCTCCTTCAAGGCCGGTCTCAAGACCTTTCTCTTTGACCGAGCCTTCAGCTCCCCTCTCGACTCTCTACCCCCTCCTCGCTCCCTCCCTTCCCTCCCCTCACCCTGACCATTTCCCCCCTCCTCACTCCCTCCCTTCCCTCCCCTCACCCTGACCATTTCCCCCCTGCTCGGGTCCTGACCTAACTGTACAGTGCCTTGGGACGTCCTCCCGACGTGAAAGGCGCTCTATAAATGGAATCTGGTTGTTGTTGTTGATCCTTTGTCAAAACGTGGCAGAATCAAATCCCGAAGACTGACTTAACTGGGCTTTTTCTGTTCAGACGTTATGGATTTCCAGCATTTGTTTTTATTTCAGATTACCGTCCACAGTGTTAGAAAACAAAATCAGCCAAATCTGTAAGGAAATAACGCTAATTCCTCTAACCAGATATCAGACTGTTTTATTATTATTCATTCGTTATTCGCCAATATCCCGATGGGTCAGACCAAAGGCCGGTACAATCAACAGATCTTATAACAGAATAACACCACTTTAACAGAATAACACCACTATAGATATCTCGAGTTCAAGAGTTCAACACTGTGTCTTTACAGCACACAAGCTTGATTCTTCATGCTTTCAGTCTTCTTGCTTACAGCTTTCAATCTTCCATCTGATATCCTCGGTCTTAGTGTTTCTAGCTCTCAGTCTTCCATCTCCGTACCCTTGTCTCCGCAGCCCGAGACGGCCCCATCTCCTGTATCCTTGTCTCCGCGACCCAGGATGGCTCCATCTCCCATATCCTTGTCTCCACGACCCGGGATGGCTCCATCTCCCATATCCTTGTCTCCGCGACGGCCCCGTACACAAAGTTATCGGAACTCTTATACCAATGTTCATCCAATCGTGGTGCGGACATTAGATCACCTGGTCGAAATCATGCTGGGTTCATGTGAACATCTCATGGGGTGTACGGGCCTCACACACACACAAACACACTGTCCTTGAGACAGTCCGTTATCTCGTGTACGTGCAGGGAGTTTCGGTCCAGCTGCCCAAAACACACTTAACGTAAAAGTTAACCCATTCGCAACATCTATTTTGATTCCAACATTATACAAAAAGTGTAAATTCTAACAACAGTTTTCTTTTTCTCTTGGTCAGTCACATTTAGAGAATATCGTAATTCTTTACATGCTAATGCTTCACTTATACCACCTCTCATTACCGGTGCACAATTGGCACTGACAGAGAGGCCAACAGTATGTTGTTGATCCTTTGTCAAAACTTGGCAGCATCAAATCCCGAAGACTGACTTAACTGGGCTTTTTCCGTTCAGATGTTATGGATTTCCAGCATTTGTTTTTATTTCAGATTACCGTCCACAGTTTTCTTTTTCTCTTGGTCTGTCACATTTAGAGAATATCGTAATTCTTTACATGCTAATGCTTCACTTATACCACCTCTCATTACTGGTGCACAATTGGCACTGACAGAGAGGCCAACAGTAGCAGCTTGCATTTTTATAGCAGACTTCACATAGGATAATAATAATCCTTGCATTTGATATAGCGCTTTTCATGTCTGCTAGACGTCTCAAAGCGCTTCACAAAATATGCTGTAAAGTGAATTGACAGTATATTGGTGGGCGAAACGCAACAGCCAATTGCGCACAACAGTGTCCCACAAACAGTCGTGGATTGAAAATGACCAATTTATTATTGTTTTGCTTTTTTGGAGGGATTATTATCAGGCGTGTGGAGTAAGGAAACTTGCCCAAGGTTTCGCCCTGCCTGGAATTGAACCCAGGTGTCTCGTTTGCAAGGCGAGTGCTCTAACCACTCAGCTACAGAACTCCACTTATATGGCACGGGATAACATCTCAGAGTGGTTCAGAGACGGTGCCGGACAACAACAACGTGCGTTTATATAGCACCCCTCACGCAGGGAACCAGCCCAGGGCACCGACCAAGAGAAGACCACCTTGAGGTTGTGGTCTCACATTGGTCAGCAGAGTGTCTGACACATGTGGAAATCCATCACCGTGCTTAAGAGCTCCAGACCAAACTGAGAATTCCATGCATCCCACCTACACATGGAAATTCCCGAGATAGATTGTTGGAATGGCATTCCATTCCAGATGAAAGCAATGGCATAGATTGTTGGAATCTTACGCTGGCAGTGATGCACATAGGCTGCAGATAGTCAATTGCCACATTGCTCGCCCTGACATTTTTTTCCCACCCCCAGACTATACTCGCTTGGGATTCCCAATTCGCCGTTTGTAGATCTCACAGCAAATCCCATAATAAACCATAAATTGTGATTAACTTAATGAATCTGAGCTTGTAAACATGGCTTACCAACACCTCACCCATTGTTTGTAAATGGAGTCCTGTAGCTCAGTGGTTAGAGCACTCGCTTTGCAAGTGAGAGACCTGAGTTCAATTCCAGACAGGGCGAAACCTTGGGCAAGTTTCCTTACTCCACACAGAGCCTAATAATAATCCCTCCAAAAAACCAAAAACAATAATTAAATTGGTCATTTCCAATCTACGACTGTTTGTGGGACATTGCTGTGCGCAATTGGCTGCCGCGTTCGCCCACAAATATACAGTCAATTCACTTTACAGTGTGTTCTGTGAAGCGCTTTGGGACGTCCTCCTGACGTGAAAAGCGCTATATCAAATGCAAGGATTATTATTATTATTATTAAATAGCATGTAGTTTACACATTGCCCACAAATCACACATAGGAAGCCGCACTACAGCCAGCAAAATGACACTCTGATCACCAACCTGAATAGTCCTTCAGCTTTTGTCTACAAAGGCGTTTGTTTTACCAGGGCTGAAACAATGTCACATTAGCTGCTGGTTGTCAGAGATTTTGTTAATGTATTGTTTCTCAGATGAAAGCAGGGTGCCTGAATATTCCTAATGTGAAATAATATAATACAAGGCAAAACACCTAGGGAAATCAGTGTGGTGATTAAACATGCAACAACTGAAACTACAGGCAATAAAACATTGCAGCTACATTTGGTTAATGCACCATTGTAGCAGTTTGATTACGTTACACGTGAGAAGACTTGACAAAATTCAAATCACAAGGGTGATAAATAGTGCCATATCTATTCAGTCTTAAATAAATCTCTCTGATCTTCAAGGCACCTAGAATTGATCTTAATAATGCTTAGGGGGCTGTGTGTTGATGTTGAAATTGAAAAGGGCTAAGGATCTAGATTCATGGACATGGGCTCATGGTGTTGTGTACAGTAAACGGTCTTCTTGACGCACTCTTCGAGGTTTATCTATTCTGAGCTCTAGTTCCCAATTCCACACTCATTTCACCTCATGACTGGTTCCCCAAAAGAAACATTTCGATAGAATCATAGAATTATACAGCCACTGAAGGAGGCCATTCGTCCATCGTGCCTGTGCCAGTTCTTTGAAAAGAGCCAAATCAATCCCATTCCCTGCACTCGCCCCAAATAATTATATGCTTCTCTCTTAAAAGTTGTTATTTGGGACTAGTATCTAGATGTACTCTATTTACTTTGATTTTCAAAGCATCCAGAATTTGTTTCAGCTTTGAGGTTGTTTTTCTGTAGTTCTTAAAAGAAACTTACAAAAACTGGCTTCCAAATTAAGGGTTTGGGAATTTGCCAAATTCTGGACACCCTGAAAAGCTTAGAAAATAAGAAAAAAATCTCATGTTTCCCATGAATTATTTTTTCCCAGAATGGTACAACAATGCAACAAAAGCATACCACTCATCACAAAATCCACTGTGCAACATGCAATCCTGAACCGAGACTGCTATTGAATCTAATGTGTGCAAATCAGAAAGTAAGACCCATGATTTTGCTGGCTCCCTGATGGGAATTTAGAAACTGTATTATAACCATTACCAGACATCCAGCAATTCCCTTCTGAACTGTTCTAGTATATATTCCGTGCAAGACCAACCACAAATAGACCCCTGTTCAAAAATCACCAGCTGGATAGTCATAAAATCCACATTATTATATCTATCCCATGTTAAGCTTGAAATAATGAAATTACTAACTCAGTATCAATGTATCCAAAAACGTATATGGTGTCAGGGATAGACAGAGTCTCGGGGCGACGTGGCTGAAAGCATGGTTGCTGATGGTGAACATAGAGGATGAGGGAATGTGCAGGAGGCCGAAGCCAGCTGATCGACCACAGCAGGTAGTGGAGTGATAAGGGGTGTAGGCAGTTCAGAAAGGTAGGGAGGTGATACCCCCTCACACACTCAGGTGTATTCAGACAAAGACTGGACAAATGCATTCCACCACCACCACAGCCGGCGATCAAGGAGCACCCCACTAATATTCCGAGCATACACCTCCTCTCCTACTTTCAGCGTTCAAATCTGAGCGTGACAATCATAATTGGTTTTCTCCCAGCCCTACTCTTGGCACACTCTGCTTCTCACATCTGGTCTCCATATTTCAAAGCAATGCTTCAATCTACCAACCATCAACACCTCTGCAGGGCTGGTCTAAGTCACAATCCACATCACCAAATGTAATATCTTGAAGCCTCACGAGTTGCCAGTTGTTACAATAGGCAATATTACATTGCACCAAATCAGTCTTGCGCAGACTCTAGAGGTGGTCTACCTTGGTCACTGCACCAGTGCTTGGAGCTTTTTAATTTTTAATTTTAATTAATTAATTTGTCTTCTGTTGGGTGAATCAGAACAGGAAGCGTTCCTTTACACAGGAAAATCAACATTTGGATTGGGTTACTAGGAGGAGGGGTTGAAACTGGGATCCTTTTACACTGTAAGGGGAAGAAGGTAGGATTGGAATTCAAGAAGAAACAGACCAAATTTATTTGAACCTTTTTTTTGTGTGACCTCGTACGAAATTCATCAGCATTGTAGTGAGCAGATTTTGACAAGTTTTAAATTGTTGTATTTAGTTGCATCTATGTTTCAAAGCAGCAAATTATTGCCCCGCCCCATGGAGGCAATCACACGTCAACGCTTTGTTTATTGCAAGCATATTCCCAATACCCTAATTTTTAAGCCTCAAACCATGAGAACTTTCATGTCTTCGCATAGTAAAGTGAAAACATAACTCAACTGTAGACAGTATTCCTGCCGTTACGGGGCAACTTTAGTGAAAAAAAGAGGCAAACTGCTTTGAAGCATTCATCACTGAACTCTTTCCATTACCAAATCAGTCTTGCACCAGAACCACTGCGCCCGATGATTGAACAGCGGCTGTGGTGGCAGCTGTAAATTCTGTATATGCACTGAATGTATGAAATCACAGGGAAAAGTTGTTTCTTCTCCGATTACAGCTCCCTAATTAAAGATAGCAGAACCAAGCCCTAGAGAGAAAAAAAGAAAAGTCATCTTGTGTCGTGGTATGAAACAAAGTCCTGCAATTCTCCAGAATTGTGAAAGGAAAAGGTCTGGGGGAGGGGGGGATATGTTATAAGCTGAGCTAGTGCCTAGTATAAAGCTTGAGGTAAGAGCTTGAGATAAGCATAAAACAATAAAACAGAGATTGTGCCTATAAGGAAACCATGCTGTGATTGTGTTACTTCTTCATGGAAGAACAGGAGATCAGGCTGACACTGGAGAGTTGACACTGAACCCTTTTATTGAAAGGTTTGCGTGGCTGCTCAGTCATTGTTGTGCTCGTACATAACACAAAAGGCCAACCTTTTGCTCACAACAGGTGGCTTTATGGCCACATAAGAGTATTTATTAATCTGCTTGCGGTACCTGTACAGAAGGAGCTGGGAGCGTACTGTACCAGCAGAAGTGGCTGCTCAGTACCCCGGGGCGAGCAAATTAAATGAACTTCAAACACACAGGGTGAGAGCCTAGCGGCGCACTGTAGATGCTAAAAAGGGTCTGCTGGATACACACAAGGAAAGCCCTTGATCAGTGCTGTATACTCAACAAGGCAGCAGCTCAATCCCCGAAAACAAACAGAATAGTTGATGCACACTGCAGGAGTCACACAACAAAAAACAAAGGAGGCCATTCTGACCCATTATCATGAACTCTCCGATTCATGAAAGCAAATCAAACAAAAAACACAGCCTGTACTTTCTTCCCCACTGTGGACTCTTAAGTTTGCATTTCTCTACAGACAAGATTTATCCCCTCTTCTCCCCTCTGGTGGATGGTGTCACGTGATCTACCACCAAAACCACTATGCTCCATTATGTTATGCCTGTGACGTGGACAGGCTGAAAACTGGATAATGCTCTTCCCTGCAGCCACAGCCATTCATTTCCAGTGTGCTGATAGCGTCACTCAGAAACTAAGCCATCAGTACATAGGAATAAGATAATAATAATCCTATAAACCTTGCATTTGATATAGGCCTTATTACTTCTTCGAGACGTCTCAAAGCACTTCACAGAATATACTGTAAAGTGAATTGACTGTATATTTTGTGGGCAAAACGCGGCAGCCAATTGCGCACAGCAGTGCCCCACAAACAGTCATGGTTTGTGAACAAATTATTTTTATTTTGAAGGCATTACCCCCAGAAAAGCGATCTGCCAATCGACTAACAACCGGGTTCCTACTTACTGCTAGGTAAACAGAGGTGTGTGGAGTAAGGAAATTTACCTAACGTTTCGCCCCTCCTGGAGTAGAAACCTAGATCCTCTCGCTTGTGAGGCGAGTGCTCTAACCACTGAGCTACAGGACTCCGTAGGTATATACAGGATGAGGCCATTCAGCTTTTTGAGCCTGTTCTGCAGGTTCAACAGATCACAGCAGATTTCTTCATCCAATTTCCCCATGTCTCTCGACACCCTTATTTCCCCAATTCTATCAATCTCCCCTTTAAACCCCGATACAGGGATTGTAACAAAACACAGGAGGCTGAGAGATGTGGTTGAACGTCAGGTGACTTTGCTCTTGCCACTCCTCCCTCTTGCTATTTTGTGATCACCCTGTCACATTCACGCTCATGCTGTGCAGCCACTAAAACCTGTGGTTTTATCAGCCCAGATTGGCAGCTGAAGAGACAAGATGCAGCCACCTCGAAGTTCCACATTTCTTTCTCACTGAGGATCAACCAGCAACCTGCAGACTTGCTGCTCTGGAGTGCTATGAGGGGTGCTATATAAATATGAGCTATTGTTGTTGCTGTTACCCCCAGTAAACGACTCTGCACCATATCCCTCTATACCCTCCAATATCATTCCCAGAGAGAGATCGATTCTTAATGGCATTAATCAACACAACATCAACTGCTTTTATAGGGCATCTGCTCCACACATGCACCATATGTGCCACCATAAGGTCAAGTACCACATAATCCAGTTTGTGCACTGGGTAAGCTAAGTAGCGTAGGGTGCACACAGAACAGTCTGGTGGGAACAAGAATTAACTTGGGAATCTTCAANTTTTTAATATATATTTGCCACTGTACCACCAACAACAACTTGCAATTTAGATAGTACCCTTCACTTGGGACAGTGTCTTAGAGAGCTTAATAGTGGCGGAGCCTGAACCTGTGCCCAGGGGAGAGAGGAGGTGACCATAAGTACAGTCAAAGAAGAATGTCTTCGGGCGGGATCTGAAAATGGGGGCAAGGTGGAGTTATTGAGAGAGAGAGATCCAGAGTTTTAGGGTGTAGTATCTGAAAGCACGGCTGCTAATTGTGGAGCAGAGGGGGTGAGAGACAAGCAGGAGACAGAGCCAGCCAAGGGGAGGCAGAGGGAAGTGAAGTAAGGAGGAGAGGTTGGGAAGTGCCAGGGCATGAATGGACTTGTAGACGAGTGTGAAGATCCTGAAGTCGAAAATGGGGGCAAGGTGGAGTTCTGTGATAGGGAGCTGGTAAAGTTTGGCAAGGACTGGAGTGACGGGGCTACAGATCAGCAACATTACTTCTTTATAAAGATTATATCTGATATGGTTAGAATATGATATCTCTGAACAGTACAGCAGGATAGGAGAGAGCCCAGCTCTTCCTCCTGGTCTCAGTACAGAATGCAGACCAAGGGACAAGGGTGGCTCACCGTATATACAGAGGCTACTCTGTACAATGAGTTAGTGCGACTTTGCGGTCGGTGTCAGTGCAGCAAGGGTTTGTGGCTGCGAGCAGTTGCACAGGAGTTTGGGTGGGGTGGGGGGGATAATAAACCCAGAAACTTGTTAAGTGTTAAACCAGTACTGTTAGGCACTTTGGGACGTCCACCCGACATGAAAGGCGCTATATAAATGTAAATTTGTATTGTGTTGCTGCAGCTGCCTCTCAAGATTCTGCACCAACCCAAAAGTCATGTCAGTGACGATGCTTCACACTCCACTTCTCTCTCCCAGGCAGATGGGTAAATAATACCCTAGCACAAGCTAACTTTGCATTCTGCAACCGTGAATTACTAATGTGGAATTGAGTGACAGGGCTAGTCAGCAGTTACTGAACCATTCCAGCCCTGCTGGAGTGTGTATTGGGATACAGGCAACCAGGCCAGCACAATTTCTCCAATTCTTTCTTGCTCCCAGACAGCATCAAACATGGGCAACACAAGTCTTTCTTTTTTTTTTCTATAGCTACACCTAGTTGCAACTTGTTTTCATGTCACCTAACCTACAACATCAAGGTCCGCAACAAACGCTGTACAGTACAAGCAAAACAGTGACCATAAGCGGAGTGTGGTGTGGTGGCATATGGTGTGACATCTGGTCCAGCAAATGGCACAGTAAAACACTGACTCGTTCATACACAGAGCAGTGTTGTCATTTGGATCTCTGTAAATCTTAATAAGTGTGGGACATTTTTACACAGCTGCACACCAGCTGTTACTCAAGATTTCTGTAAAACAAATTGATGGTTGTGTGAAACTCACACTTGAACTTCATTTTTTTAATATATATATATATATATATATAAAAAAACTAGCAATTCAATGACAGACACTGTCCTTCCAGAACATGTGTTTGGATAGAGAGAGCATTTTGAATTGTATTAACATTGGAGCAAAGTGCCAGTGATTGCCAGCCATTTGAAGTAATGAACTAACTACTATATAAAAAGAGTAGTGGCACATTAAATGATGTCTTTTTAAGTACAGCGCCAGAGCAATGCTCAAGTATAGGTACCAGCACGGGTGTGCTGCTATTCAGTAAAGCTGCAGATTTTTTTTATTTATTTAGTTACACACACACACACAGAAAACCTTTATGTTTCCAGTACGAGTCTTGGTGAGATGGCATCACATGTTTCAGGCAACCGGGGGACCCTTTGGAAAAAAATAATTCCCCACTTGACCAACAGCAAAATAATGGTAAGACGTGGAGGACCTTAACAGTAATGGAAGCCGAAGGACTCACCTAAATAGGAGGTGACTTGATTCCCAGCTTTTAGTCTCAGTTTAGTTATCAGTATTTTGTTATCAGCCACTGAGCAAAGGAATTCTCAAAGGGCCATGTGCATGCTCAAGGTGTACAACATTATTATTGTTTTGCCTGAAATGTTTTTTTTTAAAAAACCATTGCATCGCAGAAAACAACCAAGGGTAGTTGGCAGCATTCTCTCGTACCTGACCCAGAAGGCTGTGCCCCACATCAGGTCTTTGAACTCGTAATCTAGGCTGATATTCGAATGCAATTTTTGGAGAGTGCTGCATTGTTAGACATGCTGTCCTTTGGACGACACATCAAACCAAGGTCCCGTCTTCTTGTTCAGGAGACGTTAAAGATCCCATGGCACTATTCGGAAAGAAAAGGGAAATTCTCCCGGTGTCTCAGCCAACAATCCCCCGAATAAAATTGATCATTTGTTTCACGTCTATTTGCAGGCATTGCTGTGCTTAAATTGGCTGCCCACAAATACAGTCACAAGAAGTCACAGTAAAAATCCTGTAAAGTGCTTTGAGTCATTTCTACAATGTGATGAGGTGTTACATATAATAATAATCCTTGCATTAGATATAGCACCTTATCACTTCTTTGAGACGTCTCAAAGCGCTTCACAGAATTTACTGTAAAGTGAATTGACTATATTTTATAGGTGAATGCAAATGACTATTATTAACTTGCTGCAGAGGCAACAGGAAACACAAAGTCTTAAAGTCCTGGTATGTTTACCATTGGAAAATCTTATTTGTTTTGTTACAGGTTACACTACTGGCAAGCTCATCATAAACGAACAACATCCAACTAATGACTTGGACACTATTACTCCAAATAAGTCGAATATCAGTACACTCCCAGATTACAGCACCTATGCAATAGTGATTTGACATGACCCGCTACACAGCCGCAAACAGCCTCCTGGACAAGAGAAAGGAGTGACTGGCATCCTCATAAGATTAACTGTCAGCAGACTGTAAAAGCTAAATGTTGACGGCTCCTTACACATAGGATAAGCCAGTGTGTTATTTCTCTCACAAGATCAACCACCAATCTAGTGTGCTGTACCGTACAAATCAAATACAGTAGTCACTGGCACCGCTACAGCACGAACTGGCAGAAGCACGCAGGCTAGACAATGATAACCAGAAGACAGCTGCAAGGAAACAAAGAACAAACACAATAGACAAATAATTCCATTCTATTATGGCACCGCAAGGAATCGCTGAGACCTTCTCACTTAAACAGAGCTGCACAATGATTTGTATTCAGAACTGACGTACTCCTGCATTTGCCTGACAAATGAAAACATCTTTTATTGTTGTTGCAGTGTCTCACTGTGAGCTATTAAAAACAACATTAGAAAGCTGGCGTCACTGCACGAAGAGTCAGAAACCACGAATAAAACATCAACAACTTGCATTTATAAATGCCCTTCGCGCAGGCCAGCATCGCAGAGTGGTAAAACAACATAGTGAAGACAAAACCAAGCTCGTGCTCGTTTATTCTTCCCTACACTGACAGGAAAATACAAGACAAAAATAGATGAGAGCTCTGTTGCTTTCAACTAGTCCACTCCCAACCTCCAGTAACGTGGTGGAGCGAGCGATAGAGAGAGAGAGGAAATTTAAGCTGTGTCCAGCTGGCACTACTGATGCTGGAAGAGATTTCGTGCTGGGAATGTGACAACAGAATCGGCATGAGCCACAGAGTGACACCAACACCAAGCTCTTGTGATGAGACATCACTGTACATATGTAGTCATCATGTACACTGCATGATGATGTCAATAGTCCTGTTCTCCCCCTGCTCCAATGACTCTGCCTTCTGACCTGGGAGGAAGAGCAGCAGATGATTTATATCTCTGCCACTTTGTGCAACACTTCCCACCTCCAGCAACATCAGGGCTGCTGCAAGGATCTGATCAATTGATTGCAATCTTGTCACTGAGTCCGAAGGTTGTGGGTACAAGCCCCACGCTGGGACTTTGAGGTTATAGTCAAAGCTGATACTCCAGTGCAGTGCTGGGCGTGTGCTGCATTGTTTGTTCAGGGAGACGTTAAAGTTCTCATGGCACTATTCAAAAAGATAAAGGAAATTCTCCCCTTGTCCTGGCCAATACCTCCCCAGATAAAATTGGTCATTCATTTTGTGGCTGTTTGTGGGACATTGCTGTGCATAAATTGGTTGTTGCGTTGGGCTAAACATACACAGTCACTACTCTTTACACTAATTCACGTGAAGCGCTTTGAGACATTTTGATGACGTGATAAAGCGCTACATCAAATGTAAGGATTATTATTATGAAGAAAGACAGAGATTCTGTGATGGGAATGTGACAACACAACAGGTGATGATGTTGAGTGCCATGTTAATGTTTGTTTGAGGGTACATTCATTGCGTAGCATATGCGATGGCTACAAACCCAGCATATTAAAGAATAAAAGCAACAGCTGCATGAGAGTAAAGCGTCCACATCTGCAGTTAAAACTGTATCCCAAATCCACCATTATGCCAACAAACAAAAGAACGATGCCAAAGCAGATCAAGCAAATGGCAGAAACTCGTAGCTCAGTCCAAGTAGTGAGTAGCCAGTAATAAAATTATACGGGCAAATCTGACCGCAATGCTTCACACAGCAGAAACTCACACCTCGTTCTAGGAATAGCCAGCCAGTCAATAGCGGACCATCTCACACCTTGGTGACATATTACGATTGATCCACATTTTCTAATTTTTCTTCTGCATGTATTGAAATTTTTGCAGAAGAAAATTGGCAACGACTGGAAACAAAATGACCTCATTCTACTTCTTCTGCAAGCGATCAGAGGAAAAACTCGCTGGTTTGAAACCTTACATCTTTCGCCACGTTCAGGATGAAAGAAACCCGACATTTTGCTTGAAGCATCTAGATTGTTGGTCCATTGTTTTTACCGAAACACTCTAATGGGGAGGCATTCAGAACAAGGCAGGCAAACAGTACCACTGTGGCTATCAAACGTAGATAATAATAATCCTTGCATTTGATATAACCTTTTATCAAGTCTTCGAGACATCTCAAAGTGCTTCACAGAATATGCTGTCAAGTGAATTGATTGTACATTTTGTCCCACAAACAGTCGTGGATTGAGTGATCAAATTATGATTATTATTTGCAGTCAATGCACAAATGTGTGTGCACTCAGATTTCTCACTGCTCATCAAAGTTAGTTTTCCCCATTCACTAATTTTTCCTCCTTTGTATCCTCTCCCAAAAACGTCTGAGCGCTCACTAAGCTGTCACGGCACTACTCATTTATTTAACTTGAGGCCGAGCCTTAAAATTCCTTTGCAACGTTCATCAGGTCCTCAGCTTTTCACTTGCAAACCTGGATTTTAGAACTGGTCTGAGGTACCATCTTTTGAGCAACGCCTTAATCCAAGGTGCTATCTGTCTGCTCCACAGATAATTGTTAAGAATCTATTTGAAAAGAGAAGGGAGTCTCCCCCCCAGGGTCTTGCAAAGAAAGCAGTCACTTCACTTGCCAGTAAGTACCTGTGAAATTCTTTGAGATATTTGGATGCGATAAGGTGCTACAGAAATGCGCAATCTTATCATTCTTCCAGGGACTATTATTGGCAGAAAATCGCCAATCTGCTTCAGATCCCCTGTACTTCCTGCCCCACCGTCAGCGGTCAGGCATTCAGTATCTCTGCTCCCACACTCTGGAACTCTATCTCCCCTTCTGAGCCCAACTCCCAGCTCGGGTCCAAAACCCCTGATTATCCAGCGCCCTGGGATGTCTTTCTGACTTGAAGGGCACTATACAAGTGTAATTTCTTGTTGATATGGTGTTAGAAGATCAGAGAGGTAGGGGAGAGTAAGACCGTGGATGGCTTTGAAGGTGAGAAGGAGGGTTTTGTACTAGAATCTCTGAGGGATGGGAAGCCAGTGAAGCTGGGCAAGAATGGGGGTGATTGGTTCACAGAGCCTGATGCGGGAGAGGACACGAGCTGCAGAGTTCTGAATAATCTGCAGCTTGTGGAGACTGCCTAGGAGTACAGACGATGAGATTCTCCACTAATCCACCAATGATTGGGTGCACACAAACCCATCAACAGTTGACTCAGAATTGAACTCCCTTCTCTAAATAGCACAGTACAATAATTTAAAAGTAAACCAAAATAAGAAGACATTTGGGGAATTGGTGATTCAGCTACTCAGAAACCAGCAGCTGTTCATTGCGATAGCAGAAAACTAATAAAATGATAATAATTCTTGCATTCGATATAGTGCCTTTCACATTGGGTTTCAAAGTGCTTCACAGGATGTATTGTAAAGTGCTGCAAACATGTTCAATTTTGTGGTTGAACGTGGCAGCCAATTTGCACACAGCAATGTCCGACAAACAGTCATGAAGTGAATGACCGATTTCATCTGAGGGATTGTTAAGCACAAAGGAAATGATTGTGCACACATGCTCTGGGCAGTCAGTCTGTGGAATCGGAGTCATCATCAACAAATGTGGCACAATTCATTGTGGCCAGTGGGACAATACATTGGGCACTGTGCTTAAACAAGTGAGTACTTTGGTTTCTTTGCGCACGATGCTCTGTCAATCCCTCCNAAAAAAATGTGAATCACTTAATTGTAAAATGTGTTTTTTGGTTCTCCGTCTGCTCGTCTTTAATGGGTTAAATAGATGAAAATCTCTTCCACTCTCCGCCTCCCCGCCCCGCCACGATTTTTGGATTTATCTGGACTAATACTGTATTAAATGAGTCTGGATAGTCTAAATCAGACAAAAATCCACAGCGAAAAGCCACTCATAATGTGGCAATCTCACTCCATGATGACTGATGTAGGATCTGAAGAATTGTATCCTTAGATTTGCTCTTCTGAGGATGAGATTAATGAACATTTTTGGGGACAGAGTGGAAGGACCTTTACTCTGCATCGTGTCTGTGACACACCTGAATTAAGAACGCTTGGTACAGATACTGGAACCCAAAAATGGAAACACATTCTATTCTCCAACACTGACATCCCTCACTTGGTGGCAAGCCAAAAATTTAGCAATAATATCAATGTTAACAAAGCGCTTTGAGACATCTCGATGATGTGATAAAGCAAATACATCAAATGCAAAGATTATTATTCTAAGACCGTGGAGGGAGAGGTATGGTTTTGCTTGCAGAGACAATACACTATGTGAGGCAGCTCAATGCAATGCTTCTGTATGTAATTACATTATTATAGTTTGATCCAAATTCACAGATACTCTCGAGATTTTCGTTCTAAATCAAAATGTAATCTCTATTCAAACAGGAATAGAACTGCATCTAACGACTAATCTGCAAGCAAATAAATTCGAAGTATACAAATGCCCATAAACTGTTGATATTGTTATAATTTCTCCTGTTTCCTTGATCACAATGCGCTATGTGTCTCGAGAACGACATCACAGCATTCTGATGACCATGGTATGATCACAATCCTTATATGTTTCAGCACTGAAACCTAATACCTCTCAAACCATTATCAGAGTTCATTGCTTTTCTGTTGCAGGGGACATCCGAAAACAATCCAGATTGCTGTGTGAACAAAGACTTCTCAGTGTTTAAGCTCGTCAGTAATTCATCACTGGCCGTGAACCTTATCGGGGTCTGTTGGACTGACGTTCAACAACAAGGAAGAATCATAACAATCACAGAACAGAACAAAACCTAATCCTAGGTTCCACGGCTGTCGTCAGTCCCTAATGACGTTGATCTGTACGAGTCAAAATTAAACAACAACAACTTGCACTTATACAGCACCGCTCACACAGGGTAGCGTCCCAGAGCGCTTGACATAAAATAAAGCCACAGTGGATATTAGTACCAAATTGACAATAGAAATCTGCTCAGTTTGCCTTTGTGCTTTCAAAATACTGCACATGCAAAATTTTTGCCAGATGGAAACCGCATTCATGGGATTCTCGGAATTTCTTCCACATATGATTTAAATCAAGAGCCTGACATGAATGCACTTTGAATATACTGTATACGTATATAAGATGACAAGAGTCGAAACTGAATGCCTCGCAAGGAATGAATCTCACGCAGAATCCAAAAATCACAGTCAACCGAAAAGTTAAAACCTACAAAAAAAAGAGATGCACTTTCTAGGCAAGTATGCCACTGAATGGCGAAGAGAGTTCATTTCCAACATCACACCCTGTACACAACTAAAATACAGACAACCTGCTACTCATTCTGTTGTTACATATAATAAAATAAATCGAAAATGAAGAGGAGCTCTACACCACACCAGGTATACAATATCAAATGCATATTATATATATATATATATATATTTTTTTTAAAAAAAAATCAAATGCAATCCTCACCCAAGGCTAATACGATCAAGTGGACCAGAAGGTTGTTCATCTTTGCTGAAGGTCGCTTTGAGTTGCTTTCCAGCCAGGAATGACTCTGTTGACAGCTGACAAGAGTCGCTCACAAGTGCCCTCTCTCTCTCTCTCTCTCTCTCTGTGTGTGTGTGTGTGTGTGTGTGTGTGTCCCCTCCACGGTTCAAGTCACTGGCGATCCGAGCTTCTGCCTTGACCCACGAGAGTCCCCATGGTCTAGTGATGCCCTGTTTCCAGAGATGCTTCAGGGCAAGGAGGAGAAATCTTAAAAGAGTTAGGGGGTGGGGAAGGAGAAGGAGAGGGAGGAGGAGAGGGAGGAGAGTGGAGGAGAGTGGAAACTGGTGGATGCGAGTTTGTGCTCAATTGTGTGCGACCAGTGGATAGTTAAATGTCCAGGTGAGGGTCTGGATCTGCTGAGATCCTGGTCAGGTGTGTGTTCAGAGCAAATCACTCTCTCCCCCTCTCTCTCTCTCTCTCTCTCCCTTCACTTCATTCTCCAGCAGTTGCGTTCAGCTCGAGCTCTGAGCAGAGGATCACTCACACACTCACTCACTCCTCTCTCTCTCACACACACTCTCACTCACTCACTCACTCCCTCTCGCTGTGCTGTGTGTAGTGCAACGGATTGAATGGTGGGATCCGCCCTGAAGCTGAGAGACAGAGCTGAGAGATCAGGTTACAACAGCACCGGTTTAACGGGGAGGAGAGGGACTCCGACGTTGAGGAGGGTTTGGGATCTGTGCCCTCCACAGACCTTGAGAGCAGAGAATGGATGGGGTGATGGATGGAGGGAATGGGATGATGGCTCTGTGTGTGTGTGTGTGTGTGTGGAGAGAGAGAGAGAGACAGACAGACAGAGAGAGAGAGAGAGAGAGAGTGAGAGGAAGGACCAGATTCAATCACAAAAGAGAGCTTGAAACAGACTAAAAGGCAAAATAAGAAGAGTAAAATGAGAGAGAGAGAGAGAGAGAAAGAAAGAGAAAATCATAAAGAAATGGGTAGAGGGACATTGAAACAAAAAGCAGGAGAGGGAGGGAGGGAGGGAGGGAGGGAAGAAGGATGGAGGAAGGGATGGAGGGAAATCAGAGAAAGGACAGATAACAGCACAGTGCAGACAGGACAGAGACAAAGGGAACGAGGAGAGAGAGACCACAACTGAGCAGTGCTGGTGGTGGTGGTGGTGGTGGTGATGGAGGGGGAAAGCAAAATAACCACTGAGGAATAAATCACACACAGCACACAGTGCATTGTGAATTCCTCTCCCATTCGCACCCCGGGGATCTAGTTAACCCCTTCAATCCCAAACCGACCAACCATCATTTACGCCTGCGACCGAAAGGTCAATGACGGACCCTCAGAGCCTCTGGGACGGACAGGAATTAAGTTTGCCCTCGTAAAGTTGCTGCTTTCGGAGCAGCCGGACTCGAAGCGCAACTCCGGGTTCAGAAGGGTCAAGTCGGGAGCGCAGCCCATCGAGTGACTCGAATCCCTCGCGAAAAAACCTTCCCAATCCGAATTAAACTGTTAGCCTTGCTGCTCTCGGTGGTAAATTAAGAGTGCCATCAAACGCCCTTCTGGGCGGGTGGGGCAGTGAAAGGCAGCAAGGGATTCTGTTTCAGAAAGCTATTCAGTAGCCCTTTAATAAATGGCCATGTCAGGTGTGTATATCAGGTAAGAAACAGGTCAGGCTGCTCTGCAATCGCCCTACCCCTGCCGCGTTTGCCCACAAATATATACAAATATATACAGTCAATTCACTTTACAGTGTATTCTGTGAAGCGCTTTGGGACGTCCTCCCGACGTGAAAAGCGCTATATCAAATGCAAGGATTATTATTATTATTATTATTATTTTGGTGGGCTCACAGAGAGAAAATGGCCACATTAAGCAAGGGGGTTGTTGGTGTTGAATGCACGTTAAATGTCATATGCTGAGTCCAGGAGAGAAGCAGACACAGAGGAGCATAAATCTTCAACTAGATTTATGCAGTTATTTCAAGATTGCCCCCAACTTGGGTGCCAAACCATTATTGCTAAGCACCTTGGGACGTCCTCCTGACATGAAAGGCACTGTATAAATGTAATATTGTATTTGTTAGATATCAATAGCCATTTAGTTAATAGCATCCCATAACATATAATGTAGAATGTTAAATTCCCCTCCCTTTCTTCCTTCTTCAGGATTTTGAGTGAAGGGTTTTGAGGTTTTCATTGGATACAAAAAGGCACAATACAATATGACAATAATATACAATATATCAGTTATCCTGAAATAATAATAATAATCCTTACATTTAGGCAGGGTGAAACCTTGCGCAAGTTTTCTTACTCCACACGGCTGATAATAATCCCTCAAGAAAAAAAAACAATAATAAATTGGTCACTTCAATCCATGATTGTTTGTGGGACGCTGCTGTGCGCAATTAGCTGCTGTGTTCCGCCCACAAATATACAGTCAATACACTTTATGGTCTATTCCGTGAAGTGCTTTGAGACATCTAGAAGACGTGAAAAGTACTATATCAAATGCAAGGATTATTATTATTATTTGATATAGCATCTTTCATTTCGGAAGGGCATCACAAAATGCTTCACAGGAATACATTGTAAACTGGAATGACTGTGTGTTTTATGTGTTTTGTGAAAGATTGGGTGCGGGAAAGTGAAATGTCACATTGCTGCGGTGGAAGGTGTCCTGAATGTTGGGTTATGTTGTATGGTTGTGGAAGAGCAAAGGAAGGGTATACCATGTTTCCATTCATACTGTATCAAACCTGTGCGTGTTTGATGCTGACATTGGATGAAAAATATTCAATTTCACAGTACTGATATACTTGATGAGCACAGTAATTGATTACGCACATAAAAATAAAAATGCCACAAATCATTGGTTATTGAGGAAATGATATAAAAGGTGCCCTCTGGTAATCTTCATGTTTCAGTATCCACAGAATGCTCCAGTGTCGTTGAGGCATATGATGCTGCTATTTTTAAATCACAGGCAAAATCTATTTAAAATGCAGAAATGCTACTGAGACTACTCAGCACAATGTAACTGAAGGTTGTGGTGCACGTGCAGTATTCTGATTTTTAAATCAAGCATTAAACTCCTACTGGAGAATATTCACTGCAAGAACAGCACAATGCCCTGGAGTATACACATATAGTTTGTTGTTGTTGGTTCCAGGTATCATTAATTTTGGCCTCTGATGGATCTACTGTATTTACCATCTGATGGGGGCCTAATATGTGGCAATCTCTTATGACATTCCTTTATGCTGAATCTGAGTGCATACTCTTGCCAATAATTGGATTTTTTTTTGTCAGCTGGGTGTCTGACACATGCGGAAACCTATCACCATGCTTAAGAGTATCCAAACCAGAATAACAGCAAGATGTATGCCACTCTGTTACCATATTTGGAATGGAATGTGCACTTCCCGAGGGATGCATCCCACTTTCCTAATCCTGGAGAGCATTTGGCACAGGTTTTCAAAAGCCAAGGTTTGGGGACCCCAGATTGTATGTTGGGGTATGGTTGGATTTCCAACTAAAGCTGGCCATTCAGAGCACTCTCTGGCACGTTTCCCACTGATTGTTTGAGACCTAGGTTCAATTCCAGGGAGGTTGAAACCTTATGCAAGTTTCCTTACTCCACACGCCTGATAATAAACCCTCAAGAAAAAAACAATAGTAATTTGGTCATTCAATCCACAACTGTTTGCGGGACACTGCTGTGTACAATTGGCTACTGCTTTTCGTCCACAAATATACAGTCAATTCACTTTACAGTATATTCAGTGAAGGGCTTTGAGACATCAAGAAGAAGTGAAAAGTGCTATATCAAATGCAAGGATTATTATTATTATTGTCTGCAAGGAATACCTATCTGTTAGGACTTTAGATTGTAAGGTTAACAAGAGTTGAGTGGCAAGAATCACTGCCTCCAATGATGGTTTCCTTATTATTTCCTTATTGCATCCCTCAGTGTGGTATGAGATCATCAATGCCTTGGAGTTGGGCCAGTGTCAGAGATCCCATAATAATAATAATAATCCTTACATTTGATATAGCTTCTTATCATGTCATTGAAACGTCTCAAAGCGATTCTAGAATATACAGTAAAGTAAATATACAGTAAAGTAAACTGTATATTTTGTGGGTGAAAACACAGCAGGTACACAGCAGTGTCCCACAAGCAGTCGTGGATAGAGTGACCAAATTATTATCATTGTTACTTTTTTTAAGGGGATTATTAACCCCGGAAAAGCGATCCGCCAATCAACTAACAATCGGGTACCTACTTACTGTTAGATAAACAGAAGCATGTGGACTAGGGAAACTTGCCCAACATTTTGCCATGCCTGGGAATTGAACCTGGGTCCTCTCGCTTGCAAGGTGAGTGCTCTAACCACTAAGCTACAGGACTCCACACCATAGTCTAAAGCAGAAATGGGAAGAAATATTCCCTTTGGATGACCAAAGTGATCTTGTAGAAAAAAGGTGTTCCTAGCAGTTGCAACCTTGGAAAGCCACAAATCCTTTGCTCCCATTTAGTAATTCTGAAAAGAAGAACCTGTATTCTTATTGCACATTTTCGTGTCAAAGCATCTCATGAGAACACTTTGCAAATAATTACTTTTAAATGTAGGGATTGCTTTTTGTAGACAAACAAAGCAGCCATTTATGTCAGCAATGTCCTACAAACAGCCATGAGGTAAAATGAATAAAGTAAAATAATAATCCTTGCATCTGATATAGCTCCTTTCACGCTGAGAGGATATCTTAAACACTTCACTACTAGATTATAAAAGGCTAAGAAGGTTAAATTTCCTCTCCCCTACCGGCTTCTCTAATAATAATAATCCTTGCATTGGATATCGTGCTTTTCATGTCTAATCTAATCGCCTCTATCGGAATAGAATCCTAACCCCTTGGGTCAAACACACTTTAAAACCAGAAACCAAGGTGCTCATGGATACTCTTTGAAGTTAGATTCACAACAAGGTGAATGACACTGATATTTGCAGTACTGTGCTTTGATCCAAAACATATCTACTATCAAAATGCTGCATCAACCTCATAAATTGGTCTGAGGTTCAAAGAATGAATATGTATTAATAGTGCAAAACCTGTTCCAGGAAAACACTTAATTACCAAAGAGGAGAAGCACACCACAGTGAAAGTGCACCAAGATTACAGAGAGAGAGTTCAAACTGAAATAAAGTCTGTGCTTCAAAGAAATCTGGACTATTGCCTTCTGAAACAACATTCAACAATTTGATAAATGTTTACCTTTAGCTTTTGGTAAATGTTTATGTTTAGTTTTTATTATTCATTATAAACTAGATTCCAATTCTGTGTTCAATGTGTCATGAGGTCTGTGACAAGGGGCTATGGTCTCAAACTCAGAAAGGGTTAGGCAAACTCTTTGATTTAACTACTTTCCAGAGATACTGGTCAACATGTGGAGCAGGTAACTCCTCTCCCCCCAAAAAAACTTCTGCTGAGGCAAAACCCCTCAACCGCATCCTGCTATGTTATTTCTGATGGAATCCTGTAAGTCAGATCATTTTATGTACTGAGGGTGTGAAATAGTGCCAGTTTTTATCATTATTGGCAACAAATCTTTGGGATTTTTAATTAAAACCGAGCTAGTCTGAGTTGAGCTGTGGCCTGATCCAGTCAAATCATTGCAGTTTGACTAACTTTGATTTAATTCAGGAGTAAAGAGCCAAGCCCAAGGGGATTATTGTTGATGTTACCACATTAACATGCAGTGCTGGTATGGGATTTATTGGGAGCAGTGAGTAACTACAAAACAATTAACTCATGATGTCTGGAATTTCATAACTCACTTGATTTCCTCTAATTACAATGATTTTCTGAAGCATAATGATCCTCATGGGTTCTTTGACTGTGAACATCATAATATGGTAGAAATGGTAATTTATGTGGTTTGCAGTATTAAAAATGTGACAAGATAATTATTGAAATAGGTCACAAGCCACCTCTATGCATCATTTTATGGGTGTACAATCTATTAAATTTTTTTTAAAAAAAACTAAACATCTTTTATGTGGCCAATGTTATGTCTCTTTTTGTCTTTATTCACAGTATATATTGGTAGGTTAAGTACAAGCAATCAAGAAAATATACATGTTCTGCAATGAATATAGAAAATATAACTGATAAAGAACTTGTGGTGTGGAGTCCTGCAGCTTAACGGTTAGAGCACTCGCTTTGCAAGCCGATTCCTGGCAGGGTGAAGATTGATAGATTTCTTGTGGATAAAGGGATTAAGGGATATGGGGATAAGGCAGGTAGGTGGAGTTAGAATAGATCAGCCATGATCTTATTGAATGGTGGGGCAGGCTAGAGGGGCCGAATGGCCTACTCCTGCTCCTAATTCTCCAGCTACAGTTATGGGATAGTAATGGGATAGTTATGGGATAGTCTAAGGACAATAGGAAGGAGGTGAGTTGCTGTCTATTTTCAGTAGGTCCTTGCAGCAGGGAGATAAGCACTGAAGACATTTTAAAATAGATTAAGGGATCAAAACAATGGCAAATGTTATATCCATAATTAGAATCCTAAGTTTAAGATTAGAATCCTATGCCCCACAAATATATGGTCAATTCACTTGGCAGTCTATTCTGTGAAGCGCTTTGAGACGTCGAGAAGACGCGAAAAGCGCTATATCAAATGCAACGATTATTATTATTATTATGTTGTTAAAAAGTCATTGCCAGTGACTGAAACCAGCCTTCACTCCAATGATACCAGAACTCAGAGGCTGATTTACCAGCCTTCAGGACCACATATACTTATGTTGTGCCTTAGTCACTAGAAAAGGTTTGTTGACAGTTTCCATTTTCATCTTTTGAAGAGGATAGTTTGAACCATTAGAGGTAATCTTGTTATTTGTGGATGACTTAGAATTTTATTAAAACAAATCATCAAATGACCAGAGGATGTCCACAATAGTACTTCTAAAATGAAAGCAAAATGTGAAACTTGTCATAGATCAAATACACCACCCAACCCTATAGATTTCATTACTCGGTTTTAGTGTAATTGAGCCTTTACCATTTACACTATTAATAGCATAATAATCCTTGACTGTAACATAGTGCCTCATCACATTGAAATATCTGAGTTTTTCTCTACAGTGTAGAGCTGTGTATTTGTAGGCAAATGCAGCAATCAATTTGCACACAGCCACATTCCACAAACAGCCACAAAGATAATAACCATTTTTTTTGTCTGGGGTATGGTTGGTAACGACACTGGAATCTTTAACATTCACCAGAACAGGCAGATTGGATCTTGGTTTAGCCAGTTTAACTGGATCTTGGTTTCATTTGAAGAGCAGCACCTCCAAGAATGCTGCATACCCCAAGCACGACATTGGTGGGGGGGGTCAGCCTAGACTGTGTGTACAAAATTCCAGTGTGGGGCTTGAATGCTTCTGACTCAGGAGTGGTAGGGTTACCAACTGAACCAGACTCACACCTAACGTTTCTCTGATTCATCCTGCGTGTAGGTGCAACATACTTATTGGTTAGTTGTTATATGCCACCACTTGTGGTATTCCAGTATTTATGGTACATTTCCACTATAGTGGGATCCAATTTGTGATATCACTGAACAGAATTCAATGCCCTAAGAACAATTTTCAGTTTGTGAATATTTCAATTTATTTTTTGATGTTTGGGGAATGGTTAATTGCCTTCTAAAGCTAGACAAGTGCGAGAAAAAGCTGGAAACTAAAATACTGAGCAGGAATCCGCCCAGGAAACCAGATGGAAAGTAGGATTGAGTAATTCAGTATACTTAAGGGCATGGCAGGCCAGAAGAAGGATACAAAGGGTAAAGAACTGGAAGAGTGGGTGGATAAAAGGCTGATAAATGAGACAACACAGAGGAAAGAGAACAATTGAAAACCTTGAGAACTGTGGAATTTGCATGACAAGTGAAGGGAACCGAAAGGGTCAGAATGCAAATTGTCTGACAATTCTTTGTCACTGGGTATTTTTAATTTAATTGAAGCTTTATTGCACTGTACTGTGTCACTTCAGGTCCTTGATAAAATTTTGAGTTCACAAATGTCTCGCATAAATGGAATCTTTGCTTTGATGTGATATTATGTAGACGAGATTGAAAAAGTTGAAGTAGACTTTTAATATGCTTTGTGTAAAGCTCGTAACATATTCTAATGTGCTGTATTCCTCCTAACTCTGATCACACAAAGAGCGGTAGATGAAACGTGGCCTGAATAGAACTCTACTGGGAAAAAAATAACAAGGAAAATAAGGATTTCATATTCTCAGAAAAGAAGCGTGACAGAAGCAAGAGAACCATTTCCAAAAGATATACTGATCAAGAGCAAACAACTTGGCTTTGAGTAAGGAGCAGCATGTGCATTGGCGTTGATTAACCAGCTCTGGTCTCTCTACATCTGTCACATACTGAACAAATATCTGGAATCTCATCGCTCATTGTGACAGTACTGTCAGTGGCAGTGAAGGTGATTGCAGCAATTCATTCTGTGGCAAAGGAATTCTTTCAAGGCACCACGAAAAGGAATTGCACAATGTTCAATTTACACTTGTACAGACTATGTAGAACGCTTTACCATTGAGGAGAGGAGTTGTTTCGACTTACCCAATTCAAGGGCAACATGCTTATAGGATTGCTAGTCTCCCCTATGTTCACAGATTGGTGGACCGTACAAATATAGAAATAAGGGCCCATGAGCCCAATACAAATTCTCATACTTGAGTCAAAGTTGTTTTATTTTGAGTTGCCTGATGTTACATCAATGCTTTTAAACAACCAAACTATAACAAAATTAGATTGGTATAATGCCTTTTGCGTCGGAAGGATGTCCCAAGGCGCTGAAATCAATGCATTTAAAGCTTTGGTGTGAAACAGTGGTTGACGGTATCTCCTCAAAACCCTGTTACATCAGAAGAGACCAGTACGATAAAGTACAGCAAGGAACAAGTGCTCCTCTGACAACCGAGTAGGTAAAGGCACCACCTACAGTTTATGCAGCGTCAGATTACAGTCAATGCTGTTGGCTGATCTCAGCCAGTACAGCAGTCGAGGTGGTAAGTTAACACTAGTACCCCGTGGGTTAGGGTGTCCAAAAATTTCCACTCTTGGTTGATATCTAGAGAACCATCCTGGAAAGTTGGGTGTCTGGTGAGGAGAGAATTAGGCTCCAAAGTGACTGTTTGTATCTTGCTTCTGGCAACAACATCATCTGTGTTTGCACTTTTGTAGTACCTTTCACACAGGATAATGCCTCAGAGCACTTTATAGAGACAGATCGGAAACCCAAGCAAGATAGACGATGGGGGTGGGGGTGGTGGAGGGCTGGTAGGAGGAAGATGCAGAGGGAAGAAAACCAGCAGCCCCATCGTTGGGCTTGTGTCAGGAATCTGTATGTTTATGGTTGAAAAGCAGGAAGGTGAAGCCCTGGGAATTGTTGGCCTCAAGGGAGAAAAATGGGAGTGAATAGGACCCTCATTACAACACCACAACACAACAATACCGAATTCACATTTAGACGTCCCAAAGCACTGACACCAACAACGACTTCACACGGGGTAGCGTCTCGAAGCGCTTAACAGTGGCATAGTGTGATTTACATAAAATAAACTTTTAAACTTTTCTATTTATTTCACAATTCTCGCTTCATATACGAACGAGCCCAGGGTTTGTGAGGAATGCTGGAGCAAGAAATGGATATGTTCAGGTCCACTTTCAGAGAGTGTGAACCAGAACTGACAAATGGGACAAAGGACCTGTTGCTTCTGCCTCAGGGATACAAAGGCTACATGATGTCTCACTGGCACTCTGTCTTCTTTGATCACTTCAAATTGTGTGCAGCTTGCATTTGATACCAACAATCACATGACGCTAACCAGGGATCCGGCTTAAAAGATTTCATATCAAACTGCACTGAATTTTGCCAGATATGTTGTCACTTTCTGCTTGAGACCAATAGGGATGAAGTCCCGAGGGTCTGCTAATCCTTCACATAGTGAGAAGTGCAGGTTTTCCCTTCATGTTACAAACATACAGAGACACTGATTAATGTATTCCATCTCCCAGTGCTAGCAACACCTTTGTAGTGTGCAGTTTGTGCACCACAGCTAGCAGTGAGCAGATTGTAAATCAGCCCAATACTGGTTAGATTACCTGCAGAGCACACTGTAATGTCGCTCCCATGTCAGTTGTGCGAGCCAGGACGAGCAGATGAATTTACCTCACTGCTCTGCTCTGTTCCTCTGCTCAGCTAACATGGGCTTCCTGCACATTCCTGTCCCCTCCACATTACTATCGGTGGCTGAGCCTTCAGTCAATATTCCCCTAACCTCTAGAATCCCCTACCTTCATCATTCCCCTTCGTCCCCTTTCTATCTGTCTTCAAATCCCACGTTAAGTGGAGTCCTGCAGCTCAGTGGTTAGAGCACTTGCCTTGCAAGTGAAAGACCTGGGTTCGTTTCCCGGCAGGGTGAAATGTTTGAGTAATAATTCCTTAAAATAAATAATAATAATAAGTTGGTCACTTCAATCCACAACTCTTTGTGGGACACTGCTGTCGCCCACAAAATGTACAGTCAATTCACTTTTCAGTATATTCTGTGAATCGCTTTGAGATGTCTTGAAAATGGGATAAGGCACTATATCCAATGTAAGGATGATTATTAAAACTACCTCTTCGAACACACCTGTGGTCACCTTCCCCTTCTCCATTGCTCCATGGAGGGTGCTATGTAACTGCAAGTTGTTGTTGTTGTTGTTGTATTATGTGCAGTCAACTGAATTCCTGCCAAATTCCTGTACAGTGCAACAAAGGAAATTCAGGGCAACATTTAAACCTTTTCAAGCTTCAAGTGCCTGTCTGAAGTTGATACAGTGAAGTTGAAGTAGTGAAGTATTAAAGGTGGAGGTCTGTAATGCCTTATTTCAACATGCTGATGATACAGTGAAATTATTTCCTCAAGGCGAGAACAAGGAAGTCTGTTTGTAACGATGCTGCATCGTGTACCTTGAGCTTCAGAAAGTAATAGCAGCACACGTTCCTCCACCAAAGAGTCACATTCTTTAGCAGAGAGGAGCATTCACAGTATGGTGAGGATAGTTGGGATTGGGCCAGCATCTCCATCAATATCCCCTTGCTCGACTGTTTGCTCAAGCTGAGCCAGGTGGTACACAACCATCTCAGACATTGGATCCGAATGATAGGGTTATGAAGGGGTTTGACATGTAATTACTTATTATCCTTCCAATATTTTAACAAGGAATTTGAACACAATCCTGAATGAGTTTGCAGTATTTCTTAACAGATTTCTTAAAAGAAATGTAATAATCAAATTTCTAAAACTACAAACATGATGATAAATGTAATATTTCTTCATAAATTTGATGTGCACATTATATTATTATTATAATCCTACTTTTCAGCACATTATCACATTGTCGAAATGTCTCAAAGCACTTCATGAGATTTATTGTGGTGACTGTGTATTTGTAGGCGAAGGTGGCAACCAATTTGTGCACAAACAGCCATGAAGAGAATGATCAATTTTTATCTGGGGGATTGCTGGCCAGGGCATTGGGTGAAACTCCTTTTTCTTTTTATAGAGCCATGTGATTGTTAATGCCCACCTGAACAGACAGAACTTTGGTTTAATATCTCATCTAGAGGACGTCACCTGCAACAATGCAACAATCTCCATCTCTGATTGGAATACCAACTAAAACTATGAGCTCAACGTCCCATAAACCTTTTGACTCAACCTTTTGATTCAGGCAATAATGCAACCACCTGAGCCAAGCTGACAACTCATTTGCACTAACACCATTACAATTTAAAGATGCAAAGAAAAAAATACTTAATATGCAAGCAGTATAGAATAGCCCTCAGAGAATTGCAAAAAAATTCTTCAATGCAAGAACATTTCGATTTGTTAAAAAAAATAATTTTAAAATTAAAAATATGAAAAGACTGGAAAAAGCTGTTTAACAAACGAATAGTCAATAGAATTGCAGAATTTTGCTCTATTTGCTTAGTGTAGCAGTTTTTTGTTGATCACATTGTGAAATGTGTTATACAAAGAGAATAGGACAAAATAATTCTATTGTAAATGCACTCTGAAAGATTTGATTACTTAGCAATTGGAAGAAAACAAATGACTTTAGTTTTACTTCAAATTTCTATGTGTTCTAAATGTTTGCTTTCATTCTATAGAGTTAATAATATTGTAATAAAGTTATTTCTGACATATCAACAGTTTGGTTACTGTGATATCTGTGTTTTCTGCAGTGTTACAATATGTTTGGGAAGAAAAATAGTCACTACACTTTACTGTAAATCCTGTGAAGTGCTTTGAGATGTTTTGACAGCGTAATAAGCCACTATATCAGGTGCAAGTATTATTACTATGAATAACTTAGTGCGGTATTTTTAGTTACCTCTTAACTAATTGAACTGCGGATGCACTCTCAAGTCTTAACTATGGAGTTCTGTTAGCACATCTGAAGCCATAAATTTCATGTGCGCTACATTATTCACTTCATATTTACAGCCTGATGTCAATATGTCTGGGATAAGGAGATGCTTGATGGATAAGAGTTCTGATTTATTCAGGCAGCAGATTCATGCTGAGTTTACACTTAGCGTAGATGGCTTAAATACAATTTGGGGATTTTTTGAGCACGAACATACAAATGGAAAGATACAAAGATTTGACGTAGTTTCTGACTTTGGCTTGCCCATTGGCCAGATTCATGCAAAATGTAGGAATTTGGCTGAGTATGAATAGACTTGATTTACCCACTTTGGTTTGGGAAATGACTTTGAAGCTAATGCCTATGATTCAAGTTGCGTAGTTCAAATCAGATCAAGGCTGCAGTGGCCACAAAATGAAGAGGCGGAAGTCTTGTTTCCAGGATAGCAATGAACTCAGAAGAATGGTATATTGATAGCTGAATTCCTTGATGTTTGCAGGCTAATCTCGTGCTTTTACTTTGTTGCTTGGATCTTAACTTTTGAAATGCAGTGTAAGTTGTCCAACAATGTACTGTGTGTGCTGAATTAGTCAAATGAGACCCACCTCAAGGCTGGGTTACGTAATGGTTTCAATTCATGCATTTTCCAGGATAACTGGCAACAAACTGTTTTGATGAATGCAGAATTTTCATATCCCCCGGGTCTCATTCTATGTAGCACCTGTCATGTATTATTTTGCCACTGCATTTAACATCCTCCCTCTACCACTCAGTCTCTCCCCCTCTCTTTCTGTCTTGAAGTTCCCACCTCAAATCCCAACTCTTTCAAACAAAACTATGGGCACCTCCTCTCCCTCCCCCAACCTTGTTCAAAGTAATAATAATAATAATAATCCTTGCATTTGATATAGCGCTTTTCACGTCGGGAGGACGTCCCAAAGCGCTTCACAGAACACACTGTACAGTGAATTGACTGTATATTTGTGGGCGAACGCAGCAGCCAATTGCGCACAGTAGTGTCCCACAAACAGTCGTAGAATGAAAATGACCAATTTATTATTGTTTTGGGTTTTGGAGGGATTATTATTAGGCGTGTGGAGTAAGGAAACTTACCCAAGGTTTCACCCTGCCTGGAATTGAACTCAGGTCTCTCGCTTGCAAAGCGAGTGCTCTAACCACTGAGCTACAAGACTCCACAGTATAGCGCCTTTCATATCGGGAGAACGTCCCAAGGTGCTGAAAAAGTTTGCATTGGCCAGGAAGCACAGAAACCTGATTGGGGGGGGTTCATAGAGGGAATGGTGGGTGAGTAAGGAGTGAAGCTGGGAAGCAACAGCTCATTCCAGTTCCTTGGAAAAGAAAGGGAGGTTGGAGATGGGGCTGAACTGGAGAACAGCGATGGGTCCAGGGCAGATTTTTTGAGGATGGGGGTGATGACAGCTGTTTTTAAGGGAGTGGGAATGGTGCTAGTGGAAAAGGAAAGGTTGATGATGTTTGTAAGAAGCGGAGCAAGGAGGCGGAGTGGGGAGGTAAGGAGAGGGGTAGGGATGGGATCAAAGGAGTAGGTGGTGGGTTTCCCTAGATAGGATCAAGGGAGTAGGTGGTAGGATGGGTATGGGCCGAAGTGTCGGGAACAAATATATTTATTCATGTGGACAAATGAGGAATGCATATATGCATTTATGTATTTAGACCTACAGCAAGAGTCTGCAGTAGAGCCATCCACTGAGAGTCAACAATATAACTTTAATTATGGTAGCAGGACTTAGAATGCACATAACATACTTTATTCATAGCCATTGTGCTGATTTCAGTGATAGGTACTTTTCCAAATCAATATGATTAGAGCCAGACATATGTAAAAGCATGGTTACAAAAATCCCTTGTTATTTAGTGTCCTAGGGAAAAATAGAAAGTGTGCATCAAGTGTCAAGTCAATCTGATAATAGAGCACATTTCTGCGAGACCAATCTTAAAATTCAAATCTCCCCAAAGTTAGGTGCTTTCAATGGGCCAAGGCAGTATTGATTGACTCTAGGTCTAAGTAGCATAAATCCAGGACTAAATGGGATTAAAAGATCTGCCATGATCTAATAAAATGATGGAACAAACTTGATCTGATTTGCCAACACGCGTTGGTAAATGGGTCCTACAGGATCTCCATTTATAATTTAGTTTCTCCTGAAATTCCGGTGTCTTGGGCTAAATTGAATGCAATCTATCCGGATTTACTCCAATGTTGGCTTTGAATAAGAACACTTCACTTACAAAATACAGAGTCAATGCACTTTACAGTAAATCCTGTGAAGCACTTTGAAACATCCTTCTGACATGAAAGGCACTATACCAAACGGAAGGATTATTATTCCTATAATAAGCATAGAGACAATAAATTGCAGTTTTTGGAATGTCAATCTAAATTTACGTAAGATCATAGAATATTTAAAGATGAAGAAAGAGTCAAGCCAATAATGAAGCTTCCCAACATTATCCTATTTAGTATAGCAATGGCTTTGTTTTGAATATCCCAATTGCTTCTGCTTGTGCTGGCGGATTGTTCTAAATAAACTAAATCTTCCTCATGTCTGTTTAAATTTGCTCGGCGATATGCTCCGCTACTATCAACTGCTCTGGGGTGCTACCCTGTGTGAGGGGCACTATATAAATGTTGTTGTTGTTGTTGTTATGATGGGCAGTTTTTCAACTAATATATTATGGGGTGAACTTCAATGACCATAATTAAACTAGGGTTATAAATTCAATGATAGATGCAGCTAACTTAATCAGTCAATAACTGAAAAGAGGTTTGAATGAAAAAGGTCCTTCAGCCCAATTGATCTTATAATGGTAATAATAATCCTTGCATTTGATACAGCGCCTTCTCATGTCATTGAGACGTCTTAATGTATTTTACAGAATATACTGTAAAGTGGATTGACTGTATTATGTGGGCGAAACCATTTCAGAATATTCAGCCTAGCATTCTTCTATCACAACATTGAGCTGTATTTTTTTTAAATGAGTCAAGCATTGACTACTACATAAATGTAACAGCCCTCTCCCCCACCTCCCAACACCCCCTTTGACTTCATCACAGGCACTTTGCCAAAGGGAAATCAGAGGAAAGTCATCACAGGCGACATTTGTACCCCTTCGAGCAGCTGGTTTCAGAGCAGTATTGGCAGAGGCCAACAGAAAGGATACAAAGAGGGAGTCTTATCCAAAAGGAATTGCGCTTAAATAATGCATGTGTGGAATTCCCTTATCCCACTGTCTCTTTCATTCTATCTCCTAGACATGTAGGACAGTAAGTGTAAGCTGCAGTGGTCTGGAACACAAGCCTGCTCCTGACAGCCACATTCAGAATAATATCACTAGCAAGGCACCAGGAGGAACACTTTACTCAAAAAAGTAAGATACAATTTTTGTTTGGAATTTGATAATATTCCTTAAGTTTCTCTGTGGTTAACAGTTTACTGAAAATATGGTGATATACCTCCAACCACTGAGCTGAGCTAACTCAAGGTCCTTTTCACCCACAAAACATACAGTCAATTCACTTTACTGTATATTCTGTGAAGGGCTTTGAGACGTCTCAAAGACATGATAAGGCGCTATATCAAATGCAAGCATCATATTTTTTATTCTTATTTTAAACCTGCCACAGGCTTGATTGATGCAACCCAGGAACGTAGGATGTAGGAGGTGGGCGTTTGGAATCTGAACTCCATTTGGAGTACATAATACCTTGCTAAATCTTCTGTCTGTGGAATTCACTGTGAAGAAATGTAAATTTCCAACAGAATGTCTAAATTCATCTGATGCACACCAAAGCATACATATAAGTGCTGATGACAATTATCTTAATCAGAAATTAAGACCTGTCACCCACACATGATAACGCTTTGGGAGGAATTAAAGAGAAAGGGGAATAGGCGGAGGACAGGCTTTGTTTTAAAAGGAAAAGCTAAGTTACAAGGACAAATGGAGGCAGAATAATACAGATTTTAAAGAGAAAAGACAAAAGAAGGAGGAAGACAGTGATCTACAGAGGCTGACAAGTGAAATAAAATTTTAATATCAAGCATTCTCTGCTGGCAACAAGGATCTGTGCCTATGAAACCTGTCCCTGATGTTTTCAGAGGCAACTGTGAAGTTGGGAAGTATGGCTTGCAAGGACTTACACACATCACAGATTTATGAACCTTTAATATCACAACTTCTTGTTTAGAATTAACACAAACCTTCATTATGGCAGATTCTCAACTGGACCTCGCAGTTTGAATTTCAGTGTGAAGTTCTTGCAACTGGTCAGTGTGAAAAAGTAAAAACGTAACAAGCATTTGAGACATTTTGCCTGACTGTCACCTTTCTCTTCTCCTCCTATTCCTCCTCCATTCCCCATACATAGTCACAATTTTGTTCAATATTTTTAGTTGCTCTAATAGACTATTTCATATTACGCATTACAAAGCTACATTAAATTCAATATATTGTGGTAAAATGAGTTTGATCGTTGGTTTGTAATGGTTTTATAATAGCAGCTATCTGCTCAGTATTACTCCAACTGCTTTGAGGTTATTATAATAATAATCCTGCATTTGATGTAGCGCCTTTCATGTCAAAGTGCTTTACAGGATTTACTGTAAAGAATAGTGACTCTGTATTTTGTAAGCGAACCTTGTCTTCCACTTCATTTTCTCTCCTAAGGCACTGATTTCTGCTCACAAAGCAGTTTCAGAAGCAGAGGCCACCTTGGGTATTTTACCTCAGTGGCTCTCTTTCATGCTTGAGTTCAGGGAGTGAGTTCATGAAGGCTATTGAAGCATTCAGAGCACCTCATCTTAACACCATCCCTTCCTTGACCGACATGCACACAAACATAAATAATAATCCTTAATTTAGTATAGCGCCTTTCACGCCAGGAGCATGTCCTATACTGTAAAGTGTAATAACTGTGTATTTTATGGGCAAACATACTTTTCAGTTTTCAGATGTGAGAACAAATCAGGAGCGGTGGGCAGAAATCAGGGCATGAAGCCAGTTGTACCCACCCTTCCCCACACTCCATCATCATTGCTATCCTGGCTGAGATCAACTAATTCAGCCACTAAGCCCCGAAACTCTGGAACACTTTCCCTCAATCCCTCTGCCTTGCCCCCGCTCTCCCGTTTTTCAAGTACCGCCCGTAAAACTTCCTTTTCGACTGTGCTTATGGTCACCTCCACCCTCGCCCCCACTCGGAGTCAGGCTCCGCCACTGTTAAGCGTTCTAAGACACTACCCTGTGTGGACAGCGCCATATAAGTGCAAGTTATTGTTGTTGAAGTTGTTGTCGCTATCCTGGCTGAAATCCCCTAATTCAGCACAGAGCAGAGAGTGGATATTGCACCTTGCCTATCTGTGAGACTATGGGCAGTGAATTTATCTGAACTTTATTTAATTTGTGTGTTAAAGTTGTTTTCCTTAACAAAACAATCCCTGGCTATTACAATTCCCGATCAAAGCTGCAGAAGCCACCGTCGGGAATGTACCCATAGTCCAAGTGCAATCTATTCTGAAGTGATTTGATCCCTCCCTCCCCCAAACCCCCCCACCCTGCTTTCCAGTGGTGATTGTATTGCACAGCTGTGTTGTAACAGTCAAGCTATTTTTTTCTAATAAAAATTGATTCCCAGGCAACTGCAGTTTTAAAATAGCTCACTTATTGAATATTACTCCACAGAAGCTTTTCTCCAGTTAGGATTTATTCAGTGGGAGACTGAGATTCAACATGTACCTCTGTTTGCATATTATAGGGTGTGATGTTTATAATGGTAATAAATACTGTTTTAACGATGGAGTTCCCACCTCAAGACCCTCCTCTTCGACCATGCCATGACCATGCCCCCTTCCCCTCCCCTCCCTTGGGTCTGAAATGCTGTACAGTGTCCAGCATCTTGGGATGTCCTCCCAACGTGAAAGGTGCTATACAAATGTAATCTTGTTGTTGTTGTTTTTACATATAGCTTTCATACTAATCTTCCGACTCTCTCCATATTGAAATTTTTCCGAATTGCAATAATCTCTTTGCCTCTGCTCATTGTTTTCTCTGAATTCTCATCGTATCTGACAAAGACTCTCAAATTACTGGAAAATCACATGTTTTTGAAGCACAGTGGATGATATTTTGCCCATTGTTTCTACTTAATCCTGGTGATAAATGCTACATTCTATATATTCCAGTTAATCGGTTATTTATTGCTGCCCAGTGGATTTTAATCATGGATATGTATTTCAGAGAATCTATTCCATCAAGTGTATTCCTGAAGGGTGTTTTTTTAATCAGGCCATTTCACCGTTGGGTTCATCCTATGCAGTTATAAGTAATACAGTCATGATTGTCAAAATATGAGTTATTTTGATTATGGATTTCAAACCCACACAAGTGGCTTTATGGAGCAGAATTTGCCTTCTAATGTGTCTTGCTCGGAATCTTATTTTGTGTTTTTTGATGTTCTCAGATTATTTTGCAGGCTGTGCTCAAGGAAAAAAAACACAGAACAAATGTCATTTTTGATTGATCAAGTGCTCTTGATTCACCTACAAATTGCTTTAGTTGAGCAGATTTGGTGACAATGCGCAGAGGAGAACAAAGTGAGATTGAAAAAAACGCCTCAGTGAAAGATCATTGAATTGTTAGGCTGCAGCACCGAGAGATTATTCTGCTGAGATGGAGAAGAAGAAGGGAAAATATCTCAAAGGAAAGAGAACGAAACCAAACAAAACAGGATTCAAAAGAGCAAACGGATCAAGATGAAAGTCTTACAACCTTGATAGAAACGATGAAAGAATCAGATTGTAAATTCTGCCTGAATTTCACATCTGAGAAACCTGGGAGCGTTAATGCTTAATCTTGGCTAGATATTAAAAACCCAACAGCACGCACAGTTGGTAATATTTAAGGGAAAGAAACGCACAAGGGGCAAAACACAAAGAATTCGCTTTTTGAAAAGGTGCTAAATTCAAACTGTTTTCTCTCCTCCATTCCCATTTTGAAATGTTAAGTAGTTTGCTTGTTCTCAGGTACTAGACTGCCTATAGTGGAGACTGACACACCAATACGGTGCTGAGGGAATTCTGTACATGCTGTGTTGGAGGTGCCTCACTTTAGATGAGATGTTATACCGACGCCTTGTCTGCACATTCAGGTGGATGTTAAAGATCCTATGGCACTATTTGAAAAGAGAAGGGAGCATCTCCCGCCATCCTGGCCAACAATTCCCCAGATAAAATTGTTCTATAAAACTGACCATTCACATCATGGCTATTTGTGGAACATTTGTATGTGTGCAAATTGGCTGTCGCCTTCACTGACAGTCACTACACTACTTTGAAACTTCACCCAGACATGAAACGCTCTATATCAAATACAACAACAACAAGATTACATTTGTATCGCGCCTTTCACGTCGGGAGGACGTCCCAAAGTGCTGGACAGCATTTCAGACCTGAGCTGGGGTTAGGGGGGGAGAAGGGAGGGGAGGGGAAGGTGGGCGGCCGATGCCATGGTTGAAGAGGAGGGTCTTGAGACAGGATTGAAGGAGGCTAAGGAGGGGGCGAGGCGGAGTAATTAGGGGATGGAATTTCAGAGATTGGGGGCAGAGTGGCTGAAGGCTCTCCCGCCAATGGTGGGGCGGGTGGTTCGGGGGAAGTGGAACAGGCCAGAGCCGGCTGACCAGAGGGAATGGGCGGGTTGGTAGGGGGTTAGGAGGTCGCAAAGGTAGGGTGGGACGAGGCCATGGAGGGCTTTTTAGGTGAGAACCAGGATCTTCCAGAATGGAATAATACAAGGATTATTATTATTAATTTATCTATCATTCATACTTGTAAAGAAATTCACATATTTGGGACATCCACCCCACGTGAAAGGCACTATACAAATGTAATTTTTTGTTGTTGAATTGCATTGCAAAGAGTGCAAAAGACCTATTTACTAACGCTTCCCTTGTTTGAGAGAAATGTTATTTTTCTTAATCCTACCATTATACGCAGAAGTTGATCCTCAGCTTAGTTTTGTTATATACACATTTCTTTATGAAATATGATGTTTGGAAACAGCATCATAGCAGTTCAGATCTGTGTTAATTTTTACTGCAAACTGCTCGATTGTAAAATGTTTTGAACAATTATGGTTTCTTTTGCATTGTGAGATCAGATTACCTTCTGGTATGCATTCTTTTAAAATGTTTGATTATTTAGAAATTTCTGTGTCATGGTCTTTCATGCAGCGCATGATTACACCATTCATTGCTATATAAATATATTGTGATTGACTCAGGGAACGGTTCACACAATTACAAAGTTAATTTCAAAATTTGATTTAAAAATAAAGTTTCAGATGTTTCCATTTGAGGAATTTTTTTAAACCTTGTTTTTGCAGTTGTTAATTCAGTTAATTCAGACCATACCTTGTCATACATTTTTCTCATAGAGTCATAGAGTATAGTGGGCAGTCGCTTATGCTTGCTGAATGGCTTATGTAGAGATGGTTGTTTTGTGAAAGTGTTTATCTGTGATGCAGCAGTTAATATCTTACATTTATCCACATTGAAACCATGCCATTCCATAGCCTGTTGCCCAATTTGTCTAGTTCCCTTAAACTGTCCATTACCCTAGTCACATCACATATAATATTCCTGAATATTGTCCCGAGTTCTGGTATCACAGATACAAATTTACATTTAGATTGCACCTTTCAAGTCAGCAGGACCTCCTAAGGAGCTTGACAGTCCTGGCTTGGCACCCGACCTGAGGGTGGGAGCTGAGGTTGGTGGGGAGACGAAAGATGACCAAAGGCCCAGTTGAAAAAGAAAATTTTAACTGCATAATATCCTAAAATCATGTGCCATTTGTTTTTGTTTTAGAATAAGGAATGCCATCTTGCAGCACTCTACTAAATGTGAGTGGAATCCCATAGTGCAGTGGTTAGTGTGCTTACCTCAAAGCCGGAAGACCCAGATTTGATTCTTAGGCAGGGCGAAATCTTAGGCAAGTTTCCTTACTCCACACATCTCTGATCACCTAGCAGTAAGTAGGAACCCAGTTGTTGGTCGATTGGCCGATCGCTTTCCGTGCGTAATAATCCCTTAAAAAGAAATTTGGTCACTCAATCTACGACTGTTGACTGCCACATTTTGCCCACAAAAGGGCACTTTACAATATATGTGAAGGGCTCTGAGACATCTCAGCGATATGATAAGGCATCATATCAAATGCAAGGATTATTATGATGTCCCGTTAAAGTGACCCAAAGCACAATAAGGTTCAGTCAATGCAGAGCTGATCCATTGCATCAATTGCAATTGAACTCGACTTTGAGCATCTCAAATCTAGCATTGCATTTACAGCTGGACATCTAATGGGAATAAATCAACATGACAACTAAATTGGACGAAACATTATAGGTTGGTAACAAAAAGAAATATTAATTACAAGAATCCTCTGATGGGAAATATATAATGTGGTTGTAGTTCAAATGCAATCATTTTGGTTACAGTATTAAATGTGTGATACAATGGAGTCTAATTTGTGGTGCCTTTATTTCTTGAAAGGATTCCTTCATAGGATTTTATTGTAAAATGTAGTGACTGCAGGCAAACATGGCAGCCAATTTGTGCTCAACAATGTCCCACAAACAGTCATGAAGTGAATCACTGACTTTATGGTGGATTGTTGGCAATGACACCAGGAGAAAAGGTTATAATAAGGTAATTAGTAAAAGATTATTTCCATAGATCCAGCACAAATTTACGATCATCGCAGAAAGAGTTAAAGGAGAGATGAGAAAATACTTTCTTCGCACAGAAGATGGATGGAATGTGGAGGTTTCTTTGCCGCAGACTGTTGTTGATGCAAAATCCATAGAAGAATTATTTAGATGCTTGAAGAAGAGGAATATTGCAGGTATGGGGAGTGAGAAGGACTATATTAAACTAGGTGGCCTATGTGGGGAAACGTATCTGTGCAGACTTGATGGGGTGAATGGGCAGTTTCTGTGCTGTAATTGTGTGACAGCGGGGAAGGTTATTATAACCAAGCCTAATCTTATCTTTCCTGCCACCCACACACATCACATCCTTTCCAGCAGACAGAAAAAATAACTCGGGATAATTGGTGGGAAATGTTTTGCAAATGACTCATAGATTTGCAAGCTTTTTACCATTTCATGCTGAATATTGAACTTTTTTTTGCAAGAACGTAATTGTACTGTATATCCAATATTTTTTTATAAAATATATTTTCTTTTTAGTAAATTCGGCAGGGCAGGCACAAGCAAATAATAAGCCAAGATTAACAAAAAAAATTATATACATACTTGGGTTTTGAACTTTGAAGCACAATAATCCTATCAAGGTATTTCAGCCGTCCGGACACAGACAGCAGATGAGGAAGAAGATCAGTTCAAGAGCAGGTCATGGCAGAATGCCGAGGACGGGTGAATTTATTTTGTTGCTCCACATCATGGTCAGAATTATGCAAGAGAAAAATGCGAAGGATCTTAGTTACCCCTCATGAAGAATATTTTCCAGTGCAAAAGTCATGTCAGAACCAATAAATGTTCTTTCCAGACTGAGTTTCGGTTCATTTAACATTAACTCCAGTGCAATACTGGGGGTGTGTGGCGTTGTCGGAGATGCCGGCCTTCAGATGAGACATTGAACTAAGGTGCTGTCTTTCTTTTCTAGTGGATCTTAAAGATCCCATGGAACTACTTGGAAAGAGAAGGGAGTTCCTTGTGGTGTACTAGCCAACAATCCCCTAGGTACAATTAGTTATTCACTTTGTGGTTGTTCATTCGCATCCCGCGATGTTATTTGCAAAGAGAAAGGTGTTTCTCCAGTGTCCTGGTCGACAATCTTCCATGTAATTTCATCAATTGAATTCATGGCAGTTTATGGGAAATTGCTGTGTCCAAAATAATGTCTACAAAAACAGCTGCTACACATGATTGAGATTACTGTAAAGTGCTTGAGATGGTGTCAGTAAGACAAAACACATGCACTTCTCTCTCATTGTGTACAGTTAGATACAATTTTTTAATCATTATAGAAGAAAGCAGTAGCCTAGAAGTTGTTCCCTATCGTCATGATATAAAATTCTTGTTACTGAAGAGGAGGCGACAGTGATATTTTCACTTTGTTTGCAGTTCCTAAAGTATTTGTTACAAGTGTTGTCTGCTCATTTCAGGAAAGCCTACGGCATTGCTATTCAGTTAAAGCTGAGTAATTCGCAGACGCCTCTTGTGCTGTGGACCATCTATCTCCTCCAGTATTTCTCATCACTATCTTGTTGTTGTGATGCAGCCCCCAGCAATGAGCAAATTGAGTAAAATTTGCTTCTGCACGCACTTTGATTGTGCTCTCTTTAGTCCAGTTCAAACTTGAGCTAAAAACTGATTGTGGTTAGCATCAACATTTTCAAAAGAAAACTGCAAGTGGTGCATTGGTTCAGCATTCGCCCTATGACTCAGGGTCATGGATCTGCAACCAATTCATACAGATGGGATCAAAGTCTCTTCTCCATTCTCCTAACTAAACATGTCTTATGGGAAATGCTTTCAGGTGATCTCAGCTCAACCAATAGAACAAACCTGCTCACCTATCTCATTCAGAAAGGCCACAAGAGTGGCCAGCATGGCATATGGGAAAGATTAAACTGGTTGAATACTGGGTGCTGAGGCTGGGGTTAAGGCACCTTATTGGAATAGTGTTCTCCATCCGGCTGTGATATAACTGACCTAGGAGTGCCTGAGACTAACATTGGAGTCTATTATATATACAGAGCATACTGATCATTAAAAAATAACAACCATTCATGTTAGGAAATTCTATGTTAGATAGCGTTGTTCACCACAGACTGTTTCATTTCTTGTGATTAACAGTTCACATTTTACTTTATTAAAGAAAGCAAGAAGGGCAACAAACATCAGTGTATCGATAACTGGAGGGTGTAAATGTTAAGATTATCAAAGAAAGTAATGGAGAGGGTAGAATTTTTTTTTACACACAGGCTTGAGAATGGATTTGAAGCAGAATCTATAATTCTTTGAGCTTTTAAAAAGGAATGGAACAAATATTTCAAAAACTGAAATATTAAGAGACATGAAAATAGAGCATGGAAGTGGTTGCTCTTTCAAGACCACAAGTTTGGTTTGGAAGAAGAAAAAGGTTCAGCCCACCTACTCTTATCTTAGCCCCAAAAATATTTAGTTAATTAACTTTACAGTATATTCTGTGAAGTGCTTTAAAATGCCTCGAAAATGCGATAAGGTCCTATATCAAAAGCAAGAATTATTATTGTTTATTACTATCCTCCCAGAACACCCAGCCTACTGTCCTCCCATCACATTATCAAGCAGCTTTTTAAATGAGTCTAGTGTCCTGGCTTCAACCAGTGTTCCTGGCAAACAGTGGACCAAATGGCCTCTTTCTTTGCTGTAATTTCTGATTCTATAAGAACTCGAAAAACTTGTGAAGTTTAGAACACTGTGCTTATATCAACTTGAAGTCTGATTTTACGTAGTACTCTGGTTTTGAAATCCATTAACTGTAGTGACTGTCTTGCTGAGAACAAGAGTTGTGTAGTTTGCAAGAATAAACAAACCATTTCTCAGATATTTTGCTTCTTCTCGCAATACAAACTCCAAGAACAAGAAGTCTTTTTTTTATGAAATGTTCAATAAGATATGGACATAACTGATTGCTTTAGTATAGTTGGTATAGTGTAGCTCCTGTAGTTCAGTGGTGAGAGCACTCGCCTTGCAATTGAGAAACCTGGGTTTGATTCCCGGCAGGGCGAAATGTTGGGCAAGTTTCCTTGCTCGTCATGCCTCTGTTTACCTAGCAGTAAATAGGAACCCAGTTGTCAGTCGATTGGCGGATCGCTTTTCTGGGGGTAATGATTCCTTCAAAAAAAATAATAAATTGGTCACTTTAATCCTTGACTGTTTGTGGGACACTGCTGGGACAATTGGCTGCTGCATTTGGCCCACAAAATATACAGTCAATTAATTTTACAGTATATTCTGTGAAGCTCTTTGAGACGTCTCAAAAACTATATCAAATGCAAGGATTATTATTATGATATAACCTGTTCCTAGATAGTATTCTGTAGTGCAACAAGGTTGGCTGAGAGATACATATTTTTCATTTACTCTGTTTCCTGCAGATGCTATAGCTCATCAGTGGTGCAGCAAAGTCTTATCAGGATGATATCGGAGGAGGTCAAGTGGGTGATGGCCACTCCAGCCCAAAAGGTAGTGAATTAGACTTCAAGAAGGATTGCCTGTCACTCAAAGTCACTTGGGTTCAGTTAAGTCTATTCTACAAGGTCTGAGCCAATTTCAAATGCAGCATCTGACAGTGAAACACTCCATCTTGGAGGGAAGAATCTGGTGTTTATCTTCCTTTTCTTGATTCATAATTTCTGTTGACAGATTATGGAGCAGTTTCAGACATGTCCTTAGCTCTGACTGTCTGACCATTTCAGCTGTGCCTTACACAGGGACTGAAGAAAATAAAATGAAATCCACTTTGCCCTGAACTGCAATATCAGGCAGAATAACAATACATTTATACAGTAGTAATTAGTATCAGATAGAAACGTGATGCTCTGCATACTTATGTTGAAATACCAGGTTACAAAGAATATAAGTAGACTATATTTATATTAAAACAGCAACCAAAGTCAAAAGAATAAAACACTGCACCCTTCATTTGTACTGAAACATTAGCATCATATAGAACAAAGGAAAATTTATTTGTACTGAAATAACAATCAGAGCCAGCTGAAATAAAAAGAGATTATATTTATATTAAATGCCAACCAAAGTCAGAATAGAATAAAATCATATGGTATTGGTACTGATACATGTATTATTTGCAAGATTATTTGTAGTGATCGGTGGCATATTGCATCACCGAGCCTGAAGCCTGGTGCATTTTTGTGGAAATATTGGTATTAGAAAACAGAACAGAATCAGACAGTATAAATTTGCAGCTGAAGCTACACATTTGCTGCAAATGTGGTCGACAGAGAAACAGACACTTGTTAAGGAGATACCTTGTGTTTGGAGCTGCCATTTCTGATTTAATTTATTATATAAATACTTCAGATTGCTCAACCTCCACGGCATCTGCTCTTTTGAAGACCCTTCCAAGATCCTCTCTGGTAATCTGCCAGGTGTAGGCAGGTGACAGATGCATCGGTTAGTCAAACAGGTTTATGTGTCACTTGCAAGCAGCAAAGCCAAATTGCCTACGTGCTTTCCAAGGTAGTGGCTATATGTTGATGTACCTATGTTGCTATATGTCTTCTTCAGCAACCTAAAATGTATAACAAGAGTGGGATCAATTTACTAATTTGAAATCCCATCGTAAACAATGAATGCAAAGACCACTAATTCTATCAAGTGGGGCATTCTTGATCTTTCTATCATACCAGGGTACTGCAACAGTTCTTTGCTGAACCTTAAATTTTCCCTTTATATGGGTTAAAATCAAACTGTGGACTTTGAGGAATGCTGGCGAGTGTTGCTTATGGCCTGAAGTGTTGCTTATGACCTAATGACTCCATTCTTCAGTCCAGAATCTCCTGTTAATAATTAGCTACATTAAGAATAATAATAATAATAATAATCCTTGCATTTGGTATAGCTCTTTTCATGTCGGGAGGACGTCCCAAAGCGCTTCACAGAACACACTGTAAAGTGAATTGACTGTATATTTGTGGGCGAACGCGGCAGCCAATTGCGCACAGCAATGTCCCACAAACAGTCATAGATTGAAAATGACCAATTTATTATTGTTTTTGGTTTTGGAGGGATTATTATTAGGTGTGTGGAGTAAGGAAACTTGCCCAAGGTTTCGCCCTGCCTGGAATTGAACTCAGGTCTCTCACTTGCAAAGCAAGTGCTCTAACCACTGAGCTACAGGACTCCACATTGTTCCACTTAACATGTAATTGAGAGAACCTTTGATGATGTGCTTCGGCTGTCTTGACTGATCTCTTGGTGCGCTACAACTTATTCGGAAGCTTTTGTAGATATTGGAAGCTCACAAACCATAGTTTCACTGTTCATCAAGAGCTCTGTAGACGTTTCAAAGAGTTGATTTAAAACTCATTGTTAAGTTCAGCTCCACATTCCTGCGGTGATATGTGAAGTTCTGGATACAGCCTTGGGTAGTGGAGCAGTATTCCTTAACACTCCCATTAGGAATAGATAACCAAAGGGCTTTATCATGAATTGTGATATGGATCTTTGATATTGCACATGATACCACATTGAGCGATAAATTTATCCATTGAGCAATCCAGAGAGCCCTTTTGTGAATTAATCATCATCCTGTAATATTAATCCTTGCAATTGGTATTCTGCCTTTTGGTTCAGGAGGACGTCCCAAAGTGCTCCACAGGATTTACTGTGAAGTGGAGTGACTGTATTTGTAGGCAAAAGGGGTAACCCAATTGTGCACAGCAATGTCCCACAAGTAGTCATGAAACAAATAACCAATTTAATTTGGAAGATTGTTGGCCAGGACACAAGGAGAAACTCCCTACACTTAAGGAAGCATGCATGAATTATCATGCATTACACAGTGGATCCTGGTCCTCACCTTCAATGCTCTCTACGGTCTTGCTCCCCACTACCTCTGCGACCTCATAAACCCCTACCATCCTGTTCGCTCCCTCCACTCAGCGGGCTTCGGCCTGCTTCACGTCTCCCACCTTGCTCGCCCCACTATTGGCAGGTGGGCCTTCCGCCACTCTGCCCCCACCCTCTGGAACTCCAACCCGCACTCCCTCCATCTCGCCCCCTCCCTTGCCGCCTTCAAGACCCATCTCAAGGCCCTCCTCTTCGACCGTGCTTTTGATTTCCCTGCTTCTTGTAAACTACTACATCCGTCTGACGAATCGAGAAATCTTAGCTGAAAGTAGAAAAGAATAGCATTTGTACAAGGGGAAAATTGAACTGATAAGTGGCAAATGTCATTTTATTGTGGACAAATGAATAAGGGAGCACTGCAGAAGTTTCATTTTTCGGATGAGACATTAAACCAAAATCCCGTCTGCCTGTTCAGGTGGATGATAAAACTCCCATTGAAATTTTATTTAGAAAATAAAAGGGGAAGTTTTGAAGATAAGTGTACACATTTGTTGCTAGTATTGCTTTGAATAATGACAGATCATATGCCATATTTTCAGATTGTGCAAGCAACGTTTTTTCTTTCTATAGCATAATTTGATATAGTAGACACTAGGTGTATCAAGCCCAAGTAATCCTACTCTTAATCTTATCTTTACGTCACCCTTCTAAATGGACTTCAAATCCCTTCACAGAAAAATCCAAATCTTCGACTAATCAAAGTGCCTTGCTAAGCTTAATAGCATTTTTCTGGATTTGTTTTAAAAACTCCTCTAAATTCCCAACACCTAACCTGCGGATTTTATGCTGGGTAATGACCAATAAAATTCCTGAACAAAACATGTGCCTTGAAAATGAGAATGGAGATGAATGAGAGAGGAGATGAAAGTACATACTTCTGCCCTCAGCGCTGTTATTTTCTTTTTACCTTGTATAATGAAGAATGATGCCCGTGGTGTTGCACCAGGATTATTATTCAGTATCGCTCTGTTTAGTTTGGTATGCCGTACCTCTGTATGGTTTCTCTGGAACTCCCTGCCTCAATTCCTCTGCCTTGTCCCCTTTTTGCCCTGTCTTCACATCGCACCTGAAGACTTTCCTCTTCAACCATGCCTACGGTACATCCCCTTTCTTACCGACTCAATGACAAGCTCCGCCACTGCTTAAGCGCTCCAAGACGCTATCAAAGTAAAGGACACCATGTAAATGCAAGTTGTTGTTATGTCAGTGAATCTAACTTTCTCTCAAAATGGCCCAAAATGCCTTCAATTGCCTCTGTATCTCCTTCCTAAGAGGCTGCATAGATTTTATGCCACTGCAGTTCCTTACAGGTCTGTGATATCAAAGATATAAGTGCTTTCTTTGGACATCATGTGCACTAAATGAAACTGCTGTTTCTGCAGAAACATTGAAAGGTTCCCAAAGTGCATCTTTAATCATGTCATCTCCTCAAGAAGTTATGTTCTTCACTAAAATTCACAGTTTAACTTCAGCTGGTGGTTGCTAAGTACAAGCAATGATTTGACCCTTTTGGTTTCTCATGCATTGATTCATGAGAAATATTCTTTAATCAGGTTACCAAACACAACCCTACCCATTACAGGAGATGGGCTCCCATCAGAAACTCACTACTCAGCTATTTGTTGTAGACACACATTTAATCTAGTTTTAAGAAGGCCCATGGTAAGTGACCATGTTGTACATTCCACACAAATATTCCAAGCACTGTATAGTAGTAAAGCACCTGGTCCATCAAGACATCAAAAATGCATTTGAAGCATCCCAAAAGTCCATTTTGTTCATATATCAGCCACCTCTGCTCTTGGTTGTCTCAATATAAACCAGCACTCATGGGAGACCAATCGCTGATGTGGTTTTTATTATTCACAGGTTGAAGGAAACAAACACAGTGACCTGTTAGTTTGATAGGCGCAGCAACCAAAAAACCTATGATTATACATACATCGGAGCTGATTTTCAGTGTTTGCTGATAGCTGGGAGCTGGCGAAACTACATAAAATCAAGATTCTCCAAATCACCTTGAAATTCCCAACAAAGATCAATATATCGAATTGCTTGTCTCAGCAACAGTGACTATTGCATTGCTCATCATGAAAATCGTGTCTTGTGACCAGTGTACTCCCTCCTCTCGTTCCCTCTAGATTGTATCATCCCTACTTGTTACACCTGCCCAATTCCATCACACCATCTAACCACATTCTTCTTTGTCTGCAGTTAAGAACAAGTAAAAATGAAGAGAAGAAGCTACCGATGACTTCAATCGCATATTTTGTGACTGTACAACCAATGATTGTAATGCCTGTGACTACATTAGATCTGGATAGAATTTGGTCCTAGTCTGCAACTTTGAGTTGCATTTAAGTAATAATACACTTTCCGTTGAGGCTATGAACTGGTTTTGTGGCATTAGGAAACGTTAAATCACATGGATCTTAGCAATGGCAAAATGCTTGTCACTGCAGTTCAGATAAGGATGAAAGCAAATCGAAAATGGTAATCTCAGGCTATGCATGGACTTCATGTAGCCTAAATGTCTTCCCTGCATGTCACTGTAACACTTTGAAGGTTATACCCATGTCAAATCCAGCAAGAAAATATGGAAACGACTGAACTGTTACCTATAATGAACAGGAATGTTAAAAACATTACCACAGTATTGGGAAAATGTACGCACGGTACCCCATGAAGTAGTTTCGGGCAAGTACACCGAGATGCTACATTGCGTGAATGGGACTGTATAAATGCAAGTTGTTCTAAGTTGTGTGACTGTACATTGTAACTGTTTTTTGTTTCCTTGCTTTTTGATGTTAATTGTTCTCCATTTCCTTGAGATTTTGTTTTGTTGCATTTGGCCCCCGCCATCTTTTTCCACTGTCACACAGCTCTTGTCTTCCTGCTTCCTTTCGCATTGCACCTTTGCTCAGCCCAATCGACTCAGACTTTCACGTCAGGAAAGTGGGCGATTATTGTTGAAAAATGGCTACACATTTTTCTCAGAGAAAGCCACAGATTCTCAGAGAAAGCCATTATGCAGAGGCCATTTCGAAAACAGGTAAAAGACTGCAGGGAGTACAAAACCTTCCCTGGTTTCATAGTTGTATCTGACTTTACAAGGAGTTTACCACAATCAATGATGCCATCACATTAAAATTCACTGTTCCTGCACTTGACAGCAATTACCCATGAAATACTTTGAGACATTTTGATATTATTGCTGCTATTATGCAAGGATTTTTCTTCTTATTATTTACACTGCTGTTTTCCTGACAAGCTCTTTTTCAACCTCAGTCTCATAGGAAAATAATTACAATAATTTTTACTGCCTTGGAGACAATTTAGCTGCTTTTATTTATGAGCCAAAAAACACACGTACTCTGATCAGTTGGCAACCTTGGTACAATAACACAAATTTATATCTATATGGTATCTTTCCTGTCAGGAGGTCGACCGGAGAAATTTAACAATACTGGCTGGGCGCCTGTGCTGGGGAGGGGATGAGACCCAATGAGAGGGGTGGAGGGGAAGATGACCATGAAGTTGGTTAAAGAAGTAAGTCTTGAGATAACTTGTTGCATTGTTCCTGCTAAATACAGCCCAACACATCTCCGGGACGCTATCCCAGATGAAGGGCGCTATATAAAGCTGAGTTGTTGTTGTTATCTTTCTTGACTTATGCTACTGGAACAAGCTAAGCATGAGCTGAGCAATTTCAGATCTGTTCTCAGAAAATTCAACTTTACCCGCAATAAAATTCAGATGCATTTCATGGCATTTTTAATAGATGAGTTAATCATGGCTGGACATTTCCTTTATGCTACCCTGGGCTTAGCGTAAGAGCACAGAAGTGCGTTACGTGCCTTTTCCATTTAATGGACTTTGCCGTTACTTCCTGCCATTGCTGTGCAAGGCAAGCTGTTGTCCCACGGAAAGAAGCACAGCAACAAGCCAGGTTTAGACATACAGTATTAACACTAACCTTTATCAAGGGAAAAAAATTGCCTACTGACATCTACTGGAAGAGTAATAGCACTGCACCAGCATTCTCTTCACTTCAATTTAACATAATTTAGATCGCACCCTTTTTGTACAGAGTAATGTCTTGGGGCTACACAGAGATGGTGCCAAATACCAAGCAAAAAAGGATGAAGAGGAAGAGAAGTGATGAGCGATATAGTAGCAATTGGGTAAAAACACCAAACATGCGTTACGAACATTGACATTTATGATGGCTGCCCTTACTGTGGTACGATTTCACCATTAGAGTTGCACATCACCACAAACATTGCACTATTGGAATTTTTACGCAAATGCGGGAAATTCGGAAATTAGATAGACAGATATAAAAATGTTAACTCTGGCTGGACAGGAAAACATTTAAAATGTTTGTGTACCTAACACAATTTAAATCACATACTCATCTATCAATGATACCACCACAATTTTATAACATTGCTCTGCAATGGGGATCCAAACTCCAAACTTGCAGCTTCTGTTCTGCTGAAGATTTTGTTTATAAATTGCTTTTGTTTTGAGATCGACTTTCTTCCTCCCCACCTCCATTTTCAGCTTTGAACTGTTTGAACTGTGAGTGACAAATCAGCATTGGCATAAACGATACTCAGCTCAGAGAGATGTCTCATACGAATCCTTGTCAATGTGAAATGTCAAAGGAGTCATCAAATCTCTATAATCGCTATCTGCAGTTTGTCCCTTTCTGTATTCAGCATCTGAAATAAAAAATACATACAGTAATATGCAAATGTCAATTATTTATACATTAATATGTTAACACAAAATATCTGTGTACATTTTGTGTGTGTATTTGTGTGTGACCTTTATCTAAAAATGCCTGAATGGCTTTGACACCACTGAGCATCATTTACAGGTCTCCACAGAAATGCTGCTCAAAATGAGGAGCCCTTCCCCCTCCACCCCCTCAAAGAACTGCCAACTTGAAACGTATTGAACAAATCACTGCATGGGATTCAATATTATGCACAGATTCTGTGCTGTTTCTCTGTCATGTCTGTCTGCATATTGTGGGTTACCGTAGAACACTGTATTAGTATTCTCCCTAGATCCTTCAGTTGCAATGCAGTAGAGGGTTAATTAGTAATATTTGCAAACTGACTTTGTTGTGAACATCCCAAATTATATCTCAGTGGTCATTTTTTCCCAGCATCTCAGTGAGTGAGTTCTGAATGTGAAAGTGCCCACAGGCCTCCTAGGAGTTCAAGGGTTAAGGTAAGAGTCTTTTTTCATGCAGCATTTGGTTAGCAATCGGTTCAATGAACTTTTCAGTGTTTTGTGTAAGTGGAAATGGCATTTTTACTGTGGAGTCTTTAATATTATTGACTACAAACGTGTTTTGTCCATTACTGCATCAATTAGTCAGTCCTCTGGGACCACAAAAAAGATGAATTTACTGTAAATTTACCAAATTTATACAAAACTTCTTTTTAAATTGGATTGTAGATTTTAGATAGGGGGAATTCTTCAAGCACCAGTCAATTTACTGAAATTGGCGAGATGTTACTTATTATGGGGAAATTTCAATGTGGAATGGATGGACCTTTTGCACTTAATCCGGTCCTCATCGCAGGGCATTTTTATGTGGTTTTAGTTGATTAGACTCAGCAGTACCCCAATGCACACTCCGAGGTCCCCAAGCCTTGGCCCTTGTCAAACTGAACCTAATACTCTCCGGAATTAGGTAAGCAGGATGCATCCCTCCAGGGAGAGAGTGCGCATCCTATTCCAACAATTTATCTCTGGTATTTGCCTGAGTAGGTGGGATGCATGGAAATCTCAGTTTTGTTTGGATACTCGTAAGCATGGTGATGATTTGCTGCATGCGCCAGACACCCGCAGGGTCTGGAAGTGTGGAGTAGATTTCTGAAGCTGGGTGGGTTATAAATACTTGGGGGTAATTAACAACCAGAACAGGTTGCCAAGATGGGTGGTTGAGGCCAGAAGAACACTGTCTGTTTAAAGAGCAGTTTGATACTGTGATGGAAGGATGAAAGGATGGGAGGGTGGGATATTCTGGAGGGATGTGATTAGAGATGAGCCAGGGGGGCCTTCTTCATTCAAACCGGTGTTGTGATCTTGTGTGAATACCCACATAGCTAAGTGCTAGTAGATGCGATTCTGTGAAATGTTCTCTTCCAGAAAAATGAGACTTGAAAACCTCCATTTATGTCCGAGTAATTCAGTGGCGATAGGAAGCCCTTGAGCAAGAATAGGTTAGAGGGCCCCCCCCTTCCCAATTCTGATCCACTTTGAGTCCAGGAGACAGGTATTTCCGAAATGGCTTAAATATTTTATGGCACGGAGGTATGTTTCTGCCCCCACAACATTTCTGCACCACATGCACCATTGTAGTTACACTACTGGAGGGATTCTTCTCTGTTGAGCTTGTACATCTCAATCCATTGCTCACCTGCTTTGCTACCATTACATTTTTTGAAGAGAATCTCACAGATACAAGTTCTGTTCTTCTTGGGCATCAACATTGCCACAGTTGGAGAACCCCAGAGCTATTGGAGAATGCAGACACAGTTGAATTATTCACAAACCATCAGCAGAAATAGACACACGATAGACATCCCTCAGGCCAACAGAGGAACAAATTGAAGAGAGCCCCCTCCAAATGTACCAAGGGAAGCAAAGTAAAGATTCAGATTCCCCCTACAGCTCTGAAGGCACGAACACCAGCTTCAATCACTACCGATGTAGGCAACAGCCCAGGGCAGTAAGTACACTACCAGCTCAGGCACAAACAATAACATCACCATCGAAACATGAGCTCTCATTGATGTCAGAGAAAGTGGCATTGCACCTGCTGGTCTCTCATTCTGAAAGTGGCAGAGATAAAAAAAAATTGCTTGAATTTTTATAGCGCTCATCAAGTTGAAACATCTTACAGCACTTTGAAGTAATTGTTGTCAAGTGTAGTTGTGTGCCAGATGCAGAAGATAATTTGTATATAGCAAGGTCCCACAACCACCATTAGATGAAACACAGAGACATAAGATAACAAAGAAATGCAAACAAATCTCCCTCACTAACTTCAGGGGAAGAATTATATGGTCTCTCTACGGTAAAATAATTGAATGAGTCTCACCAGCTTTTAAATATCTCATCGGACAGGGCATGTATTGAATCCAGCACAATGACCTCATTGGGGTCTACAGTATGAAGCACTTTGAGACATCATCCTGACGTGAAAGTCACTACTATATAAATGTAAATTGTATTGTAATTGAGTTATACAGTATTATGAGCCCTGAATGAGAACCAGAGTTAATAGCGGAAATGTGTAATTGTTACAGGAAAAGTAATGTCTCACTAAAACACATGTAGATTGTGTGTTTCTGACAGTGTGAGAATGTGCTTTGCTACATGTAACAAGATCATTTCAATCAATATGGCTGTAAGCATCATCAATGCAGACAAGCAGTATTAACAGGATATGTTTGTGGTAAAAAAGATCAGATTAGGTCACTCATATGCAAATCGGTCAAAAAGAGGATACGCGTGTTTTTTATCATAGCATAGATAACAGGATAATATAGAGCTTAGTTAAGAGTGATACATTATTAAAGAAAGTCTCTACTCTTGTTGGAGATTCTGTCTGAACAATTTCCTTTACAATCTTGCCCTCAAGGAGAAATGCCCTGACTGTCTCTTCACTGGAGTAATTGAGTTTTCAATTGTCAATTATACTTAACTTGAATCGATGGGTACTTATTTGAGTGAGGTACACTTAGATGCAATTCAACTGTGATCTTCATGGGGAAACATTTAATGACTGGATGTGTAATTTATTTGTTGTAATAAAAATAATAATAATCTTACATTTTCATATCCAGAGGATGTCTCAAAGGACTTCCGAGGATATAGAGTAAAATTCTGTGTTTTGTGGGAGCAGCCAATTTGTGCACAGCAATGTCCCATGAACGGCCATGAAGTGAATGACCAATTTTATTTGGGTTACTAAAGGGTTAGCGATAGAGACGCATTCCACCAATACTTCAGAACTAGAGCACGATTGGGATTCAGTTGTTGAAGTGAACATGTTATCTATATCCTAATTCAGTTTTATTTAACAAAATATCCTGGTCTTACGAGCAAAACACAATAACAACATTTTTTAACTTTGGTACATTTCTGAACAAGGAGATGAGGAAGTTTTAAATTGCAATGTGCACTGCCTCTTTGAATGTATTTTCAGTATAATGTTTTTATTTCATATTTCCAGAAAAGATGTGACCATCTGTTTATCACTGTTTAATGTGGAAAAAACATAGAGAATAAACTGTGTCTTCCCATCAGAAATAAATTGGTGCAACTAAATTCCACCAGGGGGCACCGAGCAGTTGACAATTAAAAAATGTACAAACGTACAGTTAATGGGCTTTTATTTGACACCTGCTAAATCTTTATCAGAAGCACTTCTTTTTTTGATTGTCATACTGCTCAGAGACACTACCCCACATGAAATACAGCCTTTGTATCTAAAACCATGCTAAGCTTTCACTTATGTCATTGGTGCTGGTTTGATACTGATACCCTTTGTGGAGCAGAGGGAGCAAAGGGTTTTTATACTGCTGGCTTTGCATATCTCTCAAATCAGTCAGAGCTTGCAGCACAGACATGTTTGCATTCGAGCTGGGGTTTGGAGTCAAGAGGGGTAGAGGTGGGAAGATGACCGAAGGCACGTTCAAAGAGGAAGATCTCGAGACAGGCCTTGAGAGAAGCCAGGAAGGGAGCCAGAGAGAGGGACTCCGGGATGGAGTTCCAGAGAGTGGGGGCAGAAAGCCTGAAAGCCCGACAACCAATGGTGGGGTGAGGTGGGCAGGGCAGGGGACATGGAGCAGGCCAGTGAAAGAAAATAAAAGAAATTTCAGTGTGCTGCCTGACCTTTTCAAAATTTAGTTTGAAACATGACAATTATTGCTGCCAATGTGCGACGATAATGGTGCAAGACCTTTATGTTAGGAACTAATGCAAGTTCAGCAGGCTTACACTGTATTGGGGTACGTTTTGCACAGGAATAATGCAAAAATAATTCTATTGTGCGTGCTCTTTTTCATGTTTGTTTTCGAATCATTGTTATGGATCTGAGTCCATCTGTGTTCAAACTTTAAATGTGAACTTTGGGGCTCTTCCTACATACACAACAGATGTAGAAAAGGCTGATGCAAATTATAGTTAAGTGCTTTTCCAGTATAAATTCCCCGAGTTCCTGTCCTGGTTTAAAGCATCCTGCTGATTCCATCTGAAAAAGCCTCACATTTCTCGTTCTCCCTGCAATCCCTCCAGTCTGATCTGATTTTTCATGATAGTTCACTGTTATAATTGATTGGCATAATCTTCCTCGAGGAACAAAAATATTTGCTGCAGATGAGTTAATCGAGGCCATTTGATACAGCTCCTTATCACATTGTTGAGGCATCTCAAAGCACTTCACAGGGTATAATGTAAAATGTAGTGAGTAAGTATTATGGAGTCCTGTAGCTTAGTGGTTGGAGCACTCGCCCCACAAGCGAGAGGACCTGGGTTCAATTCCTGTGCAGGGCGTAATGTTGGGCAAGTTTCCTTGCTTCACATGTCTCTGTTTACCTAGCAGTAAGTAGAAACTTGGTTGTTAGTCGATTGGTGGATCGCTTTTCCGGTGGTAATAATCTCTTAAAAAAAACTAATAATTTGATCACTCAATCCACGACTGTTTGTGAGACACTGCTGTGTGCAATGGGCTTCCGCTTTTCGCCCAGAAAATACACAGTCCATTCACTTTACGGTTGAGATGTCTCAAAGATGTGATAAGGCTCTATATCAAATGCAAGGACTATTATTATTATTACTATTGGTAGGAGTACATGGTAGCCAATTTGCACACAGCAATGACTCCAAAACAGCCATGAAGACTGATTTTATGATGTGGGGGATTATACATTGGAGGGTCAGACTGGCTTTGAATCCACAAATGTCTGACTCAGAGGCGAGAGAGCCAACTGAGTCAAGCTGACATTTAGAGTTGATAAATTACAAAGATCCAACAGCAACAATCACAAGGTTTTGGGTGTGATTCTTGCTCGCTATCATGGATGCTAGGAGTGTACACAGAATCTTAGCAGCCTATTACCCTGGTACTTTCTGATGTTGAAACAATTTATCAATCTATCAGTAATACATGAGCATATCAAGGAAATCTGGTTTCAAACTTTGGTGATGTTAGCTTAAGGTTAAGAAACTTCTGTACTTTCCGTTGGGGGTAATCTGCCCCATTCAATGTTCAATGTTTTGCAAAACGGTGTGAATAATCCATTGGCAGTTTGATTGTTACTGTAAAATGTAGTGACACCACTTACCACGGCGTCCTGTAGCTCAGTGGTTAGAGCACTCACCTCGCAAGCGAGAGACCTGGATTTGATTCCCGGCAGAGCGAAACCTTGTATTGTGGTATTCTGGGTGTCAGCTGGCTCAGTTGGTAGCTCTCTCGCCTCTGAGACAGAAGATTGTGGGTTCAAGCCCCACCTTGAGCTCATTTTGAGCTCATGGTTAGGCTGACACTCCAATGCGGTGCTGGGGGAGAAAGTGCCCATTCCATTCCAGACACAAGGAAATGCCCATGTTTAGGTGGCATTAATTTGTGGAACTCTCAGTGTAGTGTGGGTAATCTTGAAGCACTTTGATGGGTTTCCCTATGTGGCTGACCAAAAAGAAGAAACTGGATCCTTACACGTGATCCTGTCATGTTCTTTCTTCCCTGCAATGAAAACAGCAAAAGGTACAATGTAAGGTTCTGTTCCACTGAATTATTCTTGTCTCTCATCTCTGATCTCTTTCTGATGTTTCAACATAGTTTTGAAACTAGTATAAGCAGATGTTGAACACAGTATTCTAAAGGCTGCATTATCAATGTCCTTAGACAGGGTTAACATATTCTGTCTCTACTTCAGTATTCTCAATGTGGATCCCAGGACTTGATTGTTTCTATTCATAAGAGCTTTACACTGACAGCTTGTTTTCACACGTTACTGAATAATCAATAACCACACCCAGATCATTTTTTCTTTTCTACCTTTGCCAATAGACATTTGTTCACTGCACTCATGTTTCCTGTCTCATGAAAGAGTATTACTTTCTTTCATCTGCATTGACTGTCATGGGAGGGATTAAATTCTACTTTGTGTTTTACCTGTAACACCACTGACTATTTCCCTATTTCCCACTTGACTCTTGTTAAGCCCCACCCCACCCCCTTCCCCCCAGACCAAAACCCTAACAAGTAGGGTACTTAAATGTATAAGAATCATCAAGTGTTACAAAGGATATAATTGTGTTTCGCTGAATGGACATAAGTAGTTACAGAAATTATTTTCATATTCAACTAGAGAGTAACTGCGCGAGAGAATATGCTATTTACATCCATTACAATGGCAAATTTGGGAAATTGTCATGCAATAAACTAATGTGGGTTTACCTTAGGATAGTGGCACAGTGGAGGCAGCTTCTGCTTCAGTTGTGTTGCTGTACTGATGCTCTCTAAATAGAGGGAGTGATGGAACATAGATTTAGATTTTCAAATCCCTTCACTTCCGGGCACTTTGGCGCCTCCGCTTGACTGGCACCAGCCTCCTGCTTGTCCCTCGCGCCCTCCGCTGCACCATTGGAGGTTACGCATTCAGCCACTACGCTCTGAAACTCTGGAACACTCTCGCTCAATCCCTCCACCTTGCCTCCACTCTTCCTTTTTCAGGTCCTGCCTGAACACCTTCCTTTTTGACCGTGCTTACAGTCACTCCCTGCCCCTCACCACCCATCCCCAGCTTGGAGTTAGGCTCCGCCACTGTTAAGCACTCTGAGATGCTATCCTGCATAGAGGGCACTATATAAATGCAAGTTGTTGTTGTTTAGCCTTCAGATTTAGCCCATACAAAGTAAGTTCCTGATCTTCCCCAGGAAGTAGACAAATAATAATAATAATAATAATCCTTGCATTTGATATAGCGCTTTTCACGTCGGGAGGACGTCCCAAAGCGCTTCACAGAACACATTGTAAAGTGAATTGACTGTATATTTGTGGGCGAACGCGGCAGCCAATTGCGCACAGCAATGTCCCACAAACAGTCGTAGATTGAAAATGACCTATTTATTATTGTTTGGGGTTTTGGAGGGATTATTATTATTAGGCGTGTGGAGTAAGAAAACTTGCCCAAGGTTTCGCTCTGCCTGGAATTGAACTCAGGTCTCTCACTTGCAAAGCGAGTGCTCTAACCACTGAGCTACAGGACTCCACATAATAATAATCCTTGCATTTGATATAGTGCTTTTCACGTCAGGAGGACGTCCCAAAGCACTTCACAGAACACACTGTAAAGTGAATTGACTGTATATTTGTGGGCGAACGCGGCGGCCAATTGCGCACAGCAATGTCCCACAAACAGTCGTAGATTGAAAATGACCAATTTATTATTGTTTTTGTTTTTTTGGAGGGATTATTATTAGGCTCTGTGTGGAGTAAGGAAACTTGCCCAAGGTTTCGCCCTCTGCCGGGAATTAAACTCAGGTCTCTCACTTGCAAAGCGAGTGCTCTAACCACTGAGCTACAGGACTCCACAGAGTGCCTTTCAAGGAAACATAGAAAGCAAGGCTCAATGTGATTCACAACAAATGCCTTAAAACTGCTGCAGAATATCTCAAATAAGTTCTCATACCACCCTATTTATTTAGTTGAGAGAAACTTGAGGAAAGAAAACTGCACCACGCATGAAATAGGGGACAAGGAAAAATATTTTCTCTATCAAGTGACACACTAGAAAACTCTTCAATTTTAATGGTGAAAAATGCAGTTTAGACCTTTTACTGAGGGTACACATATTCATTGATAATAATAATAATCCATTCATTTGATATAAACTTATCACATCATCATCAATACCTTAAAGTACTGACAAGCAGGAGGCTGGTGCCAGTCAATTGGAGGTGCCAAAGTGCCCGGAAGTGAAGGGATTTGAAAATCTACAGGATTGACTATAAAGTATAGTGACTGTGTATTTGTAGGAGACCAAAGTGTATAAAAGGGAAGGCACTTCATCAATAATTCAGAATTTCTCATGTAAACAGGTTCTGCAACATATTGCTGTCTAGTCCTTTTATACCTGAGCACTCAGAGACAAGCTGTGATTAAGTGCTCTTTGCTGATAGTTCTCGGAATAGACTCTTTTATATCAGGACTAACTATATACACATATGATTGCTTGTAATTCTGGCTTCAATAAGATCCTACAGTAATAATAATAAAGACTGTATTTATCTCTGGATAAAAGCAGGTTTACCCTTTCCATGGTGATGTTCTTAAATTTCTTATAGTGCAGATAAACATGCATTATCGCAAATACTAAACAGCAGCCTGTAGTTATCACTGATTGTAGCATGTCATTTTCAAAACCACCATTATAGTTCAAAGGTGGAATTACCCAATCTACATCTGTGTCTACTGTATCTGTTGTATTTTGGACGGTTGAATTCTGCTATCTATTGAATATAGCATTGAAGATTCAATGCAGGTGGTTCATAAAGAAAAACAAAAGCAAAAAAATCTACACTAGTATTATACTGCAGTGAAAGTGCCATCAGTATTGTACAGTATTATAGGCATTACAAGTATTGCAGGTTGCTTATACGAGTAACTTCGAGCAACCTTCCCCTTTACTCTGCTAGTCTACCTTTCTTCCATTAGGTTTGATATAGTCAAGGGTAGTGATTTTCCTGATTCAGGCACAAGGTCCAAACACATGTTTTAAATGAAAAAAGTCCACTCAATATTTCCTCATACAGTTACAGTACTAACAATTAACTAGAGTTCTCCATTCGTGAAGAGAACAGCTAATCCATTTTCGCCAAAACAGATGTGAATATCTCTCACAATAACATCAAGCATATCATAACAACGCATTATTAGATTTCCCACTGCTTTTAAAATGTCATACAGCAGGCGCATTAGACTTTTAATGTGTCCTCACTTCTCTCCTTAAGACACTGAATCATGCTGAATACATGCATATGTGCTGAGACACGACCTATATATCTTAACCAGTGAATCTTAAACTGCATTACTCACAATCATTTTCTCAACAGCCATGTCCCAACCTATATCTTGCTCAAGGACTCATCTCAGGGTTGTGCAACACACTCGACTGCAGAGTCAGTGCTTGGGAATCCTCACACACTCGAGAATTCCTATAGCTCAGTGGTTAGAACACTCGCCTCGTAAGCAAGAAACCTGGGTTTGATTCCCGGCAGGGTGAAACCTTGGGCAAATTACGTAACTCCATATGATTGATAATAATCCCTCAAGAAAAAAAACAATAATAAATTGATCACTTCAATCAACGACTGTTTGTGGGACACTGCTGTGCGCAATTAGCTGCCGCATTTCGCCCACCAATATACAGTCAATTCACTTTACAATATATTTTGTGAAGCGCTTTGAGATGACTCGATGATGTGAGAAGCACTATATCAAAATGCAAAGATTATTATTATTATTACTTGGGTTGTTGACTTTAAAATATTCACTGTAGTCTGTCGTCAAGCAATGGAACAAAGTTCAAGTAACAGTGGAATAGAGAAATAGAAAACAATAAGTTCTAAGAAGAGAATTAAACTTAGTTTCATTGGAAATAATTAGGGAAGGAATAAACCTCAGGCCCCACATTTACAATGTGGATGTAAATAAAATTTATATTAAAAAATCTATGATTGCAGAGTCAAAGACCAGCGATATAAAATTGACCAGATCAAATATTTTTTCCCACAGCATAAGTGGAATAGTTTCCAATTGAAGGCAAAAATAATTCATAAAGTATCTACGCAATTGTAACCTCCTTTGTGCCCAATCCTTTTGTTGTAATCAGGGAGGGAGGGAGCGACGGGAATTTAAGCCCTTGATATCATCAGGGTGGAATTATCTGTGATGTGATAATTACCACTGGCGATTATACCACATCTCACGGCACAATTTGTACCGTCAATGTTGTCTGCCTGTCAGCAAGCAATCCGCAGTTTTCTCTTATTTCAGGCTCCCAGAAATTGTGCATTAGTCTCGTCTCCAACAAACAGATTCTCACAATCTGTAAACGCGAGGCCTTTCCTGACGTGGGGTCAGTATTGATGGCACAAGGGAGCAATAAAATGTCTGCAGTTTTCCACGCAATGAGCAATTGGAAATGGAACATCAATCATTGTCTAGAGAACAGGCTGCTTCTACTCACAAGTTGAAGGACAGGATGGATGAGTTAACATTTGGTAGTAGATCTCAAGTTTGGCAGAATTCTTGGCTGCACATTATTCAGTTATATGAAGCAATGCTTGACGTCCTCCATAAGGGGATTACTGTAACATTAGGTAAGAATTCAGCTAAATCAAGCTTATTTTCCCTTAAAGAACGTCCCTATTGATCAATTTTATGTTTTTTTCATAAACTAGAGTTGAAAATAACATTTACTATTACACCATGAGGCTTTGAAGTGTTGATTCTGTTGTATGACTTATGGAAGGTTTTATCTCATTAAAACTCTAGTAATACCCCAGCGCACACAAGGTTTAAGGATCCCCAAGTTTTGGCTCTTGCTAACCTGCACCTAATTAGGTAAGTGGGATACATCCTTCGGGGGGTGGGGGTGGGGAGGAAAGAGAGTGCACATTCTAATACCGACACAGGGAAATTTCCATGTTCATGTAGTTTGGATACTCTTAAGCAATGATGATGGATTTCTGATAAACGGCTGAAAAAAATAAGATTCCAGTAGAATCATAGTAATAATCTTTGTGAATATTACTTACCCTACATGAAAAATCCTATATAAATTCAAGTTGCTATCTATTGTCTAAATATTTGATTAATTTCTGGTCATTGTGGAGTCCTGTAACTCAGTGGTTAGAGCACTTGCCTCGCTAGTGAAAGGCTTTGGGTTCGATTCCCAGCAGGGCGAAACGTTGGGCAAGTTTCCTTACTCTACACGCCTCTGTTTATTTAGTGGTAAGAAGGAACCTTGTTAGTCGATTGGGAGATCGCTTTTCTGGGGGTAATAATTCCTTCATATAAAGAATAATAAATTGGTCACTCAATCCACAATTGTTTGTGGGACACTGCTGTGCACAATTGGCTGTTGTGTTTCGCCCACAAAATATGCAGTCAATTCACTTTACAGTATATTCTGTGAAGCACTTTGAGACGTCTTAAAGATGTGATAAGGAGCTATATCAAATGCAAGGATTATTATTATAATCATCACATCAAGAATCATCAAAGAGTCATGTTGCTTTATTTAAGGTGCCTATGGCTTTTTTTTTTGCATGATATAGAGAAAGTGGGTTGTGGGGAGGTAATGGGGGATGCAAGATCAACCAAGAAGAGTTGTACTCCTTGATGTATGGCTACATTTACAGTAAGTAACCCACAAGACTTTGCAGCATGTTCTATTTATAATCATTGCTCAGCCATCCTGACCATAGAAAACTGCCTGAGAGACATCAAGCATGACTTCATCTTTGTTCATTAAGGTTTGTTTTACAGAGATTTCAGCAATGGGGCGTAAAACATTTCTTATTAGGTGCTTCAGGATTTATGCTTCTAATAAAGACAGCGGAATGCTGACCTTCAGCAAGCCCTTGGGCAGCTGTGCCAGGTGACACCATGACATATGAATTGGTCACATCACCAATGGTGGGGGGAGTTATTTGTGAACTTATATAAACAAAAGTGATAACCGTTTCCAATGTCAGTCCTTCCAATTTCAGAAATGTTTATAACTGATTGTTGAACCAGATTGGAAACAATTGCCAATGTGTATTAGAGCTCACTTCACAATCCAGAGATTCGCTTACAAATGCAGTCACTACACTTCACAGTAATTCCTGCAAAAGGCTTTGAGACGTCGCTACGATGTGATGAGTTGCTATATCAAAGGCAAGGATTATTATTATTCACTTTTAACATGTTTTTACGTATGAATGATGTATGCTGACCTTTACTGTTTGTGTGCAGTCATTGCTAAGTGCAGATTGATCAGATGTAAGAGTTGTGGAAAAACGACTACAAAATTAAGAATTTTCGAAAATTAGCCATGATCTTAAACATTTTAAGATGGTGTTCCTTTTAAGGTTGAGGAACTTCAGGGTTCAAATGGCTTCAGGCAATTACCGTATCACATGAAAGTTTATAAGCTCATTTTATAACCTTAAATCACCTTTTTTGGTCAATCGGATGTCTGACACATGCGGAAACCAATCACCATGCTTCAGAATATTCCAACTAAACTGAGAATTCCATATATCCCACCTACACATGGAAATCCCAGAGATAGATTGTTGGAATTGAATAATTCTGGAAAGTATTAGACACAAGTTGGCAAGAGTTCTGTTATTCCAGGTCCTACAGATCAGCTAGGCTGTTATCAGCAGTGCTCTGGAATGCTGTAGACCTGCCCGGCTCAAGAACGAGACTTCACTTTTCCAGGAGTAATAATTCCTTCAAAATAAATAAAATAATTTGGTCATTCAATCCATGACTGTTTGTGGGACACTGCTGTGCGCAATTGGCTGCCTCGTTTCACCCACATAATATAGTCAATTCACTTTACAATATATTCTGTGAAGCGCTCTGAGATAAGGCACTATATCAAATGCAAGAATTATTATTATTATTACCGAGACCAACCCAGAAGGCTGGCTTCCTTCCGGCATTCTATTGCCAAACATGTCAACTTGGAGCCAGTTCAGTTCCAAGGAGACCCTGCTTATCTCCCCCCAAGGAGGATAGTCACTAGTGTTCATTGAACATCCGACAAGCGTATATAGTATAAATTATTTTATATTGAAAAGCTAGATGTGCAGCATGTATGAGCATTTCTCATACAAGAGGGGAAGAAGATTTTCGTTGATGTTATGAATGAAAGTTCCAGACAATGCATTTTTAAAACCTTCTTCTTTTAGCTGTTTGCTGTTGCAAATGCTAAAGAAACAAGCAAGAAGATGCATCATTAATAGCCTTGTATTCCTGTGGAGTGATTCCTTTAAGGATAATGACAATTAATGGACACCAATAGGAGGGATTCAGGAAGTATAAAAGGACACTGGGGAAGGAGCATGGTTTTTCTCTGGATTGCAAAAAAAAGGAAGATTTTTGCACATCAAGATTGAGATAATGCCAGAAGGCACAAATTAACCCTTTTCTATCTGTGTTGATGGAACAAGAAGGACAGAGCCCACCACTCTACATCTGTCAAACTGTACTGTTTGTAGTAAAGCGTGTGCCCAATCTAGCCGCATACTAACCTTCAATCTTTTCCTGGCTTCCTCAATCTCATAGAAAGTTGTGTCATCCTCTCAAGGAGCTAGGAGCCACAAAGAATGTAATAATAGTAATAATGATAATAATAATCCTTGCATTTGATATAGCGCTTTTCACATCAAAGCGCTTCACAGAATATACTGTAAAGTGAATTGACTGTATATTTGTGGCGAAACACAGCAGTCAATTGTGCACAGCAGTGTCCCACAAACAGTTGTGGATTGAGTAAAAATGTAGAAAAGGTTAGAAACCCTGAGCTATCCTCAGCAGGTTCCCAATGATAGTAATATAACCTGGTGTGTGTGTGTGTGTCTTAACTCCGCACCATATTATATTAAACATTACATTAAACCACATTAAACTAGGTAACACTAGGTGTAGTTGTTATATCTCCTTATTTTCTTGTCCAATTGACTTTGGTTTGCGCTCAAGGGCATTTTGTTTTGACTTTTGGGGTCAGTCAGTTCATGGCCCAGGAGCACTAGGAAGAATAAGTGAGAGAATTCATCCAAAAGAATGCTACATAAACAGTTTATTTTTTGCTTGCTTATCCTGCCATATTCAGTTAATTTGAAATAAATTTTTAATGGGGGTGAATCTCTTCAGGCCCAAACTGAACAAATTATGCTGATCTCCGGCTGCTGTGACCTCGGGAGTCTGGTGCTGTTTACACAAGGAAATATTTTGGAAAGTTTTAACAAAGAAAAATCAATTGTTACAATAGGGTTGTTAGAAGACAACACTTATCATGAAATTTCTTAATAGGGAAAATGGAATCAATGCTCCAGAGAACTATTGATGTTGGACTCACCAACCTGGCTTGTTTCCAGGAGTTGACCAGGCAGATCAGTCACTCGGGTTGGGGGGGCGGTGGTGGGGTGGGGTGGGGGGTGGTGGTTATTATTTCTGCTTTGGGTCAGATACCCTACAAGTCACAGTACTGATGGGTAGAGCGATCCTAGCTGGACAAGCAGTTGGAAGCTTACCAATGCTCTGCAATAGTAAAAATTCCCCAAAGTGCACTCTGGGATTCTCAAGCCTTGGGTCTCACCAATCTCTGCCTAAATTCTCCAGGATTAGGTATGCATGGTTTGTCCTTCCAGGGATTGGTATCGAAATATATGGAATTTCCAAACATGGGAAATTAAAATTTTTGTAATTGTGTGTGATGCACGCAAAGGATTTTTTTTCAAGAAATACATTATTTTCTTTATATCATGCTTGTATTACTCTCTCACTTTTTTTTGTTCCCTTTGCTCCCTGCTCCTCACACCCGTCTCCCTTCAAGACAAAGAACTGACCTGCTTCCTACCTTCTCCCAATACCAGTTGTGGTCAGGACTGAAAGATATTGGGTTTAAATCGCATTAGGTGGACTCAGCCTTTCACCTGATAAATGAAAATACAACTGGATATCATGTTAACATATATCCTTCTGGTTGAAAAGAGATAAGAAATCATGTCCTGGGGATGAGTTAGTTCCGAGGAGACTATTTCAGGAATGCAAGCTCACAGTAATCCAACACAAATTTTGAGGAGTAGACGTATCTCTGATGCTGGAAGCCACTATTTCAAACAGGTGGTGAAATCATAGCCAGACAGGTACATACTGGATAATTAGCCCACTTTAAAAGGCGACTGCAAAAGGCTAGTGTTATTTCATCTATTTCTCTGATTATTTCTCTATTTCTGCAGGATTGGTCTGCCTTCTCTCCTTCTCCTAGACTATGTACTCCATAGCAGTCACCACTTGAAAAAGGAAGGTCATTGGTTAACAGTTGATACACCATATCTGAGCACTGCAACAATAACAACAACAACAAGTTACATTTGTAGAGTGCGTTTCATGTCGGCAGGACGTCCCAAGGTACTGGACCCGAGCAAGGGGTTGGGATCAGCCGGTTGGAGGGCAGGGAGCTTAGGGGTAGGAGGCTGGCCGAAGGAACGGACGAAGGGGAGGGTCTTGAGACATACTTTGAAGGAGGCAAGGGAGGGAGCTGGGGGAGGGACTATGGGATGGCATTCTAAAAGGGTGGTGGCGGAGAGCTTGAAGTCCCGACTGCCAATGGTGGTGCAGACCGGAGCCCGCTGAGCAGTGAGAGCAGATAGATTGATATGGCATCCGCAGGTCACAAAGGTAGGAAGGAGCAAGGTCGTGGAGGGCTTTGAAGGCAAGGTTGAGGATTTTGAACTCTATTCTATGGGGGATGGGGAGCCTGTGGAGCCGGGCGAGGGTGGAGGTGATGGGGTCATGGAGCCTGGTGCGGGAGAGAAGACAAGCTGCAGAATTATGGGTGATCTGCAGCTTACGGAGGGAAGAGTTGGGAAGGCCGGCAAGCAGGGAGTTGCCAGAGTCTATGAAATAAATGAGTGAATGAGGGTTTTGTGGACCTGAGGGGAGAGGCAGTAGCAGAGCCGGGCAATGCGCGAAAGTGGCGGAAGGCAGAACAGGTTATGGCATGGATGCGGGATAGAATTTGAACCATTCTGTGACGTGTTTTAGATTGGTTCCCTTTTTTAATTGATTGATTAATTAATTTTTTATTAACCAATTGATTGAACTCACCTCCCACCCCCACCCCCCACCCACCAATGTAGTCACTCAATTCGTGACTGTTTGTAGGACACTGCTGTGCGCAATTGGCTGCTGTGTTTCAACCACGAATTACGGTCTATTCACTTTACAGTATATTCTGTGAAGCGCTTTAAGACGTCTCGAAAATGTGATAAAGCGCTATATCAAATGCAAGGATTATTATTGTTATTAGAGAAAGGATAGTTGAAGGTCAAACAACAACAACAGCAACAAACTTACATTTGTATAGCCCCTTTCACGTCGGGAGGACATCCCAAGGTGTTGAAACAAGACACTTTGGTTCTGGACTGGCTCAGCGAGGTGGAGTGTGCATCCATGGATGGTAATGCTGCCAGTGCCTGAGGTGAGGAGGTGCTATCAGGAGCCAAGCAGGAAGGCCTTGGTTTGTTGACATTCAATTGCAGAAAGTTAGCACACATCTAGGACTTGATGTGTGACAGTCATTCTGTCAGGACATCAGTGGCCCTGGTGTCGAGGATGAAAACAGAGAAATAAAGTTGGGTTTCATCCGCATACATGTGGAAATTGACCAAGAGGAAGCATAGGTCAGAGTGCTGAGGACCACCGCACATGATGGTGCGGGGGCTAGAGGAGAAGCTGTTTGTGGAGACAAAGTGGAAATGGTGTGAAAGGCAGGATCTGAACCAGTCCAACACTCCACTCCAAACAGGATGCACAAAGGTCTTTAACACCAAGATGTTGTAGTACAAATTTTTCAGCAAATCCACAGGGTCAAATATCCCCCAGACAGACCGACAGACACAGACATGCATTGTATGTGACAAAGCCACAGCAAATGCTTTAGGGGTAAACAGTATGAATATCAGCAGGAAATTAAGACGCACAAGACGTGCTCTAATGTGGTAAAAAGATAGACATCTGCACATCATTTATCGCTCATGTCAATAGCTGAGAAGTAAAAATGAGGAAATGCATATTTAATCTGCACATACTCTAATCACGCACTGCTGCCCATCAGAGGGGAACTGTCTAATTGTAAAGTACTACATTCGAATATTGTCGTTGATATCAATGATTTATGCAAAATCATTTACGTCATTAAATCACCAAAAAAAATGACCTATTTTCATTCCTTTATAGTTCATTTAATGTCAGAAACTGCTTCTCCAAATCCATCTTGCCGCTTTGGTCAGCAGGTTGCAATATATTGCGTCATTGGTATTTCCCCAGCAGTTGCCTGGCACAAGCTGAGCTGTACAGATCCAGTAAGTTTCAAGTTCAGTCACCAGTGTGAGTTAATGCACTTCAACCAGAGCTGTGATGGCCATGCTACAAGGTTAGAATCAAGACATTTTCAGCCACAGTTCTTCCTCCTGAGACTGGAAATGGCACCCGGTCTTAGACTGTAAGACCGTTTTGTCTTACAATTTGAGATCACAACGAACTATTGGAAAATTCGTAAATTCAGTTTTAATTTAGATAAACAAAAACTGGTTCCTTTTGCCAGCTGTGGAAAACCAGCTTTCAAATTAAAATTGAATTTAAGAATTTCCCACAAGCTGCAATCTTAAATTCAATGGTCTTACAACAATGCTAACAACTGCTTTTCACGGTTGGTGTCTTGGAGTTTTTAGATGGCTTTAAGTCTTGGTGGAATTTTGGAACTCTTCCTGTTACAAAGGTCGAATATGTGGATGCAAATAGGATCTAGCTCAGTAGTGGACATGTCCACAGCCAAATACCTTGTCAATGCTGATGTCAGATCTTAATGCTTGGGTTTATACATAAAGAAAGATGAAGTTATCAGGTACAGTTCGGGAAAGGCTTTAATCAGGCCATGGAGGATGCAGATTTCACGCTTGTTCGCCAGATACTAGCCTAAAATATAATTAAAAGCAAACATTTTAAAGTCAAAAAAACTGTCGATGTGTCTTTGAATTGAGGTGAGAAACACAACTGGCTGCAACACAGTCAAGTACCAACTTGGGAAAGTCTGCTCTCGTTTTTCTGTCACTTAAAGAAAGTAATATTTTTGCAGCAGTCAGCACTCGTCCAAAGCTTCACCACCATAAATCCTGCCAAAAAGAAGAACAGTAGAAATTCTCTGAGCAAAGAAAGAAGCTTGCCCAGCCAAATACCATTTTATTGATACTGTTAGTCAATCGCAAAGAATCTGTCCATTCCTGCAAGGAAATCACTTCCTCTCGCAAAGAGGTTTTTTTTCTGAAAATGTGTACGAGAGAATTGATTGTTTTATGTTCAGAATATTTTTCTATTTTTTTACCTTCTCTTCTCTAACTCTGTCTCAGATTGCAAAAAAAATTGACTTTGCTGCAAATAGAGCAAAAAAAAACTGAGTCCATCAGTTGGATTTTTTGCAGTGTGTCTTACGTTCATTGACTCTGAAGCTTTATCTCTGACTGTATTCATATCTACTGATATCCAACCCCTGGCAATCAATCAGCAGGACTTTTAAAGATTAGGTATTCCGGATTCTACCAGGCAAAGCATTGTCCCTCTAGGCATGCTTCAGATTAGATTCTCAATGAGGTGAGCCTCCCCTGCTTACTGAAATGTCACCCTTAAGCTTCCAATACTGCCAGACATTAAATTGGTAGTGATCTAACTCTGAGGCCTGTTCGTAGCATTCTAAACATCTTTATATTCAATCTTTCCTATTGCAAATGTTCTTAAAGTGGAAATTACCATTAAGAGTCTGTCATGAACAGTTGACAGCTGTGAGATGATGATTTGAGTTCTGAGTTCAATTTCAAAGATCTTTTACTTGATAATTTTCCTGTGAGACCACAAGAGTCAAAAATGCACCCAGGAAATTATGGCAGCAGTCACGTTCATATATTTTGTTAAATCATGAAAAAATGTCTTCAGTTATGAGCACATCTAATTTACTCACAGCTGCCACTTCAAATGCAGGCTCCATTCATTGTTAAGTGTTGGTTTGTTGATTGCTAGTTCTGTACCTTTGAAGGATGCATATATTCCCTACCTGTTCTATTTCACACAACCGAACATGTTCTAAACTTTCATTCCCCAAAACTAAAGTAGTGAGATACTTCTAGACACATTTTACGCTTTCTGGCTCAGCTCAGCATAGTTCCGGATTTTTATTTTTATTTTCCATACTTACGTATAAGTACATTTCCTTGTAGAGTATGGGTGGCTGAATGGATATTCTTATAGATATGAGAGGACTGACAGATATGAATGAGAGAGTTTGGCTATGTTGGAAATCTTATTCATCGATTGATGGATATTTGTGATTGCACATATTTTATAAAGCCTCATTTAAATCAAAATACTGAATTCAATGTTTATCAGCTCTCTGCTTGTATTAATTTAAAAAAAATAATATTTACATTTGATATAGCATCTTTCATGTCAGGAGGACATCCCAAACCACTTCACAGGATACACTGTGTGTTCACAGGATATACTGTGCAGTCACTGTGTGTTCTGTAGATGAACACGTAGGCCAATTTGTGCACAACAATATACACAAACAGCCATGAAGTGAATGACCCATTTGTATTTATTGACCAGGACACTGAGAGAAGTTCCCTTCTCTTGCCATTAGTATTAGGACCATGGTGCTAAGTATCAGTTAAGTTTGTTGGGAATGCAATGAATCAACTGGTACATTGATATGTTGAAATCTTTCCTTTTGAAGTTTCAGCAAATCCATCCAGGATTTGAATGCAATCCCTATCTCTCTGGATGGCTCTATGTTGTATTCCTGCATAGGATAAAACACAAATCTTTCATTTCCCCACCTCTCCTCTCTGCCTCTCACCCTTTCTTTGCATTGGGAACTTTCTTATTTTGTTCCATTTTATTAACAATCATTGTTTCTCTGAATGTTCCTCTCTTGTTCTCCTACCTTCCAAATACCTCCTCTCTGCATCCTCATGAAAAACTTCTGGATTGCATATCCCTCCAGTTCTTGTCCCACTCTACCTATGTCATCTTCTCCAGTCTTACTTTCCAGCTTTATTATTTACCATTTTGACCTGGCTTATTGGTCACTCCACCGTCAGTGGCTGAGCTTTTATCCACCACACTCTTGTCCTCTGAAATTTTCTTTTGAAGCTGCCCTGCATTACTGGCGCTCTCCCTGCTTTCAAGAACATCTTTGAAAGGCTCTGAATAAACACATTGCTATTGACTTTGATACTCATTATATTGTCTCTCATCCATCTAATTCATTCTCAGGATCTCAAGTCTGTGAATCTTCTTATCTCCATCGGTCTTCTCTACCTCCTACACTCTACAGTTTTAGTTTTTGTTTGAACAAAACAAGCTCGACCACAGACATCTCAATTTGATCCTATTTATTTCCTCCTGTTTGCCACCTCAATGCCATCAGTCCTAGTCAGTCATTGAGGTCTCTCAATCCATTTTATATCTTTCTCAGATGAAGAATTATTTCTGAACAAATGGCAGTTAAATATGTTGCTAAAAACACTTCCTGTATTTGGCAAGCCTTCAACCTTTACTCTGAATGCTGTGCACATGACTCAAAAACACCACTTCCTTCAACAATGACTGAAATTTCCACAGTTGCTGGCCAAGTAATGGGTTGAGCTCACCTCTATGCAACTAAAGCATTCCAAATGGTGGAAACAGGGTGTACTCATTGACTAGCAGCGGTGGACTGTACGTACGTTATGACGTTAAAGAAGTATTTCTATTTTTCAGTAGTAGTTGAAAATACACCGTTTTAAAACATATGAGAACAATAATGATCTACATTCTCATTTCAGCAGGTGGTAACAGATTTACAAACAGTAGCAGATGACTTAATAATACTTTGATAACTTTCCTTTTTCCACTGAACAAAACTTATAGACTATAGAGGATGCTGAGCATCAAACTTTCTGTCTGTTGATACTCCTGTGAAAGTACTGATGAAGAAGAGTTCAAAAGTTCACACAAACAGTGGGATTGAAAAAGTGGAATCTGCGATGCAACCAATCTCCTCACTCCCAAAACATTGCTGGAACACACATGCAGACTGGAGTCATGGCTTCCATTTGTTTTCCTCTTTTGCTTATTGTGCATCACTTCAAGGAAGAGAGACGAGATGTTTGTTTGAATGCATTTCCATTTCTGAGCTAGGATTGCGCTATGTTGAAAGGATCACATTAATCCTGGCCTGACTCTTAATGCAGGATGGATGTGGTCGCTCTACAATCTCCCTTCATATTGACTGAAGCCATTCTGCCGTAGAACTAGTATTTCAATGTCTCATGCATTTCTTGGGTGCTCAGTAGAATGATGTATCATTCAGTACTGATACTCTTTACTGATCCTGAATTTTCATTGATCTATTCTCCCTCTTTCGCATTCCTTCCTTCCTTCAGCTTTTACGTTCCCAGCGCAAGTAAACTCCGAAGAGGGAATTGAAAACAAGATAATTGATCAATCCATTTAAAATTTTATTATTGTAACAAAAAAATCAAGGCAACAAAAATAGTTTTTCTTAGCAAACGCACAAAAAAAGTGGAACTTTAAATTAGAAAACGTAGAACGCTTTGCATTTGAATAAAAGTCTGGCTTCAAGAATAAAACAACTTCAATTTATATATACAAACACATATATATAGATCAAATCTTTACATGTTCAAATAAAAACAAGACGTAGCATTGCTCTCAGATAAATTATCCGAACAAAGCTTCCCCTGAGGCAGCATTACTTTTTCTCTCCTACCCTGAGGCAATGATTCATGCTTGGGTTCTGTTCTAAGAATCCCAACAGTACCCCGGTTGAAATGCTACTTCTCCTTCAATTAGCCACGACCATGGGTGTATTACAGCCAAACCGCCCCCCTATCTTCACCAGGCATCCACATATTCTCCCGTTCCAGCAGAACTTTGCTAGTGAACAAAAAGGAATTGTTCTGATTTAACTCCTTCCCTCTCTGGATCAGTGACATTCAGTAAGATCACAGCAACCTCATTGCTAAACAACTCAGGCCAACTAACTCATGATAGACCAGGGATCGAATCTTGGGACTTTCCTGTTCTCTATATCTCAGTACACCACACAATGCAATGCATTTACCCTTTGAGCACCGGGCAGCAAATTGTAAAGAATATTGGGCTAGGAATGTTGTTAAGACTGTGTTGCTGCTGAATTGCGATAGCACAAATTCTGGCGGTAATGTGAAGCTGGCATATTATACAGCTGTTCGGCTTGGAGAAAAACTGAGATTCCATATCATATTGTAGACAACAAAGAGGCCGTATTTAAAAAAAATCTCTTAGAAGGCAAGAATTCCCAATTCAAGTCAAATTACTTTTTTTTCAATATTAGAAAAAGCGGATGTAATCTTTCAGATGAATGAATCACCTGAACATGCGCCTCCACTTTAAAGTGATTGAATTATCCTCATTTAAGCTTCCTTTTTTTCTTTTTCCTCCTGTTCTTCTTCTTCTTCTTCTTCACCAGCCGTACTATTAGCTGCTCCTTTTACGTAATTTTCAATAGCAGTAACAGTCACAGGTGAAATTTTCAAAGGGCGTTTAAGCTTTTACAATAACGGTGTTCCATAGCACATTATTTCAGGGTCAAATCTTCTTCCAACTTGGGCTCTCCCATTATTTTCTCAATGGGAGTCCAGAAGATCTTATCATTGACAGATCTTTTTGGTTTCTTCGGCCGGAGGTAAAAATATATTGAAAGTGCAATGAGAGCCACGAAAATGATAAATGGGTAGATAAATATGAAGTAGAACATGGACTCTGATGCGCAGATGTTTGAGTGAAGAGTAGGAGCTGGAAAATAAAACATAAAACATATAAGATGCAAAACCATTCAATTGCTGTATAAAAACAAATGGTCAAATCTGATGGAATGGTCATGTGCCCTTGTGGCATGTTTTGAAAACTACAATTGTGGGCTGAAATGTTATCGTATAATCAATAAAATACAATACAAATTTACATTTATATAGTGCCTTTCATGCCAGGAGAATGTAATTGTTTAGAAGGTAATCCAAATTAATCCAGGTCTAAGGAATCACAACATGTATCCTTGCCTTTAATGTTGCCCTGATGAAACATCTCAAAACACTTCACAACATTTTTTGTGTTGTGACTATGTATTTCGTAGGCAAACACAGTAGCAAATTTGCCCACAACCATGTCCCACAAACAGCCATGAAGTGATTTAGCAACTTTATCTGGGGGATTGCTATCCAGGACGCAGGGAGAAACTCCCTTCTCTTTTCAAATGTTTTTGGTTCGTTACTAGGCAGCTTAATAATAATAATAATAATCCTTGCATTTGATATGGCGCTTTTCACGTCGGGAGGACGTCCCAAAGCGCTTCACAGAACACACTGTAAAGTGAATTGACTGTATATTTGTGGGCGAACGCGGCGGCCAATTGCGCACAGCAATGTCCCACAAACAGTCGTAGATTGAAAATGACCTATTTATTATTGTTTTGGGTTTTGGAGGGATTATTATTAGGCTCTGTGTGGAGTAAGGAAACTTGCCCAAGGTTTCCCCCTGACCTGCCTGGTATTGAACTCAGGTCTCTCGCTTGCAAAGCGAGTGCTCTAACCACTGAGCTACAGGAGCTTGGTTTAACGTCTCATCCAAAATGCAGTGTACACCCCCCCCCACAATGAATTGGAGTGTCAGACTACTGTATGAGCTCAAAGTCAGTTTGCAATATAGGGGTTGAAGGAAACCTGACCATTCATAACAATAAATATTGATGCCACAAATGAGTTTTCAAGGTTTTCCTCCTACGATGGGAAAAGTTCTATGTTATAGTTCCACAATTGAGCATTCACATTGCACAGCACTTTTTATATCCCAAATCTGTATTAAGTATTCACCATTACATTCTACAAAAGATTCTGTATTCAAGCACATTAAATATTCACATTGTATAACATTCTGCATTCCAGTTTGCTACTGAGTATTCGGATCAGCCAGCAGTCTATTCTAATATGCCCTTAAATTATTCATGTTATATTGTATAGCACATTAAATATTCCAGTTCCCTATTAAATATTCACATTATATAACACTCGGGTATCAGCCACTCATGGAGTATTTAGATCATACTACATGTGTATTTTAATCTCCTATTAAATATTCACATTAAATGGCAGATTCTGCATTTCAATGGACCATTAAATATTCAAATTATACACGCTTCCTGCATTCAACTGATTCGCAGATAACGGTACACAACGTAATCACAGGAGAAGTGAGTTCTACAGAATTGTCGTATCAATTAATATTACATTATAAATGAAGATATTTTTCATTAATATATCACCTCCTTCCTGTCATTCCTATGTGTAATGCTTTCATTTTTCGCCAGTCAATCCCAGAATCACTAATGTGGAAGATGACCCATCTAAAGATTTAATCTCCTTATTCCAGGAAGAAAAGAATCTGTCCAGTGTCCTGGCCACCTTTCCTGATAGCTCGTTCCAGTTGATAGTTACCCTGTGTGTAAAGAAATACTTCCTGTTGCCTATCCTGAAATTGATCTTTACAACTCTGCCTTTACTTCTACCTTTTAATTTCTCAATCCCATTTAGTACTTTATAATAAAATGCTTTTTAAATTATCCCTCATAATTGATTTGTCTAATGCTAAGGTTCTTCCTCGTTCCTCACCTCTACATTGGCTCTATGACCTGAACAGCCCCCTTATGTTGCAGCAACCATAACTATACAGGCTACTCTAACATGACCAGAGCACTGCACACTAAAACGTGATTTCTGGGCCACTGAAATCAAATGATTTGGCAATATTGTCCAGCATCCGGTTTCTATTGTTTATTCCTGCCTCAAACTGTTTCAACATAGCAAGTGACCAGTCAGCGACACCCATAGGTTTCTTTCAACTTCCCACTGGCAAGTTCTATCTCATACATAGAATACATGTGCCTCCTATTTCCTTTTGGCACTACTTCCCATTTCACAGTGAATTATTACAGCAATCTGAATGTTGGCTGTATTTAAACTATATATTAAATCATAATATTAATGATTATTTTCTAAATGTGGCTTTGTTGCACTAATCGGCTCAAATCTAGAAATAGAAATGAAGTAAATCAATGCATTTTTTTTAAACTTTCTGGATTTTAGAAAAATAAATCTTACAATCGTGTGGGAAAGCTTTTGTTAATCCGGGAAATATACATTTCCAAGGCACAGCGCTACTTGTGCAACTTCGCTTGATGTTTTAATGAACCTGATCTAAAAATAAGTCCCCTCTATTGTGACAACCTAAATACAGTAAACTGCTCTATACTGAAATGCTGACTGTGTTGACGTCAAATCTATGAGAATGTCTGCAGTGGCTGGGAAGATGGTGTGATGATTGAGACTACAGTTCGTGGTGCACTATAGTGGTGGTGGAGTTAGACAGAGGGAAGTAGATTATTTAAAGCTGTGCTATAGTTTTTGGTGGTGATGCTTCTCCAATACAATGTGACATAAAATGGTCAACACAAACCATTATCTTGCAGATTACAACATTGGGCGATCTCAGTCACTACTGCAGCACCACAACTATTAACTCTGCTAATAGATTTGTGTCTTTTTAACATCACTTTGTACTTTTGATGCTAATTTAAGTCTACAAACCCGTTTGTTGACCAACGAATAATTCCATCCATTTAATCTTTTTCTTAAAACCCCAGTAAAACTTTATCAAATCCAGGAATCGAACCCGGGTCTCCGGAATTAGATTATATCAGAGCAGAATTCCCATGGGTGGGCATGAGGTTAACACAAGGAGTCCTTATGTGCACGACTCGGATTCTTTATTAAGGAAACCTGTTAAGAAACATTGTTAGTTTCAATGGAAATATTACTTCCCAAATATACAGTCTGTGATAGTGTGGCAATAATTTACCTATTGTTTCTACCGTAACCATGGCCAATCCAGATTGCGCCTCCCCTAGTTTATACCAGGTGTTGTTGACACTTTGAATCCACTCTTCCACATCACAATAGTAGATCCCACTGTCGCCCGTATTGGCGTTGTGCACTGTCAAGCTGTACAATCTATTGGAGAGTCGCTCAAGCTGTAGCCTGTCCTTCATCCCCTCAGCTCCATACTCAAAGACAGAATTGTGATTGATTTTTAAAACCTCTTGGTTTTTCTTTTCGTGAGCTCCCTGGTTTGCTTTCAAAGTAAACCAGGACACAGCAAATTGGGAATCATCCTTGGTTTGGGAGGTGATGTTGCAATGAAGGTGGAACAGCTCCTTTGACTGTACACTGATACTTACCTCAGTTTTGTACACTTGTAATCTGCTTTCTATTTGTGGATAAAAGAAAGAGAAGCATTTCTCTCCTACTTCTGCTCCAAACACAGTATTATAAATTTTGTTTCAGTTCATTTTTACAAGATTTTTGCGTAAATTTCCCCCTTTTGTTAAATCCAATTTCTCTGTCAAATCCTCTGTCAGCGGGTGTAATCTTCACCACTTCTGCATTGGTTTACTTAAGACTTAGTGTCCTCAAGAGAAAGGAAAGCACAATGGTCTAATCACACAAAAACTTATAACAATAATAGTCCTTGCATTTTGACATAGCGCCTTATCACATTAGCAAGCCATCTCAAAACAAAATTGGAAGTGTGCAGTAATTGTGCGTTTGAAGTTAAATATGGCAGCTAATTTGTGCATAGGGAAATCCCAATTTTAACTCCCTTTTTTCAAGTGGTGTTTTAACGTCCACCTGAACAGGCACAGAATGGGACCTCAGTTAACATCTCATCTGAAGGATGGCACCTCCAACAACCCAGTGCTGCATAAGACCATCAGCCTAGGCTGTGAGCTCAAAGAGCCAACATGGGGCCTGAATCCACAATCTTCAGATTCACAGGCGATAGTTTTCCCCCACCCCACTTCTCAAGTATGCTGCCAACTGAAACACCTCTTGAAAATGATTGAAGTGCATGCGCAGTGATCACGAAAGTGGGATTCAAGAAGGAACAGAGAGAGAGAGAACAAGCAGGAGAGTGGGAATCAAAAGGAAAACAAAAGAGAGAAGGAGAATGGAATTCACAAAGAGAACTGAGGAAAAGAGAGCAGGCAAGGGATTCAGAAAAAATGAGTCACAGAAAGACATGGGGTTTGAACCCTTCTGTCCCAAATGTGAGAGTGCTACAAATGAAGCCAAGCTGAGACATAAAGGTCAGTTCTAACCAAATGTACTTGAGGCATGTCTGTAATTGGTTTAAATTGGCTGTGTACATGACAGGTGAAGAATAACCCCAATGTGTTGAGATTGATGGAATGGTTACATGAATTGTTTACCTGGTGCTTGGACCTCAAGCTTTGTTAATCCAGACAAATCGTCCCCTTGAATGTACCATTCGTTTTGAGCGTTTAAGACCCACTCTTCCACACGACAATAGTAAACACCGCTGTCCCTGGGCTCTGGTTTCTGAATGATCAACTTGAACTTGCTGTTGGAAACCTTTATGCTCTGAAATTTCATCTTCTGGGCACCCATCTGCGACTTTGGGTACTGGATCAGGATATTATTGTGATCGGTTTTAAGAAGGCTTATTCCCTTGGAATCTGGTTCCTGTTCTTGGTTGTAGTACCACATGACTGAGAATTGTGACTGCCTCTGTAACTGACTCTCGATATTACATTTAATTTCAACATCATCCTCGATGGTCGTCACTGTGCTATTCGTTTTACTGAGTTGTAATTTCACACCTGAGGTAGCAACAGAAAGAAAACAGAGTGAGGCTTATTCTTGTAGCTGGGATTCTGTAGCTTAGTGGTTAGAGCACTCGCCTCGCAAGCAAGAGGACCTGGGTTCAATTCCCGGCAGGGTGAAACGTTTGGCAAGTTTCCTTACTCCACACGCCTTTGTTCACCTAGCAGTAAGTAGGAACCAGGTTGTTAGTCGATTGGCAGATCGCTTTTCCAGCGGTAATAATCCCTTCAAAAAAATAATAATAATAATTTGATCACTCAATCCACAGCTGTTTGTGGGACACTGCTGGACGCAATTGGATGCCGAGTTTCGCCCACAAAATGTACAGTCGATTCACTTTACAGTATATTCTGTGAAGTGCTTTGGGACGTTGAGAAGATGCAAGGATTATTATTATTTTTTATAATCTGAGTTACGAAAATCATTCTGATAACCTGCACAATTTTGCACTAAAGATCTGAAGGTTCATCTTGATTCTGATGCTCCCCGCATAGATCTCCCGAAAACATTTTGCTTCATTGCACCACCAGAGGAAAGAGATGCAGACTTATTTCTGCACTACCGAGGACTATTAATAGAAGAAAGATTTGTGTGTGCAGGTGGACACGTATGAATTCTGCAAAAGCATGCAATGCGTAACATGCACGGTGTAAAAAATGAGTGCTATGATCTCTGAGCTGCTCAGCAGTATGAAGCTGACAACTCTACTTCATCTAGTCACATGGATTTTCATTGCTGATCCCATGTTATGAGCCTATCCAATCTTATGGCTCCAGATCTCTGAACAAACAGGTTATTAGAAAGTTCTATGTTGCTCAGGATGAGTAAGCGAATGACTAGGCTTTCACTATAAGACTGTATCAGAGGTAATTTACCAATTCATGTATTAAACTCCAATTCCTAAGGCCAAACAGTCAGTTATTAAACCCATTAATAACCTCGGCTCTGACAGGCAGTTAAGGTCTTGCTCCTCACCGTCTAAAAATCATCTGGCTTCTGGCTTACCCTCTGTTCTGTGCTGCTTCCATTTTACCTTAAATGCGCAGGTCACATCACCACACACTTGATCAAATCCATCAATCCGGTTTTATCCGAAACAACCACCATTACTACTGTATTTTATTGATTCAAGCAACCACTTATTTTGTTGCATGCTACAATTCTCCCCCACTCACTTCCTTGTTTATCCTCTTGATGTGGAAGGCACTATATAAATGTAAATGTGTACTGTATTGGATTGTTTAGATGTTATAATGTGCTTGCTACCTGCACAATTTTCTCCTTCCCTATCACCTATATGTTGCAAATCTTCTTTCTATTTATTCATTTCTTCCTGTCATATCAATAGATACTACAATACTCTTCTCCTTGATTGTTCCTGTGTTCACCTGGAGCTGAACTTCCCCAGCAGGTAGGCTTTTGATCCCCAACAGTTAGGCTGGCTCTCAAAAAAAAGGAATCAACTAATTTTTTTGTATTATAATAATAATAATAATCCTTGCATTTGATATAGCACCTTATCACATCTGTAAGCACTTCACAAAATATACTGTAAAATGAATTGACTGTATATTTTGTGAACGAAACAATGAACCAAATTGTTCCAGCACCGGGGAATTTTTTTAATCAAATTTCTCTCAACGTTCTTTACCTGCTCTAAGGACTTGAAGATCTGTCACCCCCGACATATCCTCTCCTATTTTGTACCACACGTTGTTGGGGTCTGAGAGCCATTCCTCCACGCGGCAGTGGTATCTCCCACTGTCGGTCACATCCGTTTTCTGTACAATCAGTTTGTACACCCCGTTAGAGGTCTTCTCCCCCTGGAATTTCATCTTCTTCTGAGTGTCCGTGAGCAGCTCACCGTAGTACTGGATGATATTATTGCGATCAGTTTGCAGAAGGTTTTCATCCCCAGTGTTAGAGTCCTGTGCTTTCCTGAAGAGCCACGTTACTGCAAATTGTGAATCATTCTGTGTTTGAGCTGAAATTCTGCATTCAACCTCGACGATATCATTAATCCTTTTCTCTATGTTTCTGATCTCCTTGTTGACCTGTAATTTGCTCACTGTAGGAGCGGGAAAGATAGCATCACATCACAATCCATGCCTTTTATTTTGTGCTCAATTCAGGTTTGAGGTGAGCAAGGAAGACAGTGGTTAATATGCCCAACTGTTGTTTCCACAGTGTAAGCTCTCTCATATCAGGAGAGCAATCCGCTCATAACAGCTAATGTGTGTTGCAACCCCAGCACTGCTGCACCAGTAACAATGCAGTTTGCACCAGTGTAATACAGACTCTAATAACCATGCAATGTAATCTACAGGCTCCATTGCACCATGCAATGCATTATCTGGGCCTTTATAACAGTGCCTGTCCTGTCAAGCACCAGCCCCAGTGATTGTGCTCTCTGTCTCCAGCAACTCTGCACCAATTACTGTCAGAATCGATAGATAATTGCATTCTGAAAAAGGTTCTGAAAAAGTATATCATTTATACCACATACAACCTAATATAAAGGTTTCTCATTTAGATTCCACATGCTTCTGCGAATGACTCCAATTGACTGTCATTAATACCCTGCACAATAGACAAGCCAGCTCTGCTGATGGAGCTAAGTGCTTTATTGTGTCTCATTTGTTTTACTGCATATTTATTACAGATTTTCCGTTTCATTTTGGTCTCTTGTTTGTTTGCTTTCTATTTTGTTCTTTATATCAATTTTTATTCTGTTTGTGAGGACTGCTTAATACCTGCTATGCAGCAAGGGTTAATGTGGGCTCTGCTATACCGAATGTTTGATCCTTTGAAATATAGAAATTGCTTCAGGTAGTAACTTACCTGGGGGTGTAACCTTCACCTGGAGGATGTTTGACGTTTTGCTAGCTTTCATGACAATCTCCCCTGTGTTCTCTCTCACCCATAATTGAGCCATACACAGGAATTTCCCAGCTTCCAGATGGCTTGCCCTGGAGACGCTCAGACGGAAAATATTGGACACTGTTTTCACCACCGAGGTCTTTGTCTTGAAGTTATCCACCTTGTCCCCCCATTCAATAGCAGTTTTGGGTGTGAAAGTGACCAGATTGTAGCTGTCTGTGGATGAGTTAGGTTGGAACTTCCAGATTACAGATACTATCACATGGGAAGGATACCTGGGTTGAATGACACACTGGAGTTTAAAAGTATCATTGTACTTCACTGCTGGCGTCCTGGTCATTGCAGTAACTTTGAAATTGTTTTCTGTTAAAAACGAAAGACATTAAATGGTAAAGTGAAGTGCTGGAATCACTGAGGATCAGGATAGAAAAGTGAATTATATTTTCTAGCAAAACATTTAGATTCTAGGTGAGCCTTAATTTTCATTTTTCAATGGGAAAAAGAGCCTCTCTGGGTTCTTACATCAGATGCTGCCTTAAACCCAAATAGAGTTTGGCCAGTATCCACTTAGTAAAATTAGAAAAGCCTTGGAGGGACTTGAAAATGAATTCCACCAAGCAGGAATCCATCATTGGTCATGTCTAAAGCTTTTCAGCCATATCTTGGCTCTATCTTTTCAACAACAACAGCAACAAATTGCATTTACATAATCATTTTATCTTAAATCAGACGTCATTAAATAGCTGGAACTGGAAACTCTCTCCCCCCCTAACCCCCCAAAAAAGTATAATTACAAAATGTTATCATTTATTTCCAGGTCACCTCAGCTCACGTTATTTAATAAGTAAGCCTGCCTTTGGAGGCAACTACTTGGAATGTACAATGGCTGTTTTTCCTGCTTTTCCAAATTTAGGAAAACCCCAGTCAGAATCAGGTCTCTATTAATAATAATGGTCTCTGGGCAGAGAGGAGATTTGACTCCATGGTGAGCAGAGGCTCAGCACCAGAATGACCGGGATCAGGTGAAGTTCAAAGCTCATGAGCACTACAATTCACTGCATAGAAGTGAATGAGCATGAATGTTCAATAATAACAATAATAACCCTTGCATTTGACATAGGGCCTTATCATACCTTTGAGACATCTCAAAGCACTTCTCAGAATATACTGTAAAGTGAATTGATTGTATATTTTGTGGCCATCAGCCAATAATAATGATCGAGTGGCTGTGATGTCGAAAGATCTCAAAGGGCTTCGCAAATAATTTCTGTCAAGTTCAGTAATTACATATTTAAAGGCAAGCTGCCTTGAAGTGCTTACCAAGTGGTTCAATGGTCAAGACTGTACTGTTGCTGACGTACTCGCCAGTTAGTTGCTTGGACTCTGCTTCTGATTCCACCACTTTACATGTGTACTGCCCACTGTCTGATGTCATCAGATTATAAATCCCCAAACTGAAGGCATCCGATTGCACCCTCGCCATCCTGACATCGCGCTTACGGTATGATTCAGCAGTAACCTGGGTGCCATCCTGGTCCATGCTGATGATTTTGCTGGTTTCACCCTTGCTGCTCAGGAATTGCCAATCTACAGAGAGCTGGCCATGGCTTCCAGTCGTCGACTGGATGTCACAAGTGATCTCAAGAGAGTCGCCTTCCAAGAGTTGGACTGTTTTGTGGCTGATAACCACATTCAGGTTTGCCTCTGTAAAAAGATAAATGTTGAACCTCGCGTGAGACATGTATTGAGAACATGGGTTACAAGCCAAGGATTGAATTGAGCGGTTCTGATGGTGTACTAGATTCCAAGGACAAAGGGGATTGCTGGCAGAAGCCCAATGCTGAATTGCTGTCAAATGTTTTATTCTTTATCAATATATAGTCAGTTTAGTGAATGGTCTGCAATAGTCCTTTTTGTGGATTCGATGATATCTCGGGTAGCTCAGTCAGTACAACTCTAAACTTCAGATTGGAAACTTAAAAGTTTTTCACACTTCCGAGGACAATAAACTGAATGTTCAAATAAAGTGTCATAATGATAACATATAATAATCCTTGCATTTGATATAGCATCTTATCACATCTTCGAGACGTCTCAAAGCGCTTCATAGAATATACTGTAAAGTGAATTGACTGTATATTTTGTGGGCGAAACACGGCAGCCAATTGCACCCAACAGTTCCCACAGACAATCGTGGATTCAATGACCAATTTTATTATTATATTTTTTGAAGGAATTATTACACCCGGAAAAGCGATCCGCCAATCGACTAACAACCGGGTACCTACTTACTGCCAGGTAAACAGAGGCAAGTGGAGTATGGAAGTTTGCCCAACATTTCACCCTGCCGGGAAATGAACCCAGGTCTCTCGCTTGTGAGGCAAGCACTCTAACCACTGAGCTACAGGACTCCACTATCAGGGTGTGTGGTGTGTGGATCTGTCTCACTGAGATTGAACTGGGATTGAACTAACTCTGAGGAGACATGCAACTCAAAGCCCTCACAGAGGGCTGAATGAGCAGTGGCCTGTCATCTCACCTCTGGAGCAAATCCAGACTGGTTCCAAGCTTTTGCAATGCCTTCAAATGCAAGGCCAATTGATAATGCAATTATTTAGTGAATTGCCTCTTTTTGTAGAACTGCAAACATTAGCAGCGAAGGCATGCAGTTGAGGCCTGAAATTTAAATGGTCTTACCCTAAGGACCATTGCTTTGAAATTTAAAATTTGAATAATAGTTTTCAGACAATAAAGCTCAGACTAAAACCAAAAGAAATGTGTTGTCTCAACTGCACTGCTCTGCACTGTCCCCAACATCTGACATTGGGGGATGAGTGAGGGTGGGGATGGAGGTGAAATGTTGAGGTTTTGTGAGGATTGAAGCATGAACCTGTTCCTTTTCCATCATTCTGATCAGCAGAAAGATCTACGTGTTTATTGTGCTTTATTAACTTACGTGGTCTCTCGACGGTGACTGTAACTTCCTCTGATTTCTTGGTAGAAAAGGCTCCCGATGATATCTGCTCACTCTCTTCCACCTGACAGTAATATACGCCACCATCTTCCATTTGAACCTGATAGATCTTTAGAAGATACTCTGAGTTGCTTTTCTTATTGACCTTCACCTTCCCCAGATTCTCTCTGTTGAAATATTCACCATGAAACACTGGCACTGCATTGGGTCCCAAGCGAATTATTTCCTTGTTTTTTAAGAACCAGGTGACAGAGAAGTGGCGGTCGGGAGTGTTCTGAGCTTCGACAATGCAGACTACTTCCAATGAAGCTCCAACATTGATGCTGGCTGGAGTGGCTTCAATCCGAGCACGGAACTCCTTACCTACAGTGAAATCAAACCACAGTATTTTTATTTGACAGTATTGTTACTACACAATATTGCTGCTAAGTTGATAGCAAAGATGTTATGTCCAACTCTGTTTAAGAAGAATCGGAACTGGGTTTTTTTTTGTCCATAATGTTAACACGGTGGAACATTATCATTTCAATTTCACTTGGCATGCTCTGAAGCTGTGTTCTGCAATAACAGGCGCCAGGACTAACGCCAGTCTATGAAAATCTTTACGCTGAGTAACATGAGAGGCTTACTTACAAATAGCACTGACACATGCTAAGGACAAACTGCAAAAGCTGGTCCCTGGTATCACTGTTCTGAAGTACAGTTGCACATAACTTATGCACAGGTATGGCCAATGCCTCTCTGAGACATTCTTATCTGCTTCAAGGAAGCAAAAACTAGCAGCTAGCATTCTAAGATGTCTGAATTTCCTAGTGGTTTTCATGGCACGCAAATATACATACATGCCTGCGCCTTTTCCTCCCAAACTGGAATGTGGGTTTACTCACGTGCAAATCCAAATTCTCATTCCCATTAGAAAGTGGCAATGGAAAAATTCAGGATCCAGACCAATCTTGCCCTCATGGGTCATTGGGAAGCAGCCAACAGGAAAGAAATCTAGCGCTGCATTTACATTGCTGATTTATCACTAACTGCAATTCCACTCTTATGTTAAAGGATTTGGAACAAGATGGCTGCTTCTAGTGAGTGTATAGCAATAAAAGAGTGCCTTTGGCTGATGGTAGCGCCTCCAATGGCAACACAAATGCAAGGTGGGCTTGTTGGGGGAGGCCAAGGTGGCAATAACTTTCAACCAGTCGTGGGCTGAACAACGGTACTCGCCTCAAAAAGGGTGTGTTGTTTGTAACTGTTTTCACAGGCCTTCCCCAAACAAACAAAGGGGAAGGTGCAGTCATCAGTTAAATATGTAGCCACTATTTGTGCACAAGCTTCCAATTGCATGGTTGAATTAAAGCGCTAATGGCCACTGCAGGGAGTGCCTGCCCTGCCACATAAATAGTGCACATGATAAACACCATCTAGCATTGAAGAACTGCTTCAGGAAGCAGTTTTCTTCAGGATAAATGCACTGCAAAAATGGGGTCGTGAAGACATCTAAAATTGCAACTCTGTAAGTCACTCCTGAAATCTCTCCTCATGAAAGTTTAAAGACTGTCACAATCTCACTCTTGGCATCTGGCCAAAGAATTTTGAAACACTCTCTCTTATCACATTTGCTCTGGAGCAGCCTGGGGCATAAATGTAACGCGTTCCCTTTGGTGTAACCTGGAGAGCTCCACTGTAAACCAGCAGTTAGAGACTGTTGAGAGGTTAATAGCAGTGATTCACTCTGTACATTAGCATAATACTGACGTTGATCAAAGGTCAATATTTCAGGCTTGAACAAAAGAACCTCAGTTTATACATCTGAGACCATTTTTCCCTGCAATTATCCTGTCTAGCACATTGTTGTTACTTATGATCTCCTGTCACCTCCACTATTACTCAGATTTGTGCTCCTCACAATAATCGCTCCAATGCCTGTCACTTCAGCTGGGAGCAGCTAAATTAAAGTAATTTTGGAATAAATGCTAGTGTATAAAAATAATACACCAACAAAACAAAACAAAACTGAGGAATCTTTGAGACAGTTGTGGCTATAATTGAATACCTCAAATAATAACAAGGCTTGCATTTGATGTAGGGCCCTTCACATTGGGAGGAGGTCTCAAAAGCACTTTACAGGATTTACTGGAAGGTCCAATGACTGTATTTGTGTAGGCGAATATAGCAGCCAATTTGCACAGAGTAAGACCCATAAACAGTGACCAATTTTATTTGGATATAACTCGGTGCAGACAATAACTGTGTGTATTGGTTGTGTTTGGAGTCTGTGAGGAATTAAACTTTGGGTTTCACTTGACTTCAAATGAAGAGCACAATCAAACTGTGTACATGTCTTTGACCGGATTCAATGCATCTCCAGAAATAGAAGTTACTCCTCCGCTCACTAAAATTAGCAAATTTGACCGTCTTCAGAGGCTATGCTCGACTGCTCCAAACGTTTGACCTTTATGTCACTGGACACTCACTTTATGGCTATTTGTAGCATGCTGCTGTGCACAAATTGTCTACTGCATTCGGACAAAATACATAGTCGCAATACTTTACAGTATAGCCTGTGAAGCTAGTTGAGATGTCTTTGTGACGTGAAATGTGCCATATCAAATGCGAGGATTATTGTTAGGATTGAAAGTTCATAGATAACTGTGCAGAAGTTTTATATTTTAAAATGTAGGTTTAATAATAATTTAAAATGAAATTGCAGTTATTTCTAAGAGCATAGGGACAAATTTGGTAAGTGTTATAAACTAACACAAATAAGACTAATTCTTTGTAAGTAGCAAACAGAGTAGAAAATGCTCTTCATTCCCACTGCCAGTGATTGTGTAGTTCTCTCTCCCTTTCCATTGCTCCCCAATGTCTTCCTAGCTAAACAAACAACCATATAATACTTACAAGTAGGCATGTAAATATAACAATAAAATAATCCTTGCATTTGATACAGTGCTTTTCACGTCTTCTAGACGTCTCAAAGCACTTCACAGAATATACTGTAAAGTAAATTGACTGTTTATTTGTGGGCAAACACGGCAGCCAATTGCACACAGCAGTCGTGGATTGAGTAACCAAATTTTTTTTGCTTTATTATCAGTCATGTGTAGTAAGGAAACTCGCTCTGACCCGAATAGAGCCCAGGTCTCTCGCTTATGAGGCGAGTGCTCTAACCACTGAGCTACAGGACCATTTCAGTCTTGGTAAACGGCAACCTTTCTAGTGCAGAATAACGTGACCTATATACTTATATTACTTAAGGCTACCAATGCTACGGAATTTGTCTGTAGGAGATTTCAAAGAACAAAAAGAAAACAAAACAATCGCAGAGATGCACTTGCACATCTATTTCACATTTGCAAATTGCAACTTTCATTTTCCAGCTGTGGTGCATTCCTGATCTTTGGAGACATCCCATTGATCATTTGTGGATAGTCTATTCCACATATTTACCAATCTCTGATTACAAAGAACATACAGCACAGAAACAGGCCACTTGGCCCCACCAGACCATATGGATTTACACTCCTTGCATTTGATATAGCGCATTATCACGTCATTGAGGCATTTCAAAGCGCTTCACAGAATATACTGTAAAGTGAATTGACTGTATATTTTGTGGGTGAAATTAAGGAATATTGTGAAAGGATGGGGCTTTAAATCTATCAAGATTTAACAAATTGTTAGTGTAGGCTCGATGGTCTGAATGGCCTCCTCCTGATTTGTTTTTTCTATCTTCCTGACTATGTTTCTATGTTTCGGAAGAGGACCTTATTGGTTTATTACTGAGATGATAAGTAAGCAATTTGTGTAAGGAATTAAATGTATTGAAAGTGGATGAAACATTTATCTTAATATCAATGTGGGCGTTAAAAAAGCCTAATTAATTTTGTGAAGAGACAAACAAATGGAAAAATCATCAGACACACACATACCCCTCATTATTTTAAGGAAAGGGATTCAGCACTTGCATCATTTCTGGAATAAGTACCCATTACTGCAGCAGCAGTGAGAATAGTGTCATTTGATCATTTGATGTATTTTATTTGAATGATAAATTATTGTGACCTATTTCTGAAGAGATGAGAAACCTATTTAAATACAGTTATCACCCAGAATGTAAAGAAAAATATATATTCTAATATTCCAATAAATGTTGGTGACTGCCATCAAATGATGCAAGTAAGTACCCTTATGCAAGTGTAGTCTAAATTGCAATATTTCTTAACATGTTTCCTTAATAAACAAACAAACAAATAAATAAACAAATAAACAAACAAATAAACAAATAAATAATAATTTGGTCACTCAATCCACAACTGTTTGTGGGACACGGCTGTGTGCAATTGACTGCCACATTTCGCCCACAAAATATGCAGCCAATTCACTTTACAGTATATTCTGTGAAGCTCTTTGAGACATCTCTATAACAAATGCAAGGATTATTATTATTAATAAGGAAGTTGAATTGTGCCAATTGGGATCCCTTCAGGAACTCTGCTCTGTCCCAATCCACTTCTGAAGTGGTGTTTCTGCAGGTTGAATAAGATTCCTTAAATCCCAGGAAGAAATACAGCAACTTAGACTCCATGTGGCAAAAATTGCTAAACTGATCCTGACTATATTTTAGGAAGCCAGAAGCCTTACCTATGCTTTTAATGTTCACCACAGTTTTGTCTGTGCCCTTGTTGTTCAGGTCATACCAGGCATTGTCCGGGTCTTGGATCCACTCTCTGGCTTCACAATAAAACTCCCCCTCATCTGATGTCTGCAGTTTGTCGATGGTTAATTTGTATGAGGTGGCTCCAATCTTGTCCAGGCGTACATCTCCCAATGCCTGCCTTCGCTTATACACTTCTCCAGCTTCCAGAATGAGTTCTTGCGTTAGAGAGATGACCTTGAGATTCTGACCTCCCTTCTGTAGGTACCATGAGACAGCCACATGCGTGTGCTGTAAGGTTTGCTTTGATACCTCACACAGCAGCTCTAGAGAGTCACCTTCTACTTTACTCAGGGTCTGGGGTACCGATGTTGCACTGAGCGTATCTGGAATGACTATAAGAGCACATGTATTCAGCAAGGGCTAAAAGGTGTACAGTGGCTATTTATAGACTTTTATATAGAAATGTAACTAATTGTTGCTTAAAAGAATACAAATTACTAATTATTTTGCTACCAAATGATGAGAAAATATGCACTATGCATAGTACATCTATTATTAATAATACATTTGTATATTCGGGAGCATAAGGAAAATTTAAATCAAGCAAAATCAAACAGTGAGGGAACATACAGAATGAAGGCTAATGCTACAGTATGATCCTGTGAACTCGCATACAATATAAAATGTAAAAATGGTTGGAAGACCTACCTGTCAAATTCGTTGTAGCACTGTAGGACCCCCAATAAGCAACGTCTGTGTTTGGGGTGAAACACTCATACAGTCCTTGATTATCTGGTTTCAGGTCTGTAATGTGCAACAGCACTGAGTCTTTTGCCAGTCTCTCTATGTAAATCTCCTTGTTCCGCACTCTGGTTCCATACTTAGCGTATGAAAAGCCTGAATCATGAGTGCTGATAATCTGGATTTTCAACTGAGGTTTATCTGGTCGAAAGATAGAAAAACCAAAGTCCTGTTCGAGGGATCCCTGATACCCACTCACGTCACATTGGATTGTTGTATGGTGCCCTTCAACACGGACAAGAGGGCTTTTTTGTAAACTCACGAGCCGTTGTGCAACACACAGATCTGCATCAAGGTATAAAACACAGGTTAATTCAATTTAGACTTTTTTTTTAATCTCTTAAAAGATGTATTTTTAAAAATCTGCTTCTGGCCAGTTAACTCTCATCGCCCATGATTGACAATTTCTGAAAAATTATTGTAAACTGAACTTTGTATTTCTCACCCAAATTTCCACTTTCCCTATTTCTCTTCTAAAGGTGACTTGACCCACCCACCCCCCCACCACCACTCCTCCTAGATTTGCTTGCGTAGGTATAGGTTGACTCTGCCAACTCACTGAAGTGGCCATTATTCATATCAGAGCTGTACCAGCGAGCTTAGTGAATGGTTAATGTGTGGACTCCAAAATCATGGACGTTTCTGCTGTTAGACTGGAATCTATACATCTCGATTTCCTCTTTTTCTAATCTGCGGCTGAAACTGCAGACAAGGCTACAGAAATCCATCTGCTGTCTGGTTTGGGACTAAACAATTCAGTTTCCTTTAGATGAACTTCTGTGATTGAACCAGAATTAGATAATGGGATGGACTAAGGTCAGAATAATTATTATTAAATATTATTCAATATGATTAATAATAATCCTGGCCTTTGATGTGGTGCTTTTTCACACGGAGGACATCTAAAAGCGCTTCACAGGATTTACTACAAAGTGCAGTGACTGCATTTTGTAGGTGATTTTTCCAGAGGAAGTAACCAGCAGAGAAAGTTACAATAAACCTCCATTTTTCTTTCCCTCCTGTGGTATCATTTTGAGTGAGAGAGTTTTGAAAACCCTTCGTAAAAATAAATAATTGATGAGGTTTTCAAACTCTCAAAGAAAAATTCAATCTCTTTGACTGCGTCTTCAGTCACGTCCCACCTATCTCTCTTCCCCCCACCCAAACAAATAGTCAATTCACTTTACAGTATATTCTGTGAAGCACTTTGAGATGTCTCAACGGCGTTATAAGGTGCTATATCAAATAGATTATTAGGATTATTATTCCCCCCCCAAAATCCCTCCCCATCTTGTTTTCTGCTTAGGCTCTCACTCATCAACAACAACCAATAATATTTGTAAAGCGCCTTTCACATCAGGAGAATGTCCCAAGGTGCTGGCTCAGCCTGTTTAACTGCACAAAAGATGCTGTATAAGTGCAAGTTGTTATTGGATGTCAATAAAAATGTTACCACAAGAAAGTGTTGAAAACATGTTGAAGACAAGACAGCAGGTTGCTAATGCAAGTAAGGTTAGAATAATTCTTATTAATTATTATTAATATTATTAATTAATTAGTCTTAAATAGTGGACATAATATTTAGATTATATATTATTTATAAATATTTAGATTATATTTAGTGGATATAATATTTAGATTATATCCATTAAGTCTTACAGAGTGGATATAATACTTAACAGCACAAATGCTGCTAATCCGATATACACATTTAATAATACAGTATCATACTTAGCAAAAGCGCTCGGTTTCAGTTAATGGCATGGAGTTCATCGCTTCAAATGGAGTTAAAGTATAGGCTGTCACCAGACAGCAATTTCTTTCAGCTGACCAGATGATGTTTGCAAGTTCCAACTGGTAATAAAGTGGCCTTTTTTTATGAAAATACTTCTGACCTTTACTCCTCCGAGTTACGAGTCCAGATTCCACTGCTGTATGTTAATCTATTAGCACAATCTCACTCATCTAAGCCTCTTCCGCCTCAGCTGCAGGTTGGGCCTGGCCAAACCAGCGAGAAACAGTTCCCTTGTGTTAAGACTGGGGAACAGTGCAGCAGGTGCAGCAGAGAATCTCAACCTCAGAAAGGAAGGACGCAGGGTTATACCTGAGGAGGGGAAGAAATGGGAAAATAGAGACAGTGGGGCCTGAGAAAGGAGAGCAAAGAAAGGGGAAGGGGGGAAGTGGTAACAGTAAGACAACAATGTGCAAAGGGATGTGGGGAAGGAGGCCAAAATGAACTTAATGAAAGGTGTTGCGTGTGCTCAATGAAGAAGAGGACAAGAGAGTTTAAAGGTGGTATCAATGAGCAGGTATGGGCAAAGGATGAGGATGGGTCTCAACAAGAGGGACTGGAGAAGGAGGGTGCTAGGTTATAGCACTCTGGGGCACTACCCTGCATGAGGGGCACTCTATAAATGCAAGTTGTTTTTATAGGGAGATGATGAATTCCCATCCTGTATCTACTGAATCCTTGGTTCTGCCCCCACCCCCCTCCACCCACTCCTCACCCCACTGTCTGACTCTAGCCGCTATTCTCTAGCTCTTCCTCAAATTGTCTCAATGTGTGTCAACAAAAGGCGGAAATGATGAATTAAAAGTCAAATTTTGTAGTGAACACACCTTAAAAAACTAGTTCCCAGGTAAGCATGTGTGAACTTGAATTCACCACGCAGAAATGTCATCAATCATGACGTTATTTCTTTATGCTCACCCTGGAAGACTAGACGTAGAGAGGGTGTGGACCACGCAATTTTTGCAGCTGCTCATTCCAGGCTGAGGTTATCAGACAACAGTATTATATCTGAAGTCAGCATTTGACACGATTGATACCAACCATGATGTAAAAAAACTTTGATGCATTTCAAGCAAAACTTGTAAAGCAACACCAGAGAGGACAGTAATTATTTGTAACCTTGGCCCGTAAGGGCATTTTGTCGTAAAATTTAAGATTGGATAAAATAGTGTGTTAGTTTGGAAGCTGTTTTCCGTGGTTCTTTACACAAGTCTGAGTTTAAGAATTTTTACAATGTTGTACCATCGTGGCTCAGTTGGTAGCGCTCTCGCCTCCAGATCAAAAGCATGTGGCTTGAAGCCCCAACTTGGGACTATGACTATAGTCCAGTGTAATGCAGGTTAAGCACTGTATTGTCGGAGGTGCCATCCGATGGATGAGATATTAAATAGAGATTCCATCTGCCTGTTTAGATGGATTTTAAACGATCATTTATTACTTATTTATACCCTGAACCTCGTAGATGAAATGTAACAATGTGATCTAAGATGTGTGATTCAGAAGAGGATTTGCAAAAAGTGAACCCTCTCATGACGACTTTCAAATGAGGATCTTCCTGTTCAAATGAGGATCTCAGGTTCCATTGCACAAAGCTGCCTATCATCTTTCTCTAGTGTCCATTACTCAGCTGTAACTTGATCTCAACTTCACTCCTGACCTAAAGTCTGCACCCAACTGCACTTCCACCTTAAGGTGTGCTGAAAGAGTGGGAATTTCTTTTGCAAAATTCAAATCCATTCCTGTGCAAACACAGCAAAAAATAAATTTGCCATGACAATTTCTTAATCCTTGTAGCTAATCTCCCAGTGAACACTACAGGGTGTGAAGAAAACTGCTTGCTTCAAGTGACTGAAATTTCTCAATGGTTTACAGAGAAAATAGATTACAAGGCAGGAACATAACCGTAGGGTTAAGACTGCAATGCTTAAAGCTTATGTAATTTAACAGATTATTTAAGAGTCCACAGACTTGTAATAATAATCCTTGCATTTGATATAGCGCCTTATCACATCTTCGAGACAAATCAGGGTCCTCTCACTTGCGAGTTGAGTGTTCTAACCATTAAGCTATAGACTCCACTCTTTGGTATTATGCGCGAATCTGTACCTATTCACACAGTTCCTACTTTCAGTCAGCTTTCATTCAAATATGTTGTGAAATTCACACAATAGCTGCAACGCTCCCTGGGCTAGGTGCAGTGTCGCCCACACAAAACCATTGGCATTTGTGATGCTGGGTTTTAATGCTGGTTTGTGGAGAAATATCTAGCAAGCGACTCCCAGTAAATCCTGGGATATGTCACTGAGCAGACTGAGTGAACTTCACCAGTCCCAATGATGACAAATAACAGCAAGTGGCCTTAAGGCAGTCCCACAAATCTCTGAACATAGACAGCGACTGTTTTAATTGCTCCATAATTCGCCGTCTCCTGACAACAAGAACAACAGCCACAACTTGCATTTATACAGCACCCTTCCCTCAGGGCAGTTCCTCTGAGCGCTTTGTGATGCATATAACTTCAGGGCTTTGCATTGTAAACTGGAGAAAGATGATGTAAACGTGTTTTAACTCTTATTTTAGCTACCGGTGAGGGAGTCGCCAGAACCAAAGGCAACAGCTTTCCCTTTGTTGCACTGCAGTCACTATTCAGGTTCACAAAACCCCCTGAAAATTATCTCCTGTTTAGCAGGCTGAAAAGGTGCAGCTCTGGAGCCAGAATTTCTGGAATCGATTTACAACTCAGGAGGGAAGGGTGTGTGAAATTTCCAACAGGGAACACCAGCACTCATTTCACAATCAAACAGGCTACAGAATAATGAGAGGTTTGTATACTCACCCAGCGAAAAGATTAGGGAAACTGCCAGCAGGGTCCAGAGCTTGAAAGGTGCCTCTTTGAACCAGCATCGCTTCATTGCTGCCATGAGCCTGAGCAGCACTTAACTCTGAAAAGCACAATGTTAATACAAAAAGGAAACTAGGAAGTGTGCGGTGAACTTAACACACCACAGTCTTTCAGTAGAAGTAGTCAGAAACATTAACCCACTCAAGGTCAGAGACAACAGATTTCCTCTTCTAAGTTCAGAGCTCCATTCAATCACGTTCCTGATGTTTGGAGAAATCTGCCAGAAGCCCGGACAAGGACTCTTTCATAAGGCACAGTGTGGCTCAGCAGAATAAGACTCTGAGCCGTTCTCAATCACTGAAGCCTAAAACTTGACTGAAGTCAAACTTCCTTTAGGGTGTGAATGGATTGTCAGGCTGTACTCCTCACCTAAGTGGGAGTTTTTATGTAAATAGGGTCAGGGTTTCACAGCAGCTGCATGTAAACTTGGCACCTGTTCAAAAAAAATTATTGAAGTCTCATATAAATGTATCACAATTGAGGAGTGGCTGTGAGAGAAGCAAGCATAGCTGTTTGTGAAATACAATGAATGAGAGACAAAATACGTAGGAGAGAGGGGTGTGTGTGTGAAAGAGAGAGACAGCGGCAGAAAAAAGGGGAGCAACAACAGTTTGCATTTATATAGTGCCCTTCACACGAGGTAAAGGCCAGTTGCCCAGTAAAGGCCAGATGGCAGTAGCCTCTCCTGCACAAACCGCTCAGGGGGCACCCACTGGGTAGCCCACGAGCGCACCCAAAACTATGACTAAAATAAACGTGAGGGTAACCATATAAATGTACAGAAGAACGCTCGACATGTAAACAAGGAGCGTTCCGAAAATGTATGAACGGTAAACATGTGCATGTACGGTACACATTGGGGCACTTTCCGAAAGCGGCAAGTGCGCTTAGCAGGGAGTGTGCGGGGGCGCGCGTGGATGTAGTGTGTCCCAAAAAACCTGTGCACAACCTGTGTGTGGTGAAACGTAATGTAAACAACTGAATGGTTTTGTATCAGGAGAAAAGGAAAATGTAATAGAAAATGTTGTACGTTGTGTTTGTTTGGGGTTTCCGTTGTACCAAATAATATATTTATCAATAAATATATATTTACAAGAAAAAAAGCGTCATCGAGCGCTTCACAGTGGCGGAGTCTAACAGCGAGCGAGAGGGAGGGGGGAGGTGACCGTAAGTCCAATCAAAAAGNAAAACTTATGACAGAGGTAAAAAATGAGAGCGAGAGAACATTTGTGAAAGACATATTCACTACCTCACTTACTCTCTCCTCTCTGTCTCTCTCTCACTCAATGCAACGCTAACTGGGGAACATTTGTTTCAGCGACTATGTCAGGTGAAATTTCACAGTGATTTCAGCGAGATACAATGTAGTTCAGTCAATTTCTGCCCACCCCCATCCAGAGCTTATGGATGAGCTAACTCCTCTGAGTGCTATAGATGGGACCCAGAGAAGCACGGAAAATAAGCAGCGACAAACATTTTAAACATATTAGCTTTCAAGCTTATTTTAAATTGTTTTCAAATGTTCAGTGACAATAAAGACCGACAATGACAGTGCACTGTCGGGGTTACACAATCTAATAGAAGAAACTAATATGGTAGCAGTATATTCTGTTTTGTCACAAATCCGAGTCCCTGGACCCACTCCAGATATTTATTTCTCAGTTCGTATTAGTGCACAGTGCAGCCCCAATTTTTGGGGGACAGTCAGGTGTCTGGCACATGCAGAATCACCGTTCTTAAGAGAATTCAAACGAAGCTGATATTTCCATGCATCCCACCTACACGTGGAAATCCCAGAGATAGATTGTTGGAAGGGAATGCGCACTCTCTCCCTGGAGGAACGCATCCTGCTTATCTAATTCCGGAAAGTATTAGGTGCAGGTTAGCAAGAGTCAAGGCTTGGGGACCCCAGAGTGTGTGTTAGGGTCCTCTTGGAGTCTAACCGGCTAAAACTGCAAAGCTTGCCATTGATATCACACCCTGGCAAGTTTTTCTGCTGCTTGTCCAGCTAGGACCACCGTATCCATTACGGCTTTGGCTTGCAGGATTAACAGGAGCTGAGTGGAATGAACCTGCCCCCAGGGATTGATTTGTGTTCTTGCTACCTCAAGACTGTACACAATCACCAACCTCTGGATTGAGTTCGCAGTCAACAATCTCTGGTTCTCTTCATCAGTTACAGATATACAGAGAAAGCCATTATTTGATTTTGTAGAAAAGTTCCTTTACTTTGATAGAATTAAAAAAAAAGACAGCACTGAAGGATATTTATATACATTTGCTGTAAATCCGGATATAAATTAGAAGAATTTATAAATGATGTATAGTGCTTTGTCTCCAGCCATTAGTTCCAACCGCAATGGTTGCAAATCTCGCTGACTCTTTTAGGCAGATGCTATACATTAATCCATCTCCCAGGCATCAAGTTATACAAACATTCTCTCTGAATCAATAAAGCTGGCTTCCGCTTTGCTACCCATTGAATGATGCATTTCAATTAAGGTGGAGATTTCACCCAACACTTTTACCCCTTTGTCTTAACCATTTTTTGATGATTGCAATTAATTGTAAAATTCCATCCTTGGATAGGTTATCAGGGCTTGTTCCTGATTGTGGACCTCCTTTAGTGGGCATCTGCGCAGTAAATGAGGAAAGAGCAACCTGACACAGTGACAATTGATTGTGATAAATGTTTCTTTATATTAAAAAATAATGAAAGATTGCGCATAGGATAAATATATAAAACTCTGTGTAAAGCACTGAAATGCGCTCTCTCAGTGTAAATTGTATTTTTTGTAGTGTCAGGAATTTCTTTAAGCAGAGGGTGATGAGAATGTGGAGTTCTCTGAAGGAGAAAGAAACACTTGGATATAGAAGAGGGGATTAGGAGGGATCAAGGTTCATGTGGGGTATAAATCCTGGCAGGCACTACTTAGGCTAAATGGACCATTTCTGTGTTGTAATGTTTTATGTAATCCTCCATCATCAATTGCATTACCAGCCAACATCGCCAAAGGTGCTATGTGTTACATCAGCCAGACTTTCAGCCAAAGGTATCCCTACTTGGGACAAGTTGGATAACTCCAGTATATTTGGATCACTCCAGTGTACTTGGGAAACTCCAGTGTACTTGGGTGCTGTGTTTCTCTTTAACTCCCAAATTGTTTTGTAGGATTTTATATCTTATGTTCCTGTCACCCTGTTGGAGGTTATATTCCAAGATGATGCTTCAAATTCATAACATTTCCAGTGGTGGAACACAACTTCTAATCATTGATTCAGCTACTGGCTGGCACTATAAACAACATATTATTGCATTTAAGTGACATAAATTGTATTTTAAGACTGACAAGATAATATTTAAAAACGAAAGCAGACAATAACTCAGTTTTCAATACAAACATGACTGTAGAGAAAAGGCTTACTGCTGGTTGCTAAGAATTTATTTACTGTAACATGTAATTTTCACAGAGTCAGCCACAGAATCGGAGCTCTATAACAGTAAATATATATTTTATAAGGTTATAGGGATAGATTGCACCTATGTTATGATACAGAAACAGTAATAAATTTGATTTAAGATTCTCAAGACATTTCCAACTCCACTTACCTTTTCAGAGAAACTCTGACATGAGCTAAGTGAGCTGTCAACATATATCACACAGGAAGAGCAGCAGGATGCAGCACAAGATTTCCAAGGACTCTTAAGAGGTCATTCTGGGGAGTACCATCATGAGGTGAATAGTGGGTGCAGAGATGAACACAGTATTCTCATCTCCTTCTGTGTAGTCAAGAGGCTGTTCGTCACAATCAACTGGCCAGATTCTTGAGACACCCCAGCAGAATTGGAATCTGTTACGACCCTAATTTGGTGAGAAATTGCATCTGAGTCTCATTTTTTTCTATTTATGTAGAGTTTCTGAATTAGGTGATCCCAACTATGCAATTGGCCTGAGCGCATATTGGTTAGAGAGTTGAAAATGAGCCAGGAGAGCATGTTTGAATGGTATCTCGAGACTGCTGCTGAAAAGTAGATGTGTGATGCCTGAAATTTATTAGCCTTTAGATCATTGTCTTAAAATTTCTTTGAGAACCATGGAAGACCAACTTCCAAATCAAGAGTCAATTTGAGACTTTTCCAAATTGCACAATCTTAAATGTTACGACATCGATCTTAAGGGTAGGATCATGAGAAATGCCAGAGCTCAGATGAGGATTGGTTTTGACTCTGAGGCTCTCCATGGCCAAACAGACTCCCCAAACTCACAGGTGAAAAGTGGTCACATTGGCAAAGTATAAACAGGTGACTAGCACCCAAGAAAGCAGAAGGAGAAACGACTCAAGCTCAGAATTGCCGAAGCACATAATATTTAGAGTTTTGCATCAGTTTTGAATATTCAGTCACTGTTATCCTATTAATCATCACCAACTTGCCTGCTGCTTCAATAAACTCCTCAGATGCAAAACGTAAATTATGACACATTCATCAATTGTTTTGCAAAAAGTAACCCTGAGTGGCTGTTTTCATTTGCATTCAGATCACTATATTTCTAGGCAATTAGTTGTATAGCAATAGATCTGTAGGATTGTTTGTGATGCAAATGACATGTATCCAATTCAGCCTGATATCTATTGAGTTGTTAGATCAGAGTCCTGGTACAGTGAGTGACCTGTCTAGTAAGTACTGAGATGATAATTTATTATTCACTTTCCACATAGCAAAAGATCTGGTAATCAATATACACCACCCAACAACAGCATAGTTACTTCTATACAGCCTTACACTATTCACCATCTAATCTCATTGGGACTATCTCCTTGTCCTCAGGTGAATGTTAAAGATGTCACGGCACTATTCAAAAACAGAAGGGACTTTCTCTAGGTGTTTGACCAATAATCCTCCACATAAATTTATCATTCACATCATGGGTGTTTTGCGGAACTATTATACTTCCCAATAATTACCATGAAGTGCTTTCAGACTTCCAGCACGAAAGAGCTATAAAAAATGCAAGTTCTTTTTTTCCAGATCACCATTTGTTGAGGCAATTCTTCTCGATACAGAACTACTTTTAAAAGGAAATATTTATGACTGAATACTATCAGTAGACGTGAACGAGGAGGCATGCGTTTATTGTTGGTTTAGTACATCTGGATGTACAGTATTTGGAAACAGGAAAAGCACTTATCAAATTCGGTCTGCCTGTCATCCCAACAGGTTGAATTCAAGATCCTCACTCTCAGCTATTCATCCCTTTACTTCCAAGCATCTCCCTCTTTCCTGTGGAGTCCTGTAGCTTAGTGGTAAGAGCGCTCGCCTCTCAAGCAAGCGGAGCTGGGTTCAATTCCCAGGCAGGGAGAAAGTTGGACAAGTTTCCTTACACCACACGCCTCTGTTTACCTAGGAATCAGTAGGAACCTGGTTGTTACTCGATTGGCGGATTGTTTTTCCGGGGGTAATAATTCATTTTAAAAAATTTTGTTCACTCAATACACGTCGTTTGTGGGACACTGCTGTGCATAATTGGCTGCCACTTTTCGCCCATAAAATTTACAGTATATTCTGTGAAGCGCTTTGAGACATCTCAAAGACAAGATATGGCCCTTTATCAAATGCAAGGATTATTATTATTATTTCTGTGACCTTCTCCTAGCACATTCTCTGCCGCCTCTTCTCGGGTCTGTTGTTCACCTCTCACACTTTCTGTATCACAATCGATGGCCAAGCCTTCAACAGCTAAGGCCCTTAACCGTTGGAATTTCCTCCTTCTATCCCTCTATCTTGCCCAACCTCTGTCTAACTTTAAATTCCACCTAAAAAAAACTACATCTTCGATCGAGCCTACAGTCGCCTCACCTCTTCCCTTCCTGGGTTGCTCAGTGCCCAACTTCATCTCTGTGAAGCACTCCGTGATGTTATCCTACCTGAAGGGTGCTCTATCATCGCCAAGTTGTATTTGTAGTTGTGGTAATCTTCCTGTAAGATACATAAAGGAAATGAACCTGCAGAGCAAAGTTCCTTCATTCTTAATTCTATGTTTTTGTAATGTTTGGTGAAAAAATCTCCTAAAGTGAAGTGTGTTTGTCAACACTTAACGCTTAAAAGAAAACGTCAAATGTGAATGAAATCTTTTGCTGACCTATTTGTGTATTTTATGCGAGAGTTGTCCCATTTCAGCAGTTGTACCGGGTTTGTCTACAAATCCACAGTCACTACGTGTTACAATCACCTGTGAAGCACTTTTAAATGTCTTAACTGTGTGATCAAATGCAAGGATTACCATTGAGGAATCGCATTTAAATCACTGCCTTTTAGACTCAGTTGCTATCAGACACAGGAAAGGAGATGAGGGCTCTGCAAAGGTCAAAAAATAAAGGCCTGAAAGAAACTCATTTAAAAGTGTAACTGAAACCCTTTCCAAGGAATGATGAAAGTTACCTTCTCAGTTTAATTATGTTCCACAGTATATACTTAGCAGTCAATCACTTGTGAAGCACTACATAATGTTTTGACATGATAAGTTCTTTCTTTGAATGTTTGAAGGATTGACTTCTAGCACTTTTGCAGGTTGCCAACTTATTTTCAGTTTAAAACCAAGGAAGTTATAGATAGCGTGATGTCCCAAGTGTAAAATAACAATGGTTGTTACGGTTAAACATATTTCAAAACTTTATGCTTACAAATGTAAGGAGATCCTGAGCTGCAAAAGACGGTTATAATAAGGTCAACTGCTTCAACAGAAGGCCACCTAACTTCCCTTTTTGTGTTGCCGAGTTCATGGAACAGTTTGCTACAAACTGCTTCAGCTGCAGACATTTCTGCCCAATACCACATTGCATATATACTTAGTATACCACATTTGAATACAGTTCTGCACATTGAGGCTTTTTGTAGGAAACAAACTAAAAATAAACATTCATAATAATAAAAATAATAATGCTTGAATTTGATACAGTGCTTTATCACGTCTTCGTAACATTTCAAAGCACTTCACAGAATATACTATAAAGTGAATTGACTATATATTGTGTGGGCGAAATGCATGGGATTGAAAATGCACTAAATAATTAGACTTGCCTCAAACCTCCATCCAAACAGGCTCCTCATTACACAGAGCAAGCAACTCTGAAAACAAGGTCGAAAATAAAAGCAGGCAACATGCGGACCGCAGCACTCTGAACATGTTTCAAAAGAAACATCTATTTGAGTGATGCCTCTGTAGAACACAAGCTGGCTTTCATACGAAGTGAAGACAGCAGTCTTACTGGATAGACTGTGTAGCAGGACTGGCACTGTGATACCTAGGTAACAACTGTGACCGCTGAAAACTGGGGACAGTTGGTGTATTAATTATAGACTGGTCTGTAGTTGTGAAACCTCCCACTAGCGCCTCTCGCCATAATGGTTGAGTTCAAAGCTAGCCACAACACACGCCAGAACGTTAGCTAGATAAACCTGTTTATTTTGTTGCGTTAGACTGGTATTTCACTAACTGACACTTGGACATCCTCCTTGGGCCAGTAAGTAGTCCAGTGCACAAATTGGCAAGTTTTAAGATCAGTCAATGTGCCTTAGTCCTGTAGGCAATCAGAATGGCGGGAAGGGAAGGGGTGGTGGAAGGAGTTCTGCAAAACCGTTAATAATTAAGACTTTTCACTTTTTCAACAAACTTTCAATTAACATCAGGTCACAATTTGGTCTCCGCCATGTTGGATAGTGCTGAGTCAGCAGCTTGTTTACAACAGGAATTTTTTGGCTTGCTTGTTTCATTTTTCCCACGCTTGAAAGCCAGCAGTCCTATGTTGAACCTGGTAATCCTGCTTTTGTGCCCGCAATTACACCTCATGCGCATTGCATTGATTTTCCCTTCCATTGTTGGTCGAATTCCACGTGTTAATTGAGATTTCCAATAAGCACTGGGAGCGTGCAGAAATTTATGAATTTCCCGGCTCCCATGTATAGAGTGTCTGTCCTGGTGATTGACCATTTACTATCTCGACAGGCCAGTCTGGCACACAATATCATGTTTTCTCTACCCGTGCCATAGCACAGCAGTGGTATAATTTATTATAGCTGCTCGAGGTACACTCCTCCTTCAGTGTTCTATGGGTTCTGTTTTTAATATGCATTTCCGCTCTTTAATGAGAACACCTGGTTTCCAGGACCATTTATTGATGGAATGTTTCACAAGTCACAGAATGGCTTTATTCTCAAAAAGTTGTTAATAATAATACTCCTTGCATTTGATATAGCGCCTTATCACGTGTTCGAGACGTCTCAAAGCGCTTCACAGAATATACTGTAAAGCGAGTTGACTATATTTTGTGGGCAAAATTTGATGATAATATTGCCTCATTTCTGTGCTGCCATCTCTCTCCACTGTTTCCAGAGTGTCTCACTCCTGCAGCTTTACTGTTCTCTCTCTACTGTTTATGAAGCTGGGGAGTGAAAAATGCACCAGAGTGAAAAATTCAATGGTTCATGATGGATTCAATGTGATAATTATGGACTATTCACATATTGGTCTTGGTCTTTGTAGGAACTTGCAAATACTGAGAGTGCCGTGCAGGCACTGTGATGGCTTTCTGTAATGGCGGAGTCCTAATTGCAGACAAACTATCTGAGAAGCACTGAATAGAGCTCACTTTTCTATAGAAGCAGAAGAAGAATAAAGCAGACATGAACCTGTTTTCAGGTGGATATTACAGATACTTTGACACAACTGAAAAAGCGAAGGGAATTTCTCCCAGTGTCCTAGCTGACAATCCCCTAGATCAATTGGTCATTCACCTCATGGGAGAGTTTACTGGTGCAAAAAAGCAGCCAATGCACTTAATAGGAATCAACTGTGAAACGATTTGAGTTGTTTCAATGTGGTAAGTCTCTATGAAAATGGAAGTTCTTTCTTCTTTTTCATCCAATGCCACTTTTTTATTATAACAACTGATGCTCAAATTGAGGCACGAAACCTGAGGCCTTGCCACATTCCCAGCCTCTGACACTTTTCCGCTTGTCTCCAGACTCCTGGAGGAAAATTGTGGCAAATGATGTACAATGCGTGAGCAGACATCTAGACATCAGCATGTAAGTGTCAGGCGACATGAGACTTCTGCGCACTCGCAAACCACAAGTGAGAAATGTTGGGATCTTGACTGGTCTCCCAGATAATTTTGCAGCAGGTCCTTTGTTTTAGAGCTGCTGCCGTTGCCAGGGTATCAGAAGTGGCAAAAATAAATGTCTAATGGATTTTTGCACATCCACCGATCCCTGATATTGTGACAATCCTTACATGATGTGAGGTTTTCACCTGTGTATGGAATGTCACCGGGCCAGTCAGTCCTGTGCCAATATTCCTCTTTAATAGCATCTTGAGACATCCTTCCGATGTAAAAGGCACTTAACAATTATAATTTTGTAACTTTTGTAATAGATTGGGATTTCTTATCAGCAAAGGCAGCGGGAGCTCTGACTCCAAGTGGGGATTTCGAAAATTCAGGAATGTGTTGCCTCCCGATACAAAGTAATAATCTAACATGTTGCTATGAGCTGGTTTTGTACACATTCCATCACACAGTGAAGAAACCACAAAACCTGAGGCAGCTGCAAAGTTGTACAGTCATAGGATTAGGCATGGGTTGGTCTTGGTTGGGTAGTACGGTGAGTGATTCAGAATGTGGCGGATGATGGAGAAGAAACAAAACTCTTTGTAAAAGACTTCTCCGAAGATGACTCAACTGGTACAACCCATTGCAATACATGCCTCTAGGGTTGGTGTTTGTACAGGTAGTTTCAGAACCCTTTGTTGAGGGGAGGAGGTAAAATCATCAGTGTCCCTAGTTCTTATTGCCATCCAATGACCATTAATCACGTCTCAAAGACGTGATAAGGTGTTGTATCAAATGCAAGGATTATTATTATTAATGTCAATCAAGTTTTAATTTGGGGGCAGAGTTCAGCAATTTTAAAAAAGGAACCAGCTTACAAATGAAACTGAATTAAAGAATTTTCCACAAGTCAGTCTTAAATTTTAAGACAAAATGGTCGTGCAGCCTAAGGCTAGGGAATTTCCACACTCTGGAGAGAGCTGAAGAATGATTCTTTACACTACAATGAGCTTCATACCACGGAGCTGAGAACAGCTCACATACAATGAAATCTCACTAACATTATTGTCACTAGGTCTCTCTCCTTCCTTTGTCATGTAAAGCCAGTTCTCTCTCCTTCCTCTGTCAGCATCTAATTGACTACTATAACAATTCTGCGCTCAAACATTTAAAAGCAGATTGCTTATTAAATTGTTTGTGGTCAAATGTCATTGAAAAGCATAAAAAGAGTTTAAAAAAAGGGGAAGATACACAACAGAAACTTCTCTGATTTATCTCTTGCTTACCTTTTGTGAGACATGTTGTGGAAAATGAAATATTAGTTTGTTTTTTAGTCAAGTAAAGAGCTCCAGGCAATTGAAGATGAGATATTATACACCAGTTGAGGTTCGACTCCACCCTGTATGGTTTTCTTCAAGCTCATGAGTGCCACCTACTGCACAACGCAGAGCTTCCATTCCCTATACTCTTGTCTTTGAGAGCAAATTGGCTAATAATAATAATAATTCTTTGCAATTGAAATAGCGCCTTATCACATCTTCAAAGCGCTTCACAGAATGTACTGTAAAGAGAATTGACTGTACATTTTTGTGGGTGAAATATGGCAGCCAATTGCACAGCAGTGGTCTCACAAACAGTCGTGGATTGAGTGACCAAATTATTATTATTTTATTTATTTATTTTTTTGAAGGGATTATTATCCCAGGAAAAGTGATCCGCTAATCGACCAACAACCGGGTTTCTATCTACTGCTAGGTAAATGGAGGTGTGTGAAGTAAGGAAGCTTGCCCAACATTTTGCCCTGCCTGGGAATTTAACCCAGGTCCTCTCGCTTACAAGAGGAGTGCTCCAGTCATTAAGCTATAGGATTCCATACCATATTTTAAGAAGATACAGCACAAACCAAAAAAAAAACGACAATTTGACCCGTCAAACTCTCTCTTTCCACAGGGCATGCAAAACCCACCTTATAATGGACCAAAAAGTTGTGATATCTACCCTATTATCTAAAAAAAAGTATCATAATTTGTTCAAGACTTGTTAGACATTGTAATGGTATCTCAACTTTTTGGTCATCCTGTACATATATTAAACCCAGTATCCATCTTTTAATGCCTTTTAATGGAAAAAAAATCCACCTTTTATCTCTGAAAATTATTATTCAGAAAGAGGTTATTCATAAATCATTATTCAGAACTCTACAGCTCATTTTCTCTCCCTCACCAGACTCTGCAAACCAATCATCTCCGCTCTTGTCCAATTTCACTGGTTCCCCATTCCTCAGAGAATTGAGTACAAAACCCTCGTTCTCACCGTCAAGGCCCTACATGGTCTTGCTCCCCCCTACCTCTCCAATCTCATAACCCCATATCAGCCTGTTTGCTCCCTCCGCTCAGCAGACACCGGCTTGCTTCAGGTCCCCCGCACTTCCCAGTCCACCATTGGTGGTCAGGCATTCAGCATCTCTTCCCCCACACTCTGGAACTCTATCCCGCAATCCCTCCGCCTCACTACCTCTCCTGCCTCTTTCAAGCCCCATCTAAAGGCCTTCCTTTTCAACCGTACTTTCAGACACCCTTCCACCTCCACCCCTCCTGACCCTAACTCCCAACTCGGGTCCAAAAACCACTGATTGTCCAGTGCCCTGGGACATCTTTCCAACGTGAAGGGTGCTATACAAGTGTAATTTATTGTTGCTGTTGAAACTCCATCCAAATTCTCTCCATCACACCCCCACCTTTAACACCCACCTTAAGAACTTCCTTTTCAACCACACATTCAGTCATCTCCTCACCCAAATCCTCAGCTTCGCCACTCCTCAGCTCGGGTTCCAAGTCAGATATGTGAAGCACTTTGAGCCATTTATCCCGACCCGACATGGCCCCTTCTCAATCCACTCCTACTTTCAAAGATTTTAAGAGCACACTTATAAAAACTCGATCATTTGGATGTGTTATGCAGTTGCATCCAATCACAACAACATATCATTTCACATTTACACCAAAATATTTTACATCTCATTCACAAATTTAGAATTGTGCATTATTTCGATATTATTTTTGTGAAATTCACAGGATTAAGTTCAAATATGACCTTAAAGCATATGATCAGCCTTCAGTCTCAAAGCTATATCTTTCACAACATCTCTCTGTCATCATCAAGCTGGACTTTCATATCCATAATTATAAGAGGTTCCATGCTTCCACTTACAGTGTCGGAATGATAACTCAAACCCAAGTCAAAGAATTCAGTCTTCACTGAAGTACGTAATTCAAAAATGCTCAGTCCACGGAGTGCTGTTAATATAAACAGATATCCATCCTGCTTTTATAACACTGCTCCTCTCTGTCTCCTTCAAAAACACGAAGCCTTGCTGCAGGGAATAATCTGGATTCCATTCAAATTAGTTACAATTGAAATCCTTTTCTACGTCTTGCAGCATTACTGAGATTCAAACAGTCTGTACAAGGACACCAATGCCACAGTACTGACCACCCCACAAAACACAGGCTTTTTAAAAGGCATAATATACAGAGTCAAAATGACATCAGTTATGAAGAATGCAGCAACAAGCATCTCAAAGAAATGTGAAAAACTGAGCAACTCACCAGTGTGGGACTAAACAGTTAGCTACTCTTGTTGCAAAGAGAGATAATCACTATCCTGTTTACTGGGCACATTTTCATTGTCACTAATTTTAAATGCAACAGTAATTATTACTACTATTTTTAGGCACACTATTGTTTGAGCGTGTCTCAGAATAGTAATAATAATCCTTACATATGGTACAGCGCTTTTCACGTCAGGACATTTTAAGGATATACTGTAAAGTGCAGTAACTGTGCATTTTGCGTGTTTGAATGAAAACAGGAAAATAACACGTTGGGACCAATTCTTGAATTGGCGTTACATTAATACCATTTGACAGATGTGGTAAATAAAATGGGAAAATCTGGAGGAATCATTAATCCATGGGATTAAAGACTCCTGATTATCCCCAATGGTTCTGTTTCCGCTCATTGTCGGAGGGACAGAGACTGCACCAGTCAGTTAAGATCAAGGTCTTGTTCAGCTCCATGTTCCGCTTACTATTTTCCTTGCTTCCACTGGTGTCAATTTGTGGCGGGATATAGCGCCGGCTTCTGGTGATCATCCTGAAGTGAACAGGCTGTGAATGGAGAAAACCTTCATTGTGGAGACAATCGCTTTCACTTGTCCTCAAGACAATGGGCGACAGCAGCAAATGCATTACCTATCCGATGGCAACGGACCTAAGCTTCAGCGACAAAGAAGATGCTGTGGATCCTCAGGAGCCAAAAGAGAGAGAAAGCAAAAAGCTTTTCTGCTCTCTGATTTTGCACTCTCTATTTGTGATTCATGCTGGGGTATTGTTTCACAGGTGTCGCTCACCCTCTGTTACTTTGGCCAAGTGACTTATTCCTTTGCTTTTTCTTTTCTCCTTTTCTTTCTTTTCCTTCATCAGTTGTCTTTCTCTCCCTCTCTCTCTTTCTCTCTCACTTCACCAGTTCATATTCTCTTCGCTCTCTCTCTCTTCATTGTTCATTTTTTCTCTTTCTCTCTCTCTCTCTCTCTCTCTCTTTCCCTCCACCAGTTCATTGTTTCCTATCTTTTGGTTCTATGTTACTCAACCAGACTATCACCATTCCATTTACATATTTCCGAGAATAGACAACCATCACTAGTTTTTTCTCTCGGGGAGCAAGTAGTTCTTGCAGCCTGGCTATAGAGAAATCCTCTCATTATACTTTCTTTCCTTCATCACTTCACAGTTCAAAGAAGATACATTTAATAATAATAATAATAATCCTTGCATTTGATATACCGCTTTTCACGTCGGGAGGACATCCCAAAGCGCTTCACAGAACACACTGTAAAGTGAATTGACTGTATATTTGTGGGCGAACGCGGCAGCCAATTGCGCACAGTCGTAGATTGATAAACGATAAACAGTCGTAGATTGAAAATGACCAATTTATTATTGTTTTGTTTTTTTGGAGGCATTATTATTAGGCGTGTGGAGTAAGGAAACTTGCCCAAGGTTTCGCCCTCTGCCTGGAATTGAACTCAGGTCTCTCACTTGCAAAGCGAGTGCTCTAACCACTAGACATTTCAGACATATCTCCTTTGTGCTTCCTTTTCAAAAATTCCTATTAAGATTTGTTCTTCCCCCATTGATTTCTCATACTGTTGAAATTGTGGCACATTAACATTTCTCTTTGGGATGCTCAGAGCAATCTATAATGTGCACTGAATATGTGTACTGTGCAGTTTGTGTATAGATAATCATGGAACTGAATACTGATCTGATTCTGTCAAATCCATTTTACTTAAATGACATCAATATGCAAAAATCTCAAGTCTTTATTAGAAATCCAGGTTAATTACAGTCTTAGACAACTCTTAGACTGCGGGGGTTGATAACATTAGGCAGAACCTCAGCATGGAACAGCACAGAAGAGAGAATGGGCATGCTCTCTGGAATTCGCATCCTGCATAGTCTAAAGATAGTTTTACTGTCCAGAACCAGACTGTGGTTTGCCATAGGGAAACACAGCTCCAACTAATGCCTTTAAGTACATTATGAACCTTAGGAGTAAAAAATGCAATATGTATTCTGATAATTATCCGTACCCCCTTGAGGAAACTATAGCTTCAATGTGTGGGAGCAGTAAAATGGACTTCTACCAATGGGAGTCTCATCTGTATCTGCTGTTCATATAATGGTAATAATATAATATAATAATACCTGCTTTCAATATAGTACCTTATCAAGTCATTGAGATGTCCCAAAACACGTCACAATATATAATATATATGTGAATTTCAAATATGCAACATATATATGAAATATATAACATATAAAATATGTAATATATATAATACATAAAACGGTTCACAAGTTTTTACTGTGAGGTGTACTGACTGTCTATTTGCAGGCGAATGCGGCATCCAATTTTGTGCACAGCGTGGCCATGAAGTGAATAATTGATTTTAGCTTAATTTTTTTTAACTAGTACATTGGAAGAAACTCACTTCTCCTTTCGAATAGGATCTTTGATGTTCACCTAAACAGGCAGACAGGACCCCGGTTTTATATCTCATCCGAAGGCTGGAACCTCCAGCAATGCCACACTCCCCCAGCACTGCACTGGAAGTCATTTTTGACTGTGAGTTCAAATAATAATAATCCTTGAATTTGATATAGCGCCTTATCACGTTGTTGAGACATCTCAAAGCGCTTCACAGAATGTACTGTAAAGTGAATTGACTGAATATTTTATGGGAAAAACAAAGTCCCAACCCAGGACTTGAATCCACAATCTTCAGACTCGGAGTGCTACAGACTGAATCAGGCTGATACATTGGATTCACTGAGTTATTTGCCACCTTAATTCGGCAATTTGTTGATCCATTTAGAGGTATTTAATCAAGACAACCCAATGGACTCTTCATTCCATGCCAACAGATATCTTTTACAAGCCCACCAACTCCCACAGTTACCTTGACTATACCTTCTCCCACCCCATCTCCTGTAAAGACTCCATTCCCTTTTCCCAGTTCCTCCGCCTCCTCCGCATCTGCTCTGACGATGCCACCTTTCACGCCAGAGCAGCTGAAATGTCTTCCTTTTTCCTCAACCGAGGATTCCCATCCATGGTGGTGGACAGGGCCCTTGACTGTGTCCACCCTATTTCCTGCAACTCTGCCCTCACTCCTTCCCCCTCTTCCCAGAACTGTGATAGGGTCCCCCTGGTCCTCATTATCCACCCTACCAGCCTCAACATCCAAAGAAATAATTCTCTGCCACTTCCGGCACCTCCAGCATGATCCAACCACTAAACATATCTTTCCCTCCCCTCCCCACTCAGCATTCCGAAGGGACCGTTCCCTCCGTGACTCCCTGGTTTATTCCTCCATCACCACCAACAGTTCTTCTCCTCCCTCCGGCATCTTCCCATGCTAGCGCAGGAGATGCAATACCTGCCCTTTCACCACCTCCCATTACCACTATCCAGAACCCCAAACACAGAGTCCAAGTGATTTATGTGTACTACCACCAATGTAGTTTATTGCATTCACTGCTCACGATGTGTCTCCTCTACATTGCGGAGACAAAACACAGATTGGGTGACCGATTTGCCGAACCCCTCCATTCTGTCCACAAGCACAACCCTGAGCTTCCGGTTTCTTGCCATTTCAACTCTCCCTCCCACTCGTACTCTGACCACCCCATCCACGGTCTCCTACGCTGTTCCAATGAGCCACAGCGCAAGCTCGAGGAACAGCACCTTAGTTATCTGCTAAGGACCTTACAGCCCTCTGGTCTCAATATTGATTTCAACAATTTCAGACCATAACAGCTCACATTCCCCCTCCCCCTCTTCTGTGACCATTACCACATCATCTGGGTCCCAGGCACACCTCATCTCTCCCTGATCTGTTTGTTTTGTTGCAAGTTCTTTCCCCCCACTTTTGTTCTCCAGTATTAACACCTCTATTCCCCTGCTTTATTGCAATCCCCTACCTTGCTCTGCATCATTAACATTTAACCCATCATCCCCTGTCCTCTATCCCATTTTCTCCTTTGTCTTCCCTGCCCTACCTCCCCCCTCTCTGTTAGCCTTTAAAAGCTTCTCCCTCCCAACACGCCCCAGTTCTGACGAAGGGTCATGGACCTAAAACGTTGACTCACTTTCCTTTCTCCATAGATGCTGCTGAATGTTCTCAGCGACTTCTGTTTTTGTTTTCAGATTTCCATCATCTGCAGTAATTTGTGTTTTCTTCATTCTATGCACCTGGTAGTCACTTCACTGTTTAAATAACCATTTGAGCACACATGTTCCCTTTTTGGGGGAGTGGAAAAGGTGCTTCAGAAGAAAAGTTGGAATGTTCTGACACAGATCATTGACTTTGTTAATCCTATTTTTTGATGCCCTGTAGGCCTAGCAATTGTGCTGAAGCTGAAGGGTGCACAGAATATCACATATTGGGACTTTAGATACAATTACAGCAGAAAATTTGTATCGCACCTTTCACGTCGGGAGGACATCCAAAAGCGCTAGTTAATCAGGGATTTGGACCCGAGCTGGGGAACGGGATCATGGAGAGCAGGGAGGATAGGAGGGTGGCCGAAGGCTTGGTCGAAGAGGAGGGTTTTGAGAGGCAAGGGAGAGAGCAAGGCAAAGGCAATGTGGAATGGAGTTCCATAGGGTGGGAGCAGAAAGACTGAAGGCCCAACAGCTGATGGTGGAGCGGGCCAGGTGGGGGTCATGGAGCAGGCCAGAGCTTGCTGAGCGGAGGGAATGGACAGGTTGATATCCAGTCAGCAGGTCACAGAGGTAGGGAGGGCAGGAAGGCCGTGGAGGGCCTGGAAGGCAAGGACGAGGATTATGATGATGATGATGATGGAGTCAGGAAACCTGGTACGAGAGATCATACGTAAGATGATGTTTCAGTGCAGGACTAGGGGAAACTTCTCTTCAACCGTGCCTTCACCTCCCCTCTTGAATCTCTACCCCCTCCTCGCTCCCTCCCTTCCCTCCCCTCACCCTGACCATTTCTCCCCTGCTCGGGTCCCGACCCAACTGTCCAGCGCCTTGGGACGTCCTCCCGACGTGAAAGACGCTCTTTAAATGCAATCTTGTTGTTGTTTAGTGATGTTTCTAGTCTTGTACAAGGGATATCTTGAGAGTTGTTGTATATTGATCATCATCAACAACAATAATGAAGAAATCATCTTAATTAAAGTGTATGGAGAACAGGTGGCAAATGGGATTAAAAGATCTAACATGATTAAGAATGGCTTCCATCTGACCCCATAGCTCGGTTCCACTATTTAGGGTGATAAGGCCAAAACTTGCATTTCTAGAGTGGCTAATGCATTGCAAATAGCTTCACAGTATGTGTACTTTATGGATGTGTTTACTAACACAAGCCAGGCAATTGTAGTGTTATAGTCATCGCCCAGTCTGTGCATGCTAAAGGCACAACAGAACCCACTTTTAATTGAGACATTCTGATGTCTCCATCTGCCTGCGAGCAATGACGACAAATGTCAAAAATAAGGAGGAAATTGAAACCACCAGTAATTTGAGAAGCAGTTCTGTTACCAGCCTCAAAATAGGCAGTTATTAAATTGTAGGGAAAAAATCAAGCCAAGCTGGTTTGAAACTTAAAACGCCAAGTTCCTGAGTCAGCAGGAAGCTTTAGATTGTAAGAGGCAAAATAATTTTTGTGTGAATTTTTCTTTAAGTTCAACCAAAGGAATGATGCCAGCAAATTTTTATTTATTTTATTTTAATTGCCAGAGGGTAACGGTAATAGGGACAGTATGAGATATCCTTTCTGCTACCTTTGTGTGTGGTCCTTTCACACATGGGAGCTGTAAAGCAGTGAAGACCACTGTCCATTATATCATTACAAGCTGCAGTCACTACCATTTCCCTCCTCAACTCAAGGAAACTGACCAACTTGGGTCTATCCTCCTGAGGAAATTATCCTGTTTAGAGCTGAGCTGTGTCGTGCTTGGCAATGAAATGTCGGAATCACTCAAGCCTCTGTGGCGTTTTCGGTAGTCCATTCCTGAGCCAGTGCTGGTCCCTAGTACTCCAGGGCACTGCTTATGACAGCCAAGCCAGCTTCCTCATCGGCAGGGATTCTTCTCACTCAGCTCTAGGTAGAGTGGTCCTAGCTGGACAGGCAGCAAGAGATTTTCCAGCAAGTGCTCACAATGGCAAGCTATGCAATTTAGCTGGTTAAACCCCAAGATCACAAGATTGATAATAATAATAATAATCATTGCATTTGATATAGCGCCTGTTGCGTCTTAGAGACGTGCTTTACAGAATATACTGTAAAGTGAATTGACTGCATATTTTGTGGGTGAAACGCAGCAAGCAATTACGCCCAGCATGGGCCCACAAACAGTCGTGGATTGAGTGACAAAATTATTATTATTTTTTGGGGGGAGAGATTATTATTCCCGGAAAAGTGATCCACTAATTGACTAACAGCCGGGTTATGGATGATGAAGTAAGCTCTTCAGCCCATCTGATCTTCATCCCTCCAGAATCCTCACCCTTCTGCCCCCCCATCGCTGCATCAAGCTGCTTTTTAAATGTGTCTTGGACTCTACCATCTTTCCTGGCAACCTCTTCCAGTCTTTGATTAACCTCTGCTGCCAACCCCTGTCTAATACTCCCCAGAATTAGGTACGCAGATTTAATCAGGTTGCATTTGCTACCCTTCCTTTCAGAATGTATAATATTTTGGGATTTAAATGTTGATCTGAGAGAGTGTTTACACCATCACTTTACACACTTCAGAGATACAAAGATGCAAGTGCTGACAATTTTAGCCATCGATGTTCAGTATAAGTAACATTGAAATAATCAAACAGCTTCTCATTGGATCACTTCGAGATCCAGAGGAAAAACATAGCAGAATTAATTGAACTGTACCAGCTTTGAAACATTTTGCTGGATAAGGTGCTATAAAAATCCAACGTATTCCTTTCTCAGACTGCTCAGCATTTTAATAAAAATCTTCACATTTAATATAGTGTCTTATCACATCCTTCAAAAATGTCAAGGTCCTTCACAAGGTTACTGTGAAATGAATGCCATAGCCAATTTGTGCACTGCAATGTCCCACAAACAGTAATTAAGTGAATGATCAATTTTATCTGGGAGATTGTTAACTGAGGCCATCAGGAGAAACTCCCTGTTCCTTTCAGATAGTGCCAGCGGATCCTTAACATCTACCCAAACAGGCAGATAGGACCTTGGTTGAACACCTCAGCCGAAGGACACCACCTCTGATATTGCAGGGCCTCTCCTCAGAACTGCAATGGAATGTCAGCCTAGAATATAAGCTCAAAGTCCTGACTTAGAGCTTGAAAGCACAACTTTCTGACAAAGAGGCCCTTCTGACCCCCATCCTCCCCTTCACTCTGCTGCAACAAAACCATCTTGCATTTATACGGCACCTTTTGCGTAGAATAATGTCTCGGAGCGCTCCACAGTGGTGGGGTTGGACACTGAGCAAAGGGGAGGTGACCATAGGCGTGTTTGAAGAGGTAGGTTTTAATGTGGGATTTAAAGATAGCTAGAGAGGGGGTGAGGCAGAGGGACGGAGGCAGGGAGATCCAGAGCTTAGGGGCGTAGTGGCTGATGGCTCAGCTACCAATGGTGACACAGTGGGTCGGGGAACACAAAGTAGGCCTATATTCGTTGAGGGGAGAGGGTGGAGGGGACTGTAGAGTTGGATCAACATGAACTGCACCTAAACACCACTTTCCCTGCCTGGCAGCCTCAGAGTAGCTGTTTTTTAATTGTATTAATGTACTTGTGTTGCTTCACCAGTTCTATCTTCCAGCCTCATATATCTTTTCTGACTCACATCCGGTGTAACAGCTCTGTACGTATTCATGACATACAGATACAAGGGCATATTTTGCTGGGTTGCCAAAATGTCAATGGCCAGTTATAAGCCACCGTTTATGCCCATGCAATGCTGATACCCAAATGTTATGAAGCCATTAAGCGGCTGGTAGGTTTTGGCAACAGTGCTCAGGGTATGATAGCATTTAGACTGGCATCTTTCTCTGGCGCTGCCTACTTCTTTTATATTGGAGTGAAGTTGCATGCATAAACAAGTCTGCAGATTGAGTACAGGGGTCATCTTCAATGTGTACTGCTCGTAACTAAGCAACAAACCAAACCTCTGATGCTATGCAAATAAGGCAGGCAAAGTGCAGTGAAGCAAGCCAAGAGAGATCAGATTACAATGAGTCAGTGTGAAAGAAAAGTTGTTTGGGTTCAGTCCTTTCCTCCTATATACAGTCCATGCATTATTGATTTAATAATTCCACTCTGGGACTCTTCTACACTCACAGTAAAGTCAATTACAAATCAATTTCCTTTTTTCCCCATTCTTCATGTACTTCTCTAATGCATTATCTTACCCCCCAACCCCTCCCCTCCACACAGCATGTCACTACCTTAAAATTTGCCACTGCTTGTTAGTGAGTTTATTGATCATATCATACTGGGACACATTGGGTCTTGGACAACCCAAGGTGCTTAACCGTCATAACTTGGCATCTCCAGTTTATACTTGGTTAGCTGCATAAAAGTCTTGTTGAGTTGAATATCTACATTGTTGAATAAATTGTCCTATCTCCTTTTGTTTTTTCCTAAATTTTATGTCTGTCAGCCTGGCGCAGCGGTAGCACTCTCGCCTCTGAATCAGTAGGTTGTGGACCTACAGCTCCGACTCCCTGAAGCGTTGAGCCGAAACATTAACTAATTGTTCTCGTTTAGACGCTGAATGACCTGCAGGGGATTTAGAGCATTTGTGTTTTTTCTCGCACATTGCCAGCATTCCTAGTTTTTATTTTTATTTTACAGGATGAAATCTCTTGTTAGATACATAGCCTTGAGAATCTAATTCCTCAGTTGCTAGCAAAGTAGAAGGGCCGTTCCTGGAACTGACTTGTGAAGTGTCAAAATAAACATCCCAACTCACTGTGTTTGAGTTGCTGTGTCTAAAAGAAAATCAGAGTAAATATGTAACACTCTCTAAAGAATCCATTTAAATACTGAACTTCTCAATTTACTTGCCAACATTTCTTTAATCTGTCTAAAGTTGCTGCCTTATCTCTGCGGCTTGCAAGACAGAACATATCCAAGCCATTTTCTGTTTTGGAATTTTCAAGAAAATTTGGTGTGTTCCCTGTCGCCTCTGCGCAACAATCGGTGAGCAACCCATCAGTTAGTAAACCCTTAACCTCTAGAGCTCCCTTAGTCTTCCTCTTCGTCTCACCCAGTTTCTATCTGTCTTTAAATTCCGCCTCAAAACCTATAATAATCCTTGCATTTGATATAGCGCTTTTCACGTCGGGAGGACGTCCCAAAGCGCTTCACAGAACACACTGTAAAGTGTAGTGACTGTGTATATAACCTACCACTTTGACTGTGCATTTGGCCAACTCCCCCTTCCCCCACTTGCTTCTCACTTGCTTGGCATCTGCCCAGGCATTGTGAAGCACTCCGAGATGTTATTCTATATGAAGGGCACTATACAAAAGCACATTGTTTTTGTTCTTCTTTATTCTTCTTGATAATTCTAAAATAGATCGATTAGGATATGTTGCAAAGTGCGTATGTAAAACAGTAACCCTGGCCAGGTATTCATGCCAATTCTGTACATGTGTATATTGAGTGGCTGAAAATGGATTCAACTACTAATAGCTTTATTTGAAAACTCAACCACAGTGTACAATTTGTTGGCATCCCACAAAGTGAACAAACACTACCATAATAGGTAACGTAGTGAGTGTGTAGCTCCAAATTACTCATTCAAGCAGCAAATTCATGCAACCCACGTCAGAGAATAAAAAACTCTAGGGCTTACTGACTACCTTCAAGCTGAAGGAAGCTGCGTAAGGACAGCAGCCTTTAAAACTGAGAAATGAAGATTTGAAAATAATAATGTTCGTTAATGACTTCCCAGAACCAGTCACGGTAACTAAGGAGTCTCTCAGACTGACTGTCTGATGACTGGCTGAGAACTGCATAACTGTTCTCTGAGTCTGGAAAAGCATTCCTTGCTACATAGGAACTTAAATGAGAGAATGCCTTAATGAGGAATCTGTGCGAGTACAGAGTACAGCCCTGCTGAGCAGTCCTGAACCTGCACAAAAGGGAAAATTTGTACAAGTCATACTATGAGGAAGATAATTCCTGTGTTCTTAAAACAGAAGTGATCACTTCCTAACTCCCACTGATGTTGTAGATCAACAACAACAACTTGCATTTATAAAGTGCCCTTCACATGGGGGAGAGTCTCGGAGTGCTTGAATTACATAATCGGAATATAGAAATCCTTGCATTTTATACAGGGGCTGAGCTAAACTGGCTCCAAGATGACATGTCATTCCACTCAGCTACTGTTAACCCTGCAAGCCAAAGCCCTAACGGGTAGGGTGATCCTAGCTGGATAAGCAGCAGGAAAGCTTATCAGACAGCAATATCAATGGCAAACTACGCAGTTTTAGCTGGTTAGACTCCAGCAGTTGCCCCAACGCAGACTCTGTGGTCCCCAAGCCTTAGCTCTTGCCAACCTGCACCTAATACTTTTTGGGATTAGGTAAGCAGGAAGAGTCCCTCCAGGGAAAGAGTACACATTCCATTCCAACAGTCTATCTCTGAATTTCCATGTGTACGTGGGATGCACGGAAGTCTCAGCTTGGTTTGGATACTTTTAAGCACGATGATGGGTTTTCGCATGTAAAAACTTATCATGCTGTTGAGCATCTCACAGCATTTCACAAGATTTACCATGAAGTATAGTGACTGTGTATTTGTAGGCAAGCAAGGTAACCAATTTTGCTCACAGCTATGTCCCAGAAACAACTGTGAAGTGAATGATCAATTTGATCCGGAAGTGTTGACGAAGAGTTGGGAGAAACTTCCTCCCAAATAGCGCCGTGGGATCTTTAATATCCACCTGAACAGAGTGATAGGATCTCGGTTTAATGTCTTAACTGAAGATTGGACGAAGCGTGACCCTGGTGATTCTCCATATTTCGTGGATGGAGATTTTTTATATGAAATAGCACCGCACCACTTTCTAATTATTTGGGTAGATGTCTTTATTTCTAAATGTTGTTTGCATACAAAGCACAGAAGAAAATCTGGACTCATTAGTGCAAATGAACTGGATCTGTTTGGCAAGCCAGAAGAAAAATCAATCGACCAAAGAGCTGCTAAGTGAATTCTCATTCCAGTTGTACTTCAGCACCTTGGGACATTCTATAGGCGCTATACAAATGTAATCTTGTCGTTGTTGTTTTGTACTTGTGGTCACAGCTTAACTCAGTTGGTAGCAGTTGCATGTCTAGGTCAGAAGGTTGTGAATTCCAACATCACGTTGAGACCTGAGCTTCCGTTCTAGCTTGGCAATCAGGTGTATTATTGGGGAGTGCTGCATTGTCAGAGATGCTGACCTTTGGATGCAACGTTGAATAATGGTCCTGCCTTGTAGTTGAGGGGGTCATTAAAAATCCTACAACACTTTTCAAGTGTGGTCTCTCCCTGTGTTCAGGGAGATAATTTGATCATTCACTTTGCCATAGAAACCATAAAACTTTACAGCACTGATAAGCTGTTCGTTGGAACTTGCTGTGGACTAAATAAACGGGTTCTACATTTTCCTACCAATACAACAACAACTTGCATTTATGTAGCGCTCTTCATTCAGGCTAGTGTCTCGGAGCACTTACCAGGGAGAGAGCCTGACCTGAGCTGGTGGGAGGGGTAGGTGACCGTAGGCATGGTCAAAGAGGAAGATCTTAAGGGGTGATCTGAAAATGGGGCAGGAGGGAGCAAGGTAGAGGGATTGAGTGAGAGAGTTCCAGAGTTTTGGAGAGTAGTAGCTGAAAGCATGGCCGCCGGTGGTGCAATGGAGGGGATGAGGAACATGCAGGAGGCCGGAGGTGGTGGGTAGTGGTGTGGAGAATAAGCATGTCGGAGAGGTAGGGAGGTGCCAGGGCATGAAGGGAATTTGTCGACTAGTGTGAAGATCACACTCGCTACAATGCACAGTCGCTACACTTGGAAGCAATTCATTGCAAACTGGTTTTGACATTATAGGCGGTATATCAGATGCAAGGAAAATTATTATTTTTATAACTCCAATGCTTAAATCGGGGTGGATAGGGCTTTGTGTACATTGGTTTGTACTTCAGTAGGAAATTGCAGACCCTGAGCAGTGAATGCCTTGCAGCCAGCCAGCTGCAGCATTGGAGAGACAAGAGGTCAGATTATTCACCACTCTTCAGCTAACAGAGGTTTCACTTTGGGAAGATCAAGGTGAAATAAATGGTGCTTAAAATGCAGTTCCTTGTCACCACCAGAAGAGGCTGTAACCACAGTAAAAATCTCAAATTGTACCTTTCAACTACTCAAATCCTTAGATCAGCAGGATGTGTATTGAAACACTCGCTTCCCAGTAAATCTGAAAAGTTTCAGTTCACTTTCTTCATCGCTGAGAATAATACCGGGCCATATTCAAAGCCCGCATTCACACTATGGTTGTGAAAACAGTATGAATTCTAGGTCATTCCCCAAAAAATGCAATGCAATGCAATCCATGCCTGGTTAGCCACAAACACAGTACTACACAATAAGTTACGAGTACACACCGAGCAGTATTTCCTGAAGAAAAGGTCCCTTGTACAGCAGTAAGAATGACTGTAGTGCATTAGTGTAGGCAATAGCTATAGGTTTCCTCAGAATGAAGGCGCACGTAGTGTCAGACTCCAGAGTGGAGCTGCGAGTCCAGAAAGCATTGAGTAGTCAATAGAGGTCACAGGGTAAGACATTGAACCAAGAGCACAGTATTATTGATGAACAACAATAATTTCCATTTAATTAGCATTTAATTTCATGTTGGGAGGATATATCAAAGTTCTTCACGGAATGGGAGCCTGAGTTGTGTCTGGGGTGAACTGGGAAAGGGGACGGGAGAGGGTGGGGAGGAAAAGTGACCAAAAAGATGAGGAAGACATTCTGAAAGAAGAGGATTATAAATAAAAAAAATTGCATATCATATAGCACCTTATCACGTCTTTGAGGCATCTCAAAGCGCTTCGCAGAATATACTCTATAAACTGAATTGACTGTATATTTTGTGGGCGAAAACGCAGCAGGCAATTGGGCACAGCAGTGTCCCACAAACAGTCATGGATTAAGTGACCAATGTATTATAATTTTTTTTGAAGGAATTATTACCCCTGAAAAAGCGATCCGCCAATCGACTAACAATCCTCTGCTTTAGGATTTGCTGAATGTCTGTGAAGGATTCTGGTATTCAACCACACGTTGCTCTGTCAAAACCTTCACATGACTTTATTTCAAATAGAAATTGCTTATTGTCAATTTGAACAAAACACATGACGTTCAAGAATAGGAGTGGTTATAATTATAGGATGAAAAATGTGATATTTGGTATGAGAGTTTTTACTTGAGTTAACCAGCACTGCAAAGCTGTGATCCATGGTGCGGCAAAAGTGCCACACACAACTTAGTAGTGTTCAGGGAAGAAAACCCGTCTCCAATAATAATAATAATCCTTGCATTTTGATATAGCGCCTTATCATCAAGACGTCTTAAAGCGCTTCATAGAATATACTATAAAGCAAATTGACTGTACATTTTGTGGCTGAAATGCAGCAGCCAATTGCGCACAGCAGTGTCCCATAAACAGTCATGGATTGAATGACCAATGATGAATGTATGTATGTATTTATTTATTTTTGAAGGGATTTTTTCCTCTGGAAAAGCAATCCACCAATTAACTAACAACCAGGTTCCTATTTACTACTAGGTAAACAGGTGTGTGGAGTAAGTAAACTTGCCAAACGTTTCACCCTGGCAATGCTCAGAGGGCTAGACAGAACGTAACAGCACTTAAGAAGGCCATGCAGCCTATCATGTCTGTGCCAGCTCTTTGAAACAGCAATCCATTCCATTCTATTTGCCTGCCTTTTCCTCCTGTGCTATCTGCAAATTATTCCCTTTTTAGATATCTATCTAATTCTGCCTTGGAAGCTAATTTGAATTCTGCCTCAACCACCACACTCGGCAAAGCATTCCAGTTTTCCCTCGCCAATAAAAAGCTAATCATCGTACATTGTACCAGATGAATGCGATTTGTGTTTAGTCAGCGGAGAAAAAATAACAAGAATTTAGTAATTTTATTTGAAAGAGTTGGGGGAAAATCCAGCCAGTTTGTGGTGAACTCTTAAAATGCACTCAGTCTGCATCTAAATCATAACCTTTGTCTTTCAATCGTATCCATTTACACTGTGGCAAAAATGCAAGAAGACAAAAGTTATTCATGATTTTCTGCTGCAGTTACAGGTCTCGTGAATGACATTTGAGGTTTTGCAGTAGATACACAAAAAAAAGATTCCAGTCAGCATTGAGAACGTTGGTCTCCAATGGGATTTCCTCATTATAATTGTGAATGGCGTAACAGTGACCAAACGTTCAGCCCTCAGGCCAGCCAGTAAAACACAAACCAACCTTTTATGTCCATTGGGGCTGCACAAATGCACGATGAAACATCTGTGCATAGCCTAGGAGTTAGCAGAAGCAGGAAACCCACAGATAAATGGTAGATGAATAATTGATAAACTATTGATGGGAGATGTCATAAATTTCCATGTTTCGTTTACAGATTTGCGGAATGCATATCACACATAATTTATTAAATAAATTCTTTGGAAGACAATTTAAAAAGTTGCCCTGTATCTGGATATAAGCGTATTGTTATTTTCGGGTCCATCGTGATTCTAAAGCTATAAATTAGATGCTCTTCTTGTAGTCTGACAATACATTTAGTGCACTCCTATAAGAGTCTCATAGCTGATACCCTAACCAGTCTGGCGCCTTTACTTTGGTCAGATGGGTGTCCGATACACACCAAAACCCTTATAATGATCAAAAGTATCCAAAGCAAACTGAGAGTACTACATATGTATACCAGCTACACATGAAAATTACCCTTTATCTAGAATATAATGCACATTCTTTTCATGGTGGGACAGATCCTATTTACCTGGAAAGTATTAGGCACAAAAGCAACAACAGCAAATTGAATCTATATAGCGCCTTTCACATCCGGAGACAAAGCTAGGGTCGCAGAAGTGTTCATTGGGAAAATGCTGGAATTTAAACAGATAAACCGCAGCTTAATATGGTGAAAACTCTCTGGCAAAGTTCCCACCATTTGCTTAGCTCGGACCACCCAGTGCTTTAGTTTGTAGGATTAACAGGAAATTAATGGGAAGAATCAGTGGTCCCAGTGAGTGGTCTGCCCCAATTAGAAACTGTGCAGTCAAGAATCCCAATATTCCCAGCAGGATTTCTGGTTCCCAGCAGGAATCAGGATTTACAAATGCTTTGCAAATTCTTTTGCGACTCCTGTATATCTTACCACTCTGTTCTTGACATTTGAGATGTGGAGTCCGATAATCCCGATGTCTTCCCACAGCATTCATAAGCCCCATGAGCCAAATATAAAGCAAAACAGCCAGAATGAAAGGTGGAATTGTTCCAAGAGCATTAGGCAATTGTAGTTTAATATGAACACAGTAGAAGTTCAGTGGTGAAAGCTACACAACCTCCTCAGTATTGTGAATTGTTATTTAGGCAACTCATCTTTATGAAGCGGCACTATACAAATTACAACTGTTTATGTCACCAATTCTATTCATCCATTGAGCAAAAAGTCAACAGAATGGGTTTCTGAGTCACTGATTGTTACATAGTTAGGATAAACAGGCCTAGACTGCCTGCATTTGCAAAGATTTTTTTAAAAAAGACTTGCATTTCGAGGTTTGTAACAATTATCGCAGTGGATCCCATCCTTTGGATGAGACGTTAAACCAAGGTCCCATCTGCCTGTTCAGATGGGGGTGATAGATCGAAAAGAAAAGGAATTTTCTCCCAGTGTTTTAGCTAACAACTTCCCATATTAAATTGGTCACTCACTCCATGACTGTTTGTGGGACATTGCTGTGTACAATCTAGTTGCTGTTTCACCTACAAAATACAGTCAATCCACTTTACAGAATATCCTGTCAGTTTATCAATGTGATAAGGTGCTATATCAAACGCAAGGATTATTATTATCATTATTATTTCCTTAATCCTGTAAAGTGTGGAGGGTGTGAAAGCAAAGAAGAATGGTTACTGATGGCTGATTTTAGAAGGAAAATCCTCATACTTTTATTGCACCCAATCATCTCAAAACTCCTCAAAGCACTTCACAGGCAACTCTTCTCATATGCAGTGACTGTGTATATAGCCATTTACATCAGCAAGATTGTTTTGGTCAGCTGGATGTCTTACACATGTGGAAACCCATCATCATGCTTGAAAGAGTACATAAACCAGACTGAAGAGTTCTGCATATTATAACACTAATAATCTTTCCATTTGATATCAACTGACCAATTTTATCTGACGGATTGTTGGCCAGAAAATTTGCGTGCTACCTACAATGGAAATTCCTCGTCGTCTGGAATGGAAAGAGCACCCTCTCGCTGTACAGACGCACCCTGCTCGTCTCATCCCAGTGAGATGCATAGATTGGCGAGAGCCAACTGAATGGCTGTGACTCTTGTCCCCAATTCTAGAGAAGGTATTTGGCCTTTGTTTTCCAGCTTATCAAAATTTGCAATCAAAAAGAACATCCTCAAAGCCTCTGGTGAATTGAAACCAATTTTAGGATCTCTTACCTAGGAAGACAGTGTTTCATAATATATTTTTCAATGTGGTTCCGTAGTCTGCTGAATCTTGTGATAATCCTTGCATTTGATATCATGTGGTTCAAATATCCCAAAGTGCTTTGCTGTATTCTTTTACTGTGAAGTGCGTTGACTATATTTTGTAGGCAGAGTATAATTAACAACAACAAAATTACATTTGTATAGCGCCTTTCACGTCAGGACAACTGGAATAGGTTGCCAGGAAAGCTGGTGGTGGACTCATTTATAAAGCAACTTGATGCTATGATGGTAGGGTGGTTGTCCTTTAAGTAGGAGCTCAGATGGGCAGAAAGAAAGTACTTCAAAGGAACCATTCAAACTAATCTTGTGATTTTGATCTTGTAACAGCAGAAATAAAAGCTAAAAATACCTACTGCTGATCATATTTAGGACTAGCTGAAGCCATATTCATATGAAGTGCTATCAAGTGGCTAAGTAAGAAGCCCCTCTTGCAATGTAAATAATTCCAAATTTCTGAAGACATTCAGCAGAGAATTACATTATTAAAAACATGACCAATTTTAATTAATAAACCAAACACGGGTTTAAAACAAACATGTTGCAAAGTACCGGAAACTCACATTCTCACTTCTTTTGCATTTCTTTTTCTTTCCCAAAACTTTTTATTTAAAACTCTGAAAAACACACCAGTGGAATTTCACAAAGAAAGATGGGGTTTAAACATAGTAATAATAATAATAATATTCAGTAGACAAGAAACCTTGAACTGTTCATTACTTCCCAACCTTTTCTTAATTCTGGTTGTGCAATAACATTTTGAAACTAATTTCAAGCAAAAGATGCGTTTTCCTTAACCCAAAGGAATAGCCAGAAGGGTGTTATGTCATCAAGATGCTTTAAATCTATTAACACCCAAATCGTACTTTCAAGAAGTAATGTGGGAAAGCGCAAGAACCAACATGAGACATCAGAGAGGTCAGACTCTCTGATGTCACGTGTTGGTTCTTGCCCTTTCCCACATTACTTAAACCCTCCAAGTGAGCCTTGTATCACTGAGTTCGCAACCTCAGCTACATCAGTATTGGGAAGTGCAGAGCAGATCCCAGGAATCTTTTAATGAGGAGGTGAAGGTTGGCAAGAAAAGCATTCTGGTTGCTCTTTTAGCACCTCCTAGTGGTCAGATTCCAAGCAGCGTTGGCGGAGGCCTCAGAGCAGACCAGGTATGGAGAATGGCGCAATGAAATTCAATTAAGGAAGGAAGAAAAAGAAACATCTAATTTAAAAGAACAAACAAAGGTACCTGGACCATGGACAAGAAACCTGTTACATTAAAATGTGCTCAATCCAGAGCACAATCCTGTTTTAACAGCCTCAAGGTAGACTGGAGCAACTTCAGCACCAGTGTAATCTTATATCAAAAAGTAACTTGCATAATAGTGAGTGGATGCTGCTCCTTACTTATTGCCATTTAATCTTTCCTTTTGATACAGCATTTCACAGGTTCATTGTATTTTGTAAGCAAATATACATTTCTAATCAGACTGATCTCAACCAAACGCTTCACACACAGCAAGCAAATGGACAAACCTGTCAGGTTGCTTCTTTCTAAATAATAGTGGCAGGGAATTTCCATTTAAAGAACTTTAGTTTTATTGAAACCTGAAGCCAACAAGCAGCAACAATAAGTCTGCACTTGTCCCAGTGAATTTGTAGTGATTGTAATCAGCCTGCCAGGTAGCTACTTATCACTACACATGTAAGACCTTTTGTCACAGGATCTTTGCTAACACTGGTACCTACCAAAGTGAATCTGAAGAGCCCCAGGATAAATTTCTATTCATAAGTATCACCTGAGATGAAAGGAAAGATAATTTGATTTTGTCGGATAGATTTATCATAAAAGGGAAAACATAAGAGGTTAAAGTTAGATCAAGGGATTTGCTCTTCATCATTTATCAGACGAAAGGCCTGAGCCATTCACAAAGCAAGGGCTTGTTTTCCAGACAGTTCGATCCTGTAGGTTTAATGCTGATACCCCATTAGAATAAACACCAGGTTCTAACAACTGCTGGCAGCAGTTTCTGAGAAACGTCTTGTACTGCCTGCTCCCTCCCTCAAAGAAGTAATGAAATGACAAATGAGCACTTTCAGGATTTTCTAGTTAAACACTTCCTCAAACATACTTGAAAGTGGCATCATAACTGTATCATGTCTTGTACCTCAGCTCCAAGCAGCCCCATCTCGACTTTATTCAAGTTACATTATCGTCCATTACTAGGGCTTTCCTTGATTGATGTATTCATGCTGGCTGGTTGGTGTGTCCTATATTCTGAATAGTTGACTATGTAACCCATAACATACGCAATGCCTCTCCTCTTTCCACAATTTACGTTTGTTGCTCTCTTCTGTTTCCTGAAGAATTTGTCTTAAAACTTTTCATATGATTAACGTGAGCAAGTCATTTCAATTGATACTTTTTCCAGGGCAGCTTATGAGTAACCATGCAGTGGCTGTCTTAAGGCAAGAAATAAGATGCAATAGTCAGCTTTTAACACATCAAATCCCATCCAATTCTCTCTATTTAGTTCAGAGATAATCCTGACCAATGGATTTTTGATGTCATTACCAGACGTGTTCATATTTGAGGCTGATAGCCTTGATGTGGAGAATAGCCTTGATCTGAATGAATGCTGGTGCAGCAAACTGCAGACTGTGCAATATTCTGAGGATAACCCTGGTTCTCATTAAAAGCAATAGCCTGTTTATCCCAGACTCAAGGGACCAAACATTCATTGAGAAACAGTAATAGGATACATTGCAAATGCAATTTAAAGAAATGTAATGAAGTGCCATTGTGATTTCCAAACCTATCTTGGAACTCTCTGTCCCTATAATTTTTATGTTAACATTTCCCTGTGCCTGTGAGGTTACAGTTGTAAATCATTTGGTGAAGACTTGGAGGGTGGGGCGAGCAGATTAATTAACAGTGTGATCAAAAGTAGTACCAGATCCAAGCGGTGACCTCAGTTGTTCTTCAATTCATGCATTAGTGCCATTTTGTAAATGTCATTGCTTTTAACACAATCAAAAAGGAACATGCTCCTTTCTAGTAATAAAGTGTACTTCAGGTTCAAAAGGGCGTCATTGGATTTTTGTCATTAATTTCCACTAGAGGCATGTCATGAGTGGGCAGTGACCTGTCTAAAGTGAGTCAATAGCTCCATCCCATCTGAGCCCACCAGTGGCACCAAATTCTACCTAGTTTTAGCTTGTAAGACTATTTTGCCCTAAAATTTAAGAATGCACAGGACTGCGGGAAACTCTTAAATTCAGCCTTACTTTGGAAACCAGTTTTCCAGTTATTAAAAAGAACCAGTTTCCAAATGGATCCTGAAAGTTAACAATTTTCCGCAATTCTAAAACAATAAGGAAAAATGGTCCTACAGGGTAACACCAGATGGAATTTCAGGCCTCAGGGGAGGACTTCCATCAGGGCCATTGGACAGCAATTCAGGGGAAACATTGTGACTTTTCCTATTGATTATGCCCTAACCTGATGCCCAACTATAAGCTTGAGGCAGCACAGACCAGGGAGTCAACCTTCCTGTCCAAGTTGTTGAGTATTTACTGCCTTGGCCCTGACAAAATCATCAGAGAGCCTCCACGCAGTATATTTATATCATTCCTATTGCAGTACAGATAGAAACCGTTACACTCTTTAGAATTTACTGTACACAGTAGACAGAGAGAGACATCAGGGATCAACAAATTTATAGTGTATTTGTTTGCATCTTGTTGAGCATGGATTTCTCCTGTTTCTGGGAGGCTGGCATAACCCAACCAGTGAACTGGGGGATTCTATTCCCAATCGGCCATTAGGATTGCCAAACAGGGGGAAAAACAGGGGGAAAAACAGGTGCAATACCCTCTCTCCAATATGAACAACACTGGGATTAAAAAATAAAGGGCAAAGTGCACATCGTCTTAGTTCAAATAGCTTGGCCAGGACTGCAGTTGCTCTTTCAATGAATCTGCACAGATAGATGGCTGCACTGTTCCCATATCAGCTCCACTACAGGCACATGATACCTATACTGATACTAGACCAGGACGAGTGAGTCAATGATTCATTCAGCTATACTTTTCTTTAGTTTGGATTTGATACTGCATCTAATTCCGTTCTGTGCTTTTATTCCACATTACGATTACAGATATATTTATGTGTAGATATATAGTTCAAGCTAAAGCTGTGAATTTCACACTGGGCTCACTTTATGAAGCGCGCAGCACTGGTGCAGCCTCTCTCAGTACGATGTCCCTTGATAATACATTTTCAAATCATGTGTTCTTAAAGGAAGCAATGAAAACTGTGCAATCTATTACTCTCCTATAGTCCCTGGGAAGATTGTGTGAAATGGAACCAGCAACTCTCCGCCCCCCACCCTTACACACACCACCTCCAAGCCTAAACAAAAAGACATCATTTAAAGCTAGGTAGATTAAATCTTGCTCGTCGCTTGCCCTTTGTGCTTCTCAATGAAAGATTGTCTGACAGCAACGCGTAATAGTGCTTTCTGGATGTTCTGTTTTATTCCGTGGCTTTGAACGTTTTCACGCAAGAAATTCTGAGAAATTTTGACAGAATGCATGTGTCTTACTCTGCAACACAGCACACAACTGTGAATCACCCAAGAGTTTCATTCTGATCAGATTCTTGATTTAAAGTTTTTTTTGTCTTGCTGGCATGTAGTCACAGCCCAAATCCCCAAGTTACGATATGCAGCTACTTCTCCCATTCACTCTCCCCACCAGATAATTTGGAACCATGATATTGGTGACCGACAGCGACTAGGGGAGTACCCAGGTTGTTTTTTTCTAGAGATGTTGATAGTAAATATTCAGAATCATTGGTGGGACTAGAAGGAGTTCCGCAGTATCATGGATCCCATTCACCCTAACAGACGACAAAGGAAAAAAAAATCGTCATAAAACCACATTAAGTCATTGATAAAGAGTTATTGTTCATTGATAAAAAATTGGGTGGGAATGGCTTCCTTAAAAAAATACAATCATTGCACATGTAACAATTCTAAAAAGATTATCACTGACTGACATCTGCTTTTTTTCTTCTCAAAGCTGCAGAGTCCAATTGCTGTTGTTCACCCGATGGTCCCTCTCACCTCCAGTGCAAGAGTTTCTTAGTCCATTTCCATTTGTATTAATTTGCGATTCTCGCGTCTCGTTCCGCGCTTCTCCTCCCTGCAGCAACACTGCGAAGTGCACCATCCGATCGCACAGGCGAGGATTCCCACAATCAAGGTACTGGTGATCCCGTATATCAAAGGCATCTTAAAAGAATCCAGCACTAAAAGTAGGGGAGTGAAACAAGTAGAGTTAGTGCATGCCTATCTGGCCTTGTCATGTTCCAAACACTGGGGTTAAAAAGTCGCTCCTGAGAAAAGTGATAGCGTTACTGGCAACCTGCCACCACTAGAAGCACATTGTAACATAACCTGTGTGTTCTGCAGGGAAAGTGAGACTCATGAGACTCTGAACCCAAGGCTGTACTGGGCTGGGTGTTGGCTACATACTTTACACTGCAAGACTCCACTAATGCCATGGCGTTCCAGGGGAATCTTTTTAGCTCCACTGTGTCAACTTTACACAGTAATTAACGACTGGAAGGGTATGAGGCCTGTATGCTGGACCCACTTGAGAAACAGCTTGAGAGGTCGGTAGGGTGGGTATTCTGCAAGGATGAGTTCAAATGAGCTGAAAGGAACAGAAGGGTATAGGACAGAGAGTGGATTAGGAGGGATGGAGGCTAATTGGAGTATAAACATTGGCACCGACTAATTGGGTTGAATGGCCAGTTTCTTTTCTTTCTATTCTAGAACTTTCCATGTAATTCTATGAAACGACTTTTTCAACTGAGCCCCTCTTGTGATCTTTCCAATAGAAGACCTCAATTTACGCTTGGCAGTCAAAATCAATGCTGTCATATCATCAGGGAAAGAACTGGCTGAAACTGCAAGAAATGGTAATGAAATCAACAAGTGGTTACAAACCTATTCTCTCGGTGGTATAAAAGGTGAACACGCAATGAGTTGGGTGCAGAGTTAAAGGAGAAACAGATCCACACTCACTCCACACTCACCTCACATCCTTGGTGATTTTTCCTGATAAGTTCCCAATTCTAAGAAAGATTTTTAAACAATTTCCCATTCTAAACTCACACCAACAAGTTTAGAAACTTATGGATGAGCCAGGGAAAGAGAGGAGATAAAATTGGAGGAGAAAAATTTGGTGGACCACACCACTAAAATAGTGATGGAAGATTTTCTTATTTCTCTATCAAATCCACGACTCTTTGTGGGACACTGTTGTGTGCAATTGGCTGCTGCGTTTCACCCACAAAATGTACAGTCAATTTACTTTACAGTATATTCTGTGAGACGTCTCAATGATGCGATAGGGTGCTTATATCAAGTATAAGGATGATTATTATCAAATGCAAGGATTAAAATAAAAGTCATTACGTTTTGTAACACTGAATTCTCTACCCCAGCATTGCTGCTTGGGATTTAATATTTTTTTGAATGGAAGTGAAGTCTAAAAGAAATCCTTGTGGAATTTTAGAACCAAAATACAAACAAAGATTCCTCAGCACAGTGCATGTGTTAGCACTTGCAATTCTGAGAATCAGCTGCATCTCCTCAGTGATTCTGGATAAAATATGCGGACTCAAAACACACCTGAAATATTAACTCGCACTGCAAGTGGATCCGATGTTTGCTGACTCATTTTCTGCCAATCTCCAATCTCTGATTTAATCCATGGTGTCACCGCACAGTAATAAAACTTTGCGTCTCTCTTCTCAGCACAATGTATCCGCAAGCAGAATTCGTGTTCACTGATCCTCTCGGCACTGATGCTTGTGGTCATGTTGCCCTTAGCGTGTGTCACCACCGACTTCTGATCTATGGACACCAGGAGGCTTGTATTCAAGTACAGCTGTTCAGAAGCCAACCATTCAACCTCGTAAAAGACATCTAGAGGAGGTAAGACAGAATTCAGACAAGACCACAACAACCAGGTCCACAGTGAAATACAACTTAATGGGTTGCAATAGGGTTTGACTTCCTGTTCACAGTAATAATGTTTTTTGAAAAGCATTGTTTAGTTTGGCATATTCTAAATTACCGGAAAGTTAGTTTATGTAGGTTATAGGTATACAAAAAAGTGTTTACTATGGAAGCAGTAGAGTTCTCAGCCCTCAAAGACACCTTGACTGTGTGTTAGACACAAAATACTTAGTTAATGAGTTAAATAAACTAGTCTCCACACAGCACAATATATATTTAGCCAGAACTGCTGTACCCTTAAGACAAGGCTGCTCAACCATCAATAGGGTCAATGTATGGATTGCACAATGCAAGCGTCTATTTAATAGATAAGCCGACAAGGCAATGTGCTCAAAGCAAATAGCTCATTAGACGAGCCTATTCTTGAGAAAGTAGAATATTTTTGTGACAGATTTCAGACACCTCTCTAAAATTACCTGTGTTCTTGGATATCTCCAACAAGTCAATGACACAGTTAATCTGCACAGTCTCTCCTTGCAACACATGGTGTTTATCAGATTCTAATGTCACATTAAACCAGGGAGCTGAAAAGAAAAAGGGAAACTAATCAGTACACAAGTAGTAGTTCAGGGCATCAAGGACTAACATTGTATTTAACAATAGTTTTGAGAATGCATTAACAACAACAACAACAAGATTCCATTTATAAAGCGCCTTTCACGTCAGGAGGATGTCCCAAGGCGCTGCACAGTTGGGTCATGACCCGAGCAGGGGGGAAATGGTCAGGGTGAGGGGAGGGAAGGGAGGGAGCGAGGAGGGGGGAAATGGTTAGGGTGAGGGGAGGGAAGGGAGGGAGCGAGGAGGGGGGAAATGGTCAGGGTGAGGGGAGGGAAGGAAGGGAGTGAGGAGGGGGTAGAGAGTCGAGGGGAGCTGAAGGCTCGGTCAAAGAGAAAGGTTTTGAGACCGGCCTTGAAGGAGGAGAGGGAGGAGGCGGCGAAGGCACTGGGGGATAGAGTTCCAGAGCCTCGGGGCTGAGAGGCTGAAGGCCCGACCACCGATGGTAGGGCGATTGGGGCGGGGGACGTGGAGCAGACCGGAGCCGGGGGAACGGAGGGTACGGGCAGGTAGGTAGGGGGATAGTAGGTTGGAGAGGTAGGAGGGAGCAAGGCCGTGAATGGCCTTGTAGGTGAGGATGAGGATCTTGAAATCAATCCTCTGGGGATGGGGAGCCAGTGGAGGCGAGCGAGGGTGGGAGTGATGTGGTCCCGAAGTCTGGTGCGGGACAGTACACGAGCTGCAGAGTTCTGAATGACCTGCAGCTTGTGGAGGGAGGTGCCGGGAAGGCCGGCGAGGAGAGAGTTCCCATAGTCCAGCCTTGAGGTGACAAAGGCGTGAACCAGGGTTTCAGCAGCGTGAGGGGTGAGGTAATGCCGTAGTCTGGCGATGTTCCGGAGGTGATGGAAGGCGGTGCCAGTTGTGGTGCGGATGTGAGGGAGAAAGGACAGCTCAGGGTCGAACAAAAAGCCAAGGTTCCTGAGAGGTGGAGAGTGCAGCCTTGGATGCTGATGGTGTCGGCGCCTGAGGTGCGGAGGCGCTGACGTGAGCCAATCAGGAGGGCCTCGTAGGATTAAGTAGGATTGCACCATGATAAATGTCCACGCACCACACTGAAGGCAAATGCCTACTAGATAGCTGATGAGGAAACTCTGAGGCTTGGGGTAACAACTGCAGGAAAGCGCTACTTGGGGTCCTGAGTTCGTGAACAAATGTTTGTATGTCCAGCGCCTGGAATCCACCTTGATTGGCCTGCAGAGAGGCAAGCAGCAGCCGCTTAAATTCCGTACCTCCAACTGGTGGAACCATCGCTCAATGGGAAGGGACCATGTGCCCAAGCTGTACACAGAAAGAAGGTGGCATGGCTCTCAACCATTTCGTGCTGAGATGTGTTGCCCACCGGGAAGCTCACAGGGAGTTCCTTGTATCTACCATCCACCTAGTGAGGACTCAAACCCATGCTTGTCGGATGTCGAACAACCAACTGTGACTATCCTTCTGGGGGGTGGGGGAGGAGGCGGGTTGGTTAGCGGGGTCCCCTTGGAGCTGAATTGGCTCCGAGGTGACATGCCTGGCAATGAAATGTCAGAATCAAGCCAGTCCTCTGTGGCGCTCTCGGTAGTCCGGTTCCCGAGCCAGGCGGGTCCACAGTATTCCAGGGCACTGCTGATAACTGCACAGCCAGCCTGGCTCATCGGCAGGACCTGGAAGGACAGACCAGTCACTGGGGGCAGGGAGTCATCCCACTCAGCTCCTGTTAACCCTGCAAGTCAAAGCCAATAGGTAGTGTGGTCCTAATTGGACAAGCAGTGGGAAAGCTTCCTGGACAGCAACATCAATGGCAAGCTAAGCAGTTTTAGCTGGTGAGATGTCAGCAGTATCCCAACGCACACTCTGGGGTCCCCAAGTCTAGGCTCTTTGCAACCTGTGCCTAATGCTTTCCGGAATTGGGTAAGCAGGATGCATCCCTCCAGGGAGAAAGCGTGCATTCCATTCGAACAATCTCTCTCTGGGAATTGTGTAGGTGGGATGCCTGGAAATCTCATCATGGTGATGGGTTTCCGCATGTGTCAGACACCCGGCTGACCCACCCCAAAATTAGGAAGCTTAACAGTCAGAAGAGAAAAGGAACATTCATTCTCTCCGTCTGTGCTGCATTAGAACTGGAGTCATAGTGCTTTATCATACAACCTTACATCAGGCCTCCAACAGAGAAAAAAGTAGGAGAATGGGAGCAGAACACAGTAAACTCCTGATAACTCGCCACTCCAAGGAGAAAGGGCTTAGTGACGAGTTATCCAGAGTCGCGATTTAGGCTATTGGATAAGTATATAAATAAATGCAGCCAGGATATTGACACCATGATGACACAAACGGTAGTGAGAAGTTAACCCAGCATCGAGGTATCAGGAGTTTACTGTAGGTAGTTCCAGTATGGGAGCAAGCACCAGTACAGACATGATGGGTGAACAACCTACAGTAAATGAGTTCTATGATTTTAGACAGGAGGCTTTCATTCTCCCTGTTTGGGTTGGATTCAATCCAAGGTCCCAGAGGTGACGTAGAATCAACTATATGCATTCAGTAATGAATAAAATTAATGTGGACTGTTCACCACTACTTCCTACAGCCCTGGTGCAGCTCCATGCACCATCACTGTATTGTAATCCTCTTAGAAACAGTGTCACAAATGTGAACAGGCAAATAGAGGATTTAGTAATTCTCTATATTACTCATATAATAAAAGGAATATAGTGGAGTGCCATTATCGCAGGGCTCCTGTTCCTATATGAATAGATTGGGTGGGGGTGGGGTGGGCTTCTATAAAATACCAAACAGTATTATGGCGGGGCGTGATCACATTGGTAGGCACTTCCACATTCACAGCACTTCTGGTCAGTTCATAATGTCGACTTTGCTGTTTGCATGTATACTAAAACATGACTGTCATCAAGTCGCTGCCAACATCACCTTCGGCCGCATTTGTTTTTCACTAAGTAAATGTTGGGGTCTATAAGCAAACTCACATTACAATATAGCGCCTTATAATGCGGGTATTATAAGTTATATAACTTCCAAACACTATGGAAGTGCTTGCAGGTTATATAACATATTCTTCCAAGGGCAGCCTCGTAACCATTTTTAATTTGGGCTGCACATCAATGGTCTCACCCATGAAATTTCACTGAGTCTTTTGTAAATTTCTTTAAGATATTAAGTTCACGCAGAATGTATGGAAAATGCTTAAATTCAGTCTCTTATCAGGCAGAGTGAAATACTGTATTCAGTAGATATTCTTTTATAGTTTGAACAAAACTCTGGTAGTTCACCACAAGAAATGTTGCTATTCTGTCTTTGAAAGAAACAGAACACAGAGCAATGGAAATACTGAGACACGCTTATTTCAACAAACTCCGTGAGGCTCAGAACCTTTTGCAGAATTGCTCTGGGGGTTAATCTATACACCACGTAGTGTTTTAACTATTGATGAGTTGTGCCCTGTCAGGGAAACGGTTGTAACTAACATGAGTATTTATTTTGGTACAATCTGTGAGTCTGTCCTGAAAATGCCTGCTTTATGTAAGGTAGAAAGGCCTTGGTGGTATGTAAGGGCTTACGTGTGTTTCCAGCCAAACATAGGATTATTGTTTGCCTGGGTCACAACTTAGCAGTGCAGTCAGTGTCAGAGAACAGATGCACAACAGCTGTCCACATCATTGGTGTTGGTGGTATGTGTGTATGAGGGGGGAAAAGAGTCTTCTCACTGGATCAGCTGGGAGACTTTTGAGGAAAACCAGCACTCCGAAAAAACCCGAAATGGTAACCCTCCTCTGTCGGTTTTAGGAACTTCCATTCAATTGCGCATTCAAGGTCGCAAACTTTCCATTTGTTCCAAAGTCCAGACCACCCACGCACCAAGGGATTTTATGACCCTGGAGGAATTCCATCTGGATCCAGAGTTAGAATTTTTTTCGCTTAGTATTTCACTGCAAATTTTGGTCAATTCTTAAACTCAATCTTAAATCTAGAAGCGGGTTTTCTGTAGGTTCTTTTTAGGACTACGGAAAACTGGCTTCAAAATTGAGACAGAATTTGAAAGTTCTCTTGAATGTCCACGCTTCAAAATGATAAGGGGAAAAAGTCTGGACCCAGAAGGAATTTCTCCCCTCAGATCACCAGTTTTCTGCAGAAGCAGATATGAATGTCCAGCATAACTGCAGCCTGAGCTAATAGCAGGACTGTACTTTTCTGGAGTGATTAAATGCACACCTACCTGCTGTTTTAAAGGCAATAGATACTGTATTTGATGAGTTTGCAGCAGACTTGAGCCACCCGCCATTCGTGTCTGGTATCCATGCCTGAACCATGCAATAATACATTCCTTCGTCAGCAAACTGGGTCCTGAACAGCCGGAAACGAAATTCGTTGTCGCTGACCTTCTCCAGAATGACATCCTCCGATCGGTCCTTGGTGTCCCAGGTCTCCAGTTGGACCACAGAGTCCCGGCTCAAGGAAATTAGTGTTTTAATGTCATTTGCATCGGGAGAGGTTGGTTCTTTCATTGCGATCACCACTGAGTAACGGGACACAGTCACGTGCTTGGAGGAAACGCTACAGGTCATCTCAAACGTATTGCCTCTTGTAGACACTGGCTTCTCCCCTGTTGCTTTAATATTCAAGCTTGGAACTGAGAAATAGAGAACAATAATATTAATAATAATACTTGCATTTGACGTAGTGCCTTATCAAGTCATCAAGACAAAACAGTGAAATGCAGGAAATCTGGGTCAACTGTAACTGGCAGCTGTTGCTATCAAAAGGTATCGTACTGATCCCTTCAGATCATCCACCTGCTAGCCTTATATGGGGAGAATAGCAGACTAGACGTCGCAAGCTCTGAGATGTGAAGGGCAAGTTTCAGACAGACAACAGGAAGTATTCCTTTACATAGAGGGGAGCTTCCAGGACAGCTGGAATGGTTTACAAGGAAGGGTTGTTGAAGCTGCTGCAATGGATTGGTTTAAGAAACAGCTTGTTGCTAATAACAGGAAGGCAGAAGGGTGGGCATTCTGGTGGGCATGAGATCAAATGGGCCAACAGTCCTTCATCCAAACCTATCCCATGATCTTGTGGATTGTCTAATGCACAAAATGCTGGATCTCAAACTTCCTAGAATAGTTGGGTATGGTATAGCATCCTCAAAGTTCAGTAGATCAAGTTTCCAACCTCAATCAGCTGCTTTTCCAAAGCAGTGGGGGAGACCTACACAGGAAATTTTTCAACCCAGGCATTGATGGTTCAACAAGGGAGATACTATAATCTATCAAACTAAATGCACGCACTTTTAGGAAAGTAGGAGAGAATAATTTAATCTACATACAAAAATACTCTTTGATATATAAAAAGCAAGATTGTATTTAATAAATTGACAGGAATTATTGAAGTGAACATTATAAACAACTCGAGGCAAATATTTGGATGCATTTCTGGAGAGGGAAGAGATAAAGTGAGAAGGATACATTATGTTGCTTGAAAACAATCAGTAGTGGTTTGCTAGCAATGGATTTTCCTTGTCTTAAATAAATAAATCTTTTGTTCTTGTTAGAATATGCCAGGAACACTTAATTCACCTTGTGTTTGCCAGGACATGATGACAGGGTCTGAAGCGACTGTCTTGGATTTCATCCTCGAGTCATCCCGATGCTTAACCCAGGCAGAGACTTTGCAAAAATATTCGCCTTTATCAGAGATGAGAGCCTGCTGAATCTGAAACCTGAAAGTATTGAGCTGAGATTTGGTGAAAATTAGTTCTCCCTTTTCTGCTCGCTCCTTATACTCATTGTCCACTGTTAGTATCAGCTCTTCATTCATCGATGCTAAGGGTATATTCACCCAGTCACTGCCATTCTTCTCAGGTTTGAAATACCAGGACACGGTGAGTCTGGGACTCTCCATCCCCGAGCTCCCTAGGTTCTGCACATCCACCACTTGACATTCCATCACCGCTGAATCCCCAAAGGAATGAGCTCCCTTTATCAAATTCATTTTCACAGAATACGAAGAATCTGAGGATGATAAGTCGATCAGAACAAAGTTCACCTCACATCTCAAATGCATGCTGGACAACCAAAGAAAAGCACCTTGGATATGGGTCAGTCAGCCTGACTTATAAGATCTTATCTTTTCACCCACAAAATATACAGTCAATTCATTTTACAGTATATTCTGTGAAGAGCTTTGAGACGTCTCAAAGACATGGTAAGGCGTGATATGAAATACAAGGATTATCCTGCTATAAAGGACATTCAATGGATGGTCCCTGGGTCTGTGCAGAGTGGGGACAGCAAATGAAGTTGCCTCAATTGGATCTCAGTAACCCCCTCTCACCCTCCAATATTAGAGTGTGACTTACTCAGTTTGTAAACTACTTTCATCTCTTGAGGAGACCTGAGATACGTAATGTCTGGTTTTCCCAACAACACGTCCAGCAAGACCCGACTATGAGCCTGATCTCCCGGGCCAAGTCGCATACAACAGCAACAACTTGCATTTATATAGCGCTCCTCAGGCAGGGCAGCATCCCACAGTGCTTGACAGCAAATACAGTGGATCTGACTCCCAAAATATAAAGCTGGAGATGCAGAAAGACTAGCCCTGGGGATACACCACTCCTATGCAAGCGCATTGACCTCTTCTTGTAGATTTCCCTTCAAAGTTGTTTTCATGGGATCTTCGCTAGCCAAATAACAGCCGAGTCAAAGGAGCAAATCAGTCTGATTTTCAGCCTCTTTAACCATTATTTGAGGAGCGGAGAACAGGGTTGTCAGTGGTGACCCGATGACCTGGAAGTGCAACTAATTGCTAGTTCTCCCCCCGCGCCGCACCCCCCCACCACCCCCGCCTCCCACCACCACCACGTGACCTGTTGTAACACCATGTCCAGTGTTATGGATCCATCGTCATAATGGGGTTATGTGCATAACAGGTAATGTTGTACATTAATTATCCTGTCTACAGTTGTAAAACACACCGATTTGTGGCTCAATATAGATTTCTGTTTGGGACACATTGCTCTGTTTAAAATTGGCTACCAAGTTCGCCTGCAAAACACACAGTCATTACGTTTCACAGTAAATCCTGTGAAGCGCTTTGAGACGTCTCAAAGGCATTATATTAAATGCAAAGATTATTATTATAATAAAATGCTGTAAGTAATAAATTACCTAAGAAACTAACTCTGACAGGGACAGAATTAGATGTCTTTTCTGCTGCTTTTTTCCACGTTCCGCTCGACCCCCGGATCCAGACGGATGCTGTGCAGTAGTAGTAGCCACTGTCCGTTTCGTCAACCTGCTGCACTCTCAGTCTGTACTCGTTGCTGCTAATCTTGCTCAGTGTGACGGAATTCGAATTGTTCACTACTGCCGTTCGGTCCATGTACACCAGGCTTGATTGGCTCTGAGCATTGGTTGGCAGAGAAGAGCTGAAATACCAGCCCACCTCGACCACAGCCAGATCCTCAACTCCTGTCACAAGGCAGCTGAGATTAAGGTTACTTTCTTTGTTTAGAGTCAGGTTGCCACTGAATGTGGAGACTGCCAGAGCCTCAGCTGAAAAAAAAATACATTCTTTAGTAATATTTCAGACAAGATCATCAAAGCCCAGGGAGTTCAAATAGCAGAAGTGATCCCAGGGCAGGGTGTATGAGATTTGAGTCAGTCCATGGCAGTTCGAAATGGTGGGTCTGAGCTCCGAACTCCGAACTCAAAACTGTATGTCTGAGCAAACAACTTTCAAAAGATGAACAAATTCATGATTGGTACCAAGCTGTTTGCTCAGCACGAATTCAGGGGGAGAAATTCCACCTAGGTCAAGATTTACTCCAGTCATGTAGAGTTTCAGAGGGTTGAGAATTAGGCAAATCTTTATATTTTGCAGCCAGCTTCTTTTAAGAACTGGACAGAAAAATGTCTCAAAAGACGAGAATCAATTCAACAATTTCCAAAACTCTGAATGCTCTGACATGCTCAGAAAATGATAGTGACCCGAATTCCAGGTGTACTTTCTCCCCTTTCGGTGTTGTCAAAAGAAACAAAAATCGAAAGCAAAAATAACCTCTGCTCAGAATTACCATTCTTCGTGCGTGAAAGCTCAATAAGTATCAACTTATTTATCACCAACTGGACCCGACCCTGGCTAACGTTGGACCAGTTGTTCTGTAACATCTCCATGAAGTTTTAACCAGTCCTAGAATCGATTACATGTCAAATCAAAAGTGACCTACCCAATGATCGTACTTTAATCGATGCAATGTCTGTGTTTTTCTCGAGGATATTTTTCCAGGTGGCAACATCTTCCATAACCCATTCCTCTGCTACGCACAGGTAGGTGCCCTGATCCTCGGGACGCAAACGGTCAATAAGCAATTTGTAGACACCGCTTTCTTCAATGCTCATCCTCACGTCACCACTTTCATACCGGTCTTTGTACTGGTCACCGGACTTTAATTTTCCCTTTGCGGTAAGCGACAGAATATCCATCATGGTCCCACTCTCTTCTGACTTTAACCTCCACGTGATGGCCACATGCGTGTGAATAGTTGAGGTTGTGGTTGCGATACATTGGAGTTCCAGTGACTCCCCTTCCGTGTAATTCCTAGATTTTATACTTCGGGATTTTCCGAGTGTCACTGTTAGTCCATCGGGAATCACTGTTCAAATGAGAGAAATAAGTCAGGACTGATTGAAACCAGAAATATTTCAAGAAGCTTAAAAGGGAAGCAACCAGTATTGAATTTCATTGCAAAACTAAGTACTATAAAGGGACAATCAGTTTACTCACTCACTCACTCACTCACCCTTGCTTTACACTCTGGAACAGCTTACACTGCTTCACGCAGTACAGTAATAATAGTGGCAGATGGCCAGGACCAAGAATGCTACTGGAAGCACACCCCAGTGAGACTTGAACATTCCCACATTAAGGAATGACAACATTAACTTGGGATCTATTCTACACAGTAAAGCCTCTTTGACTGTCACAAGCTTTCTGGTTCAGTAACTGGATCAACAGAGCAAGTATTAAAGACAGAAAAATGTGATAATCCATTCTGGTATGAAAACAGCAGAATTACAACTCACACCTATAAAGGGCCTTGCACATCGGATGAACAAGAATAATAACAATAATCCTTGCACCTGATATTGGGCCTTATCACGTCTTTGAGACATCTCAAAGCGCTTCACAGAATATACGAATATATTGCAAAAGTGAATTGACTGTACATTATGTGGGTGAAACTCGGCAGCCAATTGTATACAGCAGTGTCCCACAAACAGTCGTGGATTGAGTGACCAAATTATTATTATATATTTTTATTATTTTTGGGAGGGATTAATACCCCCAGAAAAACGTTCCGCTAAAAGACTAACAACCGGGTTCTTGTTTACTGCTAGGTAAACAAAGGCGGCGTGTGGAGTAAGGAAACATGCCCAGCGTTTCGCCCTGCTGGGAATCAAACTCAGGTCCCCTTTCCTGCGAAGCGAGTGTACTAACCATTAAGCTATAATACACTGAAGGGCTTCCCAAGGTAATAGGGATACCTAGGCAGAAAGGAAAGAAGGGGGAATTTAAGGAGATTGGCTAAAGGCATGCTCAAAAAGATTCATTCTAAAGATTCATTCTAAGAGAGTTTCCAGGGTGAGGAGAGAAGCACTTTGAGAGAGAGTTTCAGACAAGAGGGGCACGGGGGCTCAAGGCTCGCTACCAATGGTGGGGCAGAGGGAATGAAGAATGAGACACAGACTGAAGTCTGAGGAGCGGAGGTCACAGACATTAAAACAAACTCTCTCTAGCACCTGTTAATTATCTGTAAAGTAAAGGAAACTTCTCATTTCATTGAGTCTGGGCTTCCTGTTGCATCAGTTGGTTAAATAAAGTGCTCAGTGTGCAAGTGCACCACAAGCACTAAGCGCTTTGAGACTTCTAGAAAATGTGAAAAGCGCCATAACAAATGCAAGGATTAACTATTATTTATTATAACATTGCTCTCCATGACTGCAAACAGCAATGACAACAACAACAACAACAACAAGATTCCATTTATAAAGCGCCTTTCACGTCAGGAGGACGTCCCAAGGCACTGCACAGTTGGGTCATGACCCGAGCAGGGGGGAAATGGTCAGGGTGAGGGGAGGGAAGGGAGGGAGCAAGGAGGGGGAATGGTCAGGGTGAGGGGAGGGAAGGGAGGGAGCGAGAAGGGGGAAGAGAGTCGAGAGGGGAGCTGAAGGCTCGGTCAAAGAGAAAGGTTTTGAGACCGGCCTTGAAGGAGGAGAGGGAGGAAGCGGCGAAGGCACTGGGGGATAAGAGTTCCAGAGCCAGCACTGAAATCTTCAAGCCCATCCATCGTGCCATTGGCTGGGGAGATGGGATTGCTGAGAGTGTGGCAATCTCTCTACCCCTCCCACTTCCCTTCTCCCCCCAGCTTTCGTATAACAGTTATGAAACAATCCCATGTTTTACTTACCTTGATGTACTGTAACATCAACAGCAACAAATAACACATTTCGTTTATGTAGCATCTTTCATGTTGCGAGGACATCCCAAACATCCCAACATAAAAATTATACAATAAAAAGGTGAAACTCATGATTTTGAAGCAAATCTGAAATATCTACTGATTTCAATTATCTACCAGGATTGTCTCCTCGGAGATCATCAATGTTCCACTGTACTGTTAACAGTGGGAAATGTAATGAAAGTGTATATAATCTAGCTGGGGATCTTCATGCCTAGTCTTTCAATAGAAAAGACCAGTTAAATATACTACCTACCCACGTTTCATGTCGCCTGCCTTATAATAATAATAATAATCCTTGCATTTGATATAGCGCTTTTCACGTCGGGAGGACGTCCCAAAGCGCTTCACAGAACACACTGTAAAGTGAATTGACTGTATATTTGTGGGCGAACGCGGCAGCCAATTGCGCACAGCAATGTCCCACAAACAGTCGTAGATTGAAAATGACCAATTTATTATTGTTTTTGGTTTTGGAGGGATTATTATTAGGCTCTGTGTGGAGTAAGGAAACTTGCCCAAGGTTTCGCCCTCTGCCTGGAATTGAACTCGGGTCTCTCACTTGCAAAGCGAGTGCTCTAACCACTGAGCTACAGGACTTATCCTCCCCACTATCAGCAGGCGAGCTCTCAGCCACTCTGTTCATGTTCCCTGGAGTCCCTTTGACTCTTCCCCTTTCCTTTCCTGCCTCAAGGCTTACCCTTTTGACTGTTTTTAGTCACCTTTCCGGCTACTCACCCTCTTCAGCTCCCACTCACCCCCACCCCCAGCTCAGGTGCCCAGCCAGCAGGGTAAAATGCTTTTTGAGATGCTCTCCCGATACGAAAGGCGGTATAACAGTATATAAACATAAATTGCATTATACTGTAAGAATGAATACAACTTCCCCTAAACTTACCTTTCAGATATACCTGAGCGTCGTAGTTCCCGGCACTATTCTCATCAGTACTGGGTGTCTCACAAGTGTATTGTCCTTCATCTTGAAATGTAACACTGGTGAAATGAAGCTGGGTGGAGTTGTTGCTGAGCCTCTGCACTGTGATCTCTCTTCTCGTCACTTTCTCTTTATATTCGGGGTCGAAGAAATTCGGTTCCCACGTGCTGTCAATCTTAACAGACCGGTCCCCGCGGAGCACCGTCCAATCAAAATTCTGTTCAGCCGGGCCCTGGTACTCACTGACACTGCACGGGATGTCGACAGAGCTGCCTAGCACACGGTACAGAGGGCCTGACGGCACTTTCACTATACGACCAGAGCTTAGACCTGCAGGAGAACGGAAGAAAGAACAACAATTATTTCCTTTCATAGGAACAGGAGTAGGCCATTCAGTCCCTCTGGCCTGTTCCGCCATTCAATTTGATCATGGCTGATCTGTGCAGCAACTCCAATTACCTACTTTTGCTCCATATCCCTTGATACCCTGACCTAACAGAAATCTATCCACCTCAGTCGTAAAAACGTGATTGGATCCAGCCTTTTGGGGGAGAGAGTTTCAGAATTCTACTACCCTTTGGGTAAAAAAAAGGCTTCCTGACTTCACTCCTAAATGGCCTAGCTCTAATTTTACGATTATGCCCCCATGTTCTGGATTCCCCCACCAGAGGAAATATTTTCAATATTGATTCACAGTAATTACAGTACGGTCATTGCACCACCATAGCCCTGTCAAGATTGTGTCCGCAAGGAAAGAACTTGAATTTCTGTAGCATCTTATCACATCAAAACTTTTTCCAAAGTGCTTCACAGGTAATGACTGTGAAGTGTCTGTTTTCATTGGCAAAGGAGGCAGCCATTTGCTCACGGTAATGTCCTGCAAACAGCAATGAAGCGAATGACAAATTAATTGTGAGGTTTATTGCCCAGGACACTCCCTTGTCTTTTAGAATAGCGTCATAGGATCTTTCATTTCTAACTGAAAAGGGAGCCGGGACATGTATTTTTATGCCTCATCTGAAGGACGTCATGTCTGACAGTTGTCGGCACTCCCTCAGTACTGTTCTTTAGTGTCAGCCTGGACTATAAGTCCAGACTTTGGACTTAAACCAACAACGTTCTGACCCCAAAAACAGGAATACCGACCGAGCCAAATCAAATTAGCAAAAGCTTGAGGGGGCTTATTCTCGGATGATCAACACTCTACCGGTGTGAACTTACATTATAAATTTCATTGACAAGCCAAGAGTATTCCCAAGATCTGAAGAGATTACCTCCCTCTCTCCTTTGCAGCTTGCTATTTAGTAGTTGCTCTTCACACCAAATCACACGTTTGAAACATGTCCCAGGTGCAAAAAACAAGCAAGAGGCCTGTGAGAATCCCATGCATCATCTGTACTGCAGAGTAAAACTATGTGGCCAGCTCGCCAGTCCTCAATCCAAGATGTCTCCAATTTATATTTCGAAACCAGCCTCATTAAAAGCTGACTCCAGAAGAAATCTGTCAGTGTTTAGGGATTCAATCCTCTGCACTTCCGAAATGCATGTTTGAATATGCGTACAAAAACGCAGACTGCTTTTATAAAAGTCCACAGGCAGCCTAACAGGCACAGTAACTGCACCTGAGCGAATCGGGTCCCCGAAGTAGAGGAAATGGGTTTGCACACAAAAATGCATTCATCACTCCGCTATGTTTAAATCAGCCTCACCAGAGGATGTATAGAGAATCGCCTGCATTGATCTGACGCCACATGGAATAAATCAGAAACCCATTACAAGCAGAACAACTGTACTACTGTGACTGATGCCTGAAGGGTTAAACAAAGCAATCTCAGAACTCATAATCTTTCCACCAGAACTTAGATTCACCACCTCCCAAGGGCTGCTTCAGCTATTTGGGCACTGCTCGAACCGTTTTTAAAAAAGTTCATAAAATAAATATGTGTGTTTATGCATTTATGTCATAAATTATGATTAATTTATCTCTCCCTTGCTCACCCATTGCCAGGGCAGCCATTTTAAAAATAGTGTTTGCAGTCAAATGTTTGCACTTTAGTTTTTCATTAATAGTAACTTTTTCTCCTCAAAAAATATACTCCAAAAGTAGCTGAAAGGATGCGTCCAGCTGTTGGGAAATATTAAGGAAAGCGTTCCAGCGATTCCTTGAGTTAACAAAAGTCTTAGCTAAAGCATATTTAAGCAGGTAAATACATATCTATTTCTTTTAGAGTAAATTCAATAGGATACATTGTAAAATCTTTAGCAACAGTGTTGTGCTTGAAAGAATAAAGGTAAATTGGATAAAAATAATAATCTTTGCATTTGATTTAGCGCCCTTCAAGAGCAGAAGGACATCTCAAAGTCCTTCACAGGAAATGCTGCAGATTGCACCGACTGTATTTTGTAGGTGAATGCGACAGTCAAATTGGGCACAGAAATGCTCCACAAACATGAAGTGAATGACCAGTTTTATTTGGCGAATTGTTGGCCAGGCCAGGTTGTTGGAAGTTGGATTGTTGGCCAGGACAGGTATCTATGATGCTTTAGCATAATAGCTGTAGAAACGTGACCTAGTTTAGGTATTTGGCCTCCACACTTTTGAACTCATCTCCCTCTCTTCTCTCACCTCCATCATTTCCCAAATGAAGCTCGCCACCTGCTCCCTTATCTCCATCTCTATCCCTCTACTTACCTCCCGGCTCTATCCTCTTGCCCACATACTATCAGACATTGTGAACCTCTCTCTTGTCTATTGGCACCATTCCCACCCTCTTAAACACCCACACCCCCAAAAAACAACCCTTTGACCCATCTCTCTTCTCAAGTTACCGCCCCATCTCCAACATTCCCTTTCTTTCCAAGGTCCTGGAATGAGTTGTTGCTTCCCAGTTTCACTCTTTCCTCTCCCGCTACTCCCTGTACAAACTTCTCCAATCTGGTTTCCGTCCTGTCCATAGCACAGAGACAGCCTTGGTCAAAGTTACAAATGACATTCTGTTGATTTGTGACCAGGGTTCTCTCTGTCTGTTCATGAAAGATAAAGGCTTGAAGGGATATGGGGATAGGGCGGAGCAATGGGATTAAATTAACAACTTCTCACAGATGGTGCAGACTCGATAGACTAAACGGCCTCCTTCTGCGCTGTAACTTTCTATGATTCTAAGCATGGTTGTATTTAATGGTTGATGGGTAGCGATCCTAAACCATCAATGTAAAAGGAATAAACATAGTGATACAGTAGTTTGGAAGTGTGGCCAGGTCATAGATCAGCCCAGGGGGAGGGGAGGATGCCCATAGGCACTTTTAGGTAGGTTTTGAAGCTGGACAGGTTGCATAAACTTGATCTGTATTTGACAGGCAGCTACAGAGAAACTATTTCCTCTGGTGGGGGAATCCAGAACAAGGGACATCATGTTAAAATTAGAGCTAGGCCATTTAGGAGTGAAATCAGGAGGCATTTTTTCACACAAAGGGTCATGGAAATCTGGAACTCTCTCCCAAAAAAGGCTGTGGATGGCTGGAACCATTCAAATTTTCAAGATTGAGGTGAATGGATTTCTGTTAGGTAAGAATATCAAGGGATATGAGACAACGGCAGGTAATTGGAATTGAGGTGCAGATCATCATGATTCTATAGAATGGTGGAGCAGACTCAAAGGGCTGAATGGCCTTCTCCTGTTCCTATGAGATAAAGGGGATTCCAAGATTTGCCCATTGCTTACTCTGCAATTTTCACTTTGCTTGAAAATTTTGACTTGAAAGGCACAGGCAGGCAGGCCAGACTGTGAGCTGGCATGACGGGAAGAGTCAAAGGTCATTCTCAAGAATAGCAACTCTGGAATTCAGGCCAAAATCCGAACACTCCAGTTTTAGGTTCTTTGTAAATTTTTGGAGCATGTGAAAAAGAATGCATTGTAATGGCTGCGTACTTTCATCTCAATTTATAAGCCTTATATTGTGAGGTCATATGAGCAATTGATGTTTTGAAAACGAAACCCCTTTCAACTCTCAAAACTGGTGAGCAGAAATTTCTGGTCTGCAAGCCAAAAAATGTCTGGACAGTCTAAGCCAAGCAATTGCCCATTTTCAGTCCAGTTAAGTGTTTCTTTTGCTGATGAAAGTATCCTTTAACCTTCAAAATGCCAAGGGTGCAAGATTAGTAAACTAGCTTATAAAGCACAGCTTGAAGAGGAGGAGGAAGCTGGCCTCTTTCCTAAGTAACCCATTGTAAATTAAGTTTTTTTTCCTATATCAACTGTGGGCTGAATTTTCCTGAGCTATTTTACTGTAACTAATGAACTGGTTTATTGGGTTACCAACATTTCTAGGAGATTGGTCAGGTGGTTCTCTGTGGTCATTCTACAGTGAGAAGTGAACTGAAGGAGAATATCAATCATTGGAGAATATTGCATCAAGCAAACCTTGCATCCGAGCAGCCATTTTGTTTGTTGCAAGCATTGCTGCCTTTTGCATTTCCAGGCGCTGCTGGAATCCTGCGCTAATATCATTCTGACAGTGGCAGTGGCCCCTTTAAAATCAAGCCACAGTTGTATACCTTCATAATGATTTCATACCATTTTCCGGCACACGTGGGTTGCTACTGAGGAAATGCTTAGCTATAACTCAATCTTGGGTTTCTGATTACTCCCATCGCGTGGTTTAAGATCAGCAGAGCTGACACAGATTAAATTTCAGCCTTTACGTTTTCTCCACAGCAGCTCTCAACTATATGTATGAATCAAATGAAACTTAAAAGCCTCAGTAAAAATTGGTGTTACACCTGCAATATGCTGAGGTTATTTAGCAGCAAAGCATTAATCATCGGTAACAACCCGTTCAATCGCCATAAAAGGTTGCAATTGGGACACAACAATTGGCACTGGCAGGGAGAGGGAGTGGCAAGGAGAATTAGGCAGGGTTCCAGTCCCTGTTGTATAAAGGCAGGATTGGGCTCTGTTGAGATACACCTGTAATCTTTCAGCCAATATCCACAGCTGACACTCACAATAAGGTACGGCCAAGATACCAGGAGGGAAAGAGGTACCTGAGGAATAATGCCTAGCACAAATCATTACCTTTAAGAGAACAAGAAGGGGAAGTAATGGTGAAAACTAGCTGTAAAAACAAAAAGGATGTCATCATCATTACATTCATGAGGGCAAAGAAAATAGAGGAATATGGGGACGTGGGGAGATTAGGATGGGAGGAATTTAAACACCAACATGGACTTGCTGGGTCAAATAGCTTGTCCAGGTGCTCCAGTTTCTATTAATTCTATGTAATCACACCAGCAAATAGAAAGATAATGTGGCTTACAGTAGTCTATGATACAGCTACATCCATACTGTACACAATATTTACCCCTTATTCACCCAGTCCCCACCCTGTAAAATCAGAGCCTTGGGACATCCTCCCAACGTGAAAGGTGCTATACAAATGTAATCTTCTTGTTGTATAAACAGCAATGTGATGATTGGCATTTTCACAGGCATGTGTGAATCCATTTATAATAGAATTCACCAGTCAGTCTCTCCCTTCTCCCGTAGACAAGCCAACTCCTCAATGAAAAGCGAATAAAACCTGTAGAACCTGACTTATGCCAAAATATTTTTCATCACCACAGCGACCCTATTAGTATACAAAACACCCCAAGCCTCGGGCTTTAAAAGTACGGGAGTGGCAATTACATTCACTCAATAATCTGAATGCAAATAGTTCAACATTGCAGTATATCCTGTAAAGCGCTTTGGGAGTTGGTCTTGATGTGAAAGCCACTTTACCAAATGCAAGGATTATTATTATATTAAGTAGCCGACCCAAGCAAGATCTATCCCTCCCCTACCTTCATATATGTGGAGTCCTGTAGCTCACTGGTTAGAGCACTCGCTTTGCAAGTGAGAGACCTGAGTTCAATTCCAGGCAGAGGGCCAAACCTTGGGCAAGTTTCCTTACTCCACACAGAGCCTAATAATAATCCCTCCAAAACCAAAAACAATAATAAATTGGTCATTTTCAATCTACGACTGTTTGTGGGACATTGCTGTGCGCAATTGGCTGCCCCGTTCGCCTACAAATATACAGTCAATTCACTTTACAGTGTGTTCTGTGAAGCGCTTTGGGACGTCCTCCCGACGTGAAAAGCGCTATATCAAATGCAAGGATTATTATTATTATTACACACACACACACAACCAAACACACGCACACACAGAAGCACAGCCAAATACACAACAATCCGTGAACTCTCTGCAACCAAGTTCACAGATACTGTAGTTGACGTCCACCCAATCATCTACAAGTGTCACACAGGCACTTATCCTGACTTTTATTGGAGGGGAGGTATTTCAGTAGCCAACTCTCCTCAGTAACAACCGGACTCAATACAGATTAGATGAACTACAAATGGCTTGGTAACAAATGCTTTCCGGAGACATCAATAACCAATGAAAACATAGCCAAATTACCCGCTACAGTACTAAGAACAAAACTGTACAGTAATTAGCCTACAACCCACCAGCAGGGCACAGAACATGGATGACAAGCCAGGCAAATCCCTGTACAAAATAACATCCAAAACAAAGGCATCCTAATAAGGAAATGAAACATGAAATTGGCACTGAATTAATGCAGAGCATCAAGGTATCAGCCATATTGCTGGCTGGGGTCCTACACAGATGCCAGAAGTAGTGAAAAATGGCATAAGCAGCCCATTTGTCCAGGCATCTGGCTGAATATTAAATCCATTTAAAGCTTGATCCATCATTAACTGCAGAATAGATTTAGCAACTTGGGTATTATTTACATTCTCCAGAGCACATAAAACACAATGGGATAGATTCCTTGGGTGCATAGGATGGTAAGTGTAACAGTGACCATACAACATATCAGTAATAAGCTCATGTACATTTTTCAGTGACTGTACAGTAGGGTTTATCCTATTCCATCTGATATTGGCTCACAAGGTGAGATCATGTCTAAACCTTAAATTCTCAATGGATGAATCAGGGAAACTGGTCACATTGTCATCAACAATGTATCCTTAGAATACTGTGGCATCTCACATCTTCCCCAGTCACATCCCCAGGTCCCACCGAATCGCTCCATCGCTCCTCTCTTTCAAGGTGCGCTTCATATTCTCGCTCTTTGACAGCACTTTTGGCTATCTTTCTCCTCTTCCCCCCCCAGCTCCCACCCCTACTCTGGTGCCCAGCTGCAATTGTCAAACACATTGATGTCCTCTTGATGTGAAAGGTGCTAAATAAGGGTAAATTGTATTGTATTCACCTCCCTTAGACTCAATTCAATGCAGGTCTTTGCTTCTTTCCTCCCCTCACACAGACAACATGATGACCTGGGGCCCTAGAAGCTCCTTATAGATCTTTAAACAATTTCCCCATGAATGGCGCCCAAAACCTCCATCAACTGCGATCCAGTGATTGAAGCTACAGAGCCAGTTGCTGATGGTCATCAATACTTGAAGGCAAACTTCACTGCATGTTCATAGAATCATACAGCACAGAAAGAGGCCATTCAGCCCATTGTGTCTGTGTCGGCTCTTTGAAAAGAACTATCCAAATAAATCCCATTCTCCCACTCTCTCCCCAAATAATTATCTATTTGTTAAGTTGTTCCAACATGGATTTGAATCAGATCAGCCAATGCTTAAGCTATATTGTTTGAAAAATGCAGATGAAGGGCTAAGCTCCATACTGGAGTAGGCAATCCAGCTTTAACACAGAAGTGAATGCAAGATAAATTATTTATCCGTGGGGCAATTATTCAAACTCTGATCATGGTCTGGGAGATTATTTGACCCTGTGTCTTAATTGTATCAGCCAAGATTGGACATAGTTTCTAATTCCGCCCAATGCCTCCTTATCTCAGTCTGGTTGATATCATTGCTCAGACTTGAGTGTGTAGATAAACCATTATTAAGCAGTGAAGTTGAGAGGGCAGAAAAGCAGTGGGAGAAGATGATGATATTATATTGAATCTGTTTTACCGGCTGATGTGTAGAAACTATTTTGAGTATTATCCGAATGGAGCAATTGTGCATAATATGCATCTCATTTTCAAAGCATCAGTTTGCAATCTCTTTCAGCAGAAGTGAAGCATCTGCATTTATTTTAATCTCTAATTTTCTTCCCAACTCTCTTCGGGACACTGATTCAAGCTGGAGTACAGATTGACAGGCACAAATCCAAGTCCACACATCTCGTTTAGGTGGTCATTCCTCATGTGTTAAGTGCAGACTACATAAATGCATTACTCATTACAGACAAGCCCGATCCTGCCTGTAGTAAACACCCACACGTGAACAAGTATCAGTGGATGGCGGTCAGGAGGGGGAGTGGGGCTTATTCTTCCCCTTTCCCAGTTCAGCACATAGGGCTCTTACTAAATCATGTTTAGCCACAGGGGTTCAAAGTAGCTTAACCGTAAAGAGTTTGACTAATTGAATCCGGGCAGACTGAGCGCACACACATTTGAAGAGTTCAGATACAGAACTGGGTATGAAACCTTTATCAAACAGTCTTTCAGTACAATGGGGCCAGCAGGGGAATTCTGCACCTCTGTCCAGCAAGGCAGCAAATTATCAGGAACTGAAGTGAACAGTAACAATGATTTATGCCTGCACTGTACCGAGGATCTTGCCAATCCTCATTCAGTACTAATGGCCATCTATTAACAGAAAATCTCCAGTCTTTACTGCAGCATTTCTCTTTCTCTTCCCCTGTCCAAGACAAATCTTCTCCTGAAGACATTTGACTACATTTTTCTCTATTAAGCACTAAGCACCCGTGCCTAACTGTCCTTTATTCAACCATGAACCTAGACAGTGAGCATTGGCAGGCTATGAACAGTTTGTTAACTTGTTAATTCCTTTAGGGATGTTGGGAGCATTGAGTGCCAGAGGTGCTTACAATATTATTTGAGTGTACTTCCTACTGTTGAACAAGTAAGTTGTTCCTTCCTTATTTTGGAAATGGAAACTGAGAGAAACTTATCCCAACTTACAAACAGCTGCCTGTCTACCTGGGTCTTCACAACAAGTGTTCGTGTTTCTTTGTTGTGGCTGTTGTTGTGGAATTTACCCTGTAAAGGAAGCAGGGCAAATTCCACTTTTTTTAAATCATTGGGATCATGAGTTACAGGTCATTTCTCTTATACCACATAATATTACAGCTGGAGCTAAACCGATTAAAAGCGAATCCAGTAGACATTTCTCCAAGCAAATGATTGTCAAGACTATGGAGTACTTTACCCAGGAAGGCCAAATCAGCTGTTTTATCGAGATAATTTTTTTTGTAGCTCAAGTATAGCTGTAAGAGACCTGGGCACCTCTAAAAGTTACTCTAGTGCAATATCCAATGTGTAGCCACTGGTTCCCATGATATGAAAAGCTTTTTCTCGATAGATTGTGCTCCAAGCATGCCATCTTGAGATTCAGAGATCCGATCAGATTTCAGATCCAAGCCAAGGTCTACAATTCTCCATTCAGCTGATCTGATTCAAAATCTCCCACTCAAACACCAATTCCCTTCCTCTTATAAATATGTGAGGGTATAGTCAATTTACATCTGCATTGAGAGGATGAAGAGGAGGCACTGTCCTTCGGATGAGACATTAAATCGAGGTCACGTCTGCCTGTTCAAGTGAAAGTTAAAGATCCCTTGGCATTAGTGGAGTCCTGTAGCTCAGTGGTTAGAGCACTCGCTTTGCATGTGAGAGACCTGAGTTCAATTCCAGGCAGGGCGAAACCTTGGGCAAGTTTCCTTACTCCACACGCCTAATAATAATCCCTCCAAAAAACAAAAACAATAATTAAATTGGTCATTTTCAATCTACGACTGTTTGTGGGACATTGCTGTGCGCAATTGGCTGCCGCGTTCGCCCACAAATATACAGTCAATTCATTTTACAGTGTGTTCTGTGAAGCGCTTTGGGACGTCTTCCTGACGTGAAAAGCGCTATATCAAATGCAAGGATTATTATTATTATTATTATTATTTAAAAAGAGAAAGGAGTTTCTGCCGGTGTCCTTCCAAACAATTTCTCCGGATAAATTGGTCATTCACTTCATGGCTGTTTATGGAACATTGCTGTGTGCCAACTGACTGCCGCATTTGTCAACAAAATACACAGTAAATACACTTTACATCATTTACCTGTGATTTGCGACATCACAATGTATCAAATGCAAGGAATATTACACTTGAGAAATGAAAAATAACTTTCTGCTCGACTGATACTAAATAATTCCATTGCTATGATTACAGCTGGCTAATCTGACATTTCTCATTTGATTAATTCAGGCCACTCGGATCCTTAAAGGAGGACAGTACATTAACTTCTATATTGCTTCAATAAAATGGCCAAAACATTTTGACTGAAAATGTAATAAAAAAAATTCTCAAGGACAAATAACGTCAGCCAAAACAAAAGGAACAATTGGCAATACATGCTCTAAACAACAGAAGAGTGACATTTTCTGTCATACAACAATAGCATCTGGCCAGGAAAAGGGGCTACAGGGTCTTTAGTTTGTAACTTTTAATATTTTTATTTCATATACAAAGTAGTTTAAGATTATATTACAAAGCAAAACGGCCAGGAATTTATACACTGAAAATAGGTTGTATAAATGTCATAGCTGAGCTTTGAGGTTAAATGATAATTAACAATAATCTTTGCATTTGAGACAGGACTTATAATGTCAAACATCTGAAAGCACTTCACAAGTTTCTGTAAAGTGTAGTGACTGTGTAAGCAATTGTCACAGCAATGTCCCACAAACAGCCATGAAGTGAATGACCAATTTTATACGACAATTGTTGGTCAGGATATTGGGAGAAATTCTCTTCCCTCTTCAAATAGTGTAATGGGATATTTAACAACCACCTGAACCTCAGCTTAAGACAGCTTAGTTTAATGTGTCAACCGAAGAACAGTATGTCTGACAACAGAATGCTCTCCAAGCATTGAAATGGACTGTGAGCTAAGCACTGACATCAGTTTGCATTGTTAAGGAATCGAATTCTAATCCAAAAACGGCCAGAGCATTAAATTCCTCAAGTGCAAAACAGGGAGGATGGCCAAAAAGCTTAGGTATTAATAAAAGTTATTGTACATCAAAATAAAAGAAAATTAATTAAAACGAAATGTTGCACCACAAACCTTCTTTCTGGAACTCTACTAAAATCCCTCCTGCTTGCACCCTCCCTCTCTACCTTCAAAACCATTCTAGAAACCTACCTCTTTGACCGTGCTTCCTCCTACAACCTCCTACCACCACCACCCCCTCCCCACCCCCCCACACACACACTTTACTTTTGTTTCCTCCCCATCTCTGGAAAGTGCTTTGAGATGGTTTCTTATGTGAAAAATGTGACACAAGTACAAGTTGTTGCTGTGCAATGTTTTGAGTGGTTAGGGAATGCTGGGTTCCTTGTGGGACATTACTGTGCACCATGTTCGCCTACAGTTACACAGTCACTGCACTTCACAGAAAGTCCTATGAAGCGCTTTGAGATGTCTCGATTCATGTGATAAGGTGCAAGGATTTTGATGAGGGTTCAATGGTTATAGATTGTACAAGGAACTGGAACTGTTACTTCCAGTACACATCATGAAAGCCAACATTTAGAATACCACACATCCACTATGGCTTCACTAAATAGCACAACACAGGCTGGCACATTCTGAGACAGATACCATTTATGTTTCTTTAGGTTTCCTGGACATTGTATCAGTTGTATCACAAAACTGAACAACTGAGCAGCAGAATCCCATTAACTGCCCAAACTTGGGCTCTATTATTCCAACATCTTCCTTCGACTGCTCTGAAACTGCCTGCCCTGTATGTTGACCTTTTCTCGATATGATCCAACGTTCCAGTTTACAGCCTTCTGCTCCCTATTTCCTTAAAAACTTTGAAACTACAACACCATCTAACCTGACCAAGAGAACTGACAGCCAGAAATTCTTAGATCAAGTCAGTATTCTTGTTAGGGAGGGTCTATTGTCTCCTGTACATATTTAAGGGTTGATAGACAATTTGAAGGTGTAATAATGTTAAAGGTTGCATTGGATGTGGTGGTATTGAGCACTGCAAAGATTCATGTACAAAGGAATTCAGTTCTGAACAATAGGTCATGACAAAACAGAAAAATGCAAGACAGCCTTAGTGTTATATTCTATAAAACTGGGGGTTGGCTTTCTTTGTACTTGCATGGATGTGGATCAATTAAATTACTGTACAGGAGTATATTTAGGTCCATAGAGGTGTCAGTCTGGCTCAGTTAGTAGCATTCTGGACTCTTGAGTCAGAAGACAGATGTTGAAGCCTCATGTTGGGACTTTGGACTTGCATAGTCCAGCTGACACTCAATATAGTGCTTGAGTGTGCTACATTGTTGTTGAAGGTGCTGTCCTGCAGATTAAACATTAAACTGAGGTCTTGTCTGCCTGCCTATTCAGGTGGATCCCATTCACAAAGAGAATAGTTTCTCCTCAAGTCCTGGCCAACAAGCCTCCAGAGAAAATTGGTCATTTACCCCATGGCTGTTTGTGGGACAGGGGCTGCCATTTTCCCTTGCAGATACAAAGTCACTATAGTTTACAGAAACTTTGTGAAATATGTTGAGGTGTTCTCAGTGTTACAGATGTTACACCAAATACAAGGATTCCTATAATTATAATAATTTGTGGCAAAGCATTCAATGTTCCAATAATGTGAGAAAGCACCTTCACAAACAGAAGTTATTTATGTAACGGAGATTGTTGAAGACAAAATTTGAGTGGTTACTGGATTATAGAATTGTTAAAACTTAATAAACTACTGTATGTGTAGCCAATGACATAACGCAATGTTTAATGACCTGCTTCTTAATGATATTTACTGCAAACCTGAACTAATCCATCTTGGAGAGAAAATCTGGGAGCTGAAATGACTCAAAGAAAGAAAGAAAGAAAGAAACAAACAACAGCTATGCAGTAAATGCCCTGATAGCCCAGATCATCACTCGAGCAGACAATGACTATCCTATTAGGGGTCAGCAGAGTCTCCTTGGAACTGAGTTGGCTCCTGTTGGCATTGGAATGTCATAATCGAATCAACCCTCTGTAGCAATCTTGATCGTCCAGTTCCTGAGCCAGACAGATCCACAGTACTCCAGGGCACTTCTGATGACAGACCAGCCAGCTTGGTTCATTAGCAGACCAGTCACTGGGATCAGGGATTCTTCCCACTGCGCTCCTGTTAACTCCGCAAGCCAAAACCCGAAGATGCAGGGTTGTCCCAGATGAACAAGCAGCAGGAAAACTTGCCAGACAGTGCCTTCAATGGCAAGCTAGGTGGTTTTAGCTGGTTAAACTCCAGCTGCAATTAAACTCACGCTCTGGGGTCCGCAAGCCTTGGCTCTTGCCAACTAGCACTTAAGACTTTCCAGAATTAGGTAAGTAGGGTGTGGCCCTCAAGGAAGAGAGTGCATATTTTATTCCAGACCCAGGGAAATTTCCATGTGTAAGTGGCACACATATGTGGAACTCGGTCTGGATTGGACATTTGATTTGGCACAAAGCATGAATGCTGACTAATTCAGGTATTTATCCTAGCAAAAATGTACAGACTTAGTTAACCCTATAGGAAAGACAGAGCAATGTAGGAGGTATGAAGCTCAAATGACCTCAAAACCAGCGCAAGGGTAAATGCAATCTCAAATGTCCAATTTTGTGCAGTCGGTTTATTATAATGAAATATGAAACTATTATGAAGGTAATTTATATAAAACAGCACACAACCTTGTAACATCATCTGCTGTGTTTGTCTATAGAAAAACTTTCACTTCTGTTTTACATGGCAGAGAAGGGAATTTCTCCTGATGTTACCAACAATCCTCCAGGTAAAATTAAACATTCGGTTCATGGCTATTTGTGGGACATTGCTGTGTGTATGCAAAATGACTGATGTGTTTCCCTAAAAATACACAGTCACTACACATTACAGTTAAATCATGTGAAGTACTTTGAGACTTTTCGACTTTGAGATAAGGCAATATATCAAATGCTACAATATTACTGTACATGCAAGGTGCTAAATAAATGCACGCTGTTCCCATTGGAATGACAAAAGACTGGCCAGAACCTTGATAAATTATTCAATAACTTGTACTGAGTTTCCAATAGCAGGTACACCCCAGACTGTTCCTCTCCAAGTCATTGAACTCAGAAGCACTGTTGACCCCAAATTGCCACTCGACTTTATATCAGATAACTCCGCATAGACAACAGATCAAACCTGGAGCCATGTAAATTTCTACAGCTTAGTAACACTACGTGGTGCTTTTATCCACTGAGCCCTTTAGAACTGATGTCCATGGGAACTAAAGATAAGAGGACACAAGTGAAAAAACGCAAGGTCTCCCTTCTCTAAAACACTTTTCTCAGGAAAACCCATATGTAAAGAATTTGGGGCACTTTTCAGGACCAGACAAATAAATTGCAATGGTATATTTTTCCATCGTTGTACATTCCTGCGTTCCTATGTAATAAAAGTTTGGTGGGAAGAGGTTTGTCAGCTGCTCTGTACTCATACAGTCACTAACTTACATCATTCAACTGAAAAGTGAACAGAAAAAGCAATCAAGGCTACTCTTATTCTCAAGGCCTCTGTGCCCATATATTAAACTCAAGGAACTCCCTTTCTTAATAGAAGGTTGCCATTGGACATGACAGCAAAGCTAAGACTGGATAATTTATCCCCCAATACATTACGTTGACTATTCTCAGATCTGGATTCAGGCCAATAATCAACATGGTTTTGTTTTACTCTGTAGGAAAGGGCTTGGCAACTTCAAAGCTGAAGAGTGCAACGACTGCAGTTAGTTGTGCCAACGCCTGCTATGAAGTTGGAACGTATGAGTAAGGAGTCCGTGAAAAAAACCCTGGGTACTGCTATTGGGGTCCAACTGTGTGGTACATTGGGAGGACAAAGTACAAGCACTGGAATGCAGTTGGCATCTCAAATGAAAAGGCATTGCCGCTATTTCAATTTCTAACTGAAGAACTACTTTGCCTAATTTGCATTTCTATCCAGCAATATATCAACTGGCATTATAAATGAGGATGACAAGATGATCCAGTATCTATATTCAATGCAATCCAGTAATGTTTCCAATAAGCCTCACCATTGGCCTATGCTTTATAACTGGATCAAGTACAGATAATAACACCATACAATTTACATTTATATAACATCTTTCATGTTAGGAGGATGTCTAAATGTGCTTCACAGGATATACAGTAAGGTGTAGCTACTATGTGTTTCGTTGACATACTTGACAGTCAATTTTCACACTGCTATGTCCCACAAACAGCCATGAAGTGAATATTTTTTTTAATTGAAACTTTCTTCTTTTTGAAGAGTATCATGAGATTTTTATCGTTCATCTGAATACGCAGATGGGAGCTTAGTTTAATGTCTCATTCAAAGGAAGGCATTTCCAACAATGCAGATCTCGCCTCGTACTGAATTGTAGTGTCAGCCTGGACTATATGACTGTGATTTCAAAGTCCCAACATGAGAGGGTTGAAACCACAACCTCAAAATCAAAGGGGAGAATGCTACCAACAAAGTCATGCTGACAAGAGTTATCAAAAGTGAAACAAATGTGAAGAAAGACCTTTGAATAGAGGATCTTTATGCTTTTACCTTTCTCCATTACCGATGACTAATTCTGTATCTCATCTGAAGTAAAAACTTTGAAATACTAAAGTAATAAACAGTCGTGCTATCTCACTAAAAGAGTTTATTTGAAGCGCTTGAGGAGTCCCTGTTTGTAGTTTTATTTGCTTCTGCAATTTTGCAATAGTCTGTATCCTTGCATGACAAATGGAACTGGTTTACAGACAGCTGTAATAATGTCCTGTATAATACACTTTACTGGCGTGTTGGTAAAGCCAGCTGTCTGGAGCTTACGTGTAGCATAGTTTTAAACACTACAATTTTCCTCATTGTCTTTATACATCAGGGCAAACCTTAGCACAATAACTCCAGACCTTACATTTACGCCAGGATTCACCCAATAACTCTTCCATTGTGCAGCTTCTTTTTTTGCATTTGTAAGGAACCTATTCTGTCCTTCAGCTCCAGACAACTGTCAATGTGACTGCAGTAGTTGCTGGATATAGATTGCAAATATAGACAGCTGTCTGCGGAGAAGACCAGACAATGCCCTTTAGAAAAGGAGGAAATAGCAGAATAATTGCGCAAATCTGGACTTGGCGGTTCAGTCAAAAACAAACTAGTCATGCTGGGCCACTTCATTCAAGTGCATAAAGGGTCAAAGAGTTACACTGGCTGATAAGTGGAGGAGCTGGAGCTACAGTACCAAGCCTTGTTTTATTTTTTTTTTGCCATCGACACACAGAAAGGTTTTCAGTGCAACTTCAAGGGAACCTCGTCATAGTTAGGTTGGATGGTGGAAAAATTCTGCTCTAGAATCTTTGGTTTGGGAAGACGTGCAAAGAGAAGAATGGGCTGTGGGAGAGGAGCACAACAAGACCCAAATAGGCAGCAACAGGAAATGGAGAGTAAGCCCTGTAGAGGAACTACAAAAAGCACCGAAAAAGCTGAAAGCGAGGATACAGGAAGGAAGAGATGCTGCTTAGATAGTCAGACGAGAAAGTGAGCGAACAAGGAATGGAGCAAACGAATGAGTGAAATGCCACAACATGTTAAATTTTACTTCTTCAACATTATTTTGTGTTTTATTTTTGTCTTTTGATGAGCGCAGTTGGGCTCATTTCTTTGAAGCAAAGGAAGTACAAAATACAGTAGAAGTCGACCTTCTTCCCTATTTTCAGATTAACCCCATCAGACAGGGATAATAAATCAAGGGCGTGTGCTTTAACCAGGAGCCTGATACATTGCCACCATCCCCACAAGTGTGACACAATGCCAATTACCACTAAAACCACAGTGCAACACAGGGTACCATAGGATGTAACCCATTGAGAGAAACCAACTTCTAACATATGTAACACTGGTGGCATTTGATTTATCAAATTACCACATTGTAGCACATTAAAGCGTGTCACCCAAGTTATTGTGAAACATATTCAGTGTTATCTAAGCAAATGCAATAGCTGATCTGCACCAGCAATACCCCACAAACAACAATATTGTGACTAAGCCACACCTACCACAATACAACAACCTGCATATCGATACTGTAGCACCCTTCAGTGAAAGAATGTGTCAAAGCACTTGATAAATATTGTGGTAAATACTGAGCAGGGAAATTCAGTAATAAATTTAAAGGTATCGTCAAAGAGATAATATATATATTTTTAGGAGACTTTTGAAGACAATGGGAGAAGTAGATGAGAGAATCCAATTTTATAAAGTTGGTTTGTAAAATTGTAGCAGAGGTTTTGCAGTCCTTAACTGATCAAATTACAGTTAAGGATATTAAAAGATTTTGCTGTGCCTCGTAACTTTTATTTATAATACAGCTACTCATGTGCAAGCTATAAGATGCTGGTGAGTGAAGATAAAAGTCATCAGGTGAGAGTTTTATATAGGGTGAGTTTTATAACTTCGAGCAAGGACATGGCAAGGAGGGAATTCAGAGCAGTACATAAAAGCATAGGAATAGTGCTAATTCTATGTTGTACATATTAACCAGCTAAACCACTATTTATATATTCATCGATCAACCTGGCAGCCAAAATAACAGAGTGAAGGTATATACAGTAGTCACTTCTTGCCCCTCTCCTGGGTGGGCTATTTATTCTGTTACGCATAAACACACGGCTGATGAAGTTTAACATGCTGTTGAGCCCTACATGCCTGCACTGTTCTTCTGCAGCCTTGTGCTTCCCAATTGCTGTGCACCTCAGAAGTACACTCACCAGTGCCCTGGCTATATAGGCAAACAAGAAAATGAACTGCCAAGTGTTGAAAACAGGGAAAGTGTGTGTGGGGGCGGCGCGGGGGGTGGCAAAGAGAAGAGAAAAACAGCTAAGTTTCCTTTTAATATTATAAATACCTAGACCATTCAGAACTATTCTGGTGGTTTTAAGTTTAATCGAGATTTGCCAAAGACAGTCTAAATCTGAGTTGAGACACATGATCTGGAAGTATGCTATAGACAGTAACTAGACTTTACAGTAAACCCAGTGAAGCATTTTTAGATGTCTTGATGACATAACTATATCAAATGCAAGGGTTATTTATTTATTTTTGTACTTCAGTTTGGCTGCAGTGATTTATTATGAAACGGCAGTGTCTGCAGGTCATGGATTTTCACCTTGCAATATAATTGCAGTCAGTGCAAATTAATTCAGCCATTGCTCTAAACAGATCTTTGAACAACAACAACTTTCACTTATATAGCACCCTCCACGTAGGGTAGCGTCTCAGAGCACTGAACATTTGAGAGAAGCTTTTAGGGCCATCAAAAAACCACAGACACATGATGAGATTTAGAGCTAACATGAGTAAGAAGAGCTTTCAGCTTTGTCCCAGGAAACAGAGAGCTGGAGTTAGAAACCTAGGATTTCTCTCCAAATTGTTCCGTTACTGGTGATTTTCCATCACTGCCAGTAGTATCACCAGCGCAGAAGCAACAACAGCTTGCATTTATAAAGCACCCTTCACGCTGGACGGCGTCTCGGAGCACTTAAGGAAGAAACCACATTTTGCTCCCTCATCCTGGTGGTTAGTGTAACCTAGATGATTTTACCATCAAGATTTCATTCTTCTAAAATGTATCTCAATGCATCTCAGAACACAGGTGTCATAAAGACCATAACATACTGCAGAATGGACATTTCCTTGGGCACAGTCACCAGAGCTTTAAACTAGACACTAAAGGGCAGGTAGGTGGATTTTCTACTCAACCTAAAGTGAAGTCAGTGAGTCAGAACTCAATATGGCAAGGCTTGTCCTCAATCTTCATTCAACTGCACCACTGCGCGGAGATACCATTTAGAAGCCAGGTGACAGGCATTTCCACCAAAAAGGGTCTGCACTGGGAAGTCTTGATGCACATCCTGGAAGCTGGGCCAAAAGAGAGAGGCACTCCTAAAAGTTTAGAATTGCCAAGTGCCCAACTATCCTTCTCATCCCCCTATGAAGCCCAGCAAGACCAAATGAGGAGAAATGGGGAGGGTGAAGAAAATTGTCGCTGGCATTTCACTTCCCTCCTGTCCCCACCTCCTCTCCTGCTTCATGGTTTAAAACTGCAGGCGAAAGGCAAAATGGGAGCAGACATTTCAGAATTCCCCCAGGCCAACACTGAAGCTCTGAAGACACATTTTCAGTTTCAAAGCCCTGTGGAACTTCCGGAGCCTTGAGCCTTTTGTTCCAGGCCTGAAATGACAAGTGAACGTTTTTTTCTTCCCTTGCTCTCCAGAGGCTCTGTTGTCACTTACGCCTTCATTCACTGTCTATCACTGACATGCTCACGACATTCGCACTCCTAATGCGTTATCAAGCTGAAACACAAGGCCTGCAGTAATTTCTTTTTTTTAGATTGAACATAAAAGCCTGCTGAAACAAACTCATTGTAGTTCAGAGAGGCTTAAGGGTTTCAGCAAGCACCACAGTTTAGGCCACGGTATTTGCATCAAAACCATTACAAGACAAGAGCAAAGTGGTGAATGAGAATTATTAATGACAGAAACATGCTCGGCCATGTCTAATAGCTCCTAATGTGACAATTAACAAGGGTTTGAGCACCTCCACTCCCCATTCTAAAAATAGGAACCAAAAGCACTTCTGAAAATAAATTACATTAAAAGTTTAGGTCAAAATATACATTAGTTAATCTCTGGTTACCATTGTTTTTTTTTGAGGGGTATGTGATTTTTATGGATTGAACTAAGAAACTTCAGTGCTGGAAAATGACTGAGTGAGTTTTTACTGATTCATCATTAAGCAGTTCTGGGTTTCATTTGTATTTAGCTACCAGCCACCCTTGGATTCTCTCCAGTGAATTTTGCCAATTTAATATTAAAACGAGGAGTTGCAAGTTTCTAGAGCAATGTTAGCCAGGAAGCCAATGCACATATACAGTACTCCAATTACACAGAACAGACAGGCTGTGAAGATGAAAGCACTTTAATGAATGCAATATTTTTTGCAATGATCAGTTGAAAACCCTCTGCATTCTAAACAAAAGTATTAAAAATACCACAAGTGCTATTGATATCACCAATACCATTATCATAAGGTCACCACTTACAGTAAGGCATGGCTGCAATTCTTTCTTCCTAAATGGGTGTGTCTTTTAAGGTTGGTTGCTATGACAACAAGCCTAAAAATATTTTAAATGGGAATCCTAAATTAATCTGGGGGGAGGACAACTCCCAATTTAATTCTCTAATAATTGCTCAGATATTAAAGTCTCATTCAGCATTCTTCAGATGTTAATTATGAAAAGATCATCATCGCAGATTGGAGATGCTAATATCACTCCAATGAACTGAAATCACATCCCAGATTAAATTACAGAGATGCCAATTTGTACAGAGGACTCAAGGGATGGGAGGAGGAGGCGGAGGAGGGGAAGGTGATGAAAAAATAACCATCTTCGCCTTTCATTGAAGAACATCTTTGTTAAACCCATTAAAATTTTAAATGCGAACAGTGAGTGCTAACAAAGCAGAAAAACTGAACATAAAAATATCAGAACTCCCCACCCCCCCCCTCCCCCCAACCCACCACCACCTCCTCCTCCTCCCTCTTATTACACTGAAAATGCCTGGTGATTCCCAGGATCTTGCAAAACTGCTGGCATCCATTATGGAGGCACTTTCTGTCTGGCACTTTCTATTCATTTCTCTCTCTTCTTTGCTTGCAAGGTAATGCAATTTATTTTTTGACACATGGGGATATGATCCCATTTAAAGAACAAGCTTGTGGATAAGGACTCAGCTCTGATTTCTGAGCTGGATGTGGAGGAGGAGGAGGAGGAGGAGGAGGAGAGCAGTAAAGATTGAAGCCAAGTCTCAAGCCTGGATGTGCCATTGATTTTTGGGGTGAGGGGAGAACAGTGTCTCCCCCCCACCCCCACCCCCCCCCCTCTCTCTCTCTCTCTTTTCTCTCTCTCTCTCTCCATCTGCCCCCCACACACTGTTGAAATTTGCAAAGGTACACACGTCGGTATCCCAGTGGGAAAGTGGTGCATCCAAACCAACCAAAATGACACTGGTGCAGAGATAATAAATCCACAGGAGACACTGAATCTACAGGATGAGTAAATATTCCAGACACACCGATGCCTGTTTATAGCAATAAACTGGCAGAGGTTGCAGATGTGCATATATATATATATATATATATATATATCTTTTAGATACCAACACGTTTAAGATAAAGGGAACATCAGGACAAGGGGTGAGGGGAGGAAAACCACTTTGCAGACTGACTCACTCACAGGGGATTTTGCAATCTCTTCCCATTAGTTTCACATGTACATGCAGAATTCGCAAGATTAAAATGGTGCCTGTGCATTGTTTTTATATATATATATATATATACACACACACACACATACATTTACAATGCAATGAAATCAAACGATCGGTGCACGTGAAACAACTTCCCTTTCTCTGGAATTCCAGGAACAGGTCGGATTTAGGAAGGACCCACGTTCTGGGTTTATTTTGGCAATTGTTTTAACATGTTACAGTTGCAGCTCTCAAAGCAATCTCTCTCTCTCTCTTCTTCTTCTCTCTCTCTCTTGTCTCTGAATCTCTCTGTCTAGTGTCTGTGTGTGTGTGTCTGTGTGTGTGTGTGTGTGTGTGTCTCTGTGTCTCTCGTCTCTGCAAACAGTTCATCCTCCAAAACTGAGCACGAAACCACACACAGAATTCCCACACACTTGGAAAAGCGATGGGTTGGCAACATGGAATGGGTTCAACCCTGATTCAGAGTCCAACAGGGCAGGGGAGAGAAAGGGGAAAAAAGGGGGAAAGCCTCCCAGTCTCTCCCTCTCTGTCTGTCTCTCTCCTCCCCCCCCCCCAAAAAAAAAGAGCTTTGCAATTATTTGTGCATTTGTTTATTTGCTTATCTAGTGACTGAAAGCTGGAGAAACACTCCCACACACACACACATATATTAAAGACACCTCAGGTACTCATTTCAACAGGGCCATGGAAGGAATTGGGGTTAAATTGCATTGCTACCCTTTCCTTTCGGATCTTGCAGATACCAGATCGAAGCAAATCGTCCCTTTGCCCAATATTTGTTTCTCCTTTTTTTTTTCCTTTGGGGGATTTTCCATACAAATAAATAAAAAGTACAATTTGGTTATTTTTAATTTTTTTTTACAAAAAAAAAGGGGCACACGTGGAGGTGACTTAAGAAGCCAATGTCAAGAGCTTGCAGAGGGGAGGGGAGGGGAGAGGGGGTGGGGGAAGAATAAAAAAAAACTTACCAAAATTCAGCATTGCTACCAGTAACCACAGCAATCTTTCCATGTCTTCCCCAGGCTCTGCTTTTCTCTATACACTGTATATAAAGGAAACACTTTCGATCCCCTCTCTCTGTCCCTCTCCCTCTTTCTCTTTCTCGACAGCCAAGAAATAACTAATTCCCCCAAGGATTTCCAGCTCCTTCACACCACTCCCTGATTCCAGGTGGCAACGTTAATTTACCACCCCCCCCCCTCTCCAACCCCAAACCCTCTCCCCCACCCACCCACCCACCCAAAAAAAAAAAGAGAGAGACACCCAACAAACTTTTCTTCCAACTTTTGCAGAAGTTTTTTGTGGATCCACTTCGAATCTGGGCTCACTTTGAGTAAAGTAGGAGGGCAGAGAGAGAGAGAGAGAGAGAAAGAGAGAGAGAGAGAGAAGGGGGAGGGAAGGAGAGAGAGAGAGAGAGAGAGGGGGAGGGAGGAGGGAGAGAGAGGGAGGGAAGAGGAGGGGTTACCTGGACTCAGATTTCAATCCAGGATTCATAGAAAGAGCAGCAGAGAGAGAGCAGTGAAGGAGACTTTCTCCCTTTCAGTTAATTAACAACTACCTCTGTTGTGGCAGCTCAGTTTGCAACCATCTCAAAACCTTCACCTCCTTTTTTTTGTTCACTTATACTTATTGCAATGGGTTCTGGGTTCTTTTTCTCCCCTCCACCCCTTATTTTATACGTATGAGTAACAGAATCCCAACCCCAAGCTACAGTATTCACATAAAGATTTAATCTCTGATCTGCTGTGGGAGAGTTTCAAAGCTTTAAAGGGAGCAGTTTACTTGGGAGGAGGCTATCTGTTTCCATGTATTTGCCAAACAAATAATACCATACAGTGAAATAAAGTAGTCGTAACTGAGTTAAGCTTGATATAATTGTTATGGGAATGTTCTGGTTTCACTCACCCCTCTCTCTCCGTTTCTGTGTCTAGCCTCGAAGTTTCCAAATTTCCAAATTAACCAGTGGCTGTACAGTTGTTATAAATTAAGCCAGTACACTCATTTAGTTTCTAGCTTCATGTACGCCTTGGGTTCTAAAACTTCCGAAATGGTGTATACCCAAAACCAGAAAGACGAGAAAGTTACAAGTTTCAATCCAGCCAACTCGGGTTAAGTAGTTGGCCTGCTACTCTACAATGATCTTCGCTGCACTTGTGTTAGTGAGGGGCAAAATCAGCCAAGGGTTTCATTCCCAATTGCTATCCATCGTTCCCAACTGGAACCTATGTGTGTTTGTGTGTATGGTTGGGTAAGGTTGTGATCAGGCTTGTTTTTAATGTTCCTCACAGTCAAATAGCTTGCCCATCCAGGATCATGGATAAATAATGGCCATTTGTATGAAACGACCATTTGCCAGGATCCATTGAACAGAACCTCAACGGACTCACTGCCATTGGAAGAGAGTTATATAGAACGATAGGACATGGGCCATTCGGACCAAGTATCTGTGCTGATATTTATACTCCACATGAGCCCCCACCCCTCCTATACTCCTCTCTTCTCCCCCACCATTTCCCTTCTCCCTTGCTGGAATCCTGTAACTCAGTGGTTAGAGCACTTGCCTGGGTTCTATTCCCAGCAGGATGAAAAGTTGGGCAAGTTTCCTTACTCCACACACCTTTATTTGCCTAACAGTAAGTAGGAAACTGGCTGTTAGTCGATTGGTGGGTTGCTTTTCTGGGGATATTATTCCCCCCACAAAAAAAACACAATAAAAATGTTGTCATTCAATCCTCGCCTGTTTATGGGACACCGCTGTGCACAATTGGCTACCGTGTTTCGCCCACAAATATACAGTCAATTCACTTTACAGTATACTCTGTGAAGCACTTTGAGATGTCTAGAAGACGTGAAAAGCGCTCTATCAAGGATTATTATTATTATTATATGTACATCAGCTTTCCTCTTCATTTCACTGATGCTTTTTGCTTCAACCAGAGCTTCCACCCATGAGTTCCATATTCTCACCACCTTCTGCATGAAACTCTTAAACTCTATATTAGAACTATGAGCTATCTTATATTCACGTCCTCTCATTTTGGACTCACCAACAAGTAGAAACCGCCTATCAACATCCACCGTATCGAATCCTTTCATTGAGAATAAGTGGAGAGAGTCTGCTCAAGTCAACTAATCAATGTCTTTCAGCTCTGTTGTACAAAGCCCCATTAATTTCCACAGGGTTTCTAAACCTAAATGGAGCAATTGTCTCCGACATGTACACACTGTTAGTTGCAGAAGTTGCCACTTGAGATCATTCATTATACAGTTCTTTTGAAGTTTATTATGGCTCCTATAGTTTGCCCAGTGCTGCCTTTCCTCTGAATTGGGAGGAGGCAGTGCGGATGGTGGGGAGAGGGTAGGAAGTGCAGTTCCAGTTGATGCCAGGAATTTGCTGTAGGAATCACGAAAGAGACCTTATATGTATTTTGTACATTATATCATGTAATGATATTTGGCAACTTGATAACTAAGTGCAGTGGGAAGGAAACTAATATTTAACTGTGGTTGGTCATCAGTAGTGAGTGCTGTGATTACAAAAGACACAACAGGATCATGGCTTTGCTGTCAAGTGTACCTTTTTCAGTGGAATCCTCCCCCAAGCCTCTTAGTTGCGGTAAATGTATAGTAATCTCACCTAAATTTAGGAGTATGTGAGCCATGAGTCTAAATGGCAACAAACCTGTGTAGGTGCAAGGAATGCACATACGTAATTGGCCTTTGAGCTTAATCTAAACTCAGAACAAATTTTTCAGCATAATAAGCACAGTGATTTGTCCACTGAATGTAATACATCAAGTCCAATTGGTTAGCAACAATACCATGTTTAGTCAAACAGTGAACTGTTTCTCATATTCATACTGACTCAGTAATATTTACAACCACAGTACAATTTGGAAAGAGTAGCTTAATATTTAAAGCCTTTCGGCTGTGTTGAGTAGCTACAGTCACAGTAAATACTGTTGCCAGTAGCAACAACTACTTGTGATAGATAACACAAGCTGCTCAAAATTCTCTACTATTAATGCACAACTGTTGGATTAATATATGACACTTTCTAACAGGATTTCTTAAATCTGAAACCAAGTGAGGACTTTGCCCAGGACTTGGATTAAAGTCACACAGATTTGAGAGGCTTTTGTAACAGTCCTTCAGATAAAATTGATCATTCACTTCAAGGCTGTTTGTGGCACATTGCTGTGCCCAAATCAGCCCTAGGGCTCGCCTAGTGACTATTACATTTTACAGTTAATCCTGTGAAGCACGTTGAGACATTTCAGCAAATTGATTAAGGTTCTACCTGTATATGAAATCATAGAATCGTAGAACTATACAGCACAGAAGGAGGCCATTTGCCCCATCGTGTCTGTGCCGGCTGTTTGAAAAGTGCTATCCAAATCAATCTCATTCCTCCGCGCTCTCCCCATAGCCCCGCAAACTTGTCCTCCCAAATAATTATCTACTTCTCTCTTAAAAGTTGTTATCGAATCAGCTTTCACCACACTTTCAGGCAATGGATTCCAGATTCCAGATCCAACCAACTAGCTATGTGAAAAAATTTCTCCTCACCTCCGCTCTGTTTTAACAACTATTTTAAATCCATGCCCTCGGGTTACCGACCCAGCTGCCAGTGGAAATAGTTTCTCCTTGTTCACCCATCGAATCCCCTCATAATTTTGAAAACTTCTATTAAGTTTCCTCTTAACCTTCTCTGCTCCAAGGATCCAAGCTTCTCTAGCCTCTCCTGATAACTGACGTTCCTCATTCCTAGTACCATCCTGGTAAATCTCCTTTGCACCCTCTCTAATGCATGGACATCCTTCCTAAAATGTGGTGCCCAGAAATGAACACAGTTCTCTAGCTGAGGCCTAACCAGTGTTTTATAAAGGTTCATCACAACTTCCTGACTTTTGTATTCTATGCCCCTATTCATAAAGCCTAGTATCCCGGATGCATTTTTAACAGCTTTATCTACCCGTCCTGCCACCTTCAAAGATTTACTTATATGAACCCTTCAGATCGCTCTGTTCCTTCACTGCCTTTACGATTCTACCATCATCTTATATTGCCTCTCCTCATTCTTCCTCCCAAAATGCATCAGTTCACATTTCTCCACATTAAACTTCATCTGCCACATGTCTGCCCACTTTATCAATCTGTCCATATCCCCTTACAATCTGCTACTATCCTCCTCGCTGTTTACTACTTTTCCTAGCTTAGTATCATCTGTATTCTCTATACCCAATTCCAGGTCATTTATATAGATAAAAAAAAAGCAGTGATCCCAATACTGATTCCTGGGGGACACCACTGAATACTTCCCTCCAGTCAGAAAAGCAACCGTTCATCACCATTCTCTGCTTCCGGTCTCCTAGCCAGTTCTGTACCCATGCTGCCACTGTTGGCTGTCCTTTATTAACCCATATTTTTCTAGTGAAAGTTTATTTTGTCCCGAATCATAGTCTCTAGAAGTTTCCCTACTACTGACGTTAGGCTGACTGGCTTGTAGTTCCCAGTTTTATCCTTCTGTCCCTTCTTGTACATGGCAACCCTCCAGTCCTCTGGCACCTGTATGGCATTCAGTATGTCAGCCATCTCTGCCTCCACAAGAAGATTTCCTCTTTGGTTGCTAAATGGACCTGCCCTACCTTTGACTAACCTTTTATTCTTTATATGCTTATAAAATTCCTTAGGGTTTCCTTTTATGTTACCTGCTAATCTTTTCTCATACAATCTCTTTGACCCTCTTATTTCCTTTTTCAGTTCTCCTCTGTACTTTCTATATTTGATTTGATTATCTTCTGTATTTTGGACATGGCATTTATCACAAGCTACCTTTTTCTGTTTTATTTTAATCGTAATTTCCTTAATAATAAAAATCCTTGCATTTGATATAGCGCTTATCACATCTTCGAGACGTCTCAAAGCGCTTCACAGAATATGCTGTAAAGTGAATTGACCGTATATTTGTGGGCGAAATGTGGCAGCCAATTGCGCACAGCAATGTCCCACAAACAGTCGTGGATTGAAACTGACCAATTTATTATTGTTTTGTTTTTGGGAGGGATTATTATTAGGCGTGTGGAGTAAGGAAACTTGCCCAAGGTTTCGCCCTGCCTGGAATTGAACCTAGGTATCTCGCTTGCAAGGCGAGTGCTCTAACCACTGAGCTACAGGACTTGTCATCCAGGAAGGTTTGGATGCACTACCTTTATTGTATTGGTTCTGTCCCTGAACTATCTCCTCCTTGAAGGCTTCCCATTGCTCATTAGCTGTTTTACCTGCCAATCTTTCTTTCCAGTCCATCTTGGCTAGGTCCCTTTTTAACACACTGAAATTAGTTCTCTTCCAGTTAAGTATCTTCACCTTTGATTGTTCCTTGTCCCGTTCATTAGGCTTCGGCTTGCTCTACGTCCCCCTCCCGACCCTCCCTACCGTTAGTGGCCGGGCTTCAGCTTCTCTGCCCCCACACTCTGGAACTCCATCCCACGGTCCCTTTGCCTCATTTCCTTCCTTGCCTCCTTCGAGGCCGGTCTCAAGAACCTTCTCTTCGACTGTGCCTTTGGTCTCCCTCCCTCCTCTCTGCCTACCCTTACCCCTACAACACCCCTCCCCCATGCTCGGGTCCTGGCATCTGACTGTTCAGCACTTTGAGACGTCCTCCCAACGTGAAAGGTGCTCTACAAATGTAATTTTGTTGTTGTTGTTTCCACAAGTACTCTAAACCTAATGATGTTGTGATCACAGTTGTCCAGATGAGCTCCTACTGAAACCTACTCCACTTGCCCCACTTCATTCCCCAGAACTCAATCCAGCACGTTTCCTTCCTTGTTGGGCTGGAAAATATTTATCCAGAAAGTTACCCTGCACACATTTCAGGAATCTTTCCCCTCCTTGCCCTTTACACTATTATTTTGCCAGTCTATGTTAGGATAATTGAAGCCCACATCATCACTACTCTGTTGGTTTTGCATCTTTCTGAAATCTGTTTGCAGATTTGCTCATCTATCTCCTTTCCACAATTTTGTGGTCTATAGTGTGCACCTAACAAAGTAATAGCTCCTTTTCTGCTCCTTAACTCTAACCAAATATATTGTGTTTTTGGACCGTAACTGTGTCTTTAATCAATATTGCCATTCACTTGCACAATGCACTGGGAGTAATTCAGAGATCACCAACTTTGAGGTCTTACTTTTTAGCTTTTTCCCTAGCTTCTGATACACTCTGTGTAGGATCTCAACCCTTTTTTTCCCTACGTCACAGATCCCAACATGGACCACGACTTGTGTATGTTCCCCTCCCTCCTGTAGAATGTTTTGCACCCATTCCATGATGTCTTCAACCCTGGCACCAGGGAGGCAACAGACTATGCGAGAGTCACGTTTTTGTTGCAGAAACATCTGTTTACTCTTTTCACCGTTGTGTCCCCAATGATAATTGCATTGACACTCTTCCCTGTATTCCCCTGTGCATCCATTTACTTTCGACTCCTCTCCCCAGAGGTGCCATCACTCTCACAGGTATTCAGTACAGAGAACCAGTTTGTGAGTGCCACACTCTCAGGGGACTTCTGCACTGCCCGTCCCCTCTTCCTACCATGCCGGGTGGTCACCCATTCACTCTCCTCATGAACCCTCTGTGGCTGTGGGGTGACACCTCCTAAAACATTCGATCCATGAAATGTAGAACATGTCAAAATTGAACTGGTCAGATCTATTGCATAAACATATCCTGGCCACCTCCTGGCCATCAATAGGACATTGCTGCATGTAAATTGGCTGTCAAGTTCACAGACAAATTCACACTCACTACACTTTTTAGTAAATCCTGTTAAGTGCTTTGAGATGTTTTGATGAGGTGATAAAGTGTATATCAAGTGCAAGGATTATCAGTCATTATTATATAAATGTTTAGGCTTCTGGGCCTAAGAATAATAAAAGTAATTTAGAATTGTTCAACATTATTTTTTTTGCCTGCAAGCAAAAAAATCCTTGACAGTAAACTATGAATGACCCATTGGAGTATAATATTTCCTATATATAGTGTCCTCAATATAAAAACAGAAATATGTCACATCAACTCACAAGAACTTTGCTCTGATGTAGACTACTTTCAGTGCAGAATAATTTACAGCAATAATCTTTGCCTGGCAATCTTGAGCAGAGAACCCAGCAGCGTGAGGAGGGAACTGAGTGAGGTGGAACAGAGTGAGAATTCTGTTAAAGAATTTGGTGAGAGGGGGAAAGAGGTGCATAATTATAAAATATATAATACTTATATTAAAATAATATAAAATACGTCTGGGAATATGGTAAGGCAGCTGAGACCGGGTGTATGCACAATGTGTGCTATGTGGGAACTCCAGGATGCTTTGCGTGCCCTGGACAAACCCTCGGTAGCCTTCGGCTACCCGAACTTGAGCTCAGGTTTCTGAGCTCGAGGAGAGCTGGTTTTCACTGCAAAGCATACGGGAACATGCTGAAGAACATGTCAAAACATGTCAACATATTAAACCAAGAGGTAGTACTGCTACTCTGGTCTATATACCTTGTCTGGAATGCCAACCTCTGGACAATGCCTAGACATGATAACTTGCCCATCACCTCTAAGATTTAAATAATACATGCACTGCACAGTGATGTTTGATGTCATGCTCATAAGAATCATTGTTTGAGAATCCAGGGATAGCAACCTCAAGGTATTAGGCATCTTGGCACTGAAACCTGCCAGCGTGAGATGGGAGGATTAGATTAATCAATTTGTAGCAGGCCTAAAAGTGATGCACCTTATAATGAGCAAACGGCATTACACATGCCAAGTCACTACAAATTTAATGACTAATTAATTTGTCAACTACCAGCAGCCCAACCCAGTGCTCCACTGTAATACCCTATACATTGCAGTGGAGTTGGAAACAACGACCCTTTGACCCGTTCAGTACTGCGCTACACCAACTACCATTGAACAAGAACGAGAGACACTAATCTAATTCAGGATATTAAAGTGTAAAGGTAATACAGTAAGACATGTGCGCCCTCATTACCATTTTTTAGTTCATCAAGATTATTCTGTTGCTGCATTGGGCAGCGTTCCATAATCAGGTTGCCTTTCCGTCCTCCTAATTGGAAGGCTCAGGGCCTTTTCACCCGCTGAGTGGTACATTATGTTCACAAATGTTTTCAGTTTCAAGGCTGCTCAGCTTCCCCCACCTGTTGTGAGGATCTGTTTAACATTTACATCGAAGCATTATCTGATCAAGGTTCGTCTTGTTTTTCAGCAATTTTGTTAAACAGCAAGTGGTGGGTTCTTGCTGCTGGTGTTGAGAGAGTGGCAGCAGGACACGCTGAGTAAACCAAGACTTTGCGTTCATAACAATGTCTCCACAGCACTGTTCATAGGGTATATAAGAGGCTCCCGCCAGCAGCTGAGTCAGTCTGACACACATATGAGCAACATTCAATTATGCCCTCAGCAAGGTTTGCATGATATCAACATGTGGAAATTTCTGGCTTACAAGGCAGAAATATGAGAACATTCATTGGCTTTTTTCTTCCCTAACTATTTTGTTCCAAACCCCTATACAAAGTACGATAGGATGTGGGATCCATAGCTTTTTGCGCTATATTAGTCTGATTTATCCATCATACTTGTAGAAAATATGATAGATAAGGTCCAACTGAATGCAAAACTCCACCGCCCGAATCTTCACTCGTCCCAAATCCGTCACTTCAGTCTTCACCAGGCAACATTGCCTCCCGGTCTTTCAATGGAATGGATTCACTTCAAAGGCCTCACACTCGCTTATAAATCCCCTCACACTTTCATATTTCCCTATCTCTGTGATCTTTTGATACCAGATTTCCCTCCTCGCCTCTTCTGCTCAGGCAGGCTAACTCGGGCGTTCTGTGCTAACTCCACCCTCTCCGAACCACTATTGCTGGCCAAGTCCTCAGCAAACCTCTGAATCTCCATCCCTTTACACGTCAATCTCACCCCCCTCCCCCACCCTTTCTATCTGTCTTTAAATCTGAACTAAAAACCTACCTCTTTGCACTGTTTCTACAATTACTTCCGTCCTCCACTAACTCCAGTTATTGACTCGCTCAGAGACTTTATTGTACAAGTTTTGTTGATTGGAATCATGGGCGAATGCCACTATGGTTTATAGGCTTCCTCTAGCATTGTAATAAAATTCAGTGACCTAAACAGAAGAGATGTTAAAGAAATACTTTCACTGGCGTGTTCTTAGCAGCATTGTGTTAACAACCATTTATCAGCCTAATGCTGTAATAGGAAGACAATTGGTGAGATATTCTGAAAGGTTGAAATCAAATGGGCTGAAAAGCCTTCTTTATCAAGAGCTTTCCAGTGATCGTGTAGTCTAATATTAATCCTTGCATTTGACTTTGCACCTTTCACATCAGGAGAACATCTCAAAGCGCTTCACAGGATTTGCTGTAAAGTTTAATGACTGCGTACTTGGCAGGCAAATGCAACAACTATCAAGCGAATGAACAATTTTATTTGGGGGATTGTTGGCCAGGACACTGGGAGAAACTCCCTTCTCTTTTCAAAAAGTGCCACAAGATCTTTTAACGTCCACCCGAATAGGCAGATGGGACCTTGGTTTAAACTCTCATATGTGCAAGACAGCACCTCCACAATGCAGCCCCCCACGCCCCTAGTAGTGTATTGGAGTGTCACCCTAGACTGTGAGTTCAATGAGATTTAATGTATAAAAAAAAACTCATCATGTTAAAACGGGTTGTTTAAAAGGTGAAAAGGTATGGAGAGCCCCATTATGGGATTCCAATAGACCACAATGAGTTGAAGCATGCTGGCTCATGTTTCTAGATCTACACAGGCAAGCTCTTCATTTTGCCTGTGTCATGAGATTGGAGGGTGTGATTCGCTTTGCTGCTAATCTACTCATAGTAGCTGTTTTAAGAACAGCAGAGGCCAAGTTCCAGACACAGCTCAGCTGGAGGGTGGAAGAAGGCATGGTCGAAGAGGAGGGTCTTGAGACATGCCTTGAAGCAGGCAAGGGAGGAAGCGAGGCGAAGAGAATGTGGGATAGAATTCCAAAGGGTGGGGGCAGAGAGGCTGAAGGCCCGGCCGCCAATGGTGGGGCGGGTCAGGCGGGGGACATTGAGCAGAGCTGAGTTGAGTGGACAGAATAATTAATAATCCTTGCATTTGATATCACGCCTTTTTACATCATCCAGGCGTCTCAAAGCACTTCACTGAATATACTGTAAAGTGAATGGATTCTATTTTTCGTGGGCGAAACACGGCAGCCAATTGCACAGAGCAGTGTCCATATAGCAGCTCCCTCCCCATGTCCCTGCTTCGTACACTGACTCAAATATTTTCATCAGTCTCAATGGCTCAATCCATTGATTGATCTCCGTCAATCTTTGCTAGGACCCTCTGCCATAGAAGTGTCTTGATTGGCTTTCACGATGCTAAAAGTGAAAAGATTCCAAGGGCAATAGGCTACAGTGCAGAAGATATTAAATTGAAAACATAATCCCAGCTCTCCAACAAGAACAGCCCAGCAAATCTTGCATTCTTCAAAAGTATCTCTTAGCATCGCACAGCACTGTACAGCACAGCATAGCCCGGCACAGCATGGCACTCCATAACACTGTACAGCAGAGCATTGCACAGTACAGCACAGCACTCCGTAACACTGTACAGTAGAGCACAGCACAGCACGGCACTCCATAATACTGTACAGCAGAGCATTGCACACTAGAGCACGGCACCCCATAACACTATATAGCAGAGCATTGCACAGCATGGCACTCCATAACACTATATAGCAGAGCATTGCACAGCACGGCATGGCACTGTACAGCACAGCACTCCATAACACTGTGTAGGACATCATTCCATAACACTGTGGTCAATATATTCTACAGCACTGTACAACACAGTACTACTTAGCTCTCACCTATTATTCCTCTGTCTATGTAGTTGCTATGGTAGGAGTAAGATTGACAACAGTCCAACTTCCCTACCACTATTCTTGACTAATTCCAGCTGTTCCCTGTCTCTTACGCGTGTTACAGCGTGTACATTTCAGTGATTCATGGACTCACGGCAGATTCCTGATTCTCACTCATATCCTGTGTTGAGTTTCTTCTCAGTGTGACTAATCCATAAGAACAACAACAACAACAATTTGGACTTATATAGCGCTCACAGCAGATTCCTGATTCTCACTCACATCCTGTGTTGAGTTTTTTCTCAGTGTGACTAATCCATAAGAACAACAACAACAACAATTTGGACTTATATAGCGCCCTCCAGGCAGAGCAGCGTCTCAGAGACCTTAACAATGGCGGAGCCTGACTCTGAGCGTCGGGCGGGGGGTAAGGTGACTTTAAGAATGGTCGAAAAGGAAAGTCTTAAGGTGGGACTTGAAAAAGGAGAGAGTGAGAGCAAGGTAGAGGGATTGAGGGAGGGTGTTCCAAAGTTTTGGGGTGTACAGGCTGAAAACGTATAACCTCCGATGGTGGAGAGGAGGGTGCGAGGGACAAGCAGGAGGCCGGTACCAATCGAGCAGAGTCAACGGGTAGCGGATTGGGAGTGAGGAGGTTGGAGAGGTAGGGAGGTGCCAGGGAGTGAAGGGATTTCAACACAGGTGTGAGGATTTTGAAGTTGATCCGGGGAGACCGGCAAGGTGTGCGTTTGAGTAATCCAGACGGGAGGTGACAAACCCATGTACGAGGGTTTGGGCTGCATTTGGGGGTAAGGTACAGTCAGAGGCGGACAATGTAGTGGAGGTGGAAGAAGATGGTCCAAGTCAGGGACCGGATGTGGGGTAGTAAGGACGGCTGGGGGTTGAACCGGACGCCTAGATTGCTCACTGGTTTGGTAAATCTGAGGGAGAGCCCAGGGAGGTTGAGGAGTTTAGATGCGCAGGATTTAAGACATTGACGGGAGCCAAGAAGTATGTGAAGATTATGAACTTCAGACTTTAGTGCTGTGCTACACGTTATTGGCATCATTTTAGTTTCAAACAATCAGCTATTCCTCTGTGTCAAATTTTGTTGTTCAGTTTGTGTCCTTAATTTCAATCATTGGGATAACAAAATAATCACTGTAATTTCGGTCAAACATTATGTCGCTTTCAGCACACTACTGGCCTGCAGTCTCTGCACAAAAACACTGCTCATTACATCATGTTTCTTTAGTCCAGTAAATATAACGCAGAGAGATGAGCCACTTTGCAATGCATGAAGTCCCACCCAATGCAAAGTGGCTCACCTACCTTCTATCGCTGACTTCCTGATCTCTGTCTTGCAGCTGAGGAGAAGCCAAGCACTTCCCATTCAGTAATTCCCCATCAAAAATTGAGAGAGCGTCAGGCCACTCATCTGCACCATCTGTTGGCTGCTTCCACAGGGTCATTGGGAGAAGCGTGGGAATGGGTTACCCTGGGGCCTGAGATAGCAGGAGACACCCAAGCAAGGAGAAGGGTTGACAAAATATCTTAAAATAGATGAGGAATTCCACACTCAGAAACAAGGATGTATATGATGCCCGATGCAGACCAGTTTGTGCCACGGAGTGTGCTTCTCTTCTTTTACAAAATCATAGACATTCACAGCAAAAAAGGAAGGCCTTCAGCCCATCAAGTCTGCACCGGCTCTCAGCGCGAGCTGACCGTTCAATTTCACTGTCCCTAACAACCCTTTTTTTCTTTCATGTACCTGTCTACTTCCCTCTTGAAATCCACCTCTGTGTTTACCACTTCACTTGGTAGGGCAATCCACATGAATGCCCTGCCAATAGCAAATCTATGTGAATTTATTTGTAATTCATCAAGTTAGGGATAAATTAATCCACCACGTAGTCCAAAGAACTGCCCTAGGCAACATTCCCAGTCTTATGTCACTTAGGATGTGAGAAGAAAAATGACACAAATGCTTTCTTTATGCCAGGTTCTTGCATTTGTCATGTGGTGAGTATACCACATGCATTTGTATGTGGTATACTCCACATACAGTATGTTGCTGCCTTCTCCCTCTGGTGGGATGCAACAGTATTTCATGTTCTTAACCTGACAGGTACAATATGCTAGACATCATGCCCAGGAAACGTACAATGTCCTGGGTTATGTAATAATTTTGCATTTGACGTACTGCATTATCACGTTGTCGTGACATCTCAAAGCGCTTCACAGGATATACTGTTGTCTTGGAATAATCTCTTCCTATTTTTGTGATTTATTAACGCTACAAAATCAATTATAATTAAAAAATATCAAGTTGGGAAGGAGCCCTAATAGCAGATTTCAGTAGTAAAACTTCACCCGGACACACGTGCCTACAAAAGTGCACAGTCACTACACTTTACAGTAAAAATCCCATAAAGAAGTTTGAGACATTAGGCCAATATATAAAATGCAAGGTTTTAGTTATCATGATGTTATACTGTGTACTAGTAACATTTGGGGCTCAAAAATATCAGGGAGCTGGAAATTTAAACCAAGTTAGATTTACACTAATCTATCTAGCATCTCAGAGCATCCAGAATCCAGCAAATTGTTGAAATCAGTCTTAACTTTTTGTTGGTTTTCTGAAGCCCTTAAAAGAAACTTACAGAAAACCAGCTTCAAAACTAAGGCTGAATTTAAGAATTGGCCAAATTCTGGATGCTCTGAAATGTGTAGAAAATAGAGTCAATCTAGATCCAGTGGGAATTTTTAACCCCATCGTTGCTGAGGTCATTTCTGTCTATGATTTCTTATTTTAATTCTGGTCCAGGGTTTTAGAGGTTACAGCCAAAATCCAAAGAAAATTGAAAAAGAACTTCACCTAAAAAAAGTAACTTTCAAAACAGCTAAGACAAAATTGACAGGCAAGAAATTGAAGAAGAAAAATCAAATAGTTTGTTAAACATAACTTTAAACAAATCACTCAATGCCCATAGTTGAATATAATAATAATAATAAACTTTGCATTTGATATAGCGCCTTATCATGTCTTCGAGATGTTTCAAAGCACTTCACAGAATATACTGTGAAGTGAATTGACTATATTTTGCGGGTGAACGGATTTTTTCACACTCAAAGTGTCACTGATACACTTTGTTTTGTAACAGTGGAGGTTTTCAATTTTATTGGGTCAAACTCGTGAGAATTTCACATTCAATTGACTTGACTGTGTTGAACATTTGATAGTTGTGGATGTAAGCCAAATCTTTTTTTGTGTACATCCCAAAGGGATCATAAAAGATTATTGTTGTGGAGAAATCGCTCTTTGAAATGATTTTCTGAAAGGACACGGTCGCTGAACATTACTGCCTTCGAGTGCAGTGAAAATATACATATGGAACCATTTGGTATTTGGATACCAGTCAAATAAAAAAGGAGAGCACCAGGAATTCTGTGTCAGATACAGATCCTCCTGCAGTCTTTCCATGATTAAAGGCAACATTGGTCCACTCTCCCAATAAAAACTGTTTCTGATGAAACAGTTTAAAGGCAAGTCATGAAAACCAGTTTAAATTCTTATGAGTAACATTGACTCAGTTGGGGCCTAAAATGTGGATTGGGCTTTTAGACCATGGGCTAACAGTATTCAAATGTGGTAGGTGCTCTTAATCATATAAATAAGCAACAAATATTCCAGAATCGCCTGTAATAATAATAATAATAATCCTTGCATTTGATATAGCGCTTTTCACGTCGGGAGGACGTCCCAAATCGCTTCACAGAACACACTGTAAAGTGAATTGACTGTATATTTGTGGGCGAATGCCCACAAATGTAATCCATTTCATTGATGGTTAATGACGTGATTAAGGGCATCTGAATGCGTTTTCACTTGGTTAGCCCATGGGCTATTAGCCCAACCCGTATTATAGATCACCATTAGCTCACAAGTAGGCCAAATAAATGAGAATATAAATGATTCCTCCCACTACAGTTTTTGATCTTTCTTTTCTGAAGGTGTTGACTCACACTGACGTGCCATTGACAGAGGCTGCCGTGTTACTTTGTTCAACAGACTATTCTTTCTTCGCCTATCAGCCAAGCCAGAATGTATCAAAAGGCTGTGCAGACATTAGGAGCATCACAGCCACAGTTGATCCTGTTGGTACATGTACTTGTGGGATATTGCTGTGTGCAAATTGAATACCGTGTTTGCCTATAAAATGCACAGTCACTATGAAACTTTGTAATGTATCCTGTGATATGCTTTGAGCTGTCCTCCCAATGTCAAAGGTGCAGTATCAGATGCAAAGATTATTTATCATGTTATTATTTATCATCATTTTCCAGCAAGTCTCAGTGGATGAGAATGCAGGACATCCGACTGTTTCTGCTCTTACTTAGGTCAGGGATGCTGACAAAAGTGTAGTGCCTTACCTGTACCATGGCAGTAATTAGTTAACTCAGCACAGACCAAGGATTGAGCCCGATGGTTGAGTTCCACATCGCAAAATGCTTTTACGGACTGAGCCATCAGAGGAGCTCAGACATATTTTTTTATCATCAAAAGTTAAATTTAAATCTGTGACAATAAGGACACACCAAGTCAATATCACTGCTTTATCGTGTTGGTTGTAGCATCTGAATAGTTTTTAGCAAAACTGGGATTATTTTGTGGGAGATATTAGTTTAAATCATACTTTTTTTTACTTGGTGAAGCAAATTTCCAGATTTTCCCCCTCCCCCGTGCCCGCTGACCTTGGCAGCGATAGATAGTTGAGCCCATAAACATTGAAAAGAAACATTTTTTCCCAGACAGCTTTCCTTCCCTCTCCCTAGTGACTTGACTGAGACGGGCAGATTCACTCCTTGGGGAAACAAAAGCACAAATGTTAGTTGAGAAGGGAATTTGAGCCTGGGTATTTTGAGAATTGAAAGTCCAACCAGATCGCAAACTTAACTCATTCATGACCAGTTACGAGAAATCATTCTCACATCAATAAATAGTTCTGATTAGTGGATGAGACGACTAACAAAGACCCAGAGTGGATATTTGTCCAGCAATGGACAAATTCAAGATTTCACTTGCAGGGTTAAAGACATGTCTGTCTTTGATTACTGTGGGCCTTTAGCAGACATGTCCCCTCAAAGTAACTACAGCCCCAGAGAGTCAGTCCCTGCTTGCCTTAGTCCTATGATACTTTTAGACATAGTAATTATAGTATGAGCTTTGAGAAGGTGAAGGGGCTGAGTGGACTTGATGCCGGTGGAATCAAAAGCAGAACTTTTGGCGTCAAATGAGTATGTGCTACCTCGGGGTAATATTGACTGAGTAAACTTGGAACAGGCTTACATTGGAACATAGTTACATTTTCCTTTATTGTTGCACAAAAAATATTTCCTCTTCATAAATTGTTTGAGCCAAGGATTCAGGAAGTTCCTCACTCAAGTCGCTGTACCTCTCACATCGCGCTTAGGCATGTCAGGTGCTTGCACTGAACAGGAAATTCAGTCCCTTCCAGCACTTTTGTCTACATTTTGCAAGATCATTTTCAGTTTGGATCATCAGATAATGGTTGATCTTGTGATAGCCATGAGACCTGCCAATGCTGGTGAATTTCACTTATGTGTACATGACCTACTTTTTTCCAGGCGTTTGATTCTGAGGACAAAAAACCTTGATTCTGACTAATATGACAGGCAGAATTTCATCTCTTCTGCTTTCTCCAAAGGCAGATTTTCTTTGTCAAACTTAATGGAGTTTTACGATCTGAAAAAAGAAGCAGGTGAAAGTTTTAAGTAATGTTCCAATAACCGTTCCCTAATCAACCTTGACATACGACATCCTGTGGTCCTGTTGTAGCTGACTCTTCCTCTAACAATGTTGTTACCTGTTATGGCTCCCAAAGATAGTCTTATCCTTGTTAACCTGGCTCATTGTCAGGCTGGCTCAGTTGGCAGCTCTCTTACATCTGAGTCAAAAAAGTTGTGGATTCTAGCCCCGTTAGGATTTTGAAATCACTTTGTTGTAGTGCTGTGAATGTGGGGGTGCTGTCCTTCAGATTAGATATTAAATTGAGCACCCATCTGCCTGTTCAGGTGGATATTGACGATCCCATGGTGATATTTGAAAAGAGCAGGGATGAACTACACTTCACAATAAATCCTGTGAATCACTGAGATGTCCTTCTGAACTGAAAAGTGTTATATCAAATGCAAGGATTATTATTATTGAATGAGGTGGTAAATAAAAATAATAATCCTTGCAATTAATATCACGCCTTATCGCATCTCAAAGCACTTCACAGGATAGACTATAAAGTGAATTGATTGAATATTTTGTGGACGAAACACGGCAGCCAATTGCACACAGCAGTGTCCCACAAACAGTCGTGGATTGAAGTGACCAGTTTATTATTATTATTTTTGAAGGAATTATTATTCCCGGAAACGCGATCTGCTAATCGACTAACAACCAGGTTCCTACTTACTGCTGGGTAAACAGAGGCCTGTGGAGTAGGGAAACTTGCCCAACATTTTGCCCTGCCGGGATTTGAACCCAGGTCTCTCGCTTGCGAGGCAAGTGTTCTAACCACTGAGCTACAGGATTCCACTTACAAAAATGACAACATACAAAAAGATTTTTTGATCCAAACACAAATCCCAACGTGCTCAATCATTGCTTGTTCAACCTCAAGAAATTCTAAAACAACTATCAACTCATGTTTCATCTTATTGCACATTCTTCCATTGTGGCAAATCATTTCCTGAACACTTTCACTGCACAGACTTCCATTGCAATGGTTCATTTTGTAATCACTCCCAATTTGTAGGTTCTCAAATACAAAATTACGTCTGAATCAGACAAGGTAAACAACAGGGAAACTCTGCGACTCCCACTAAATAAAATGCCATCCAACCATAACACTTCAAGAATTAATCTTAATCAAAGCATATAATAGCCCTAATTCTGAGGACCAATTCACCCATAAAACTTCAAGAATTGATCTTAATCAAAGCATAAAATCGTCTTAATTCTGAGGACCATTCGTCCACTCTATGTCAGATAAACTTATCAGCGTAAGTTATATAGAATTACCTTCTCTAGAATTACATAGGTTGTATAGCACAGAAACAAACCATTTGTCCCAACTCGTGTTTTTACAACCTTTGCATCATCTTATTGTACACTACTCCATTGTGTTAACCCCCCAAATACAATTGGTCACTCATTTCATGGCTGTGTGCAAACTGGTTGCTGTATTTTGCCCGCAAAATTCACAGTCTCTATACTTTACAGTATATCCTGTAAAGTGCTTTGAGACTTCTTGACAATGAGAAAAGGCACTATATCAAATGCAAGGATTATTATTATAATACTCCACATGAGCCTCCTAATCCCCTGTCCCATACTCTACTGTTCCCTCCTCCCTTGTGAATGCATGTTAGTCTAATATTTAGACCCCTTTTATATAATTTCATGATTATTTTATATAATTTCATGAAGTACAAAAATTCAATTCAATTTACAGTATAGCCTGCAAACTGCATGAACGATCCAATCTACTTTTGATTATAGAATAAATGATGTGAAATCTTGAAATTGCAAATTAGTTTTTTTGTGTGTTGATGTAAGTTACACAAAAATGTGCATGTTATTACTATAGTTCCTCAGAGATTGGCTGTATTTAAAAGGATTCAGCTGTATTCCACTGCAAGGGGTTGGATCTGTAGCACCCCCACATGGTCAATTCAGAAGTGCAATTGGAATAAAACATTACCACTATCGCAACTGTGTTATTTATGTCAATCTGGCTTAGTTGTTAGCACTGTCATCTCTGAATCAGAAGGTTGTGGGTTCAAGCCCCACATAGGGACTTTGAACTCACACAGTCTAAGTCAACAGTCCGATGTTGTGCTGGGCTGTATTGCATGGCAGTGCTGTCTTTCAGATGACATATTGAACCAACTCCTGTCTGCCTAATCACTGTTTGAAAAGAGAAAGGAGTTTCTTCCAACGTCCTGACCAACAACCCCGAATTAAAATACTCATTCACTTGATGGCCATTTGTTTAATATTGCTGTACCCAAATTGACTGCTGTGTTCGCCCACTATATATACAGTCACTTTACAATATATCCCAGGATAGTGCTTTGAGAAGTTCTCCCAATATGAAGAGCACTAAATCAAACTTAAGGATTATTATTTCCCAGAAACGGTGTGTTTAAAATGTTTTGATAAATTTATGTTGTCATTATTTCCATAATAAGTATCCATAATCCCTCAAAAAGGAGGAGGCTCAATTTGCCACAGACTTCCAAGGGATTGGGAGGGGGAAGGTAGCTCAAGGTTCCTGCTCCTTGACCCTCGACAGGTTGTGCTGTGCATGGAGGCCAAGCGGGAAGAGATCACACTTGGTTATGAAGCCTTTTGCTGTTAAGTGGCCTTCTGACATTCACAGTCACACCCACACACTTGGGCAGAGTAATGGAGGGCAACAAGTGACCAGGGCATTGCACCACAGCAAAAGGGAATCAGACCAGGAGCAGAGAGAGAGAAATACCAGTGGGGAAAAATTAGAGAAAAAAAATAATTGGCTACATAATTTTTTTTAAAAAATACCAATCATGACATAACCGTTTACTAAAAAAGAAAATATTTATTTTTCTGTAAACTCAACCACTTTGCTAGTTTCTTCCTCAGATTAACGAGGTAATAAAAAATTAATTTCTCTTGTGAGCTCCTTGCTCACAAATTCACAAAGACAAATTCCAAACGTGTGAAACAGTCAGCTTCAAGAGCGATTGTTTTTCCATCACAAAGGAGGCGAGGAGACCAATTATTGCAACAGGTTAACATTGTCTTGCCCTGGGATAGTGTGAAGAAGGCAGGGTGTTTACATTTCAGGATTGTTGGCCAGAAATTCCTGAACATGAACAAAGTCTAACATTGTTTTATACTGCCATTATTATGAAGGATCACAGCTGTACCGGTGCTGTCTTCTATGTTTCTTTCAACAGAGAAAGCACTCTGTGCAGTTGGCAAATGGACTGTTTTGTTACAGATATATTTCCGAGCCTGAGTTGAAGCCTTGAGCCAGCTGCTACAATTTATTTCCTACATTACATTGTTCTACTAATTCCCCTTCTCCTCTGTACCCTTCCCCCTCATCCTCCCCACCCACAGGGCCTGAAAATAAGCAACACACAATCCCTCAAAAGATGGCCCAAAACAGGGGGCTCCAACAGCCACAGCACAGCGCTAACATTCCACTTTATTTTAATGGACGACAGAGAAACCATTGGGCAAGAGCGGATTAAATTCGCAAGTAATGTGGAGATTTGTAAAGTTGTGATTTGTAATAGATTGGTAATAGACAAAACATTTGAGCGTAACTAGAACACTCATAGAAACAGGACTGTCTTCACTAGCACTGACTTTCCAGAGGAAACTGGAGCTTGGTAACAATGTGCTGATATAAGGAATTTGCTGCTATCAGGTTTGTACATTGAGAGCACTATGTGGGTTTAGCTACTGATGAAACTGTTGATGCTGTTGATCCTGCTCTTAGCTCACTGAGCGAAGCCACATTCTCAACATGAAAGAGATCACAGTCATGAAACTTTGAAGAAAATGCAACTCCAAACTTTATATTTGATGATCAATGTTATTACACAACAACTTGCATTTAAATAGAGCCCTTCACGTAGAATAACGTTTCAGAGAGCTTTTCAATGGCAGGTTGGTTGCCGAGCAGGAAAGGGTGGAGGAGAGAAGGGGAAAGGAGGTGACCATAGGTAATGGTCAAAGGGGTAGGTTTTAAGGCGTGACAAAGACAGATAGAGAAGGGACGAGACGGAGGGATCAAGGGGGGAAGTTTCAGAGGCTAGGGCCGTAGAATAGTGCATTAATATCCAGATGTGTTTTATTTAAAATCAGCAGCAGTGTTTCTTTCCTCTTGAGTGATTCACCGTTTCTCTCATAAGGTATGGATTATCCTGATTTGTTCAAGTTTAGTGCTGGACGGGCACCTGCTGGATTATGTCCTACATGGATAATAATAAATCAGCGCCTTGGGATATGATGTCCTCCTGATGTGAAAGGTGCTACATAAAGGCAAATTGTTGTTGTTTTGGTGTAACATGGACCTCATTTTTCACTATATCAGGAGTTCTTCGAGTAATATAGCTACTTCATTCTTGCACTATGGTATTTTATTAGGGTCTATTCATGTAACAGCTGGCAGGCAGAAATTGGCAGACTCTCTTGTTGTGGACTAAAGTAATTAGACATGCACTGTGGAATTTGGGTCTCAAGGATTCAGCTACTGTACTTATTTTTCACCCTGAGTACAACAGCACACATAATCCTTGGGATAGAGTCTTTCACGTCAGGAGAAGGTCTCAAAGCACTTCACAGGATCCATTATGGAATGTCTATGCATTTGTAGGCAAAGATCCCACACAAAGCTGAGAAATGAATGACCATTTGTAATTGGATTGATGGCCAGGACTTTGAGGGAAACTCCCTTCTCGTTTTGAGGGGTGCCATGGGATCTTTAACGTCCATATAGGAGAGAGTCATTTCTTGAGCAATATTAAAAGGCCCTGAAATGGATAAAAGAAAGGAGCTCACGAGGGATAATGACAGGATTGTCACTGGAAAAGTTGAAGCCAAGGTCAGAACATTGCCTACAAAATACACATTCACAATATTGCCTATTCAATTGTTTCTTCCAGTGCAACTGAGGGTCTTAGTCACAGCTTTTTTGACTGTGTCTCAGAGACCAGCTTGCTCTGTGGTCACAAATCACTTTGTTGGACAGTGTGCCAGACTCCCATGCTCTGATAAGCACGGACAAAGCTGTCTCAAGATTTCTCCTCTTCTTTTCGGCAGTTAAACTTTGCTTTCTCACTTTCAACTTTCACTTCAGACCATAAAACGCCTCTTAACCTTTCCAGAGCTGCTTTATACCCCGTGCCTCTCCCTCCCTCTCTCTCTCCATTAACTGAAGCACATCAAGAATATTTCCTGGTTCTTTTCCACCCTCACATGGATCAATCATCAGATATGAATCTTCCGTACTTTATGTGTAACCTGGAAGCATTTCATTCCAGGAAAACTCACACCAAAAACTGAACTAAATCATGTACCAAAGCCAGTATTCCCTGGGCCAAATTTCCAAGAGAAGGAAGAGGAGTAGGAAAATTCTTCAAACAATTCCTCAGGCATTTTGAAATTAACATTCCTTAGGAAGTATATTTGTAATGTTGCCAGTTTCCCCCGTTCTCTGTTTTTCCGTTGCTGTCACTTGTGGGATTTAGCCTCTTCAATCCTGTAATGTTCGCTTTGTTTCACTCTCAAGTCTGTCTGTCTGTCTCTCTGTCTGTCTCTCTGTCTGTCTGTCTGTCTTTCTTTCTCTCTTTCTCACTCTCTTTCTTTCTCACTTTCTTTCTTTCTTTCTTTCTTTCTCTTCTTTCTTTCTTTCTTTCTTTCTTTCTTTCTCACTCTCTTTCTCACTCTTTCTCACTCTCTTTCTTTCTTTCTTTCTTTCTTTCTTTCTTTCTTTCTTTCTTTCTCACTCTCTTTCTTTCTCTCTTGCTTCCTTCACCTCCTCCCCCCTCAACTCCACTCTTCTTCCATGTAAGGACAGGCCAGCTGCCACCATATGGTGTTGTAGGCAGGCCCAGGCATGCGGAATAATGAACAAATGAGTGAACACAAAGATGGGAACGTTCTACTCACTGAGGAGAAAAATGCCTGTCTGATCCCAACTCTGAGTACTGCAGCAGTGTACTATCAATATGCATTAGCATGGCCCTATAATATGGATAGCCCTACAGAAACGTACACTGGTTAAAGCAATAGGTTCCTTCCCATACATCCCCCGAAACTCTGGAATACTCTCCCTCAATTCCTAAGCCTTGCCCCCTCCTTCCCCATCTTCAGGTCACGCTTGAAGAACTTCCTCTTCGACCGTGCATGTGGCCACCTCCGACCTCCCTCCAGCTCAGCTTCAGGCTCCGCCACTGTCAAGCACTCTGGTACGCAACCCTGAGTGAGGAGTGCTGTGTAAATGCAGGTTGTTGCTAATAGATATTGGAGTGAAAATGTGACATTTCATTGTTAACCCCAGCTTTGAGATAGACAAGCTCATCCTTGGAAACCAAAGCCCACCATTTTTACATTTTTTGTATTCTTGCTGGAGTTTAACCAACTAATAATGCATAGCTTGCCCTGGTGAGAATGCAATGATAAGATCGATAGCATCGGTGGTCGGAAAGGAGTAAGTTCTTTCTCCAAAGGGAATCTCCTATTGCATGGTTGATGAAAGAGCTGCTTTTAAGCAGCTTTGTGCTGGCTGACAGTGATATCTTTTGAGCTGGCTTTTAGGCATGCATGATAATTAGCACTCAAATTCCATTTTAAAATCATCTGCTGTAGATGTGGAGCAAGGACTATAATCAATGCAAGCTAAACTGCTAGAAAATTTAACTTAATATTTTCAGATCTTTTGTACCTCATTCTTCCTGATGCAGAGATCTTAGGGACATGTGAAAAAGGGACAAGGTGTAATTAAAAATGTGTAAGGAATGAACATTATAAGTTGAAAATGTTAAAAAAAAGTTCTTAACACAACACCTATGGCTGTGTATTGAGATTATGTTTATTAAAAATCTTTTATTTTTAATTCTTCCTCAAGTTTTCTCCTGTTCTCTACTAATTACATATCGCAATTTACATTCATATCCCCTTTCACATCAGGAGGCTGATCAGAGCGCTTCACACTGCTGCTGGGCAGCCGAGTTCCGGGTCTCTAACCTGCGTGAAGGGCATTATATAAATACAAGTTACTGGTGCTGAGTTAGGGGTAGGAAGCTGATGGGGGTGAGTGGGGGAGGGAAAAGATGAAACAAAGAGTCATCAAGGAAGTAAGTTTTGAGACGTGCCTTGAAAGATGGAGAGAGCAAGTTAGAGGGACTCTGGGATGGAATTCCAGAGACCGGAGGCAGAACGGATAAAAGCCCACCTGCCGATGGTAGGGTGATAGGACGGAAGATATGAAGCCAGCCAGTGCTCACTGAGTAAAGGGAGTGGCTGGTAGGGTAAAGGCACTTGTTTTAATTTCCAAGTGTCCAGGCATCCTCCAGTACCTCAATTAAATGGTCATTCTTCATGTGCGCCATGGACAATGAATCTTATTGACTGTGGGAGGCATTGCAGACGAGTCTGACTGAACCTCTCACATTCTGTCCATTCATGTGCAGTTCCCAGCAAAGGATTCACTTGACTGAAATCAGGAGTGGGGAACCCTGGCCTATTGACCCTTCCCTAACCCACAGATTCTAGATATTCTCTTAGCAATCCCTCTGCTGTACCTGGCTGAGATTGGATAACTCCCTATTTGTGTAGTTTCTATTTTTGCCCTCCAACCACCCTGACCTCCAATCCCCTGCTCGGGTCCAAATTCTTGATTGTCCAGCACCTTGGGATGCCCTCCCGATGTGAAAGGCACTATAACAAATGTAATTTGTCGTTGTTGTAGTACGTTCACCCTGAGCTTGGTTCAAAGAGATAAGATGAGTGGGTTCTGTACACTCCAGAGTTGTTTTTAACGTGGATGGTATTTGTTGGCACTGAGCAGTGCATTTGATAAAGTTAACGAGGAAATAATTCAGAGAGAGCTGGCGCTCTTTTCCTTACATTTACAAGAGCCAACAATAGTGCCAACGTGACACTGTTGACTCACAGTGGTGCCCTTGGCCGAGATCAGGAATTCAGCACGTGTGGGGGGGAATCTCGGCTACAAACGGCATTCTTCTGACTTCCTATCACAACCGCAACACATTGCATCCATGTAGCACCGTGCTGAATGCCCAGACCACCCCTCTGTGCCGGTACATCTGTACATCCTGTAAAGATTAAATCCGTTCTCGCTCGCTCGCTGTGCCATTTCCTTCACAGGCACCTCAATTCAATCCTTATTGCAGTTTGCACTAGGTTCTTTTTTCTTATAATGAAATCAACATCCCTGAGCGTCATGCAAAAAAAAAACATTGCCAGCACATTGTCACGGTCTCTGCCCAAAATGCAATGACAACGAACATGGGAACATTGGCATAAACACATGGAGATTAAGCTGACAACTAGCCTTCATCATTTTTTTTTAAAGCGTCTTTCATGAAATAAAAGCTTCAAGCTTCTTACATGCAATAATTATCAGCTTTTGGCTGTTTGAACACATTCCTGGTTACCTGCATTCAAGACTATAGCCCTGTCTGTACAATATACATTCTTCTGATTTGAAGCGCTGGAAGACAAAGAACACAAAATCTACACACAACTGAAAGCAATACTTCACTTCATTAATGCTATCATCAGCTGGCAGATGGTACTATTAACAACTCACCCCACCACACTGTGACAATCAGGCCATGTAGGAGCCAGGCCGCCTGTAGGCAGAACTTGTTGTACTTCTCTTCCATGTCATCAGATTATTTAAACAAAAAGCTTTCATGCCATAACAGCCTTTAAAATTTTCGCATTTTTTAAAATAAAATAATAATTAAATCTGGATCTTCCACTGCTCGCCCCCTCCCAGGCAGAGGATCGTCAAGAAAGAAGATACTTTTGTCATCGTGTGACACCCAGACTCAGTTTGCATCCACCTGAAATTAGAGCAAATTATTCACTGAATGACTGTAGAGCAGGAACACATTACCACTCCTCCTGCTGTTTTAATGGGAGAAAACTTACCCTTGCTCACGTGGTTTCTGAGGTAACGAATTCTGGGCCACTGGGGGATTGTTTTGTAGTGAAGCATCTTCAATAGCTTCTTCAGCAGGAGCCACAGTGTGTGCTGTGATCAGCCACACTGATGTACGAGGCTCAGTCGGCTCTTTTTGCATCAGGATGACAAAAGCTAGTGACATATCATAACATCAGAGCATTATCCTGTGGCTGTATTGTGCTGAAAAAGATACGCCAATGGCACGTATGTATGTTTTAACTTGAGATTGTATCGCACTGTACAGTACAGTCACAAAACACAATAACATTGTACTCACCACAACAGCAGTGTTTCTATTTATACAGGTTCAACATTTACAGGTTAAGAAGCAAAGCTATGATACGTATGGATCGTGTTGCATAGTATGTTGACATACAGCATGGTCATATGATAACCTGCATCTCCGAACACAGTGTGGAACGTGCTGTGTATTACGTTGCATAAACACAGCATAGATTGAACTCTACAATGTGCAGACACAAAGCATTGCTACGGAATACAGTACAATACAAAATGATAAAATCACATTTGTATAGCGCCTTTCACATCAGGAGGATGTCCCAAGGCGCCTGCCAATCAGAGATTTGGAGATTATACTGTAGCGATTATTGATATTTTTATGTTTGTTGTATAAATTCTCATTAATGTGGATATCAGATGCAATGTTTTATGTGTCAGCCTGGCTCAGTTGATAGCACTTTCACTTTTGGGTCAGAAAGCTGTGGGTTCAAGCCCCACGTTGGACCTTTGAGCTCACAGACTAGGGTGACACTCCAATGTACGGCTGCATTATTGTAGGTGCCACTAGTCAAGTGAACAGTGCAACACTGTTTGAAGGGAGGAAGTAGTTTCTCTAGATAAATAGGTCATTCACTTCGAGCTGATCTCAGCCTGCTCAGCAGTGGGGATGCTGCAACTGACTGCTCTTGGCTGGAAAGGAGAAAATTAGCACGTGTTTCTGCTCTTGTTCCTGTTTTCGATCCACTGATGTCTGTAGGAAAATGCTTGTACTTGGGCTTGAGATAAGACACCACTGGGCTCGACTGCTCCCCCACACCATCCACCATGATTCAATAGTCCTGTAGTCCTGTAGCTCAGTGGTTAGAGCACTCGCTTTGCAAGTGAGAGACCTGAGTTCAATTCCAGGCAGGGCGAAACCTTGGGCAAGTTTCCTTACTCCACACGCCTAATAATAATCCCTCCAAAACCAAAAACATGAATAAATTGGTCATTTTCAATCTATGACTGTTTGTGGGACATTGCTGTGCGCAATTGGCTGCCGCGTTCGCCCACAAATATACAGTCAATTCACTTTACAGTGTGTTCTGTGAAGCGCTTTGGGACGTCCTCCCGACGTGAAAAGCGCTATATCAAATGCAAGGATTATTATTATTATTATAGTCTGCCAACCCTCACTGTCTAAACTCGCACTTGAGGAATGACCACTTGAGTGAGTGCCCACCTATTTGTACAATCCCTGAGCAAAATTAAACAGTGAACTTTAGAACCCAAGAGATTTACAACAGCAACAACATTATTACATTTGTATAGCGCCTTTCACGTCAGGAGGATGTCCCAAGATGCTGGACAGTCAGTGTTTCGGACCCGAGCTGGGGGTCGGGTTCGGGGAGGGTGGAGGGCAGTTGAAAAGGAGAATCTTGAGATGGATCTTGAAGGAGGCGAGGGAAAGGGCGAGGTGGAGGGACTGAGGGATGGAGTTCCAAGGGGTGGGGGCAGAGTGGCAGAATGTCCGGCCGCCAATGGTGGGATAGGCGAGGCGGGGAAAGTGAAGCAGGCCAGAGGCCACTGAACGGAGGGAGCAGGCACGATGGTAGGGGGTTAGGAGGTCACAGAGGTAGGGGGAGCAAGACCATGGAGGGCTTTGAAGGTGAGGATCAGGATCTTGAACTGTGTGATGGGAAGCCAGCGGAGTCAGGCGAGGAGAAGGGGGGTGATAGGGTCACGGAGCCTGGTGCGGGAGAGGACACGGGCTGCAGAGCTCTGGATGAACTCTGAGTTACAGCACAGAAGGAGTCCATTCTGGCCCATCGTGCATCTCTGAAAGAGCAATCCATTTCATCCCATTCTCTTGCCTTTTCCCCATAACCTCTTGTATTTCTCGTTTTCAGATCATTATCTCATTCTCTCTTTAGAGTTCAATGTTTCACGCCACCCTGCTCAAATGTTTAAATAATCTGACAACATGGAAGAGAAATATTGCAAGTGCTTTCAGGAGGAAGAACATCGAAAGGAAACGAACAAATGGTGCAAAGAGTAATTAATGGCCACAAGATCACAAGTTCATAGCCTGGTCATTGGGGTCTGATATGCCAACACTAATGAAGTTCACATCGAATGTTAGACCCAATTGGCCCATAATAATAATAATCCTTGCATTTGATACAGCGCCTTATTATGTCTTCGAGATGGCTCAAAGAGTAAGGAAACTTGCCTAACTTTCACCCTGGTAATAGGTTGCAATGGATGAATGACACAGTTTAGCTCCAATGTAACAGTTAGCCTGATATAGGGAACCCCAAGCCTTAGCTCTTGCCAACCAAAGTCAGATGCTTTCCGGAATTAGGTAAGCATGATGCATCCCTCCAAAGAGAGAGTGCGCATTCTACTCCAATAATATATCCCTGGAATTTCCATGTGTAAGTGGTGTGCATGGAGTTCCCAGTTTGTTTTGGATACCGTTAAGCATGGTGATGGGCTTCCGCATGTGTCAGACACCTGGCTGACCAAAAACAAAAGTTCTATGTGAAACTCCTTCTCGACATTATTGATGGGTAACACAAATACAAACTGTAGCCACAATGTAACCGGCAAGAGGATTTCACTTCCTATCATGGTCAGGAATGTTCCAGTCATAACAATTTTTATTCTTGTTTCGGCTTATGAAATCAACATTGTTAATTGGTATTTTTTAGGTCAAATTTGCATAATTCCCTTGCCGTATTCCTTAAATAAGGAATCACATTAGAATTCCCTTTGACTCAAGGGAACCCATCTCAAGAAGTAGATGCTATCAGCAGCAGTGTCTTGTTGGTCTGTGTGATATATATCTTCCAGTCACCAGATGGAGTCCCAGTTTGTGTGTTTCAGATTCCTTAGAGAGGAATCACATTAAGACCCTCCACATTTTTTTAAACCCCTTTAAATTTCACAAGGCGATTTTTCACAGGTTTTACAGTGCGAGAAGTCGAATTTATTCTGAAATGTGGAACTGTTTAACCAGCTCATTGCTTGCTATTCCAGTCGGAATAAAATCATCTTTAATTAGTTAAATAACCTGACTAAATTCATGTTAATTTATTCTGACTGGATTAACCAGTATTCCACCAACTACATTATAATGAGCCTCTTGAACAGTTTTACATATTTTAGCAAAAAATCAGAATGTGGTACTGAAACATGCTAGTCCCAATCACCTTATAATTAAAGCTGCTTATTCTATCTGTGAAATTTTAAAGACAAGATATTATTCTTGCTGTGAGTAGCAGCCTGAGTATTAATGCTAATAACACTTCTTAGTAACGTGGAAATTTAAATAGAATTTAAATTTATTGAAATATATTTCCGGCGTGCTTTCACATCCCTGGTAATAGGCTGAAGTGGATGAGTTGAAAGACCACATGCCCATTAGCAGGGTTAAAAGAGGTCATTCTCTCCTTATCATATAGGGTGAATTTGTGCCCACATCTACCCTAACCACTCACAGAACATAGTGAGTCTTCACCCGTTCCTCATTTTTTAATAATAATAGGTGGCATGTTTTTTTTGTTTTATATTTTATTTCATGGTTATTCTTAATTTTCAAAATAGCACTGTTGGGTTTACTCTCGCCCACAACTCTTAGTCTGCCATAAAATGTTAACACAAGAAGGAGATCATTTGGTCTATCATGTTTGTCCCCACAAAACAATTCAAATTTATATTTATATAGTACCTTTCATTTCAGGAGGACGTCCCAAGGTGCTTAACAATACTCGCTTGTCACCTGAGCTGGCGTGGGAGCCGAGTGGAGCGGATGGGGAGACGATGACTGAAAACCCAATCAAAGAGATAGTGTTAAGATGGACCTTGATTAAGGCAATGGAGTGAGGGAGTTGGAGGAACTCCGAAATGGAGTCTCAGAGAGTAGGAGCAGATGGACTGAAGATCCACCCACAGGAACTATCTAGGCGCCTAAAAAATATACAGTCACTACATTTTGTGGAGTCCTGTAGCTCAGTGGCTAGAGCACTTGCCCCGCAAGTGAGAGACCTGGGATCAATTCCCAGCTGGGTGAAACATTGGGCAAATTTCCTTACGTTTCTGTTTACCTAGCAGTAAATAGGAACCCGGTTGTTTTTCGATTAGTGGATGGCTTTTCTGAGGCTAATAATTCCTTCAAAAAAAGGATTAATAATGATTTTGTCACTCAATCCACGACTGTTTGTGGGACACTGCTGTGCACAATTGGCTGCCGCGTTTCGCCCACAAAATATACAGCCAATTCACTTTACAGCATATTCGGTGAAGCTCTTTGAGATGTCTTGAAGACTGAGGCCTGCCTGATTGACTCGCGCCATCGCCTCTGGACCTCAGGCTCTGGCAGCATCAACCTCCATGGTTGCACACTTCAACTCACCAAGCCAGTCAGGAACCCGGGTGTCTTGTTCGACCCTCAACTGTCTTTTCTTCCCCACATCCAAACCATGACCCGCTCTGCCTTCCCTCACCTCCGTAACATCACCCGACTCCACCAGTAGCTCACCCCTCAGGCCGCTGAAATTCTTGTTCATGCCTTCATCACCTCCAGGCTCGACTATGCAAATGCCCTGCTTGTTGGCCTTCCTTACTCCTCCCTCCACAGGCTGCAGATAATCCAGAACTCTGCAGCCCGTGTCCTCTCCCGCACCAAACTCCGTGACCCCATCTCCTCCATTCTCGCCCGACTCCATTGGCTCCCTCTCCTTCAGAGGATCCAGTTCAAAATCCGGGTCCTCCTACAAAGCCCTCAATGGTCTCGCCCCACCCTATCTCTGTGACCTCCTAACTCCCTACCAACCCGCCCGTTCCCTCCGCTCAGCCGGCTCTGGCCTGCTCCACGTCTCCCGACCCACCCGCCCACCATTGGAACTCCATCCTCCAATCACTCCGCCTCGCCCCCCTCCTTAGCCTCCTTCAAGTCCCGCCTCAAAACCCTCCTCTTCAACCATGCCATTGGCCACCCCACTTCGCCTCCCTTCTCCCCCCTGACCCCAGCTCAGGTCTGAAATGCTGTACTGTCCAGCACCTTGGGACGTCCTCCCGACGTGAAAGGCGCTATACAAATGTAATCTTGTTGTTGTCTCGAAGACGTGATAAGGCTCTATATCAAATGCAAGAATTATTATTATTATTTTACATTACATCCTTGAAGAGCCTTGAGAATTCCTCCTGACATGAAAGGACAGGCATATTTGATTGCTATACCCCTTGCAGTGGAACTGTCTGACAACAGTCACAGTGAAGTCCCAATACATTGCGTGAGATACCAGAGGTGCAACTGACACCTGCGGGAATGTACCCTAGGAGGTAGATTGCTCCTGCAGAGAAGGGGAACTGGAAAAAATAATTGAGATAAAGTAATGTCAGTGATTTGCAGTTGACATCCATCCATTGACCATTCATTCTACTGTAGATTCTTACTTTGCCACAGGATGCAGCTTTACATCAACTCTCATACGCGACCAAACCACATGAGCAACAGTGCTGTTTTCTGGCAGAGAGGCGACATTACAGGAGAACGCTTTCCTGTTTTGGCATCACACTGCTATCAACTGATGTACTATACAGGTCCATGCTGCACAGTAAAGTTGCTTAGGACTAGATTTAAATTCTCAGCTAGCGGTAACGGTTTTTTGGAGGTTAATCCACTCAGTTACTAATACCAATAGGAAAATGTAGGCCTCAATATCTACCCAAGTAGCCAGGAAATTGAATGAAAATAGCTCCATCAATGAGATTATATGACACGGGTTTAAAAGTTGTTTTGCAAAAATAAGAACGCCATTTGAAAAGTATTCTTTATTTGCAAGAATTTCAAGAGATTTTAAATAAGTCTCCAGTTCAGCCGATAGCCTGCTGGCTGTAGTTTCACGTTAACCCAGACACACTCCATATGTGGGATTGAAACATATTAATTCCGGGTTCATTCAACATAAGTAAGCATATGTCCCATTCAATAATCTATTAAAATGTTGTGCTTTCCAATTCAATACAATTCATTAGAGAGCACCATGCAATATAACTCTCACAAGCAACCGTGCACAGATTAGGCCATCAGTAGGTTTCAGTTTCTTCTCATTTAAGAATATATAAATAATCCTTGCATTTGATATAGCGCCATTATCACATCTTCAAGATGTCTCAAAGCACTTCACAGAATATACTGTAAAGTGAATTGACTAAATTTTTTGAGGGTGAAACGCAGCAGCCAATTGCGCACAGCAATGTCCCACAAACAGTCGTGGATTGAGTGACCAATTATTTTATTTTTTTGGAAGGAATTATTACCCCCAGAAAAGCGAACTGCTAATTGACTAACAACCGGGTTCCTACTTATTTCTAGGTAAACAGAGGAATGTTGAGTAAGGAAACTTGTCCAACGTTTCGTCCTGCTGGGAATCAAACCCAGGTCTCTCGTTTGCAAGGCGAGTGCTCTAACCAATGAGCTACAGGACTCCAAACATAAGAATATACATACACGTAAGAATAATTGCTGGACGAAAGAAGACCAAGGTCCATCCAGTTCGTCTTCCACCATTTTGGTAGTTACATCCACAGGTCATGTCCCAAATGATATACTGTATCCCACGATATTGTTTCCTAAAATAAATCTATCTAATTTGCTGTTGAAAGAATCTGACAACTTTCAGTGACTGAAAACTCAAAGAGTGAAAGCAAAATAACTTGTTTTAGTGTCCTGTTTCGTAAAAATGTAAAATCTTTTGTAAACTTTGCAAATAATTAGAAGAGCTGGAAACTACTACTACATTGATAAATGTGTGGGGGTGGGAGGGCGGGAGATTAAACACTGCAAATTAATTTATTTTTCAAGTGTTAATAATTTCTTTCACAGAAAGAGAGAGCTAATGTCTAGGTATTTAGTTTTGTCCATCATGGGATATCTAAAGATACAATACGTAACTAATAACAAAATAAATTTCAAATCAGGAAGAAGTCCCAAAGCTCTTGAACGATCAGGCTGTGTTAAATTAGATTATAAGTGGCGAAGGAGAGATCAAAGAACTGGAGCTTTGTGTCAAAGCCCAGTTGTAAACTAGGTTCTTACGTTCAGGTATGGACCAAACAAACTCCAGGCCATCCTCACTGACATCTGAAGGAACAGGAATGAAACCTGGACTATCAGGAAACAGTAGAGAGTCCCTAAACTGAGATTAACTAATCCATTTTGGAGAAATGGAGAAATGCCAGGACAATAAAGATTTTATCACTGGCAATTCTGGTCTGTGTTTGCATGTACAAATGTGACAATTGCATAGTTTGGGATTTCCCAATGTGAACCAGCAGCCGTTGAAATCGTATTCAAATTTATTTGAACTGCAGATTTGCAAACTTTCATATGTCCAATGACTGTGATTTTTATAGGGATATTTGAAAATAAACACAATTGGGCACTCTTGATCTTAAAAGAATCTCTTAAAGAAATGCAAGCTCTGCCAGTTTCTACGTCTGCCTGATAAGAAATCATTCTACCTTTTAAGCACGATCAACTAACAGAGTGATATCTGTTAAACATAATTCTCTTGAAAGATTAATGGGGTAGAAAGTGAGAAAATTTACCAGACTTGCCAGGCAAGTGAATCTTATTCTCCTTTGATCGGAATTTACTGTTGCTCAACAAATTACCCCCTTATATCTTATTTTTATCCTCTAAATGTTGATCGTGGGCAAGTTGGTTCTTTATTAGTACATATTTCCCTTAAGCTATGAATAACGCACCATAAAGCCTGCTCTTGGTTCCAACAAGGCTTTACCAGGTGCACACAATTTTATTTTCATTCCAGTTCCTTACGAGTTTTGGGAAGCCTTTCTTGGCACCCCTTAACTATGTCAACTAGGAATGGATTTGTTAACATTTTGATGCACCTACTATATTTATTTTTTAAATTGTCAGCTTCTCCAATGTAGTAATGAATAAAAGGATCGCTGGCACATCACTAGGCTACATACAGACTAGTGTAGGTTTGAATCCCAGTCTGCTGAGGTAGCTGATCTCAGCCGATCTCCACAGGTTAGAGATGAACCTACAATTTCTTGTTCTTGACGCTTGGTTTCACACCGGTAGCACCTTAAACAAGTTGTTGGTGACCCAGCTATTGTAGTTTTAAGTTGTTGGTGACCCAACTATTGTAGTTTTAATGGAGAATCTGTTTCTTACCCAAAAAGCAAAAAGGTTACTAACAATAATAATCCTTGCTTTGTATAGCGCCTTATCACGTCTTTGAGACGTCTCAAAGCGCTCCACAGAATATACTATAAATTTAATTGACTTTTGTCAAAATTTTATTTTGTGGGCAAAACGCAGCAGCCATGAAGTTAATGATTGATTTTATTGGGAGACTGATGGCCAGGACACCAGGAGTAATGGTGGATTGACCTATTCCAAATGGTGAGTTTTAAAAACATTTTGTTCCCTCCCACGCAAAATAGCAATGAACAAACAGTACTATTGTAAAACGAAAGAGGGCAAAGTCTTCAATTTGGCTCAGTTTCAGATGGAAATTCAGATGAGTTGAGGTTACAACAGATCAAACACCAAAAAAAAGCTTAAAAAGATTATTAAAAAGGTCTAACTGCTGGACAAAGAAAATTCCCTTAACTCATTAAAAACTCAGCAAGATTAATAGTAATCTGAAGCATGTTAATACTGTAAATGTACGACTGATGATCCTCAGTTTGTCACATACTTATCGGGATCATGTAGCGTTTGAATAATGTTTCCCAGTTTTGCGAACTCCAAAAACAAATTCACTTAGAAAGAGACTTGTTTTATTTTTAAAACAAAAAGTTTATTTCAGTTTATTACAGATGAAAGTGTTTTAGGGATTACAGGTAATGGCTGTCAGAGCCTGTGTGTGTATCCATTCATATACCACTCTAAGCTGAGATCTTGTGTTGGAGAGTTCTGTAGGTACTATGTAAGAGAAACATCCCCGTGCTGTGAGGTTTTTTTGACAAGGTACAGACCAGCTTCAGAGAGCAACCTTGTATGTTATTCAGGGTCTGAGGAGTTGCTTTTACACTACACATGTGTGGCTGAATACTGAAATAAGCAACCTTACACACATACCTCAATGAACATTTTGGCATTGGATGTAAAGCTGGCAAAACAATAATTGTGAATGAAACTCCAACTCCAAACTCTTCTCATGTTCCTTTGAATCATATAGAGTTACAGAGTCATACAACACAGAAACAGGCCAAACTGTCTGTGACGGCGTTTATTTTCCCAATTTATTATTATTTGGAAAAGAAGGGCAGCCAAGAGCAAGACTTCACAACCATGGCGGATGAGACACAAGATGCTGCGAAGTGACAAATGAGGCATACATGATGTTGCAAGGATACAAGCATAAATTTCACCCTGCAACAGGTCACCACCATTCTTTCCATTCAGTTTGATCGAGTGCAAAGGCATTGTAGCTGTGCCAGTACCAAAAACATCTGCAGGTGGCACTGCTGAGCTCAAACTTTTGTGCACGAGATCTCATTGAACAATAACAACAAGATTACATTTGTATCGCGCCTTTCACGTCGGGAGGACGTCCCAAGGCGCTGGACAGAGTACAGCATTTCAGACCCGAGCTGGGGTTGGAAGGGGGGTGGCCGACGGCATGGTCAAAGAGGAGGGTCTTGAGGCAGGACTTGAAGGAGGCTAAGGAGGGGGCGAGGCGGAGTGACTGGGGGATGAAATACCAGAGGTTGGGGGCAGAGTGGCTGAAGGCTCTCCCGCCAATGGTGGGGCGGATGGGTCGGGGGACGTGGAGCAGGCTACAATCCAGAAACTTTGTAAGTCTGTAATTAGTTCAATCATCTTGCATGCAGTCGGTCGGATATAACATTAGATTTGCTAACCTTTCTCTAAATTATTACGAACTGAAGAAAGAACAAAATTTGATCTTGGTCACAAAATTTGGATGTGTCAGGACATTGGCAAGATTCTGCTGTGAATCATAGATTTTTTTAAAGAAAAATCTATTGACTTGGTGGCATTGCTTGTGCTGCGGAAACTATGTAGGAAATAGTGGAAGTATTTGTGGGACATTCAGGCGCGTCACTCTCCACTGCTCTGTGTGTGCTACTGAACTGTCATTACAGTAACATGGGGAAGATACAATCCAGATGGACCATAAAACCATCTTTCATATGGTCTTTGTTCGCATGGTAACACATGAGATTGATGGCACCTTTATTCCACAATCTCAGCATGAATGGACTCATGCCAGAGGTGGAGTTAGTGTGTGGAGAGAGGGGGAGGAGAGGGAAGGGAAAGGTTTCTAATTTACTCTGATCACTAATAATAGCGATCGTTTTTCTTAAATCTTTAAGATTTTTAAATTTTATGACTGTGTATTTCATCCACAATATACAGTCAACCCATGTTTCAATGATGTGATAAGGTGCTATATCAAATGCAAGGATTATTATTATTATTGTTAAGTCTTTATCACAAGAAATCCCAAACTTAATTAAATTAAATGGACACTCAGCCAGAGCAAAACAAAATCAGGGACTAATTTTGTTCGGTCAGCAGGATGTCTAACACGTGTGTAAACCCGTCACCACGCTTAGAAGTAACCAAACTGAAAGTTCCATGCATCTCAGCTATACATGGAAATTCCAGACATGTTTATTGGAACAAATGCACACTCTCTCCCTGGAGGGACACATCCTACTTACCCAAATCCGGAAAATATTAGGCACAGGTTGACGACAGCTAAGGCTTGGGTACCCCAGTGTGTACGTTGAGATACTGGTGGAGTCTAACTAGCTAAAACCACATAGGTTACCTTTGAGAGCAGTTTCCCCGCTACTTTGTCCAACTAGAATCACCCTCGCCATTAAGGCTTTAATTTTCAAGGTTAATGGGGTTAAGTGGGATGAGTCCCTGGCCCCACCAGAATCCCCTGGTACCAATAAGAGTCAACAATTGGGGCTGATGCCCTTGTAGCTTCCAATCAATATCCTTGATGTTTTCCCTTCAGCGGTGCAGAACCACGATTCCCCACCGGGTTGCCTAGTGTTCAAGATGGTGAGTGCAGTGCAAAAGGCCTCCAGTTGGGTCCCCATCAGTAGCACAATATTGTCCGCGAACAGAAGCGCCGCAATCCTGTCAGAAAGATCTGGAACAGTTGGTGTCAGGGACCAACATTGGAACTGAACTGGTATTTTTAGAATCTTTGTGTCCCTGGTGCAAGAACAGAAATACTCCATATAGATGGGGTAAATGAACATGAAATGTTCCTGCCTCCTCAGTTCAGAACTAAAATGTAGCTTCTTCCACTAACCATAATACAGTAGTTCATGGCCCTGGAGATATGAATTGAGGTTAACTAACAGTTGGAATAATCCACAATCATTACACAATCTAACCAGGTCTTTGAGGTTAAGTGAACTTTTGTAATAGTGAGTAATAGCTCAAATCTCACCTTTGAATTTCACTATCAAATTTAGGTGTCTGTGCGAGTTGGTTTCTTAGCCAAGAAATGCACAGAGGTTGAGCAGAACTGAGAATGCTAATCACAATGATACTAATATTGCACTTTGTTTCATTATTATGCTATCTCACCCCACCACACACGCGTATACTTTCCACCCATCCTTCCTCAGCTCCCTTCCCCTCAGCTCCAATGCAGTGCTGGGCGGATATGGTCGGACGTGCCGTCTTTCGGATGAAACATTAACCGAGGTCCCATCTATCTGTTCAAGCGGACATTAAAGATCCAATGGCCTACTCAAAAAGGGATGGGAGTTTCTGACCAACAATCCCCCAAATATAATTGGTCAATAGTTTCATGGCTGTTTTGTGGGAATTGCTGTCTGCAATTGGGTTGTTGCATTTACCCATAAAATACAGTCACCCCAATTCACACCAAATTCTGTGAAGTGCTTAGAGACTTACTTCCAACATAAAAGGTGCTATATCAAATGCAAGGAATTATTATACAGGCAAATTTGGCAACTGACTGTGTCTAAAATCATGCATGACTTCCTTCCCCCACTGCCCTCCACTATAGGGTTTTGTGGTGGGGGTGTTTAGTCCTCAACCCGTTTCAATTGTTCACTGAAGTAAGGTATTTGAACATAAACAAAATACGGTAAATTAGATATTATTTATTGCTAACCAAAACAACGGTTACAACACAACAATTATACAACACATAACCTGCAGAAGATGATTCAGGGCTTGGTTCAATCAAGATTCTTTTCCTTGTAAATTGGTGTATGCGTGTCCTGAGCTCATTCGACTCAATGGTTTCCCATTTTGCAGCTTCAGCAGCTTACACCACCCGCCCCAATCTCAATTTAGCTCTTTCTTCTCCCAGCATTCCCTCCATGAACCCCTCCAATCTGGTTTTCATGTTGCCCACAGCACTGACACAGTCTTGGTCAAAGTGACGAATGACATTCTGTCCACCTGCGACCAGGGCTCTCTCTGTCTCCTCGTCCTTCCTGACACCTTGGCCACTTTCAATACTGTTGACCACTCTATTCTTCTCTACCACCTCTCCTCTCACCTCCACCTCAATGGGTCTGATCTTGCCTGGTCCCAATCCTACCTTTACCGCCGTTTGCACTTTGTGGCCACCAATGGCTTCTCCTCTAGCCCCCGCACTGTCACATGTGGCATCCCTCAAAGCTCTGTCCTCAGTCCCCTCCTCTTCAATCTATATTTGCTCCCACTCGGCAATATCATAATAATAATAATAATCCTTGCATTTGATATAGCGCTTTTCACATCTTCTAGACGTCTCAAAACGCTTCACAGAATATGCTGTAAAGTGAATTGACTGTATATTTGTGGGCTGTCATCCGCAGGCTGGGGTCAATTTCCACTTGTATGCAGATGACACCCAACTCTATCTCGCCGCCTATACCCTTGACTCTAGGACTGTTGATGTGCTGGCTTATTGTCTGTCTTACATCAAGTCCTGGATGAGAGCAAACTTCCTCCAGCTCAATGTTGTCAAGACAGAGACCTTCCTGCTTGACTCCCGGCAGTGGCTCTGCACCTCAGCCGCTGACATTATCACCATTCATGGCTACACTCTTCACCTCACCTCACCGAGCCAATCTGAAACACTGGTGACCTTTTTAACCTTCAGCTATCCTTCATACCTCAGATTCGTGCCATGACCCATTCTGCCTTTCCACACCTCCTCAACATTGCCTGCCTCTGCCACTGCCTCTCACCGCAGGCCACCGAGACCCTGATCCACACTTTCATTACGTCCCGGCTTGACTAAGCCAACTGCCTGCCCACTGGGCTTCCCAACTCTTCCCTCCACAAGTTGCAGATTATTCAAAACTCTACAGCTCCTGTCCTCCGTGAACTTATCACCCCCGTTCTTGTCTGGCTTCGTTGGCTCCTCAGAGAATTGAGTACAAAACCCTGGTTCTTACCTTCAAGGCTCTCCAAGGTCTTGCTCTCCCCACCTCTCCGACCTCACTCCCTCCGCTTGGTGGACACCGGCCTGCTTCAGGTTCCCCGCACTTCCTGCCCCACCATTAGCGGTCAGCCTTTCAGCACCTCTGCCCCCACACTCTGGAACTCTATCCTGCAATTCCTCCACCTCATTTCTTCTCTTCCCTCCTTCAAGTCCCATCTGAAGACCTTCTCCTTCGATTGTGCCTTCACCCACCCTTCCACTCCCAACCGCCTGCCCTCCTCCACTTCTGACCCCAACTCCCAGCTCGTATCCAAAACCTCTGATTGTCCAGCATCCTGGGACATCTTTCTGACGTGAAGGGCGCTATACAACTGTAATTTGTTGTTGTTTATTTTTAGTGGTTTTAATGTGTTACAGAAGTGCCGAGTTTGCTGCAGATGACATAATTCTACCAATAAGAGGCCTCCGGCCCTATCCTGTGACTGGTACGGACACTAAGCGGACGTTGAGATGTAACAGATAATATGATAATGTGTGGTCGGTTACAGAGATCTCATGCTCAGGTGCATTGCAGAGGCCTGTGGTTTATTGGACAGCCGCACTGTGGCCTCCCGCCCTGCGTCCCACCATGACACGGCACCTCCGATAGATGAGTGGCCTCTGCGATAGATTATTGTTAGTTTATTTGTATTATTGAGCTGTCCTTTCTCCCTCACATCCGCACCACAACTGGCACCGCCTTCCATCACTCCGGAACATCGCCAGACTACGGCACTACCTCACCCCTCACGCTGCTGAAACACTGGTTCACGCCTTTGTCACCTCAAGGCTGGACTATGGGAACTCTCTCCTCGCCGGCCTTCCCGCCACCTCCCTCCACAAGCTGCAGGTCATTCAGAACTCTGCAGCTCGTGTACTGTCCCGCACCAGGCTTCGGGACCACATCACTCCCACCCTCGCTCGCCTCCACTGGCTCCCCATCCCCCAGAGGATTGATTTCAAGATCCTCATCCTCACCTACAAGGCCATTCACGGCCTTGCGCCCTCCTACCTCTCCAACCTACTATCCCCCTACCTACCTGCCTGTACCCTCCGTTCCTCTGGCTCCGGTCTGCTCCACGTCCCCCGCCCCAACCGCCCTACCATCGGTGGTCGGGCCTTCAGCCTCTCAGCCCCAGGCTCTGGAACTCCATCCCCTAGTGCCTTTGCCTTGCTTCCTCCCTCTCCTCCTTCAAGGCCGGTCTCAAAACCTTTCTCTTTGACCGTGCCTTCAGCTCCCCTCTCGACTCTCTTCCCCCTCCTCGCCTCCCTCCCTTCCCCTCCTCCTCGCTCCCTCCCTTCCCTCCCCTCACCCTGACCATTTCCCCCCTCCTCGCTCCCTCCCTTCCCTCCCCTCACCCTGACCATTTCCCCCCTGCTCGGGTCATGACCCAACTGTGCAGCGCTTTGGGACGTCCTCCTGACGTGAAAGGCGCTTTATAAATGGAATCTTGTTGTTGTTGTTGTTGTATTATTATGTTATTACAGTTTAAATCACTCTGTAAGGTAATTTCTAAATGTTTTTCAGAAATGGGTCAGCCAAACCAATAACCCTGCCATTTTAGACACGATGGTACTTTTCTTAATACATTTTAGCTTCCTAAAATAGCTACTTTTGCAGGAAGTTGATATTTTGGTCACCGGGTATTTTGTCAAGCTACCTTTGGATAGTTTTATTAACAGTCCCAGTTGCACCAATGACTATAAGAACTATGTTTGTTTTACGTCCACATTCAAATTGTAGATCAATATGTTTCCTAATTTTCTCTAGTTCCTTAGACTTCACATTGTATTCATTTTGAATATCCACATCAATGCGATTACAATCTAAATGTACAATCTATTTGATTCTTTATGATAATATCTGTTATGGTTCCACTGATTGCTCTGTCTGTATGTGTGTATGTATTATTATAATTATTATGGAGCTGCCATGTCTTTCTACCATCTTTGACATGAACAAAATATGGATTTAAGGTCATGTCCATTTTAACTATGATGTCAGGTGTCAGAAAAAAAGAGCACAGTTTATATTAACAAGCTTGAAGCAAGATCAGAGATTTAAAAGGGATTATCATCTCTCCTGCAGGACTATCCATGTATAATGAACCCCAGCAGAACTCAATAGCGATTAACTACTTTTAAAATGTAGTCAGGCGACTGTCTGCTTAACAAAAAACGAATGAAGGTCATAAGATTCACCAACTTGAGTGATAGAATACTCTCAATCTTTGCTCAGTTTATTACCCATCGAAGGAGGAGAAGGTCGATGAGATGAAAACTCAACATTGGCAAAAAATAATTCACATTTGCAACTTCCATTTCCTTCAGCACCAATCCACAATGCCTTGAAGGGCCTTGAAGTGCTGTTATGCCTAATGTAATCAGAACGCCACATATTAATCAGTCTATTTCGCTGGGTCTCCAGGCATGATTTTATGTCAGAATTGCATGCAGCATCAGAAAGAAAATCGAATCAGACAGCATATTTACATATTCAGAGGAAATTTCCTCTCTGGATAAAAATACGAAAGACTAAGTTAAAACAATCAAAATATATCATGGCCCCTTTGAACAGATGACGGGACTCCCGAAAGTGGTAGGTATAGTGACCGCATCAAGCCGCTATCTTAAGTTGAGTCAGCTATTGTTTCGCCATCTACAGCACAGGCTTTTATTTATATACATCAATGGAGCATCAACCATTGTATAGCTCAAGAGATGTTGCATAATAAACAACCAATTGTTCACTAAATTTATAAATTACATAGTTAATACAGTCTTGTGCTAACTGTATAATTCATCTCTCTGTACACATGTGTTTATACATGGTTCACTCATGGAACATAATAAATCCCAATATCTGATAACAATAATCCTTGTATTTGATACTGAGCCTTATCACATCTCCGAAACATATCAAAGCGCTTCTCGGGATTTACTGTAAAGTGTAGTGACTATTTATTTGCAGGCGAATGTGGCAGCCAACTTGCACACAGCAATGTCTGACCAACAGCCATGAGGGAATAATCAATTTTATCTGGGAGATTGTTTACAATAATAATAATCCTTGCATTTGATAAAGCGCCTTTTCATGTCTTTGAGACGTCTCATAGCACTTCACAGAATATACAGATTGTATACTTTGTGGGAACCGTTCCACAAACAGTCGTGAATTGAGTGACCAAATCACTATTTTCTTAATTTCATTTTTGAAGGGATTATCGCCTCCAGAAAAGCGATCCAGCAATCGAATAACAACCGGGATCCTATTTTGCTAGGTAAACAGAGGCGTGTAAATTAAGGAAACTTGCCCAACGTTTTGCCCTGAGCAGGAATTGTACCCGCTTACGAGACGACTGCTCTAACCAATACCCTGGTTCTTGCCAGGACATCAGGAGAAACTCCCTCCTCTTTTTTGCATAGTTCCATTGGGGGCTTTAACATCCATCTGAACAGGCTAAAAGGGTACGATTAGAGAGCACAGATACAGTTAGAAATAAGAGTTCTGATCTGTGAGTTCTATGAGTTCTGAGGCAGGGTTTATCTAAAACTATAACGTCAGTGGATGAATGGAAAATTATAAATATATTACTTTATATTCTTCTAAAACTTCTGGTTTTGGAAGAATATAAAGGAAACTGTCTTTAAAAATAGATTTTGCATGTTCAATTGGAGAAGGTCACAATTACATTTTAATTGGTATCACCTCTTGTAACTCCAAGGGAAAACTAGGATTGTGCCTCTGTACAATCTCCTGTTGAAGCAGGAAAGATCACTACTGTCCCAACCAACACTGCTTTGAACCGTCAACAAACACAGTCTTGAATCACTGAAGATCTATGCTCGCTAGGCACATTTCCTCAGAGCCTTGCCTTCTTTTCTATCAACAGAGTTCTGTATAGTCATTCTACGATGTAGAAGGTCAACATATAAATATACCAGATGGAAATAATATTGTATTTCCACCCCCAAAATGGAAACAATTTCTGTTGCCTTCTAAACATTTAAAGGTCACATATTTGGGTAAAATATGAAGTTCCGTTGCCCTTAGTTGAGTGTCGTTGTGTATTGTAACTGTGTCAGCAATTCAAGTCTGAGAAGACGTAGATTCTGTTATCCAGAACTTTTTATTGTCAAGTGTAGTGACTATGTATTTTGTTGGCGAATGCAAGAGCCAGTGAAGCACACGGAAATACCCCAAAAACAGGTATCAAGTGAATGACTAATTTTATTTGGGGGATTGGGGACCAGGATCTCGGATGAACACCTTTTCGAATAGTGCCATGGGATCTTTAACATCCACCTGAACAGCTAGAGAGGACATAGGTTTAAAGCTTCATCTGAAGGACAGCACCTCCAACAATACAGAGCACCGAAATAAAGTATTCGAATGTCAGCCTAGACTATGAGCTCAAAGTTCTGATGTGAAACTTGAACCCAAAACAACAACAAATTATTTTTGTATTGGGAAGACGTCCCAAGGCAATGGACAGTCAGAGATTTGGACCTGATCAGGAGATTGGGATCAGGAGGTAGAGGGCAGGCAGAGTAGGGGTAGGAGGGTGACCGAAGGTGCGATCGAAGTGGTGAGTCTTGAAGGAGGCAAGGAAGGGAGCGAGGCAAAGGGACTGTGGGATGGAGTTCCAAAGGGCGGGGGGGAAAGAGGCTGAAGGCCTGACTGCCGATGGTGGGGTGGGCTGTTCGGGGGACGTGGAGCAGACCAGAGCCTGCTGAGGGGAGGGAGCGGACGGGTCTAGATGGAGTTAGTAGATCACAGCGGTAGGGATGAGCAAGGCCATGGAGGGCTTTGCAGGTGAGGACGAGGATTTTGAACTCTGTCCCCCGGGGGATAGGAAATTGATCTTGAACCCACAATCTTCAAAGCCAGAAGTGAGAGCGTAACGAACTGAGCCAAGCTGACACCAAATGCTCCAGATCAGGCCTCAGGGTTTCTTATCTGATTCTGATCCAATCTGTCTGTGATCTACTTATTGTGAAGCAGACAGTGAATGAGACTTTACTCACCCCCCACCGCCCCCCATACACACATGCCAACACCACTAACACCACTCCAGGGGTTCCGCGGGTGCAGGTGTCAAACTTGTTCTGGGTGAAACTGCCTAAGCCACATGCCCGACTGGTATTGGAGCTGGAGCGAAACAAACAGCAATAATCGGAGCCGCTGAATAAGATTCGCAGCAGGTTTCCTGTTGTGGTGACTCAGAGAAACCCTCAGACACCTTCAGCTCTTTTGTGTCTGAAAAAATGTGTCTCTTCAGGGGGGAAAAAACAGCAAATAACATTTGCACTCTGTGATGGTTATAACGATAAGTTTTGCAGCTCAGAGTTTGCGCTTGTACTTCGTGCTATTGTCAGTACCTGGATATTTCAAGCTGTGGCTGAGTAAGATAACATGGAAGGAGATAGCAGGAATGTTGACCAATAACAACAACAACAACAAAATTACATTTGTATAGCGTCTCAAGACGCTGGACAGATGTTTTCATTTATAGCATACTGTGGCAAAGTTATACTGGAAAGTTAAAAGTAAATAGCAGAAATAAATCTGTCAGAGAAGTATATTTTTATCAAGTGGACAAAGAAAGTTGTGTCTATCAGAAACAAGAATTGAAAGGAGCATTTTTTTAAAGCTTTTCCTGCAACATGGCCCTAACACGATCTCTGTCAGGACTCGGGAAGGCTTTTTAAAAGTCTTTTCCATTCAAAGCGTTCCAAGAGGATTTCAGCGATTTCCACACAGCCAGTGCAGCACATGCAATAACAACAACAACAAGATTGCATTTATAGAGCGCCTTTCACATCGAGAGGATGTCCCAAGGTGCTGGACAGTTGGGTCGGGACCCGAGCAGGGGGGAAATGGTCAGGGTGAGGGGAGGGAAGGGAGGGAGCGAGGAGGGGGTAGAGAGTCGAGAGGGGAGCTGAAGGCACGGTCAAAGAGAAAGGTCTTGAGACCGACCTTGAAGGAGGAAAGGGAGGAGGCGGCGAAGGCACTGGGGGATGGAGTTCCAGAGCCTCGGGGCTGAGAGGCTGAAAGCCCGGCCACCAATGGTAGGGCGGTTGGGGCGGGGGATGTGGAGCAGACCGGAGCCAGAGGAACGGAGGGTACGGGCAGGTAAGTAGGGGGATAGGAGGTTGGAGAGGTAGGAGGGTGCAAGGCCGTGAATGGCCTTGTAGGTGAGGATGAGGATCTTGAATTCGATCCTATGGGGGATGGGGAGCCAGTGGAGGCGAGCGAGGGTGGGAGTGATGTGGTCGCGTAACCTGGTGCGGGACAGTACACGAGCTGCAGAGTTCTGAATGACCTGTAGCTTGAGGAGGGAGGTGCCGGGAAGGCCGGCGAGGAGAGAGTTCCCATAGTCCAGCCTTGAGGTGATAAAGGCGTGGACCAGTGTTTCAGCAGCATGAGGGATGAGGTAGTGCCGTAGTCTGGCGATGTTCCGGAGGTGGTGGAAGGCAGTGCCAGCTTTGGCGCGGATGTGGGGAAGAAAGGACAAGAAACTGATTGAAATAATAATAATATTCTTGCATTTGATAAAGAGCCTTTTCACTTCGTCGAGGCGTCTCAAAGCACTTCTCAGAATATACTGTAAAGTGAATTGACTGTATATTTTGGGGGCAAAACGATAAACAGGAAATGCCATAGAGCAGATAGCACTGAAATCGCTAACATTCAATGCTACAAATGCAACTTAGAAAATATAAGAGAGTCTCTGCATTTTCTGAATAAAATAAATCTAATTTCATTCCCCTGAAGTTCTGCTAACGCCTTCAAAGTGAATGGTGCAGTTTATTGTGCAGCTAATTTATTAGGAATCTACTTACACAAAATGCCATAGTGATTTGCTTGGATTAGTTTTGTGACATGAAAAAGAGGGAGTCTTTTATTTGAAACAAATCTTTTTTATAGTTCTGAAAGAACTATGTCTGACTTATCATTCTTATGAACATAAAATGTGCTTTAATGGAGCCAGGGAGAAATTCTTCAAGAAATATTGGATACTTTTAATGTGTGATTTCATACAGTTTTTAAATTAAGCAAGAACATTCAACTGAAACAACAGGAAATGCCAAAGCAAAGCATAAGCTTTAGTTCACGGGAATAACTGTTGATTGAGGATATGACCAAACCACCACATTTCATTGTGGAGCCACACAGTCACCGTCAACAGTGTCTTGGACGTTGAGTTGATGTGCGTCAGAACTTGTTCGGCCCCAGCAAGTTCAAGTGTGGTATTCTTTTTGTCAACCGCAACAAGCTTCAGATCCAAGTTAAGTATTGAACCGACTGAGCGTCCAAATATGCTTTTTGCAACAAAGCCTCTTCATTGTGTGAGATGCTTGTGACAGGAAGGATATGATTCCAAAAGATACACATCTAATTTATTTGCAGAATGGGTCAGTGACAGCCTACGTTTCTGATTTCCTCGCACCATTATTTTTTCAGGCAGTCAGCGGAGGTTCACCTCACTCATGTGTCAGTTTTGTTGGACTTTGAATGTTACAATTACAAACACTGGGAGATCTGAATATAAAGTAAACCATAAAACTACCACTTACCTCTTGCTCTTTTTATGAATAGTGTGTACATGTTTGAAACTACTACACTTAAATAGAATTGATAATAAGGCAAAATCAACAACAAACAACAAAAATGCATTTATATAGCGACTTAATAATAATAATAATTTGAGGATTATCCTTATAAGGCAATATCAAAAACAACAAAATTGCATTTACATAGTGCCTTTTACATCAAATGTAAGTCTTTGAACTTTTCACCAGTAATCATAATTCAAATATCCAATTTCTAAAAATAAAATTCTTATTACATAGGATTTCTTTCAAATGAATGCCCTTCAGACAAAATTGCAGCAATGACAAAAACTTGCATTTATATAGTACCCTTCACGAAAGTAACATCTTGCAGTGCTTTATAATGAGAGGTGGATGCTGAGCGGGGGGTGGGGAGGGGGAAAGAAGGTTAGCCTGGTTGAAGAAGTAGGTTTTAAGATGGGACTTGAAGACGATAGAGAAAGAGGAGAGAGGGACAAAGGCTGGAGGCATGCAATGTACCTTATTCCTTATTGCGTTTAAATGTATCGAGATGGTCTTCATTGAATTCTAAATATATGTACTCATTCTTGGAATGCCCGGGCTTAGTAAGACGTGCTTCGTAACTGGAGCCGTCTACTACAAGATTTAGCAATTTACGTTGTATATGAGTAAACCTGAATTATATTTTGGGTTGGGGGAGTGGGAGGGGGGAGGGGAGGGGGGTTGGGGGTTGGAATTGTTTAGGTATCCTTTTTTAGATATCCTTGAAAAGCAATTGTTCAGGAAACCTCCAAGTGTGTAATAATATATCTTTAGATGCCTGTCCACTTCGCATTTGCTTTTCGTAAACGTACGCTACCTTTATTTTCATACTCATGGTCAGTCACCAGCAGTAGCTCATGATCCGCAATATTAATGTACAGTTGACTCATTCAGTCTTATTCTATGAGCTACTACTTTCATCTACAAAATAAACAGTCATTACACTTTAAACTGAGTCATGTGGAACACTGAGAGACATGGGAAGCAGGGAGATCGAAAGCATGGTCGAAAAGGAGGGTCTTGAGGTGGGACTTGAAGGTGGGGGCGAGACGGAGAGTCAGCGGGATGGAGTTCCAGAGGGTGGGTGCAGAGTGGCAGAAGGCCCGCCCGTCGATAGTGGGGCGAGCAAGGCGGGGGACATGAAGCAGACAGGAGCCCGCTGAGCGGAGGGAGCAAACAGGGTGGTAGGGAGTTAGCAGGTTGGAGAGGTATGGGGGAGCAAGACTGTGGAGGGCTTTGAAGGTGTGGACCAGGATCTTGAACTGTATCCTCTGTGTGATGGGAAGTCAGTGGAGTGAGCAAGGATGGGGTTGATAGGGTCGTGGAGCCAAGAGAGAACATGGGCTGCAGAGTTCTGGATGATCTGCAGCCTGTGGAGGGAGGAGTTGGGGAGGCCGACAAGTAGTGAGTTTGCACAGTCGAGCCTCAATGTAATGAAGGTGTGTATGAGGGTTTCGGCGGCCTGCGGTCTGAGTCAGTGTTGAAGCCGGGCAACGTTGCGGAGGTGGAGGAAGGCAGAGCAGATCATGGTGCAGATGTGGGGTAGAAAGGATAGTTGAGGGTCAAACAACACCCCAAGGTTCCGGACTGGCTTAGCAAGGTGGGGTGTGCAACCATGGATGGTGATGCTGTCAGCGCCTGAGGTGAGGAGGCGCTGACGGGAGCCAATCAGGAGAGCCTCGGTCTTGTTTCTTTAACTGAAGAAAGTTAACTCTCATCCAGGACTTGATGTCTGACAGACATTCTGTCAGCACAGCAGTGGTCCTGGAGTCAAGGGTGGAGGCAAAGAGGTAGAGTTGGGTGTCATCCGCATACATGTGGAAGTTGACCCCATGTCTGCGGATGACGTCACCAAGAGGGAGTATATAGATGTTGAAGAGGAGGGGACCAAGGACAGAGCCCTGAGGAACGCCGCACAAAATGGTCCGATTGCTAAGAGGAGAAGCCGTTTGAGGAGATGAAGTGCAGGCGGTGTGAGAGGTACGATCTGAACCAATCAAGGACAGCGCCGTGGAGGTTGAGGTTAGAGGAGAGACGGTGGATGAAGATAGAGTGGTCGACAGTGTCAAAAGCAGCAGAGAGGTCAAGGAGGACGAGGAGGCAGAGGGAGCCCTGGTCGCAGATGAACAGAATGTCATTTGTCACTTTGACCAGGGCGAACAAAGCCTTTCATTACAAATATTTGTATCTTCTGATATTTTGTTCTTCAGGAGCAATGTTTTCATGAGGAAGCCTTGATTCAGTATTGAGGCCGCTGGCCTCTCAGCTCTCCCTTCTCCATCCTCTCAGCTCTCTGTCCTTTCTGCTCTCTCGGTCCTCTCTCTGCAATCGCTCCTCTCTCCACTCTCTCTCTACTTTTCCGGGGTGGTGGCTGTGGCCTATTGATGTCTCCATATTGCTGTCCTGGGTGTGGTCCTTGTCGCCTCTGCTGTCTGGGTACTGCAGGTTGTTTTACTGTAGTCAGCATCTTGTTTGCGCTGCCTTAAAAAACGAAGAAACTCTCATTAATAACAGGGTTAAAAACCCTTCAAACAAACAACTTACAAACAAAGTAACAAATAAATAAGTAACTTATTTTCCTTGGTTGTCAAAGGATACGTAGAAAATATTGGTAAACTTATTAGACAGCTGGCTAGGCACCCGAGCTGGAGAGGTGGTAGATAAAGAGGATGGGGGAAGAGATATGTCCAAAACCGCCGTCGTGAGACAGGCTTTAAAAGTGGGGAGGGACAGGATGAATCAAAGGGGAGTTTCGTAGGGCAAGTGTAAAAGATAAGAGGTTGATTAAGTGCTGGTTGCTAAAAGAAAAACCACTTGTTACAGCGTTTGCTATTGTGGACAAGGCCAGTGCCACGATACAGCACACTGAACACGGGCAGTAGAGTTGTACCTCTATGATTCCAGTTAAACACCAGATTACCATAGGTAGATACCAAGAGGACATTGGGCACTTCCCTCACAGGAAGATGGCAAATTGAGTTCTGAACAACAATTAGACAAGCTTGGACTCCTCAGTCTTGAAAAGAGACATCTCAGAGGGAAACTTTACAGAGGTGCACAAGACTTGTTCTCCCTCAAAATACACAGGAACTACACTACAAGCATTTTGAGACGTCCTCCTGATGTGAAAAGTGCTATGTCAAATGTAAATATTATTATTATATGATTATTATATGATTCTAAATGGGATTGAAAAAGTAAACCCAGAACAACAAGGCAGTAGAACAAGAATTGATGGAGCCAATACAACAACAACAAAATTACATTTGTATAGCACCTTTCACGTCGGGAGGACGTCCCAAGGCGCTGAGTGTTTCGGATCCGAGTTGGGGATCAGGGAGGGTGGAGGGCAGGGTCGGAAGGAGAGTGATCAACGGCACGGTCAAAGAGGAAGGTCTTGAGATGGGTCTTGAAGGGGGCAAGGGAGGTGGGTGAGGTGGAGAGATATGAAGCAGGCCGTAGCCCGCTGAGCGGAGGGAGCTGGCACGATGATAGGGGTTTAGGAGGTCGCAGAGGTAGGAGGGAACAAGGCCATGGAGGGCTTTGAAGGTGAGGTCCAAGATCTTGAACTGTATCCTCTGTGTGATGGGAAGCCAGTGAAGGCGGGTGAGGATGGGGGTGATAGGATCACGGAGCAGGAGACCACTGCATTGTGGGAGGTACCATTCTTTAGATGAGATATGAAACCAAAGTCCTGTTTGCATGTTCAGGTGGACATTAAATATTCTATTGGCACACCGACTTTCTCCCGGTATCCTGGCCAACAATCTGCCAGATTAAAATAATTGATCATTCACTTTATGGCTGTTTGTGCCATTAATTGGCCGCCATGTTCACCAACAAAATATACAGTCAATACACTTTACAGTAAATTTCTGTGAAGCATTTTGAAAGAGTGCTCAATGATGTAACAAGGTGCTAGATCAAATGCAAGGATTAGCATTATAAAACCTTTGTTCTCGATTACTAAACCTAGTAGGAGTCATAGTTAAGAAAATCAAATTCATGGAAAAAACAAAAAAAGGCTTGAATTTGTCCTGAAACCAATAGCAAAATACCCTTAATAAAGTTTCTTTCTTCATCATGCTTCAAAACAGATGGAAATTTTTAAAAACATGTTTACTAGAATTCAAGTAGTTCCATTATCGTTTGATAGCTTTGGAAACTATTGCTATTTTTTACTGTGAAGTTACACCTTTATCTTCTTGTTTTTCTATTTTTACTTAGTTAGAATTACTGTGTAACATCGTGGATGGTTTTCAGATGTGGTTTGATTACCCGAACTCACTGCTCTGGTTCTGTTTATAGATATCGTGGCACATGTGCGAAAGCAGATAGGGGAGAGAGCAGCAGGGTCAAGGAGCCTAAGAATAGTAATCCTTACATTTGATACAGTGTCCTTCATGTCGGGAGGACATCTCAAAGCGCTTCACAGGAATTACATTGCACATAGCAAAGTGCAACAAACAGGCATGAAACAAATAACCAATTTTATTTGGGGAGGGAGAATTGTTAGTTCAAATACCGGGAGAAACTATCTTCTCTTTTTGAATAGTGCCATGAGATATTTAACAGCCAGTCACCTTGTCTACGAGTTCCAATTCCTGACATGGGGCTTTGAACTCGCAATTCTTCTGACTGAGATGCGAGAGTGTTACCAACTGAGCCACTCACTCCTGACTTCTGTGGAACTCAGTTCACTTGACGGCTGCCGCTAGCCTGAAATCTTAGCTTTTCGTTGGTTGTAAACCAATTCGAAAATGGATTTTAGAGTGAGATATTTTGAAAACCTCGGTAACTTATCTAAATGAGTGGGGGAGTGCTTTCAACTGAAATAAACCCCCATATTAAACTTGACCTTTAAGTGGTTCTGGTACCACTTCAACGAGGATAGACTCTAACCTACGGAAGACTTTAATCAGACTTACTTTCGTGCCGTATTTGCGATGGGTGCCGTCGGCGTATACAGTAAGTCACCAAGACCACAGTAATGAGTAGCAGAAGTCCTCCAACGGCAACAGCAGCAATTAGAATATAGTTAATAGATAGAACAGTTTCACTTGCTAAAAAGGAATAGATTCAAAATATTAAAGAAGCAATCTCAGCAGCAATTTATAACAATAATATATAATAATGATAATAATAATCCTTGCATTTTGATATAGCACTTTTCACATCTTCTAGACGCCTCAAAGCGCTTCACAGAATATACTGTAAAGTGAATTGACTGCATATTTTGTGGGTGAAACACGGCACCCAATTGCACACAGCAGTGTCCCACAAACAGTCGTGGATTGAAGTGAAAAATTTATTATTGTGTTTTTTCTTGAGGGATTATTATCAGGCGTGTGGAGTAAGGAAACTTCACTAAGGTTTTGCCCTACCGGGAATCGAACCCAGGTCTCTCGCTTGTGAGGTGAGTGCTCTTTAGAGTTATTTAGATAGTGCCTTTCCAGTCGGCAGGACATCTCAAGATATTTCAACTGACTTGTTGGGGTGGGTGGAGTGCACTTCACACAACAGCTGAGCTGGTAAGCCATAAGCACAAATGCACACAGCAACAGATTACAGTACATCATATAGTGCCTCTTTCATAAAATAAATTTGAACTCACAAGCCTAGGCTGGCAATCCAATACAGTGCTGGGGGTGCACAGCGTTTTGGAGGTGCCATCCTTTGGATGAGACATTAAATGAAATGGGGGCCCTGCCTTTTGTTCAGCTGGACATTAAAGCTCCCATGGTGCTATTCAAAAAAAGAAGGGAGTTTTTCCTAGGTCCTGGCCAACAATCGCTCAAATAAAATCAGTCATTCACTTCGTGGCTGTTTGTATGATATTGTTGTGTGCAAATTGGCTGCTGGATTTCCCTACAAATACGCAACCACTATACTTTACACTTCAAGATTCTGCGACACACTTTGAGATGTCCTGCCAACATGATAAGGCGCTGTATCAAGTGAAAGGATTATCATCATTAACTCTTAACTTCACTTACTATTGCAAAATATATTTTTGGTTTCGCTCATGCTACTGATCTGATTTGAAGCGATACAGGTGCAATTGTTGGAGTCAAGGCTCTTGAAGATGTGAATTATACTCATCATTCCATTTTGTTGTCGTTGAGTGAAAGTCCTGTTATCCAAGATTAAGTTGACTTCATTTGCATTTTCCACCTTGCAAGTAATATTGACTCCATTTTCATGTATACAATAATGCTCAATGATTGGCTTTGAGACTCTTTCTAGAACGAAGAGACAAGAAATAAACATTAGGCAAAAAATTCAATGAGGGCAATACAGTGCAAAACAATAAGATTCAAGGAAAGCTAAATTATAGCAGTAAATGCACTGATTCTTGATTATTCAATTTCAAGAAAATACAGTACTTCGTAAGACAAAACTATTGGGTTAGTCTCCTCCTATATTATATATTAATTATTCTATTTGTATTGATTTTAGGGAAAACTTTTTATTAACTTTACGTAACTGAGTATAATGTGAACTTTTTATCTTTGTAAACTAATAGGCATTGAGAAAACTACTTAAATTAACCCTCATTTACTATACATACCTAGCCCGAGCAGCAATCAGTTTAAAAATATCCAAAGTAACCCTCATTCATTTCCCCTCAGGTCTCTAAATTAGAGTGTCTACTGAAACCTTTAACATTGAATTTACTAAAAATCAGACAATACATTTGAATTTCCTTTCGCAATGAACTGTGTTTAAGGATATCCTTACAGGCTAAGCCTTTCATTTCATTTTAATCTACAATATACTGTTTTAAATTCAGTTCATTAACCTGTAAAGGTGTCACACAAAACTGTATATGTTTTCCAATGACACCAGAAAATGTCTATACAAGGGAAAAGGGACACAGCAAAAGAAAAAATTTTGAAATGAAATTTCACTACCTGGGTTTGTTCTAGGAAAATTTAAATCAACGTCTGACTTCAATTGATCTCATAGGTGATTAAAATTAACCTTTTCCAATCCACCATATAAAATGTTGTTTGAAGTTATAAACCTTGTTGAGTTTGTGTTTGCCTACAAAATGCACTCATTACATTTAAGGTAAATTCTTTGAAGGCTTTGAGACATTCTTCCAATGTCGAAGGCTCTCCCTTGAGTCTTGAGGGATAATATATTTTAACATAGCCAAGTCAAGCAAAATATTAAGTGAATTTAAACAAAACACTTTCCTCTATGTGTGCAAATATAATAATAATCCTTGCATTTGATATAGCGCCATATCACATCTTTGAGACGTCTCAAAGCGCTTCACAGAATATACTGTAAAATGAATTGACTGTATATTTTGTGGGCAAAGTATTCGCAAAACAAACACTTCACACCAATTAATATTAAAATATTAAAATATTTTTATGTTTTTGTCAAAGAATCTTGAGATTAAAGACTAATTGTGAAAATACATAACAGGTACTTATGTGAGTGAATGATTAAACCTTAAGCATCTCCCTGAACCAAATTAACATTTACAATTCTGGTTGTCAGAGATCTATATAATGTTCATCTCCCCAAAAGAAAATCATGATGTATAATAATAATAATCCTTGCATTTGATAAAGCACCTTATCACCTCTATGAGACATCTCAACGGACCTCACAGAATACATTGTACAAACTGTTTATTTTCTGGACAATTTCATATTTGTGTAAACTTTCTATTTCTACCATTTGGTCAGTGGTTTTAAAATTTCCCATTCCTTGCATGAGGGTCATTTTATCTGTAAAAATCACTTGTGCATGTAAGAAAATTGCAGTGTAAAAGCAAATGATATTTACAATGAAGACAAGGAAGGATTCTGAACTGTGTCAGTTACACTGAAGCCAATTTAATGCAGAAACTGGCTTTAAGAGGTCTCATTGCTGGCAGCACAGTGAAGAGTATTAAAGTAACAGCAGGTCTTGTTTTTGCTCTCCAATAGTCATTGCTGGTTTCTAATACTACTAATAATAATAATAAATAATAATCCAATCCTTCACCTTGGAAGGACGGCTAAAAGTGCTTCACAGGATTTATTGTAAAATGTAGTAACTGTGCAATTTGTAGGTGAACAAAATGTCATTAAACCTGGCAGTGGAGCTATTCAGGCAAAACCTTTTTTTCAGAGTTGCCAAATGTCCCTGCTATTTATACAACAACAATATAGTCCTGTATAGTGGAGTCCTGTAGCTCAGTGGTTAGAGCACTTGCTTTGCAAGCAAGACACCTGGGTTCAATTCCAGGCAGAGGGCGAAACCTTGGGCAAGTTTCCTTACTCCACACAGAGCCTAATAATAATCCCTCCAAAAACCAAAACAATAATAAATTGGTCATTTTCAATCTACGACTGTTTGTGGGACATTGCTGTGCGCAATTGGCTGCCGCGTTCGCCCACAAATATACAGTCAATTCACTTTACAGTATATTCTGTGAAGCGCTTTGGGACGTCCTCCCGACGTGAAAAGCGCTATATCAAATGCAAGGATTATTATTATTATAGTGCCCTTCACACAGGTTAGCGGCTTAGAGTGCTTATATAATCTTTAACACAGACAGCCAGAATCCATATTAAAGATCATATGAAAACTGGCGCATTAGAAACCCAAAACAGAATAGGAACCTAATGGTTTTACAGCTTCCTAAAAAATCTGAAAGTAACCAATGTTACTGCGAAAAAACTTAAAAGAGGATGTGCATTATTACTCAGACGAGTTGATCGGTTTAAATTGGTTTGGATTCTGGTAGGGAAAGGTTTAAATTAGCTGTACTCACCCAGTAAATGCAATTGTATTTTATGTTTTAATTTGCTTTGTCCCTCGTTAAATATTTCAACATTGTATTCTCCACCATCTGTTTGACTTGTGGGGTTTAATCTCAGAGTGCCATTCCCAAAGACTGTTGCCCTGCCTTTAAACTCTCCATATGAGCTAGATACCGAGCGTTTAAAATTTGCAACACGTTTTGTCCCCTGTTTCCATGCAATGTCGGGCTTTTCTTTTGGGACTTCACCCGAAACATCTAAAAAAACTGGACTCCCCAGTTGACAGTAAACCTCCTTGTTGTTGTCACTGCCTTCAGTAAATCCTGCAACTTAAAGAGTAAAGTATCAATGAAGATTAAAATGACATTAAACTCAACAGGTTTTGTTGACAAGACACCATAAAACCTGCTCGATCATATACCTAACATTAGTGAAATAAAATAGGTACACAATATAGAAATAAATGTTGGCTACACAAATATGCACTACAATTGCAAGAATTTTTTCCTAAAACATCTACCCAAATTAACCAAGGTTTTTAAATGAAGTGCAGAATCTTTTATTTGTTTTAGGAATATTATACGTAGACGCACACAGAGAGAGGAAAGTGTTTTGGAGAGGCTGATTGAATGCGTACAGAGAGAAACAAGCGTATAAAAGACACATTCAACAGACTTACACCAAAGTAAAAATAGATGCACTAAATACATAGCAATCGCCAATGCTACCTATTCAGCCATCTATACAAAACTCAAACACAATTCCCTTCACCTACACCAAACTTCATTTAGTTATTGCTGATCCCAGAGTTACTTTGTAACTCCATTCTGGAAATATATATGTTTCTTACCAAAGATAGCCAGAAGAACAATTAAGCTGAATTGTGGTGCACAGATTTCCAAGGAAGCCATTCTGCCTGTTTATTAACTGCCTGACAGTAACTGACAAAAGAGTTTGAGAAACATCTATCTAAGCATTTCTCTCCACCCCCACCACCCCCACTTCAGAGGAAGGAAATTGACGTAAGCATTCAGAGTAAGCCCTAGATCCATGACTGTTTGTGGGACACTGCTGTGAGCAATTGGCTGCCGTGTTTCGCCCACAAAATACACAGTCAATTCACTTTACAATATATTCTGTGAAGCGCTTTGAGACATCTCAATAACATGATGAGATGTTATATCAAATGCAAGGATTATTATTACTATTATTATTATTAGATGGAATCTTCAGCAGTAATGTCACAAGGGATCTCCAGGCACGAGGACAATGTAAAACGGGAAGTTGGCAGAGTTAAACTTTCGGTCAGTTGGATGCCTGATACGTGCAGCAATTCATCCCGTGTGGTTGTTTCGGGTTGATTCACTATTAGCACTCTTGCCTTTGAGTGGGAAGGTTGTTAATCCGTATCCCATGTCAGCATATGAACTCACATGGTTTAAGCTAACACTCCAATGAAGTGTTGAGGATGTGTTGCATTGTTGAATGTACCATCCTGCGGATGAGACATTAAACAGAGGTCTTCTTGTTCAGGTGGGCATGGTTTTGGAACACGTCGTTGCAAATCAACTTCTCTCACACCTCTCCCTCCACTCCCTACTCAAATCCCTACAGTATGTTTTTTGCCCTGCCCACACCACAGAGACAGCGCTTGTTAAAGTAACAAACGACATGCTCTCTCTCTGCGACCAGGGCTGCCTCTGCCTCCTCATTCTCCTGGAACTCTCCGCCGTGAATTTTAGTTGTCTCAGCAGAAAGAAAATGCTTGTCAGGACTTCAAATTCATTGTTTTCAATTATTTGTTGTAAATGTCTCCTTCTAGTGGATTTCAATGGAAGCACATGCAAGTTCATCAAATTTGCTCCAAGATCCTGCCTGATCTTATTCTTTCCCAGCAAATAAACAGTGAATGTTTCCTCTTTCTCCTGCAATCATTGAATACCCAAGTTTGTCATTACCTAACCACGAACTCCACACATTGTCTGTTATGATCAGCTTGGAATCGGACACACATGGAGACCTTGTGCCTTGCTTCAGAGTCTCTTGTTCCAGCTATTGAGAACTCACAGATCCAGAGTTTCTGCAAACATGTATATAGCATAAAGCTTTTTACTTCACTGTCCAATATCTCCGGGTTATAAGCACAAGTGCTTTTATTGACACAGATAAAGTTTAAACATTTCAATCGTCAAATAAAATTTTCTTGAGATTCAAAACAATATCAGAATATATAATAATCCTTGCATTTGATCTTGCACTTCATCACTTTAACAAAATGTCTCAAACTGTTTCATAGGATTTACTATGGACTGTAGTGACTATGTATTTGCAAGTGACCTCAGCCGAAAATTGCACACAGCAATATCTCGTAAACAAAATATGAAGTGAATGATCAATTTTATCTAGTGGATCATTAGCCAGGGCACCAGGAGAAAGTCATTTCGCTTTTCATATAAGGGCCATAGGATCTTTAACATCCACCAGAACAGACAGAAGGAAACTCGGATTTTAACATCTCATGTGAAGGACGGCACCTCTGACAATGCACTGCTCCCCCATTGCACTGAAGTGTCAGCCTACAAGCTCAAATTCCCAATGTGCAATATATGGAGACCAATCACCATGCTTAAAAGTATCCAAACCAGACTAAGAGACAAACATATATGTTGTCACCTACACATGAAAATTCCTGTGTCTGGAGTGGAATGTGCAGTCTCCAGTGAGACACATCTTACTTAATTAAACCCGGAGAGTGTTAGACCCAGGTTGGCAAGAGCTGAGGCTTGGGAACCCCCAGAGTGTGCATTGGGGTACTTCTGTTTAACCAGCCAAAACTGCATAGCTTGCCATTGAAAGCACTGTCTGGCAAGTTTCCCACTGCTTGTCCAGCTTGGACCATGCTATCAATTAGGGCTTTGGGGCTTGCAGGGTAAGCAGGAGCCAATTGAGAAATATCCCCGCTCCTGGTCTGCCAATGAGTGTGAGGTGATGTATTTTGAGTGAAAAAATGAGGAGAGGCAATAAATACTAAATGGTACAGTTTATATGGGGTTCAGGAGCAAAGAGACCTGGGGGTTTGCCTACACAGCTCTTTGAAGGTGGCAGCACAGGTTGATTGAGCTGTTAAAAAAGCATATGGGATCCTTGGCTTTATGAATAGAGGCATCGAGTACAAAAGCAAGTAAGTTCTGCTAAACCTTTATATGTCACCGGTTAGGCCTCAGCTGGAATATTGTGTCCAATTCTGGGCACCACACTTTAGGAAGGATATCAAGGCCTTAGAGAGGGTGCAGTAGAAATTTACCAGAATGGTACCAGGGATGAGGGACTTTAGTTATGTGGAGAGACTGGAGAAGCTGGGATTGTTCTCCTTTGAGCAGGGGAGGTTAAGGGGAGATTTAATAAAGGTCGCTCCAGGACACTACCCCGCATGAAGGGTGCTAGACCATTGAATATCTAGCGGCACCGTAGAAAACTGATAAAATTGGATCAGAATCCAAGTTAATAAAGTTAAGAATCAGGCAGTTTTCAGAGACTAGATCTGGATCAGCTATCAAGTTCATAGGTAATAGGAATTTATACTAAAATCTACAAAATGGCCATAGAGACTCAATAATTAATTAAGTGGAAGATGAAATAGCCAAAGTACACAGTGGGGTGACTTTAATTGACTCCTGATTTAGGACATGTTCAAATATAAGATGTAAGTTGAAATTGTCTATTCCATTCAATGCAAACATTGATGACCTCTGTAGGTCTCTACATTATACATTTCTCATCTCTGTACTTAAAAGTATTTTGTTCCCCATTCATTTGAAACAAAAAAGCCACATTTGCTAAATCTATTTGTAATTTGGATATTCATTCAAATACAAAATAGCATATTTGAAAAGGAATATGAATATCTGATTCTTCAATGGGATTCTTTAGATTGTAGTTTATTAAATACTGCAGCTGTAATACTCAGTTTCAGCTGTTGATAGACCATTTCTAATTGGGGTTGGACAAATGTGTAAGAAGCAGTGGTTCCATCAACATTCCCAAGTGTTCATTTCCAGCTCCTTCAGAATCTCAAAAGACCTTGATCATACAGGATACTCTCAATCTTCTGTTTACTTTATCACTTGTTGCCAGAGTCAGTGCAGTCTCTCCCTAAAAACATCTTTGTTTGTGCCTTTAGTCAGGATCTTGAAATCTTTAATTTCCCTGCTTGGTACCACAACAACTCTACATTTGTCAATTCTGACTTTTTTTGTGTGAAAGAGCAGTATATAAATGCAAGTTATTATACTACTGTATTTTGGATTTGTATTCTAGGCTGATACTCCAACACAGGGCTGGTAGAGCACTGCAAGGTTGGAGGTGCCTTCAGATGAATGTTAATCTGAAGTGATGTGTGCCTTTATGGATCCCATGGCACCATTTTTTTCCATAAATGTTTCTTCCAGGGTCCCAGTCAATAATAATAATACTTGCATTGACGTAGCAGCTTATCACGTCTTCAAAGTTTCTTAAGTGCTTCACAAAATATACTGTAAAGTGAACCGACTGTGTACTTTGTGGACAAAACGCGACAGCCAATTGTGCACAGCATTGTCCCACAGAGTGGATTGAGTGACAAATTATTATTATGCAAAGAACTTTTTTTTTGAAAAAGGATTACCCAAAGAAATCCACCAATCGCCAAACAACTACTTCCTGCTAGGTAAACAGAGGCATGTGGTGTAATAATATTTGCCCAACATTACGCGCTGCCCGGCAATCAAACCTGGATCCTCTCGCTTGCGAGGAGAGTACTCTAACCACTAAGCTACAGGACTCCAATAGACCCCCACACAAAATTGGTTATTCACTGCATGGCTGTCGGTGGACATTGCTCTATGTAAATTGACTGTTACATTTGCATACAAATATCGAGTTTCTGTAAAGCAATTTGAGAGGTTTTGATGTTGTGCTATATCAAATGAAAGGATTAGTCGATTACAGAAGGTTGCAAATATAAACACTTAAACAAATTTTTCATCAGATTCCACCCCCCCCCCCCACTCCTGCTGTCGACAAATAGATGAAAGAGCTATTCCCAGTTCAATAACAAAATTACATCTGAATAGCGCCTTTCACATCGGGAGGACATCCTAAGGCGCGGGCCATGGTCAACCACGGTGTGCAATGTATACCAAAGTGTTTCCTCATTAGTATCTTACCATTAATGGGTTCATAAATTGAAAGATGTGCCAATACTAAATAAAAGGCATGTTAAAGGAGGAACATTGGAGCATCATATTTTCAGGTTTTTATTAAAGAACAATAAATTCTCATAAATTTCAAAATAACAATGATTTTATATAAGAGTGAACAAAAGATTGCAGAAATATCAGTTTGTCTGACTTCTGGAATCACTGAAGACGACTTTCCAGTTTTAGTGACAGTGGTAAGACTTCACTTCTACAATAACTCCCAGTTTGCAAATAACTTAATCCATCCATATTCCTCTCATCTTCATTCAGCTTCAGGCAAAGCATCACCTGAGTTTACCTAAAGACAAAATCTGTTTACAGGAAAAGAAAGAAAATGTGTAAATGAGAGAAACACATGCATAACACAAAAAATTCTGCGCTAAAATTGGCTGCTGCATTCGCCTACAAAATACAGTCACTACACTTTACAGTAAATCCTATAAAACACTTTGACATCTTCCTGACATGAAAGCTATTACTGTACATCAAATATAAGGATTATTATCATTATAATAAGCGCTTCACAGAATATACTGTAAAGTGAACTGACTATATATTATAATATATAGTCAATTCACTTTTCGGTATATTCTGTGAAGCGCTTTGAGATGTCTCGAAGACGTGAAAAGCACTATATCAAATGCAAGGACTTTTATATTATTAATCATGAAAACGTCAACTTTTAGAGGAAAGGATAAATAACGCTGTTAGAGGAAAATAATAATCCTTATATTTGGTGAGAGCACCTTTCACGTGAGAAGAATGTCTCAATATTTCAGGATATACTTTAAAGTATAGTAACTATATTTGTCGGTGAACACAGCAGCCAATCTACACACAATGTTCCACGAGGATTGTTGATCTAGGACACTAGGAGAAACTACCCTTTCTTTTTTAACATCCACCCAAACATGCAGATGGGATCTTGGTTTAACATCAACCAAAGCGTGGCACCTCAGATGATCTCAGCTGAGGTTTGCATTTGAACATGGTTAGCAGATATGTTTTCTCAGTTGCAAATACATCTGGTTGAGTGAAACCAGCCTGGGGTAAGGAGCTTGCAACCCAAGTCTGCTCATAAAGTTTTCTGATTTGAGGTTAATAAAACGAAAAATTGCTACAATCAGTGTGTTTTGAATAAAAGGGAAGAGAAATTTTGGTTGGTATAAACAGGAAGAACGGACTGTGAAATGATGTGCAGTAATATGAAGTAATTACATTTTGAAGGCAGGAGCCAACACGAATTATTCATCTTTGCCCTCTTTAGTAAAGAACGCATTTTAAGAGCACAATTTGAATTAATTTGTTTACCACATATACATCCCTGATTTGAAGATTTGGTGCGTGTATAAAAATAAACTTGCGTAGTAATTCTGTTGGCTTCTCTTTCTAGTTCCAAATTACAGTCACATTCAGAACCACATTCAGAACCAAGAATTTTTGTCCATCTGTGTTGAGTAATATAATAATAATAATTCTTGCAGTTGATATAGCGCTTTTCACGTCGGGAGGATGTCCCAAAGCGCTTCACAGAACACACTGTAAAGTGAATTGACTGTATATTTGTGGGCGAACGCGGCAGCCAATTGCGCACAGCAATGTCCCACAAAGAGTCGTAGATTGAAAATGACCAATTTTTATTATTATTTTGGGTTTTGGAGGGATTATTATTAGGCTGTGTGGAGTAAGGAAACTTGCCCAAGGTTTCGCCCTCTGCCTGGAATTGAACTCAGGTCTCTCACTTGCAAAGCGAGTGCTCTAACCACTGAGCTGCAGGACTCCACAATTTGGAGTATTTGGAAGCAAGAGCTCCGAGAAGTAAGTGTTTGCCACTAAATAATTCTTATTATTATCACTTCCAACTTGTTAATAATGGACAACAGAAGACTCAATTAAAATGCCTGGTAGCAATAAACATTGTCAGGTTTACTCAGTAATCAGTTAAGACACATACAAGGAAGGTTCCAGTAATACATGATCTCCAGATTAATCAATTTTAATCAGAACAGCAGTAGGTGAGTTACAATTGATTTTAGCACCATGGGATAACAAGGGTTTAAAAAAAAATCATGATTAATGGGGACAATTTATTTGGGGTGAGCTGGGTGTCTACTCATTCGGAAACTTATCACCATGTTTTAGAGTATTCAAACCAAACTGAGTTTGAGTGTAAAAAATTTGGATAAAAGGAAAGAGAAAGTATGATTTCTCTTCTCATTTAGGAGGAGATGAAAGCTGACGAGAATCCTTCGAACTGATCATTCCAAGTTATTCAAGTAATGAAAACTGTTTATTTTTAGTTTGGCTAATAATAATCATCCTTGCATTTGATATGGCACCTTATCAATGATCAAGACTATCGTTGTGTGCCCAGAGTGGGCAAAAATCAAAACACAATTACTCTAATATTTAAATAAAGTTAAATGTAATGCTTACAATTGCTAACATATTTTTCTGTAAAGAGGTACTGTTTAGACAAATGATGACGAGCAGTCCTAGAAATCAAGAATGCTGGAAAAGGGAATACTGTACTTACCACACACTCAAATTAAGCCCTCTCAGATCTTGAATCCCAGTGCCCTCATACAATCCTTGTGAGCTTCAATAAGGTCTCTGCAGTTTTCCTCTCCTTTCTCAATTATACTGCAAATAAAACAAGTGGAAAATTGATTGGTTCAAACTCTGGAGTACGTAAGCTCACACTGTGCATGTCACAAGAAACCTTCCTTGACTTGTTAATTTTTTTAACCAACATATATATCACTTTTCTAAATTCTATAAATATTCTGCGGGGTAGGATACAGTGCACACACTGGTAATGCATCTGCTTTTCACCACACCCAAAATTAGAAACAGAACTAAAAGAGCCAAAGATTAAAGAAAGTTTCCATTCTAGAATAGTTAATAGACTAATGTTGAATATAGTATGGCATGTTCATTTCATAACGAGCTCCTGTTTTGTCATCACTAGCACTGCCTAATGGTTGTGTAAATAACCAATTTAGTCACTGTAAAAACACCGCACAGATATCAAAATATATATTATATGTATTTATACAAATGTATTTAAAAATACTGCATTTGTTTCAAGCTTAAAACTCCCGTATGTGCATTGTATAAATAAACAAACACCAAATGCTGGAGTTAAAGCTATAAAATAATATAATTTCCTGAACTACTGCTCAAACTACTGCCGAATAATTAAAATATTGCATAATTCACTGCTCTATTATTATCTACTTCAATTAATCTGCAGATCTCTCGTTCTCCGTCGGAAAGGGATGGCAATGATTATCCATAACATTAATAATCTAAACACCTGCATAAAGTTTCAAGAGGTTTAAAAAAAGATAGGGCTCTAAATGGAGATAGGACTTATGCAAGTTACAGAAGCATAATTTCACATGGTGAAGGACTTGTTGCTCAATCTACTTTTTTAAGAAGAAAAAAGATATTCATTTAAATAGATACTAAATAACCATAAATACAAGCAACCAATGCCAATAATTTAAGTCTTACAGTTTGTGACACCCCTACCCTTCCCTGACACACATTATATATTTTTTTATTTCTTTTAAAAAATACGCCTTCAGGGACGATTACGGCAAATCTTTCCGTCAGGCTGCCTCCCTCTAGCAGCGCCTTGGGACGTCCTCCCGACGGTCTGCTGAAGACCTTTTCTTTTCGACCGCGCCTTTGGTCACCTTCCCGCCCCCCCCCGGCTCGGTCCCCGGGATCCTAAACCGTAAAGCGCTCCCAGACGCCGTCCGGCGTGGAGGGCGCTGTACAAATCCAAGTTGCTGCTGCTGTTGCTGTTCAAAAGGCGCTATGCAAACGTAATCTTGTTGTTGTTGTTGTTGTAGTAAGAGAGACATTGAGCTTCCCATTGCATGGCCTTCCTGATCTCTCTCTGCCCTCTCCCCCTGAAGGACAGCGAGAGGACAGAAACCAGCAGGTGGGGGGGAGACCAGCCCCTGTGGTGCCTCCACTGCAAACCTGATCCATTCACAGCAGCTCAGGACCCACTCACTCACCCACCCACCCACTCAGGCCTTTCCGAGCAGCCAGGCCCTGCAGCGACCCCCCCCCCCAAACCCCCCCCCCCCACCCACCTCACTCACCCCCCCCCCCCAGCCCACACCCCCCCCTCACTCACTCCCCAGCCCACCCCCCCCTCAGCCCACAGCCCCCTCACGCCCACCCCCCCTCACTCACTCCCCCCCCCAGCCCACACCCCCCTCACTCACTCCCCCCCCAGCCCACACCCCCCCTCACTCACTCCCCCCCCCAGCCCACCCCCCCCTCAGCCCACAGCCCCCCCCACTCACACCCCCCCCCCCCCCTCACTCCCCCCCCCACCCACACCCCCCTCACTCCCCCCCACCCCACCCCCCACTCACACCCCCCCACTCCCTCCCCAGCCCACCCCCCCAGCCCACACCCCCTCACTCCCTCCCCAGCCCACAGCCCTCCTCACTCCCCCCCCCAGCCCACACCCCCCCTCACTCCCCTCCCCAGCCCCACACCCCCCCTCACTCCCCTCCCCAGCCCACAGCCCCCCTCACTCCTCCCCCAGTCCACACCCCCCCTCACTCCCCCCCCAGCCCACAGCCCCCCTCACTCCCTCCCCCAGCCCACACCCCCCCTCACTCCCCTCCCCAGCCCACAGCCCCCCTCACTCCCTCCCCCAGCCCACACCCCCCCCTCACTCCCTCCCCAGCCCACAGCCCCCTCCCCCCCCCCTCACTCCCTCCCCCAGCCCCACCCCCCTCACTCACTCACCCCAAGCCCCCCTCACTCCTCCCCAGCCCACCCCCCCTCACTCCCCTCCCCAGCCCACCCCCCTCACTCCCCCCCCCAGCCCACAGCCCTCCTCACTCCCCCCCCCCCCCAGCCCACACCCCCCTCACTCCCTCCCCAGCCCACACCCCCCTCACTCCCCTCCCCAGCCCACACCCCCCTCACTCCCCTCCCCCCCTCAGCCCCCACTCCCCCCCCGCCCACCCCCCCCAGCCACACACCCCCCCCTCACTCACTCCCCCCCCCAGCCCACACCCCCTCACTCCCTCCCCCCCCAGCCCACACCCCCTCACTCCCTCCCCACCCCCCCCAAAAAAAAACACCCACACACACCAGCCCACCCCGGTGAAGGCCGCGGAGTGCAGTACAGTACAGTGCAGTGCAGTGCGGTGCGCGCCATTACCAGGCGTCCCTGACTTTCTTGGTGTCGGGACAGGCGCAACACGGCTTCAGCGGCTTCTTCTCCCCGGCCCCGGCCCCGGGGGCCTGCCCGCCGCCGCAGGCCTTGTCCGCCGTCGCGGCCGCCGCTATCTCCGACATCTTCCCCCTCCGAAAAAAACACACGCGCGCGCGCGCACCGCTTTCTTTCTAATATATCTATACGTTTTATATATAATAATAAATTATTTTTTTTTTGGGTTGGGTGACGTAAGAGAGGGATATATATATTTATTTTTTCTCTCTCTCTCTCTCCCTCTTCCCCCTAATCTCTGAAGCTCTCACATCCCTCGTCCCCCACCGCCTCAACGTGCGGTCACGGGACAGACAGCCCGAGCTCCGTCCTCGCTCGCTGCCTGCGTGCGCGCGCGCGCGTGAGGAGGAGGAGGAGGAGGCCGGGAGAGCGAGCGAGCGAGCTGGCCGCGGCGATCTCTGGGAGTTGTAGTCCACTCTCCCATCAGGCCGCTGGGTGCGCGGGGTGGACCGGACTACAACTCCCGGGGGGGTTTTGGGGTGGTGGTGGGAGGGGGGGGGGAGGGGGAAAGAGGGAGGGCGTACGCACGCCACTTCCGGAGGCAGGCAAGCTCCTCCCTCTCTCTGACGTACGCTTGGGTCAGGGTGAAAGACATGACCGTACAGAGCGGTCACGTGGCTCTATGAGTGGGGGAGGGGTGTCTGTGAAGGTGACTGAATGGTGCTCTCGACCTTGAAGCACTTTTGTGGGTGGGGGTGGATTTCATTTGCTTATGCATATAAATATATACTCTGTGGGGGAAAAAAAATACACTCCCTGACCTGGCCTTTCCGCACAATTGAGTTGCGACCCAACTGGAGCCCGGAGGGGTAGACGCTCCGCCATAATAATAATAATAATAATCCTTGCATTTGATATAGTGCTTTTCACGTCGGGAGGACGTCCCAAAGCGCTTCACAGAACACACTGTAAAGTGAATTGACTGTATATTTGTGGGCGAACGCGGCAGCCAATTGCGCACAGCAATGTCCCACAAACAGTCGTAGATTGAAAATGACCAATTTATTATTGTTTTGGGTTTTGGAGGGATTATTATTAGGCTCTGTGTGGAGTAAGGAAACTTGCCATAGAGATAAAGGGGAAAAGTTCCGAAGGCAAATTCATTTGTGCCGCTCTCTTGGTATTACAAGATCGGTTTGGATGAAGAATGGCCCTCGGCCGATTAGATCGTGTCTCCTTCCGGAAGACCCACCCCTGCAGCCTTCTTCTTCATCGCGGCGTTTTTTTTCCCCCAAAAAAAAACATGTCCCGCGTCCCAAACGTTTTCCTGGCAAACTGTACCAGTCGTGCCATACGACAAGAGCAAAAATAGCTGTACCGTAATCATGAGAAGCCCAAGTATCCTTGAGCTATCTTGATGGCAAAACAAGCAAATTAATTTCAGCAAACCACAGACCTATGCAATGTGTTATGCTGCATGCATACATACACATATATATATATTCAATTAACATATAACATATTTATTTATGTGACATACATATACACACACAACAGAATTTTTTTTTGAACAGCACTCTTATGATTTCAACGTTTTTGCTGGTACACAATATAGTGACCAAATTGGCCTGCAATTGGTGGTGAAACCAAGTAAAATAATTAAAGTTTTCAAAAAAATATAAGCAAAAACATTTAAAAAAAAGGAACTGGTGATTTACAATAAAACGACCCCTATCTTGATATTTTTGGAACAAAACATCTTAATTAGCCCATGGAGAGGTAAATCACAAATCAAGATGCACAATTCTCATGTTACCTCTTTGTTAATTACTATTTGTTTACAAGTAGAATAAATAATAGGGCATAGTTGTGGTTGTGCAACACGGTGTGTTCCAATGAATTGTTCACATTGGGACAAAATATATTTTCCCTTCCTTTACTGACTAAGATTCACTTTCACATTCAGGTTCAATGTGTGGGTTCTTTGAACACAAAAAGAATCCTTGCATTTGATATAGCACTCTTCATCTCAGGAAGATGTCAATGCACTTCACAGAATTTACTGTACATATAGTGACTGTTTATTTTGTACGCAAATGCAGCAGTCAATTTGTGCACAGTGCGTCTCACAAACTGCCTATTTCTTATAGGAAATATGTAATTATTAATTTCTAAAGCATTTAATCTATTGAAGAATTTAGATTCAATGGTTGAGAAATTACATAACTTGAAAATTATTGGATAACTAAAGAATGCATTCATTTACAAAAATCTATAACTACTGTACTCATTTTATTAAGAATTCGGATAACTCCCCCCAAATTATACCACTTTTATCAACATTGGTGATTTAGAAATTAAAAGCAATGCATTCCAGTGAATTAACACAAACTCCAAAAGATTATTAAGACAGATCTTTGGCACTGTTCTGCATCTATTTATTCATGTTTCTATGACTGTTTCAGACTGATGATCAAATGTATCCCGAGACCAGGCATATTGTGTTGTGTTATATGCATGCATGTAAACTAGTTCTGTTTTTGTGTCATAACTGGCGAACAATTCCCCCAAATAAAATTGGTCACTGACTTCATGGCTGTTTGTGGGATATTGCCATGCTGCTCTCAATGTAAGTGATGTTGTGGAGTCCCTTTGCGTTGTGGTTAGTGTGCTCCCCTTAGAAAGGACCAGGGTTCGATCCCCGGGCTGGCGAAATCTTAGGTAAGTTTTGTTACTCCACATGCCTCTGTTTACCTAGCAGTAAATAGGAATCCAGTTGCCAAGCGATTGGTGGGTCGCTTTCCAGGATAATAATCACTCCCCCAAAAATTCAATTCACCACTGTTTGTGGAACATTACAGTGCGCAATTGGCTGCCACGTTTCACCCACAAAATATACAGTAAATTCACTTTACAGTATATTCTGTGAAGCACTTTAAGACATCTCGATGACATGATAAGGTGCTGTATCACATGCAAGGATTATTATAATGTGTCATACCAAACATTATCTGACAAGCTTTCCGCTGCTTGTTCAAGCTCGCACCACAACCTGCACGCATTGACTTGCAGGAGCTGAGAGGGAACAATCCATGCCCTCAATGACTGATTATTCTGCTCCTCCAAGGCCTGCTGATGAGCAAGGCTGTCTGATCTGATCATCAAGTACCTTGGGAGTATTGCCAAGTATTGTGAGCATTGTGGAGTCCTGTAGCTCAGTGGTTAGAGCACTCGCTTTGCAAGCAAGAGAGCTGAGTTCAATTCCAGGCAGAGGGCGAAACCTTGGGCAAGTTTCCTTACTCCACACGCCTCATAATAATCCCTCCAAAACCAAAAACAATAATACATTGGTCATTTTCAATCTACGACTGTTTGTGGGACATTGCTGTGCGCAATTGGCTGCCGCGTTCGCCCACAAATATACAGTCAATTCACTTTACAGTGTGTTCTGTGAAGCGCTTTGGGACGTCCTCCCGACGTGAAAAGTGCTATATCAAAATGCAAGGATTATTATTATTATTATTATTATTATTGTGGACCCATCTGCCTCAGGAACTGGATTCTATGAACCGCATCCAAAGATCAATTCAATGATTCGTTTTCAGGCACATCACATTGGAGCCAACTCAGTCCTATGGAGAATCCCACTTACATTTCTCCCTCCCGCCCTCCAAAAAAAAGTGAAAATGTGCAATGACAATTTTCTATTTGAAATACGTTCCAGAAATACCTTACTGCAGAAATAAGTCTCTGAGTGTAGTAAACTCGCATGTTACATATAATTTTAGCCAATCGTTATTTACAGGTAGAGTTTTGCCAAAAGACTGCTCCCAGTTCTCCTCTACGTAAGACCTGTTATTACAAAATATTATTGTTATTATTATTATTACTACCTAAGGTCATGCACAGTACAACTTTAGAGCCAATGCGTGTTACAGTATTTGCAAGATTGCAATCTAACCAAAGTGGAGCAATTTGCTGCGGATCGTTGCGGATCAGGAGCTCTTAATTCCAGAACGCTTTCAAATCGAGAGAGAAAAGCAAACCGACCCCTGTCCTCAACAGTTGGGACCACAGGTGCGATTTGAACCGGAGGGGGAGGGAGGGAGAGGAATGGATCCGCTCGATGATCGCGGGGCAGAGGCAACCAAACAAGAGCAGGGCGTCCCCGAGCAACAGAGGAGCCAGGGAGCCCAGGGCGGGGAGAGCAAAGAGACAGGGGGAGAGGCCAGGGGAGGGGAGACAGGGGTTGAGGCCAGGGGAGGGGAGAATGGGGGAGAGACCAGAGGAGGGGAGACAGGGGGAGAGGAGACAGTGGGAAGGGAGACAGGGGGAGGGGAGACGTGGCGATGGGATGCTGAGGAGAGCAAAGTTATCGAGATGGAGACCAGGGAAGGGAAGATTGACCCTGACCTGGACCTGGACCTGGACCTGGGTGTTGGAGAGGAGTGGAGCCTGCCCTCGGACATGTACACTGAGGATTCCCGCTACACGGTTGTCCCGGGCGCCGAGGAGCGGAAGGAGGGCTGGTGGTCAAAGAGGAGGACCGCGCTGTCCTTCCTCAGGGATGTCCGCCGATTCTGCTCCTCCTGCTATTTGGCACTGGACCGGAGCCGCCAGCCCCCGGTGGACAAGCTGACCATGTTCATATACGGCAGCGAGGAGGCGATCATGAACGAATGCAACCGCGTTACTCGCCAAGGCAGCTTCATCATCCACCCGTACAGCACCTTCAGGTCAGTGCGTTCATCCCAAGTGCCCACCCCACTGGCCTAGCTCTCCCCCCCCCTTCCCTTCACTGAACCTGTCTTACCCCCTCCCCTTACCTCCCCTTCACTGAGCCTGTTTGACCCCCTTCCCTTCACTGAGCCTGTCTGACCCCGTCCCCTTATCTCCCCTTCACTGAGCCTGTTTGACCCCCTCCCCTTACCTCCCCTTCACTGAGACTGGTGCAGTCAATCCTGGGCCAGATCCCCTTGTTATATAAGAACACATTGGTGAGGGGATAGGGAAGTGCATGAGATCCCTCAGTATTGGTTGCTACAGCTATGCAAACGGCCAAAGAGAGTTTCCGCTTCCAGCATATGGCATTTTTTTTAAAAAATAGTCAATCAAGGCAGACAATTTGCACCAGCAATTTCCCAGAAAAAAAACATGAGTCGGAAATTAAATTGAAATTAGGTGAATTTGGAGGAGGATAACCAGAACTTCTTTGAAACAGTAAATACAAGTTGATGTCTTTAACCACACATGCCCCTGAAGGCAAAAGAAAACTAAATAACAACAATAAGGGGTGATGGTAATGGAATAAGCAATAAACAACCTTGCTTATATCAAAAATAAGCAAATGGCTCATTATTTAAAGGCCATACTTCTAAGGTACTTGAGATCATAATCTCAATTAATAATCGGACACTCTGGAAGCAATTACATTGTTGGTGGTCTTTTGGCCTGCCTGGACGTTAGAGATCCCATGATGTTGTCTGAAAGGAGAAAGGAATTTCTCCTGTGTCCTGGCCCACAATTCGCCAGAGTACATGTGTAGGATCATACTGTGCACAAAATGTCAGTTACATCTGCCTACAGAAAACAGTAACTACACATGACAATAATTGCTGTAAAACATTTTGAGGTAGCCTGATAAAGGAGTATAAAAATGCAAGTTCTGTATTTCTACAATGCTGTTGTTTCTGACCGACATGAGAATGTTAATATCTGATCTGGTTATGTCATTAATTGAAGTAGTTCTTTTGTGTTTTTAGGAACTGTCATCTGTTATTTATGCTGATACTTACATCTTGCAATCTTATCGTTACACCCATTGGAATTACTTTCTTTAATCTTGACGACGCCTCAAAAAACTATGGATGGAGAATTTTCAATTTGCTGTCAGACATGATGTATATTTTAGACATCTTTATAAATTTCAAAGTGGGCATTGCTACTGAAGATCAGGAAGTAAGATGATGATAATAATATTAATAATAATAATCGTTTCATTTGATACATCACCTTTCACATTGGGAGACATCATAAGATTTTGCTGTGAAGTGTAGTGACTGCATATTTTATAGATAAAACCGGCAGCTAATTAGTGCACAGCAATGTCCAGTGAACAAACACAAAGTAAATGACTTTTTTTTTATCTGGGGTTTGTTAAAGGGAGAATCTCCCTTCTTTTTGAATTATGCTTTGGGATCTGTTAATATCCGACAGAAGCTGCAGATGAGACCTCAGTTTAATGTCAAAGGACAACATCTCCAGAATGCAGGGCACCCTGGTACTGAATAGAACAGTGGTGGAGGTAGAACCAAAGGAGTTACTAAATTACCAACCAATATTGTCTATTAAATTTCAATGACAATGCAGCTGGTTAATAATAATAACAATAATATTGTCTAATAGATTTCAATGACAATGCAGCTGGATGTTACAGTTTGAGAAAATAAAACATTCTGATTCATTGTTGGTCAATTTAACAAATACAACATCACTTTGTATCACACAAACTACATTGTGCATAGTAATCGCTTTCCTAAGGCAATTCTGTGTATGCTTACCTGCAGACAGTGATTCTGGATCCAAAACTTATTGGAACAAAGTACCTCAGTACCTGGTTTTTGATTGACTTATTTTCAGCATTTCCTCTGGACTCTATATTCTTCCTTATCAAGGTATCAATATCAAGCTGGATTGTATTCTAAACTAAATTCTATCTCCATGAATGAGCAATTGTTTCATTCTGCAGACAGCTTATGTTGCAACTATGTTTAATGACAAATACATAACGCTTGTTCTATACTTTTGTTGGAATTTGGTTATTTCATTCTAATTCTTTGATTTTAATTGAAGTGTAAATGCAACGATTATTAATATTATTAATTCCTTAATGCAGAATTCCCCAAATTTCACTTTGTGAGAGGATGAATCGCAAACTTAACATGTGGGTTGATGAAGCCAACACAAATTTGCCAAACAAAATCAGGACATGAAGATATGTTATGCAATATATCAATATTTATATAAAAAAACATACAAATGTGTCTTGATATTTTATACGTAACATTTAAATAAAGGTATGAAAGATGCCACCAAATACTGATCGGATTTTATGCCCCTTGCTGTGTCTCATAGGTCTCATGATTTTATGCACCCAGTGTGTTTCGAGCTCAGTCGGGAGTCCAACACATGCAGAAACCCATCACCATGCTAAGAGACTCCAGTAGTTGTAGGGTGCTGCACTATTGTGAAATATTAAAATAATATTGGAAGCTAAAAAAAGAATTGTGGCATACAGTCGAACCTCACTATAACTTATCCCCTCGGGATTAGCAGAAAAGATCATTATATCAGGGTGTTCACTATAGTAAGGTTTGGCCAGGTCAAAGAGGTGCAAAAAATCAGGTCTTGCCTTTGGGATCGTTAAATCAGGATTTAAAAAGTTTGTTATAAGCAGGGTTCATTATAGTGTTTATATATATATATATATTATATATCTTTTGTTTTTCAGGTTGCTGGGCTTTCTGCGATTTCTTTTACTACTGCTTCCAAGTTTCTAAGATTTCTCTACTTTGTTCGTATACTGACAATGATACGACTTCTCCGGCTTTCTACTCTAATGAGATACATTAAGGAATGGCAACAAGTGAGGAATTTTGTTCTTGTAAAATAATGAGACAGCAGTACCTTTCTCCGAACAAAATCTATAAGTTTTCAACTGAGGCCTTTTAAAGGCCAATTGTTACAATAAGTTTTTTCTATCTTTAAGAAAGTCTGTAATTAAGACTGACAAGAATCATGTTTCGTCAAAGTGATTGCAAATGGAAATAACATTTTGAAACGAACACAAGTTTGAAAAGTTCAAAGATGAAACTTAGGGGAGGTAGGATGCTGGTGCACTGTTTTGTCTCAGGTTACACTTGCAATCCTCTGCAATGGTGAGTTTACCAATCTCAGCTGTGGTGCCATGAGGTGGAGAAGTGTAATCCAATAGAGGGGGGGGAAGTTCATGCTTGTTACTTCCCCATCAGTTCAGGTTGTGTGCCAGTCCTCATAGCTACAGTTGATACATGGGAAGCCGTTATAGCCCCCTTTAGGATTAGCACTGCCTCACTGATGCTGTGGATCTGCTGCGGACTCTCACTAACAAGGAGTGCGTTACACCCGACTTCTCGTGTTGACTAGCCAAATTCTCATGCTCAAAATGTCCCCTTTGGGTTGTTAGTGCCGCTGATGTCACTTCACGCGCTCTGCACAAGAAGCACCACCAATTTCCTGTGTACTGTGCACGCAGGAAGCGCTGCTGATGTCATTTTGTGAAGAAAGCCAAATCAGTGGCAGAACCTGTACGTAGAGAACGTGCGCAGCACGCAGGAAGTGATGTTAGTAGCAATTCCTGCACATAGGGCAGGGAGGGATTTCAGTGGCGACCTGATGACCTAGTAATCAGACTTTTTTTCACATGTTGCTTAAATCGTGGGGCCTTGGATATCAGATCCAGCTAATGGTCTATAATGAGGTTTCTTTGTATATAGCCCAAGGACAATAGAGAAGAAATAGGAAGCAAAATAATGGGAGATTGCCCCCCCAAAACCCTACATACTTTGTTTAATTCTTGTTTTTAGGGTTGCTTTGACTTTTTCTCGTGCTCAACCCTCTGGACGTTTCATGCCTTACGTATGTTCTGAAAAGGTGTTGGAAGACTGCTACTATTGTGGGAGATCCCATCAGACTCTGTGAAGACTCTTCCATTTGTGAGGGCAAGGGATATGCAGGGACAGAAGCACATTTGGAGAGGCTTGACCTTGACAGGCCACAGTGATTAATCTGGCAACCTTAAGCAACATGCAGATCGAATGTCCCGCAGGAATTCAACCATACATTTGAGATCATTATGCCATGATTTGCATCTTGATTCTGATTGGTATGTGGAAAACTAAGCTTGTGTGTGCAGGGAAAATTATTAATATTGAACACTACTGTTGAAAAAACATCAGATGTTATTTTACACACAGTTTAAGTATTTGCGTGTAATTTGACTCCCAAAATATCTGGAATTTGCATACAATGTTCTTCTATACAATTTTAATTCATATTTGCACAATCGGTAACAAACATGGGAGCTCTGTAGAGAAAACATATATATCCCCAGTTTATTATATTTCTAATTCAACTTTTTTTAAAAATCCCTTGCCCTCAGTTAATACTGCTGTTGAGCAAGCCAACTAGGAAGTGTTTGAGATTGCTCAGAGGTGACCTGCCCTCCAGTTGTCTTTCCTTCTGTGTGGTGTAGTCTGTGGCCAACACCTCCCCCTGATGGGCATGGCTGAGATCAGAAACTCACTACATGAGAATTGTGGGTGTCAGTGTGCTGCACCAACGCACCAACAGCATGAACAGATATTACTGTAGAGCATAGGATTAGATCAGTCAATGTTTATTGGTGTTTTCCAGGTTTTTTTTGTAGAAATTAGACATTTCAGACGATGGACATCTTCCAGACTGTTTCCAATCTTGCTCCAGTATCAAGAGCCTCACTTAGAGCACAGAACAGATAATAATAATAATAATAATCCTTGAATGTGATATTTTGCCTTATCACGTTTTGAGACGTCTCCAAACCCTTCACAGAATATATTGCAAAGTGTAATGACTGTATATTTTGTGGGTGAAACGCAGCAGCCTATTGTGGACAGCAGTGCCCCACAAACAGTTGTGGATTGAGTGACCATATTATTATTATTTTGAAAGATTATTACCCCTGGAAAAGCGATCCACCAATCGACTAACAACCGGGTTCCTACTTACTGCTAGGTAAACAGAAGTGTGTGGCATAAGAAAACTTGCCTAAGGTTTTGACCAGCCCGGAAGTCGAACCCAGGTCCTCTCGCTTACATTGTTAGTGCTCGAACCAGGATTCCAGATAGACAGCTTTGCCAGTGACACTGAATAAAACCTTACTAGGATAGGCTAAAATGGTAAACCATGCTTCTGTCTCTTACTAATTTTTTATGTTTTAATTTTTTTAGATGACAGACATCAATCTGGAACCATTGCGGTTACTTTATCATATAGTCGCTGTTTGCTTTACACTTCTACTCATCTGTCATTGGAATGGTTGCCTTCAGGTATTCATTCCTAAGATGCAAGGATTTCCTGAGACCTGTTGGGTTGCAAAAGCAAATCTCGTAGTAAGTAACTTCTACTTAATCACAGCAGAGATAGCAACATGAAGGAATGGAAATATATTATTTTTCACTGTTGTATCCAACAGACTGAGGTGACCAATTTAAATGGATGGATCTTTAATGTCAGATGGGAGCGTAGATGATATCTCATCCGAAGGATGGCACCTCTAACAATGTAGTATTCCCCGACCCTGAATTGGAGTGTCAGAATGCACATAGAATGTATGTGCTTGCACTTCACTAATAACATGGGCCTGGGATATTGGACGCAACAACCACGTTTTCCCTTCACCTGTACTAAACAGTTGTCTTTTATTTTACAGGATAAACCGTGGACTGAGCAGTATTCAGCTGGAGTGTTTCGTGCCATCTGTCACACACTGGGCAACAGTTATGGGTCAGGAGGAATGCCCACAGGTATCCAAAGCACATTAAACAGTGCCAGTAATCAGAACTATAGGGTTGTAATTTAGGGTTCCACCTTTTGGTGAGTCTAAAACAAGGAGCGTAAATATAAGATAGCCAGTGGTAGATCTAAAGGAATCTTATTTTTTTACACACACTTACATAATCTAAGATGACAATGCAGTGCTAGGGGTATGATGTATTGTCAGAGGTGCTAACCTTTGGATGAGACGTTAAATCAAAGACCCATCTAACTGCTCAGATGGATGTTAAAGATCCCATGACACTATTTGAAAAGAGAGTTTCTCTCGGTATCCCAGCCAACAGTCCTTCAAATAATTCACTTCATGGCTATTGACTTCAAGGGACATTGCTCTGCGCAAATTGGCTGCCGCATTTGCCCACAAAGACACAGTCACTCCACTTCAGAGTGTCTTTGAAGCACTTTGGCACTCCCTCCCACTGTGAAAAGCAGCAAGGATTATTATTATTATCTACAAAATACAGTCATTGCACTCTACAGTTCAAAAGAGCTTTGAGATGTTTTGATGATGTGATAAGGCACTACTGTATATCAAATGCAGACAGGTATGGGCCACAATTAGGCAGGAAGTGAATGACGAATTTAACATTTGGTGGAGTTTTGGCCGAGACAGCAGGAGAAACTTACTTTTCTTTTTGAATCTTTGTAGTTTCACCTATCATCAAAGGATGGCACCTCCAGCAATGCAACACTCTCCCCCAGCACTGTATTTGAGTATCAACCTAGTCGTAGCATTTAGTAATATCAGTTTCTGAGAGATTACCAAATTCAAATTAGATGAAGCAAAAGGTAATTGTTTTTCCTGAAAGCAAATTGTAACTCTGGCAATTAAGTATTTTTCATGAAGCAATTTTGGACTCTTACAGACTTATCAGAGATTGGGATCATAGTAATCAGTATGATTTCTGGAACACTGCTATATACAATAATGGTGGCAAACGTGGCAGCCATGGTATTAAATGCAGATGCCCCCGGACGAAGGTACAAAGCGAAGGTTTGTGTTGAATAATGTGAAAAAGTGATGGAAGGTATTTATGTGTGGGTGGCAAAACATGTGTCCGTCAAACTATCTGCTCATTAAACTTAGTCCTTCAGCACAGGGTTTTCATAAAAATATGCTGATTCCTCCTGACACCATTTGGAAGGGTTTTGTTAGGAGCGGGTAATTTTTACTGAGTCCACTTTACAGACCAGGTGAGAATTGCTTGCACTCTCGTGGTAGTTTCAAACCTTTTGGGATGACCAATGCGACTATTAGTTAACTGTCAAAGAACCCTTTCGGGAGAAATTCCATCTGGGTCTACAATTACTGTATTAACACAGAATTTCAGAGGGTCGAGAATTTGGCCACATCTTAAACTCAGCCTCAATTTTTAAGCCGTTTTTCTGTAAGTTTAAGAACTACAGTAAATTGACTTAAAAGTTAAGACTGAATTTATCAAATTCTGAATTTTCTAAAATGCTCTGGACACGGACAGAGTTTCACCCCCATATTTGTAAGACCAAAGGGGGCAGAGTGAGATGTTGGGCAATTTTTCTTACTCCACACGCCTCTGTTTATCTAGCAGTAAGTAGGAACCCAGTTGTTAGTTGATAGGCGTATCGTTTTTCTGGGGGTAATATTAATCCCTCAAAAAAAATAATAATAATTTGGTCACTCAATCCACCACTGTTTGTGGGACACTGTGTGTGCAATTGGCTGTCACATTTCACCCACATATGAAGTGCTTTGAGATGTCTCGAAGACGTGATAAGTGCAAAGTAATGGGACTCATTAGATAGCTTTTCAAAGAGCTGGCACAGGTCTATTTGATTCTATGATTCGGCCTCACCCTCGTAGTGTTCCGAGAATGTTTGTTAAAGTTGAACTGTATGGCCATATACCAAATACTATTCAAGAATAAAACATTAGTGAATGTTGGATGTTGATTCTGGGCCCTTTGGGACAAGTGTATGTTTGAATACCAGTTTACAACTTGAAACAGCATTTCAAATCTTTTCACATTTTAGCTCAATCACGTGGAAGATTATGTATCATATCGGAAGATCCCTTGGCAATTGGAAAGGAAGATTTTCTCATACTACAGAGAACGTTTTCATGGGAAATGGTTTGATCAGGAACAAATTATTTCTGATTTATCAGAATATTTAAGAGAGGTATGGATCTTTGACAAATTATGTATAAAGAGCTGAAGAATCGAAAAGCTATAATTTCCATAAAACTACAGTATTTCAAACAAAATAATAATAATAATTCTCACATTTGATATAGCGCTTTATCAAGTCTTCGAGATGACTCAAAGCGCTTCACAGAATATACTGTAAAGTTATTTGACTATATTCTACTGGGCAGAATTAGCTGTCGTGTTTGCCCACAAATAAAATGTAACCTTTTAACATAAATATCAATACATTTTATATACAGTAGTTGAAAACTCTTTACTATAGTATCTTGAACATGAATTCAATAGTGCATCTATGTTTTGTTTTCACGCTAGATTTACAATGATCTGGGAGTTGCAACTAATAAATTATACTTTCGGTATTCTGCCCATTTTGAATCACTTTGGTTCCTGCTCTAAATACCCCTCAAACAGTGTCCAGTGGTTAGTACGAAAGCATGGGATGAGAAAATTAGGATTCTCCCTATCAATCTTGTGTGTCATTCACAACTTTTTCTTAGGAGTCAGGTTCTCAGTTACTTTAATTCTCCGAATACCATTTTTCAAAGATGGTGGATTTGATGATTTCTTGCCTTGTTCGTTTTGTTACAGGATGTTCTAAGCTACCTGTGCAGAAGTCTACTCAATAACGTGCCAATGTTCCAAAATGCAGATCCAAATTTTTTACAGGCTGTTATCACAAATCTACATTATGAAGTCTTTCAGGAAGAAGATGTGATTATAAGAGAGGGAGCCGCAGCTGACAGGATGTTCTTCATTGAATCTGGCATGGTTTTAGTGGAGACACAATTTTACCAAAAAGTCCTTTCGGATGGAGCTTACTTTGGAGGTTTGTGAAGACACTGATTATACATCAACAACAACAACTTACATTTTTGTTTGTTTGGGCATTTGGCTATTTGACTTCTTTGTTGTGACATAAGAGGTGCTTCATTTGACTTTAATTTTTGTCCATATTATGGATTTGAGCAATATAAATCTGTATTTTAAATACTGATTTGATGTGGGTAATATTAAATAGCTGTGTTAAATTTCAACATCATAGATTTCTGTTAGTGATAAATCCACAGCTCTAGGAAACGCCACTGAAACTTACACTCTATGAATTATACTGATATAAAAAAAAACAGTTGGTGAATATCATGTTTATTTATTGTTTTTCAGAGATTTGTCTTCTCATTAAAAGTTTCCGGACAGCAACAGTTCGAGCACAAACTCTCTGCAAACTATATTCATTGTCATCGAACAAATTTAATAACGTGTTGAAGTTATTTCCTGCTGCCAGAGAGGAGATATTAAAAATAGCAGCCAAAAGGCAACAGTTGCTGCAAAGTAAGTAATAATAATAATCCTTGCATTTGGTATAGTGCCTTATCACGTCGTTTAGACCTCTCAAAGCGCTTCACAAGATATACTGTAAATTGGATTGACTATGTATTCTGTGCACAAAACGAAGAGCCAATTGCACACAGAAGTGTCTCACAAACACTCGTGGATTGAGTGACCAAATTTTTTAAAAAAGGATTATTATCCCTGGAAATCAATCCGCCAATCAACTCACAATCAGCTTCCTACTTACTGCTAGGTAAACAGAGGCGTTTAGAGTAAGGAAACTTGCCTAACGTTTTGCTCCACCCAGGAATCAAAACCGGATCTTCTCACTTGAGTTGAAAGGCGCTAAGCACTCTATGCTAACAATGCTAGGACACTCCACAGCTTCATTTACATTGAGCAGCAGAAAATATCACAATTTCTTTTAAAACTGCATATTCATAGTTTCATTAGTCATTCAAAAATATTTTGCAAAATCATGCTGGTAATTCGGATTTTTTCCATCTACTTACTCTGTTTCATTTTCAGAAGCCACACATCTTATGAATAGTAATGAAAAAAACACCTCATGATCGAACTGGGGAAAAAATGAAAATGAAAATGAAAAAATAATCTATGTATATTTTTTAATCCTACTGATATTATTTATTTGTATGAAGTTGATTTAAAACTACCTATTGCAATAAAACTGAACATCTGCATTCAAAAACTTTGTCTTATATTAAAATGATTGATACTGATTATACATTGTATTCTGATACAGAGATTCGCAACTGGTCACAAAGTTGGAGTAAGAAAGAAAGATTATATAAATCAGATATATTTTAGAGATGGATTTTTAGTTTAAAAACGTATTAGAATTTTTTTTCTAATCTGCAATCTCGTTTGTTAATTTTAAACCCATGTTTCGCCCTCATAATCCAAATCAAATAACTCTTTATATTGTACATGTGGCTGTTTGTGGGATAGTGCAAGTTGGTTGCCATGATTCGCCCACAAAATACAGTAATTCCACAGTGAATCCTCAACGAGATGTGATAATATATATCAAATGCAATCAACTAAGCGCCTCAGCACTTTCGAGATCTGAATCAAGTCTCCCTCAATTCTCTTTATTCCAAGAAACTTCATCTCTAAATTCTGAAATCATGTTGTTCCTCTTCTCTGAACACTTCACTTTGCATCAATATCCTTTTGGAAGTTATCCAAAATTGAACAGGACACTACTATGAATGTTACCTCCCCAGCAATCAATATAAGGTGAGAATAATGTCTTTCAGCTTCTCACAGGATCACAAGATTGGTTTGGATAAAGAAGGCTCTTTTGGCCCATCTGATCACATCTCTCCAGAACACCCACAACTTCTGTCCACCGCATCAAACATCATGGTGCCTGTGCCACAACAACAACAACAACAACAACAAGATTCCATTTATAAAGCGCCTTTCACGTCAGGAGGACGTCCTAAGGCGCTGCACAGTTGGGTCATGACCCGAGCAGGGGGAAATGGTCAGGGTGAGGGAGGGAGGGGAGGGAGCGAGGAGGGGGGAAATGGTCCGGGTGAGGGGAGGGGAGGGAGCGAGGAGGAGGGGGGAAATGGTCAGGAGGAGGGGAGGGAGCGAGGAGGGGGGAAATGGTCAGGGTGAGGGGGGGGAGGGAGCGAGGAGGGGGAAATGGTCGGGTGAGGGAGGGGAGGGAGCGAGGAGGGGGGAAATGGTCAGGAGGAGGGGAGGGAGCGAGGAGGAGGGGGGAAATGGTCAGGGTGAGGGGAGGGGAGGGAGCGAGGAGGGGGGAAATGGTCAGGGGAGGGGAGGGAGGAGGGAGGGGGGAAATGGTCAGGGTGAGGGGAGGGAGGGGAGGGAGCGAGGAGGGGGAATGGTCGGGTGAGGGGAGGGAGGGAGCGAGGAGGAGGGGGGAAATGGTCAGGAGGAGGGGAGGGAGCGAGGAGGGGGGGAATGGTCAGGGGAGGGGGGAGGGGAGGAGGGGGGAATGGTCAGGGTGAGGGAGGGGAGGGAGCGAGGAGGGGGAAATGGTCAGGAGGAGGGAGGGAGCGAGGAGGGGGGGAAATGGTCAGGGTGAGGGGAGGGGAGGGAGCGAGGAGGGGGAAATGGTCAGGGTGAGGGGAGGGGAGGGAGGGAGCGAGGAGGGGGAAATGGTCAGGAGGAGGGGAGGGAGGAGGAGGAGGGGGGAAATGGTCAGGGTGAGGGGAGGGAGGGAGCGAGGAGGGGGGAAATGGTCAGGGAGGGGAGGGGAGGAGCGAGGAGGGGGAAATGGTCAGGGTGAGGGGAGGGAGGGAGCGAGGAGGGGGGGAAATGGTCGGGTGAGGGGAGGGGAGGGAGCGAGGAGGGGGGAAATGGTCAGGGTGAGGGGAGGGAGGGAGGGAGCGAGGAGGGGGGAAATGGTCAGAGGGAGGGGAGGGAGCGAGGAGGGGGGAAATGGTCAGAGGGAAGGGAGGGAGCGAGGAGGGGGGAAATGGTCAGGGGGAGGGGAGGGGAGGGAGCGAGGAGGGGGAAATGGTCAGGGTGAGGGGAGGGAAGGGGAGGGAGCGAGGAGGGGGAAATGGTCAGGGTGAGGGGAGGGAAGGGAGGGAGCGAGGAGGGGGGAAATGGTCAGGGTGAGGGGAGGGGAGGGAGCGAGGAGGGGGGAAATGGTCAGGGTGAGGGGAGGGGAGGGAGCGAGGAGGGGGGAAATGGTCCAGGGGAGGGGAGGAAGGAGGAGGAGGGGGGAAATGGTCAGGGGAGGGGAGGGGAGGGAGCGAGGAGGGGGGAAATGGTCAGGGCGAGGGGAGGGGAGGGAGCGAGGAGGGGGGAAATGGTCAGGGGAGGGGGAGGGAGGGAGCGAGGAGGGGGAAATGGTCAGGGTGAGAGGAGGGAGGAGCGAGGAGGGGGAAATGGTCCGGGGGAGGGGAGGAGCGAGGAGGAGGGGGGAAATGGTCAGGCGAGGGAGGGGAGGGAGCGAGGAGGGGGAAATGGTCAGGGTGAGGGGAGGGAGCGAGGAGGGGGAAATGGTCGGGTGAGGGGAGGGGAGGGAGCGAGGAGGGGGGGAAATGGTCAGGGTGAGGGGAGGGAGGGAGGGAGCGAGGAGGGGGAAATGGTCAGGGTGAGGGGAGGGGAGGGAGCGAGGAGGGGGGAAATGGTCAGGGTGAGGGGAGGGAAAGGAAGGAGCGAGGAGGGGGTAGAGAGTCGAGAGGGGAGCTGAAGGCTCGGTCAAAGAGAAAGGTTTTGAGACCGGCCTTGAAGGAGGAGAGGGAGGAAGCGGCGAAGGCACTGGGGGATGGAGTTCCTCCACATTAGGAGGAGGAGGAGGAGGAGGTAGTGGTGGTGGTGGTGGAGGAGGAGAGAGTTGGGCAAAGGAACCAGAGGGGGGGGGGAGTGAGGGAAAAAGAGAGGCTGCGCTTTCACCCAACAACCTCGAGGTGGCGCTGCCCGCGGGAGGTCGGCACCTGACGGGGTTGCTATGGTGACGGCGGACGCCAACAAAAAGTCCACCGCCACCGAGGTGGTGGGAGAGGAGGGAGAGAGAGGGGGCCGGAGGCCGCGGACTGGTGGCCGGGAGGGAGGGAGGGAGAGGGTGAGGAGGGAGGGAGGGAGTGGGAGAGGAGGGAGGGAGAGGGAGAGGAGGGAGTCGCGGCCCCAGGGACCACCACCATGAGCTTCACGGTCACAGAGACCTCCCGCAGACAGGGCCAGAGGTTCAAGCCCGAGAGGACTTATGACTACCTTTACGGTAAAAGAGGCAGAAATGTCACCCGCTAAATTATTATTTATTATTAATAATGACGACGACGATGATGATGATGATAATGATGATGATGATGATGATGATGACAATCCCTTGTTATCTGATAAGAGAGCGTCGTCAACAACAACAACAACCAACAACAACCAACAACAACAACAAACATTACACTTGTGTAGCGCCTTTCACGTCGGGAGGACGTCCCAAAGGCGCTGCGCAGTGTACAGCATTTCGGACCCGAGATGGGGTTGCGGGGGTCAGGGAGGGGGGGGGGGGGGGGGGAGGGGGCCGATGGCGTGGTCCAAGAGGAGGGGCCTTGAGGCGGGACGTGAAGGAGGAGGCGAGGCGGAGGGATTGGGGGACGGAGTTACGGAGGTTGTGGGGGGGGGGGCGGAGTGGCTGAAGGCTCTCCCGCCAACGGCGGGGCGGGCGGGCGGGCGGGCGGGCGGGCGGGGGGATGGAGCCGGCTGAGCGGAGGGAGCGGGCGGGCTGGTAGGGGTTAGTTAGGAGCTCGTCGGAACAATAGCAACTCGCATTTCTATCACACAACACCCCCCCCTCAACCCTCACGCGCAGCTACAACAACTACTTTAATAATAATAATAATAATTTGGTCACTTCAATCGGCAGCTGTTTGTGGGAGGGGAGGCCGCCGGCTGTGCGCGATCGGCTGCCGGGTTCCGCCCACGGAACGACGCGCTTTTGAGACGCCTGGAAGCCGGGATCAGGCGCCGCATCAAAGGCGAGGATTTACCACATTGGTACATAACGCCTTTCAGGTCGGGAAGGCGACCCGAGGCTACCGTCACAGAGGGCTCGCGTCCTCACGGCTAAAAGGTGCTGTTTTTTTGCGGGCGAGACGCAGCAGCCGGTTTGCGCGGGGCAGTGTCCCGCAAACAGCCATGGAGCGAGTCACGAGTTTTTTTTCTGGGGTACTTGTCGGCCATGATTTCGGAAGAAACTCCCTTCTGTTTTCACGCAGTGCCACGGTGATCTATAGCGACCACCCGAGCAGGCAGACGGGACCTCAGTTTAACATCTCGTGACATCTCCGTCTCACCCGCACAGGAGAATACAGTTAAGAATATTGCTAAACGAAAAGTAATGTTAAATTGAAGAATTCATTTGGGTAACTGTTCTGGTAGTTGTTGCTGATTCTTATTCTTATATTGTCCGTAATTCCAATCAAGTAAAAAAGATTGATCTATGGAATAAGAAAACTAACTTCACTTGTTCTTCTGTAGACCCGCTGTATTCAGTTTGTAGTGAGAAGGACCATTCTAGGATTGACTTCATGGCACAAACATCTCCTGACAAGTTTGTGAGTATTCAAACACAAAGGAAGTCAATATCGATCAGTCTGAAAGCATTATTACTGTCCTGGGATGAGGGTCTGATAGTATTAACAGTTTTTCTTAACTTCTTGTTGACCTGCATTGAAGTTTGCAAAATGAGAAACACCATTTGTATCACGTATCCTTTTTTATTATGCTATGATCTTGCAGCATCTTTCATTGTCACCTGGCAGCAAAATAGTGGTATTTAAAATACTTCTTAAATATATATATTTTGACATGATTGTTACTTTTGTTGGAAAAAAAGCCATCATAAAAAAATGTAATAGCTTCTAAATGATTGATCCAGTTAAAGTCATGAAAGAATACCGAATAACACAGTAGCACATTTAGAAAGTTTAACAGTGAGAATACTTTCATGAGTTGTTTTCATAGTTGCCTAGAACAGAACAAGCTGACATTAACTTTTGCATGTTTCTTTCCACCATACAGAAAAAAGTACCTGATTATAAAGCGATGTTCAGTACCTTGCAGGGTTACCCAAAGCATTCCCTGCAACTGTATCAGAATGACCCTGTTCCAAGATGCATTGATCGGCAATGGAAAGGATATGGAGAGCGGAACAAAAAAGCTCTTAGACAAATGACAACGTAATTTTGCTTTATTTTTGTAAACATCTAATGCAGTACTATACTACTTGTAAATCTAATGAACTGAAATAAACCTATTTTTTTAAAAAAATCTTGCCATTAAAAATAATCCAGTACAAATGTTCATAATGAAAAATTATTTGCTTTTAAAATTGTTTTCCTTCTTTTTAAATGATACCTAATCTTGATTTCATTGGGGAATTTTGCTAGAATAAAATAGTGACACGTGATAGTGATCGTTAACTTTTTGATGTCTTCCGTTCAGACATAACTCTTCCGTTGAAGTTCCACAAAAAATAAGGGAGGATCCAGAAGTGAATGGTCGGAACCGGTACAAGTATTTCACACGGTAAGATAACGCTATGACTTATTGATTTTATTTTGTTACCAAAAGCGATTTAAATTAAATGCATATTTTAATTCTTGTAATTTATTTTTCTCTCTATTTCTTTCTGTCCTGTTCATGATTCTGAGACTCACTATGGTATAGTTCCACAGTTGCTGGCCAACCTGTAGTATTTAATCAAATGGACATTTATCCTTGCTCAGCTGAATGTTTGACATATGAGGAAACCTGCCGCCATGCTTAAGGGTATCCAAGCAAAATTCCACATGTGTTTGCCACTTACCATGGATATTTTTCTGTGTTTGGATTGGACCTCCTTGGAGGGACACACCCTGCTTACCTAATTCTGGAGAGTGTTAGGCGCAGGTTTTCAAAAAACTTATGGTCTGGGTTTAAACATAATTATAATAGCAAAATAGATTAAAAAAAACTAAACGTTTTATTTTATAACCCCTAGATATTATCACAATACCATTTTTTATTTCCTTTGTGTTTAGAGGAGACTGCGTCTATTTGAGTTTAGCACCTCGGATCGACCCTTGGATCCTTGTGGGTCTGCAGTTTTCCCTCATTTAGATTTTGCTGGGTATTCTTTGCCAAAATACAGGGTTGAGGGAGGGCTTGTAAGATAGTTCCGAAGTGATTATGGCAAGGGTGTCTGAAAGCAAAGTTGGGTATTTAATTTGGGATGAAGAAAAAGGAAAAATAAAAAGGTGGTGTGTTTTTAAAGTTTTTTTTCATAGATGTACAGTTGCATTTTTCCAATTTTTAGCAGTTTAATTTTCTATTTGCTTTCTAGACCTATTATTCCCTTCGTGCAACATCTACCCACAGAAGTAATTCTGGAGATGTCCAGGTCAGTGGTCATCTTACCTTTTTGTAATAGTCGAATAGTTTGTTTAGAATACAGTTTTTGGGGTGGTTGTGAAGAATCTTACTGTTTGCTTAATGTGGTCATTTTATTAATTGACTAATGAAACAATAATTTATGTGAACAACCATTTAAACCTATTAAACTCATTTAAAACCACAAATAAAATCAATTTAAGCTACCTAAATGACAACCCTTTCTTGGTGCGATTTATAGTAATGTAATTGAAAGTCTTTTCACAACTGAATATACCCTTTCAAATGGCAAGGTCATTTGGGAGAGGAAACAGGCTAAGTTGCTGGCTTTAGGATGCAGCTTGAGAATGAGCAACCCATTTGAAATAGATTTACTCAAGAAAAAGACAATTATTTGGTTGTTTTTGACCTTCTTCCTCATAGAGTATCATCATCATGTGACGATAGTCACCTTAATTTTTTGACAAGTTCTACAAATCTTCACTGTTTCAGTGAAATAGTGCTGCGCTCATAAATCATCGATACAGCTGTGAACTTGAAGGACAAGGTAACAGAATTATGTCTGCTTTCCTCTGAAATAGGACGGTCATGGTTTTGAGTTCCAGGGTGTTTGTGACACGATCAGTTTAAAGGCTGACTTAAAGTGAAACGGTGAAAAAAAATGACAGTGTTCCTTAAGACCCCCACCCATCACCATCTTCTGCAATTTGAAACCCCGTGGTAATGGTCTGCAAATAATTACATTTTGTATAACATCTCTTATTTTACCCTAAACCTTCCTCCTTCCCTTCCATGTATTATTCAGAGGCCGTAATGAACTACCAGACCACCTTCAAGAACTTAACGATTTTGAATCGCGAACAGTAGGTGTCCAAACAGATTACCGGGAGAATGAAACCCAAACAGATCCATATACCCCAGAATATGTGGTACGGCCTGGGTCTGCTCCTGAACTCCTTACTCTTGCCATGCTGACATGGGGTAAGTCAGGACCGGACAAAATTGCTGAAATATGTGGCAGGTTAAAATGGGGTACCAGATTACTGATCTGAGCATAATTATTGCAGGACTACTCCAGACTGCAGTGTCAGATTTTATTTTGTTACAAAAAGGGGTTTAAATTAAATGCTGATTTGAATTTCCCTGTTTCTGGATGTTCTAAAGTACTACGTTGATAGAGCAAATTTTCTCCCCAACGTTTTCAATTATTTTCTCATTTGATGACAGGACAAGGTCTACCTGCAGGTTTAGCAGAAGTTGAGATGATTGAACGTGCCCGGGCAAAGCGTGCATGGGAATCTACTCTACCTCCATTGAGCGAAGTTTGCCTGCACGATAAGAGGAAGAAAATGATGGAAGATATGGAAAGAAATGAGTGGGCATTCCGTGAGAAAGAAATTGAAAAGTAATAATCCTTGCATTTGCATTTGAGATAGCGCCTTATCACGTCTTCGAGACAACAACAAAATTACATTTGTAGAGCGCCTTTCACGTCAGGAGGACTTCCCAAGGCGCTGGACAGACAGAGTTTCAGATCCAAACTGGGGATCGGGGAGGATGTACGGCAGTGGGGAAGCAGGGAGATCGAAAGCACGGTCGAAGAGAAGGGTCTTGAGATGGGTCTTGATGGAGGCAAGGGAGCAGGCGAGGCGGAGGGACTCCGGGCTGGAGTTCCAGAGGGTGGGGGCAGAGTGGCAGAAGGCCCACCCATCAATAATGGGGCGAGCAAGGCAGGATACGTGAAACAGGCTGGAGCCCGCTGAGCGGAGGGAGTGAGCAGAATGGTAGGGGATTAAGAGGTCGCAGAGGTAGGGGGGAGCAAGACCATGGAGGACTTTGAAGGTGAGGACCAGGATCTTGAACTTTATCCTCTGTGTGATGGGAAATCAGTGGAGTTGGGCAAAGGGTGGGGGTGATAGGGTCACGGAGCCTGGTGTGGGAGATGACACAGGTTGCAGAGTTCTGGATGATCTGCAGCCTACAGAGGGAGGAGTTGGCGAGGACGAAAAGCAGGGAGTTTGCATAGTCAAGAGATGTCTCAAAGTGCTTCACAGAATATACTGTAAAGTGAATTGATTGTATATTTTATGGGCGGAATGTGACAGCCAATTGCGCAAAGCAGTGTCCTCCAAACAGTCGTGGATTGAGTGACCAAATTATTATTATTTATTTTGAAGGAATTATTAACCCCAGAAAAGCGATCCGCCAATCGACTAACAACTGGGTTCATACTTATTGCTAGGTAAACAGAACCTTGAGGAGTAAGGAATCTTGCCCAACGTTTCTCCCTACTCACGAATCGAACCCAGGTCCTCTTGCTTGCGAGGCGAGTGCTCTAACCACTGAGCTACAGGACTCCAAAGTAAGCATTGGAACCATATGTTATATTCAAATATAACATACTTGCTCAATGTGGATAAATTGCCTTGGAATGTTGGCAGGATATAGATATAGTGCAGTAAAGATCCTTCAGTTTGACTCCTGTTAATCCTGCAAGCCACGCTGACAACACTTCCATTACTGCTGGAGGGAACAGTATGGTTGGCATTAGTTTTTCCAGTTCTCTCTTCCAAATATACTGCAGCAATTTGACTAGGTTACATCAGCTACCTTTGCATTATGAACAAAACAGAATGCCATATTTTCATAATTTGTGTTTTTTCTTCAGACTTCAGGAGGCACGGATGGACGTTTTGAAGAAGCTGTTAAAGCAACGTGAAGCAAAGCAACAGGAGATAAATGTGAAACAGCTTGATGCATATTGGTCAAAATATCAGCAAAAGAAGAAAATGGCCATAAAGCAGATAAGGCATGAGCACATGCGAGGTAATACATTACAATATAAAATAAATAATAATAATAATAATTTTGATTCCTGGCAGGGTGAAATCTTGGGCAAGTTTCCTTACTCCACATGCCTGATGATAATCCCTCAAAAAAAAGAATAAATTGGTCACTTCAATCCACAGCTGTTTGTGGGACACTGTTGTGCACAATTGTTTACTGCGTTTCACCCACAAATACACAGTCAATTCACTTTACAGTATATTCTGTGAAGTGCTTTGAGACGTCTCGGAAGACGTGAAAAGCGCTATATCAAATGCAAGGATTATTATACATTACAATATAATGCATACAATTTACATGTATATAGTGCCTTTCACCGGCTGCCACGTGACGTCATCCCGCCCGCCTCATTTGATTCTCGAGGCCAGGGCTCACCGGGAAGACATCACTGCCCCCATCTCCTCACTGAACCTCACCATCCCAGCCCAGTGGGCTAACCATGGCTCGCTGAACACTCCTGTCCGCTCCAAGATGATTTGTCATAACCTCTGGATGTCTGGTGACTGACAATGCGCACATTGGCTGCCACAATTGACCCGAGCTGTTTCCCCAAGATGTTCCTGACCCAGTCCCCTTCCCTCCACTACTCCCGCTCAACCCTCCACTCCCTCTGACTCCTATCCCTCATCGACTCCCCCACGGCCTCCCTCTGCTCCTCCCTTCACATTCTTCGTCATGCCCACCATTGTAGACGCCGTCGACTGTCCTGCAGCACCCATCCTGACTGCCCCTTCCCCCACTCTCGCCACAAGGTCCACCGGTCCTCACTCACGGGAGCCAACCTTTCCTCCCTCACTCACATCCCCATCCAACCACCCTACCTCTGCGACCTCCTAACCCCCTACGAACCCGCCCGTTCCCTCCGCTCAACCGCTCTGGCCTGCTCCTTGTCCCCCGACCCACCCGCCCCACCATTGGCAGGGGAGCCTTCAGCCACTCTGCCCCCAACCTCTGGAATTCCATCCCCCAGCCACTCCGCCTCACCCCCTCCTTAGCCTCCTTCAAGTCCCGCCTCAAGACCCTCCTCTTCGACCATGCCATCGGCCACCGCCCTTCCCCTCCCCTCCCCTTCCACCCCCCCCCACCCCCAGTTCGGGTCTGAAATGCTATACTCTATCCAGCAGCTTGGGAAGTCCTCCCGACGTGAAAGGCGTTATTCAAGTGTAATCTTGTTGTTATTGTTCATGTTGGGAGGATGTATCAAAATATTTTGCACAGCTGAATGGGCACTCGAGCCAGACGAGTGGGTGCATTTGAAAAAGGAGCAGGGAAAATGAATGAAGGTGCAGTCAGAGAGATAAGTCTAGATTTTTTTTTGTGAATAATATATTTTTTGCATATAATGCTGCTTAAGTGGGGAGGGGCAAACCTTTGAGTTGCCAAAAGTTTCACATACTTTCGTGAAACTTTTGGCCACTCAAGGTTTTTTTTTACCAAAGCACAACTCAACTGAAATGTTTGGCTTAACAAGAGAATTGTTGAGATGTTTCATTGACCCCAAGTAAGTATTTGCATTAAAACTGCATGTTAAAGTTGTATTTTTTTAAAAAAAGAATAGAATAAAGGTTCTCATTAGTAGTTACTGCAGTCTTAATGTTTGTTGTTCTAGAAATAAGGAAGCTGACCGCCAAGAAGAAAAATGTGGAAGGGAAGCTGGAGCGTCCCAACCTCATAGACAACTATTCAAACCATGGCTCCCAGGTGTACGCACCAATTGCTCGAATAGGCCTGTTTCCAGATCGTGATTCAGAGCGCTTTGTTGTGAAAAATCGATTTCTAAATACATATGAAGGTGAGAGTAAAAATATTTACCAATGCTCTGTATGTTTTTAAGATCGGCTTTGCTTTCTATTGCCAGCTGCTCGTCTTGATATCTGAGCAAAGCAGCCAGAGTCACTGAAAATGACTAGCACCAGATTTCCTAAGCAACATCTAAGCAATATTGGTTTGAATTTCTGAGATTGGACTGTTACTCCATAGACACAGTAAACACAGCTGACAACATTTCCTGAAAAATGACCACCGTTGAGATTAATTCCTGCCTACTTACAGCGCACAGGAAGCATAGCTGATACCCTTTCTTGTGCCCTGCAAAGGACATTCCTCCCTCCTTTCTAGATGTGTGTGTATTTGATAGATGACCACATCCATCACACCTGATAGCCAAGTGATTCGCTTTAAACTCCTGAAAGTTAGAAGTCACTTCCGACTTGGTTCTGTTTAGCACTTGTTTCTCCCCTAAAGTGTTATTTATGTCTTTACAGTTAGAGACAGTGGGACAGTGGGGGGAGGGAGCTCCCATTTGACAATTGATATCACCTCATCCTCTTTCATTCTCTATTATACTCATTTTACTTTTATTTTAGGACTCCTAGAAATGGAGGCCTTTCTGCCAGAATTTGTAACCCAGCCACGCATACGAGTGGAGAAACCCCAAAAAATATCAAAGGAAGGATTTATCAAGCGTGCTTATCGACATGAGATGGAATTGGCTAAACTTCACATGGTATGTCAGTGAAATACATGATGATTTGATTGGATGTGTTTTGGTTACGTTTTGAGAGAGCAAGCGATGGAAACATTTTTCCTTTGTCTTATTTGTGAATTAAATATTTATAAATTTAGAGGAACGTGAAAAATTGTGGTGTTGTTTTGTTCACAACACCATTCTTAAGTAATATAATAAAGATTATTAATAATAACAAGTTTACACTTTTACACAATTTGTATTTGTAAAATTCAGACTCTGGTAGAAGCAAGATTCAAAGGAAAGGAGTCAAAGAAGCCACTTCGTTACATGTTCAAGATTGAAAAACCTATTCTGCGCCCTCCAACACCTATTGTAGAGAAACCACCTGAGGCAAGTACAGAATGTAGATTTTCTAAAAAGTATTTTCTTGCATCAAATATTTTTCAAATTGCATCTTTTTATATACTCTTGGAATGGGCCGAAGATGTAAAAGAAGAACATAAATTGTCATAGACCCTTTACTAACTCTATCTTATTTCAGTTTTATCCTTAACTACAGCTAATCTCTAATGTTCCTTGAACGATGGACACAGTCTTAGAAGCTTTGATGACTAACCAGACATATGTCCTCTTGAGGCTTCATCTTTTGGAGTCCTGTAGCTCATTGGCTAGAGCACTCACCTCACAAGTGAGAGACCTGGGTTCGATTCCCGGGCAGGGTGAAATGTTGAACAAAGTTTCCTTACTCCATACGCCTCTGTTTACCTAGTTGTTAGTAGGAACCTGTTTGTTAGTCGATTGGTGGATCGCTTTTCTGGGGGTAATAATTTCTTCAAAAAAAAATTGGTCTCTCAATCCATGACTGATTGTGGGACACTGCTGTGTACAATTGGCTGCCACGTTTTGTCCACAAAATATACAGTCAATTCACATTATAGTATATTTCTGTGAAGCGCTTTGAGACGTCTCAAAGACTTGGTAAGATGCTATATAAAACTCTGTATGAAACCTACCATCTGCTCCCTCGACTCCATCCCTACCCCTCTTCTTAACTCCCAGCTCCACCTCCTTGCCCCTCTACTCACTGATATTGTAAACCTCTCCCTGTTCTCACCCCATTAAAAAACGCTGTCGTCACTCCTATCCTTAAAAAATCCTCCCTGGTCCCTTCTCTACTCCCAAACTACCGCCCCATCTCCAACCTCCCCTTCCTCTCCAAGGTGCTGGAATGAGATGTTGCTTCTCAGCTTTGCTCCTTCCTCTCCCGCCACTCCCTTCTCGAACCCCTCCAATTGGGTTTCTGTGCCGCCCACAGTACAGAAACAGCCCTGGTCAAAGTGATAAAAATGACATTCTGTCCACCTGCGACCAGGGCTCCCTCTGCCTCCTCGTCCTCCTTGACCTCTCTGCTGCTTTCGACACAGACAACCACTCTATCCTCATCCACCGCCTCTCCTCTCACCTCAACCTCACGGTGCTGTCCTTGACTAATTCAGATCGACCTCTCACACAGCCTGCACTTCATTTCCTCAAACGGCGTCTCCGCTAGCCCCCGAACCGTCTCGTGTGGCGTTCCTCAGGGCTCTGTCCTTGGTCCCCTCATCTTGAATATCTATATGCTCCCTCTTGGTGACATCATCCACAGACATGGGGTCAACTTCCATATGTATGAGGAAGATACCCAACTCTACCGCTCTGTCTCCACCCTTGACTCCAGGACCACTGCTGTGCTGACAGAATTTCTGTGGGACATCAAGTCCTGGATGAGAGCTAACTTTCTTTAGTTGAACGTCAACAAGACCGAGGCTCTCCTGATTGGCTCCCGTTAGCGCCTCTTCACCTCAGGCACTGACAACATCACCATCCATGGTTGCACACCCCACCTTGCTAAGCCAGTCCAGAAACTTGGGGTCTTGTTTGACCTTCAACTATCTTTTCTACCCGACATCTGCGCCATGACCCGCTCTACCTTGCTCCACCTCAGCAACGTCGTCCAGCTCCAACACTATCTCACACCGCAGGCCGCCGAACACCTCATACATGCTTTCATTACATCGAGGCTCGACTATGCAAACTCATTGCTTGTCGGCCTCCCCAACTCCTCCTTCCACAGGCTGCAGATCATCCAGAACTCTGCAGCCCATGTCCTCTCCCGCACCAGGCTCCGCGACCCTATCATCCCCATCCTTCAACTCCACTGGCTTCCCATCACACAGAGGATACAGTTCAAGATCCTCACCTTCAAAGCCCTCCATGAACTTGCTCCCACTACCTCTGAAACCTTCTAGTCCCCTACCATCCTGTTCGCTCCCTCCGCTCAGCGGGCTCTGGCTTGCTGCACATCTCCCACCTTGCTCACCCCATTATTGGCAGGCGAGCCTTCCACCGCTCTGCCCCCACCCTCTGGAACTCCATCCCGCAGTCCTTCCGTCTTGCCCCCTCCCTTGCCACCTTCAAGACCCACCTCAAGACCCTCCTCTTCGACTGTGCTTTCGATCTCCCTGCTTTCCTCCTCTGCTCTCCACCCTCCCCCAGCCCGACCCCCAGCTAGGGTCCATATCTCGATCTGTCCAGCGCCTTGGGACGTCCTCCCAACATGAAAGGCGCTATACAAATGTAATTTTGTTGTTGTTTTTGTTGTTATATCAAATGCAAGATTATTATTATTATTCATCGGTCTATTATTTATGTCATAGTTCATCTTCTGATGTCATATACAGTAAGGTTCTTGTATGTGCTATAGTATTACTCTAGCATTGATGATGGTTGTCATCAACATTGAGTTGAATATATCCTTCAAAATGAACAAATTGAACATCTCTGCTACTGATGAAAGATTAATCAATATTGAAATGAAGCATTTTTGTTTGAATATGCCGTTTACTGTTTAGAGGCTTCAAGCAATGGGCATCAAATACATTTTCAATATATGTTAGATTTCTGTTGCTCTGGCATTTTTTTGCTAGTTACTGTGGAGAACAACATTTTATATGATTCTATTATCTTAAATTAATGTCACAATTCAAACACTATGCTGTAGTAAGAACTTTCAATTGGAATTCAAATGTGTTCATGAAAGACCACACCATCATTAACTGAATGGTATGGGTACTATTCTTTCTCCACTCTTTCAGGGAGAGGAAGAAAGGGAATTGGCCATCATTTTCCTGCAGAAGTTAATTAGAGGAAGGGCTGTTCAGAACATGGTAAGTATTATGTCAAAATATCTCAAAATGTTTTACAGTAATTTCTGTGTAGTGACTGTGAAATCATCTAGCTGGAGTCTCACTGCTTGGCAGAGTTACTGATTGGGTTGGGTTATCATTGAGAGGAATACTAGGTAACAGATAAAGGTAAGTATTGAGTCCTAAAAACCTGATGGTGTTGTCTAACTTTGCAGATGTTTGAAGGTAAAGAGAAGCGCATTGAACTCATCCGAGAGCTTCGGGTCACGCATGCATTGCAGGTGGATAAGGAGCTGTTAAAAAAAGCAGAAATGCAAACTATATTGGCCTTACAACGAGAACGAGACCACCTGCAACACAAGGTAAAGTCCTGAACAATTATAACATTTAGTGGAGAATTAGTCGTAATGGAGCATTAAACATGGGAGGGATGGTATTGAATGGGGTACATTTAAATCATGAAATGGTGATCAATAATATTTTCTTTTTTGCTTGTCCTGAGTATTCAAATTGCTTTTGGGAAAAGTCACTGATATTTTGCAATTGACTGTGTTCTTGACCCTTTAACTGTACACTTTTTACAAAGTGAATGAGCACAAACTTATGTTTTTTCCTCAACAGGCTTCCGAATTTGACGACCATCTGTCCTGCCTTGAAGGAGGTGTACTGGCAGAAATGTTTGATTTCCTGAGTAAGGAACTACTGCGGATACAGGCAGAACGCCACATCCATGCATTTGTTATGTTAGCCGACCGGCAACGCCGAATGAGAGAGGCGGACGAGAGCGGTCTTCGCCAAGTGGAGGAGAGACGCAGAAGGGAGGAAGATGAAATTTTTAAACAGGTTGGACATTGCAACATGAAGTAATATTATTGCACTAGATCCCAGGATCCTTTTGTAACAAAACAGAGACAAATTCGTCCATTTACTACGCAGCCTTCACTATTAATAGTCTAGGCTGACACTAGTTCAGTGCTGGCAGTGCGCTTCATTGTCAGAGGTGCCAGGCTTCGGAGGAGAAGTTAAACCTGTCTCTTCAGGTGGATGTTCGAGATCCCATGGCACTGTTTGAAAGTTCCAAATGATTTGGAGACATGTAAGCTGATTACAAGGTATATTTAAGCATTTCACTGACTGCTTGTTCTGTTCGAGCTCTTGACTCTCAGTACTAGTACACTACTAGTGTGTTTGTCTTTCAATGGTGGAAATGACAAAATTATTTTGTGATTTTTCATAAAATTTGCAGAATTGAATCTGCACCCAGTATTAGTGCAAATTTCTTGTTGGTTAATCAAACGGTGAAATGGATGAAACTGGATCATACACAGCAAGTGAGGGCAAAAGTCTGTGTGGGGAGGGATGGGAGAGTGGAGGAAGAGAAGAAAGAGTGGCACAGAGACTCTCACCTTCAGAACGTGCTTCTCTTGTATAATGAGCATTATTGTTATTATCATATCAAAATAATATCCAAAAAGGATTATTATAATCTCCGCCCACCACAAACCACAATTGAATAAATCAGGTGACTGTCTATTTAATTACCATGTGTTACAGGTTATTAAAGTACACCAGACGTCAGTGGATTCATACCTGGAGGACATCTTGTTGAAATCAGTGCAAAACACAGCAGAAGATCAAGCACGCGAGGATATCCGCAAAATGGCCGACAGAATCAACAATGCTGCTTATGAAATAGAACAGTAGTACGCACCTACTCATAGTGACATTTTATGTATTTAAGCTTGAACAGATGCACACATTAACCATTTAAACTAATTATCAAAAGTTGAACTTTTTTAAATTTTATTTTTAGCTTACCTCAAATTGGCAGTAGTTTTTTTAATTATGAAGCAGCATGGTTCCCATGTTCTGCACCTGGATGATTGATTGTGACACCATTCTTATCTTCATAACTTCCTATTCTATATTTTGAGGAGAAAGTGTCGATTTTGGGAAGAGCATTTGTTATCTAATATTTAAGCCCTAATATGTAAAAAATCTTAAGTGTTCCAATACCGTGCACCGCATGAAGGGGGCTATATCAATGCAAATTGTAATATTTTTATTTCAATACATCCAAATTCAAAGTATCCCAACCAATGAATACTAATATTGTTACAATTTGAAAATTACAATTTGGGGCATTAAAAGTTAGTTGCAATTGGTTGTTTTGCCATAAGGAACAATTAAATCCATGAATGGGAACAATCCTGTTAAGCCAACAAGTGCTCTGTAAAAAACATGTTAAAAGAGCTACTTTTTACGGAGCGCTAAATCCACATTTTTAACACCCCAGTGTCCAAATTAACTTGGACAAGGTGTCCTCCAAGTATGAATCCATTGTGGATATAAAATGGAGCAAATATTCCATAGAATTACATAGAATATACAGCACAGAAACAGGCCATTTGGCCTAACTGGTCTATGCCGATCTTTATGCTCCACATGCGCCTCCTCTTTCCCTTCCTCAACTAAGCCTATCAGCATATTCCTTTCTCCCTATGTACGTATCGAGCTTCCCCTTAAATGTATCTATGCTATTCGCCTCAACAACTCCTTGTGGTAGCAAGTTCCACATTCCCACCACTCTCTGGATAAAGAAGTTTCTTCTGACTTCCCTATTTGATTTATTGGTGACTATTTTATATTTATGGCCCCTCGTTTCCACAAGTGGAAACATCTTTTCTATGTCTAGCCTATCAAAGCTTTCATAATTTTAAAGACCTCTATTAGGTCACCCCTCACCCTTCTCTTTTCAAGAGGAAAGAGTCCAACCTTGTTCAGTCTTTCCTAATAGTTATAACTTTGCAGTTCCGATATCATCCATGTAACTTTCCTTTGCACCTTCTCCAGTGCCTCTATATCCTTTCTATAATATGGGGACCAAAAATATTACGAATATTTGTGGGTGTATGTGCCTTTCTGTCTCTCTCTACTTGCCTCTCTAACTCTCTGTGCATTTATGTCTTTCTCACTATCAGTGTGCTTTACTGGATCAGATCTCCTTTTGTTGCTCAAGTAAAATCTCAATCCTTGTTACAATGTCCAAAACTAAAACACTAAAACACTCTAATTTTTTGTTTTCCTATTAGTCGGGACATAATGCAGTCAGAAGAGATTGTTTCCAAATTGGTGCATAACTTCTTGATTCCAGAAGTACAAAAAATAACAGTGAGGAACAGAGGTAAGGAATATACAAACACTTTGCACGTGAAAATACCATTTGACCCGTTAGACCCCATTTCTTCCCTAAAGCATATGCAATTTGCTCCATTTTGAGATGTGAATTTAAGGCACACAATGACTAAATGATATCAGAACACAAAGCAGAGAGGAAAACTGATGATAATCTATGTGAGGCTTAAAAATTCACCTACAGAATTTGAAACCTCTGGTCCTGCACTAAAATATAGCTTTCATGTTCCATTTATTAGAAATTCCATCTTGGTTGAGATTTTCTCTATTTTCTTAGCAATTCAGAGCATCCCAAATTTGACAAATTCTTGAATATAGTTTTAATTGCGAAGCTGTTTTTCTGCAAGTTCTTTTGAATTGCGCAGTGTTCATTTGAATTTCATTGAATCTTTTAATTATACATAGGTCATAATCCTTTTATTGAGGTTTTACCTTATTTAACAAACAAAACTCTTTTTTGCCCCCCACTCCAAATGTTCAAACTATTTGGAGTTTTAGTCGAGAAGTAACTTGTTCAAATTTCACTTGATTATTAATAAAATAATTGCTGATTGAAACAAGCAGATTATAAGAAGCCCCAAATCTCAACCAAGAGGCTTTATCATCATGAACAACCTTTCTTTGGAAAAGCATTAGAAAGATACAAAAAAAATCTCCTTTGTATTTAGTAGAGCAGAAAAAATGTAGAGATATAAAAGATTGAGAAGGCTTCCTACTACGGAGATGAATTCAGTTGCACAGAACATATTCATAATTGGACTAATGTTGTACCCTAGTAACGTGACACTGCTCTTCATCAATTAAGATGAAGGGATTGCTTTTCATTAGTTTCTTTTAATCCTCCGTTGATCTGGAAATAGTTGGGTAAACATTTTGTTTAAAGTTAAGATTGGTGTTAATGCAGTAATATTGGCCACTAATATAATCTAGCATTGCTACAGATGCTGGACATATATTCATCATAATTTCCCCCCTTTTCTCCGGCAGTAAAACATTTCCAAAAGAGGCATCTTCTCGCTGCCCATCGCATCATCCACAGCGAGACCGAGACAATGCTGACAACTTTATCAGCAGCTGGAAAAGCTGCAGAGGATGTTATGGAGCTCTCACTGGAACAAGTTGATAAAATGATGAAGGATGGATAAGTTTTAATGTAAGAAACGGAGATGTTTCAGAGTTATATTTGCACCAAGGAAGTGAACGTGATTGAAGGGCCTTCTTCATCTGAACATCTCTTGTGAATAGTTCGATACATGAGGTAGTTTGGATCACTGACTTTTCCATGGTTAATGTCTATCAGACCACAAAAGGTCACAGATGAATATAGATACATAGACACAGAAGGCTCTTCAGTCAATTTGTTCTCTTCATTCCAGAATACTATCCTTTCCGTGTATCCATCACAGCATTAAGGACTGAACTATGTTAAAAATGTTATTACATTTATTTAGTATAAATAATTTTAGATAGTAATTTAATTAGTTATAGTGATTAATGCCAATTAGACAGTTGTTGGTAAACAGCAAATTACAGTATGCAGAAAGTTTTTAGAAAAAAATCCCAAGTACAGTATTTAATTCCTCAGTTTTCTATTCATATGTTCGGTTTGGACAATCTTCCGCTCCCTTTCTGAATGTGGGGAAATGGACCAGACATATAAGAAATCAACAAAGTGCATCTTAAAATGACTGTACTTACTGTAAAACTAAAAGATATTCAATCTTGTTCCTAACAGCTACCTTTCCAGAAAATTTGATTTTATTGATGGTGATTTGTTTGTCATTTATCACACTAACCAAATAGAACCTCAACACATCTCAGCACTCAACGCATCATGTGATCAAGTTCTCCCACATGTCATGTAAATGAGAAAGGGCCCTTCCACAAATCATGCCAATGAAATTGATTCCACCCACAGATAAATGCAATGTGCCGGAGACCAATATCCAGCATATTCTAATGAGAGTAAGTGAGACTTTCCACACAAAGGCACCTAGTGATTTTAAAAATAAATTTCTGTAACAGGAAGGCACCTTACACCTGTGGACTTCATGTTCTCCTATTGCTATACTTTGCATGTTTCTATGAAATTGGAAAATTGTAGCTGGCCTATGTATTGTTTCAGATGGTTAAATATTGTTTCAGATGGTTAATATGAATGCTTTGTGCTCAACTTGAAATATTTCCGGGAAAGGAAATCTTGCCCAAATAAAATGAGACTTGATTATATTTTATTGTTCTTTTTTCACAGGTACATTATCATGGATTCCTTCAGTACATTGGAAACAGGGTGTGTCTGAATTCAATGCAAGGAGTGACTTTGTAGAAATAAACTAAAAATGTGAAGAACAAATAAAGATGACTATTTTAACAGCAATTTTTTTGCATCATTAAAAAGAGGTGCAATGTGTAAAAAATCTCATAATGAACTACATCTGACTCAGAAATGGGCTGATAAGCCATGAAACAAATATTTTAGAACTGGTTATAGAAAGGCAGATACATGTTGGTTACTTGGGCAATGCAATTGCCACTGATTATCAAAACATGGCTGCTGCTCCAAACATCAAAATGTTTTTGCAAATGGTGACAGTTTTTAATAAAAACAAAACCTTATCTTTCAAGCAGATGTTCTGTGATGGCTAATTTTATTCAGCTACATGACACAACTCAAAACTATGGCTTATGACTATTATTTTGCCTCCAAATGCTCGCCAATGACAACTATGTACACAAAGCAATGCAATATATTATAGATCAAACTCTTGGTTCAGTTCCATGATTTCCACGATATATCAGATATTTCACAGAGATACAACAACAACGTTACATTTGTTTAGAGCATTTCACGTCGAGAGGACGTCCCAACGTGCTGAACAGTCAGTGTTTTGGACCCAAGCTAGCAGTCGGGATTGGAGAGGGTGGAGGGCAGAGAGTGAAGGGGGGTGATCGAAGGCACAGTCAAAGGTGAGGGTCTTGCAACGGGTGTTGAAGGAGGCAAGGGAAAGGGGCGAGGCAGAGGGATTGTGGGATGGAGTTCTCGATAGTGGGGGCAGAGCGACTGAAGGACTGCGCGCCAATGGTCAGGCAGGCAAGGTGGGCAACATGAAGCAGACCAGAGCCCGCTGAACGGAGGAGCAGGCAAGTTGGTAGGGGGTAGAAGGTTGAGTGGTAGGGGGAAGCAAAGCCAGGAGGGCTTTGAAGGTGAGGACGAGGATATTGAACTGTATCCTCTGTGTGATGGGAAACCAGTGGAGTCGGGTGAGGATGGGGGTGACAAGGTCACGGAGCCTGGTGCAGGAGAGGACACAGGCTGCAGAGTTCTGGATGATCTCAGCCTATGGAGGAAGGAGTTGGAGAGGCCGACAAGCAAGGAGTTTGTATAGTCAAGCCTGGATGTTATGAATGTATGAGGGTCTCAGTGGCCTGCGATGTGAGACAGTGGAGGAACTGGATGATGTTGCAGAGGTGGGGGAAGGCAGAGCAGATCATGGCACAGATGTGGGGTAGAATGGATAGTTGTGGGTCAAAGAAGACACCAAGGTTCCGGACTAGCTTAATAAGGTGGAGTGTGCATCTTTGAATAGTGATGCTGTCAGCGCCTGAGGTTTGGAGGCAGGAGCCAATCAGGAGGGCCTCGGTCTTGTTGATGTTCAATTGTAGAAAGTTAGCTCTCTTCCAGGACTTGATGTCTGACAGACATTCAGTCAGGACAGCAGTGGCCCTGGAGTCGAGGGTGGAAGCAGAGAGATATATGGGTGTCATCCGCATACATGTGATAGTTGATCCCGTGTCTGCGGATGATGTCACTAAGAGGGAGCATATAGACATTGAAAAGGAGGGGACCAAGGACAGAGCCTTGAGGAACTCCGCATGAGACAGTACGGGGGCTTGAGGAGAAACCATTGTGAAGATGAAGTGGAGACAGTATGAGAGGGAGGATCTGAAGCATTCAAGGCCAGAACCAAATTGGTTGAGATGAGAGAGAGGCAGGGGAGGAGGATAGTGTGGTCAACGATACTGAAGACAGCAGAGAGGTCAAGGAGGACAAGAAGGCAGAGGGTGCCCTGGTCCCTGGTTACGCCAAAATGCATGACTTGAAATGAGTGCACTGTACTTTCAATCTTGGTATGAACTCATGTATTCTAAATGAGGATTCAGTTGTGTGCTAGCTAGGTAATTGAATATGGGACAGCATATTGTAGGTTCCTATGGCTAAAAATAATGAAAACATACAAAACAGGCAGTTAAAGATCAACTCACACATTTAGATACCTAAACAAAACCCAAATACTGCAGATGCTAGAAATCTGAAACAAAAAGGGAGGGTTCCCTCCCAGCATGTCCCAGTTCTGACGAAGGGTCATGGACCCGAAACGTTGACTCACTTTCCTTTCTCCATAGATGCTGCCTGACCTGCTGAGTGTTTCCAGCGACTTCTGTTTTAGATTACCTAAATGTTTGACATCCAGATAGTTTGTTTCCAAACCAGAATTTATGTAACAATACGGGGCAAAGTGCAACTAATTTCTGTGCTACAACAAATAAATAGAGAGGAAAAACAGTCTCAGATTCACAATAATAAAGGCTATTCCATATATAAAGTGCAGGTTTGTTCCCTACATGTATTTTACCCATCTATTTTATAGCACTGATATTTTTGTTAGGACAAGTTTTCTCCTTTATAAATTTTACTGACTTTAACTGAACCTTAATAACACAGTATGCACTTCTGTTATCAATCCCAAGAGTAAGTGGTCAGCAAGTTACAGAAAGCTGCCCTTACAGTAATAACACAGGGGATTTCTTGTCTCATTGCACAATGTGTTTGACTGACATTGAATATTTGATATGTACTGTAATGGGATACAACATGAATCAGTAGATAAAAGAAACAATCTTTTGATATGGATCTCACAATATTCTACAAATGAAGCTTTCAATAATAATAATAATCCTTGCATTTGATATGGTGCATTGAAGTAATAAATGGATAATAATAATTTGGTCACTCAATCCACAACTGTTTGTGGGATACTGCTGTGTGAAATTGGCTACCGCCTTTCACCCACAAAATATATTCTGTGAAGCACTTTGAGATGTCTCAAAGGCTTGTTAAAATGCTATATCAAATGCAAGGATTATTATTATTATCACATCAATGAACCATCTCAAAGTGCTTCACAAGATATACTTTAAGGTGGCTTGACTGTATTTTGTGGGCAAAACATGTATAGCTCATGAGTGACAGAGGCAAAGGGAGTATGACCCTTTAAATATTTTCAGATGTGGGGATGGCTACATAAAAATTCAAATAGCATTCAAGCAGATTTGGACAAATTAATATAGAAGGGAAAAACTTTCATTCTATAGTACCTTATCGTGTATAAAGATATCAAAGCACTTAACAGGTAATTGCTGAGTGCAGTGATTGCCTGGTTGTAGGCAGATAAGGTCTCCCAATTTGTGCACAATAACTCACGATAAATCTATGAAGTGAATGACCAATTTTATCTGGAGGATTGTTGGCCAAGACGCTGGGAGAAACTGTTCTCTCGTACGAATAGTGGCCACGGGGACTTTAACGTCCACCTGAATGGCTCCGGGACCTTGATTTAATGTTGCATCCAAAGGCAACAGTGAACTTCCAGCACTGCACTGGAGTCTCAATTCAGACTGTGATCTAGAAGTCGATACCAAGCCAATCTAACATCTATTACAAATACGTGATGAAGGGACATTGATTAACAAAGAGGGACAATAACAAGAAGAATGCTAACCTTTTTTATTGAGTTGCTCCAATATAATTGCATAATTGGAGATTTTCTGCAGTTGAGCTTGGCTACGTTGCACTATATAACCCGTTAGTCGATTGGCGGATCCCTTTGCCGGTGGTAATAATACCTTCAAAAAAATAATATTAAATTGGTCACTTGATCCACGATTGTTTGTGGGACACTGCTGTGCAGTATTGGTTGCCGAATTCCACCCACAAAATCTACGGTCAATTAATTTTAGAGTATATTCTGTGAAGCGCTTTGAGGCATCTTAATGACTTGATAAGGCGCTGTATCAAATGCAAGGATTTTATTATAAGTTATTTCTATTACAATATTATAATTGTGTTATTATATTATTGTAATAAAATATAATAAAACAAAAGGATATTATATTATTATTACATTGTGGCAATGTAATACTGTACGGGACGCAGTGAAATCACATTCCAAGCTCACAGGTTTAGATTTTACTCATATTACAAAATCACAAATTGCCCTTTAATGTATTATGGGGGGAACCGTAACTGCAGACCAGCAATTATATAAAAATAGTAAACACCCAACATCATTCACAAACCGATTGGCTGGATCGTTCTGCAATGACAACTCATCTCGCCTCTGTGAATCTATTCCCATTGACCGAACAGCAGCCTCTGCTCTCAATGGTAAAGCTGGTTGTCAGTAACTATTGATTGACAGGTCCCATTCCTGCCCTGGAGACAACAGGGATGAAATTGACAGAGGGAGACATCAGCTGTTATCTGTCTGTCTGTCTGATAAGGAAGTTTATTCAAACGCAGTAAACGAGAGAGGGAGCAGGCAGTTGGGGAAACATAGGAATAACAACAATTATCCACACCTGGTGAAGACTGTGTTGCAGGAAACTACTGCACCGTTACTCGTTTATTGAATTTGCAACGTTGTTGATCCTGAGCTCAAAGATTTGTAAAGCATCGTTGATGGGGTGGGTGGGTTGGGGAGAAAGCTTTGGATTTTCATCATGCTTCGCCTGGTTCCTGACTGTAAGTGAATATCAATCAGTTCCATGTTTAAAGACTCAGAGGTTTTAAGGATCATAAGTTTCACGTGTTTGTGTTGCAACTAGACTACATTTTTGACTTGGTGAAGTGGCACATCCCCAGAGCACAGCACCATTGATCCATGTGCAGTTTACATATTACCTTGATGCATTTGTACAGTATATCTATTGACAGATTTAACGGATTGTTTTTTGGCGAACACTTACACAAGTAGAAGAAAAGGGTTTCCCACCCCCCCTTGTAAGTTATTTTTTTCTCTCTTATTTCTGTATTCCCATTCAAAGTCACATGAACTTCCTGAGTCTATGGGGATGAGTTGGTCTTCAGTAAAAGGTTGGCTCGAGTATTATATCTACAGGGAGTGGGCATTGGGCTGAACATAAACAAACAAGAATCCAGTCATTCCTTACTTATCCTGATGCCCAGGTTTTAGTCAGTGCTGCCTCTGATCCATACACACACACACTAACTGTAGTGTAAAACCTCCCTTTTTCTCAATTATTAGTTGAGATGTTCCCTGTCTTCTTGGGCGAAGACGTGTTTCTAAAGGTAAGTATTGTGCGAGAGTGACTATAGAACAAATTATAGTCACGCAACTGCCGTTTAAATAGCCTGCAATGTTTGCAAAAAAAAATCCTGGTTCATTCAATGTATTTTTTCCGCAAACGTGAAATACAGTTATTGGGACGAGAGAGAGAGGGAGAGAGAGAGAGGCAGTTCAGCTTTGTGGAATATTTCAGATAAACCTGCAAATGCTTTACTGGGGTGCAGGAAAAGTTGTTTCCCCCCCCCCCCCCCAGATTAAAATAATCCAGCTCCAGTTTATGTCTCAGCCTGTCTGTCCTGCAGTGCGAGTTAGAGATTGGTTAGTTTTGTCAGTTGCACAAGCTGACTATATATGCTTCTTTCATTTCTAGGTCATGTATGAATACAGTAAAGCACAGATTTAGAACATAATCTTGATTCACCCCCAATAACATCCCCACCCCACCCCCCCCCACCCCCCCCCCCCGTAGTCATTTGTTCTATCTGAGCAATATTGTCACGCCAGAATACAAAAAAAAGAGCTCCACTGAATTCAACCATACTCAATTTTAAAGGGATTTGTGGTTCACGGATTATCTCCACGTTAAGTGAACAGAACTTTTAGATTACTGTATGATGTTGGGTTTTCAGAATACCTCAATGTGTTTGCAGTTCATCATTTCCTAATTTGGGGAACCCAAAATTACAAATGAGTGTCGTTATACTTTCCTTTTCGCAATTAGTTTTCAATCGCCAGCAAAATACAGTCAATCCACTTTACAGTATATCCTGTGAAGACGTCTCGAAGACATGATCAGGCGTAATATTGACTGGTGTAAGCACAGCAAACAATGCACCCAGAAGTGCTGTATTTACCTTCATGGAGTCCTGTAGCTCAGTGATTAGAGCAGTTGCCTCACAATATAATAATAATAATCCTTGCAAAATGTTGGGCAAATTTCCTTACTCCACACGTCTCTGTTTCCCTAGGAGTAAGTAGGAACTGGTTGTTAGTCGATTGGTGGATCGCTTTTCCGGGGGTAATAATTCTTTTAAAAAAAAAGGTCACTCAATCCACGACTGTTTGTGGGACACGACTGGGCGCAATTGGCTGCTGCGTTTCGCTCACAAAATATATAGTTAATTCACTTTCCAGTATATTCTGTGAAGCACTTTTAGATGTCTTGAAGATATGATAAGGTGCTATATCAAATGCAAAGATAATTATATATTCACGGCAGCGTCTGCAGAGAATTGCGTTCCCACTAGCCACTGTGGGGTCGGGGAAGGCAGAATTCTCTCTTCTGTGAATCCTTGCACATGAGGTGCTTTTAACATGCCTTGTAGTGCCAGCGACACTTCTGAAGATCGGAAAGAGCTTTTCATCTGAGTTTAATCGTTAAAATGTAAACGGTTGATCAGCAGAGCGCAGGAGTTTATTTTCACTTTTTAACAAAATATTTCCGCAGTAGACTTCACAACTTCTGCTTTTGCCCTGCTGTCAATGCATATGTGACACCAATTTCCACTGATATATCATTATAATAATAATAATCCTTGCATTTTATACAGCATTTATTATGTCTTTGAGATGTCTCAAAGTGCTTTACAGAGTATACTGTAAAGTGAATTAACTGCATATTTTGTGGGCAGCCAATTGCGCACAGCAGTGTCTCCCAAACAGTCGTGGATTGTGTGATCAAATTAAAACTTTTTGTTGATGCAACCTTTACCCACAATGGACAATGTAAAACAGCTGAGTTGCTCTCTCTTAGTTCTGGAGTTCACTGTCCCTTTTTTCAACTGAGAAGTGGGCGGGTGAGGTGAGGACAGTCACCTTGAATGGTAGCACACAACTGAGACCATTGGATTAATCCCGAAATTAATCCAGATAAATTCTCAGTGCTGTTAAGTAGACTTTAATTCTCCGGTTGTATCATGGTAAACACCCTCTGATGCCTGTCACCTTTGATAACCCTTAGTAACTGACAGTTCTTTCGCTCCATGATGAACACACAGCATCAGGGAAAATAAGCTAAAAAAAGGCAGGACACCCAGACTTCTGTAACTAACTAAATTAGCACATTGGGAATGAATACATACACACACACACAACCTTTGTGTTTCTCTGAATCTTTTGATGTATGGTTTAGACCGCTGAGAGTGATGGTCATAGTTTCTCGGAGTAAAGCAATTTGGAGAATGGAAACATTGTTTATATTGTGCAAATCGCTGTTTAATAACATTAGAAATGGTCCCTTAAGAGTTATTATCAAATCCATTGGACTATTGAAAAATATTTAAGGGAACATTTTTCAACAGAGACTGGGTAGATTCACAACACGTGTTCTTACATACTCCTCTGCTGTACACTGAGCTTTCTACAAAACAAATGGTTGGCAGCCAGCTCAAAGGGGAAATGCTGAAATGTGTTTCATGTTGGAAGGATGTTTCAAACCGCTCATTTGACAAGATCAAGTTTTTAAAATTTTCACCAAGAGTTCACCCTTCTCTTGGTCACCAACAGTGAATAAGATATGTCTTGTGACAATCTGTCTCAGTGTGTCCCTAGCAGTTCTCTTTCTCTTTCCTGGGTTTATTTGGTTTTGGTGTTGAAGATGTGTCAAGGTCTCAGTAATCAAAACTCCTCCATCTCATGATAACCTTCTGGTAAAAATTTGGATGAAGACTCTTTCACTTGATTTCACCTTCCCCTTAGTTTCTCTGGCTTCTCCCACCTTTGTATATTGCTTTCACTTTTGAAGGCATTGTCAGTCAGCAACTATAATTGCTTGCTACTTATTTCCATGTGTTGTTGGGAATTATTGACCCAAAGCACATGGAACAGCATAGTATTGCACAAAAATTTGCATCCGCATACAGTGAGGTAAGATAAGGTAAGATAAGGTAAGCATAAGATGCATCCGCATCTTATCTTGTTATTAGCTTCAGTAATGTTAGAATTACTTTCATGACTTGGATTTCTTTGTGCTTTCATTAAGGCCTGATTATGTCTGATTTATCATGCAATTGACCTGATTCTTAACTTGTTAGTATTAACTGTCTTGAGGGTTAGTAATCTGCATTTACCTTAGCATGATGACTGGCATGTTGCCTAAGAGCTTTTCAAACTTTTCTGGTTTTAATTGGTATCAAAATAATTAGTCCTTGTGTGTTAGTAATCCTTTGGATGGCCATCTGGTCACAGTAAAATATCACAAGCCACTGGAGTAACTGAGTGAAGAGTGAAGAGAGAGTCTGGGAGATTTCACAATTATGGATTTTTTTTATTATTATAGGTTTAAATAATAATAATCCTTACATTTGATATAGCCCCTTATCATTTTGTTGAGACGTCTCAAAAGCGCTTCACGGAATATACTGTAAAGTGAATTGACTGTATATTTTGTGGGCTAACAATGACTTAAAGATGGGCTTCATCTGCAAAGATGTTACATTCAGATTATAAACCCCAAATGTCAGTTCGTATTTATAAGGTGACCTGATTTGTCCTCAGTGCCCTTTATACTGACCCATTGTTATATTGAGCTCTCTAATCAAGATCAGATTTGAAGGTTATAAGGATTAAGTCCCATCCTTCCTTGATTGCCTCTGGGTCAGAAGATTATGGTTTCAATCCCCTCAACAGGAGTTTGAGCTCATAGAGTAGGCTGACATTCGAGTGCAGTATGCAGTAACGGAGGGGCATGGATTGTCAGAGATGCCATCCTTTGGCATCTCTGCATGTTTAGATGGACATTACATACTCCATGACAATGTTCAAAAGGAGAAGGGAATTTCCCTTGATGTCCTGACCAACAACCCTCCAATAAATTGATTACTCACATCATGGCTGTAGATCCTTGCTGCGTTCATGGCTTTGCCCTAAAATGGTTAATATACTTGACAGTAGTTGCCATTTTGGAGATGTTTTAGTGCTATATCAAATGCAAGGATTATAATTACTTATTTATAAGAGGAGATGAAGATTCACTACCCTGAGAAACACAATCATTAATGTGCCACTGGGGCAATGGAAGTACTTTCTGTAATGTATAGCCATATAAAAAAAACAACAATGTAAATTGTGATGTTAGAATATATCCTGGGATTTTTCCTTAATTACATTTTGGGGTCAGAAATAAATTTCTAGTAGTTTAGTTTCTTGAAATTTGTCTCCTTCATTCAGTAAATTATATAGTATACAGTCTGTTGGGAAGGATATCGGATGGGTTGAGTAGCCTTTGCTTGTTCTATACATCATCCTCTACAAGTAAAGTTGCTCCAGTGATAATTTACGATGATATTTGCAAAAGCAAGAGAAGGATCTGTAGGGATTGTTCGATACAGTATTACATTTATCTGACCTTATTGAAATTGCAAAGGCTGAATAAAAGCAAGGGAGTATTTGATCTCGGACCTGTTGCAAGTGAAAGCCATTAAATTTCCTTCTTTACTATCATTCTACTGAGCTAACTTTTTTTCTGTTTTCTTCTTTCATTCCACTCGTTTTTGCATTGCAAACAACAACAGTGAAATCACTTTGCTTTCTCTTCAGTTTCTACCTTGTATGTTACTTGTTTATTTCCACTATATTTACAAATGATTCTCTTCTCTTTTCGAATGGTGCCCTGAGAGACATGGGATCTTTAATGTCCACCCAAAAAAGATAGATGGGTCTTAGTTTAACGTCTCATCCGAAGGATGCACCTCCAACCTTGCAACACACCCCTGGAGTGTCAGCTTAGACTACATGAGTTCAAATCCTGACGTGAACCCACAATCTCCTGACTCAGAGGCGAGTGCTAACAACTGAGCCAGGCTGACACATTAGTTGCAAACAAACTGCAATTGTTGCAGGAGAAATAGTTAAAACTGGCACTCAGTTATTTTAGGATTAAAGACTGGATCACAATACAGTCTGAACCCACACGAACAGTATTATATAGTAAACCTCACATAAGTTGTATCAGTTGGGACCATACATTTAATATGACTTGTGCAAAGTATGGGTTATGTGAAACCTACACAAGCTATAGGAAATTCAACGGGACTTGGGCAGATGTACGAATTAGGTGATTATACCATTTATACAGATCAGACTTATGCAAGTTTTACTGTATACACAATACTTTACAGAAACCACTGTACTGTACTGTATACAGAGTACTCCCCAAAGGCATTGCAGCTTCAAAGGCTTGTTTCCTAAGTGAAACATGGGATTCGCTGAAACTGAAGTTGAACGTGCAAGGTGATATTTAGCTCGGGTACAATAGCTGATTGAATTGAATATTATCTTATTCTCATGAAACCTCTGATTAAGCATTAGTTTCATTAGGCAAATGGGCACCACCATAGAAACATAGAAACAGGAGTCTTCCATTCAACCCCTCGAGCCTGTATTGCCATTCTATAAGATCATGGCTGATCTGTACCTCCAATTCCAATTACCCACCCTTGCCCTGTATTCCTTCATACCCTGACCTAACAAACACCAGTTCCCATTATCAAGCCGGTGAAACAATGTACTTAAAATAATAATATATTTATTTAACAAGAAATAATGTATTTCTCTCAGTCTGAGAAATATGAGGTTTTTTTTCAAACATTGATAAAAGGGAGTTGCAAATTTGTTCTTTTTGTGTGAGGACGGATCGAGAACAGAAAGAAGTAACTACAGTTGTTTTAGAACCAAAGAAGTAACTACAGTTGTTTTAGAAATGAAATGAATTACTCACAACTCTACGTAGGCAAGTTGCCTCACCAACTGATCCGAGGAAATGGAGATCAATCAACTAGATTCTTAACAACAACAACAACAACAAGATTCCAGGGGCTGAGAGACTGAAGGCCCGGCCACCGATGGTAGGGCGGTTGGGGCGGGGGATGTGGAGCAGACCGGAGCTGGAGGAACGGAGGGTACGGGCAGGTAGGTAGGGGGATAGTAGGTCGGAGAGGTAGGAGGGAGCAAGGCCGTGGATGGCCTTATAGGTGAGGATGAGGATCTTGAAATCAATCCTCTGGGGGATGGGGAGCCAGTGGAGGCGAGCGAGGGTGGGAGTGATGTGGTCCCGAAGCCTGGTGCGGGACAGTACACGAGCTGCAGAGTTCTGCATGACCTTAAGACTACACCAAGTGTTCAGTCTGTGCATAATTATGCCAGGAATTCAATACACAGCACTCTCTATTAAAGAACTTGTTGATCTCAGCAGTCAGCATGTACAATTGGTATTACATATTCTGGGTTAAGAAGAGAAACAGCCAGATTTCCTGCTTATGATCACTGTCCATGGCCCCTCCTCGAAGACAGATATTGAGTGAGGATACGACTAGGCTCAGCTCTGAGGCTCCCACCATTCAAACAGAATACTAACATTCATTGCCAAAGCTCACACATTAATAATTTGGGAGAGGCGCAAGTGGGTGCCTGCCTGGTGATGATCCAGTGTGAGGAAGAATGAATCAAATACCTTTAGAAATATAGAGAGAAAGAAAGAGAGCCTTTCCATGTCAATCACACTTCCTTTGTCACATATCTTAGTCTCAACCTTAGAAGAGCACAACCTCACTGTGTTTCCTCAATAGCCACGAAATAAGAAAAATATATTTGTTTTGGGCTGAATCCTAATCTTCCAGGACTCAGACTTAAAAGAATGTGTTCAAACCTGTAGAACCACCTTACATTCCTTCCTTGCTTTTGATCACTGTAACAAGCAAACATCTGAGACTTTAGGTGAAGTGGATCTCAGTGGTGTGCATTTTTTTTGGTTATTTCACAGGGATAAGGTTGATTACAAGACTTGTAATCGGCTCACCCTAAGGACAATGGGAATTGATCTAAGAAATTGATGATCTACCACTGAAGAACATCCAACAAGGTGTAAGTAATTTGTGATATGAGTATATGTTGGATAAAAGAATATTTTCTATCACAGTAATTGCTTTTAATACGCTGTAAAATGAAGGGGGGTGCGGGGATGTGGTAGTTGAACATGGGTAGGATTAAGTTGTTCGATTTCTGAAACCAATATGTCTGAGTTTTTAAAATATATTTTATTTTACTTTTAAAGTGGATATTTAAAACAAATATATATTTCAGGAGCCTCTCACTATGTTACAACCTAATAATATTAATAAAAATCCTTGCTTTTGATATTGCACTTTTGATGTTGGGAAGACATCTCAAAGCACTCCACTGTAAAATGTGGTCACTGTGTGTTTTGTAGGCGAAGATCTTTCAAACTAAATCACTCAATCCACAACGGTTTGTGGGACACTGCTGTGTGTAATTGGCTACTGCATTCTGCCACAAAATATACAGTCCATTCATTTTACAGTATATTCTGTGAAGTGCTTTGAGAGTTCTCAATGCCCTGAATCAAATGTAAGGATTATTATTAAGGATAAGGATTAATTGTCTATTTTTCAAATAATCTGCTACACTGCCCTATATGGTGAATAAAATATTGCCTTGTGCATTTAGACTAGAATGTATGCTTTTCCTTTGGCCAATAATCATAATACTTCTTGCAATTGGTATAGCGCCTTATCATGTCGCCGAGATGTCTTAAAGAGCTTCAAAATAGACAAAGAATTTACCCATACATTTCAGTTAAATGCTTAATTAGTGACGTCCGGTTTGTGCCTGAGGAAATGGGATTGGCTTCAAAAGTTGGCAAAAATATTTGGGAAAAACTGGATTCCCAAAGGTTGTCGTGAATTTCTTTACGGACCTGTGGTCAGACTTTTGAGGCTTTTTCTCAGGTGATAAACAGCTTGAAAATAAGATGACAATTCCGTGATTCTCACCGGCAAAACACCAGAGAGCCATATTGAACCACAGCCCCATCATTGCCCCCTTTCAACTCACCCTGAATTTTGAAGACGAATCTGCATGAAGTGCACTGCTGCAGCCTGATGAATCAATTATTCCCATGAGTTAGAAAACTCGCCTCGCAAGCACGAAGCCCCTGGTTTGACGCCCGGCAGGACGAAAGGTTAGGCAAGTTTCCTTACTCCACACACCTGCTTACCTAGCAATAAGTAGGAACATGGTTGTTAGTTGTTTGGCTGATCACGTTTCCGGGGTTAATAATTCCTTTAAAAAATAATAATAATTTGGTCACTCAGGCCATGACTGTTTGTGGGACACTGCTGTGCGCAATTGGCTGCTACATGTCGCCCACAAAATATATAGTCCATTCACTTTACAGTGTATATTCTGTGAAGCGCTTTGGGATGTCTTGAAGACTTCATGAGGCGCTATATCAAATGCAAGGATTATTATGTCACTGCCACGTTTTAAATATTGTTCTGTTTTCTGCAGCTCCTTTTACCTGGCTGTGCCTGACTCCGTTATGCTAGTGCAGGACCCTTGTGACACAGAACAAACACAGCACCCTCCGATGACACCACCACCACTCCAGCGAAAAGGTCAAGACACCCACAAAATATTGAGCTAGGCCCTCAGGTGCGATTGTAGGAAAATAAAACTTTATATCTGGGTGAATGCTTAGACTTTAGTCCCATTGGGAGAATTCCCTTTACAGTATTAGTGCCAATGGGTTTGATGGTAATAAAGTATATGACATTGGGAATGTCAGGTTCAACCACTGGTACTTGTTTAGTAACAAACAGCGCATTGAGTTTGAGAGCAGCGCTATTCTGTTGGGACGACAGAAACACAGTATTGGGAGAAAGTGAATTAGGCCCAGTTATAAAGGATGTTAAGTTTATCCTGGACCTAATGTCTGACAGGCAGTCCAGCAAAGGCAACAGCCTTGGGGTTGAGGGTATAGTCAGGGAGGTACATCTGGGTGTCATCAGCATAGATGGGGAAGTTGACCCCATGTCTGTGGGTGGTGTCACCTTAGGGAAACATGTAGATAAAGAACAGGGGAGAACCAGTACTACGGTACTGTTGCTGTTGTATTATTTGTGAGATTTTGTGTGTGTGTGTGTGTGTGTGTGTGCATAAGAAAGAATTTGCACTTTTACAGCACCTTAGGAGAAGGCAAATCTATACGTGCAGACGCCATTTGTGTTTTTGTGTAGGCACAGAGAGAGTGTAATGGTTAAAATTGTAATGAGCCAACTGTATCATCGGAAAGTTGCTTTCTCTGAACAACCAGCTACAAAATACAGTCAGTACACTTTACAGTCAACCTTATGAAGCACATTTAGATGTCCTCCTGACTTGAAAAGCACTGCATCAAATATCAGTAAAATACTAAGCAATTTCTTTCTTTTCAAAAGCATGTTCCTCTTGTCTGTAGAAAAGCAACTTTATAGAACTATTAATTATTTTTCCTTTCATTTCCCATTTTCTTTCTCAGTGTGTAGGTGTGGTTGGCTTCCTGATTCAGAGACAAACAAACAGGTTTTAACCAGATTTGTCCAGGCATGTCTTATTCACAGGAGAAGCAAATTGAACACTTGCTCCAGGATTGCCTGGAGGAGGAGGAAGAGGATGATGTTGATTTGAAGATCTGTCGTGTGTGTATGGACAAGGCCACTGGCTACCACTTTAATGTCATGACTTGCGAAGGTTGTAAAGGGTTTTTCAGGTACAGAGTGACATTATGTGTTTGTTTCCATCCCCTTCACGCATTCTTCACATAACACTCCTACCTCCACAGTACTGCACACACTGAACAGCCTCACTCCTCCGTATTACAGCCAGGACCACCACCCAATAACCTACACACACTGAACCACCACCTCAATAACACTACATACACTGAACAGCAAATGCTACCTGACATGCACGCACAAGCTTACCTGTCTAAAAATAATCCTCTTCAGTTCTTATCCATAATTGCTCTCCATCCCCTTACTCACTATAACTAGCATGTCTTTCTGTTCCCTGGGCCCTCACCTCACAACCGCTAGCTTTTTTGATTGTTCTTGAACTGACAGAGCTTATTGTACAGAGTGCTGTATACAATTCTTGTCACTATGACATAAGGGGCCCAGGTGCGGAGAGGATCTTACCTCACACTTAGTCGTTCACTTTTATTTTCTCCAGACGTGCTGTGAAAAGTAACATCCGGTATAGCTGCCCCTTCCAAAACTCCTGCGTGATCACCAAAAACAGCCGTCGGCAATGCCAGGCTTGCCGGCTCAAGAGGTGTCTGGAAATTGGGATGAACAAGGAAAGTAAGTGTTAAAACCCATCACATGGGGAGAGCAGCATAAGTTACAAGCTCGGCACACTGCCCTCCAATGCAAACCATAATAATAAAATATAATAAGCTGCATTTTGTGGGCGAAACGCAGCAGCCAATTGCACACAACAGTGTCCCACAAACAGCCGTGGATTGAGTGACCAAATTATTATGATTTAAAACAATTTTTTGAAGGGATTATTACCCCCATAAAAGCGATCTGGCAATCGACTAACAGTCCAGTTACTACTTACTGCAAGGTAAACAGGAGCGTGTGGAGTAAGGAAACTTGACTAAGTTTGAAACTTAACTAACCGTAGAGAGTGTCTACAGTGGTCAGGTTGCTCCCATTCTGTAGCCTGTGCTTTTTCAGTCAGGTGGATGTCGTCTCAAGGCGTAATGTCACATCAGTTAGATTGAGTTGCACCAGATCATTATGAAAAGATTGTTATGGAAGTTGTGTCTCAAGAATTCGTGGATGCCCTTCTCCCCCCACCACCAAAGAAGAATTTTCCAGCATTAGTCTGGTGGCCAGTTTTGAAGGACTATATTTTTTCTGACTTGCTGATGCTTTATAACTGCAATAATTTTGGAGTGTGGGTGGAGGTGGTGGAGGTGTTTAGTATCATCATGGAAAGATGCAAAATCCTTTTAAAGCAAAGTAAATATACCTCTTTGGTGGTTGCTGTTGCTGTGAATCCAGATCTGATTTAATTGGTTTGTAGTTCATCAGTGATGTGATGTGTGGTTGCCTGGGAGAGACTTGCTGTGTAGTCTGTGAATTTCTGCAGTGTGGGAGTGAAGGGACCACTCATTTCTTCCAATTTCCTTTCTCTCTCAGCCAATTTCTCTCCTTCACTTATTCTCTGTCCCATTTTCTTCTGACTGGCTCCCTTTTATGCTTCTGCTGGGGGCATTGATTCAGGGCACCTTCTTCCTGCATCTCTCCCAAGCACCTGTAACAGTGAGTTTTGCCAGGGTGTTTGACGACAGAGGGCATCGATTGTAACCCAATTGGGTTCCGGGTTGTGGACCCCGATTTTCTTACCTGAAAATCAAAATCGCAATATCCAACTCCAATCTTCATTAAAAAATGGCTGACTTCTGGGCTAATGCTGATGTTACTTCCTATGCATTGCACATCAGTGTTATAGCAGGCGATGCTGCTAACAAAAATGCCTGCTTGCTGTGCTACACAAAGGAAGTGTTGTCAGTGGCGACCTGATGACCCAGAAGTTGATCATTTTATTATACCTCTTTATAATGCTGGGATTATATAGGGATTGCCCTGTAGTTTGTGTAAGAAACGTATAACAATGGTTTGTGTGAGCTTCTTTCGTGCCACCCTCTGCAGCCTACAATTCCAATCATTTATATAACACTTTTTACTCGGGGAGGATGTCCCAAAGAGCTTAAAAATACTGGCTGGTCACCAGCCACTATACATCACAGTATAGCCTGTGAAGCTCTTTGAGATGTCTTGATGATGTGATAATGCACTGTATCAAATGCAAGGATTATTATTATAAATAATATTAATAATCAGATCAATGTCATCCAAATCTTTCCTCATGAATCACAATTTAATCTCCATTTCTTTTCCCGCTGTGCCGTTCTTACCCTGTGTTGCTCTCAGTGATCATGTCCGATAAAGCGGTGGAGGAGAGACGAACGTTAATAAAAAAGAACAAGACTCTGAAAATGACACCTAGCATTCCAGAGGAGCCGGATCTGACAAAGGAGCAGGAGAAGCTACTGGAAGATCTCCTGGAAGCACATCGCAAAACTTTTGATGCTTCGTTCACTCATTTCACACAGTTCAGGGTAGGAATGCCACAGGTCGACCTGAAGAGTAAATCATTCACATTATACACAATGTCACTGTGTTGCCGGACATACAGAGGGATAGCAACAAATTACTTTCGAGTACCTGATCCGCTTTTTGCAGCCCACAAAGAAAATAGATCATGGGCTCCAAAATAATAATAATAGCCAATTGCGCACAGCAGTGTCCCACAAACACTCGTAAAATGCCTCTCGTCATTCAGATGCATCTCATTACAGGCCTACTATTTATTTGGCTTTGCCAGGCCTTGCCATTGTGCCAGGCAGAACGTGCCCTGTCATCTGCTCCTTCCAGCAATTCCACTGAGAATTAGCAAAACAAGGCAGGTTTAGATGCCAATATCGGTCGATATTCGAACCCTCGAGACCCGTTCTGTTTGGAAATCTGAGTGCAGAATTGCCAGGCCAGAAGAGAGCAAGTTTGGCATTTTTTTTTCATGCTTTAAGGGGTGTAACATTAATTTCTATGTGTAGGTGGGATGCATGGAATTCTCTCTTTGGTTTGGATACTCTCAAGCATGGTGATGGGGTTCCACATGGTTTCCCAAACACACTAATCCAAAAGTGTATACCAAACACTAAGGCAAGGCTCGTTGCATTTTTTGTCACAATATGTGGTTGCGTCACTATACACAGTATGCATTAGTATACAAAGTACACATCAGTATACACAGAGCAGCACCCTCAGCTCTGCTGTGTATGCTGCTAGGATCTCTTGGCAGGAAGTCTATGATGTGTGTTTGTTTCACAGCCAGTAGTACGGACTACAGAGAGACAAAGCATCCTGAGTGATACGTCTCATGGTGTGATCCGGGGGGAAGCAGCATTGACTGAGAGAGTGAAACCTTATCCAGTTAAAATCAGCTTGGAGAAGGACTACAAGCTCCAGCGTAACTTCTCCATGCTCCCTCATATTGCAGATTTAGCAACATACATGATACAAGGGACGATCAATTTCGCTAAAGCAATCCCTTTTTTTCGGTGAGTATTCCAGCCTTCACTGTTATCCCACTCAGCTCCTGTATACCATGCAAGCCAAAGTCCTAACTGGTAGGGTGGTCCTAGCTGGAAAAGCAGCAGGATGCTTCCTTCACTCCATTTAGGAATAACTCACTTTTATCTTGTAAATAGGAATTATTGTAGTGAATGCACAGCTCAGTTGGAATTCAAGGGATTGTGTACTCAGTGGTTAGAGCACTCACTTCGCAAGTGAGAGACCTGGGTTCTATTCCCAGCAGGGCAAAATGTTGGGCAAGTTTCCTTACTCCACATGGCTCTGTTTACCTTGTTAGTCGATTGGTGGATCGCTTTTGCTTCAAAAATAATATAATAATAATTTTTTTCACTCAATCCACGACTAATTGTGAGATACTGCTGTGTGCTGCTGTGTTTCACCCACAAAATATACAATCAATTCACTTTACAGTATATTCTGTGAAGTGCTTTGAGATGTTTCAAAGACCTGATAAGGCGCTATATCAAATGCAAGAATTATTATTATTATTATGTTGGTTGAACATATGATCCTCGAGGTAGAGGGTCAGTGTCTTGGAGGAAGGGGTGGGGTTAAATTCAATTTCTCCAAAATATGGTGTTATGGTGTAGTCGTTAAGGCATATAATTAATTGGATTTTCTGTCCATATCATGCTCAGCACCTGTGACTAACCATCATATACCATATACCACATCTTCTCCACACCTTGCCTGTGGGCCAGCCCAGTCCCATGAGAAAAGTTCTCCTCCACACAGTTTTGCTAACGGGCAACGGAAACATTAATCTTTAGGGTAAATAATAATAATTCAGTTGATGATTAGCTTGCACCACTCAAACAAGGCAAAGCTTTTCCACTAACGTACGCACAGCTCTGTTCTCAGCTCCTTCTCGGTGGTGGATTGTGAGCATCACGTCATTGCAGCATGTCCAGCCTTGCTGCATGCTGCTGTGCAGTTCTGCCAGAGGGTTAATACTCCTTATCAAAGGAGGTGTAAAATACTTAGTAAAGTAATAATAATTATCTTTGCATCTGATATAGTGCCTTTCGTGGTGGGAGGATGTCTCAAAGCGCTAAGCTTTGAGCGCGACTGTGTAATCTGTAAGCAAACATAAATTGCTTGTCTGGCTGGTGTTCTGATAAAGGCGTGGCCTGATCTTTGTTTGCATGAATCTAATTTCATCTACCCCTGTTTGATGCAGTTTTGGTTACAAACACCTACTTTGCTTGCAAATGGTGTTAGATTTATTTCAGGGTGTGCAGTAAGTGCACACTTACAGAGAGACAAAGCATCCTGAGTGATACGTCTCATGGTGTGATCCGGGGGGAAGCAGCATTGACTTGTTTGCAAGTTTGCAAATATTTTACCATTCTCACAGCTTCGCCCTCTTCGCCTCTCGAATGAATTCTTAATGCAAATGTACGTGTACGTGTGTATATATATATGCACTTACCCAACACATGAATGTACACACACACAGCAACCACACACATTGTTTCACATTAGACACATACTGAAAGCATTTGCCTGCACCCACCCACCTCTTTCCTTGTATGTTTGCATGCATACTGATTGATAACAACAACAACAAAATTACATTTGTATGGCGCCTTTCACGTCAGGAGGACATCCCCAGCCGCTGGACAGTGAATGTTTCGGACACGATCGGGGAGGGTGCAGGGCAGTGGGGAAAGGAGGGTGTTCAAAGGTACGGTCGAAGAGGAGGGTCTGGAAGCAATTATAGCTCATCATTGGGAGACTCACAATACACATACAATCTGCATGTCTGGCTAACTGAAAATGCAATTGCAAGGAAACCAAAAGTCATTACTTGCTTCTAACCTGGTGAATCCCTCTCTATATCAATAAGCATAAACTGCAAATTCCTTTTTCCGAGAGGGATGAACACATTACTGAACCTAATCCAGAATGGGCCTGTTCCTGAAGCCTGTAATCACAGACACTCAAATCAAGTCGTGGCTAGCCAACGTTGGCTCTGTTGCAGTAATATTTGTTGCTCTTATTCATTCAGTTTTAATTTGACTTTATGTGGAGGTGGAGAGGGGGGGCGGGAAGAGATAAAGCTGCAAATAATGACAAGTTTTTGTTTTGTTTTTGTAGGGATCTATCAGTGGAAGACCAGATCTCGCTGTTGAAGGGAGCAACGTTTGAAATTTGTCAGATTCGATTCAATACAGTGTTTAACGTAGACACCAGCATCTGGGAATGTGGGCAGCTGAAGTACAGCATAGAGGACGCCACACAGTGTAAGTAATGCTAACAGCTGGGAGGATCTTTTATTTATTTAATGAAAGGGCTATCAAACTGTCATAAAGACAACGGTGCAAAAAACTCCACATTTCTCCTCCATGGTGCTGCCCAATGGGAACTGCCAATCTCCCCCTGACTCAGGCACCAAATGGAAATGCAGTGCTTTCACCTGGGGAAGGGCAAGTCAAACAAGTGCAACCCTCCACCTCTCGCTGTGGCCACTTCAACTGCATTGCCAGAGGTCTTGAAATAGGCGAGCGACTACCCTTCTCAGTCACAGTGGTGTGCGACAGGAGATTCTGCAGAATAACCTTACACAACATCTATAATCACTGGGACTGAATTTATGTTGCTCCCATTAAATCTATGCTGTTAATCACTGGATCCAGGTCATACGTGTGTGTGTGAGAGAGAGATTGGGAAAAGGGACCATATTAAACACAATGGGCAAGACATTATTAGTTTATACTTCTATTTTATACCATAAAGTAAATTGTACCACTTATAGGATGCAGGAGTTAATCAACGGATGGAATAGATTACTAAAAATGGTGTTTTTTGCTGTTAAGAAAACAGTTTAATCCTTTAAAGGGAAACTACAGGATTAATATTCTGGAAGGATGAGATCGAATAATAACAATAAGCCTTGCGTTTGATACAGCGTCTTATCACGCCTTCGAGACAACTCAAAGCACTTCACAGAATATACTGTAAAATTAATTGACTGTATATTCTGTGGGCAAGATGCAGCAGCCAATTGCACACAGCAGTGTCCCACAAACAGTTGTGGATTGAGTGACCAATAATAATAATTATTATTTTTTTAAAAAAATTGGAAAGCAATCTGCCAATTGACTAACAACCAGGTTCCTACTTACTGCTAGGTAAACAGAGGCGTGTGGAGTAAGGAAACTTGCCTAACGTTTTGCTCCACCCAGGAATCAAAACCGGATCTTCTCGCTTGAAAGGCGTAACCACTCTATGCTAACAATGCTAGAATCAAACCCAGGTCCTCTTGTTTGCGAGGCGAGTGCTCTAACCACTAAGCTACAGGACTCTGTATAAATATGCTGAAGGACCTTCTGCATCAGAGACTCTCTTGCCATCTTGGAAGGTGAACCACTGCTGGAAGCAGCATTTAAGGATTAATCGAACCTGTGTATAAAACACGGAACATTTGGAGGAACCATTTGAGATCCATTGAAAGGCACCTCGGGAACTTGTGCTATTGGCAAACAAGGGGTTTAAAGCTTCACAACGCTCATTGCTCAGAGGACATGAGAGGAGGCTTTTAATAAAGTCTTCCATTCTCACTTCACAATGTAGTTTAATCCAGCACACTTCAGATTAGACATGGTCAACATTCATCCACTTGTGCTTTTAACATGCAAATAGCTATCAGTTTACAAATCCCTTAACAAGGATTCTGTCACTGCATTGGGAGAACTTTCATTCAGGAAACAAATCAGCAGTGGCCTTTCATTGAGACCCAGTTCTAAATGTTGCCACGGCGGCCTTCCAAGGTTGCATTTGTGCAGCGCAATCCTTTACAATACAGTACAATACAATTTACGCTTGTTTGTAGCTCGTGGTGTTCTGATGAGGCGTAGCACACGCTGATCAGTAACATTAGTAAGCAATCTTTTCACTGTGTAAACCTCAATACAAACAATTAATGAAAAGATTGCTGTTCGGGGTGATCCCTGGCCAACAATCCCCCCAGTAAAATTGGTTAATCACTCCAGGACTCTTTGTGGGACATTGCTGTCTGTAAATTGGCTGCAGCGTTTGCACACAAAATATTCAAAACCACTTTACAGTATAGTCCACTAGCTCCCTGTCTCCCAGCAGAATGACTTGAAGATCCTTGCTCTATATGGTTTGGGTTCCCAACAGACGATCACTAAAGTGCTGTCAAAGCCCTGAATTACGTTGCCATCTAACTGCCAGCAGAAGTACTGCTAACAACTGAAAAGCAGTCAGTCAGTCAGTCACTTAAACACTGGTTACAAACAACTATCAAACAAAAAATACATTTGAATCGCACCTTTCACGTCGGGAGGACAAGAGTGAACCAGGAAGGAGAGAACAATTTCAGCCCGGGAAAACATTTTCTTTTCCTTCCTCTCTCAGTCCAGTGATTTTCTCGGAATGAATTTTGTAGTATTTTTTAGCTCCCCCCAGTCAGCCAGGTGTCTGACGTGTGTGGAAACCCATCATCGTGCTAAGAGTGTCCAAGGTGATGGGTTTCCGTTTATGTCAGACATCCGCCTGTCCAAAACTAACATTTTTTTTCCAGAAATTTCAGAAAAGATTCACTTTATTTCCTCAAGGACAATGAGCGGTATACACACACATTTCCCCTCCCTAGAATGAAGGGCCCCAGATACCCTTCCCTTCCCATGTTCAATCACAAAATACACACACTACACTGTACAGTATATTCTGTGAAACTCTTTGAGTTGTCTCGATGACAAGGATTATTATAAGGAACGCAGACTGGTATATATCACAAAGGGCATTTTTCAGAGCAATCTCTTGTCAATAGGAACCAATTTTGTTTCGCCCACAAAATATACAGTCACCATACTTTACAGTATATTGAGTGAAGCGTTTTGAGACGTCTCAAAGACATGATAAGGCCCTATATCAAATGTAAGGATTATTATATTACCATTAGAATTGAGAGAAGCAACCAATTTATGCCTGAAATTTGCTCTTACCCAACGATCAACTATTATTGGACCTGGTCTGATGGGGGTGGGTGGGGGGGGGGGGGGTGGGTGACAGCCCGTCTGCAGTTAATAGGATTTTTCTCCTCCTCACCCACAGCTGGATTTCAGCAGTTGCTGTTGGAGCCATTGCTGAACTTTCACTGCACCCTGAGAAGCCTGAAATTGACGGACAAAGAGTATGTTCTAATGCAGGCTATCTCACTCTTTTCACCAGGTCAGTTATCGGGATATTAACTTTGATCCATCTACAACAAACTAATTTTAAAAAAAACTTTGTTACCTTTCCTTATCACAGATTCTAAAGAGTTGAGTGCCATTTGAGCCCAAACTTTTTTAAACATGCGTAAAGGTTCGTTTTGTGCAAAGGTGGACAAATGAACTTTAGTTGGATAATTAAAAGTTGGGCAGATTCAACATGAAGGTTCATTCACATTCAAAACAAAGCAAATTAATTGTATTTTCTGCATAACGTATAGGTAAGAAAGTAGGTCAAATTGTAGGGTGATATTTGCAGTGTTTATGTATGATATTTATCGCAAGGAACTTTGTGGACTCCCATAATGTAGTGCTTGGCACCCTCGACTTGCAAAACAAGAGGACCCGGGTTTGATTTCCCCGTGGGGCAAAACCTTAAGCAAATTTCCTTATTCCATATGCCTCTGTTTACCTAGCAGTAAGTAGGAATCCAGTTGTTAGTCGATTGGCAGATCGCTTTCCGGGATCATAATCCCTCCAAAAAATAAAAAATAATAATTTGATCACTCAATTCCCGACTGTTTGTGGACACTGCTGTGCACAATTGGTTGCCACGTTTCGCCACAAAATACACTATCGTTCATTTTACAATATATTCTGTGAAACCCGTTGAGACGCCTCAATAACTTGATGAAAACAACAACAAAATTACATTTGTATTCACATTAGGAGGATATCCCAAAGCACTGGACAATCAGCGTTTCAGACTCGAGCTGGGGGTTGGGATCAGGGAGGGTGGAGAGCAGGGGGTGTTGGAGGGTGACCAAAGGCACGGTCAAAGAGGAGGGTCTTGAGACAGGTCTTGAAGAAGGATAGGGAGGGGGCGAGGCAGAGGGACTGCAGGTTGGAATTCCAAAGGATGGGGGCAGAGTGGCAGAACGCTCGCCCGCCAATCGTGGGACAGGCGAGGCGGGGAACGTGAAGCAGGCCTGAGCTCACTGAGCGGAGTAAGCGGGCAGGTTGGTAGGGGGCTAGAAGGTCGCTGAGGTAGGAGGGAAGAAGGCCAGGAGGGCTTTGAAGGTGAGGACCAGGATCTTGAACTGTATCCTCTATGTGATGGGAAGACAGTGGAGTCGGGTGAGGATGGGGATGATAGGGTCACGGAGCCTGGTGCGGGAGAGGACATGGGCTGCAGAGTTCTGGATGATCTCAGCCTATGGAGGGAGGAGTTGGGGAGGCCGACAAGCAGGGAGTTTGTGTAGTCACCGCCTGGATGTTATGAATGTGTGTATGAGGGTCTCGGCGGCCTGTGGTGTGAGACAGTGGCTGAGCCGGACGATGTTGTGGAGGTGGGGGAAGGCAGAGCGGGAAATGGCACAGATGTGGAGTAGAAAGGAAAGTTGAGGGTCAAACAAGATGCCAAGGTTCTGGACTGGCTTAATAAGGTGGAGTGTTTATCCTTGGATGGTGATGCTGTCAGGACCTGAGGTGTGGAGGCGCTGATGGGAGCTAATCAGGAGGGCCTCAGTCTTGTTGACGTTCTACTGTAGAAAGTTAGCTCCCATCCAGGACTTGATGTCTGAGATAAGGTGCTATATCAAATGCTAGGATTATTATCAAAGAACACAAGAAGAAATGCCACAAACCTCTCCTCATCCCAGTGTGAGAAACTCTGGCCAACGCACCTTGAAGTCCATTGCAATGTGTCAGTGTTTGATTGTGGGAGGACGTTGGAACAATATCTGCCTTCTTTCAGATCGTGCTGATAATTCAAACAACAAGGCCATTGAACTAATTCAAGAGAAAGTCGCTATGACACTGAAAGCAATTATTGACACCAAAAAGACTAAAACAGACAAGTAAGTATGTTGGGAATAATATTTTTGTTGGCTATTTACTGTGGTTTCCCAATGGAAACAAGCTCATGGTCCAAAATTCTTCTCAGGTTTGGTAATAATTACTGCATTTGCAGACAGAGTAGGGAAACACTAAGTTTGGGAAACGGTGAGAACTTAAATTGTTGGGCAATGGAAATGGGAGGTGAGAAGAGAGTGCTGTATTACATCACACTATATAGAGAAATAATGTGCATTTATCTTTCAGATTTCTGTTTCCAAAGATAATGTTAATATTAACAGAGCTGCGGACCTTGAGCGCAGAGAACAACAGGCAGATCCTGGAGATTCAGAACATTCAGCCTGATGTCACGCCCCTGATGTTGGAAATGTTTGGGGAGATTGGGTAGTGGTGCCATCATCAGGGCAGGAGGAAAGACTGTGTGGCATGAAAACTACCATGTGGACATCAAGTTACAATCAATATTTTTCAGAAACCCAGGCACTAACCAGATAGAGTCAAAGATGGGTGCAGACCATCATCTTCTCAGAAGCCGATCAGAAAGGTAGATTATGAACCCAGAAACCTGACTCAGAGACGAGACACTGAGTCAAGATGAGACACCTTTTGCTTGATCAAAGGAAGACAGAAGAAACAACCATTGTCATCTCCAATTGAAACTCCGGTGAATGGTCTCCAAGCCCCAGGTTACACTCTAGAGCAATTGACATCAATTCTTAACAATGTCCTTCCTGCCTTTGTTGTGTGTGGGTGTCCTTTACACTTCTGCTTTGTGTCGGGGAGTTTTGTAAAGAGGGGAGCAGGCAGAGGATAGAGAAGGGTAGAGAGGAGTCTACTGCTTGGGGAGTCTACTCTGGAAACTGGGAAGAGACTTGGCACCTTTTGAACTCCAGAGGTGAGAAGAGCCACTGGTAATAGTTATTATCTTCCTGAAAGCACATTTATTGAATACGCACTGTAATAACTTGTCATCCGTGTGAATATAAGTATCTGCGGATCCTGTTAATTAAAATTCCACGGGAAACCATTGACCAATTCAGTTTCCGTTATCAAGACAGCCTCTGAATTAGTCTGGAACTGTGACTTCTTTTTAAGATACTCAAGTCATGTATCGTTAATATTGTCTGCACAGGTCCCAGAGCTGAGCAAAAATCAGGTAGAACTCGTCTACACCCATCTGACTGAGTTTGTGACAACAGATTGGTTGCACTGAATAGCTTTCTCTCTTACGTGGTTGAATTTTTTTTAAGGCTTGGCAACTGGAAATGGCACTTGCCAAAAACATTTTAAATAAGGATTATTATTATTATATATATATAAACATAAATGTCATTGAGCTATTCTGCTTGACAGTGGCATTTTGCCAGGAGTAAGAGATAGAACTGGATAATGTCCAGCACTAATTTTGTATCTTTTGTCTCAATCAATAAAAAATTCTGAGTACTTCTGAAGAAAATATCAGTGAGCTGACTGTCATAATATGTAGAAAGTGCATTTTGTAGAAATTGTAAGTTTTTTTTAAAGTAATGAAAAAGTATTTATTTATTCCCTGTGAAACCAACATGGTTCCTGTTCACTTTTTAAATGACCCTTTATCACATTGAAGTCTCATGTTTTCCCATGCTGGTGAGGATTGCCCTCACATGTTTTTAATCTCTTTTGTACCATAGTGCATGCACATATCACATCTAAACACATGTTCTCATCATGGACATTTGCTTCTTGTCTGCCTCTTTTCTACTCCACAACACAAAACAAGGTTACAACGTGTTAGTTACTTTTAGATTGATAAGTTTTTTTTAAATAAGTGTCTTGGAATGTTGTGGTTTATCTTCAAGCTACCGTAAATCATTCAAACCAAAAAATATGCTGCTCATTCTTTGATTGTGACCATATTGGTCTTAGGAGATGAAACAGATTGAATGAGCTCTCATTTTAAATGTTGGTACCAAATTGGATGGCCAGTTTCTATGAAAATAAGACACTACAGGTTGATATTGTCCGCTTCCTCCCATCCCACTCTCCCCACCCCGCCCCCCACCAAAAGAAAATCTTTTGTGTCACTTTGCAAACTTAACATTAAGGAAACAAAGCCAAAAAACAAACTGTTTGGCAGAATCCATCTTGTTAACTTTCCTGACACTCAGGAGCAAAACAAATGTCTGATGGAATAATGGAGGTGCATGCAAGGTGTTTGTCAGCACTCACACACAGCAAAAGCTACAAGCGAGAATCTGGATAAATTGGTCATTAATCATAGAATGCTGTGAAAGCCAAAGCAATTGTCTTCAGAGTTTATCAGTAGCATAAATTGATTCCTTTTCCGATTTAGTTAGTGTAATCCCAAAGGCCGGTACTGCAGCTAAGATTAATAAGGTCTAAACAATTGATTAATGGCAGAATTATTTATGCCAGTACTTTTTTTTAAGTTAAATTGAACACCATTCTTATTTTTCAGCTGGTTTGCTTATTCCATAAAGGTTATTTTCTGAGTAATCTATGTTTGTCCACGTTCGGAGTCCTAAGGGTATTACAACGATTTTGTGGCAGTGAGGTAATATTGCTCATTCATGCTAATGTTTTGCTGAGAAATCACTGTTAGGAATTTCAGAGACTTGCTTGGTGGATGGCACTACCTAGAAATGCAGAACACAGCATTATCTTGGATAAGGATTTAGAAGTATTGTATTTTACAAGCGTTTCCTCACATCCATCCCTATACTATTTTATTTAAGAATGCATTTTAATGTTTCTGAAGATAAATTGAGCACATCCCTTGGAATGGTTTCTATTCCAATGAAAATTCTATAAACATACCACCCATATATTTCACATGTACCACTTGACAACCAAAGAGCTTATCTGGGTTCAAAGTATTTATCTTAATGGGTCTCCTTGTGCCATGTAACACCAGTTGAAAGTCACATCTCTTGGTGTTTCCAGGCCTAGCTAGGTTCCCATGTAAATGTACATCCCATAATTCATTAAAATCAAGTAGTATTCAACCAGTCAGAGTTTAGGACAGGCGTCTGTTTTGGAAACAGTTATAGTTCCCCCTAGTGGAAGCATGAAGTGCTCTAGTCTTTTTGCAACGACTGTTGTAAAAGGCCACAGCAAAGCGACAACCATTCAGCCATCAAGTACTCTCCTGCCTTCTTAACTATTGCAAAGCAAATTTAATTCATTCCCTACTACCCTAGAGTAGAACAAGTCACCTGTAAAGGATAGGAGCCCACCAGACTCACCTTTTTTCTAAGATTATATGCTCATCAATCTTATAATAATCCTTGCATCTGATATGGCATTTTTCATGTCTTCGAGACATCTCAAAGCGCTTCACAGAATAGACTGTAAAGTGAATTGACTGCATATCTGCGATAGGTTGAGAACTGAGTCTATAGTTGTCCAGCAGGAGGTCTGAACAAGTGGCCAAGGGGTGTCTGTCTGATTCTCTTCCACCCACCCCACCCTATGAATGTACGTATGCGTTTAGTGATTCCAAACTGGGAAAAAAAATCCACTCATAGCAAATTTGTGTATGTTGTACTAGATTAGCTACTGCAGAGAACAAAAAACAATGAGAAAACGAAGAACGGCAGAAATAAATCAAACACCATTTCTCTTAATGTGCACGTGTCATCTCATTTTACCCGGATGAAAGTCACAGATCTCTCTGAAAGCACGGTATAAAGTGATGAATTGACAAGTGATTTTATTTTAACATCTCACCTTGAATACTTGGGAGGAAAACACAACTGACATCTTGTTACTCATCAAGGTTGCTTTACAGTATTTCATCACCAAATTACTGACGTGACAGTTCAGCATTTGTTGGGCGCAGAGTTTGTAGCAATAAACATTCAACGAACTTTTGAGGTTTGATTAAAATTTGATGCATTTCGTTTTCAAATACATAGAGCCTGCTTTAATAGTATTTTGCATCTTTAAAATAAAATGTCCCACTGTGATTATTAAACAATGTATTTGTGGAACATTTTCCCAAATCCACAATATTCAGATTTAAGCGTTTAAACTCAGCAACAACAAAGTAGCGCTTTCTCCAGTTAGAGAGTTGGGCAGCATCTCTTGCCCTCAGTAAAAAGGTCTAACATTTAAGGCTACTGGTCCTTAGCTCTGACTTTTTCCACGTTTCATTCTTAGTCAAGTCATTGGGAATATGCACTGCAGCAAACACCCAAAATACCTGGTTTCCATAAGTCGCACGGGCTGAGGTTTCAGTTTCCTGCCCAGATTTAGCAGCAATATTACTTTGGTAGAAAATAGTACTGTACTAGGTAAAAGCAAATCGAAGAAATACGGATATCAAAGAAGTGAAGCGAGCACTTGCTATGGAGCTACTCACTGATGGACCACAGTTACCTTCAGAGAGGGCCAATCAGAAGGAGACAATCTTTACTCATAGCAATAGATATAAAATACAAGGAGGTCCTACCAGACTAGAGTGTTTTTTTTTTTGGCGGGGGGGGGGGGGGGGGGAGGAGTATGGAAAGATAAAGGAGCATTACCATCTGAACCTCCACAACTTGTGGTTATTCTCTCCTTTAAGAAATCGAAGTTGCTGAGCTAAAACCTTTAAATTTCATAGAAATGTATATTTATAGTAAGATTGGATGATTGTTCTCATCTGCATTGAAACCTTTGTGAACTAGTACTTGTGAACTAGTACTGACATTTTATTAAATAGACAAAAACACAGGACTACATTGCAACCCTACAAATATAGGTATATGCCAGTGAAAAGGTTAGCCACCTTCCCTTGATCAAAATTAATCGCACACCGTAAAGGAAGGCTTACAAAATTAGACAGGAAGGGACTACAAATTGTTCGTGGCCTATCCTACTTTTTATTTAATGCAAATTACAGTACCAGTATCTATCGGGAACCGAGTCACACAGAACGATTGTATTTACAGAGATAAACATCAAGCATACTTTCACAAAAATTTATATTAAAATGAAATAAAAATTCAGTCACAAACAGAAGCATTCAAGTAATAATGTTAAACAGGTCTTTTTTTTGTTGTTTTTTGTGTTTTTTTTAAACCAAGACAGTTCCACAAGTGATGCAATGGTTGTATATAACGCACAGTCCTTTTTTGACAGAGGTGGTCACGCTTTTGTATACAGGCTGTGTGAAGCATAGCAAAACATCTCTAATGCGGATTATACAGGCAAGCAGGTAGTCACGCAAGTAAATTACCATGTTTAACCCTTTGTGTACCGATTGCAAGTTGCAACATAAAAACTAGGATTATAGTTAAGGACTTTCACAAATCCCCTTTCGGACAGTTTCAAAGATTTGGCTGGTCTTTCGAACACAAAATTCTGTTCACCATTTAACTTCGATCATGGGAAATCAAGATTGGGCAGGAAACAATTCGAGACACCCAAGAAAGCTCTGAAACCAGATGAAACTGTATCAAAGCTTGGATTTCATTCATTTACCATACACTGCCACCGTGAGCTCACTTGCTACAGTCCTACTCACACTGCTGGCATACCATTTGGAGTCTTCTCAGGGCCAAAGACTGGAAGAGTGACACCACGTGGCAGTTTTACAAACGAACAAATTGATTGGCAAAGCTTTGAAACACCATTGCAGCCCTTGTTAGCGGTACAATTAGGTCGGGCTTGAATTTAATGCTAGCTGGCTAGCAACATGCTAGTGGATGGTTTATATTTGTTCAACTGCCTAGACAATAGTCATATTTTTGCATTACAGTCTCAGTAGGCTGACAAAAATAAAAGACACCATCTTCTTTCCCCTTCCCCCCTACAGGGACATGGAGGGTACTGGGTTGAATCATGTATTCAATAGAACATGCTTTACTTTTACTTCGGACACACACTATGGTGCAATAAAGTCCACTCTCACCAGATTATCGGTTCACCTGTTTTGAGGTCGACTCATTCACAACATAGAGCCATTGTATAATTTTCTGCAGCTCACATTCTGTACACCTAGAACATCCCCACTGGAATCTTCTCTGGATCAGGGGCTGATAGTGGCAAAGAATTGCAGTGAATACTTTAATTTAAAAAAAATATACAAACGTAAGCTTCCCCCTTCCCATTATTCCTAGAACAACAAAACAAATGAAGACGAGGAACATTTACTGGGTACGAAGCCCCCCAAAAAAACAAAACCTGAAGTGCATAATAACCTGTTTGGATGTTCATTTTCTTATTGTAATACAAATATTTATGTGATGCTCATAGTGAATAGATCACCCAACAGTGCAAACCAAACCTGTATAATCAGACGGTTCTGTTGCAACTCCCTACTTTGTCCACAAAGGCTAAAACTGTTTATGTCTACAAGTATACATGATAGCCTAGGATGCAGCAACTGTTCAGGCCTGCTCAGCAATGCAGCTACCCGAATTATCTCCGGTTTCAGAAATCTGCACTGCAAAACACGCTGCTCATTTATTAATTTGTCTGTTTTGATTTAATACCAATTATGTCCAAGACCTTCCTTTTTCCTNCCCAACAGGCAAGCTCTGCTGATCAGACCTGCGGAATTTCAAAACATGGCATTGAAATTTTAACCTAACCTTACAAAAGTGTCCCCTACTGTAACATTTTTCTTATCGATTTCTTTAATATATAAAATCCATAGACTCATCCTCTTTTCTTCCTGAATTATACCTGTGTGAAATTATATCTGTATGGATTATTAGGGATTTGGGTAACTCGATGAAGGCTAACATACGGTGCTCAATTGAACTCATAATCAGACAGCACACCCTAAAACCTTCTACCTGATGCACCAGCTTCATGAGAGTAAGCAAACTCTAAACTGGCCCAAGTACAATAACAAATCTTTGGGTGAGATGTTCTCCCATTATACAATTGACTTGACTCAGAGCAACTTCAACAGGGCCTCAATAACAGACCACTCGACTGGAAGAACAGAAATACAAGTTGCATTGGGGAGGAGTTGGGTGTAGAAAGCGACTTGGAAATTTTTTTTTACAGAATAAAGGCAAGTGAGCTCAACAAATTCACAATTATTTTGTTTGCCGATCAATTTCAATGGGAAGTAAGAATCTCGTGCTGCATGAAAATTACATATGAGGTGGTTACTTCTAAAAAAAAAGGTTATGGTCGTGAAGGATCTCAAATCAAAGAATCAAGTGGACCGAAGCCTAGAGTTCTTAAATGCCAAAAAAAAGACAAGAAAACCCATTCATTCAAGTCCCTATTTGGGACATATTGTCCAACTTCCACAAGATCAGGAAATTATAGAAACTGAACACTGTACTGTACACTCCATGACAAGAATCTATTACCTACATGGACTGGTTCACTTTTACTTGACATTGACTCACCCCTGGGTTCATCCCTTGCTACTTGTAAAGGTTACACACTGCAGCCAGAGGAGCATTAAGGATGAGTAAACTGTTCAGATTAGACGTGTCCTTTTTTATTACACAATTAATTCCTCCACCCATGGTAATCTGTTGTCCTTTCGCAACTGTCCCTTCTGAAAGTACATCAATCTCATGTGAATATGAAAAGTGATGAAAATATCAGCAGTGTGGTATTTCAATGAAAGTAGTACTAAGAGTCGGTTATAAAAACAGAAAGGAAAAAAAAAACAGGGACAAAAGTTCAATACTCATCATGAACTTGTCCCTTAAAGGCACTAATTAAATCCAAACAGTTCTCTCATCCTTAGTACAGATCCACTTGAAACTTCAGAAGCTGCACTTGACCATATTAAAGCTGTGGTATTAACAGGAAGCCACATGATGTGACGTTCCAATATTTATTTGGTGCACACAAGATAAAAGCATTTTGGTAAAACAGTCATTAAAACCAGGATTTGCACCATAAAATGTCGAATTAGAAAGTTTTCTACATTAAAGATTCAGTCAGGTCATGCAGCACCAGCAGCATCTTTCTGTTCACCAGGTTTAATTCACTGCCAGTTTCATATCCTACAGTAGATTTTATGAGTAAAGCAGAGCTGGCACAGCCAAGGTAAATGTTGAAATAGCTGTATAATATACATATGTATGATATATAATCATACATATGCATTTAATGTATTGAAAGTCTGATGCATTTTTTTTGAACATTTCTTTCAAAGGAAACTCTGCCAAATAAAGGACTTAATTATCTGCAGAATATTTCAGCTTCAAATCTCGCATTCTGCTGTAATCTGTTGAGAGCCCAAACATTTCTTTTCTTTAAAATATATCATGCACTATGCAACTTTTGAAGTGTTCAACAATTCACCTTGCCAACTGCTGTGTGAATTTGATGTCAATAATGAAAGTTAAAATGCTTTACAGGATGCCAACTTATTAAAAAAAAAACACAGGTACATAAAGGGTTAAATATGGAAGAAAAAAGCAATTATACTTCAGTGAGGGACATCCATTTAAAAACAAAATCAAACATTGGAAGCAAAGGCACTCCAAACTATATACTATACAGCACTAGTTTTTATTCTTACATTGGAGACGCACCAATAGTACAGAATTGAAACTATATGGCTTTAAAAGCTCTCCTACAATTGAACGAAATTTGCCCTGAATGTTTGTTGCTCTCATCAGTTCCCGGGTCCACATATTTATGTACAAAACAGAAAAAAGGTCTAAAAAATAGGGAAGAGGGTGTCTGAATCTGAAATCAGCAAGGACATTTCTACACAGTTTTGAGGGCTTTCAGTTGGTGTAGCTCAGATATCAATTCGGGACCTGTGGGCTAGGCGTACAATTAACAGAGCGTCCAGTACACAGCAGTTGCCTCTTCTTGCTTTAAAGCCAGTGGCAGAGTATTATTTTGGACCACTTTTTTGAAAAAAAAATCAGCCCTGAACGGTCACGCAATCAAGTCATGAAAAAGACCAATCCAGTACACTCTGATACATTACTTAATTCAGTACTACAACAGTACTGACAATGTCAAACTATCTCAACACGGGGAAGCACTACAATGACTGGAGCCTCTGGTCATTCTCGCAGTGGTTGTTTCAGTGGATCTGTACGCTTGCCCCTATGCTGCTGGTTACAGGTACAGTACTATTACATGTAATACCTGACTAAATACTACCACCATCATCCCCAGATCCTTAAAAAAGACTGATGGCATTGCTTTTTGCCAAAAATCAAATCCTGCACTACACCAGAGTGAAACACACCTCAGGTTTTCTTATTTTTGCGGAGAGGGGAAAGGGGGGGTGGGTGGGGGGAGAGGAGAAGGGAAAGATTTGGACGACACTATGGCAGACTTCAATAAAAGATTGTCAAGGGAGGAGTTTAATATTGCTCCACATTCCTTCTCAATCCCTCTGAGTAAATGATTGGTTTGTATTTACTTTTTAAACAGGATTAAATAAAATGAATACTAATGATGTTTTTTTTTCAAATTTGACCAGCGTGTGGCTGATTGGAAATCTGAGCCAGGACAATCCACTTCCTCAGGTTGAGTTGGATGCAGAGGCTGAGGCTGCATTAGTAGACTGTCCACGATCTACAGCAACATTGGTATCTGCAAAGGACAAAAAATAGCATTTAATAAATAACTACCTGACGTAAGTGTCTTGTGCAATTAAGTGTTTGTTTTAAAAAAAATAACTGAGAATATGAAGTGGCACATACAATAACACATACCTTTGGCTTAAACCCCATAAAAGTTTTAAATATCCCCAGAATATCTTCACAAGGTCTCATGAACAATACACCAAGAAGAAACAAAAGGGGGATTTGTGAAGTAATAATAATAACCCTGGTATTTAATATGGAGCCTTAACACGTCATTGAGATGTCTCAAAGCACTTCACAGAATATACTGTAAAGTGGATTAACTGTATTTTTTATGGGCGAAACGTAGCCTTTTGGGAAAGTCAAGGAACACCACAGGAGGTTCTGATAAGACTGCAAAGTGGCAAAATTCAAGGGTGACAGAATTTTACCAACCACCACAGACCCATTTGATTGACCTCAGAAATTGAAGTGGGAAAGGAACCAATAAACAAACACAATGGAAGAGTGCTTCAGAATAACCCAAAAATTACATCAACACATTCACAGAAGGGGTAGAGCGTGTTTGCCCACCTCATTGCCAAAGGTAAAGCATAAGACAATATACCTACTTTGAGAAAGCTTGACAAAGTGCCACACAAAGTACTAGAAGAGACCCCTTTTACAAATAGTAGGTATTAATTGGCAGAATACAGTTGAAAAGGGAGAGAAAACAAACAGGAGAAAAGCACTGTGTAGGATACATCTCAGACAGCTCAGCTGGTTGAGCTACTATCGTTGCTAAACAATTCTGAATCCACCCTGCACTTCATCCTTAATGTGTCTTAACGGAAAATCCTTTGGAAAAGTAAGCAGTGCCAACGTAGGGCTGAATTGCCTCCAGAGACTCCAGATTTGCAACATTCGAAAGCATGGTTGAGCAGCCAGACTCGATCACCAATGAAAGCTGGTGTCAGAGATGGGTCCTCACCCTATGAATCAACACCCAAATAGATAAATAAGGCTGGATGATGAAGTACAACAACTTGCATTTATAATGCGCCCTTCACGTGGGATTGGGTCTCGGAGAGCTCAAGTACTGTGCTGGCACATTCCACTACGCAGTGGGAAGCTGATGAGAGCTGGACTTCAATTAAGACGAAACCAAATGTTGATGGTAAACCAAAATAGCATTTGACCAGTATACATTTTCTCAATTTGTAGGTATTGGGTATGAATATAGTTTGTGGACAAGTTTTCTATGGGATCGGGTAAGCCATTCCAAAGGTCAGTACAATGTTACCAGAAACAGCGAGGGCTTCCTCTGCTCTGAACTGCTGCAAACAGTGGAACAATGTACAGAAGGGTGCATGGCAATGCAAATGCAAGTCCAACCAATCTCTAGAGGAAAATTTTCTGCTGCACTTGAGAAAAATGAACAAGTTATTGAATGTTTTGAGACTTGAATACGTTGATCTGAGGAAAACTGTTAAATCATGAATTTGTGGCCTACCTTCCTCCGTCTGAATCATCTACTTGTGTGTGTGTGTGTGTGTGGGGATTTACCAAGCAACCACTGACATTTTCTGTAGGATTGTCCACATTAGGCAAGTGTTGAGCTGGTCCGCACACATTCGAACCAGAAGTGCCAGTGGAGGGTGGTGGGAGAGGAAGGAGAAAAAAAATGAGCCCAAAAGAAAGCACTTTGTACCGGGTTCTCTGGCATAGGAAGGGAATCTTCACAAACTCCAAGGTGCAACATTGCGGGGGCCAATATTCTCGCCTCAGTTTGACTGACATGCACAAGAGGTAATAATATAAATAATAATCCTTCCATTTGATACAGTGTTTTTTCACATCTTCGAGACGTCTCAAAGCGCATCACAGAATATGCTGTGTACTTGTGGACCAAACGCAGCAGCCAATTGCGTATAGCAGTGTCCCACAAACAGTGGATTGAGTGACCAAAAAATTATTGTTTTTCTTTATTTTTTTCTTGAGGGATTATTATCAGGAGTGTGAAGTAAGAAAACATGCCCAAGGTTTTGCCCTGCTGGGAATCAAACCCAGGTCTCTCACTTGCGAGGCAAGGGCTCTAACCGCTGAGCTACAGGTACTATTCCCATTATGAACTAAATAAACATTGAGAGGCCTGAAGACAAGGAGAGATTTTTTTTGGGGGGGCTGGCGGTGCACACAAAATGAGCAAAACCAATCCTTTTCTTTTTCTTGTGGAATTACAATTGTAACAAAACACCAAACTTCCTCTCAAATTGAAGATAACATTGGCTCATAGTCTCCAAAGCCTGTGCATCACTTCTCAACTTTCCACAAATAGCATGAAGTGACCACACAGACCTTCAGTTGGTGCGGAGCTCTGAAATTTGAAGGAAGCTTGTGGTGACCTTCATGTGGGCATCTGATCTTGTTAATATACGTCAAGGAAACCTATGGTTCATTTGTCTCAAAACACAGGTGTGAACCACAAAGACTGCTGACCGTATGGGAGATGTGTAGAAACTCATCGATATTGTATGATTTCTGTTGGGCTGTTATAATCTAACCAGTGTGATCCACTCAATTAGGTCTGTCTTGTTAACTATTTCTGCAGCTCCTATGGAAACATGAAAAGCTACAGCTATGCATACTATGAAACAGAATCCCCAGTTCTACAATCCAGATGAAGTCCTTAGCCATAGAGTGTTCTATAATAACAATCCTTGCATTCGATAATAGCGCCTTATCACATCTTCTAGACGTCTCAAAGCTCTTCACAGAATATACGGTAAAGTGAATTGACTGTATATTTTGTGGGAGAAACGTGGCAGCCAACTGTGCACAGCAGTGTCCCACAAAAAGTCGTGGATTCAGTTACCAAATTATTTTTTTAAAAAAAGAAATTATTACCCTTGGAAAAGCGATCAGCCAATTGACTGACAACCGGGTTCCTACTTACTGTTAGGTAAACAGAGGCGTGTGGACTAAGGAAACTTGCCCAATGTTTTGCCCTGCCGGGAATCAAACCCAGGCCCTCTCACTTGTGAGGTGAGAGCTCTAACCACTGAGCTACAGGACTCCCTAAGAGGATATCGGGAGACCAGGAGATGAGTCATCTGCTGGTAAATTCAGCCAGCCATCGTTTCTTAAATTTAAATAAAGCTAACTTTGCAGGTATGAGGGAAGAATGAGCTAAAATAGACTGGGGAATTAGATTAATGGATATGACAATAGACCAACAGTTGCAAACATTTAAAGATGCAGTGCTAAATTCTCAGCGGTCACATATTCCCTTGAGAAATAAGAGTACCACAGGGAAAGCAGTTCATCCATGTCTAACTAGAGCAGTTAGAAAAAGTATAAAACTAAAAGGCCTATAAAACTGCCAAAAAGAGTCGCAAACCAGAGGACTGGGAATGTTTTAGGGACCAACAAAGGAAAACCAAAAAGCTCATTAAGAGTGAAAAAATGGATATGAGGGCAAGCTGGCTAGGAACATTAAGACAGATTGTAAGAGTTTTTATAAATACATTAAGAGGAATAGGCTAGCAAAAGTAAATGTGGGTCCATTCCAGGCAGAGACTGGAGTCCTGTAGCTCAGTGGTTAGAGCACTCGCTTTGCAAGCGAGAGACCTGAGTTCAATTCCAGGCAGAGCGAAACCTTGGGCAAGTTTCCTTACTCCACACGCCTAATAATAATCCCTCCAAAAACCAAAAACAATAATAAAAATTGGTCATTTTCAATCTATGACTATTTGTGGGACATTGCTGTGTGCAATTGGCTGCCGCGTGCGCCCACAAATATACAGTCAATTCACTTTACAGTGTGTTCTGTGAAGCGCTTTGGGACGTCCTCCCGACATGAAAAGAGCTATATCAAATGCAAGGATTATTATTATAGAGACAGGAGGTATTATAATGGGGGATAAGGATATGGCAGAGTCCCTAAATAAAGACTTTGCTTCTGTCTTCATGTTAGAAGCACAAGAAGTTTACCAGAAATAGAGATGAACCAAGGGGCTAATGATAGGGAGCAACTTAGGGAAATTTACATTAGCAAAGAATTGCTGCTAGGGAAATTGTTGGCATTAAAAGTGACAAGTCCCCTGGACCTGATGGTCTGCATCCTAGGGTTTTAAAAGAGGTAGCTCATGAGATAGTGGAGGCCTTGTGTCTGATCTTCCAAAATTCTTTGCATTCTGGAACGGTTGCCACTGATTGGAAGATCGCAAATGTTACCCACTATTTAAGAAGGGTGGGAGAGAAAAGACAGGGAACTATAGACCAGTTAGTCTGACATTGGTGGTAGGGAAAATTCTAGAATCCTTAATTAAGGATGTCGTAGTGGGATACTTAGAGAAACACAATATGATTAGACAGAGTCAACATGGCTTTACAAAAGGGAAGTCATGCTTAACAAATCTTTTAGATATTTTGAGGACATATCAAGTAGATTAGATAGGGGGGAATTAGTGGAATGAGTGTATTTAGATTTCCAAAAGGCATTCGATAAGGTGCCGCATAAAAGGTTGATCCACAAGATTAGGGAATTAAGGGGAATATATTAGCATGGATTGAAGAATGGCTAGCGGGAAGAAAACAAAGAGTAGGGATAAACGGGTCCTTCTCAGATTGGCGGGATGTGACTAGTGGAGTGCCACAAGGATCAGTGCTTGGGCCTTAACTATTTACAATCTACATCAACGATCTCGATGAGGACATCGAACTTAATATATCCAAATTCGCGGATGACACTAAACTAGGAGGGAGAGTAAACACCGAGGATGACATTAAAAAAATGCAACGAGATATACATAGGCTAGGGGAGTGGGCAAATAGGTGGCAGATGAAGTATAATGTAGGGAAGTGTGAAGTCATCCACCTAGGTGGCAAAAACAGTAGATTATTTTTTAGAAGGGGAGAGACTAGATAGTGTTAGCGTTCAGAGGGACTTGGGTGTCCTTGTACACCAGTCAAAAAAAGTTAGTTTGCAGGTACAGCAAGCAATTAGGAAGGCTAACGGTATGTTGGCATTTGTCACAAAAGGGTTAAAATATAAGAGTAGGGAAGTCTTGCTGCGACTGTATAGGGCCCCGGTGAGATCGTATTGTGTGCAGTTTTGGTCTCCTTATTTAAGAAAGGATGTACTCGCCTTGGAGGGGGTACAACGTAGATTCACTAGGTTGGTACCTGGGATGAGGGGAATGAGTTATGAGGATAGGTTGAGCAATTTATTCTCTAGAATATAGAAGAATGAGAGGTGATCTTATAGAAACCTATAAGATTATTAAGGGGCACGACAGAATAGACAGTGGGAGACTTTTTCCCCTGGTTGGAGAAACTATAGCCAAGGATCATAGTCTGAAAATTCGGGGCAAGCCCTTTTGCACTGAGTTGAAGAAAAACTTCTTCACTTAGAGGGCTAGTAAATTTATCGAATTCTCTACCCCAAAGGGCTGTAGATGCTCAGTCCGTGAACATATTCAAGACTGAGATTAATAGATTTCTTGTGGATAAAGGGATTAAGGGATATGGGAATAAGGTGGGTAGATGGAGTCAGAATCAGCCATAATCTTATTGAATGGCGGGGCAGGCTGGAGGGGCCGAATGGCCTACTCCTGCTCCTAATTCTTATGTTCTTAAGTTTCATGCAAGGAAATGTGTCTCCCAAAAAGTCAACTGATCGGATTTGGCCTGGGAGAGTAGGTTTCACTCGTTGGGACAGTAAACTTTCGATAGCAGCTCAGTACTTGGATACCATGACAATTTACATTACTCTCATGCCTAAAACATAGGAAAATTGTTTTACAGAGGAAACATGAACCATAGAATAAGATGGGGGATGAGTGGAGAGAAGATGAAAAGGAAGAAGATTGAAGGTGTTGGACCACAGAATAATCTGCTGATCTAAGTGTAGATAAAAGGTGTAAATGTAGCCTCAGTAAAACAGGAGCTGCTTGGGCAGATCAACGCACAAGCAATTATTTTATTATTACATTACTTTTCTTTCAATCAACATTTAGACAAAGTATGGGGGTTGAGTGAGAAAGACAGTGGTTCAAAGAAAATAACTTTTGCAACATTTTGTATGTAAACAACTCAAAACATTTCACAAGTAATTCCTGTCAAATATAATTTTGTTGGAACATGCAGCAACCACTGTGCATCACCAAGATGCAGCCATGCAGCTAATTTAAATGGAAAATTGATGGCCAGCCTTGTTTCTCTTTACAAACAAGCCTCAACAGAACCACAACAGCATAATGTCTCATCTGAAAGACTGGCCCTGTACAATGCAGCATTGCACAGAAGTGCAGCAGAAACTAACGTGCAAATACAGATACATTGACAAGACAACAGTTTGTAAAGACAATCGACAAGAAGACAGATTGATAGAAGAAAGATAATACCGCAGGACAGAAGATTGTACTGTAGAGACAAAAGATTATTCTGATACTAGGAGTGTTTGTAGGCCAGCACACGAAAGTAAGAACAAACATTTGGAAAAATAAGTTGTACATCAAAGAAGTGAATCCAAGAAAATGAAAGAATAAATGGATCTAAAGATCACAAATACATTTTTTTTAAATTTGAAAGAACAAGAGTGACACTGATGTTTCTCCAGTGGAAAAACTGGGGCATGCAGTCTTTATATAATGAGTGAGAGCAGTGGATTTACTCTGGTGACTTGATGATTTATTTCTTTTCCAACAGAGTATATACATTTCACCCACAAAATTTACAGTCAATTCACTTTACAGTATATTCTATGAAGCACTTAGAGAGATGTCTCAAAGACGTGATAAGGCGCTATATCAAATGCAAGGATTATTATTATACGGATCAACCTGGAACTCTCCCGAAGTTATGGAGAGGGTGACAAACAGAAAAGAATCAGAATTGTCCAATGAAAGTCGTGGTAATTAACAAATGTATAATTTTGAGTTTGCATTTGTAAGTTTGTGTGTGTGTTATTTGATCATAGTACTAAAATTTGCTCACTCTGAAACTACATTTACCTCATTAGTGCGGTTGAACTACCTTTTTTTAAATTTAAAAACTCATAATTTTCAACATGGCTATAAAACTGAAAAAAGTCAAAAGTTCCACTGTACAGTTGTTGAGATGCTTCCTGACCATTTAATAATTCTCAGCGAGAAGTTTTAAACTTTGAATTCTATAATGGTTAAAACGGTTTATGAAATGAATGTTGAACAAGACCTTTATAATTTACTCATGAAGTCTACGGTTTGATTCAGTCACTGTTATATAAGGGGTTTCTCCCAGTGTCTTGGCTAATCCCTCAAATAAAACTGGTCATTCCCTTCATGGCTGTTTGTGGGAAGTTGTGTGCAAATTAGCTGCAGGCTTTGTCTATAATTTAGTCACTACACTTTCCAGTGAAGGGCGAAGAGCTTTGAGATGACCTTCCGAAGTGAAAGGCACTATATGAAATCCCAGGATTATTAGTCCAGTACCAGGCAAGAGTACTCTATGTGCTGTACTTTTCATTCATGACAAAACATGCATTGTTACAGATATTGGACTGAATAAACACTGCACTTTTACAAATTTTCCTCCTCCACCATGAAATGTTATGCTTAATCGGGATGTCAGAGATAAGAAATAGAACATTTCTCATGCTGGTATTGCCAGATTAGGTATTGTACACCAAAAAATATTTTTACAAAATGGGTCTTTCGGCCAATCGTGCATGTGCAGATTCCCAAGCGCTCACGGAGGCTACCTTGAATGAGGGGCGCTTTATAAATGCAAGTTGTTGTAGATATTTGTCTAATTTTCTATTCAAAGCTATTATGAACTAAGCTTCACCCACAAACATTGGTAAGGTATGCCATGTAAATGTAGATGGGCAAGTAAGCATCACATATTATCCTGATTTTTCAGACACACCTGAAGACCTTTCTCTTTGACTCGGTGTCAGGCTCCGCCACCATTAAGCGCCCAGAGACGCTACCCCTCGTGAAAGGCGCTATATAAAAGCATTGTTGTTGTAAAGCTCTTCCCATTATCTCGGAACAATTGATCTTAATCTATCCTAAGTACAAACTCCTCTAACCCACCCAGTGTGATGTTTTACATTGCTACACTAGTCTTCCTGTCCCATACGGATTAGAACACCAACTCAGGTAAAGATTTTGTGTTTTGGGATCATACGCACTAGGATTTCATGTAGCGGACTTTCATTTTATTAGTTATGCTGGATATTAATACACGTCTCTAGAAGTCAATCCCAGAGTATAGCCCATTGAGATAATCAGTCCTGTTAACAACTCATTTCTCCTCTTCTACGGGGGTTAGATTCATTTATCTTACTTGGGCGCTGTAAAGATTCTCTCATGGCTTGAGGTAAGGTTGCAGAAACTCATCTCTCTTGCAAGTTTCTTGTATAGCGTGCTTACCTCTAGAAATACAGCAAGTGCAATTGCCATCAACTCATAAACTACAAGTACACAAAATGCATTAAGATGATAGTTTTAAGTACAGGGAAACTACATTTGAGTGGTTTTAATACTTTTTAGAAACATTTGCCATTTACATAAACTATTCTCTATTGGCAAAAAAAAGTTTGTCAAACTTTAAATATTACATTGAAATACCTCAAACTGCCTTCTGAAATATTCAAGAACTGATCCAAGATCCATGGCAGTTAGTCATACACCTGTTGCCTATTTATAATGAGCTTTCCCCCCACCCCTATCTTTTTCTCTTCTAGAGAGATGGACCCTTTGACCTAATCCAGGAAAGCATTGGGCACAGGCTGGCTAAAGCCAAGGTTTGGAGACCTGAGAATGCGCATTAAGGTATTGCTGGATTCAACCAGCAAAAGCTGCACAGCTTGCTATTGCAAATGCTGGCAAATTTTATCCTGAAACTCAGTGAGCTAGAAACACAGTTAAGAGTTTTCGCTAGCAAAGCTAATTGAAGCCAAGTGAGAAGAATCTATTCGCAGTTGAGTGGTCTGCTGCTCAAGTCCAACACCAAGCCAGGCTGGCCAGTCCGTTATCAACAGTGCCTTGGACCATCCTGGCTCAGGAACAGGACGACCAAGATCACCACAGAAAATCAAATTGATTCCAATAATCCACTACCAAGCGCGTCACCTTGGAGCCAACTCAATCCCAGAGAGACCAAAAACATCTTCAAGGTTAATAAAAATAACCAAGGAAACAGTTAATGGAGAATTTTATTTCTGACATAAATAAACCTTGTACTGAGTCATGACAAATTCATCAAAGGAAATCCCAAAATAAAATCTTATTCAACACCTAGAACTACATTTGAATTTTTCGCCTCCAGTGGATATTAGTGAGAAACGATCTCACTCCTCCCTTCTCCCTGTAACACACAGCTCTAGCTTCAACTTGACCTCCTGATTCTTCTTCCCCGTATTACAGTTCTAAAAAGGAGGTTTCATTCAATATTCTTCTCACAATGAGTCAGTCTGTGCCTGAGATAACATTCCTCCTCTGCTGTACCAGTCCTCCCCGAAATCCTATTCTTCCTCTTCTGCTGTGCCAGCCATCTCAACTCATTTTCCTGATTCATGTGGTCATTGACATCGCTTTTGTTCTATTGCAGTCTGTCTGAGACCGTCTTGCCTGCCGTGCTAAGCTGAAGCGCACTGTGGCTCACCTGACACCGCGGAAGCGTTTGTTGGAGTTGAAGCAGGAGCCTGATTCCGAACGTGGGGAGGGATAAGAATTGATGCCAGTGCAGGGTTGCTTGACAGTTCTGCAAAAACAAGACATTTCATTCAACAGATCAGCACCGGAAAAAGACCTCTGAAAGAGTTTAACATACTGCAATTGCCCAGTATTGCAATGGCCTTTATGTTTCTGGATTTTCAATTTATAGTATAGTACTTGGAAGGGGGAAGAGAGGAGAAGGTCAGGCAGTAGTTCTACATTAGTCCTTGTAGCAATTTCATTTTATAGCGTCATGCTATAGAGGAAACGCCTTCTATAGAACACACAGAAGCTCTTTAGTAAAAGCTAAATCACAAAGGTAAATAAAACGTGTGTGAACCCAGCATTCATCTTTTTATTTTCGTTCTCCTTCATACCTCCCCAACTCATTCTATTTTCTCTCCTCAGCAAAACACCAAAGGTGCCATCAATACCATTCTCCAAATTCGCCGGGAGAGATTTTTTTTTGAAATCTTTCTCCCAGACACAAGCCTGGACAGATGATTCACTCAAGGTGTGATCAAACGCCAACGTTAGTAAATACTGGTACAGGTTGACTCACGATGACTCCGTGAAGCGCTTTGAGACATCTCAAAGATGTGAAAAGCACTATATCAAATGCAAGGATTATTATTATTATGACTTATTCACTATCTTTAACACCATATTTTACAACGTGTTGTGTTTTCCAATGGTATTTCTAATGGTCACAGGGCAAACTGGCCAGTGATGTACTGGTTTGGAAAAATCTTGAAATTAGTTTTTCCCCATTGCTAGTTTTGAGGAGTTTCCAGTCCTCTCTGATCAGTTAAGAGATGGTTCTTCACTGACATAAATGTTTCCATTCACTAGAAGTGCAGTAACACTGCAATGGAGCAGATTTAATTTGGGGAATGCATTGATCAACTATTTGTTTTACCTGTGGGGCAATCCACATCATTTCTCTGATAATAAACCACACCTTACATAGCTTGCCATCATATAGTTACTACTGCTTTCCATTCTACAAAATAATGGATAAATAAGATCGAATGAAAACAATATTTGAACAAGGCTTTAGATGTTGACACCTATGTAGTTTGAAATCCATCTAAACTCCTACTTCCAAATTATACTTTGATTTTTGGAGAGGCTTTTATTGCACTTTCAGTCTATATTTCTTCTTTTGAAAATAGTTGTTGTGAAATGCTGGAGGAAACAAGTTTGTTCAGTCCATCAACCCCTATCAAATGCAAAGATTATTTTTGTTTATTACACCGTCACAGAAATGTACTCTACTATCCCATGCAAAACTGCTGCGTAGAAACTCCCTGAAACCCAAAGCGAACCTGACCACCTCCCCTCCAGAGACAATCTTTCCTTCCCAGCAGCACACATAAATCATTGTTTCATGGACTACAGCGGTGTTTTGTTATAAAACAGTAGTCCGGAGGCATAAAATCATAATCTACTTCATAAATTCGCTCACAAAATATCCAGTAAATTCACTTTACAGTCTATTCTGTGAAACGCTATTATACCTCTCTAAGACGTGATAAGGCGCTATATCAAATGCAAGCATTATTGTTATCAAGTCTGCCAGAGTTTGTTTCACTGGCACATGTAAGACTTGGGGCCCATCAGTTCTCCACCATTACTTCCCACATGGTGCTTATACGTAACTCAGGAAGTGATGTCAGCGGTGACCTGATGTGGGCCATTTTTAATATGGGAGCCAGGCGCCTCACACAAGGTAATGAACAGGGTCTGCACCTCATTGGGTGCTATTCACAAACCAGCACTATACTGAAGCACTTATAAACAGGGCTACACTGTAGTCTTGGTAAATAATCTCAAATCATTTTTATTTTATCTGCTACCGAGACCAGTTTCTTGTTATGGTCTATTTCCTGACACTGTAGTCACACACTTTGTGAGTACATAATGAATCACCTCCAGACACACTCTCTATAACTGCCACTCTGAATAGACCAGTGTGTGAATCTAGTTCCAAAACATTATCCGGCTGGTACTAATTTTATCCTGCTTAAGGTCCACTGAATCAAAGTGGAGATTAGTCAAAAGCACTGAGTTCCAGATCCATTTGATCAGTCATTGCAAATTACAAGGTGTGCTCAGAACGTTAGAGACTGCCTAAATGAAAAACAAGTGTCTTCAACAAAAGGCCAATGAAATCTTAAGATACGGCAAGATTTGCCAGACACCAGCCTGTTTAGATGATGAAATAGCTTGAAGCAAGAATAAAAACGATTAGATATTTGATTAGGACACAAGACCTTTTTTATGTCTCAAACTTAATCGGAGTTGCAGAGCAATTTCAAAATTTAAAATGGCTGAGCATAGTTCTCCAGTTGCTTCAAGGTCGGAAGACCTGTCAAAGTAACAATTCAAGAATAACAGCAGGGTTATGTTATGCTTTGTGTGCTCGAAATGCTGATTGAAAATGTGGCAAATGGAAACTTTTTTGGTCCAACCAATTCACAAACCATTGTTACTTAGAACTGACAGTTTCCACTGTGGTCGCCCAATTAACTGCTGTGATCTCTTGGCTCTTTTGTTGATGTGAATATTTCTAATAATAATCCTTGCATTTGATAAAGCACCTTATCACGTCTTCGAGACGTCTCCAAGCGCTTGACAGAATATACCGTAAAGTGAATTGACTGCATATTCTGTGGGTGAAACAGAAATATTTATAATATAATACAAAAATATTTCTGTAGTCAAATATGGGCGCATCAAGCATAGTTTACCTTGAGTAGTGAAGTTGAAGAGTAATGGTTTCTCACGTCCGTTTGGTAACTTGACAATGGGGTCCCGTAATTCATCAAAGAATGTATGTGCACATGCCTCTAGAGGTGTCAGGCGGGCAGTTGGCGTGTATTCGAGCAGCCGGCTGCACAGCGCAATGGCTTCCGGGGGAGTGCGGGGTCGGAAGACCTGCCAAAGTAACAATTCAAGAATAACTGGCAAAATGTGAATTTGATGAAGGAGATACTTTGAATGGCTATAATTGACTGAGGTGCACACTTGTTCAACAGCCGATTTAAAACAAATGTTAACCATATATTAAAACCACATTTTAACAGAATCCCATACAAACATGAAATAACTGCCAACTGGAATACAAGTCTTCTAGAGAAGTTTGGATATAGAAGTTTAACTTTTTTTTTTAGTAAATGGTATATTCTTGCATCAGATTACCAAACCTCGAGATTTGCAAATGATGTCCTTTTATATTGAGTGAAGTGATCGCTTTGAAGCGGTGCAGTGATTTGAAGTGGAAGCGCAGATTTATATTTCCCACTTGTTGCTTTTGCTAGGGGCTGGGATAATAACCTGGACATAGACTAAGCACATTGGCAGAGCTTTGTTAAACAGCACTGGATAACTGATTATTTTCATTATAAAAGGCCTGGGATGGAACCCTAGACCGCCTAAGAACTTTTGTTGAACGATTTTCTTTCTTCTCTTCTGCATCCCACCCAGTTGAAATCAGCTATACTGTACAGTATTTATGTTGCAGTCAACAATCAACCATTTTCCCGAAACCTTTAAAACTGTGTTTATACTTAGGCAAACTGTGGCATCTTTTGGGAAATTAAAAAGAAACTGCCTCCTCTCCCCCTTACCAACAGTGAAGCTAGCAATCGGACTGTTCTGTGAATTGCTGGCAATTGTAGAAACTTACCTTAGTCCAAGGATGTGCCTTGATCTGTGGGAATTTGAACTCAGTGTAGTTGGGATTCATCTCTCGGATTTGTTCCCTTGTTGGAGTTCCCAGGACCTGGAAGCAAAGACGCAATGAAATCTTGCGTTGCCATAATTTGACAATTCAACCAAAATAAAAATCATAGGATAATGCAAATAAATACATAGTAGACAGATGTTCAAAATCTACAGCACCTTTAAAAAAAAGGTTGTTGTTTAGTTACAAGCAATTCTCAGAACACGAGTCCACCAGAAAGTCATAGCTTATCAGAAATGTAATTACAGGTATAGTCCTTATGATTCTTTGAAGAAACCTTAACTGCCTTACACAAAAAGGAATTGCCCATGTCTTCCGCAATTAGATCAAGTTAATCTTGGTAATCCTTTGTTCTAAAAGATCAAGGTGATGTGAGCCAATTTTGAAAATTGAGAGACATGTCCCACATAATGGATAATATTCCTGCATTCTGCTCCCTGTTATGGTATGAAAGATCCAGAACGTTCTAAAAGTATCAGTGCAGATCTGCACAACACTGGATGGTTGGCCTTTGTATCTATAGCCATATTGATTGTTGTATATGAATAGCAGAGCTAGTTCTACTGCTTAAAGAGTGAACCTGCTTTTGTGCTGGACCTTTTGGTTGAGAGAACAATCCCTGGATCCCAAATTCCTGAAAGAAAACCGTTTCTTATGAAGGTAAGACTACATGGAGGAGACAACAAATGTAATCTACTGAGGGAGTTTAAGTAGAAAATCAGATCCCTCCTACTCAATCCAAATATTTCTTAGTGTAGCAGAGTCCAGTCTAGAGTCTCTCCTCAAAAGGCAAGTAAACCTTTAGAAATGTCTGAGACGTGTGTGATCTATAAAAAAAACCTTTAGAAATTAGAACTGATTTACATTTATATCTTTGTAACAAAGTACAACTCTGATTTTCTATGGTTGGGTTAGAAGAAACATTTGAAATTGTAGAATACTAACTACTGTTGTGTAAATTGACTTCAACTTTTCTAGATTTAGATGGCAGTCATACAAACTTCTGTAATGATGGCATTGTGGAAAATAAACTAATGGAATAGTGTAGTGGCCAATGCAGCTTTCACCAAAAGTGAATTACATCAAGTTCTGGTGACAAGTATGAAAGTAAATTATTGCATGTTATTTTATTCAGATGGATGGTTAGTGTGCCAATACCATGGCACTTGTGAGAAAGAGAGGTGGGAGAAAATGTGGCCTAAAGCAAAAGTGGATGCTTGCCAGTATAATACATATATTTTTATTCTATTCAAAATATTCCTCACTGCAATGCTTCATTAATTTCCTCACTTATGAAACAGTCTCAAAATAAATCAACTTGCAGTTATAATAGGAAAATAATATGCTTCTATGTTATTTGAACTGAATCTTAGACCTAATAATAAATTAAAATAACAAAGCCAGTACCTTACAGGCACTAAAGCTAGTGTGATTTAAGATGCACAGCTGAATTTAGAGAGCATTTGGATAGGGAGGACAAACCATCTCTCAAGTGCAGTTTCTCAGCTAAACATTCATCCTGTCCAATTGTTTGCTTGGAAACCGCATCTGGCTGCAGCTTGTTTAAGTCTCAATTCTATTTTTGTTCCCTGATCTCAGTTTCCTCTGAAGCTCTACGTAATTTCTTTGCTAACCAATTTTTTTTTATATGCAATATCCGTTTTTCCTCTCTCCAGTTCCAACTTCACTTTCTCTTTACACTTGCTCCTTTTCAGTTTTCAATCTCTCCTTTTTTGGATGTGTTTTTGTGCTAAAGTAGACAGACAAATTCTTTCCATCTAGCTCATGAACATAACTCAATCCGTATTGATTTCACCATGAGCTGCTCGTGGGGGCGGGAGACTAAATATCAATTTCATAGTGGCCGCACTCATGTCGTCACCGGCACCATCATCAGCTCTGGACTCTGCCGCACTAAATGCTGCGAACGAGGAATGAGAGATTTTGAAAGTTCTTAAAATTGTAGTTAAAAACTCTCTTAACCAACTTAGTATACATTTAACACTGGGCTGAAACAGGCTGAACCTTACAGGATGATAGCCGTTGGCATCTGATGGTTAAAAATAAGTCCTTTTAAAGTTGCATCTAACTTGTTGACAGTTGATGTAACAGCTTTATTCACCCTCAGCCTCGTGCTGGCAGTTAGTTGCCTCATCTACTCCAGAAATGTAGATTGGTTTCACCTACGTTAAGATGAACAACATTTTATTCTGTCTTGGATGATGTAATCCCTAGCACAGAAAAATATTACTGGGGGAAGAAAGGAAAAGGACTTGGGGTGATGGAGAAAACAAAAATCCAGGACGAAAATATTAATACAGGTAATTAGTCACTGAAGCCTAGGTCCCTTTAACAAGAAGGTCAAATGTAAAAGTGGAACAATGAAAAGGCAGAACCATGTAAAACTGAGACTGTCAAATGGTGCTACAATTTAGAAAATTATACCATACCTTTATGATTTCCACCAGTTGATCAACACCACTGTCACCTGGGAAAATGGGCTGTCCTAGCAATAGCTCGGCTAACACACAACCGGCTGACCACACGTCTATATACAAGAAATAACACAAACAATTAATCCACAGTAGTGATTCAATAGCACTGTGCTCACACCATTTTCTTTTTTTTTTAAAAAGCTAGTTTAGTAGACACTTTGAACCAAGTTGCCAGTGTTTACACTGAAAAGATTAAGCATATTTTTCTGGATTCCATAGCTCATAGCTTTATAACTCTATGGGTTTATCTAAATTTACTGGACGTAGAATGCAGTTGAAAATCCATAATCTTATCATTTATAGAGCGCCTTTCGCGTTGAGAGGACGTCCCAAGGCGCTGGACAGTCAGGGGTCAGGACCCGAGCATGGGAGAGGGGTGGGTGAGCGGTGAGGGAAGGCAGAGAGGAGGGAGGGCGACTGAAGGCACGATCGAAGAGGAGGGTCTTGAAACTGGCCTTGAAGGAGGCAAGCGAGGTGAAGGGACTATGGGATGGAGTTCCAGAGTGTGGGGGCAGAGAGGCTAAAAACCCGGCCACTGATGGTAGAGCGGGTTGGGGGGGGAGACATGCAGCAGGCCGGAGTCCGTTGAATGGAGGGTGTGGGCAGATTGGTAGGGAGTCAGCAGGTCAGAGAGGTAGGAGGGGGCAGGGCCATGGATGGCCTTGAAAGTGACGACGAGGATCTTGAACTCGATCCTCTGGAGGATGGGGAGCCAGTGGAGTCGGGCGAGGGTGGAGCCTGGTGCGAGAGAGCACACGAGCTGCAGAGTTTTGGATGATCTGCAGCTTGTGAAGGGAAGAGTTGGGAAGGCTGATGAAAGGCTGCTTTTTAAAAAAATCTAAACATGCCAGGCTATGAATCAAGATCAAAGTAGAATTCATCCCACTTAACATTGGCTGAGAATAAAGCAGCAGATTCATAATTGAACAAATTTTCTTTCAACGTGAACAAAACATGGACTGGGAATAATAAAGAATAATAGATGGCTGGCAGAGAGTTACAAGACTGTAATTAAATTTTTTTTAAAAATATCCTTTGCGACATGCAGACCGTGTCATAGCGATGAGTGAATTGAGAGCTTTACAACATAACGAATACACCATGCGACGTGGAGAATGTTTCATTGTTGCCTATCAAGAGATTTCTTTACAACACACAAAAGAAAGCAAATAACGCATTCCAAAAAAACTCCTGCAATAACCAACTCACCTATACTGGAGGTATAATCCGTGGCACCAAAGATCAACTCTGGCGCTCTGTAGTACCGTGAGCAAATATAAGAGACATTTGGCTCACCCCGCACCAACTGTTTTGCGCTGAAAGAGATAAATACCAACATGTACACAAAATTCATTCACGAATTTTTTAAAAAAATCAAAGATTTTACAACATTTGTTTCTTTGTCCACACTTGCTGCTTTTTTTCTCCCACCTGAATGGCAAGAGATTTTACTAAAAGTCATATTGATCCGGCACAACAAGACGCGGATATTAATCTGTTCTCTCCTCCTCTCTTCCCCACCCCCAATTATCTGATTAGGCTGTAAATCATCTTATATCAATATGTTTTCACTTGAATTTTATAGAACTGTTTGCTATATACACCTCTCATATAAGCTGGGCCAATAGAAAAATGTGGCTACAATTTTTCTGCAGAATTTGCTATAAACAGTGCCCTCTGCTACAAGATGAAGTTTTTGGTACCTGGGCCTCTCACGCCATTTATCCGAAGCAACTGTGGGCGGGGCGGCTCCGGACCACATCCACGGTGCAGCGCAAGTGGGAAACGGGCTCTGTGTGAATGCGTGTGTGTGTTTCTCTCTCTCCTTTGTGTGTGTGTGTTTTTCTCTGGGTCTCTGCGTCTGTGTGTCGTGCTGGGCCCTGAGAGGCAACAGGTGGTGAGCTCTTCCAGCCCTGCAGTCAGGACAATGGTCTTGAGTGTCTGTGTTCCCCACCCCACCATTCCCCAAAATGGGCCATCCAGGTTTTGTTAAAGAAGACATTAATTTTTTTTGGAGCAATCTAATGTGTTTTTCTTCATGTTTAGTTTTTAATCAATAAAGTTAAAAAAATGTAGGTTGGCTGTAAAATGTACCTCAACAGCACCAATCAACTCCACGCAATTAGGGGCAAACAACTCCGCCCTTTTCTATTGGCCCAACCTATAAGCCTTTCCTCCAGTCAGAACTCCGCTGCCCATATACTTATCCGATCTAAACTCTGTACCCCAGCACATACTTGGATGGCTCAACACAACTGTAGCAGCACGTCTCACAGAGTACTGCCCCAAGGCAGTGTACAGGTAAAGGCAAGAAGGAACACAAATGGCAAACCCAGCTGCAAGTGATGCAAGCGCAGCAGGAGCATAAGAGTCAGGTGAGGTAGAAGCTTGCTATGATGACGTGACACTTCAGTTGAAGAATGAGCAAGGCAGAGTACAGCAAGTAATCATTTCATATTTTGTTTAACTTCTACAGTAAGGAAAAACAATGTAGAAGTTAGAATTGGATTTCTGAAGACTTCCATCTTCAAGCCGGTTTGAAATACAGTAAAGCCAAAGTACTTGTTGGTCTGACCTGTTAAAACACGACCATGCTTAAAAGAAGAATTTAAACTGTTTGACGTAACTGACTTCAGGCGACCTCATAAGATACACTGTGCACACTGAACTAAAGTGATCAACTAATTGTGGTCTGACTTTCTCTCGTCAGTTAACCTGCTATCCAATTTGCAAAGCACTATTTAGCAACAGGATTCCTTAAAAGTTGTATTTCTATAGTACTGTCTATATTGATTAAGAATGAAGATTTCTCATATGAGAAGCTAGTATGTGGACAAAAGTATGGAACAATTTCCAATGGAACTCGCTCATAGTGTATGCTGATATTCTAGTGCAATGTTGGGAGTGGGGATGCCATCAATCAGATGAAACGTTAAAGATCTCATAGCATTATTTGAAAAGAGAATTGAGTATCTCGGTGTTCTGGCCAACAACCCTCCAGACAGATCAAGTTGGTCAGTCACTTCATGGCTGTTTCTGAAACATTGCTGTGTGTAAATTGGCTACAGTGTTTGCATACAAAATACACACCGGTACTACTCTGTACAGCAAGTCCTGTGAAGTGCTTGGAGAGGTTTTGAATTGTGCTAAACCAAATACAAGGATTAATTTTTATCTTTGCTGAAAATTGCAAATTCCTTGAAGGACCTCAATGCTTCTTTTCCGGCTTTAATCAAGTTGTCTAGAATGCAGCCCTATCAGAATATTCCTGGCAGTGTTTATCAACCCAAATCAGTTTGATCAGCTCAGGTGATTCACGAAAAAGACAAAACCTGAAATGACTGTCTCCTTTTACAATCACCACGAGACAAGTCTCCAAGCAACAGATGATCACGATTAATTTGTAAAACCTATTCCAAATTTAACACACAAGTCTGAAAGTAGCAAAATATAAAAAGAGAACGCATGCCGAGGTTGTGGACACCTGGTCTCTGCCAAGGTTTGCAAAGTTCAACAGTCTGACGCTGGACATCATCATCAACTAGGACCTCTGACCTGAGTCTAACTTTACTTAGTTGGTTGATAGTGTAGTGTAAAATATGCAGGCATCAGCCAAAAGAATACAACTTCAGAAACCAATACTTCATTGAAAACTCAATGTAAAAGTATAGGTCTATTATGAGAACTGTATTATAAAACTACTGTTTTCCTGATCAATAGAATCAGCAGAACATTATTTTCTGTGCAAAAGTTAGCAAAATTGAAAATCGAGAACAAGAAACAGTTCTTTTCAGTACTCACCTTCCAAAGTCACAGAGTTTCAGGACAGCTGTTTCAGGATCAAGCAGCAGGTTCTGTGGTTTTATATCCCGATGGCAAATTCCAAAGGAATGGATGTAAGCTAAACTCCGGAATAGCTGATACATATACAACTGCAAAAAGATAATGTTTGGAAAAGGATTAAAACTATAATCATCTTTCGTTTTAGCAATGTTGGATGTGTCAGCCTGGCGCAGTGGTAGCACTCTCGCACCTGAGTCAGAAAGCTGTGTGTGTGTTGGGACTTGGAATCATATAATCCTTAAGCTTTTTTTGTGGGNAAAAAAGGGTCTACTGGCTCCAACCAGTAACCAGGCTAATTCATCTTTAGCAAGCAGAGTAAGAACTGGCAAAGGATACCTCCAATCAGTTAATTTTTCCACAAATGGAACTGCATAAACCTACCTTTGGTACCAACTAATCCAGTCAGCATCAGTTGGTGCTGATATAGGGATATTCGTGTACATTATGGATCAGTTATAGAACGACTTGGGCAACATCTTACTCATGAAATTGATTGAGAAGGTATTAAAATGTCAGCTATTGAGGTGAAGAGGAAACAAATGGTCATGTTGGCTAAAATGTGACTTTCTACATTTAGATTTTGAGTTTGAATCCAGCCTTGATTGATGGGATAGTCTCCTCTGCCTGTTGTATGAATTCTATATGAACCATTTGGCAAGTCTCAACTTGGTTTCTAGCCAAGAACACAAAATTGCTGAGCGAGTCTCACTTAGCGAGTCCACAATAATGTAGGAAACGTCAGTTTGATGTGGTGATAGTGATTTTAAAAATTGCTGGAGCATCATCACCTTTACCTAAGAATGCTCGATACACAGAAGTGGCGCAAAAATGTTCATTCTTAAGCCTGGTCATCTCTCATCTTGATAACTTATTGGTCAATTGATGATCAATATTGAAATCAAGATTTGTAGACCCAGACACAAATTTGCAACAGGAAACACAGGAAGTCTTAAAAAAAATTAAAATTCAAAAAACGTCACTGGGTTGGTCCATTTGCAGTTGTGTGTGGCGTGATCAGACACTGCAACTGTTCTGCTCATTTCCCAAGAATTCAGGAATGAGGAAAAGCATTTTGAAATCTGTTATAATGCACCTCCCCCACCTATCAGTTCCTTTGGGTCGAGCAACATAATGGACAAATAGACTGGGTATCTGCTCACTAACTCCCACCAACACTGTTCTTTGAAGCAATTCAAAGATTTGGAGAAACAGAAAGAATTAGATCAACTGAGAATGAAAAAGGTAATGCAATTGGTTTTGTAGAACAATGTAGCAATAATAAGGCCACCGGTAGTATTTAAGGATATCGTTGCTTCACTCAGCAACACAGTACATGAGTTGAAAACAGCCCAAGCCAGATGGGTTGTGGAAATAGTCATTTTCATTGGCCTGCCGCCATTCTAAGTGTTACAAAGCTTTGTAAATCACCACTGTACGATGAATGTGATTTTTTTCTTTAGAAATCTATTTGATCATTTTCCACATTTCACTTATATCTCTCCAGAAGTCACTCCATTTCCCAGGCTAAAGGACAAGTGAGTCTCTAACAGTACTTAAATGTTGGTCTGGGAACAGAAGAACACTACCCAGGGTCATCGTCCTCTTGTCTTAGAGTTGGGAGCCAAAAGTAAGTTGGCAATGGCTTGTCCATAGTTCACTCGCAAACTGAGAGAGCCAGGAATGTCTGTCAATTACAGCTCCAACCAACATTCCAATTCACAGTGTTCAATAAGTACATCAGTTCTCAGTTAAACTGCAATGATTGCTGTGCAACTAAACTAATGGGCTCTTTTCCAAACAGGAATAATAAAAAAAAATCAGCAGAACTAGTCCAATCATACAGAAATATATTAGTAGAACTACTGAGTAGTTTCATTAGTATGAAAGCTATATTGGCAAATTGGGGAGGAAATGGATAAAGAGTAAAACTGGGAAGCAACAGCAAAATGACTAGGGTGAATGCACTACATTCCTTACTTTTACATAAATCATCGGAAGTGTCTGCTTGGCCCGGCTGTAATGTCTGGCAACTCTGTACACTGTTTCCGGAACGTAGTCTAACACCAAGTTGAGGTACACTTCATCTTTCTGGAAAAACATAAGTAGAATATATTGTAAATTGATTGCAACTTAACAATATGTAAATAACAATCCCTTCAACCAAATAGCGCACTTAATTTTCTAAAGCAGCCTTTGGAATTCTACACGGGGACCAAAAAGTCTCGATACCTCTTAAAGAAACGGTGAAGAAATAAAGGTATTATTAAAATAAATGGTATCACAACTTTTTGGCCACCCTGTATATTTTGAAAGACAGGATTCCCAATAATAATAATAATCCTTGCATTTGATAGAGCGCTGTTCAAGTCTTTTAGATGTCTCAAACTGCTTCACAGAATATACTGTAAAGTGAATTGATTGTATTTTTGTGGGCGAAGCACGGCAGCTAATTGCACACAGCAGTGTCCCACAAACAGTCATCGATTGCGTGACCAAATTATTATAATTTTTTTTCTTGATGGATTATTATCCCCGGAAAAGCGATCCACCAATCGACTAACATCTGGGTTCCTACTTACTGCTAAGTAAACAGAGGCGTTTGGAGTAAGGAAACTTGCCCAACATTTCGCCCTGCGGGAATAGAACCCAGGTCTCTCGCTTGCGAGGCAAGTGCTCTAACCACTGAGCTACAGGACCCCAGTATTACTACAATTCCTTGTTTATTGCTCACAAACAGAAAGCAGCAGTTCTGAAACACTGATAACAGAAAAGCAGTCAATTCACTCTACAGTATATTCTGTAAAGCGCTTTGAGAAGTTTAGAAGACGTGAAAAGTGCTATATCAAATGCAAGGATTATTATTATAAGCACTTTAACACTGGTTAAATTTGTCCAGAAAACAAGCAAGCACTCGGGCAAATAGGCAAATTTAATGCGCAACTCATACAGTAAAGGTTACATAAATTTTATCTTTGTAAATCGTATGATCACCCAAGTCATACACGCACCCAAGTCCCATTCAGTTTCCGATCAATACCACCTAGATTTCTTTGCTTTCGACGTGTTTTATAAACAAATTATCTCCTAAATCATAACACCACTTCCCCATCCTTCATTACTCCCGCATTTACAGGCTGAATTGAATCGGACAATCTTTATTTATCTCCATTTCACAATAGTGGAAGTTACTCATGATTCCCCTTCCAAAAGAATACATTTTTTACAAAGTGAAAAAGCTCCTGATCAGCTATAAAAAAAGTACAAAATAAATATAAGAAATATAATAACAGATAATGTCTCTATACATAGGCTTTCTTAAAGAGAGTATGCTCGGTGAAATCTCACCCCACCACCACTTGTAAAGACTGAAGAGCCATCCTCATCCGAATCTCTGTTGCAATCTTGTGATTTAGCTTTCCAAAGTGATGAGCATGATTTTAGTTCATTAAAGGTTACATTTTTCTAGCAGACAATTTTGGTCCTCATCACCAGCTCTTGAAAAAGTTTCACCCAGCTCACCATATTGGTTATTCTCTCTTGTTCAGTTCAGAAGATAGTATTGCTTAAGATAAAGTTCACAACACAATTTTGTTTCAATCAATAGAATATCTCAAAGTAGAACCAATTTTGTTTTAAAAAAATGAGTTACAATTTTCTACCCCTTTTCCTGCAAACTGGACGTCCTGTTATAGGATAGCTCCAAGAATGTTGGCATCTGTCTGGCACCTCATTTAACTTGTAGTGAACTGGACAGCAAATGTTAGCAGCCTAAGCATGAAAGACATTACAGCTGTGCCTGATCCTATCCTCACTCACTTTCCTGCGCCAGTCATTGGATTGTGATGAGTGGCAGCTTGAGTTGATTTTTCTACTTCCTTTTCTGCACCTGATGAGAATGCAGGCTCAGCTACATAAAATCTGCAGAATAACAATCCTTGCATTTTATATAGCTCCTTATCACGTCTTCGAGACGTCTCAAAGCGCTTTACAGAATATACTGTAAAGTGAATTGACTGTATATTTTGTGGGCTCAATGCAGCAGCCAATTGCGTACAGCAGTGTCCCACAAGCATGAATTGAGTGACCAAATTACTTTTAATTTTTTTGAAGTGATTGTTACTCTGGAAAAGCGATCCGCCACTCGACTAATAACCGGGTTCGTACTTACAGTAAACAGAGGCATGGGGAGTAAGAAAACTGCCCAATGATCCACCAACCTCAAGCTAATGAGACATGTACAATGGTCATGTAAGCACTCAAATGTGCAACAGCTAGTTACCAATTCTGTTATACCAGGCAATGCTAGTTTCTTACTATTGTAAACTGCTGACATATTCCAAGTCAAAAACACCTCTAAAGATATGAAATCAAAGATTCTTTCAGGATGAGAGAGAGATGTACACAATATTGCTAAGTTGCAAAACTAACNAAAAAAAGGCTTACAAAAACACAAGTAAAAATAGACTACTGAAAGGAAAAGATTGAGACATAAAAGGAGAAAACAAATGGGTTCAAAACCTACTCCCTTGTGTGTGTATATGGAATCTGTTGCCAATAAAGCGGAAAACAAAGCAGAGGTAAACGCCCAAACAAGACTAATTATACATGTACAACATGCACAGAGCAGGGTAGAAAACAGCACTAAATTATCGTTGCAAACTAATTTTAGGAGTTTCCTATTGTGTTTATGAGTTACTTGAGCAGTTTATTCATCTGCATATTAAAACTGAATGAATCACATGTGCAACTCGCTTTGCGATTTGATAGGTATTTACAAAGGAACATAAGCTTTATAATACAATTCACCAATCCTTGCTTTGTCATATCAGAATTCCCAACTGTATTTTCTGTTAAAAAAAAATCATGAAAAATTACCAATTTTTTGGTGTTGCAAATTCTATAACAAGGATATAGCTGAAGCCTTTATAAAACTGCTTTGGATAAGTCACACTGTAACAGCTGTATTGCTCGCTGGTGCCCCCGTTCGATGGTGATGGGAGAGGGAAGAAAAAGGAAGGAAGAAAAAGGTAACCTAACATTCCATTAACCTAACATTTTACTCTAAACCGAAACAACTGAATAAGTGGTTCAAATAATTGATAATAAAGTGCAGACTTAATTGCTATAAAATCGTTTTTTCATTTGTCCAGTCTCGGACAGTATTAGAATTCTAGAATTAATAGAAGAATTGGACGAGCAAGACAGCTTCAAGAATACTGCATTTCAGATCTTCCTCCATACTGAAACAGCATTAAATTCCTGCTGGTGGTGCTGTTGAGAATAGTAAATGTATGCATTTTTAATAAAAAGGCAGGTCGCTTGCCACGAAACTGGCTTGCCACCAGAGCACCAGCAAACCATTTGGTGTTCATAAATAAGGTGAGGAATTTAGAGGTAACTAGCTGGCTTTAGTACTGTACCAATGGACTAGTCATGATTAATTCACTAACGCACAGTACATCTGGGAGAAAGATGAACGATGCTGTGCTCGGTAAGTGTTTTTGCTGGGAGGAAAAGGAGAACCATAAATAGAGAAATTGTTTTCAAAACAACATGCGAATATCAGCAACCTCCCTTAAAGAGAATAAAGGACATTATTCAGCCTGGCTCGTTAATTGAGTTGGCAAGTCATGGAAACGATATGAAATCTCTATGCGTTATTTGATGCAACCGATTCATGTCACGGCATATTTGTTTAATTAAACTTAACTTTATTTTGAGCAATATTCAGGGTTTCACTGAACTCCAAATATACCTGAATTTCTTGAAATCATAATGGGCAAACCTACAGATTGTATTTCTCAAATAGGCCGGTCAGTATAGGTATATTCAGTCCTACCATCATCAGAAAACAAAAACCCTAAGCCCATTAAAAATGTAGTGAATTTAAACAATACTTAATTCAGGCGAGTAATTTGTAGAATAACCAGATGGAGTAAGATTTAAGCAAGAAAATTAGAGATTAAAGAAATCTAAAAGAGCAATGTCTATAAACCAGACTGACATTTATTTATCTTTACACTTTCTCAACTCGCCAGAAGTTTATCCTTTTAAACCTCATGGTGTCTGACAGCCATTACTTCAGAGATACATCTCACACAACTATGTTGTACAATTCGTGGAAGTTCATTTCCATTTCTACAATGAGTGACCCCACAACTGGAGAAACTTTAGCAGCACCAGAAAAACCATCAGCAGCAAAAAGCCTCAAGCCACACTGCTGAATAATGATGGGCAAGCACAAACTTTAAATATTTACAATGTGCATTCAAGAACCTTTTAAAAAATGATTGCGGTATTTGTTACAAATGCAAATTGATCTCATTAACTTTAAACAGTATATAAAGAATCATGTGCGCATTGTACAAGTGTTAGTTTGAAATAAAATCAATGTGTATGTTTTGATAGTACTCAATTTGAATAAAGGGCATGATTCACCCGCTGCCCCAAGATGTTACTCATGGCCCCAAATTTGTGAGTGATCAAAAAATAAAAGGAAGCCATAAGAATTGGTCAGGGCAAAATGGGTGTCCAACCGACAAGTACAATAATAGCCTAGAGAGAGGAAAATGTGAAGTTTTAATTCCAGTATATTACAGAAAGGATTATGGCAAACTACAGCAACTAAATTTTGCTGGTGTCTAAATTTGTTCGCATTACATCATTGCAGCACTGAAGAGGTTCTTAACAATGCAATACTCCAGCCAGATATGGAAATGCAGTAAAGGCTATTTCCTTGCATTGAAAGCCTTGGAGGTATGGACCTAAATCCTAATTGATGAGTTTGTTCAACACCCGCCAAATCTTCCTACTCTCACTCTTTGGACTTGCACCCAATGAATGACTACTTGACCCAAGTACTTAAGTGGAGTCCTGTAGCTCAGTGGTTAGAGCACTCGCTTTGCAAGTGAGAGACCCAAGTTCAATTCCAGGCCGGGCGAAACCTTGGGCAAGTTTCCTTACTCCACACAGAGCCTAATAATAATCCCTCCAAAAAAAAAAAAAAATTGGTCATTTTAAAATCCACGACTGTCTGTGGGACATTGCTGTGCGCAATTGGCTGCCGCATTTTCCCACAAATATACAGTCAATTCACTTTACAGTATATTCTGTGAAGCGCTTTGGGACGTCTAGAAGACGTGAAAAGCGCTATATCAAATGCAAGGATTATTATTATTATTATTAAGGATGTGTTTTCCTTTGTAACCAAGCAGAATTCAGCAGCTTCAACAGAAGTGGGAAGAAAATTCAGTAATAACAATAATCTGTGCATTTGATATAACGCCTTATTACGTCTTTGAGACGTCTCAAAGCACTGCACAGAATATCCTGTAAACTGTATATTTTATGGGTGAAATGTGGAAGCCAATTGCACACAGCGGTGTCCCACAAACTGAAGTGACCAATTTAGTATATTATTCTTGAAGGAGTTATTACCCCCGGAAAAGCGATCCGCCAATGACTAACAACCAGAAACTCCACGTGCTGGGAGATGGGGAACACAGTGGACCTTGGTGAGCACAGGGTGAGCATGCAGTTTTGCACAACTAAGGGTGTGGACGGTGCGATTTTACATGAGCTGGAGCTTGTGGCTGGTCACTTCCTGGAATGCTTTGAATGTGTCTCTTAACATCACTTCATCAGAAGTGATGTTTGCATTGCTGCTTGCACATATGCTGGAAGTGAGATCGGTGGCAACATTAAAAATCTGGAAGTCAACCATGGCAAAAAAACGGAAAATAAACATCTGCAGCACCCATCAACATTTGAAACAAAATAAATTGAAAATCAACAATTCCATTCATATTGTATACCCTTTCGAAACAGTGTCAATAGAAACCGAAACAGCACGCTTAAGGGCTGTATATTTTTAATTGGTAGATTGAAATAGTGTGCTAAATATTAAAGCAGCATTGTAGACGGTTGAGGAGCCAGTAAAGAATTCTTTGTTTTGGAAGATTATTAATATTTAAAATAATACTGATATTTAAAGGAGAATGTCTTGCATAATGATTTACAATTATAGGATTTTAATAAACTGATTTCATGGAATAAAGCCAATGAAATTGTAGCATTGAAGCCGGAAGTGCCTTCTTGATAGCATTTTGTGAAGTTGACGTGACAGTTCTTTCATTTAGGAAGTCAATTTTATCTACCAAATCTTCAGATTCTAACTCTACAAGATCTCTTCTCCAGTAATCAGCAACCACCCAATGATGAATTTGAATGCTACTGACAGATGTCCTCAGATTCTGATCAAATCAATGGGCTTTCACTAGCACTGAATCTAGATTGTGCTGAGGTTGTCCTGTTGCCCCTTTACCATACATCAAATCTACTGATGGGTTTATTTTTCTCGGTTGATGGGGAGGGGCGGGGGTTGGCAGAAGAGAATAGTCATTTAACTGGTGGAGATCTTCTCTGCTTCAAAAAGTCAAAAGGATCGACAATTTTTCTTTTCTGTAGATAAAATTGAACTCGGTTAAAATATATATCTGAATAAAAGTGGCTCCCAAAATTATCAGTTTCAAAATACTAGTCGTATTCAGAAGCCAGAGCAATATCATAAGTATGACTCAGGGAAAGCATCAAAGCATCCTCCTGACGTAAAAGGTGTTCTATCAAATGTAATTCACGGTATTGAAAAGTAGTGACTGTTTTATAGGCTAATGCATACCACAATTTATAGATTCAAACTTTAGATATTTGAATATCAGAACAGAAGATGTACACAAACACATGGCTGACGTGTTCAGTCAGAAAAAGTGCTGCAGTACTCAAGGAGTTAAAATCTCATCCATATGAACGCATTCATGATGGCAGGCCTAGTTAAAGAGGAGAGGGTGAGATTGTGCATAATAGTCAAGCCCATTCCTGTTTTTAAGTCAACTGCAAACCAAGCTAGTTTACTTTTTCAACCAACATATCATAAACCAATGGGATTTATAAGCCAGTAATGTTTGCCGGCAGACAAATTATAGCACATGAATGCAAAGCAATCCTGGATTAATTTATTATGTAACCCATTTCTGATCCAAGCAGAATTTCACAGCTTGGTTAATAAAGAATTCAGTTTAAGGGAAGAGTTCATTTGAAATGTCTGGACTTTTTTTTTCCATTATGAATAACCGTAGCCGTGGGCAAGTTACACCCAGCGATTAGTCATAGAAACAGGAAGTACATCCGAAACAAGTCTGTATTAGTCCATGACCTAGAGTGAATAGTTGAAACTGATTGCAGTCTAGCCTTCGCTCATATTTTGCGCCTAAACAGAGTCTTTGAAAAGTGTGTAAAGCATTTAAATTTTATTACCACCTGACTGGGCACGCTCATGGGTTTGAGTTGGCCAACAAATGCAAGTGAATCAGCAAATGATTCCAGCTAACCTTTTAAATCCCATATTTCCCCACTTTCAAGGCCTACCTCAAAACTTGTCTTCCTGTACTTTCAGTCAACAGGCAGCAATAAACAAGGCAAACAGGATATTGGGCTACATTGCTAAACCAGGTTAGATCCCCAGACGTCATACAGGATGAAAAGTGCTTGTTTGGCCGCACCCAGAGTAATACGTACAGTTCTACTCACGAGGCACTGTGGGCTGCCCAAACCTGAGAGACAGTGTGGAGGAGAACAATGAGAATAATTCACTGGTAGTCAAGGATTGAGCTATGAGCAACGATTGAAAAAAAGCTAGGGCTCTTTAGTCTTGAGAAGACAACTCAGAAGAGACACTGTAGAAGTGTATAACATTTTAAATCGAATTGAAAAAATAAAGTAGTAACAATACGTTTGGATGCACCGAGATAATAGAATAAGAAAACATAGGTGTAAAGTTCAAGGGTTATTTCAGGACCGGTTCCAGCAAGGTTTTTACCTAAAGAGTAATTAATGACTGGAACGGCTTGCCAGGAAGGGTGGTTGAATCCAGGAGGCTGGACTCATTTAAAAAGCAGCTTGATTCTGTATTCAGAGGATGATGAGGGCGAGTATTCTGGAGGGAAGAGATCAGATGATCGAAGAGCTTTTTCATTGGAACTAATATTGTTTTAAAATCAACAACTTACACTTTTATAGATCCTTTCATAAAGGACAACCACCTCAAAAATGCTTCACTAAGATAATAGGGAAGAGGATAGAGCAAGGAGGAGAAATTATGGGTGTTGCGTGTTAAGGATGGGGTATTAGTTTAAGGTAGAGAGAGAATTGTTGTTAGGTGTACTGTTTCTATTTTTGGACAATGTGAGTTAATTTCTATGTACAGCAAGGTACCACAAACAGTATGAAGTGAAAGGAAAATTTAACTGGAGATTTGTTGGCCAAGAGTCACTTCCCTTTTCAAATATTATCAGAAGATCTTTAATCTTTAAAAGCAGACAGAATCTTGTTTTTTTAATTACTCATCCGAAGGGTTGCATCTCTGGACATTACAGTGCGTGTTGTCCAGCAGGAAATATAGCTCTTTCAGATAGACAGCACTGGTCCAATGGACATCTGCTCTGTAAAATTCTAATTTGAAATTAATTGAGGGAACAGACCGATCAAAACATCAAATGGACAAGAGCACACAGAGCCCCAGCACAACTATTTTTGTTTGGAAAAAACACACAACAGCATCATGAGTGATTAAGGGTACAGCAAGTCATGTGCGCAAAGGATTAAAAACACGTGGTTGATTATCCCAATCTCCTCCAATCCAGATTAGTTTGGATATTCAATGTTCTACTGTACAACCGTATTTTGAATTTGTACCAAAATGTCACTATTCCATAAAATAAAATGCATTTTATCCTCTCTGGGAGACAAGGTTTTGTTGATATTCGCACAACTGAAATCTCTTTCCTTTCTCCTCTCCGTATTGTTATGGGGGAAGAAACATCACTTTGTTACCCTCAAAGAAAAGCCACGATTCTCAATTCATACTTTTAAAAAGCGTCAATGAATACATGGCTTGTCACGTCCACATAAGGGCATCAAAATTTGTAAAAGAAAACGCATTAACTATTGGAATATTCTTTCTACATTGGACAAAACAATATTATCTTTCAAACGGAGCAATATAATTAGTACCCCCACAAATTATAGCATCTGCAACAACTTAGTTTATCTCAAAATATTTTTTCACAAAAAAATTAAATGGACCAAAAAAATTCACTTCCACTTAAATCATTGCCTTCATTTACATTAATCCTGACATAAGACTGTTGGGCTACTTGTTTAGGCAAAATAAATTGAGGGTATTTTTTAAATCTTTGCAGCATTATCACTTGGATTTATTTATGTGGAGTGTAATGGTGGGTGCCTACTTCAGCTACAGAAACTATCAACAATACAATTTTAGATGGTTGTAGCTGTTGGACCATCTGGAGGTAATGAACACAAGTCTGGCATTATGAACGTGACTTAAATATGGTGGGGGGGGGGTGCAATTGTTTTCTACTGAAGAGGGTTTGTATTTCACTGACAATACCCATCAGTCTACATTATGTTAACATGCAAATGCCTTATACTTAAGCTCCATTAAACTTATCTTACCAAAAAGATCCCATCTCCTTTTACTATTTGGATGGTAATGACAAAGTAAAAAATAAATACAAGCAAGATAATATTTAGGAATACTTCAAATTACAAATGAAGTGATTGTACAAAGATCTGTAGACCACCCAATATACAATATACATGCACATTAATCAACACGTTTAATGATTTTAACTGTCATACACATCATGGTGCACAGCTACAAGCTTCAGTTCCTGCAAATAATTCACAATTTAAATTGCTTTGGAACTACATTTTATTTCACCTCATGCAAGGGAAAAGTGGGCATATTCCACTGTAAAACTAAGCAGTGAATGGAAAGCAATCTCTTTGTTCAGTGGTAAACCACTCGTGACTTGCTTTAATGGTTTATGGCATCATAATCACTCAAAATTACTGCATTGCAACTCATTAAATTATCCTGTGTACAGCACTTTAGAACTTTACACAATATATCCACTCCTTCAAATAGTTTCGAAATAACATTCTTATGATCACTGGTTATAAAGTTTAAAAATAAGTCTACAGGGAATACAATCTAGCTTCAATGCTCCTCTAGATAAGAAACACACAATTATAATGATCATAGTTTACTTGTGTGGAGTCCTGTAGCTCAATGGTTAGAGCACTCACTTTGCAAGCGAGAGACCTGAGTTCAATTCCAGGCAGAGGGCGAAACCTTGGGCAAGTTTCCTTACTCCACACCCCTAATAATAATTCCTCCAAAACCAAAAACAATAATAAATTGGTCATTTTCAATCTACGACTGTTTGTGGGACATTGCTGTGCGCAATTGGCTGCCGCGTTCGCCCAGAAATATACAGTCAATTCACTTTACAGTATATTCTGTGAAGCGCTTTTGGACGTCCTCCCGACGTGAAAAGTGCTATATCAAATGCAAGGATTATTATTATTATTAAGAATTCTTCTTTTACTTTGATCTGGAGGTCCAAAATAATGATCAATAGAATGGTAGGAAGTAATGAACGTGAACGTTCATAACTCTTAAACCATTATGTAAAGATATTGAACAGAGAGCAGTGGGTTACGACATGGACATTAGATTCTGTTGGTATCCTCAGCAGAAGCTGCTTAATTCTTTATAGCATCCTAATCTATATTCTATCCATTGCTCAGGGTAATACCTACTGACCTCAGAAAAGAAACAACAACTTGCGTTTAACTGGTACCTTTCATGTGGGGTTAGTGCCTGAGCTTTTAATGGCAGAGTTTCATGTTGCACCAGGGAGAAAGAGGAGGTGAACGTAGGCAGTGACACAGGAAGTTCTGCAGATGCAATCTGAAAACCGGTAACAAGGGGGCAAGGTGGTGGGATGACGCAGAAAATTCTGTAAATTGGTCCTGCGGGTCTAGCTATTTCAAATCATTATAAAGAGACATCTAGCTTCAATTGACATTACGATGATATGAAGATGGTGTTATTAATAAAGCTTGGCACGCAAGGCTAACTTTGGAAAAGCTGCAAGCTTTAAAAGAGTCTTTCACAAAGTCTCAACAAATCTTAAAAGTTTTGCAACAAGATATTCTGACAAAGAGGGCAGCATAAGACAAATTCCTAAAAGGAGGTTTTCAAAATTATTATTCTTTCCCTCACAATACCTTGTAATGGTACCGGCCTGCCCAAATCTTGATATAAAAGATTGGAGAGGTTTCCTCTGTTGAGTAATGGAACTGATAAGATTGGTGTCTACTACTGTACTCAATGCTATGCCAAAGAAATTAATTTGGGTGATGGTAAAGGAAGCCAACTAAAGGCTGACACATTGGGTACGTACACTGAACTGGTATTTCAGGAAAATGGTGACTGCCTTTCACATTAAAACACTGAAGTACATTATAGAGACTAGGTAGAAATAAATGCAGCAACTAATCTGTATCATAAACATTATTATTCTTATAAACTTAGAGAAGTAATCAATTCAAATATTGGGGGTGGATTTTGATAAGAAGCAATACAAGCTAAGATACATGGGAAATAGCAGTGTGTGTGTGTGTGTGTGAAGAAGGGCCTTTCATGTCAATTTAACAACCCAACCCAAGAATGTTCTTGGTCTATGTGAGTTATCTGTATTGTGCATTTTGCAGTGTAATAGGCACCTGCAAACACTACAAACAATCCAATTTGGATATTGTAGTTATCGGGATAATTGTTCAATGAGGAAGACTGCTGCTTAAGCAGATTCCTTTCAAAATGTCAAAAGATAATGTAAGATAAAACTAACAAGGCTAACTAACAAACCAAGGCAAACCTAAATAAGATAAGATGGATTTCTAACAGATTCAAAACAAGAACTTCAAGATGAATAAACTTTACAAACCCTTTTTTAAAAAAATCACAACTCTTGCTGTAATTATCAGTATGTTGTACTAATTTACAACAAATAAAAGAATTAGTGAGAAGTCATGCTTCTGGTGCTTATGGAAGCAATGAGATGGAATAGCCTTTAGAAACTGGTGATGGTTTAAGAAAGGGGAGGAAAATATACGATTGGGCGAGGGGGAAGAACAACTTCTGAAAAGGACAATGTGTGTAGGTGATTTGAAATTTAAGTATTTGAAACCACTGTGGGAAAAACTCATATTACAAATCAAAACTAACAGCTGGAGTTGATATCACTGTCGACAGTGCAAACTTCTGCCTCTGCATTCCTTTACAAAATAGCTGTAGCAAAGTCCTGAGGGCACTTAGATTTCTCCATGTTTAAACAAACAATGATTGAGTTAATGTATCCCTTACAGATTAAGATGTCATGCAGATTAAAATGGCAGTACTTCTTTGAAGACTATGTGCATTCCTTCTAATGTCTTCTGACTATAAATACTCTAGTCACCTATGAGTAAAATGCTTCCTTGTGGAGTTTCCAGAGAAACGTGGCTGAATTCTGCCTAAGCTTCAAAACACATTTTAAAGGGAATAGAAGATCTAAACTGCAGTTTATTAACAGTTCGAGCACATTGAAGAACTAGAATCCGGCTGGTTTGCATCCTACTGACAGATTGGTCAAGATACCCATTTAGAATGGTTATTTGCCTTTCATACTGTAGATTAGTCTTGACACCTTATAGAAGTTAAAATGACAGCTGTAGGTTGGTATGATGAATTTTTAGGGAATATGATTGATTTGTAGTAATATTGTCATAGGTCATGAAATACATGGCTCCTGTGACAGAAGTACTGACAGCCGAATTTCACAGGTATTTATTTTTGTCAAAGACATTTACACTTACAATGGCTGTCAAACTTTATACCAATTTACACTCCCTCGCTTCCGTCTTCACAAAAGCAGCTGCAATAATTTTGCTGTGGTTATTAAATTCAAGTTATGTTTTTATATTACCTCTTTGGCTCCAGAGGGAAGCCAATTACCAGAGGCTATTATTAATATTAAATGGCAATTTTCTGCACCCTGAATCAGGCCAGACCCAATTTGTATCAACTGTTTGCTCTGGGTCAAAGTGCTGAACGTTTAAGCAGGTTCTGGAGTGAACATCCCATTGCCAGAGTCACTATCCGAGTGACAGGAAATGCCACGATGGGGTTCATGGGCAGGCCACCAGATATGGCCTTTCCCAGAAATTCAATGTTCAAATATAAACAAACACTATAAAATTCTACTAGAGGGGAACCTAGTTATAAAACAGTTGGTTTGGGTCCAAAAATTCAGACCCATGTTACAAGGAGATGTGCAAAATAGAGTCCCTGGTCAGCAATTCTGGGGTTAGCACGACATTCTTGGTATCACTTACTGCATGTTGCAGGCCAAACATGTTTTGCGCACAAAGTGCAATAAACATCACTTCCTTTGCAACATTTCTTGCGCATAGCACACAAGCGCAGGAAGCTGGCCAGTGAGCGCTAGAAGCAGACTGCACTTCCGACATAGAGCAGGTCAACGGTATGCTGAGCTACAAGAGGACGCCCACATTAGAATGGGGGTCACAGACAGGGTCATGATTCAAGGTTAGGAGGAATAATAATACTTGCATTTGATATAGCGCCCTTATCAGTTCTTCAAGATGTCTCAAAGCACTTGACAGAATATACTGCAAAGTGAATTGACTGGGGGAATTCGCCATCTCTCCTCTACACTCCGCCCAGCAGCTGCAGGACCTGGCAACCTGACTGACTTCTGTATAAAATGTTGTCTTGTATACTGGAATGCGAGAATACCCATTAGGATATCATAGTGCTGTATGATATCATACAGCACAAAAAGAGGCCATTTGGCCCATCGAGTCTGTGCCGGCTCTTTGAAAAGAGCAATGTAATGTTAATCCCACTCCCCAGCCCTTTCCCCATAACCCTGCAAACCCGTCCTCCTCAAATACCCATCCACCGCGTTTTTAAAAGTAGTTATCGAATCGGCCTCGACCACCCTTTCAGGCAATGCGTTCCAGATTCAAACAACTCGCTGCGTGAAAAAAATTCTTCTCACCTCCCCTCTGCTTCCTTTAGAGACTATTTTGAATCTGTGACCTCGAGTCACCGACACACCCACCAGTGGAAACAGTTTTTCCCTTTCTAACCTATCAAATCCCCTCATGATTTTGAAGACCTCTATTAGGTCTCCTCGTAACCTTCTCTGCTCCAATGAGAATAATCCCAGCCTCTCTAGCCTTTCCTCATAATCGTCCCTCATTCCTGGTACATCCTCGTAGATCTCCGCTGCACCCTTTCCAATGCCTTAACATCCTTCATATAGTGTGGTGCCCAGAACTGGGCGCAGTATTCTAACTGAGGCCTAACCAGTGTTTTATATAGGTTAATCATAACCTCCTGACTCTTGTACTCTATGCCCCTATTTATAAAGCCTAGTATCCCATATGCCCTTTTTACAGCTTTATCTACCTGTCCTGCATCCTTCAAGGATTCATTTACCTGCACCCCCAGGTCTCTCTGTTCTTTTACCCCCCTTAAGATTGTATTACCAGCCTGTATTGCCTTCCCTCATTCTTTCTACCAAAATGCATTATCTCGCATTTCGCCACATTGAAACTCATCTGCCATATGTCTGCCCATTTTACCATTCTGTCTATGCCTTCCTGCAGTTGGCTCTTATCCTTCTCACTGTTTACCACCCTATCTAACTTTGTGTCGTCCGCAAACTTGGGAGATGGTATTTGCTATACCCAAGTCCAGATCATTTATGTATATTAAGAAGAGCAGTGGTCCTAATACCGATCCCTGGGGAACGCCACTGTGCACTTCCCTCCAGTCAGAAAAGCAGCCGTTCACCACAACTCTCTGCTTTCTGTCTCCCAGCCAGTTCTGGATCCATGCTGCCACTGTCCCTTGTATACCATGGGCTTCTATCTTTTTTACAAGTCTTTCATGTGGCACTTTGTCAAATGCCTTTTGAAAGTCCATATAAACTACATCAACTGCACCACCTTTATCCATCCTCTCCGTTACCTCATCGGAAAATTCTATTAGATTGGTTAGATAAGATTTGCCTTTAACAAATGGCTAAATATGGCTTGGAGGGTTAACAGAAGCTGAGTGGAAAGTATTCCTGCCCCCACTTCCAAGTTCTGCCAACAAACTAGGCTGGGTAGTCTATCACCCACATGTCTTGTGGTACTGTAAACCTGCCTGACTCAGAAAATAATCTAGGAAGACCATCACAAAATTCCAATATTCCATTGACAGGCACATCACCCTGAAGGGATCTTAGTTTCAAGGAGACCCCGATTACCTCTTGGGGGCAGGGGGTAAAATTATTAGCCCTTGAATATGTGTTAGACTGGAAGGTTTATTCATTATGAATAGCTATTCCCAATTGAACAAAAATCATAGCAGTTGTGTGTGAGCGAACAGTTCAGTTTAGAGTTCAACTATGTCACCTGATCAAAGCAGATTCCTAAAAGAAACAGACTTCTAACAAAATCTGTAACCTCAACTAAACCCACATTCATGAGGAACTTTCCATTGCACACTTCCTAATGGGATCTTCTTTGATATAAACCTATAAAGTAAGCAGCTACATCAGCTTGTTCCCACCTGTCAAACAATGGCTATGAACAGACTACAGTACTGACAAAGCAGTTTGTAAATCGTGTTTAGAACTTGATAGTCCTCCAAAAATGTAATCTAGCGTATCTCCTCTTCCAAAATAACCTTAGTTTTATAACTAGTATTTATAATCGTTAATTGTTAACAAGAGAAAAAAAACCACAAAACCTCAATGACGTCAATAACAAAATGAAAGCAATTTAGAATGGTGCAGGAATCAGACGATGTGTCAATATATGCCACAGAAGGCTAGCAAAGTGCAAAGTAAACTTTGCAAATATACTCAGGAAAGCAAGATTTGATATTTTGCAAAGCTGCAACACAAACATACCTTTTCTCCACTGGAGTAAAAGAAGTATCTCAATCGGACAATATTACAATGATCCAGTTTTCGCATAATCTGCAGCTCACGATTCTGAAAAAAAAACACCCAAGAAAATCAGCCCCGACTGTAAAGTAATTAGGCATTCAAAGTTATAACAGTTTCAAATGAAATTCAGTTCCACGATAACACCAATAAAATTCAGCCTTGCATTATTTGCAATAAAGTTGCCTGCTCCCAAATTGATTTCATTGGAACCAGAAGAGTGCTCATCACCACCATTATTGCTATTCATCAGTTCCAATAAGATGGAGGGCTTTATTTTGTCAAGAATACAACGCATCTACAGGCAGGAGCAAAAAGGTATTAATAATAATAAAAAATGCAAGGCCCAAGGCACTAAGCTGAATGGAATTCTCTCCCCCATTCCCCCACCCTTGACATCAGCATTCTTAAAAACATTTGTTGTGGCTTACAAAACTATCTAAAACTCTTCCCCCACTCCCAGTCAGCTGTATGAAGGTGCTTTAAGGCATCTTCCTAATGTGAAAGATGCTATATAAATGTAAATTGTTGTTGTACAGTATATGGTGTGTGTGTCAGCCTGGCTCAGTTTGAAGCACTCTTGCCTCCCGGTCGAAAGCTTGTGGGTCGAAGCCCCACTTTGGGATTTGGAGCTCATATTTGGAGCTCACTGGTGCTCTAATACAGTGCTATGGAGGTGCCATCCTTTGAATGAGACATTAAACCGAGGCCCCATCTGCCTGTTCAAGTGGATGTTAATTAGAAAAGAGAAGGGAGTATCTCCTGGTGTCTTAGCCAGCAATCCCCCAAATAAAATTGCTCCTTCACTTCATGGCTGTTTGTGGGATATTGCTGTGAACAAACTGATTCACTGCTGATATGACACCCGTGTGCAGGAAGCGGCAACAATGGCACCTGTTGCTCATAACATACAGGAACAACAACAACAACAAGATTCCATTTATTGAGCGCCTTTCACGTCGGGAGGACGTCCCAAGGCGCTGTACAGTTGGGTCAGGACCCGAAGTGATATCAGTGGCAACGTGACAACACACGAGGCTCAATTTTTCGCACTTTTGTCATAGGGTGGTAGAACTGATGTAACCTTGTTATAATGGAGTGCGTCTTCCCAAGAATAGTAAACCTTTCACCCTTAATGGAAAAATTTTACCGCAAAGTAAACGTATGTTCCATTTCCTGGAAGATGAAGAAATGGCAATTCCAATTTTATCAGTGACTGTGTTTCGGTTGCCGTTAATTAGTACATTAATTACAATGCAAGCTGCTGGATCAGTATGGTACCACAGCTTTTCTCCACTACAAACATCATGGCAACGTTTCTTACTACTGTATTACTCAAGCCTCAGTTGTTTACCAAACTAGATCTTATACGCTGTGTCCTCCTCAAGCCCAAATAGATCTCATGACCTTCCCTTGCTCCAAACAACCATTTATTCTCATACCAAGTGTGCACATAAAGCAACCAGCAGCAACATTCAACCAAGAAACAATTCATATCTGTGGATTAGCTAAAGGTCCCCGAGTGATATATCCAGGAGCCTATATGAGGTCACTACACAGAGAATGATCCACAGAAACCAAGGCCACTGTTATCAGGCACTTCAGTACACAATAGCACAACTCGACTTCTGTGGATAATAATCCTTGCACTTGATAAATCACCTTATCACATCGCCAAAACGCTTCAAAATATTTCATAGAATTTACTGTGAAGTGTAGTGACTAATTGTAGACAAATGTGGCAGCCGTGTGCCACAAACAGCCATGAAATGAACAACCCATTTTATTTCAGGTAATGGCTAAACTTACAATACTTTAACCTTAAAAATCATTTTTAGAAAGTACTGTATTGGCAGGCAAATAGTTTTTAAACGCATTAGATGTTGGATCATGGACACTCCATTCTTTAATGATACAGCTAGTCACTGAAGGGCATACAAAATTAGTTTACCAATGCTATGCAGTAGCATAAGGATTGCTGCCATTGCAAATTATGGCACAGGCAAAATGACTTCATGTGTATTAACTGAAACCTGAACTGGAACTGCACACTACAGGAACTGAGGCACAACAGGAATACATGAACATGCAACCATCAATGGAAAAAAAACTGTTCCCTTTGTAACATAAAATCATACATGAAATATTTTGGAATGCAACTTTTACAAAATCAAAGAATTTGACAGTCGTAATTATTGTAACATATAGTGATTGAGCATATAGTGTTTGAGCTCAGCGAAATCCCACAAGTGGCCAAAAAGTGGATGGCCAATTAATCTACAACAGACTTGGCCAGGACACCAGAAGAATCCCTTCTCGTTTCAAAGAGTTTCACAGCATCTTTAACATCCATTAAACAGCCAGACAGGACCTTGTTAGTCTGTTCAAAAGATGGCACCTCTGCCAACGCAGTATTCCCCCAAATCCTACCTGGATCATCAACCTAGACTGAGCTCAAGTCCAGATATGGCGCTTGAAACCACAATCTTAGAGTTGAGAGAGCTCCAACTGAGTCAAGGCAATACCCAGTAAGAATTCATTATATTTTAAGCCCTTTTCTGAACAAAGAATAGGTTTTCTCACAAGCATGGAGGTGGGGAGGAAAGTTTGTATAAAGATTGAAGTCAAATCCCATATCGGTTACAAATTGGTTACACAAAAGATGGACAAAAGACTTCCAAGATAAAATGCAAGGGAAAATTCCAGAGAATTGTCGACAAACGCCCAAGAAGTTACCAAAAAATAAATACAATTGGCTGCAACCTTCAGCAATTACCAATGGAACATGAAGAACACTGAAGCAACCAGTTCAGTAATCTTCGCTGCAGATGGTTACCAAAAACAGAAAAAATTAGGCTAACAGTGCAAGATCCAAAGAAAGCAGAATGCGGATGAATTAAGTTAGGAGACATCAAACTGGAGCTTTAAAGCCTTGAGGGGGAATTGTTATAATTTATAAGTTCCTGAAAGATCACCAAGAATATGTAGTGGGTGAGAAAACATGCAGATTTAAAAATTATTATTCCCTGAACTTCGGCAGACTACAATCTCTCAGAGTTGTAGAGTTTGTTCTACTGTCTTTGGATTAGATACATCTGGTATTGACTGAGGTGGTGACACAATATCTGTCAATTGTACATATATGGAATCAGATGCAACAAGAGGTCAAACAGTTATGGATGTCAATATCTGTGGAGAAAGTCTGGTCATTATTGTGTGTAAAAAAAATCCTTGGTGGTGGTTTCAATAGTCCAGTTTCTGAGCCAGGTGGGTCCACAGTATATCAAGACATGCTGTGACAAACTCATTGGCAGGCCTGACTCTTCAGCAAGACTGTTGTGACAGACTTGAAGCAGAAGATCTTCCCACTCTGCTTGTATTAGCCCTGCAAGCCAAAGCCCTAAGGGGTGAGGTGAACCTGGCCGAACAAGCAGCAAAAAGCTTGCCAGACGGTGCTCGCCATGGGGTTGTACCAATAATAATCCAATAAGGGTTATTCCTTCAAGGCCCGTCTCACTACCTTACTCTTTGACCGTGCAGTCGGATATCCTCCCAGTCCCATTACACTTGCCCTCTACTATTCTAGATTCCAATCTTCAACTCGGGTGCCGATCCTCGACTGTCCTGCAACTTGGGACATCCTCCCAACATTAAAGATGCTACATAAATGCAAAATTTGTTGTTTAATTACACTACACAATGTGTGGGTTTGATTAATAACATATTGCAAACACACATTACAATGCAAAAATTACTGAAATTGGTGGGTGACATAACATTTACACGGGACCTTTTCATGTTTGGAAGAACATCTCAAAGCGCTCGACACTGTTGACTGGGTACCTCAGCTAGGGGTGGGAATCGAGAGAGATGGCATGGGAAGGGGGAAAAGGTGACTGGAATTGAACTCAGGTCTCTCACTTGCAAAGCGAGTGCTCTAACCACTGAGCTACAGGACTCCACAGGACTCCACAAACTCCACAGATGGCATGGGAAGGGGGAAAAGGTGACTGAAAGGTTGATCAAAGAGTTAGGTCTTGATGTGCCTTGAAAGAGAGGAGGGAGGGAGTGAGTCAGAGGAACTCCAGGAATAGAACTCCAGAGAGTGGGGCAAAATGGCAATGGTGGGGCAGATGGGATGGGAGATGATGACAACACATGAAGCTCTCCCCCCACCCCACTCTTCTCACCTCCGTCTCACGCACTCTCCCTCTCATTCAATCACTCTCGCCCCCATCCTTCACCCCTCAATCCCTCTCTTCCAATCAGCTGCGCAGTCACTATCTGGAGTGGCAGGAGCCAGCGGTTGCTAAGGACGCGGTGGATGAGGAGACACGATTGCCTTCCTGACAGACTGCAGCAACAGACGGTATTATTTTCACTCTCCGCTCTGCTTCCTTATAACCATCGCTCCTGCTGCTGCCCTGGACGGACACTCACCAGGGAGGGAGGGAATGGAAGTTAGAAATGGTCTCGCGCCAGATAAGATCACTTGCCGGGTTGGATGCACTGTTCTAGGGTATAAAATTAAAATCCAAGGAATTATCTGTAAGGCTGTCTCATCATAACCAGGGCTCAAGACTTTTGATATTGTATAAAAATTCTTAAGACAGCTAATGTTTAAAATGTACTTCTTCGGTTTGAATTAGCATAGGCAATTTTCCTGAAACTTAGTAATGTAACATTGCTTTACAATGAATGCCATCAAAGCAGAAATACTGTAATGCACTGAATAAATAGGGACTTTAATCACAAAATATTAAAAAATTGGTTACGAACCTCTGGTAGGTTCTTCTGCATTTTTTGACTGAGGTTATCCTCTACATATTATAAAAGCAGCATTAGAGAGCAAATTGGAAAAACTATAGGAACAATGTTTAACTGGTCAAACTTTATACTACATGGTACAAAATATGGCTGACCCATTTGCCTACAAATTCAACCACCACTACACTTTACAGTAAATCTGTGAAGCACTTTGAAACGTCCTCCAGACGTGAAAGACCTATATCAAATGTAAGGAATACTATTATAGAACTTTTCTTTGGGTTACTCAATTCATTTTACTCAAGGAGGCTGAAATGCTGCAGTTTCACTGCTGTAACAATTCCAACATTTAAGAAAACTTTTGTAGCACGAAACCTTTGTATTATAGAAAGGAAATTTGTTTTCACTCAACAAACCAGTTTATACGAAATCATTAGCAAGAGGAATTATGTGAATAAAATAGGTTTTAAAAATCTCTATATAAACATGTTGCAGAAGCCAAAAGAAACACATTAAGGAGAAAACAGTCCCCTTCACTGGATATACTGTAAAGTGCAGTGATTGTATTTGTGGATTAAAAAAGTCACCACCCATTCACGCTTATCAGCTACTTTCTTTTTAAAGCATTGGTATTCCGTTGGAGGCTTTGACCTGATTCAGGTCTATCCTCCAACGAAAGGATCCAAAGTCATATGCTGTTGGATTCTCAGACTGGACCTAAGACCACTGTGCCACAAGATGAGAGAGATATCCAATAATACTTGGGGAGAGCATGCAAGTTGCTCGAGCTTTGAACCTTAATGAAGGCTTGTAACCATTTAGCTGCGGTTGGTTAGAATCATAGAATTTTACAGCACAGAAGGACGCCATTTGGCCCATCGTGCCTGAGATATCTGTATTATAAGTATACATATGCTGAATCTGCTGCCATATGGAGCTTCACAAAATACAGTAAAAACACCTTACAGTATATCTTGTGAAGCACTTTGACAAGTCAATGGCATGATAAGGCACTATATGTCTATGATTATGTCTAACATATCTGTTGATGACAGTCTTTTAAATGGTCATTCCTCACATCAATATTCCACACTAGTTGCAATTTAATCTTTTCTACAGCTTTCACTTCTTTATGGTTCATGGGAGGAGTTTGCTTTGGAAATATGAGCTTTTCATTGTCTTCAATAATACTTCAGTTTAACTGCGAAATTTCCTTGGGGGAGGTTATCCACAAAATACTGGTATTCTTGAGTGAAAATTATATCCATTTAACATGTGGGAAAGCTGCTCTTAATGTTTGGTACACAGCATCCTGTTAGATTTTGAATTGGTGCGACCTTCTAGAAGCACCTCCAGATTAACTTTAAAAACCTTGGTGAAATAATTTGCTTTGAAATTAACCCACTCACCCTCAATTTGGAACTTGATGTCATGGTCTTTGTAACTTGCAGTTTCACAGAGATAAAGAAACGTCAACAAAATCTATCCCTATATGTTTTACTTTATTCTTCAATTCAGGATCACTATAATGGCAAGTTATATCGATTAGCAAGAATTACATCAGATGTCTTGCTTACATCTTAAGAGTGCCTCTTTATAAGACTACAGCAAAGAGCCGTCAATTTGAATATCTTTCATAAATTCAACATCAGTAAATGAGAAAATTCCGTTTAGCAAGCATAATATCAAGTGAGCCACTAAAACCCTTCAACATTGTAATTTTTAACTTAAAATGTTTTTGATTGTTAAACAACTCCACTTATACAGCCCATTTACATTCACACAAAATATCAAAATAGTTCAGAAGTGATGAGGTAGGAAAAACAATCAAAAACATTTTTACAGGTTGGCTTAGACCCAGGGTGGTATCACAATCAACACAAGGTGTTTGCCAAATACCCTCACTGATACAAGGGCCACTATAGTGCCCACTTTTTAGGTCAATTTTAAGAAGCTTTTACGTCTCTATTAGGATCAGAGTACAAGGAGTTTACACACCAACTTAAAGCTCCAGACTAGAATTAGTGCTGCAGATAAAGTACAAGAATTGCATGTTGTTTTTGACCCTTTTCTGAAGGTGGGAATAGTTTCTCTGTTCTCTTCTGAGAAACAACAGTATGTTAATATTCTCCAATTTTAAAATAGCATTAAAAATGGTAAAACAGAATGGTTGGAACAGGTTTCACATCACCAAATTAAGTATGTAACTTGAATATTCGAAGTGGTTGAAACTTTACACATTGAATATTCAATGAAAATAAACAAAGTAAATTTGAATGGTCCCAAGATCATGATTCATTGCTCAATTCAGCTCAGCTCCCATTTGTCATTATCTAAGAGGAAGCCATGGTTATCTGTTGTAAAGTAGTGTAGGAAAGTACTGGTAGAATTTAGCACTCCCTCGTGGCCTGTTCTCTCCCTCTTGGGAATCCCAAGAACTTCAATGTGAGGCAAACACGGGCTTGTTTACTGCATTTCAAAATGCACATTCAAAAGACTACACATTAAAAAAATGGGGTAGTTTGTATTAACTGGTTAGCAAACCTGGATCCATTTTGACATGTGGTCACGTTAGGCAATCTAATTAATCTGTGTATTGTCTGGGTTTGTCAGCTGCTTTGATTCAATGACAACACTTGTATAGGCTTCCCTGCATTATGTGATGATGGATGATGTCATTATTATGCCTACTGCATCCACCATTACACCAAATGAAATCTACACTATGATAAACTGTAAAAAAAAAAGATTTTTCATCTTGTCAAATAGGTGGTTTCACAGGAAAAAAATATTACAAATGTTGCAATCCTCAACAAATCCCCAAATCCTTTGATTTAAAGGACGTGATGCAAAAGCTATTCAAACTGGAAATCCTTTACATGGAACATTTGACAATCAGAATGCTAAAGGTTAAAGGCATTTATAGAACCTGAACCACTCTATTATCCACTAGAAAGTGTAGCTTAATCTTCAGAAAATCATACAAGTAAAATATATGCACTTACAAATAAAACGAGATTTAAAATTCTGTCCGCAAAACATTGTGATACAAACAGTACTTCAGTGTTATTCTAATCTGCAATAAATCAAGATAACCACTAATCCAAGGACATTTGATGATGTTCTGTTCCATATAACAATCCAAATCTGCCCGAGGCTATGATTGCTTCAATGAAAGGGTTAACAGTCTTTCAGCATACAAATGGACACGCATTCGAGCTGTGGATCAAGTAATTATGAATGGCTCCTGGACACTGTTTGAACAAGTCAATGCAGTTCTTTGCTGATTGACAGACCTTCAATATTAAGAGAATTGAACCAATATCAATCCTGAAATTACCAACGACTGGGCATAACACGGTAAGTCTTCTGCAGCACTGGGCTGGATGGCAACTTGTCAAGTCAGTAATGAGCATTTCAACCAAAGACAGATTCAGGAATTTGTTTGCTGAACAGGATTTTTTTTTTACATTTAATGTTGAAGACATTTAACACCCATCATGTTCAGTTAGGCATCAGCTGGATGGACTGTGTGCAGTTGTGAACACCTAAACGACATCAGAACCATGGAAAGCTGCAGACATGTGGTTCACATGGTTGGACCGGCAATGTGTAGGAAAGGCTTGAAAAATGTCTGATTGGGCCCGTTTTCATTGGAAAGGAGATGTTAAAGTCAGATCTAAGAAGTCTTCACAATTCTGAAAGGTTTTGAGAGGATAACTAGTGACATTATTCTCTCTTTGTTTGGTAAACTGGTCACAAGGGGCACCTGCTTAGTATTGTTATTGAAAGTACCAAGAGACTAGAGTAGCTTTCATGCGGGCACAGAACACTTTGCCGTTCAAATTGAGCCCATACCATTTTAAAAGGAATCAAATATGCAATTTAAAATACGAGGAAAGAGCAAGTGAATTGGGATTGGAGGTTTGCCGATTTGGGCCAAACAGTCTCCTCCATGATTCTATATTTTTATTGCACCTTTGTCAGCTTCAGGCCTAGCTTCTTCCATGCCTCCAAAAACAAAAAATTTTTTTTTTTTTTGAAGATTTGAAGCTTTTTTAAAATAACATTCCTTACCTTAAATCTCTTGTCCTGCAAAACCTTCTTGATGGCCACCAGCTCTCCTGTATCACATAGTTTCGCCTGGTAAACGACTCCAAAAGAACCATTGCCAATAACCTTGGTATCGGTGTAGCTGACTTCCTGCGGCCGGTCTGGCCCTTGTCCTGGCGTTGCCACTACTGTTGTCACTTTACTACCATCTTTGTCTCCTGGTCAAAAGATAAAACACAACGTCAAAAACAACATTTAAATTGGTCAAAATAGCACCAGTTTTCAAAGCATACACATTCTATAAAGAATGTATTTGGTTGGGGATGTATAACTCCAGTGGTGCTAGCACTAGCTTCGTGCTCAATGGGTTGACAGCCTCCTTTGCTTTAATTTATAGCTTTGTCAGTAGCATTGCCTACGCAAGTAAATTATGACAAAAGTCCTGAGAAATTTTCCAGAAATAGCCATTCATCAAAACAGAACACCTAAAATATAACTCAATCCTTATTCAGCATAAATATATTCAGTACAAGTCCAGTTTTTCAGAACTCTTACCGTTCTAGATACTGATTGAGACCAGATGACATTTAATATGGATTATTAGTTTGAGGCTAAAGCTTTTTTGGTGAGGTAAAAGTAGGAAACCTAAATCCTCCCAGAAAAGCTGCAAAAAAGAAAATTTATGCCATTTCATTATTTCCCTGGGAGTTTTAGGTTTCCACTCTGAGCCACCAGATTTCTCCGTACTTGTACTCATTCCTGTAAAGGAACAGTCTTCTACAGCTGTTAGCTGAGTATCCTGCCACCTCTTATCATACACCACCAAGCTAACTTACATTGGTATAGTTCCAGACACGATTGAAAAATAATAATAATCCTTGCATTTGGTATAGCACCTTATCACGTCTTTGAGATGTCTCAAAGCGCTTCACAGAATATACTGAAAAAGTGAATTAGCTGAATATTTTGTGGGCAAAAGCAGCAGCCAATTGCACACAGCAGTGTCCCACAAACAGTCGTGGATTGAAGTGACCAATTTATTATTATTTTTTTTTGGAAGGAATTGTTACCTCTAGTAAAGCGATCTGCAAATCGACTAACAATTGGATTCCTACTTACTGCTAGGTAAACAGAGGAATGCGGAGTACGGAAACTTGTCCAACATTTAACCCTGACAGGAATCGAAACCAGGTCGCTCGCTTGTGAGGCGAGTGCTCTAACCACTGAACTAAAGGACTCCAAGATCCAATTTAATGGCACACCATGGTAAAAGAGTTTAGCCAGACATCAGCGTTAAAGAATTTGACCTAAAAAGTGTGGCAACATGGACAAAACTTCCTAGAAAATAAGTCTACAATACACACAACAAATTAAATCTATCTGGAAACAAGGCACAATAACCATATAACATTTCAAAAATCTGAAAATAAACTGCACTGATCTTTGCTATCGTCAACTTTCCCGAGACTCCACAAGGCTAAATTCCTGTGAGCAGGGTATTAAATTCCTTGAATCAGTGAATCGTGCAATGTAGTTGTGCCTGCTGACTTCAACTGATAAATACAAAAGATGGGCCACATTTAACTGCAGTGTAAAACTCACAAGTCATAAAATGTGGGCAAAAATAGAATCTACTTGCCAGAATTTAGAACTCACAAATTCATGAAGACTAATGTATTTGATATTGCAAATTACAATCTGCCCAACTAGTGTTGGGAGTTTGGGTTGAGGAAATACATAGCATTGCAGCAGCACAATTCCTACAAGTTTAGAAAGGAGTTTAAAAACATTACCAAGCCTCATCCCAATGTGACAGCAGATGTATGGACAAGGATGGAGTTGAAAGAGGAAGAAAAGTTGAAAGCTAGAATATGGTGTTGAATACTTTAGATGTGTATTTTTGAAACGCTGACAGACAGACGGCATGCAGCCTTGTACAGCTTTCCAATTTACATCATGTGGAGTCCTGTAGCATAGTGGTTGGCGTGCTCGCCTCGCAAATGAGAGGACCTGGGTTTCATTCCCAGGCAAAGCGAAACGTTGGGCAAGTTTCCTTATTCTGCAAGCCTGTTTACCTAGCAGTAAGTAGGAACCTGGCTGTTAAGCGGATTAACGGATCGCTTTTCTGGGGTTAATAATCTCTTCAAAAAACAAACAAAAAAAATTTGGTCACTCAACAATAATAATAATCTTTGCATTTGATAAGCCACGACTGTTTGTGGGACACTGCTGTACGCAATTGGCTGCCGTGTTTCGCCCACGAAATATACAGTCAATTCCTGTACAGTATATTCTGCAAAGTCTCTCAAAGATGTGATAAGATGCTATATCAAATGCAAGGATTATTATTAGTCACTACACTTTATATTAAATCCCATGATGCCCCTTGAGACGTTTGATGACACAAGAACCAAACCAAATCCAAGGATAATTATAATTCAATTTGTCAGTAAGCCTCTCTCAAAGTACTGACCCTTAAATGAAGCACTGACCATTCAATAGCTCAAGTAAGACAAATGGTATTTTTAAGATCCAAAACTCAGATAATCGAAAATCATTCACTTGGTGTTTCTTCATAAGAAATCAACACCTTACTGTATAAGACATCCAATGCTATCCTATCCCTCTACAAACAATAAGAAAGACTTGGGAGAATAAATTGCATTTGAACACATTAAATGAGATTAATGTTAGGGGGTTGGGGGGTGGGGGAAGAAGCTCATATGAGTTTCAGAATAGCCTGAATTTAATATCTTAAACTAGTATCAATTCAACGAATAGAATGAACCAGACCAGTTTGTGAAAGCATCCACCAGTTGAAATTAAGATACCTAATTGGCAGTTACACTCCTAACATCACGTTTATTTAATGTGTAGTCTTTGTATAGCATGTTACAAAGCTGACTAACAAAGAAAATAAAGCCAAGACTGCATATTTGCAACACTTAAAGAGACACTGACATAATGAAATTACATTGAATTATTAAAGAGGTTTTGGAATGGTATATCATAGCTACACAAGTACAAATATACTCGTGAAGCATTTAATATGCATGTGTGCTATACAAGTGCAAATTGTCCTCCCCATACTTCACCAGAAGGGAATTTTGTTGTACATGTTCATTTTGTTTGGGGGCAGTTGAAAGTGGAAATGGTAGAAGCAGTTTTGTATGTTGCTCAAATTTGTTCCAAACTCAAATAAATTATTGCAAAAACTGTCAAGCTCATTCTTTAAAGAAGATACAATAGTTTCTGTAGGGTTTTTTTCATTCCATTTATTTGATCAGCATTAAATTCTTATAAGATATAATTCAGTAGAGTTCAGCCTAATGACACATATCCAAGTTGTGAAAGTATAAAAGTGAGTTATGAGACTTTAGGGCACCCCATACTGTAATTTACAATGCTTAAGCATCATAGGTTTTCACTCAATAGCANTTTTTTTGTTAAAAAACACTTATTTTCGTACACAAACTATTCTGAGCACAAGTCTTAACAATGAAAGATGTGAATTACTAACGTAAGCAAGATTCACTCTTGCCGAATTTAACTTGTTCAGCAGGAAAATCCTTTACATTGCAATTCTACACAAATTGCAAACTTAATGTTTTGTATCGTTAGAGTTCCTTGAAAATCTTAACATTAAGAAATTAATTAAGAATTCAAGCATGCAAATATCCATACAATATGTGAAACTTTGATCATGATGCAATACTTTTGCCTACAATGTACACAATCACTACAAGTTACAATACTGTAAAGTGCTGAGATATTCTCTTGACGTGAAAGACCCTATATCAAATGCAAGCATTGTTACCATAAACAGATTATAGGGAGCAATAAGGATGGAAGGCATGTTAAAGACCCAATAGGTATTTTAAAGGATAAATTGGAAAAGATGCAATACAGAAGATCAGAAGTGGGCAGATATGCTAGTTTTAATTATGAAGATTGATTTGAAAAACGTGGCCGAATTCCAAATCCATTCATTTAGCCTTAAGAATCTAAGAAGTAGAGCTAGAAATATGAGGAAACTCAATTGAATTGATAAACTGCAGATGGGATTATACCAAAACCGTCATGGAGGGAAAAAAATAGGCAAGACTCCAGTAAATATTGTAATGAGCTCTAAAATTGCTGGAAAGCAAATGCTATCTTGACATTCAAGCAAACAGTGATACATTAATCGGAAATTAGACCATTTATCCTAAAATCTGTAGAAGAGAAAATGTTTTGAGAGCATCATATGGGATGCCATCTGTGCTATAAGGAATATTCAGCATGGGTTTTGAAGCTTGAATTCTCCGAGGAGGTAACTAACGGATGTGCAATCAAGTTGACATTTATTTACTCAGATTTCACAAGCATTTTTTAAAATTTCTACACGTACGAGAGAACAAGATTCTTTCAGTGAAAGTATAAATCAGCGGTAACTTTCCCTAAGAAATGAAGGCAGCAATTTTAGATAAAACAATTGTTATAGCCTTATGGGTAGTCTATCAAAACGCCAAAATAAAGTGGTAGCCAAACAAAACCACCAAGTTGCCTATTTCTGAATAGACGAACAAGTAAGATTAATTGAGGCAAGTCTTAAGTATGAAGTTCTCGTCTGATGAAAACAATAGTTGAGACATAAGCTTATTTATTAGCTCCCTTACTAGACTCGACTGCCAGACGTCTCGACTTTCTAGGCACTCCTCAACCTGGTGTGCTCAGCTTAACGTCTTGGCAATGGCAGACAAGCTCTAACAGCTGCCACGTAAAGTTCAGTAGGGTGACAAACCTCACGTCGACAGACCATGCCAAAAGTCCAAATACCTGCCATACCACACCCTCAGGGATTATAATCAAATTGACACCAATAACAAAACTGACAGTGGATTAGACTTTCAGAATAAAAATCTTGATTTTGTTTTTCAAACTGTACCCTATCAGTCAGTGTTTTATTCACATGAGCTGAATATTTAACATCTGTATTTTATAGCATGTAGAACTAACTTCACTTTATAAAAGTTCAGTTGAGCAAGAAAGGCAGTTCCACAGCAAAAAAAAAAGAAAATTTTATGCTGAGCACAATGCTCGAATACTAGCACTTGTCAATAGAAATGCAATCTAAAAGGCAAATGTCGAAGCCCTGCTATATTCAAACTTCTCTTGCCCCGTGGTTTTGCAAACCACTGAGGTATTGTAAATGACTGATCAAGCATTACAATGCAGGAAAAGCAAAGAATGCATTTGGACATAAATTTAGCTAAAAACAGAACTTATAGGCAGCTCTTATTTGCTTAAACTTTTTTGGTTTGTGTGAAGAAAATATGAAAGAGTGAGAGAATGAGAAAAGAACTTTATAGCTCATGAGCATCAGGAAATAAAAACAGATTCTACTTGTCTAAATGCCAATAGGTTGTCAAAAAGGTGCCACTGTCGCTGCTTGTTTGGCATCTGCTGTTAACCAAATATAGAAGCAGAATGACTCCACAGATTTTAAGTTCAACAACATTAGCCTTTCATAAAGATCTAGGTTTGAAGAGATGCTGGTTAGGGTTAAAAAATATTTTTTATTCATTCTGGCTGAATGAAAGAAAACACAAAATACCAAGATTAAGTGCGACTGTATGCTTGCACAAGTTGAGAAAATCTCTGTCTCTGCAACCAATTTTCATCCCAAACTAGATTTAAAGCTGAAGTTGCTTTCATTCAGTAAATAAAATCAGGAGCTATTAAATTCATAAAAGTAGTTTATACAAAAAAAATTAGGAACAGATTGAACCTACCATCCTCCAGAAAACCCAAGGACTCTTGAAACATAAGGAATCACCGAGCATTAGTATTAAACAACAACAACAAGATTCCATTTATTGAGCGCCTTTCACGTCGGGAGGACGTCCCAAGGCGCTGTACAGTTGGGTCAGGACCCGAGCAGGGGGGAAATGGTCAGGGTGAGGGGAGGGAAGGGAGGGAGCGAGGAGGGGGTAGAGAGTCGAGAGGGGAGCTGAAGGCGCGGTCAAAGAGAAAGGTCTTGAGACCGACCTTGAAGGAGGAAAGAGGAGGAAGCAAGGCAAAGGCACTGGGGGATGGAGTTCCAGAGCCTCGGGGCTGAGAGGCTGAAGGCCCGGCCACCGATGGTAGGGCGGTTGGGGCGGGGGACGTGGAGCAGACCGGAGCCAGAGGAACGGAGGTAAGTAGGGGGGATAGTAGGTCGGAGAGGAAGGAGGGAGCAAGGCCGTGAATGGCCTTGTAGGTGAGGGTGAGGATCTTGAATTCGAGGTTTGGTCTTGTAGTCATCTTATTTTTGTGAGCTTGGGACTTGAAACAAAAGTCTATTTTCTTTTGCATAACTGTTCAGAAATGTATGGAACCACAAGGTCCTCTGGCTTGATGCATTTAAGATTGACCTTCTGCTCTTTCAGTCATTCCCATGACTCAGTTTGAGTTGCATTAGGTTTGGTTACAACTCAATGTGCAAGATTTCTGTAACAAATCGGAGCCCAGAGAAAAATGAATGACAAGAGCAGTGCTAATTTCAACTAGAAAAGGTTGGTATTCTTTTACTGGTTTCCTGGTCAAAAACAAACATTTAAAAGTGAACAAATAAACCTTGTTACACAAAGGGTGGTGAAATTTGAGAACTCATTGCCCCAAATCATTTGAAGTGTTTAAGAGTGAGAAATAAAGATACAATAATAATAATTTGATATAGCGCTTATCGTGTCTTCAAGACGTCTCAAAGTACTTCAGTCTCAAAGCACTTCACAGAATATATTGTAAAGTGAATTGATTGTATATTTTGGGGCGATATGCAGCAGCCAATTGGGCACAGCAGTGGCCCTCCCACAAACAGTCATGGATCGAGTGACCAATTCATTATTTTTTTTGAAGGAATTATTACCCCCGGAAAAGCAATCGGTCAATCAACTAATAACTGGATTTCTACTTACTACTAGGTAAACAGGCACGTGTGAATTACGGAGACTTGCCCAACATTTTGCCCTGCTGGGAATTGAACCAAGCTACAGGACTCCCTCAGGACAATATCACCAATTTACACACCGACTTTCATGTCAGGACATCCCAAAGTGCTTTATCCTGCTCACTGGGAACCCACGCTTGCTAACAAAAGGGGGAGGGGAAGGAAAAAAATGAGGAACAGAAGGGAAAGGTGGGGAGTTGAAAAGAAACATTACAAAGCAGATTTCAACGGGTGAGAGAGTGGAGGCAAGGCACAGGGACTCCCGGAAAGAGTTCCAGAAATTGGGGACAAAGTGGCTGAAGGTTTATCTACCGGTGGTTAGGTAGAGAATGAAGCAGTCTGTTGAGCTGAGGAAGCGGGAAGGATAGACTCGCAGAGATAGGGTAGTGCAAGGCCATGGAGATATTTGAAAGGACAAATTTTTAAAATTCAATTAAGATGCTTATATTGCTCAAATATTATGGAAGCAATAGGCTGCCATGAAATAGTACAATGGAGGAACAGGTTTGATGGGTCAAAAGCTTAATTCTGTCCTTATGGAGGTGGAGAAGAAAGAGGTGGATGAAAAACAAGAAAGCATTGGGCACAGTTGATAAGAAACTGAAAAGCCAGTCCACCTGCCCTTCTGGATCATCTTTCATCTCTTGTGTGCTAAATCCTGCTCATACACCTTCTCCCCTCAGTTCTCATATGGAGAAGAATCCAGAGTTAGGGGTAGTTGAGCAGCTGCAGATGTATATAAAATTAACTGTTGACATCTACCCAAAAAAATGTTTACACTCCATTTTAGGATTATGAAAAAAAATTGTACACATGTTTATACCAGGTAACAAAATTTCAGGCAAGGAAGTTTTAAGATTTTGGATGCTGACTGTCTCCAGTTAAGAGTGGCCCACCGATCACTCTGAAACAACTAAAACATCTGCCTTGCAATTAAAAGTACAATAATAATAATCCTTGCATCTGATATAGCATCTTATCACGTTGTTGAGACGTCTCAAAGCGTATCACAGAATACCCTTTAAAGTGAATTGACTATATTTTGTGGCCGAAACACGGCAGCCAATTGCGCACAGCAGTGTCCCACAAACAATTGTGGATTGAATGACCACATTTTTTTTAAAAGAGGATTATTATCTCCAGAAAGCGATCCATCAATCAACTAACAACAGGATTCCAACTTACTGCTAAGTAAATAGAGTCGAATGGAGTAAGGAAACTTGCCTGAGGTTTTGCCCCGCCCAGGAACTTATTGTTGCCTTATTTTACATTTGCTTTTCTGAAGGCAACTGACTCGGACCAAAGTGGCCAATCTGAGTGACCAAGAGTTATTAGCAGGTTAGATAGCCATTGAGAACACATCAGTCGTGTCAATTCTTATTCTCAAAGATATATGTGCACAATTCCCAGTAGGATCCCTGGATGGTGATTCAGAGCAGCAATTCCTTTTTGACTCCCTTCACCAGCCTTCAAAATATTATCTTGGGTAAATGGTAGCAAATAATCACAAATTGCTTTTGGTGTAGCCTAGGTACAGTGAAATCAATTGAACTTCCTCAACTCTAGCCTGAGAGATCAGCTTCAAGACTAAGAATCAAACCTGCAACTTTCAGGCATCTATTACTCACTGACAAACCAGGCGGAATCTTTGCCCATCGGCCCATTTGGCCATTTGGGGAGTTTGTGTTGCAAGAATTGCGCCAACATCTTTAGGCAAAAAATATTTTACTCAAGGGGTTATCAGATCGAGTTATAGAATGTTCTACATATTCTCAGAGGCTTGCAATTTTCTTTTACGTTTCTTGTTGGTCCATGAGCTACCATTTTCTTACCTTTAGTGGCTCCATTCTTTGTGCTCATGTGTTGACATTCTTCTCCTCATCACTTAAAAGCAATTCACCTCAAGTAATCTTAGACAGGAGACTAAAAAAGGCATGCAGTCCAACAGGTAATCACTGCCTCACCAATGCAGCCTTTCATCCGCCATTTGAATATCACAACTACGTCATTGGTTCTCTGATCTTCCCCCTTGTTTATCTTAAGTTCCCATTACATACACTTGTTCCACTTCCTTGTCTCCAACTTTAATTTCAACTTTGCCAGGGTGTGAAGATTGAAATTTCTCTGGTCCTCTTGCATCTTACAGGATTTTAAAACTTAAGTACAGTAATACATTCCTTGTATTGTCAAAATTGGTGGAGTCATGTACTGAGTAACTGGTTAGTCATGTATCATTATCTTGGACCAGGAAAATCTTTAAACCACACATCAAGTTCTGTCGTGCATCTTTCTCCTTTGACCCTTTATGTGCAACTAGTGATTCTGATCAATGCACAGTCAATTCAATCATTCAGTCAAATTTAAGTGATAAGCAATTGACGCACATAATCTGCTAATTTAAATATACCACAAACAATTTTCCAACAGCATCTTTCATGTAATTTGAATGTCTCAATACTTCATACAAAGGTAATAGGGATCACCAAATAGGGAAGTGGTTTGGGGGGATGTTAATTAAAGGGATGGTCAAAGAGAAGTTTTACATTTTTAAAGCAGAGAAAGGGTGCAAAGCAATGGATTTTGAGAATGTACCTGAGATTGGTGGTATAATGGCTAAAGGCACAGCTTTCAATGGAGAAAGTGAGAGACCAGCAGTAGACTAGTCAACAGACTCGATACCTTCAAAAAGATACACATTTTCTGACCACAAGTGTTTTATGAAACTTGCACGCCTGCAATGCTACAGGTAGAGGCGCACTCCTCAAGTAAAACATTAAGTAAAATATAATCAGTACATGACCTTCCAATCCATTGTTACAAACAAGCTATGATATATTCAGAGAATGGTTAGTTACTTCCAAAGCAAGTATGTGCATCTTTTTAAAGACGCAAATCAAACCCTTCACCTGATTGTTTCAGTAATGGTAAGAGTGCAAAAGCCATCTTACTCATGGATTTCAAGACTGGTGCTGTAGTTTTAATGTTACAGCTGAAATATGTGCTCCAAGGTAACAACACCTATTCTCAGGTCAAGCCAACAATCTTGTACGTTTTCACTAAATTCAGTTAGCACAAGGTCTGTTCTACATTCATAACGATTGCACAATCAGCAATTCACATGCAGCTATGTCAATAAGCCTGTTGCAATGAAGTGGCCCAATGATATACACCCACAAAAAATTGAAATGAAAATGTGAAAAATAAACAGATTAGTGACAATCGAGACACTGGTTGTTATGTTATCATTGGATAATTCTGCAACTAGTCTGTGACAGATGGTTGGTTGAGAATCAATATCCAGAGGCAAAGATTTTCAACCACCTAAACTTCTCATTATTTACATGGAATTATACCTAGTGTTAAGTACTTGCCCTAAAGTATTAAAGAGGCATTTGGTAAAATATGTTTATATGTAATTGAATTTTATACCAATTTTTTTAAAAAAGGGATGAGGGGGTGGAAAAGAGGAGAGAAATTTATACGCCCCAGAGTACAGTATAAAAAGGTCACTGCTGGTACATTTGTTCCAGATAATCATCATCTTAAAAGCAAACAGGCTTTTACCAGATCCATTTATAGGCAATCAATTTCAAATTGCATTCAGATACGTCAAAGTAATTAATACATTACCATCAGATATTCACACCATAACCCTACACTAAACAGGATACCTTTAACCATCTGAAAGTCATGGGACGTGACGCTGAACACTCAGAACTAGTCAGGTAAATTGAACTCCACTCTAGTTATCCTGCGCTATTTATAGCATGTATGCAACCAAAAAGAGTTAAGATTGTTTTCCATAGGTGCCTCTCTCCTGAAAAAGTTATACACATCGTATAACTAAGAAATGGGTGTTAATTTGAGTTCCACTCTCCTAACCAGAGTATTTTACAAGCTTATGGATGCTTTTCTTCCAACCCAGTGTTTAGACCAGGATGAAAAAAACCTACAGAATTTATGCAATCATAAAGATCTGATGGACAATTTTCTCATTCTTAAAACTAAAAAATTAATGACAGCCCACGTGTTGTACATGTAATCAACAGTTTTATCTGTTAATGGGGAGGGGGGAAGAGAAAGCAAACAGGGAAAATTAAATCTGTGCTAATTGTTTAGATTGAAGGCAGATGGACAGAAAGAATGGTCAGAAACCTTCTGTTCCAGGTCAAATTAAATTAGCCTTTGAAGCCACAATGGTATGAGGTTGAATGGGGGAATATATTTCAGTCACAATTACTAAAAACAATGAACAAACCCAAAATACAGGAGCAAACTCTGAATATTAAAGACCAGGAAAGTTAGACCATTGCGAAAATAATTAGCTAGAAAAATTATATTGCTGTAACTTGGGACTTTGAACTCATATAGTCTTAAGTTGACAGTCCAATGCAGTGAGAGGCCGTAGTAATGTTGAAGGTGCCATCCTTCAGATGAAACATTAAACCGAGGTCCCGACTGCCTATTTAGAAGGATGTTAAAAATCCCACTGCGCCATTCCGAAATAGAAGGGAGTTTGTCCCAGTATCCTGGCCAACAATCCCGCCAAATAAAATTTGTTTTATAGCTGTTTGTGGAGCATTGCTGAACGCAAATTGGCTGCTGCGTTCACAACAATACCACACGGTTAGTACATTCTACAGTGTATCCTGTAAAGTGCTTGGAGATTTCTTCCCGACATGACACGGGAGGTAACAAAAACAGAAGTTTCATTTCCAATATAAACAAAACTTATTTGTCCCATGCACCAAATCCAATTCACAGAAATGAAGATCTCAAGTACCCCAGGCTGGAAGGTACAGGGCAGGGAATTCAAAACTGAACTGGTCAGGACTGGCACTCCTGAGCCACATTTTCGTGTTTACTCAAACGACGTTGCAGTGCAGTCATGAAGCTTTACCACCAAGCATTATTTTAACTTGGCTCATTCTTTACTTCATTTTCAGTTGCTATTTAAGTAACACCCTGCAATGTTAATCACCACCTTAATAGACAAAAACATCCACTAAATTGGGTCAGTATTCAGTATGAATCATTTTCTTCTATGAAATAATTTACTGCATATATTTCTGCGTTCGACTGCTTTTCACAAAAATAACCCACAATAGATTAAAACATCACCTTTGAATATGTCTTCAAAGTAAAATCACATGTCAAAATTACTCAATCTGATGGAAAACGTCTCGTGTTTTATGACTGTAATGATGAATGAAGTCTCGTCAAGTCTAACTCAAGTTAGATGGGCAGCATTACAGCAGAGTAAATAGCTTTACTCTGCATCTAACCCTTGACATACCTGCCTTGGCAGTGCTCGTTGCAGACACTGTATTTGCAAGTGTCCAGTTTCTCAGCAATAAAGATCTGTCACCTTGATAAACAGACACAAAAATTAATAGAAATCAATTAAAATGTGCCTAAAATGCACATTACATACAGGCCTTGGTTTCAATTGACAGGTTCTACTGTATATTGGTAATCGGTGCCCTAAAATTCTGTATTAAACAAAGCTCTAAATGAGGTATTTAAACCAAGTCACATTTGCAATGTTTTACTTTAATATCAAACAAGAACTTGTCCTGGGTCAGTCATGTGCAATGGCTTTCATACATTCCAATTAGAAAACAGAAGTCTGAACAGTCTGAAGCATCATATGATTTTTTTTTCCATGAGTTCAAATCAGATCAGATTTAAACACCTCAAAAGAAATAGGAAGCCAAGAATCTGTGGATGTAATGGTGGATAACTATCCTTCAGCACCATTCAATCATGAAAACTAATTCTGAATGAGGTTACATTTTGCAAAGCAGCATGGAATAATCTACTCAGAGAGAAAATATGTACTGAAAAAAAATCAATGGTGACGAGAAAAGCTAGTTCTAAGAAATTTCCTTTATTTCTGCCAGTTTAAATGTTAAACAAATTAGTAAATTACAACACGGATTTACAGCATCAAATCAAGCCCCAGCGTCATACTGGCATAAAAGAATGCTTTCTGCAAGGCTGAAGGAGCACATCATCTCCAGATTATTTAAAATCAGATCACACTTGAGAACACTAGTCATTTTGCTTTAGTGATTCCAGAGTCTAGAGTTTTAGCCTGGTGTGAACATATTCAAATCTAATATGGGAGTAATTTTTTTTGTCCCTCTTTGCAGCAGACTTGCCTTTACAAAAAATGCTTTACCTCCCCTATCTGTTCTCTTTTGATGGTAGCCATTTTCCAATCCTAAGTACAATTGGATTGAAGTACAAGGCTCCATCCTTGGCCCCCTTTTCATCATTTACACACTCCTTCTCGGCGACGTCATTCGCAGGCATCAGGTCAACTTCCACATGTATGCGGATGACATCCAAATCTACATCTACTTCTGCTCCTCCAGCTGCATCTCCCAGTTCGCTGATGCTGTCAGCTTGTCTTACGGACATCAAGGCCTGGATGAGCGCAAATTTTCTGCAGCAGAGCATCGGCAAAGCCATACTCTTTAGCTCCCGTCAACGTCTTCTTTCTTTCAGGTCCGAACTTCTCAACCTCCCCGGGCTCTCCCTCAGACTCACCAAACCCATGAGCAATCTAGGCGTCAGGTTCAATCCACAGCTTTCCTTTCTTCCCCACATCCGTTCCCTGACCAGGACCACTTTTTTCAACCTCCACCGCATTGCCCGCCTCCATCTGTAACACCCACAGCAGCCGAAACCCTCGTCCGCACATTTGTCACTTCCCGGCTGGACTTTTCAAATGCCCTGATCGCTGGCCTCCCCTTTTCCACCATACATAAAATACAATTAATTCAGAACTCCGCTGCCCGGATACTAACCACACAAAACTCCAGACCCACCATCACACCAGTCCTTGCCAGGCTGCAGTGGCTCCCAATTTCCGAACGGATCAACTCTAAGATCCTCTCTCGTTTTCAAATCCCTTCATGCCCTTGCACCTCTCCAACTTGCTCACCCCCCACTCCACCATCCTGCCTCCACTCGGTCAGCTCTGGCCTCCTGTTCGTCCCTCGCATTCTCTGCCCCACTATCATCGGCCATGCTTTCAGTCACTACACCCTGAACTCTCTGGAACTCTCTCCCCCAATCCCTCTGCCTTGCCCCCTCCCTCCTTTCAAACCCCGCCTAAAGACCATCCTTTTTGATCATGCTTAGCGTCACCTCCCCCTCCCTCTCCTTGGCTCGGGGTCAGATTCTGCCACTGTTAAGCACTCCGGGACGCTACCCGGCATAAATTGCACTACATAAATGCATGTTTTTGTTGTTGTAATACAAAGGATGAAATACATTACTTTTTACAGTTAACTAACCCTGCTCAACAATTAGAAGTGTCCAAAGTACAAAGTTATTGTGCATATAAAATGACTTCATAAGGCATAGTTTTAGAAATCATTCATACAATTATGCAAAGGTTGCTATAACTCGAAAAAAACATTTAGGCAAAATGAGCTCTGCTTTTTCTTCAATTTGACAAACCAAGTTAAGCTATCAAACCATAATTAGATCAAACAAAGCAATTTACTGACAATTACAAATTTATTGTTGATATGTAATTATGCAACTCTCTATGAAAGAAAATGACAGTTTTAAAAATGTTGTCATTTCCTCTTCTCCTTTAAAGCATCGATTTACATAGGGACAATCTCAGACATCATTTGTGTTTCACTGACGCATCTTATCTGACAGTAAACGTTGGCATGGACCATAGGAGCTTCATATCTAAGATTCTTTTTACCAGGCACTCACAAAAAGCAAACTTTCCAGCAGGAGTCAGTGTAAAGCTGTCAGAGCTGGAAATATACAACGGCCTCATCCCACCTCCTGGCTCAGGAGATACCAGGGTCAAATATAGTGCCTCTATTGCTGTCTGAGTTGAAACAAGCACCTTCATGATGATCAAACTTGAAATCTAGATCCATTTGGTCATACTGTGCAGTTACTTTACTAACTGTGCAATTGTAGAGCATCAAAACCCAAACTTACAGTGATTGCAGTAATGCTTACACCTCACTCCTGAATGAAATGGTTCAGATTACCCATCCCATAATAACTTTAAATTAACATGGCAATTTATCCAGTTCCACTTACTCCGACACTTTTTCCGTCAGCTACAATAGATTGTGTTCCCATACTCACCACTAACAGATCAGTAAAAGAGGTTTGCACTAATATAATTTAATTGGACTCATACATTTAGTGGGTTCTAGAATTCAAATATTTTTGGCTTAGTTGAGGTATCCTCCCTTTAAAACTACGGACTGTTTCTTCTGAACACAAAGCAATAACGGACACTTTAAATATTTTTTTCTCTTCAAACCCAACCCCCCACACATGACAAAAGTATCTAAAACAAATTTAATCTTACGTTGTACTAACAGGTGGTAGAGACGGAAGCCACTCAGATGCGACCATGATTCCATCTTAAAACAAGAGACAGGATCTATGAATCATCGGTAACAATATTCTCTCCAGGCATAAACATATGGCAGGCATATAGTGAACTTCGAAAACCTAGATTGGACTAAGAATGCAAGAAGGCTATTTCAAAGTTCTGGGTGCCAGAACTGGAAGTTTCAAGCTCATTTAATACCCATTCCAAATGTAAATGGTGATACATGGTGCATGGAAATAACATATTATGCCAGTATTTTATTTGTGGACACCTTACCTTATACAAAGAAGCATTTTATAGCATCTATCACCTTGATATTTCAAAACATTTCACAGCAAATTACTATCTCGGACAGCAGCTCTTTAGGCGTCAGTTTGGCTCAGTTAGCAGCAATCTCGCTTCTGGGTCAGAAGGTTGTGGGTTTCAAGTCCTGTGTTGGGGACTTTGAGAACATTGTCATTGTCTCGGCTGAAACTCCAGTGTGATGTTGGATCAATGGATTGCTGTTCTTTGGATCAACTTGTCTGCCCGTTCAGATTGAACTTAAAGAATCCATGACACTGTTCAAAAGATAAGTTTCTCCCAGTGTGCTGAGCAACAATCCTCCAGTTAAATGGACATTCAACCTCCGGATATTTGTGAGGCATTGCTGTGCATAAATTGATTCTTATATTCTCTAAATATGCAAATTAAGCAGGTGTTATACTGACATTTTGACATAAGGCACATCAAATGCAAGTGTTATTACTATTTTTTGTAGGTAAACGCAGCAGCCATTTTGTTCATTGTAATGAACCATAAACAGCTTGGAGCTGAATGTCTAATAATCAGGGCACAAGGAGAAACTCCTTTTTTTTATTTGTGCTATAGGATCTTGGGATCCTATGGCATCTATAGAGAAGGGACACACCAAATGATAAGGGTGAATTCCTCCATACATCAATTAGATAGTTTAAAAATACTCTAGAAATTCATTCAGGCATTAGATCATTGTACAACATTAGGAAGGCTGCCTTAATATTCGCCCATCATGACAATAACTGATATAATTACATAAAATTACAGCACAGTAACAGGCCATTTGGCCCAACAAATCTGTGCCATTGTTTGTATACTACACCACATGAACTTTCACCCCTCTTAATATCAAGAGGTTTTGGATATCCTCATCTGTAATCTAGGTTTTAATAGTCGTCAAGCAAACTAATGAGCTTAAACGAACGGTGACATTAGGAACAATTGGAACGTACATTTCTTCACAGGTTTTGTAGCTTTGATACCTTTTTTGTAAAGCCATAGACAGTTCATTTCTCTGGTTTAAAAATTAACTGGAGGTAAAACAAACTTTCTAAATTAAGATGTTGCCTCAATTCAGACCAACAAATATCAGTCAAAGTACACTTTCTCATCACACAAAAATGACCTAAGTCGATACAATACCAAGTTTTATACTGTCACTTATACTGGGACAGTATACAATTCAGCCCCTTCCTTAATTGTTGAGAAAATATCAATCATAAATCAATGATTCAAATAATTTGTATATTTCATTGGTAATAATGCAACAAAGAAATAAATTCAACATACCATACAACACCTTATATTTAAATGTATGCAACAATGATTTAAACTATGATTTCAAGCAGGAATTGAAGGAATACTTTCATAACAAGTGTATTACATAAAATCCAACATTTGCAAATATCAAGATTCGATGCATGGGTATTTTACTTATAAAGGTACACTCGAATATTACTGCTGTATTTAACGTTAGAATTACTGAACTACAAACCAGTTTAAGCTGTGCACACACACTACTGGTATCACTAGAATAGGACTATTATAATGTGCCGTAACATGTTCTTCAAACAACTATTGTCTAAAGTATTCAATCATTAACTTGCAGCATTATCATTCAGTCTTTTCACCAGATAAGACTGAACTGCCTGCACGTTAAGGCTGAATTTCCAACCATCTAAAGATTGTATCCCTCTCCATGGCTGAGAGTGAGTGGTATGTCCTCCACAGTCACCAGGAACAGAAGAGTTTGATAGAGGAAAGGATTTCCTGATCAACAGCTAATATTTCGATCACGTTCACCGACACAATATTACCACTTCCACACCAAACCTAGGGACATTTTTTGTCCATCTTCTGGTCATTTGGGGCTTTTATAAGATTTAATTAATTTACAAAATTCAAACTTACTTTTTCTTCAGTATTCTATTAAACAACGTTTCCCAGTGCAAATTTTGATTTTCTGCCAGTTGCAGTGAGAACTCCCAAGTTGACTCATTCAGTGGTAAACTTTACTTGATCCTAAGGTCTCATATTTTCCACAATATAATATACTGTATTGCAGTGAGTTCCAGAGATTCGCTACTTGGAAGTCTGTCAATAATCTGTTCTTTTTGCTGCATGGACAAACCTGTTTTACTGGAAACCCATTTTGGCAATGCTGATAAGCCATTCAAAGGGATGGAAGATCTAGCCAGATCAGTTAATCAGCAAGTTCAGATAAACAACGTTCAGATAAATGGCAACCCACTGTATTTATAATGCAATACTCAGGATACAGCATATCGATTTAGAAAATTAAATGTAAGTCTTTCGAATCAATGATAAATTAGCTTACGATAAATTAGTGGCGGTCGGGTATTCAGCATTGCTGCCCCCCACTCTGGAACTCTATCCCGCAATCCCTTCGCCTCACCGCCTTTTAAGTCCCGTTTAAAGACCTCCTTTTCGACCGTGCCTTCGGCTACTCTCCCACTCCCACCGCCCTCAATCCCTCCTGACCCTAACTCGGGTCCAAAAAACCCTGACTATCCAGCGCCCTGGGACATCTTTCCGACGTGAAGGTCATTATACAAATGTAATTTGTTATTGAGTCATGGTCAGCTCACTTATTACAAGAGACAGGCTTGACTGTACCAGGACATGACCTGGTGGGGAGTTGGGGTGAAGAACAGAGGAGGGCATTCTGGACATTTCCCAGATTTCTATACCTTCATAGGCCAAACAAAATATGGCTAGAACTTGCTTCAAATTTTCATGCTCTGTTCATTTGAAATCTACCCCTCTCAGAAAAAAAAGTTGCATATGTAATGGAATCCAACTGCTAAATTGGAGTATTGGAACCCAATCCAGGGGTGTTTGCATCCTCAATATGGAAAGAGAAACCAGTCAAGTAAAAAAATAATAATTTGGTCACTCAATCCACGACTGTTTGTGGGAGACTGCTGTGCGCAATTGTCTGCTACGTTTCTCCCAGTCAATTCACTTCACAGTATATTCCGTGAAGCGCTTTGAGACGTCTCAAAGATGTGATAAGGCTCTATATCAAGTACAATGTCCTTAATACATTAAGGATCCATACAATCCAACTTCTTTAAATACAAGTTTTTTTGGTAGTTTGTGAGTACCCCTGCAAAAAAATTAGAATCCTTTCTGGATTAGATTAATAAAAATGCACAGCTACTGTTGCAATTCCATTTAGTTTAATGCTTACTCATTATCCTGTAGCACTTGAGAGTTTTAATCAGCTTAATATTCTGAGAACATTGCACGTGGGATGTCCAAAATATCTCTTTGACCTCACGGTTACCTTCGCCCCACTCACACTCTTCAGCTTCCACACTCACACCTTGATGCCCAGCCAGCTGTGTAAAGCACTTTGAGAGGTCTGCCTGATGTGAAAGGAGTTTTATAAATGTAAACTGTATTATAGTTATAGGCCAATCAAGATACCATCACACTACTGTACATCTTGTGCTACCATTTCCACAATCACTTTGTTCTAATGTTAGTCCTTCACTCCATCTTCACAATGGCTATGAAGTGAGTTTCAACAGATTACACAGAATAATAATCCTTGCATTTGATAGAGCACCTTATCACATCAGTTAGACATTGCAAAGTGCTTAGCAGGATATACTGTAAAGAGCATTTATTTAGTAAGTGAAACGCAACAGCCAGTTGTGCAATGTCCAACCAGCAGCCATGGAGTGAGCGACCAATTTTATTTGGGGATGCTCCATGTCCCCCACCCAGCCCTTCCCAACCATCGGCGGTTAGACCTTCAGTCTCTCTGCCCCCACCCTTTGGAACTCCATCTCACAGTCCCTTCACCTCGCTCCCTCCCTTGCCTCCTCTTCAACTGCACCTTCGGCCACCCTCCTATGCCCCTGATCCCAACCTCCTAACCGGATTCAAATTCGACTGTCCAGCGCCTTGGGGCGTCCTCCCGACATGAAAGGCACTACACAAATGTAATTTGTTATTGTTAGCCGGGATACCGGGAGAAACTCCCTTTTCTTTTCAAACTGCGGCATCTTTGCCATCCACCTAAACAAGCAGATGGAACCTCAGTTTATTATCGCATCCGGCACTTCCAATAATGTAACACGGATCCAGCTGAGTGTCAGCTTTAAACTATGCGAATTCAAGTCCTGATGTGGAGCTTGAACCCACAACCTTCTGACTCAGAGGCGAGAGCTCTATCACTGAGCCAAGCTGACACACCAAAATTGGCTTGTGTTCAGATATTGCAAACCCTGAATCAGTCACCATACAATGGTAGCTACTGCTCACATCTCAACATTGGATTGCTTGCCCCATCCTATTAAAGAGAATGATCTATGTCCAGCTCGAGTAATAATAATCACTCCATTTTAAAATATGCAACTCAAGAGATTCATATGTGGTTCAATGCACCTAGTAACACTGTAACACGGCTGCATCACAAGGTTTACCATGTGCGTGTAAAAAAAAGATTCATAGAGCCAGGACGAGGTAACACAGTGGATTAGCCAACAGTCTTTCACCTCTGGGATCTTGATTCTAATTCATTTCAGACTGATAGGATGAAAGCCTATCAGCAACCATGCAAAGGTCTTAAGTATAACGAGTTTGGGCAGTCTCAACCCAGTTCACCATGGATACAAATATACAGCACACAAAAAAAGTCCACAATTTTGTGCGAAAATAATTTCAAACAGTCATAAGAATAAAGTGTGAAAATTAAAACATTCACACTGAAGGAGTGATCTTCTGATTAATTTACATTATTGGGGCAAATCAGAAGTAGCTGTACGTGGTAATACAGGAAGCCCCAAATCCTAATACTGGAGGTTCCATTTCCCAGTCGTACCACTACTTGCCTTGGGAAGTATGTATATAATGTATGACAATTCATATCTGCTCGCAGCTTCAGCAATGTTATGGCTTAGCTGCATTGGTCAATTCATAAAAATACAGATCGACTTCTTTACACCCTTTCTCCGACCCCCAAAGTAAATAGAAAAAGAAAAATCAAATGAAACTGACTGTGAACCTCTCCAAACAACTACATTCACATGAATAACAACCATTAGGAATGATCAGAACCATGGAGTAAAGGTTAAGAACAGAAAACTACCCAATTGCATCCACAATGTAATACATCTCTGGGAATATGAAAGGCGTTGCTGCTCCTGTTGTATTCATTGCAGAAGAAATGTTTGGTGTGCTTTAAAGATGCCATACAAGTAATTATTTTCATGTGCATACAGGCAAGTAATGCTGCTTCTTCTCCATTATCCAGGACTCCCTCCCAGGAAATGAGGCACATTAGTACGCCATCATAGTGGAAACTCCCAATTTCCGAACGGATCGGCTTTAAGATCCTCTCTCTCCTTTTCAAATCCCTTCATTCCCTTGCACCTCCCTACATTTCCGTCTTGCTTATGCCCCCCACTGCCTCCACTCGATTGGCTCCCTGTTCGTCCCTCCCCCCCTCCGTTCCACTATTGCTGGCTGTGCTTTCAGTCACTACGGCCCTAAGCGCTGGAACTCTCTCCCCCAATCCCGCCACCTTGCCCACTCCCTACTTTCAAATCCCACTAAAAGACCTTCCTTTTTGATCGTGCTTACGGTCACCTCCCCTCTCCCCCTGGCTCGGGGTCAGACTCTGCCACAGTTAAGCACACTGGGAGGCTACCCGGGTGAAGGGCGCTGTATAAATGCAAATTGTTGTTGTGCACTTTGTTAAAACAGAGTTTGCTTATAGAACAATTGGGATGTGGACCCCAATTTGGTCATTTAAACTATGCCCAAAATGCAAAATGTACATAGAAATACAACTGACTCCATTGGCGCACATTAAATTGCAATGTCCATGCTTTGAAACACGTCATTGTGCTGGTGATGGGCAAGCTGGTTTCTGTACACATGTACAGTGGCATCACCAGTCATACGGAATCACTGACTGGCAATCACCCCTATTATAAGGTTGGTTGGGATTTCATAGACCTCAACAATCACATTATAATGGGGTTCTGGTATACTTCTCCCTGTAAGAAACCATTGCTATAAAATGTGAATTTTAAAAACATAAATACTACTACTAATAATGGGATACAATGTCCATTTCTACAAATAGGTAGTTTCTGTTTGTAGCAGACGTATAAAAGAACACATTGACTATGGTTATCTAGTTCTCACCTGTTTCGGATCAGATTCTGTCTGCTTATTCTCTCTCCCGCTTCTGATGCAGGCTCAGATTGCTCTCTCGCCCCATCTCCAAACTGCACATTTTCTCCCTGCCATGTAGTAGTTTTCATCTGCCTAAACCTAACTGTTTCGCAATCTCTCCCTTCCATTCCTCACCATGCCCTCAGCCATGCCATGAAATTTCAGCAACCAGAAATACTTTGCAGAGATAACCTGCAGCTCTTTCCATTAACAATGCAACTTCTGCAGCCAGTAGTTTTTCTATTCAGACCTTGGAAACTATTTCCTTTATCAAGGGACTTCTGAAACAGTCAGGTAAATGCAAATCTTAGTATTTTAGAGCATATTAAAAATATATTTACCTCCTCTTCTAACATAGTCTTAGAACAATGATTTTTTAGATAACCCCTTAAGCAATTTGAATGAAATTATTCGAGTCTAAAGTGTTTTTAAAACCATTTAACTTTTAAAACCCAAACCGTCTCAATTGCATCAACTGCTTAAGACAAATCAGTTCTCATATGGGCTCTCAATATACAGGCAAGTCCCTTGTTAAAATTAGTGGGACCCTGCAAATGTTGGGTTCAATCATACCCACAGTCCAAACCGACTTTTCTTCAGTAGTCTGCGAGTATTTTATTTCACTACCATGTGCAAATCCAAAACCTTGCTAATACAGGAGTGGATACTGGTCCAATCAGTTCTCAGAATTCAAGTTCAATATTTGGATGAATTTACATTGTGGATCTCAGCAGAATGCTCCCACACAACATATACAGAAAATGCACATCAATAACTAGTTGTATCCACACACCTGTATCTGATGTGCCAATGTTTTGCAAACAGGAAATGCTGGAATGCAGAATAGGTTCCAAATTGGTTGTCCTTTACCCTGTAATGCTTCCAAACTCAAATTACTCAAGAACAGTGGCTCTTTGTGGAGTTTTGAATGAATGGTTTCTGACGACCATTTAGATTGCATAACAGTGTAAAATAAGAAATACTACTACTAATGATAATCCTTGTATTTGATATAGCTCCTGATTACGTCTTTGAGACATCTCAAAGGGCTTCACAGAATATACTGTAAAGTGAATTGACTGTGCATTTTGTGGGTGAAACATGGCAGCAAAATGCACACAGCAGTGTCCCACAAACAGTGTGGATCGGGGGACCAGATTAATATAAAAAGTAATGTAAAAAGGGATTACCACCCCCAGAAAAGCGATCCACCAATCGACTACCAACTGGGTTCCTACTTATTGCTAGGTAAACAGAGGCATGTGGAGTAAGGAAACTTGCCTAACGTTTCACCCTGCCCCGGAATCAAACCCAGATCCTCTTGCTTGCGAGGCGAGTGCTCTAACCACTAAACTACAGGACTCCATAGGAAAATGAACTACTAAATTAATTTTCACACAAAAATACAATATAAAGGGGGATTTGAAATATTAATAGCATTTATATACATTTCCTGTGAGGGCCAAAATAATTATAGCCATGCAATTTGCTTACAACAGTGACAGTTAATTATAGTTAATATCATGGGACATGCTAATCTGGTTTGTGGAAACAGGTGCTTTTTTTTAATAAAACTTATCTCATCAAAGTCTGAACTTCAAAGATAAGAAAATTTTAGATGGCTTGGGTGTTATAAAAAGCCATGAAAAATAACCATGTCTGTCTATATCAATAAAGCTTAATTGACAATATATTTGGGGTATTCTTCCATAACATATAGTCTTATATACATCTCCATCTCCCTCCATAATCAGGGAATGTCAGATAATCTGAACCTCTCACTGAACCAGGCTTGTGCAACATTTGTAAGCAAATTTCAAAAGATTTAAGAATACGTTGTTAAAAAGCAACATTCCTGTAGTGATATCACTGAAATCTTCATTCCATATTGGATCCTGTGGTTGCAAGCGTAGCTGCAACGGGTACAGCGAGTAACAAATAAGTGAGCTTCCACTGTAAGAAAAATTAAACAGCGTCACCCCCATTTAATCCAAATAAAGCTTGCTCTAACAGCATATACATTAAGGCTAATTCCAGGAAGCAATCATGTTATTATGGGTTAGAAACTATTGGAATTTTGCTTCCAATGCCTTCTTTATAGATTATTACCCGTTAGCTAAAAGTGGCCATTTTTTCCTCGGAAATAATGTTCACATCTATTGAAATAGTTCTCAGCAAATCAATTTTCAAAGGAACCCAGCGGCGGTGGGTGATTCAATGATTTGGGAACCAAATAATGTTAAGTTACTGTGGTGAGATACTTAGACCCATGTATGAGCAAACTATTTTTTGAGAGAAACATGGTGGAGGTAATTTGACCTGCTACTTATTAAGATGAGTCATTTATAGAAAAATGGCTGCAAGGTCAATTAGCACATTACCAATTCAAAACTAAACAACAGAAGTTCAGCAGTTCAGTCTTGAATAGCAGAATGCAAGGTCATATTAGGAAGCCATAGAAAACATCCAGGTTTGCATGATAAACCAGAAAAGAGAAGTCTACAGGTTATTTGCAACCTAACGTATTCTAGTTATTTTCTCTTCGAATTTGCGTGCTCCCAGGACACTTGTTTGAAAAATTCTGAGTAACATTTGGGTTATCAAATAATTCTCCAGTTAAGAAGTTTTCAAGTTATACAGGTTTGATGTACAATAAATGGACTACTGCATGATTGTCATTCTCCAATCAAAAATAACTATACATGTACTGCATTTGTTAGAGTGTACTCTTTCTTGTTTTAAAAAAAGGAGACAGAATACAAATCTGATTTGGGAAGATTATTAGAGACAAGATGCACTCTGTCAGCCATCCAAAATTCTATTCACCCAAAACTATGCAAAAACAAAAGGATTTGCAAAGTCTCAAATAGTTGAGAAATAAGACTCAAGTTGGATCAAAACCCAGAGGAATCGGGCGTAGCTGAATTCTAGACAGAAGGGAAATGGAGTAGACACAAATAAGACTTAGACAATCTAATACAACAGAGTGGAAGGAAGCATGATGTTTAGTATGGTATACACAAAAGAAATTAAAATACAAAAGGTTTCACTGTTCTATCTGTACCCTATTGGGCTCAAGTAAGGCCTTCCCAATAGGATTTTGACTGATTTGACCCACCCTCGCCCACCCCCACATTCTACCTGCTGTGGTGCTGCCCAACCTTCTGGGGAGGTGGAGAACTCAGTTGAATATGCATTTAAATTCATGCAACAGCAGCCACTTGGCTTGATTGCCGGCAAATCAAATAGTATTACTGAAATAGAATGACTGGACTTCTGACCATAATCTTTGGTTAGGGAACCTTTTGGATTGTAACTCAATTTAACATAAATCTGCATTAAAATGCCTCTAATAAAGAAAATTGATTGCCTTTGCAGTCCAGTGGCACACTGTGGTTTAGGGTCCAGGTTTGTAGTTACAAGCAGAAATGGAGGTTTATTTTTTCTGGGGGGCTGGGGGGGGGGGGGAGAGAAGAAAAAAAGTGGCATTTTTTTCCTTCCCCAGAAAAAAGTTCCATATCCCATAGATCGGACTCCAAATCTCTTCTTATATCACCATAGGAAAAAGATATTTTGGTATAAAAGGAGACTTGTTGAATATTTATATTACAATTGTACACCTCACTTTAATGCATCTGCAAGTGTACATGTGTAGCTTGTGTTAGAGTAGAAAGAATGAAAAACTCCTGGTTTTAGAGTAGCAACATGAGTGTATGATGGTGACTTCCTTTGACTTTAATGTATATGTTCCAGGGGTGATATATGCTAAAAGATACAATATAAAGGAATGCACAAAAATTCTATCTCACATGTACTACTGCTTTGCTTCTTCCAGCAGGTTTATTGAGAAAAAGTCTTTTCTTTGTAAAAAAAACAATAAACAGGACGATTATGAATGTCAACAACTGCATCCTGTAGGAATCAGCTGTGGAAGTGGGGGGCAGGGGTAAGTACTTTTGCCCTCCCAATGAAGACAGGGCTCTGGTCCACGTATCAAACAGCTACCTTGACTGGAGTAGTTTTAAGAATTTCCAGTCCGATTTCTGTTGGCATTAAACATCAAGTCCTTTTGAATGTAGATTCACGTCTGGTCATTACAAATACTCTTCACAAATTCAGTCAGTACATTTCTCCAAGAGGCAACACTGGGTATATGGAAGTGTTAACAACACGTTATTGTCCAATAAAGAGGTTACCAGAGCACCAAAAACACAAAACATAAAGCTGAAGCTATGAATTACAAGACTGCCTTGTAATTACTTGCAAGTATATTACTTTTAGAATAAACAGACTCAATATTTGAAGAGACATTCTGTGTTGGGGCTAACAGTACCCATAATTGTGCTCATTCTCTTTGTATGCAGATAAAAAATAATTAATCTGCAGCTGATTAACTCTCCTCTCTTTAACTGAAGCTGATAAAGGAAAATAGTGTTCAAATATTTAATCTGGTCACAATTGCTTCTTGCCCCGGCATCAGTTTTGATCTGAATCTTAAATAATTCTGAATACAAAATTGCCTAAAAGTTACCAGGTATCAATAATACTAATCATAGAAATTTACAATGCATGAGACCATTTGGCCCATAGTCTGACAGGCGTTCAGAACAAACTGTTCATTCAAATCCATAGCCCTGCCTATTCAAGTCTTTACCTTTCATATTGCCGTCATCAATTGCCTGTGCGCAATTGGCTGCTGCGTTCCACCCACAAAGTATAGTCAATTCACTTTACAATATAACCTGTGAGGCGCTTTAAGACGTCTCGGAAGACTTGATAAGGCCCTCTATCAAATGCAAGGATTATTATTAGGCACAATTCAAATTGGTCAAGTCAAATGATGCAATTTTTTTTGCTGAGCTTTTCCCTTCATCCTCTCCAAAGTCCCAAACTCTTGCAGGGGGACCTCGCTCAATTGGCCATTCTGCCTGTGTATGTCAATTGTAGATTTAAAGGAGCTCTTCCAGTGCCACATGTTCCTAATGTGTTCTCAACATGGTCTTCCAATGAACTTCCTGTTACAGCAAGGGTGATGTTTGGTTTCTCTCTTTATCCCCACCAATTTTCTCTGGTTCATTTATTTCACTGTACATCTCTCTGTAGAAGTCGGAATAACCAATGCCAGGCTTGTCCTGTGCACAGCAGCAATTCAAGATGAAATGTTCAGGTTTTGTTCCTATAGAAATCCATCTGTACTGCCATGACCTAAGCAAGCCAAGGAACCTACTTTACCAATATTGTAAAGTCACAGGCTGAGTCCACATTTGCCACACTACAATATATCAATTTAAAGGCACTGTGCCCCATGAAGAGTCAATTCTAATCTCTGATTTACAAACAATACCATACTTCCACATACTAGTAAAATGTACTTAAATTCATTATTTACTGACCTTCCTCAACCAGCCTCTCATGAAACTGAAGCAAGAAGATTGTCCTAGTTGCTGTTACTGAGCCATGGAGTCATGGAGCTAGTTTTGGATAATTTTCAAGATGGAAGCTAAGCACTTCAAGAGTGAAGTGAAATAACCTCCCATCAGCAGAAACATATTAGCAAATAAGAATTCTAAACTTACATAACAATGGTTCAGAAATATGCATAAATTGAACAAACTTAAATTGTTGGGTAAGATAACACACAAAGGGGAGAAGATATAAAGCAAGTTATAGGCTCATAGTTTAGCCTTTGCCACTCACAGGTAGGATTATTTAAAAAGAACTGAATTCTATGCTAAGTAAACTAAAAAACAGTACTAGAAATTTAATATTTTCCACCATCTCAGACCAATTACAATCTGTGCTATTTGCAGGACAACCCGCCTTCTACACCACCTAAATAAACCGCTTAAACCAAATTTTCGAAGGGCACAAGTGCAACATTTCCAATTCTCACTGTAACTTCCTTAAACGATGCCAAATTTATACTGCTGGAGCTATTAGTCATTGCCTCCAACTGTAGTGCAATTAGTCATTGCTTCCAGCAGTAGAGCAATTCGGAGCGGGAAAAGGATTTACATTTCCTGCTTCAAAACTGCTCTCACCAGGGGATGAAGAAAGCATTGCATATGCGCAACTAGCACATGCGTAGAGCTCCGCTGACCAGTAACAAAGGCCGGTTGGATTTAATGTTAACACCTTGCTGGTGTTACATCAGTCTAATCTGTGAAACCATATCTTGCAATAGTTATTGGAGCACAGCTTAGAATCAAATCAACGCTTTTCAACTGATTTATGTTATACACAGCATTTTGTTCAGATTCAAACCAATCCATTATAATTGGCACTGTTTGGCACTTTCATGCCCAGTTCTACTACGTGCAGCGACATGACTGTAAGATGGAGTTTGACCAACACAGAGAGGCAAGAGATTACCTTAAATTCAAACACTATTAATTCTGTTAGTCCTACTTATTTTGGTGGCAAATTTCAATCAAAAAATTTTGAGGTCACTCAGATTTAAAAACAAAAGATTTCACAATGTGACTTAGAAACAGAGTGGAGTAAATTTCCCACCTTATGTCTTTTTAAAAAAAATACAATGAAAACATAGAATTCAACTCAGACTCATTTACTTGTATAAGTTACATTCAGATCCTTGTATTTTCTTTAATATACCCTACAGGAGATATTGGACAATTATTTGATAATTTCAAATGCTCAGACTTCTAGAACAAGGAGTAAAAATCAAAACCAAATTGGATTTGCGTTTACTGTCTGAATATGTTAACAAGGGCAAGAAAAACGTTCCACTCAGATACACCATCTTCCCCTCTTTATTGGCCTTCTATGCCACTTGTAACACAGATACACAAACTGAAATAAGCTTTGGGTGCATATAGAATTTATTCTTAAGAGTTGATTTTAATAGTATGACCATTTATTAGTGAGGCCTAAAAAGATACTTTCTTGCTCTTTTCATATACATGCATCTTAAAAAAACAGCTACAAGCCCAAATTGGCATCTTTCATGGGTGAATCCTTATCGTAAATATATTAAATTTGATACACTTAACTTCTAATTTTTGTAACATCCATTTTTTGGAAAGTCACAAATAAACATTAGAAAGGCAGTAGGTAGGAAGGGGAAATAAAAGAGCATCTGAAACCACTTGCAGTCAGAATCAGAAAAGTGATTAACCACAAGGCATTGAGAATAAGCAAGCAATGGGCTAAAAGTAATTGCGCTTTACCTATTCTGATATCACAATATACATCTCATAAGGCAGTCACACCTAATCTAGCAGCAGCTATTTCCTTTGTCTGAGTTTCAATCCATATACAATTCAAAAAATACAAGTAGCTGAGTGAACTGCTCATCGAAATTACCTTTTACATATACATGCCATTCATATTGAGATCAAATATAATGTGCAGACGAGACTTTTTTTGCTGGATGAACTTCAATTCCAGGAAAGGGCATCGAACTTTGTGGAATTATTTTAAATACAGTACCACAATGTAAATCTTTTCTTTTTTTATTTTATCAGGACTCTTGGACACACAAATACTGTACAATCTGCAAGTTTACTCTTCACCTACAAGGGCAGAAAGTAAAACAGCACCAAGCAAGTTTCAGAAGTCGGTTACTATGGCTGGCTATTTTACTTATTTATTTCTTCTGACCTCTACATGTTCGAAGTTGTTAACTACGTCACTGAACTTATATATTTTTTCCAAATTAAATTAACCCAACCTCAGTGAATGAATTGAAAACAAACAATGAAATGTAGCAACCCCTTAGGCTGCTTTTCAGAGTCATTATGAAAATGTGAATGATATTTTATTTAACTTTACCACTATTGTGAGAGTCACGAGCCATGTGCATTTTATCATGCAACTAGCAGATCCGCAATATAGTGTTGTTTTAGTAAATGTATTGCAATTATAAGAAAACAAGCAATAATACATCAAGGTCACAAGAATGTTTGTAGGAAGCCCAACAGTGTAGCATGTTAGTGTATTGATCCACTGCACCAGTGACAAATGCAGTTTCATACAACATTCCACACCTGGCAACTTCCCAATCTCAGCAGTTATCAGGGTAGGCAAATAATTCCCCCCCACTGGGAAATACTGTAGGAAGAACACAACTCCTATGTCAAAGGTCTAGGAAGTAGTCACTTACGTACACCCTCAACTGGGATATGAATCATGCATATTGCAGGACCCACCTAAAGGAGGCTGGGACACAGAGGATGAGGAAAGAAAAGGTGATGCAATCTTCCCTCCGTTCATAGCCCCCCAGCCAACCCCCCACCCTCACCGACAATGGGCTTGGGTGTGCGATGATGACCTTTCACGTGTCACTCTTGGTGGCGAGTGAGCGTGAGAAACACTAAGTTCCCTTTTGTGCTACCGTAACCGTAACCAAGCCCAACCATTTCTCAACTGTATTCCCAACATTCCCAGCAGAAAACACAATCTGAGTGAAACAATTTCCTTTCCTATCTGGAGCCTCTAAAGCCAACAATAACACCCCAATTGCCATCTTTGCTGAAATTGACTAAATTAGCACAGGCCAAGAAGCAAATGTGCAACTCTTTGAATGGCTAAGAGAAGCACCATGACTACCTTGGAGCCATATAATACACCTTTCTAATCATAAAAGGGTAAACACTTGTCAACAATGGCGCTCTGTGATGCAATCTTTTAGTTGGTTTCTGCACCACCCTCCCCTTATCCCCCTTTTTTTTAATAAATGTGGTGCATTTATACACCCTTCAGTTCAGCATCCTAAACACAAATCCAAAACTTATTCCTACTGGAATATACCACCAAATAAATGAATATCTTTTCCTAACAAGTATCCTTTGATAATGCGCCACATTCCTTGATGTGGTATTTGAAGTTTATCACTTTTCTCTGGAGAAAAAAATAAGGCAATATTTCTAAAAGAATGTTTTCCCACTGAGGCAATATTTCTAAAAGATTCTTTTTCCAGCCTTAAAATACTTTACAAAAGCTGACTCATCAATGATGTACCACATCGGTGGTACTCATAGTGCTCACTCTTAGCTATGCAGGNAAAAAATACATTTAAAACAAGCAAAAGCAAAATATTTGTGATTTGTAGCACATTTGGTCATAAACTTCAACATCACTTGAGGACNAAAAAAATCTCAGCTTCACTCCCACAAATCTTGATCAAAATTTCACAACTACAATATTCTATTTTGGGAGTAGGTTGCTCGGGAGTTACATGCCTTAGATATAGATGTCCCAATACTGACATGATCGTGAAAATAGGTAAAATAGAATTCTCACCTCCAAAGTCAAGAGTTATTGATTTGAAAAAGGGCCGTGTAATAAGGTTGGTGAATTTTACAAATAAGTTGCACCTTTCCTAACACACAAACCCGCTCATTTGTGAAAAGGTAAAACAAAAATGCTGTACATTCAGAACTGTAAGAAAATAAACCCCTTTTGATGGATAGGCAATTTGCACATCTCAGAAACGCAGCACTCACCGATTTGACAAATTGCACAAGCCTTCACTAAAACATAAGGCCTCTATGTTTAAAACTGTTGCACTGTACGTTCTTGAGCATAATAAACCAAGACGTATCAACACGGGAGGTAAATGAGTGACCTGTAAACGACGTTGTAGAAATGCCAAACTCAAGCATCTTCAGATACGAATTGATTAAACTACCACAGCCCATGAATAAGCCTGATCCATGTAGGCCCAGGAGAGGGGGAGGGGGAAGAAATGGCACATCACAAACAATTCACATCTATTGTTTAAAGGAGTAAGATTGTCCTATTTCTGTTCCCTTTTAGAAAAATCACACACTTATATTCCTCATAAATTTCCGAAGGGTCAAGTCAGCAGAACCCTGATCATTTCTGTAATTTGCCATCGCTGTGAGTACAAGTCCCCACTCCTATCTTTAAAACACCAGAAGCAGATGGTTTTAAATCAATCTTTCTCGTCTTTCTTTTTTTTAAAAAAATAAGTCAAATTTCGTTTTGTTTTTCAAAAAAAAAATCTTAGGTAATGGCATGCGAACAGAAACCTAACTGCAAGCAGATGTCGGGCGAATGATTTCCAGGCAGCAATTTTATATATTTTTTTTCACATACAGATTTATCCGGATTTTTTTTTAAAAAAAGGAATTTTAAACACGGGATGTCATTTCCCTGACTGAACATATATCCCTTACATACTGATCGCGGAAATCGATCATTCCTTGGGATTCAAACGATATTTTCTTCAGGTTTGGAGAAAGGCTAACGAAGGGGTGGTGGGGGTGAGGTGGGGGGTGGTGGGGGTGAGGTGGGGGGTGGTGGGGGTGAGGTGGGTGAGGTGGGGGTGGTGGGGGGTGGTGGGGGTTGAGGTGGGGGGTGGTGGGGGTGGGGGGGGGGGAGAGAGACAGGATTGTATTGATAATTATATAAAAATGTACTTACTGCTGACTTTCATGCTCCCAAAAGCAGAGGGCTGCTGCACCGTTTTGCAGCTCTCAGCAAAAGACGTTGTCCTGGGTCGACCACTCATGATTTTTACTTTAAAGCGACATCTAATTTTTCAAACATATATTTTTTCAAAAAAAAAACCCCCACTTCGCTTCCCCCCCCTCCCTCCCTCCCTCCCTCCCTCTCGTCTGTCCTTTTTTTTTTCCTCCTCCTCCCACCCACCCCCCCACCCCCCTTTCTCCTCCTCTTCGTCCTCTCTCTCTCTCTCTCTCTCTTTCCGAAAAAAATTAATCTCGTCTACCTGGTTTCATCGCGTATGCGATTTTTTACCCCCCCCCACCCCTCCTCCTCCTCCTCCTCCTCTGCCTCCCCCTCACCCACCCACCCACAATTTTTTCTCTCCTTGCACGAATGGGAATGGGGGTGAGGGGGGTTGTGTGGGGGTTGGGGGAGAGAAGAGAAGAGAAGAGAAGAGAGAGAGAAAAAATAATAATGAATAAAACCGCAGCAGAAGAAAAGAAGGAAGGAAAGGAGGAGAGGAAGGGAGGGAGGGAGGGAGGGAGGGGAGGGGGAGGGAAAGGAAGGAGGGAAGAAAAAGAGAGGCAACAACAAAAAAAAAGAAAAGCCCTCTACATTGGATCTTGTCTTGAGCTCAATGCAGGAGGATGGCGGCGGCGGCGGCGGTGGTGGTGGTTCCTGCCATGGCGGCTCCTTCAGTTCAATTCAATTCAATTCAATCCTCAGATAAAATTTCTCTCTCTTAATTTTCTCCCTCTCTCCCCTCTCTCTTTCTTTATCCCTTTTTTTTTCTTTTTTTAAAAAAAACGGCCGCACGCACTCCCTCCCACCCCCCCCTCTCTCTCTCTCGTTTAAAAAAAGAAACACAGGCGACCTGATAGATAGAGAGAGAGAGAGATGGATATATATATATATAACAGATAGATATAAAAAAAATCTATTTTTTTAAAAAAAACAGAATTAAAAACGGTTTCCGACAGACAGACAGTCAGAGGCGGTCAGTCTGGGAGGGTGGGAGGGAGGGAGGGTGGTGGGTGGGTGGGTGTGGAGGGGGGGTGTGGGGGGGGGGGGAGAGAAGAGAGAGAGAAAAAAAAAGCCCGTGGGTTTCTCTACCCCCAATTAAAACGGTTTTAAAAAAAAATGACCCCTCCCTAATTCACTCGGCTGTCTTTGTACTATTTTTTTTCTTCTCTGCTCTGCTCTTCTCCCCTCCTCCTCTTCCTTTTTTCCCCCCCCCCTATCTCTTCCTTCCTTTCTCTCTCTCACTCACTCTCTCTCTCTCTCTCTCTCACTCACTCACTCACTGCAGCTGGTAACCTCCTGCTCAATGTAACCTGATGGCGGCCTTGCCCGGCTGATTGACGTTCCGGAGCAGCCAATGGCGGCGGGGCGCGTCGCGGGGCGGGGCGGGCCGGGCGGGCGGGCGTCACTCTCCCGCCCCCCTCCCCTTCACCGTCAGCGACGTGACGTGTTCAACTGGACGCAGTGGGCGGGGTGGGGTGGGGGGGGGGGGGGGGGGTGGTGCCTTCGGGTTAGTTGCCCGACAGCGTCACTGGCTTCCAGACCGTCGGCTCCGAGGGCCGCTCCTCCCACCTCGCCTCCTCCGCCCACGTTCGTCTTCGTCGACCAATGACGTCGCTTCGTGCCGCGCCCGAGCTGCTCACGGAAAAGCACGAGCTCCGCGAAGCGACAGTGACAGCCACCAATCGGATTGGCGGACGATGGGAGAGGGGGAAGAGGTGATGGTGGTGGGAGGGGGGGGGGGGGGAGAGAGCTCTTCTTTCCCCCCACCACCACCACCTCCTCTCTTCCATATTAGACGACGCTGGTGCTTTAAACGGTATCGCCCCCTAGGTTTGGAGGAGCGCAAGGGCAGCGAGGGGGTCGACTGCAAATAAAAAAAACCCTGACAGGTGTATTCTGTAATAATAATAATAATAATCCTTATCACATCTTCGAGACGTCTCAACGCGCTTTGGCAGAACACGCCGTAAGGCGAATGGACTGCATATTTTGCGGGCGAAACGCGGCAGCCGATTGCGCGCGGCAGCGAGCGTCCCACAGGCAGCGGTGACTGAGCGACTATATTATTATTATTATTAAAAAAAAGAGGGAAGGGATGATTACCGTGGGAAAAGCTGTCCGCCAATCGTCTCAACAGCCGGCGTGCTGCTTACTGCTCGGTAAACGGAGCCGGGTGTGGGGTGAGGAAACGTGGCCAGCATTTCGCCCTGCCGGGAATCGAACCCAGGTCCTTTCGCTTGCGAGACGAGTGCCGTAACCAACATGCTACAGCATCCCGCACTTCCTAAACTGACTGGATACTTAAGTGCAGGCAATGGCCAAAAAAAAAATTGGCAGTAAAATTAAACAATGTGTCCGTTGCAAACGTATACTGATGCTGCAAAATTCGGGTGGAAGAATTTGCTCACAGAATACGCAGTAACTGCAAATTGCAGTATGTTCTGTGAAGCGCTTTGAGACGTCTCAATGATGTGATACGGTGCTATATCAAACGCAAGGATTATTATTGTTATAATAAGAATTCAAAAAGAGAAGGGAGCTTACGTCCAGTTTCCTGGCCAACCCAAATATAAAATCGGTCATTCATTTTCATGGCTGCTTGCAGGACATTGCTGTGCACAAATTGGCTGCCGTGTTTGTCCACAAAATGCATCGCCATTGCACTTTACAATGTATCCTGTGAACCTCTTCAAGATGTCCTGACATAAAAGGAGCCACAGAAAGGCGATTTTATACGATTCTACGTCTACATGAGAAATCTTCTACCTTGAGAGGCTCTCAGTGGACAAAGAAACACCTTTACCGTGAACCAGAGATTGGCCTGGACTTAGCTCTGCAAAGAGTAACCAGACACGCCTGGTGATTACACATCAAGCTGGCTTCCAACCATAATTCTGATACAACTGGGTTACCAGAAAAGGTAACAAGGTCCAGCAGCAGTCTTATTTCAGGGTTCAATTCCAGCCAGGGCGAAACCATGGGCAAGTTTCCTTCCTCCACCCACCTAATAATCCCTCCAAAACAAAACAATAATAAATTGGTCATTTTCAATCCACCATTGTTTGTGGGACACTGCTGTGCGCAATTGGCTGCTGCATCCACAAATATACGATCAATTCACTTTACAGCATATTCTCTGAAGCGCTTTGAGACGTCCAGAAGACATGAAAGGCGCTATATCAAATGCAAAGATTATTATTATTATTGGTTCAGTTGAAGATCTATAACTAAGCATTTGAGGTGCATACTGTGACTACTGACCTTCGGTAAAGTAGAAGTAACACTGTACTTAGTCTTCAAAGATTTTGTAGAATCTAACAAGCATTGTCCTATGAACTGGGTCACAATTGTTGATTCCAGCAGTATTTTCATCAACCACAGACATACAGGTTGCTTTTAGCAGCGTTTTTTTGGAGGGGGAGGGGGTGGAAACAGAACAATACCACCCCAGAGATAATCTAATCCAAATTCACAAATATTTGCAATGCTCCAAACCAGAAAGGGTGTTACCCAACATTTCAGGGTAAGAAATGGGTAGACTCAGTTTTCTTCAATTGAAAATGCAAATACTGCAGCAACACTGCAAAGTTTGAAGCCTTGGCTGTCAAAAAAATATAGGCCTATATAATACTCTACAAACTTCTTAAGAACTTAATAGTGTCCTGAATCTGTGTGCATGAAACAAAAAATTAATAATAATAATCATTGCATTTGATATAGCGCTTTTCATTTCTTCTAGATGTCTCAAAGTGCTTCACAAAATATACTGTAAAGTGAATTGACTGTATATTTGTGGGCAAAACGTGACAGCCAATTGCGCACAGAAGTGTCCCACAAACAGTTATGGATTGAAGTGACCAATTTTAATATTGTTTTTTTTCTTGAGGGAATATTATCAGGCATGTGTTATAAGGAAACTTGCCCAAGGTTTCGCCCTTCCAGGATTCAAACCAGTTCTCTCGTTTGCGGGGCTAGTGCTCTAACTACTGAGCTATAAGACTCCTATCTAAACAGCAAAAAAACGTGTATAATGAATTGTATGATGACAAAGATAAACAATTCATCTGCACTGTCACCAGAGTTGACAAACTAATGCAACCAAAATTAAGTAATGAATAAGTAAAAGAAAATGTCTCCTTGTTTGATGACATTATTATGGGTCAAACGGCCTCCTTCTGTGCTGAAAATTTCTTTAACAAAATTTTACTATCAAAAAATAAGCTTTACAAAAAAGACAAATTATTTAAATGTTTGTATTGGTGCTTATGTTTTGTTTTCACTGCTGGGGTGAAGCAATATTTCTATCGGAAGTCAAGCAATGTAAAGTGACACACATGTTTATACTTCTGCACTTCTTCTGCACTTCTGCATTAGCGCATCTGCAGAACACAAAACTTGGGTGTTTATTTTTCAATATTACCTCAATATTAATGCCAATGCCTGTAATGTTAAAATATCTCAAAGCACTTCACATGTAATTTCTGGCAACTGAGGCGATTGTGTATGTGTCAGCAAATGTTGCAAGCAATTTGCACACAGCAGTGTCCCACAGGCAGCCACAAAGGGAACAACCAAGATTAATGTGATTTGTTGTTGTTGGCTAGGACATTGGGTGAATCTACTCTCTATTTTCAAAACGCATAGTGGGGTAATAAACATTTACCTCAACAGACAGGTGGGATTTTGGTTTAATATCTCACCCAAAAGATGGCACCTCTGACCAATGAAGTGCTCCTCCACTACTGCATCAGAGTCTCATCCCAGACTGTGACCTCTCCTGATGGAATTTGAAGCCATACTTTTCTGACCCCAAGTCGAGTGCTACCAACTGAGCCAAGGAATCCAACACCAACTACCTTGTGTTAATATGGTGAGGACTGTGCTAAAAATGCATCATTCGCTGCACATACGTCTGTCTTCCAAATTAGATATTAAACTGAGGTCCCATCTGCACATTTTCAAGGAAACACTGAAGATCTTGCAACACTATTCAGAAGAAGGTATCTTGGCCCACAATTTTGCAGATCAGTCAATCAACTCGTAGTTATTTGTGTGACATTAATAGTGCAAATGGCTGCCGTGATTGCCCACAGAAACAGTTGCTACACTTGACCTGTGATGTGCTTTGAGATGTTTCAACTTGATGAACCACTGTGACAGAGATCCTTTCTGAAGAGAATGAGTGTAGACCTAATGGCGGAGCATGCTTGTTGGACCAAATGTCATACTCCTATATTCAAATAGTTTATATCCATAAGGGCATTTTTTAAATAAAAATTTCAAAATATTTTGTTTTCAAGACGAAGTAAACTGACAGTTGTCCTCACTGCAGCTAGATTTTGTAGCTCCAATAGGTCACAAGACTATCTCATCACCTAGTGAGAGTCACCATGGGAACAGACGTACAAGCAGTCCAGTCGATACATATTTAATAATGAACATCAAAGGCGTTTTCCCTCTAGTTGTGAAAGCCCGAGCCACATTTATACACAAAAGTGGATTTCCCAATGGAAATAGATCGACCAAGAAGTTTTGATTCTGTCTTTGCTGCAGCAATCCCACTTACAAACACAACCAGTTTCTTACAGTATTGATTTATTGGTCACTTAAATTTGTATTATTCCTGCACTTCGAAAGAAAAGTGAATATGTAAATAAAGTTAGTGAATGGTGAAGCTAGCAATTTAAACAAAAGACAAAGAAGCATCAGAGACCAGGAACAAATATGGGGTCAGTTTTGACTTTGGGTAAAATGGAACCTGTGAAGATTTCGATCTGGGTGAACATGTACGTGTACTAAATGACCATAGAAAGTCTTGCAGATTAATGCAACAAGACAGAGAGCACAATGAAAGCCGTGAGAAAGATTTGTTAGGAGGTTTAAAAAGAAGGGATGTTTCATAACCGATTCAATGCAATATCACATCAAACCTGTTATAAAACGTTGTACTTTTCAGTCCAGTTAATTTATCACTGTTCTATTAAGTAGTGATATGGCTTCAGGGTTTGCCTACAGTGGCTTTCACATTAAACCACTACAAAGAATGTTTTATTCATATCTGTTGAATTTTTTGAAATTTGAAGAATGTCGGTTAAATTTATGAGAGCGAATAGTATTTTTGGAAAGGTTCTACTGAGTCTGACTACATGGAGGAACTGAATCAATTGACAGGTGAAATGACAAAATCTCCAAAAGGTCGGAGGTTAATGACTATCCATAGTGGTCAGTTTAACATCCTCACACTTTCCAGCTCGGTGACTCCTCAAAGCCAGTTTTCCTTGTGAAGTGTGTAATTAGCATTTTATCAAATACATTGGTCAAATAAAAAGAATGAAAAGAAAACAAATAATGCACCATAATAAACCTTACATTTGCTATAGCGCGTTTCACATCAAGTTGATGTCTCAAAGCACTTCACAGGATTTATTGTTGATGAGTAATTGTGTATCTGCAAGCAAACACAACAGTCCAATTGCATGCATCAATGTCTCACAAATAGCCATGAAACAAATGACCAATTTTATTTGGGGTATTATTGGCCAGGATACTGGGAGAAACTCCTTTTTCTCTTCAACAACAACTTGCATTTAGACAGTACCCCTCTTGCAGGATAACGTCCTAGAGTGGTTGAAAGTGGCGGAGCATACTCCGTACTGGGGAAGAGTCTTCCAAAGTTTCAGGGCATAGTGGCTGAAAGGTGGAACAGAGGGCATTGGGGACATGCAGAAGGCTGGAGCCAGTCAAGCGGAAGCAGCAAGTTGTGGGTTGGGGGATAAACAGGTCCAAGAGATAGGGAGGTACGAGGGCATGAAGGGATTTGAAAACGATCCGTTCGGTGTTGGAGAGCCAGTGGAGCTTGGCTAGAACTGGCATGATGGGGGTAAGGAGTTTAGTACAGGTGTGTGTGGGTTGGGAACTTCAAGCCATTAGAACTTTAATGTCCACCTGAACAGGCAAACAAAACATCGATTTAAAATTTGATCTGAAGGACGACACCTTCAATAATGCAACACACTCCCAGGACTGTACTGGAGTGTTAGTTTCGACAATGTGAGTCTGGCTACTGCTAAGGGACACACTCAGCAGGAAAATATCATAAAGTATCAAACATATCTTAATCCTTGTAAAACCCAAAATACTGCCGATGCTGGAAACCTGAAACAGAAACAGAAGTCTCTAGGAACACTTAGCAGGTCAGGCAGCATCTATGGAGAAAGGAAAGTGAGTCAATGTTTTCATTCCACGACCCTTCGTCAGAACTGGGGCAGGTTGGGAGGGAGGAAACAAAAACAGAAGTTGCTGGGAATAAACAGAAGTCTCCCTCCCAACATGCCCCGGTTCTGACAAAAGATCATAGACCCGAAACATTGACTTACTTTCTGTGTTGAAAATCCTTTCACTTTGAATATAATAATAATAATCCTTGCATTTGATATAGCGCTTTTCACGTCGGGAGGACGTCCCAAAGCGCTTCACAGAACACACTACAAAGTGAATTGACTGTATATTTGTGGGCGAACGCGGCAGCCAATTGCGCACAGCAATGTCCCACAAACAGTCGTGGATTGAAAATGACCAATTTATTTTTGGTTTTGGAGGGATTATTATTAGGCTCTGTGTGGAGTAAGGAAACTTGCCCAAGGTTTCGTCCTGCCTGGGATTGAACTCAGGTCTCTCGCTTGCAAAGCGAGTGCTCTAACCACTGAGCTACAGGACTCCACATAATAACAATACTACTAATAATTACAAATAATCAGCTGCAGCTGAAGGCGACTTAAAATTGTTCATTTAAAAAATAAAGTAAGATTCTTGCGCCAAGCTTAAGATTTGAACGAAATGGACTTAAGTCTCAACCCAAGTGGAATTTTAGCAATAGGATAGGAAAATGTGGGGCTTTTCCCTGTTTCCTCCCCCCCTCCCCCGTGCTCTGAGATGGTTGGGGATTGGTTGGGGGGTGTGTGTGGAGGGGGGGGGGGCTGTGGGGGGGTTAAGGGTGATTGAAAAAGAGAGAAAGAAGGAGGCAAAAAAGTTTTCATGTCTTTGGAGGGTGGGCATTCAATATTGAATATTGCCCCATAATTTGTTGCACTTTCACCTACAAATCAATGTTTGTGGGACACTGTTGTGCGCAATTGGCTGCTGCATTTCACCCACACAATGTACAGTCAATTCACTAGTAAAATGGGTTCTGACGAAGGGTTGCGGACTCAAAATGTTGACTAATTTTCCTTTCTCCATAGATGCTGCCTGACCTGCTGAGTGTTCCCAGCGACTTCTGCTTTTGTTTCAGCTGTCAGTATCCCAGTGTACAAGGCATCCCGCACCACAAACACAACTGCCATCTGCTAGATCCGTATCCGCCTGACAAAAACCTTTACACTGCTGCACAGCCATTCTGGCAAAGGTGGAAGGCTGACTCAGCGGGAATACCCAAGCTTGGCAGGATCTGGAGTAACAGGCAAACATGATAGTCAGGTCCAACAAACAGCCAGAAGATGAATGACAACAACTAGTACTTATACATTCCTTTGTGCAAGACGAACACTCCAAAGGTCTTCACAGGGACAGTGTGGATCATTGAGCAGTGTTGAAAGCAGTTTTGAGGACGTGGACCAAAGACATAGTCAAACAAAGAGATTTTTAAGGAGCTGCAGAAAACGGTGCCAAGCACATCAAAATACACTTACATATAAGCATGTGAGAGTGACAGCCGATAACTCTTTGGAAAAAGAGTTAAAGGTGAAAAAAATTGCAGATGTCTGCGCTGGCTCTCTGATTTCCTGCGCTCTTCAGTTATCTCCCGTCACCATCTGCCAGTCAATCTTGCCCTCTGACAGTTTAGCAGTAATAGCAATAATTGTGCGGAACGTAACATGCAGTAATCAAAAGTATTTGCAGGATTTCCTAGGCCTGTTTTGTTATTTATCCACTGTGAAGCCTAAACATCCAAATCTCTTTTTTTAAAATGCCAAATGTGAGCTCGGTTATTATCCTTATGGTAGTCTGAGGCTCATTATTCCCCTGATATGTGTGGTTATGGGGATTTAGTACTGGAGTAAAACAGCACAGCTTCAGACCACAGCATCTGTCATCTGCAAAAATGAGACTGGCACTAATCAAGCAGAACACAGGCAGCAGCGTTGACACTGAGGTCTGTAGGTTAATCTCCCAGGTAAGTGCCAACCACCAGTAAATTCTCATTGCTTAGTCCAGGGTTGGCAAGGACAAATGAGTCCTGGGGGCAGCAATAGAGAAATCGCCACACACTTCCACGATATCATTAGTACCACAGATCAACTGTATATCTATGGAATGGAAGCATTTTCTGTTAATGTAAATATGTACATTTTCAACAGATGTATGAACAGGCTTATTATGGGTTTAGTTAATGGAACTCGAGACTCTGAGGAATATAGACACAGGACTATAGTGCAGTGGTTAGAGCACTTGCCTCGCAAACGAGAGGACCTGGGTTCAATTCCTGGTCGGGGCCATACCTTAGGCAAGTTTCCTTACTCCACACAGACGCCTGTTTACCTAGCAGTAAGTAGAACCCGGTTGTTAGTCGTTTGGCGGATCGCTTTCTGGGGGTAATTATCCCCTAAAAATAATAATAATATGGTCGCTCAATCCAAGACTGTTTGTGGGATGTCTCAAAGACGTGATAAGGCGCCATATCAAATGCAAGGATTATCAAATGCAAGGATTATAGGATGGAACGGAACTCATCGTTGAGTTCTCAGTTGTTGGGGCACATTTGGAAACTGATAGAATGCAAATACAATACAGTAAAATATCAGTGACATGTGAAATTACATTGGCATTGCTGGCTGACTGATGTTCACATTTATTACTGGGAGCCTGATAGATAGCATGGAATGAAGCCACAATGGTTACCTTTACTGACAAAGAGTAATTGGCGTGAAGCTGACATCAAATCTTTTAACTCAGCACAGAAATTACACACTATATACTTTGAGGATCAAAATCTCCAAATGACAATGAACGTCAGATCAATCAATAAAACAAATGCAACACCTCTAATTCCAAAGGGAAGGTTCTCTCTCCTGTATTCTAGCATGGATGTGCCATCAAAAAAACCTTTTTTTAAAAAAATTCTACCATTTCTTTTCAGACTGAAGTTGGAACCTGATGCCCAGAGATTTTAAAACAAGTGAAGCTCTTTGAGACATCCTCCTGACTTGAAAGTTACAATATCAAATGCAAGTTTTTTTTGTACAAAAATCATCATTCACAATCTTCACTATCGTGGATTCTCCCCAGTCGATTCATCTCCTGAGCAAGGTGACAAGGCCACAGGAAAAATGCTCAACAATTTTTTTAAAAAATGACATTTATCCCTGACCCTGAATGGGATTGAATAAGAATGCTAGAATATTAGTGCAACAATATAAGCTACATTGCTTAACCTTGAGTGGTCACATCCAGAATAGCATTTCCTTGGCTTCAGATGGAACTGTACAGTTGTATTATTGTAATTGATACTCCATGTATGCACTTAGGCTTCCACTATTAGTATTAACTTCTTTGACTTGAAGTTGATTCCTCTCCCCCTTTAACCTGTAGTGTTTGAGCTCTTAAATATTTTAATTGTAAAAATTAAACACACACCTCGTTTATCTAGCAGTAAGAAGTAGGAACCCGGTTATTAGTCGATGGGCAGATGGCTTTTCTGGGGGTAATAATCCCTTCAAAAAAATAATAATTTGGTTACTCAATCCACGACTGTTTGTGGGACACTGATGTGTGCAATTGGCTTGTCGCATTTCTCCCACAAAATATACAGTCAATTCACTTTGCAGTCTATTCTGTGAAGCGCTTTGAGACATCTTAATGACATTATAAGACACTATATCAATTGCAAGGATTATTATTGTATTCCAGGCCTGCAATAAGTGTTTACATTAAGTAGCTGATTGATAGTATTCCACATTTTAAAGGCTCGAAACATGTTCCATCTTGTTGACATAAAAGCAATGATTCCCTCCAACAATTCTAGTGTTTTAAACTCTGAATTATAATGTTCCTCTCCTACAAATCCTCTCCAATGCAGCAATTTATATTTGAAGCAAATATTCCCCAAAATTACATACATATTAGTTTTGCTTGTTGATAAATTTGCTGCTTTTAGTTGGTGTGTACGTGTTATGGGCAATCTCTCCCTGGATCGAAGCAGGATGCATCGCTCCAGGGAGAGAGTGTGCAATCCATTCCAACAATCTATCTCTGGAATTTCCACGTGTAGGTGGGATGAATGGAATTCTTAGTTTGGTTTGGATACTCTTAAGCACGGTGATGGGTTTCCACATGTGTCAGGCACCTGGTTCACCAAAGAAAAAACGTTATGAGCATACTGTGTCGATTGGCAAACGTACTATCAAGCAAATAAGCTCCAAGTGTTTCAAACAGGGGGCCTTAACAATCAATAGGATTAAAATAACTGGTTTTAGCTTGTAATAAAATGCTCCTGACATGATTCCTAGCACTTGATTAGCCTTGTTAAACACTTGAATTGCTTCCTCTGTACAACCTCCAATATGTTTCCTACAGCACCTCAAGCTAGCTGGTCTATTAGTCAGCAGATTGTGCTTCTGACCTTTTTTAAATATATAAAAGAATTTCAAAATAGTTAATATTGTTCCAGTGTTAATCCCAGCTTCATTTCACTTCTATCCTCTTTTCCTTAAGGACTCAACGCATTCCATCTGCTTCTCATTACGTTAGGAATATCCCAGCATTTCAGGCTTTCAGTCCTGGTATCTATTTTCTTCCTGAACCCAGCTGAGAATGTTGGGTGGGGACAGAAATCTTTTGCTTTCAACTGCAGCTGTTGCTCGGAATACAACAAAGATTTCCCACAGCCCATCCTGAACGCGAGTCAACAAGTCCTATTTCATTCTGATATTGCATTCACCCACAGAAACAACAGTGCTTTGGGACAGTCCCTGATGTGAAAGCTGCTATGACAAATGTAAGATTATACTATTATTGGCAAGAGTTACAGGTGATAACATTTTCTGGCAGATGTATAAAATAAAGCTGTACAGCTGGTACAGTATTATGTGCTGTACAAAATGAGGTGCAGCTGAAGCAGCTCTTGTATTTCTAAGTAAACCCAGAGGACCTGCTTACCTGGGAGTGACTTCAATGGTTCTGCTTCAGAAGTAACCTGTCTGACAGCCTGGCCATATGGTTCCAGGATCGTGGAATGTTGGCCATAACCGGGAGTAGGGTAGAAGTTGCCAAATGGTGTTCGTAATCTTTCCATCTGTCCAGAACACCAAGACCTTGTTCCCAAATGAGGAATATCATGATTGGTGGAAAGAATGTTAAGAACGTTTGCACGGAAAGTTTTCCCTTTCAATCCATTTGGTTGCAGAGGAGATAGAGATTGGATGAGGCCAGACTACCCAGAAGGTACCTTTTAGAGAAGAATGTTGAGTAATGGGCCCAGGAAAGAGATAATAATAATAATTTGATATAGCTCCTTTTTACGTCATTGCAACATCTTAAGGCATTTCACAGAATATAATGTAAAGTGGATTGACTGTGTATTTTGTGGGCAAAATGCAGCAGCCAATTGCACACAGCTTTTTAAGACTTCACATAAACTCAGTTGAATCCAGTACAAAACATCATTTTCATAGCTGTCTACATTCAGGCCTCTTTACGAGTCATCTCCCTTCGAATGGATCAATTCCTTCCATTCTAGATGATTAGTGCTTTCTGTTAATAATGGAGTAGGATATTAACAAAGCATTGTGTATACATATTTGGATTTTGAAGCTGAGACTATTTTGACTGTGTGGTATGCAGGACTCTTCAGAAGACTGCTGCTACGGTGATAATTTCTTGACAGGTGATGTTAAAATCACCATCGTCCCAGATAGCAGACCCAAGAAATGAACATGCTTTTGGAAGGTTCAGTTCACTCAATCTGAAGCTGGCAATAGAGGCATTGATAATCAATTAGGTGGCTCATAATTGGAGCCCATGAATTTCCGGGAAGTCTAAATGACTGATAAACATGCTTAGTATTTGAGTTGGGTAGTTAACCTCGTTTGACTTTCAGACTGTGTTCCAGGGCAATCAATATACCTTGGAAAGATACACCAATGTTATTTGTCTTGTGAAAAAACACAGGGAGCAACTGGTAATACAGTTGCCTTTCAGATTAGTCACTTGTGCATGAAGTTTTCAGTCACCCTCACAGCCCAAGATTTGATTAATGCCATGTGTGCCATGTAGTAACTGCCTGTCTACACTGTACACATTACAATGCACGCTGCTGTACAGCATCCACTATGCTCAGAGATTAGCTATTTGTAATTATGAAGAAATAAACAGCTTTCAAAGTTCTGTTCTGATTCTCCAAGTACACCTGCAAATAAAGATAGATACAACAGTACTGATCATGCTGTACAAAGCTAAAAGAAAAAAAAATCTTAGCTTTCCAAGATTGCTGCACCAAGCGGTGCTGTACTGGTATCATTTCCACACAGGAGAGATGTGTTATTTCAGTCAGAAAGTTAAATGGTTCATCTGTATCCAATTAGTAATCTAGCTATTTTAAGGGAGTAGTTACAAGATAAAGAGCCCTTATCTCCTGTAGCTAAGAACGTAATAACTTCTAGGAAATGGTCCACAAATACACTGTATAAAAGAGCTAAGTGAAAAAAGTTTTGTCTTCAGGTGATGGTGTCGGTGAAGAGAATAAACCATTTTCAATTGTGTTAGGCTTATCTTGTCCATTTAGAGCTTTGTATCATACTGCAATAGTGAATCCAATAAGGAGCAACAGCCATGATGGTAGAAAAGGCAGAGGAAAGTGAAGGTGGAACAGAAGCTGGTCTGAAGCAGACACTGGGCAGGTGAGATAGGAATCTGAAGTGGAAGGGACTAAACTATTGGTGGAACTTGATGTTAGCAGTGAAGTGAGTGGTCCAGGAAACAAATCTCCGGACACAATAATACAGTAGTAATAAGTTGGATAAACATCCATCACTTTGACAATTTCATAATTCTTACCCACCCTGACTTTTACTGTACACTCAAAGAGAAGGGAGTTTCTCTTGGTATCCTAGCCAACACCCACCAACCCCTCGGTTATAATTGGTCATTCAAATCGTGGCTGTTTTCAGGACTCGCTGTGCACAAATTTGTTGCTGGTTCACCCACAAATACGCTTTACAATGAATCCTGTGAAGCGCTTTGAGACATCCTTCCTACAGGAAAAATGCTATATCAAAGGATACCTAGAGGCTTCGGCCCACCCCACCATTGGGGGTTGGGTCTTCAGACTCTCTGCCCCCACCCTTTGGAACTCCAACCCACATCCACTTTGCCTCGCTCCCTTGCCTCTTTCAAGGCACATCTCTCAAGACCCTCCTCTTCAACAGTACCTTCGGACTCCCACCTATCCCTCCCTAATCCCAACACCAACCCCTGCCCCCCACATCCAAATCCCTGACTGTCAAGCACCTTTGGACGTCTTCCCAACATTAAAGGCGCTTTGTCACACTGGGAATCACAGATTCAAATTAAATTAGCTACGCATCTTTTCTAGACCGCTCCCATCTTGAAAATAATAGGATGTAATGGGGAATAAAATTTAAGAAAATAAGATCAATTGATAAAATTCTTAGCGGCATCTTAGAAAACAAGAATCCAAACTAACATTGAAACCAATATTGGTAATGATTACATTTGACACTGTTGAGTGAATGCATTCACACAAGTTATCCTCATTTACTTGCTCGGCTTGTGGCCTTTTTCTCTTTTGATTGATGTATTATAAATGATAGCCGACTTTGTTCATGCAACTTCTGACGAGTGGTACTACTTTATCCAGTCAGGAAGCAAAATCTCCAATGCTCACGCTTCAAGGACAGCTCTATCATGAATACATGACCATTACAAACATCTTAAGTATGGACACCTCCCTCCTTTTAGCTTGTGGAGGATATTTTTTTCTTATACCTTCCCAACTATTTTCTGCATCCCTTGAGGGTGATCCTGCTACACCAGTGTTCCGTGGCAATCAGTCGGTGACCCTTCGGCATATTGACCAAATGGTCATTTGTGAGACGGGAAAGTGAGTGTTAACATCTATTTTACAATAGTGAAAGGAGGGAGCTATATACATGCAAGTTGTTGTTGTTGGAATTTACCTTCAACACTGAGGCTGTTCTGATCTAATCCACTGACAACATTTTGCTTCCATCAGGGTTACTGCATAATGATCAGGAGAAAATAATCTAGCCAGCTTTTACTTTCCCTACCTTGGGAATCTGAAACTAATTGTAACTGCCATCCCACTACCATCTACAGTAATTCATTCATGGTTCTAGTAAAAAGGCAATAGTGACAGACACAATGAGCCAAATTACTTCCTCCTGTGCGAAACATTTCCATGAAATCCTTGGCTACTAGATCGGCCTGCTGGAAGCATGCAAATCTGTGGTGCAGTATAAATACACCTTAGATTTGCATACAATTGCGTGAAAATTGTAGCAATAGGGATCACCCACATCAAATTATATCTTGTAGATCTGCAGTAACATCCAATGGAGCCGTTGAATTTGGTGGGTGTGGTGTGATGAGGTTTAAATTGAACAGTGGTAATAGCACGGCCTTTTTTATTACTCTGCATTGTATTAATAGCATTAACGATATCCTCAGACTTTGGGTTAAATGCTTGCCATTAGTCTTAATGCTCAAGTATTTGTCTACACTGTACATTCTTGGACTAAAAATCTGAAACCAAGTTGATAATAAAATAAAGTCTGGAGCTTCACCATGTTTTTTATAGTTCCAGGCTCAGACTGTAAATGATGTGAGTGACTCACATCTTAAGCCATGCTTGATAAAAATTACAAAGCCAAAGGGTAATCTTATCCAACCCTTAACAGCATGACTCTACTGCATTTCAGAGGTCGGACTGAACTCCATCAGTCAAAATTTAGGCTCTGAAATGCGCTCCATCGCAGGTCATTCTAGGAGTTATCACCAATTTAAGTACAACCTGTTTACAGAGCATTACACTGTTTCTACTTTGGATATGTGCTAACAGAATCTCATGATGGATTTACCATCAGGTCTTTCTATGTTGCTCTCTATATATTGCCCAATATTTTGGGTACTGCATAAAAGTAATAATCCTTGCATTGGATGTAGCATCTTATCACATCAACGTGACATCTTAAAGCGCTTCACATGATATTATTGTGAAGTGCAGTGACTGTATATTCATAACGAAACACAGCAACTAATTTGCACACAACAATAACCGACAACAATGATGCACTTCGAGTCATCCTCCTGTCGTAAAAAGCAATGTATAAATGTAAGTTGTATTGTATGAATCACACCCACTGTATCATTCATTGCATCTATGCATTTTCACTTATTCTAACCTTTTCCCTCCACCCTGCACAAAAAAAATATTTTGCTTGCGCAGTAGTGAAAAGATGAAATAGCCATACTGGCAGTTATGAAACTCAAACACAAGAGAGAGAGGAACCATTCTGAAGCCAAATTCCCATAAATAAATAGTAAAAATACAATTTAAATTAGAGTAAGATCAAGAAAGGGGGCATGAGCATCTTATAAAACTCAAATTTCTTTCTCTGGTCCCATTGTATTCTCCAAGGTACTACTTTGCATGAATGGCAATTATTGTTGTAATTATCATCCAGTGGATGTGAATGCGTTGCCTGCTCTGCTATCCAGAAAGTCTACTGTAATTCACCAAAATGGTCCTTTTACCTGCAGTTAACATAAGGTCAGTACTCTTACTCACATTTCCCATTGGGGACTCCACCCACCAACTAAAGAAAACACAAAGAGCATTTCAATCCACTTGTGTATTATTTAAAAGAAAACTACAGTGCATACAAAGGAAACAGGAGCAGCACATCTTTAGCTCAGCAGTCCAATACAAAATAAGTTCTCATCTCATGACCACACTCACCACAAGCCAAACAATGCTGATCATTTGGTGCAAACTAGCAGGTGCACATTCTGTCTGAAGTGTCAACAAGCTTTCTCAATTGAGTTCTCTAAGTCATTTCCCAATTAGGAGTCTGCGTATCTCTCACAGACTGGCTGCAGTGAGTTTGTTAATAACAGACTAATCAATAGAAATTGTATAAGCTCCTGAAATAATCTTGGACTGGTTTCAAGAGATCAGTGAGTTGGTTGACTGAGGAAGCTTCTTTAAATACTAAAGCCTAAATTTTCTCAGTGAACAGAAATGTTACTAACTTTTATTCCAATAGTTTTCATCTGGTTGTGATAGTAACCACCGATTGACTCTCGGATAATGTTGACATTAGTGGTAGTGGTTCCATGTGGATGAAATAAGGCTATGTTGGTTTTCTCAATTATTAAAGATAAATAACAAAATAATCCTTGCATTTGATATGGTGCTTTTCACAGTGAGAAGTCTCAAAGCACTGCAAGGTTTACTGTGTAGTGTCGGCCACAAAATACACAGTCACACCACTTTACAGTATATCCTGTGAAGCTCTTTGAGATGCCTTGATGACATGATAAGGCACTATATCAAATCCAAGGAATATATGTATACTATATAAGTATAATATACATTGTATAATATACAGACTATTTTGTAGGCAAATTTAGCAGCAAATTTATGATGAAACACTTCATCACTGCACTACCAAAATACTTGTTAAAACTAAAGTTCTTCACATCCTCAATGGGGACAAGATTTGCTTTGATATTATTGGGGGCGGGAGGGTAACAAAGATGTTAGCCATTCAAAGTTCAGGGTTGTTTAGTGAACCTCAGAATTCAGACAGACCTTCATTAATTTATACAATGCTGCCTAATCTCCATGAATTATGACACTGTGTTGAATTATACTGTAACAGAGCACGACAGTTTCTTTGTGATGTAAAACAATTTAGCCGCCTTTGATGTTTCACCATTTGCATACAATTAAAAGTAACTTTTGAAATACTGTACGCTTTCGTTTTTCCAATGTAAGTAGGCTATAAATTGTTTGCAATGCCTGCTATTTTTTTGAAGCTGTTCTGAATACTTGATTTCATCTACCTTTAATTTATACAGTGGAACAAACTAAATATTTAAAGATTTCTTTATTTGTCATCCAGTTTACATATAAATACCAGATTAATTTGCTTCAATTTGAGCAACCCTAAAAAAAATCCCCCTAAATTACAATTGTGGATGAAAACAAAACATATTCAAAATATTTACTTTTTTTAAAAAAAATCCTTCAAAAAAACATGAAATTCCAGTTTGAAAATGAGATAGATTAGCATGTTTTCTTGACGGGTTTCAAACAGGGTCTATAAAGGGATCAAACTCAATCATGCATCAGTGGGAGCAGATGTGAAGAGATTCTTTGGATGAGACATTAAACCGAGGTCCCATCTGCCTGTTCAGGTAGACGTTAAAGATCCCATGGCACTGTTCGAAAAGAGAAAGGAGTTTCTTTCTACTGGCATCCTGACCAACAAATATACCAAATAAAATTCACTCCATGACTGTTTGTGGGACATTGCTGTGCACAACTGGCTGCTGAGTTTCACCCACAAAACACACAGTCACTTCACTTTACAGTAAATCCATGAAGCGCTTTGAGACGTCTCGACAGTATGATAAGGCGCCATATCAAATGTGAGGATTATTATTTTTATTCATTAGCCAATTGTTTCACACAGAGCTCACGTTTGCAAACAGCATTTGGTAGGATCAACGCAAACAACCGACTTCAATCTGAATATGAATTGGCAGCATCCATTGATTTTACTGCAACCAATAAAAGTACATCAGTAAAGTGTGGTGTTTTCACTTATTTAACACCATCTCTGTAAACAATAAATCCAATATCTACAATTACTATTCTTACAAGAGTTTGTTTTCCTTCTCCCACACCCCCGCTTGTAAACTATCACAGCCATTTTGAAGTGAGAGCGCATTTAGCTGAGCAATGTGAATTCAATCTTCACAATTTATTTTTCATCAGCCATAAAGTTAAACCCAAGATAAAGCAGATCAGGGGTAGGTGGGCGAGAAGGGGTACGTAATTCTTCCTTATGCTCCTTGGGAGGTCCTCGCCGTGTGAAACTCACTATACAAATGTAATTTGTTGTTGTTTTTTGTGCTGTATCTTACTGTTAAGAATGGCCTGCACAAGCTCAATGTAATTTTGCTGCCCCTTTGAGTTATTAGGTCAAACTCAGTGAAATATAAAGTAAAAGTACAAAGTGTTCCTTGCACCATGCTCTTTGGACTACATTCAGTAAACATTACGTTTTTCCTTTATTTAAAAAAAAGTTGCTCTCCTGATACAAATCTCATAACTTATTTGTGTTCACAGAGCTCCTGGAATACGAGATCAGCTGCCAGTCAGCTGGTAAGTCACTTTTCAGCCAACATTGCCTGTATATAAATGCCAATCACACCACATGTTTACACACAGATGTCACAGCGACATGTTTCTTGTGTTGGCGGAGTTTCACTGGATGTAAAAGACTGGGTGTCACAACTGCTGCATTCCTAAACACATTTTAACCTTGTTATTTAATTAAGGAACAAGGTTAAAATGAGCTTGGAATTATATTCTCTCCCTCTCTCTCCCTCCCTTCCCCCCACTTCCAAGTACAGATAATGGAATTGCCCATCATCTTCAATTCCATTTTAGAGGCGATCATTTTAAAGCCCTGAAAATAGCTTTCCTCTGCTTACTCAGGGGACACTCACCCTCACTTAATCTGAGGCAGGTCAGTGTCCTGTGAATAAGTCCAGTGACGCTGCTCTCCATCCTTGCAAAGGACAACCAGGCTTAAAGAAATATTCAGAGCCAATCGGAACAGAATGTGGTTCAGGAATACTGCACCATTTAACATCTGTCTTTTTCCTGTGCACACTAAAGGTGGGGTCAAGCATTTACAGTGATGTGTGTGGTGGTGGTAGACACACACTTTGATGTCTTGAATGGAACATTTCTGTTTCTACTCATTGGAACAACCCTTTGCTGCCCTGCAATTAACAGCAACCTAGAAAGCGAGAGCTCATCAATGGTTTGGATGTGGGCAGTGAAGATACATTCATCTTAATGTAAAATTGATACATAAAGGCATGGATACACTGACACAGTTAATGGAAACACAGATCAGGTAGTACATCTTCATCAGCAACAAAAAAGGTTTCAACATTGTTTCGCTGAAATATGCAGATAGAAAAAATAACTTTCGTTGTTTGATACCTTATACCATATCACATTGAATTATCTTAAAGCACTTCTTTATAAGTAATCACTGCTAAGTGCCATGACTTTTTTCAGGCAAAAGCAGAGACTGTTTGCATTGGCCCAGAGATCTCCACAAGCTGATTGACTAATTAATGTGGAAAATTGTTGGCCAACTGAACAGGCAGACGGGACCACTGTCAACGTCTCATCTGAAAGACAGCACTTCCAACAATGCTGTGCATCCACTTTGTACTGTACTATTCAAGTTCCGGCATGGGGTTTAAAATACAGACGTAAGAGTACGACCAGACTATCTAAAATGTATGTTTAACCAAAAATAAAATTTACGTTCTAGGTTTACATAAAAAAAGAACAGTGCAATGGGTTGTCTCAACCTTTGAGAACACATATGCCTTGCACAAAATAAGTATTTTTAATGCATCAGGCTGATCAGTTCCGATATTCGCAGCTGCATGGAAGTAGCTTTGTGTGAAAGCAGTATTGGTGTGCGGACGGTTTGCTCACCAGCGATCTCATTTCAAAATGTGATTGAACGAGTCTTTGGGCAAATACGGAAGTCAAATGGATGAGTAATGCAATACAAAAATGAATGTTGTGATGTGTGATATTTGTGTGTTTTGTGATTATAGAATCATAGAATATTACAGCACAGAAGGAGGCCATTCAGCCTATCGTGCCTGTGCCAGCTCTTTGGAAGAGCCATCCAATCAGTCCCACATCCTGCTCTTTCCCCATAAACTTGCAATTTTTTCCTTTTCAAGTACCTATCCAATTCCCTTTTCAAAGTTGTTATTGAATTGGTTTCCACCATCATTTCAGGTGATGCATTCCAGACCGTAACAACTCTCTGTGTAAAAAAAATTCTCTTCATCTCCCCTCTGGTTCTTTTGCCAATTAGCTTGAATCTATGTCCCCTGGTTACCGACCCACCTGCTAGTGGAAACAGTTTCTCCTTTTCTACTCTATGAAAACCCCTCATAATTTTGAACACCTCTATTAAATTTCCCTTTAATCTCTGCTCTTAGAGAACAATCCCAGTTCTCTAGTCTCTCCACATAACTAAAGTCCCTCATCCCTGCTACCATTCTGCTGAATCTCCTCTGCACCCTCTCCAAAGCTTTGACATCCTTCCTAAAGTGTGGTACCCAGAATTGGACACAAAACTCTAGCTGAGGCCTAACCAATAACTTAGAAAGCTTTACCAGAACTTCCTTGCTATTGTACTCTATACCTCTATTTATAAAGCCAAGGATCCCATTTGTTTTTTTTAACAGCTCTGTCAACCTGTTCTGCCACCTTCAAAGACCTGTGTATGGGAACCCTCAGGTCTCTGCTTCTGTACCCACTTTAAAACTGTATGATTTATTGTACATTGCTTCTCCTCATTCTTCCTCCCAAAATACATCACCTCACGCTTCCCTGCATTAAACTTCATCTACCATGCATCTGTCCATTTCACCAGTCTGTCTATGTTTGCCTGCAGTCTGCTACCATTTTCCTCATTTGTGGCATCTGCAAACTTGAAAATGTTGCCCTTTATACCCAAGTGCAAGTCATTTATTTATATAAAAAAGAGCAGTGGACCTGATACTGATCCCTGGGGTACAACACTGTATATCATCCTCCTGTCTGAAAAACAATTATTCACCTCTGCTTTCTGTCTCCCAGCCAATTTCATATCCATGCTGCCACTATCCCTTTTATCCCATGGGCTTCAATTTTGCTAACTAGTCTATTATGTGGCACCTTATCAAATGCCTTCTGAAAGTCATATACACTACATCAACTGCACTTCCCTTTATCAATCCTCTCCATTATATCATTAAAGATTATAGAAAAAAAGTCAAATTAATAAAAAGGGAGGTGTTCCTTTTATGAACTAAGTTCTTTTGTGAACTAATTCTATGTTTAATAAATAAACAAGCGCAGAAGATTGGGTTTGTTAAACCCATTGCCTGGGGTCAACTTAAATGTTTGACCATCTCTATTTGTCAGTTGTAAAGCCAAATTGACATTTCAAAAAAGCTGGACTCAGTTGGATCTTCTGTATTGTTTCACAACGGGACAAGTTGCTCAGTGAGACCACTCTGAAGAATTAATATCAACTTTCTTCGGCAGCGCTGATAATAGTTCACAGATCGACATACTCAAAACCCTGACACGTTAACTCATCTACCAGCCCATTTTCCTGCCAATAAAATATTATGAATCAACCTCAGATACCATCTGTAATCTGCATGCTATCTGCTGCTGCATGTCGGATCATGACAACCAACTGTTATCAGAACAGTAGCTTCCTGTAAAATAGATGCAGATAACAAATAATCCTTCAAAAGCCAACGGCTTTCAGGGGAACTTTCAATGATAACATTTTCAGGCAGAAATGTAACTTTTGGTTTTGAGAATCTGCCATGTTGGTACAATCCTACCATTTTGGGTTTTGTTGATTATTGCCTTCTTTTCTTCCTTCAGCTTTCTGTGGTAGCTGAGAGAGTGGAACACTATCTGTGGAGCATCTTGCCAATGTCATTCTTTGTCATCAATCAGGGATCACAAGAGACTCAGAGAATGCTCCCCATTGGACTTTGTCCTCTCGCAGCAGAATAGTTTTGAGCTGGAACTCAAAGGAGTGGAAGAGCTGAAGATTTGCTTCGTAATGCACTAGCATTGGTAAACATTATGTCACTGAGTTATTGGTTTTACAAGATACCTGCTTAAGTTTTATAAGTCATCTGATACTATTAACCACCCAAGTAGGAATGAATGGACACTCGAAATGAGCTGAACCAAATCACATAGTGCAAAACTTGGTATGAGTTAACAAAACAATTTTTACGCAAAGGCATTGACCCGTGCTGGCATTCAGCTCTACGGGTGTTGGTGTCCTCCAGTATCGTACCCAACTGACCATTCTTCCAAATGGTGTGAGTCCAAATGGTGAGTGTCAGCTGGCTTGCTGACTGTAGGAGGAATCACAGACAAGCCTGATACATGTACATTCCTGCACGTGTGTGGGGACTGACGTTTCCCCTCCATAGTATAATAGGAAGGGAAGAGTGCTAACATTAATTATATTGATAATTTTAACAGCTTGGCTGAGATCAGCTACTTCAACACAGATCAGGGATCTGAGACTTCCTGTTCCTTTCTGTTTCAGGTTTCACACTGGTCACAAGCTGTACCAACTAATGGAAGGGGAGTAGAACTCCAAGACAGCTTTATAGTTGCATACTCTCCGGAATCAGTGTAGAATGGATCAACTGAGATCAGCGCACCAAGACACTACCCAGCGTGAAGGCCACTATATAAATGCAAGTTGTTGTTGTTAAGATGAGTAATTGCTCAAAAATGGAGATTAGCCTTTCTTCTTCTGATAGCCGGTGTAAAGTTGAGTTCTATTGGGATCACCTTTGACTGGTGTGCACCAGTCTTATCAGACTGGTGCAAGCGAGAGATCTGGATTCAATTCCCAGCAACGCGAAATGTTGGGCAAGTTTCCTTACTCCACATGCCTCTGTTTACCTAGCAGTAAGTTGGAATGCAGTTGTTAGTCGATTGGTGGATCACTTTTCCGGGATTAGTTAGGGCAGAAAATCAACGGGAATAGAAAGCAATAACTCTACAACTGTCAAAGAGTAGATTGTTTCTTTTAGCATCCTGGTCAATAATTCTCCAGATTACCAATATAATAATAATAATAATAATCCTTGCATTTGACATAGCACCTTATCACGTCATTGAGTCATCTCAAAGTGCTTCACAAAATATATTGTAACTATAAAATGCAAGTTCTTTGACAGATTTCTAGGAATAATTGATGTCGACACTGGGGTAGATGAGATATTATGATTTAGCAGAGAGACTCGTCAGACTGTGTATTTTGTGGGCAAAACGTGGCAGCCAATTGTGCACAGCAGTCATTGACACATGGCCTGATTGTGGGAACTTGCTAGCAGTTACAGCTGCCATGTTTGCCCACAAAAACAATCACAATACTTGCCAGCGAAATGAAGTTCTTATCGATGGAATAAAATGCTATATAGATGAAAGTTTTTTCTCTACTGAATAAAGTTTGAAGCTATCACTGTCAGGTTTTGCATCATTGAGTCTGACGAGTCTCTCTGCTAAATCATAATATCTCATCTACCCCAGTGTCGACAGCAATTATTCATAGAAATCTGTCAAAGAACTTCTCAAAATAATTAGTCACTTTTTTTTAAACACACAGGCAAGTATGACAGCTCTTAAGTTCCATAAAAAAGGAGGAAAATTAATTAATCTGGATCGTTGTTGGCCAGGACACAAAGAGAAACTTCCTTTCCCTTTTAGAATAATGCCACGGGATCTCTAATATCCACCTGAAGAATAGGCAGATAGGATCTAAGTTTAATGTCTCATCCGATGCAGCATCTCCAACTATGCACTAGTACTGCACTTGAGTGTCCAATTATATTAGGCCATGATATAATTCATACCCAGAGGTGAGAGTGCCAACAGTAATACAAAACATAATATGAATGCTTATACCATGGAGAGTGATCATCAAAGGCTGCGTTACAACGATAACAGATTACAAACAAAAACAGAAGTCGCTGGGAACACTCAGAAGGTCAGGCAGCATCTATGGAGAAAGGAAAGTGAATCAATGTTTGGGTTCCACGACCCTTCGTCAGAACTGTAATAAATGTAATATTACATTACAGAACTGATGAAGAGTCCACGAGCCTTCGTAAATGTGATAACAAATTACATTTGTATAATGCCTTTTGTGACAGGAGGACATCCCAAGGTCACTAGGACAACATTACCATGGCCACCTTGTAGCCAGATGCTTGAGGTTAATTTACAGAAGTGTATGGTATACTGCTCTTCCTCCACATTGAATCATCAAGTATTGTTCATACCTTATCATGAAAATACCACCAATGAAAATTAATAGGTCACAAGAGAAGTTAAGATGGAAAAGGCTCCTTCAGTTCATCTGATCTCATTCCTCCAGAACACCCACCCTACTGTTCTCCTATCACAGGACCAGGTGCCTTTTAAAACAAGTGTCATAGCCTCACACACTCTTCCTGGGAACCTGCTTAAGTTGATAATTACCCTTTGGGTTAAAAAAAACTTATGGTGCCTATTCTGAAATTACCCTTTGCAACTCGGATTATGCGCTCAAAAGCATTGTTCTGACTTTACTTTCTCAATCCCTTATAAAATCTTGTATACCTTTATAAGGTCCCCTCTGACACATCTTTCAAGACTGAAGAGCCCTAACGTGTTGTTGCTCATAGCTCTAATCGTTGCTCATACCATGCTTTGTTTACCAGCAGTTTCACATTATGAAAAATACCACAGACAGTGTTATCAAAAGGCAGGACCAACCAGTATAACTGCTAATTTCACGAATCACTCCCAACATCTCACCATTCCTTCTGAAAACACAGAGCACACAAAAGCTCACAGCTATTTTCTCCACTATAATAGTCTAATAATAGTCTGGTAAGCAATGTTGAATTAGCCTTTAACATTAAACTTGTGACGTGACAAAGTATAAAAGGGGAAGCTGAAACAGCATTTCCTCCTAAGGACTGCCTGAAATTTCACTGAATCTCATACTGTAAATGAACCATTTTTATTTTAAAGATTGACATGGACTTTGGAAAATTCGGAAAAATCTTAAATTTGGTCTTAAAGACTATTTGTGGGACAACACTGTGTGCAATTGGCTGCCATGTTTCGCCCACAAAATGCACAATCTACTTTACAATATATTCTGTGAAGTGCTTTGAGACTCCTCAACGACATGCTAAGGCACTATGATCAAATGCAAAGATTATTATTATTATAACTTGGTAATCAGCTTTCTGCTGTTGTGAAAAAGAGACAGCCTCAGAATTAAGAATTACACTATTAAGAATACAGTATTAAGAAAAATCTTAAATTTCACATTTTGAACACAGTAACTCAGTCCCTAAAGCCTGGAGTGTACGCTGGTTATCCTATGAGGGATCATATGATGATGATTGCACCAATCATACCTTTTTGTGGGCGGAACACAGTAGTTTTCCAATGCACATTAAGATGTTCATTGAAAGCTACTGCGTTTCGCTCACAAAATATTTAGTCAATTCACTTTGCAGTATATTCTATGAAGGGCTTTGAGACATCTCGAAAATGTGATAAGGCGCTAAATCAAATGCAAGGATTATTACTATTACTGCAGATTTTCCCTTGCAATTCAAACAATCATTTGGCACATTGCGAACATGATGAGACAAAAACAGTAAATTTGTTGCTAGCTATTAGGTGTACAAATCTCACATTAGAGCTCCAACTCTCCTAAGTTTTCATTGGTAAAAGTTTGCAACAAAAAAAAACTCCCTCCCTGTGATTTAGAAAAAAGAACACTGCAGCACCCGATAAAACAAGACATTTTCATTTTCAGTATAAATCCTAGTCTTTTAATTTAAATACACATCACTCAATCTAAAAAAAATATCTAATACACAGACAAAGTGCAACAATATGGTTCGATTTCAGGGCTTTTGTAGAGATTGAAAAATGTACGTGCAAAGAAGACTGGCTTGTTCCTTTGTCCCGGTGGTGTAACCGGTGAGTGCCTGCAGGAGAGCTGGCTCATGTATGTGTGTGTGTGTGTGCTCCCAAGAGAGAGAGTAAGTCCGCAGTCTGATCTCTGGGATTAACATAAATTTAGTGTCTGTGTTCTGGGCCCTTTGTTGATTTGTCAACACTACATTATCGCTGGTGTCCTTGGTCTTCACAGGCAGCTGGTAGGGGTCTCGGAAACTGGACACAGAAATGTGATTACCGTAACATGCTAATTCATTTTCAAGCCCACAACAATGCTCTGTGTCTGCTTCAATTGTTAGGTGCATGGGGCAGGGGAGTGAGGATGCTGAATGGTCCTGAACCCAGGGATATATTTGCACATGGCCTGCAGTGGGGTTTTTGCAGTGTGTTATTTTGATGGAATAATGCTATTTTCAGATCCTTTCGGTCATGTCCCCACTGAAAGTGACTCCTTCATTTTAGAGGTACCTGTTCTACTTCCCTTCAGTAAAGGAAAGGTTTGCATTGTCACCCACGTCTAAATCTCTACACTCGATTCAATGTGCAATCCGTCAAATGAACAAATGAACAAATTCCATTAAAGGAGTTCAAACAACATACGCAAAACAAACTCAGGGAGCATCTGGAAGTACCCCAGGTCCCCTGAATGAATTATACAAAGGTGGGCTTGAGATCCTCTTTGAAGTTAACGGCTGGATGATGACGATGGCTTTGTGACCAGTTGAACGCTGGATTGTAACGCTCGCTGTCTGAGGTCTCTGAGCTGCTGCTACCGCTGGAGTCGTACAGGCCCTCACAACAGGCCTCACAGTGCGGCCTGTGATAGTAGCAGAAGGTTTCGTCTGAGCTGCTCGACTCCGAATCGGAGCTGTCATACTGGTGCGCGTCCAAAGTTCCACCTAACCCAGTTCCTTCAGAAAACCAATGCGTGACCTTCGAGTGCAGGCCCGAATAGGGCGCAACAGTGCACTTTCCTTCTGCCTCAGGATTGTAAGCGTAGCCATTCTGTGGTCCCTCTCCTCTGAGCCACGTGGGATGGCAGCTGTTGGACGGCAGCTGTGCTTCCTTCATTGAGGTCAAAGCAATTGAGAGACCGGTGGACCAGTCCTCACCCATCTCCGTTTTGCTGTGACCTTGGTCAGCACCGGTGGTGTGGGAACCTCCCACACATCCCCTGAGATCTTTCCCGGCCAGTCTCCTGTCAGCTCGCGGTGAGGGATCTGGGAAGCGACAGGGAGGGGGTCCGCCCCTCAGGGGGTAGAACAGTGGCCTCCTTCGCCTCATCATGTGGGGAGAGATGCAGCGTCCGTAGCCGTAATGTTTGTGTCCCCCCGCCGCCATCATGCGGGCAGGCTGCTGGAGTTCAAAGCTTGACGGGATTCTCCTGGGCCTGGGCGGCGAGCGCACCGAGTGGACGGAGCGAGCGCTCAATGCGTGCAGGATCTCTTGAAGCTTCTCGCTGCTCACATAGCTGCTTTTGTTCGCTCTGAACGTGTCCTCAGCAGATGCTGAGCTTTGATCCACCCCAACCCTCGCCCTGGTCGATGTCCGTCGCTCAGAAACAGCGACGAGGACCTCTCTTGCAGTTTGATCAATGGCCCCGTTCAGCCTCTCGCCCACGACACCAGTCTGAATTTCTGAGGTGATTTCTGGAGTGTCACACGACTTCAGGGAATGGTCGGGAGGGTTCCCAGAATCTCCCAACTGCCTCAAGTGGTCCGGAGGATCCCTGCGAATGAAGCCACCTATCACCACCTGAGGATCTCGGCCTCTGTTAAATTCAGTGGTGAGTTACCTTGGGACAGCGAGAGCCGCAAATCTCCCGCTGGAAGAGCCTGAAGTAAACTGTCCCCTTCATCTGACGGAGAGAAGTCCTTTGGACAATGTTCGTCCCCTGAGCTGCGACATTCAGCCTCACTGTCGGTCGAGAGTCGGGGAGCTGTGCTAGAGCCTGTGGCAGCACTGGGACCTGTAAGATCTTCAGCGCACTCTGGTTCCATCAGCCGCAGCAGTTTATCCTTCACATCACTAACCTGCTCCTGCAGGCTTTCAATTACTGCATTTTTCTATAGGAAACAAAAGAGAAGAATGCTTTTATTTAGCAACAAGTGGTGTGGTCCACGACAAACAAATTTACTTTTAACGTCTCTCAATGGCAAGCTGTGTGGTTTTAACTGGTTAAACTCCCAACAATTAACCCAACACACACTCTAGCTCTCGCCAACCTGCATCTAATACTCTCCAGAATTAGATAACCATGGTGCGTCCCTCCAGGGAGACAAATGGAAATTTCTGTGCATATGTGGAACTCATAATAGGTTGATATGAATAATAATATGAATAATAAAAACTTACATTTGATATAGCGTCTTATCACGTCTTCGAGACATCTCGAAGCGCTTCACGGAATATACTGTAAAGTGAATTGACTATATATATTTTGTGGACGAAGCCAGCAGCCAATTGCACACAGCATTGTCCCGCAAACTATCATGGATCGTGTGACCAAATTTTTTTACATAAAGGTATTATTACCCCTGGAAAAGCGACCTGCCAATCGACTAACAACCGGGTTCCTACTTACTGCTAGGTGAACAGAGGTGTGTGGAGTAAGGAAACTTGCCCAACATTTCGCCCTGTTGGGAATCAAACCCAGATCTCTCGTTTGCAAGGTGAGTTTTCTAACCACTGAGCTATAGAATGCCACAGTTTCAAGATAGCTGATATTAAAGCCCCATAATGGGTTTCTTAAGGTCAGAATACTTGGCTGATCAACCCAACGCTCTAAATTAATTCAATAAGTACATATTCCATTCCAGATATGGGAAATGTCCATGTAGATGGTATGCATGGGACACTCAGTCTAACTTGAATATTCTTAAGCATGGTGATGACTATCAGGCACCCCGGCTGCCAAAACAAAAGTTTGATCTCCTTTAATCCCTCTTTTTGTCTCTCACCCATGCAGCTATTTCACTTAAGAGCGAGAGACAATGTTGGCAAAGAAATTTCTGCACCATGAATGTGGGGGAGGGGGCAGGTCTAAACTGCCCACCAGCAAACAGCCTCTGGTGTAAGCAGCTCAGGACAAGCTTTTCCATCTCTTTCTCTCTGATGGGAGCCTCTAACCCATGCTCGCTCCCTCTCTGGAAGACTAGGAACTTGGTGTAAGAGGAACGGTGGTCTTAGAGACAGGCTCTACCACTCAACGGCATATGTAGAGACCGATTGAGCGGTTCATTCAATCACTCATAAGGTGTTGGCTTGGCTCGGTTGGTAGCCTCTGAGCCAGAAGGTTGTGGGTTAAAGCCCCATGTTGGGACTTCGAAATCACAGTCTAGACTGACACTACAAATGCAGCACATCCAAAAGTAAATTACTGTGCGTTTTGTGCTACCTCAGTGAGTAGACGCTTCATAGAGTTGTTTTCCCCGAGCAAGTAATAGATCTGTTCATCACTGTACATGGAGTGATAGCTCTTGCTCGGGCTGTTGAAGTATTTAGCCATTTGATTCGGAGTGTGGCTCAGCTCTTCCTCAAACTGCTTCCACTGCTTGATCTGTTGGGCGAAACGTCAAATGTATTCTTAGATTGAATGAAAATAACCCAATAGGGAAAACCATCAAACCTACTGATTTCTCACCCTGAGCTCCAGGCTGGTTCAAGGTTTTACACTAATACGAAAATTTCCAGCAAAAAAAATCTAAAACTCACTGTCATCTTTAAATTTGAACGCGGGCTTTATTGAAGTTCTACACTACCCGTCTAATAAAAGCACAATTCATCACTGGATCACAAAGGAGAGGAAGGTGATTGTTTTGTATGGAATACGTAGTCGTAAATCTTCCCCCTGAATCAGTGTGAGACCCTCACTTCTGAGTGCATTGCTTTTGCTAGGCAGTGCGCACTCGGCTGTCAGTGGGGAAGCCACATAGGTCCCGTGTGGCTTTGGGAAGCAGCCACAAGGCCTATAGTGACCGGCAGCTGTATGCTAATGAGCATGGACACAATGCAATAGGCACGGGAACAGCAAGAGCATTCAGCACCATCAACAGCCACTAATACCTCAGAAAAATCAATCCTCATCACCTCCCCCATCCACCCCCACGCAGAGCAAAAACACCCTCCGATCCATGGAACGTACATGTATTGGATTTTCAACTCATGTACTTTAATAGGTAAACAGCACACACAGGCTTAGGAGAAATCAGCACCGTGCATGAGTGTTTGTGAATTTGTGTACGTGTGTGAAGCACAGTAATGCATTGCAGTGGAAAGCCTGATGCGAAAGCCTGAGAAAGTTAGCAGAGCTAACAGGTAGCAGCTGGTAAGCAGATGGTCACTTCCAGATGCAACCAAATTAAAATATATTTATGCTTCATTCAGATAACATGTTAAATTAGTTTCACCATTCAACACAACGCACCACAGTTCTTCTATATTGCCTACCTAAGTAGGGGTTCTTTTTTGATACTCAAAGCAGATTATCCCTATAATTCTTCAAGTCTACCATGCTTTCACACTTTTGCCTCTAAAGGGGGGAGCAAGCAGGGCTCCAGCACGATTTGACTGCCTGAAGCCTCCCCACCCACTCCACACACTTACAGAGAATTACTGTCCTAATCCAGGCAAATTGTCACCAAACATACCATTGGTGACATGAAGAATTCTATAGGTGAAATTGATTGAGGAATTCAAGAAAGAGATGAATAGATAGATACTTGTGAAGTTGAAACATTATAATATAATAATAATCCTTGCATTTGATACAGCGCCTTATCACATCTTCAAGATGCCTCAAAGCGCTTCACAGAATATACTATAAAGTGAATTGACTGTGTGGGCGAAACATTAAAGGATGATGATAATAATCCTTACATTTGGCATAGCACCCTTCATGTTGGGAGGATGTCTCAAAGTGTTTCATTAGGATATGCATTAAAGTTTGCTCACAAAAGCACACATATGCTGAGAAGGTTAGGAAATGGGATGAGGGGAGGGAAAGTCATTGTATACCGGGCGGTGTTGTGGTTTGCGGGGAACAAGCTTAGTGGGTCAAGTAGTGTTCCCCTGATCATTACTATATATTTCAGCTTTTTTACTGTGAGAATTTACTTCGTTCTTTTGGTTATATTTTACACACACGCATTGAGTTAATCCGGAGAGACAGAAGGATAAACCTCACTACCCTCATACATTCCAAAGACCGATTGTGCACCTAATGTGTTTGATTTGCTACTGTTCCTCCTACCTGTGGAATGAAGATGAGACAGTTGATGGTCGAGGTACATATGAAGATTCCCCCAGAGGTGAGTCCATACACAACGTTGGGCCAAGAGTTCAAGAATCTGTTGATGGGAAGGATCACGGCAGCGGTGAAAATGATCAGGTAAACTCCCACCATGATGGTGATGGATTGGTTGACGGGGGGTGAACTAACATTGCTGGTCAATCCCGCCAGATACGTGCCATACAACAGAAGACTTCCCTGTGTTTGCGAAAGAGCAGTCGAGTCAACGCCTCAGAGCAAAATACCTCAGTGACACTGATGTTCAACCTCAGATTGGAAGTTGTGGTTGGTCTATTTCGAAATGTATTGCTTCATTAACTAAGCAGCGTCTCAGTCAATGAAGGTGAGAGTTGGAACAGGCGGGAACAGCATAACAGTATGGGGTTGGAGACAGAGAAGACACTGGTATTAGAGGCATGAATGGAATGAAAGACAGAACCGACACTAGTGTTAGAGGTGTTAGAGTCATAAACATAGTAGAGACAGAGAAGACAAGGGATGAGAAAAGATGCTGATGCTGATATTAGCTGCTGACACTGTCGTGGAATTTTAGGGAAATGTGGCAAGTTTAGATTGAAGCAGAGCAGCACAGGTCTCAGAATGACTTTTCAGATCCTACAAAGCTGACGTTTACAGTGTCAGACAGCAGACACAGAGCTCTGTGGAGTTGGAGAATCAGAATGAAGTGCAGTCCAAAGTCAGTCCCACAACCTTACCTTCATCACAGAGATAAGAATGATCCAGATCTCAGTGTAGTGGGACATGCAACATTTCATCGCTGTGATGGAGTAGGAAACGTCTTTTTCAATCGCCTTCATAGTTAACAAAAGAGAAGAATAAATTGTCTTTACAATGCAAATTCATCCTATTTAATGCTACAATCCAAGGGATAGTTGATTTTTCTCCTTCATTTATAATCCTTTGGACGAGGTTAAACCAAGGTCACGTCTGTCTGTTCAGATAGACGTTGAAGATCCCATGGCAGTATTCAAAAAATGAAGGGAGTTTCTCTCATGTCCTGGCCAGCAATAGCCAAAAATCCCTCACAAATATAATGGCTGTTTGAGGGATATCGAAATGTGGGAATTGGCTGCTGCATTCGCCCACAGAATACCCACAGTCACCACATTTTACAGTACATCCTGCAAAGTGCTTTGGGACATCCTCCTGACAGGGAAAGGCACTCATTTCAATTGTAAGCATCATTCATAATACTTATTTTAGATCTCACTCCACTGTGGACTTAACCCAATCACTGGAAGTCAGGATAGATGCTCAGCCTGTGGTTTTGGCAGTGGAACTGACTGCTGGGAACTGCATAAGCAGTGGTCTGATGTTTCCCCTCAATGCTGTGGAGAAGTGACTAAACCTCAAGTTTGCTACCTAAGTCCCTCTCTCTCCCCCCACCCCACACTCTCCGCCCCCAACTAATGGCGAAGGCAAGACCAAGAATTTGCCCCAAGCGAAACGTAGTTTAAAGCTATTAGTTTAATGTTTTTTCAAGTCAACTCATTAGTCACAACTAACCCAACCTACGTATGCTGTGATTGTCAAAACACGATCAATTTGAACTGCAGGCTTCCTTACCTTCATTCCTGCATTTAAGGATTGCCTGCACTGCAGTGGGTCAGCAATGCCCCAAGTGACAAGAACCAGGATATCTAAACCTATGACTCCAGCCACCAGCCCCAGCAACTGAATGTCTTTGATAATCTGGATGAGAAAAAGGATCCAGGTTAATAGATCAATGGAACAGAAGAAACCAATTATTTAGACTGTAACATGACAGTACTGGCACAGACTATTTGGGCTGAGTGGTCTGTTTCTGTGCTGAATCATCCTGCGTAATTCTAGGTGACTGCAGATTTTTTTTGTTTATTTAATAAACACTCTGCATTTCCTAAGGTTACTCCAAGTGTGCATGACCTTGAGTATTTAAAATCTTTGTAGTGTATCCAACAGGCCACAGACACAGGGATATGCCCATGTATAGGTGGCACACATATGTGGAGCTCTGGGTCCAGTTTGATTGTTCTTAAGCATAGTGTTGGGTTTCCGTAAGTGTCAGACATCCAGCTGACCAAAAATAAACACAGAAATTTATTGCAGAGGAAGAAGAAATTGCTTTTGATCTGTAATCTCACTTGATGTTTGTTCATTTTAAACCTATAACTGCTCTTGTGGTCCAAGTAGCTTGCTTACATCTACAAATTCTTACATAGAGTGACATATAATAATAATCCTTGCATTTGATATAGTCACGTCATTGACATGTCTCAAAGCACTTCACAGATGGAGTGATACATCATAGCAAGAGGCCATTTGACCCAATTAGTCCTCACCGGAGCTTATATTCCACACAAACCCAACTTTCCCTTTCCCCTCGTTCTGTAACACGACCCGATCATGTGCTGCATAACTATCCAATATTTCTTCAGTGAAATTAAGCTGAGTCCGACATGACTCTTCCCATAATTTAGTTTATCCCGGTGTCCTAGCCAACAATCCCCCAGATAAAATTGATAATTCACTTCATGGCTGTTTGTGGGATGTTACCATTAGCAATTTGGCTGATGTCTACAAATTCACAGTCACTGCATTTTACCAGTGAATGCTGCAAAGCACTTTGATGTGATAAGATGTATTGTAAGTATTGTTAATATTATATCTTGCCTTGGCACACACCTTTCAATTAACTTAGGTGATCTTTAACTTGCTGTCTCTTGCTGATGTTCCAAAATATCTTTGTATCTGTTTTGCTGTGCGTGCAATCTGCTTTTCCTATCGTTTTTTCACTAACTTTGTCTCTAAACCACCCTTTAATCCATTAATGGTTGGGTGTTTTCAGAGATTCCTACTGTAAAGCTCACAGCTGTGTAAGATTCACTTTTTTTCTTCCATTATGAAATGATTGTGAAAACTATAGGCAAACAACATACATCTGAATAGATCTTCTGTCCTACAGTATCTGGGGGTGGTGATGAGCACACAGCATTGCTGTATTCTGTAAGCTTAGCAGTGCCATCACCAGGCACCTAACGATCCTACACATTCACCCTGGAGTCCATTAAATACACATTTGTTATATGTAGTTGGGGTAGATTTGTTTAATATGAAATAGAAAACAGAAATGTAACGGGGACAAAATTAAGTGATTTATGTTTTCTTTCACACGCATTTAGTTGTTGGCTCGGTTGATAGCACTCTCGCCTCTGAGTCAAAAGGTTGTGGGGTCAAGCCCCACGTCGGGACTTTGAACTCACAGTTAAGGTGACACTCCATTGCAGTGCTGGGGATGTGCTGCATTGTTTTGGAGGTGCTGTCCCTACAAATTAGACATTAATCCAAGATGCTATCTTCCTGTTCAGGTGGACATTAAAGAACCCATAGAACTATTTGTAAAGAGAGGTGAGTTTCTCCTCGTGTCCTGGCCAAAGATCCACCCAGATTTTTTAAAAAATGGCAATTCACATGGATGTCTGTGAGACATTACTGAGCGTAAATCAGGTGCTGTGTTCACCAACAAACACACAGCCACTCAATTCTACACAAGAAAAAAAACTCTGTGAAGCACTTCGAGACCTTTTGATGTGATGAGACCCTATATCAAATGCAAGGCTCATTACGTCCAGCAGAAATTTCTTGATAGTGGTCAGGAGTAGAAACTTAGGCTAATCTTCCCTTCCCTAACCCTGGGGCACTGGGTCATAACACCCCAATTGGTGCCTCAGCTGAGATCAGTACAGACCAGGATTCAAACCTGTGACCGTTCAGTTTGTGAGGCTCAGTGTTGAAACCAGTGCCTTTATTCAACCTTTGCTGATAATGAACTTACCAGGACTTGACTAAATTGTTGGCCAAGGCTTCCAGACTGAAGTTCACTGAAAGCGAAGATGTGAATGGTGGAGGGGATTACCTCAGAGTACCTAAGCCGATTACTTACCACTCTCTTCTCTGGGACCCGCTGGGTGAAAACTTTGTACAGACGCCATGTCTTCCCTAATATAGGCCCAAATACCAGCGAGGTTCCTATACACAGTATCCAAATGCGGACCTGCCATTTGAAACAAAGGATTGCGATTACACAGAGAATCCCTGGCAACACAGAGGCTCTGACCTAAAACCATCAACTATGAAATGGAGAGGGAGAGGGGGAATATTTTCCTCCTCCTCTTCTGAAAAACTTCCCAAATGTCAATTCTCCTCCCCCATTGTCCTTCCCCAAATGGCATTCTTCATGTTTGAAAGTAGCCGATAAGGGCTGTTTAGATGTGTATGCACGTGTGTATATGTGTGTGTGAGTGTATATGGGTGTGTGTGTATGCGTGCGCGTCTGTGCAGATCATTCTTAGGATGTGGGCAATGCTGTGGAGGACAATATTTACTCTCCATCGTCCTGACATGGCACTCAGGATAGGGTCCCCTCGGGTCCTCCCTGACTGTCCAGCGTCTTGGGATGTCCTCCCGATGTGAAAGGTCCCTGTGTAAATGTTATTTGGCTGCCGCGTTTCGCCCACAAAATATAGTCAATTCACTTTACAGTATAATCCGTGAAGCGCTTTGAAACCACTTGAAGACGTGATAAGGCGCTATATCAAATGCAAGGATTATTATTATTTACCAATTCAGCGCCTTGGGACGGCCTCCTGACGTGAAAGGCGCTTTATAAATGGAATCTTGTTGTTGTTGTTGTTGTCTGGTCGCTTATCTCATCTCATCCCATCTCACTGCTGTTTACAGGGCCACTGCTGGTGTTAGTTTAGTCTCCATGTTTGCCAACAAAACAGTCACCGTGTTTCAAAGTAACGTATTTTGATTGGATGGGGTGCAGAACAAAGTCCAAGTGGGACCCTCTGGAATCGCTACTGGTCGTCTTGATATTTTAAAGCGCGTTTAATCTAGGAGAATAGGCCTGAATTTTCCAATGGCTGTGCACTGTTACAAGGCTGGGGTTAAAGGCAGTAACATAATCACTGGATTCATGTGAAGTGACTAATCAGATGCCCTTGGTTACGTGTCTGCCTTGTAACTCCCCATTCACCATTCATTAACTAATATTTTCAACTGCATTCCTGAAAATCTAAGGATGGCATTGAAAGCCTGTTTAAACAGCGCAGCTGGCCTGGAGCCAGAGACCTCTAAGCTTTCTGCCCCGGGGTTCATCGAGGAGATGATATTCATTTACTCGTCCTGTCATCAAACTGTTAAGACAGGAGGGGGTAAATTATTTAAATTATGGGCTGCACTCGCCTGCATTTCTAAATGGGTCTGAAGAAGAAAAAAATAAAACATGGAAGGCTTCAGGTCAGGCACCAGGAATACAACCCCACCCAGCTGCCATTCTTCTACATTAAACATTCTGTACATTTTCTCTTCTGGACTGGGATATGGATATATCCTATGACAGACAAGGTCACGCCCTTATCCGTATTTCCCCCACCAAATACACAGTCAATTCACTTTGCAGGGTATTCAGTGAAGCGCTTTAAGACATCTCAACAATATGATGGGGGGCTATATCAAATGTAGTGATTATTATTATTATTATAATAAGGTGGGTATTTGGCCAGCTCCCAATAAGACACATGAGATCTCACAAAGTGTGCGTGTGTGTATGTGGGGTGGTGGGGGGATGGGGAGGGGGAGGTGGGGGAGAAGATTCAGTTGCTTGCCTCACTTCCCCATCGCCACGTTAGAGAAGCAATCTCATGCCCCCTCCCCTGCAACTGCCAGAAACAACCAGCGCACTGCACTTCTTCCCCCCCCACCCGTCGCTGCTGGTGGCGGACCTTGTGATCATTCCCCATCGCTGAAATCACTCCCTTTCTACTGTGCCCACGCTCACTTTCCCTCTCACCACGGCTCGACGTCATGCTCCACCACCGTTAAGTGGTCTGAGATGCTATCCCGGTGAAGAGAAGCAAAATAAATCCAAGTTGTTGTTGTTGTCGTCGTCGTTCTTGTCCTCTCCCCTCTCCTCCCCCATCACGTTGGCTGACTCTGTGCTTCCCACACTGATTGAGACAAACTGTGCCCCAACCCCTTCAACACTGGGCAATGACCTACTCCCTCCCAACTGCTGTGGGCTGACACTGAACGTATCGTCTGCTAGGCACTGATCGCTGCTCCCTCCTCCCCCAGTCATTGCTCCACGCTGACTTCACGTGTCCCTAGCGCTGAGGATCGAACACGAGTGCAAGTTGATGGTTCGGGTGGATGTTATAATAATAATAATCCTTGCACGTAAAGATCCCATGACACTATTTTGAACAACAAGGAGTTCTCCCTCCTGATGTACTCCCACAATCACATTTTACCAAAACAAAATGTGGTCGTTCATCTCACTGCCGTTTAAAGAGCCGTCATATGTCCCCGGTGCGGCTTAGTCACAGCATTTGTCTCCAAAGCAGTCATTAAGCTTCAAAGTAACTCAATGTGTGATTCACTTATAAGCATTTTCATGGGATAAGTGCTGTATCAATTTCAAGTGGCGATTATCTATTATTTATTTAAAAAGAACTCAAGCCTAAGTGGCGTATAATCCTGGCTCTCAGAATAAACCGCCCTATGTTTACTACATAGTTTCTTCTTATGTGTTGCTTACTTGGAAGATCAGCTCCATGGACGTTCCTGCTGCAGCTGTTTTCCCTTCTTCAATCCCAAACATGTATCCACTGACGTAAGTGAAGACACTTCCGAGTAATGTTACGACATTCAGGTTCGGGCTGGACATTTTCACAATTCTAGTGGGAATAAAGCATAAGGTTCACAGCGTGAGGAGTTATTTCAGTGTGTCAACTGTTGCTCAAGCTCATTATGGGAAGTTCCCAATAAATGCAATTGATAATTCAAAAAACGCACAATATTTTTAAACGTGCGGAGAGTTTAGTGGCTATAGAGTGAACAGGTTAGAGCAATAGCCCTGGAGGCGAAGAGATGTTGGGGGGCCGGGGAAGGGGGAGGGAAGGTGATGGGACTAATTTGAATACATTCGCTAAAGTTTTACAAATCCAATCACACATTCTTCAGCACATTCAAAGTTTTGCAAATATGCTAACTGTACATTTCTTGTTTAAAAAATAATAATAACCTTGCAGTTGGTATAGCGTCTTTTCACGTCAGGAGCACATCTCAAAACGCTTCACAAGAATTACTGAAGTACAATGATTTGTAGACAAACACGGCAGCATAATTGCGTACAGCAATGTCTCACAAATAGCCATGAAATGAGTGACCAATTTTATTTGTCCACTACATCTGAAAGAAACTCTTCTCTTTTTAAATAGTGCCATGGGATCGTTAACATCTTGGCAGATTATTTATTTAAAATGCCCCACAGGAAGTCAGGGCTCCCTGGCCTCCCTCTGCCTCCTCGTCCTCTTGGATCTCTCTGCTGGGTTCGACACAGTCGACCACGCCATCCTCCTCCATCGGCTGTCCTCCCTTATCTACCTCAGTGGGACTGTACTCACATGGTTTGAGTCCTACTTAACCAACCGGGTCCATTTCATCCCAGCAAATGGTTTCTCCTCTCGCCCCCACCCGGTCACCTGCGGGGTACCCCAGGGCTCTATACTTGGCCGTCTTCTTTTCTTTATCTATATGCTCCCTCTGGGCGATATCATCCATAGGCAGGGGGTAAACTGCCATATGTTTGCAGATGACACACAAATCTACTTTGCCTCCTTCAATACCAACTCCAGCTCCGCTGATGTTCTATCAGCTTGTCTGGCAGACGTCAAGGCCTGGATGAGTGTAAACTTCCTGCAGCTGAATGTGGACAAGACAGAAGCCATACTCCTTGGCTCCCTTCAACATCTTCACTCCTGTGGATCTAAACTCCTCAGCCTCCCTGGGCCCTCCCTCAGATTCACTGAACCAGTGCGCAACCTAGGCTTCCGGTTCAACCCCCAACTGTCCTTCCTCCCCCACATTAGGTCCCTGACCAGGACCCCCTTCTTTTGCCTCTGCCACATTGCCCGCCTCTGATCGTACCTTACCCCAAATGCAGCCGAAACCCTCGTGCATGTGTTTGTCACCTCCTGCCTGGATTACTCCAACGCACTCCTCGCCGGTCTCCCCAGCTCCACCATTCACAAGATACAGCTCATTCAAAACTCTGCCACCCGCAAACTGACCAGAACCAAACTCCACACCCACATCTCACCAGGTCTGGCCAGGCTTCACTAGCTCTGCATCACCGAATGAATCGACTTCAAGATCATCACACTTGTATTCAAATCCATTCAATCCCTGGCACCTCCCCATTTTTCCAACCTCCTCACACCTCAATCCACCAGCTGGCACCTCTGCTCGTCCCTCGCACCCTCCGCCCCACCATCGGAGGTCACGCTTTCAGCCACTACGCCCCAAAACTCTGGAACACTCTCCCACAATCCCTCCACCTCGCCCCCTCTCTCCCCTCTTTCAAGTCTCGTCTGAAGAGTTTCCTTTCGACCATGCTTATGGGCATCTCCCCCACCACCCTCCACCCCAGCTCGGAGTCAAGCTCTACCATTTTAAGCGCTCTGAGATGCTACCCTACGTGGAGGGCGCTATATAAGTGCAAGTTGTTGTTGTCAGTCACTGCTGTTTGATTGCTTAATGCACGTGTGAAAGTTTCTCTCTTTCTCAGTATAAACTTGTTTTTTCTGTCCATTAAGAGTTGCCACAAATTAGATTGTGGTATTTCTTTAATACAGCAGCGGAGTTCAACAAATGGGAACTTCTCCCAACAATTGGAAGTTCGATAGGCCAACCTACAGTATAGGAAACAAACTGGGAATTAGAATCAGAATGAAGGAGCTCCCACCAGCACAGGCTCAATGGTCTCCTTTGATGCTGCAATTTCTATACTGCTGAAGCCAGAGATGCACTTTATGTAACAGTGAAAGGGGAGATTCATTGGCTTTTACAAATGTATCCATATAACAATAATAATCCTTGCACTTCACAGAATATACTGTAAAGCGATTTATTTGACTGTATAGTTTGTGGGCGAAACGCAGCAGACAATTGCGCACAGCAGTGTCCCACAAACAGTCATGGATTGAAGTGACCAATTTTTGTTTTTTGAAGGAATTATTACCCCTGGAAAAGCGATCTGTCAATCAACTAACTGTTCCTACTTACTGCTTGGTAAACAGAGACAGGTGCAGTAAGGAAACTTGCCCAACATTTCGCCCTGCCAGGAATCTAACCCAGGTCTCACACTTGCAAGGCAAGTGCTCTAACCACTGAGCTGCAGGACTCCATATAATATGTAAGAATGTCAATACAATTTAAATCTAAGATTTAATGCTAAAAATTCATCCGGCGTATGGGTTCCCGATACACTTTGGATTTGGGGAATCCCGATTCGAGCCCTGCCACAGGGAAGCTCTGCAGGAACAAGAAGTGGGTGGAGAGCAGCCTCCAGCTCGAAGGTGGATCAGCAAAAGAACGGGAGGAACTGACTGCTCTGTACTGCTGGGAGCTGAGGATGAAGATGATTTCAGGCCTGCAGATTGTTCTATTCAATGGATTTCAAATTGGGATAAATTGATTTTTGGGAATGAGAAATAGAGAGGGAATCTGACTCCCAAATCCTTCATGCTAGGGCTGAACAACGAGTGTTGGTGAGTCAGTGGTCGAAGGTGCTTAACCTTGTGTCCACAGCATTGTTTGCCCCCCACCCCACCCTCACCTCGCTTACCAAACAGCAACCAGGAGCATGAACATGGCAATTCTTCTGTTTTCTACTCTAGAAATTAGAGATTGTGTTAGTCTGGCTCAGTGGTAGCATTTTTGCCTCTGAGTCAGAGGTTATAAATTCAAGCTCCACGTCGAGTCTTGAATTCGCATAATCTAAGTTGACACTCCAGTGCAGTGTTAGGAGTGTGTTGTCTTGTCAGAGGCGCTGTCCAGGTGGATGCTAAATATCCCATTTCACTATTCAAAAAGAGAAGGGAGTTTCTCCCAGTGTTCTGGCCAACAGTCCCCAAAATACGATTTGTCATTCACCTCATGGCTGTCTTTGGGACATTGCTGTGTGCAATTAGGCTGCCGCGTTGGAATAAAAAAATTTACACAGTCATTTCATTTTACACTATGTCCTACAAAGCACTTTGGGACTTCTGCCCGACGTGGAAGTTGCTATATGAAATGCAATGGTTATTATTATAGAATCATTATTATCCACAAACACCAACGCCTATTGTCGAAACCCATCTCTGCCCTGGCGTCGTGCTCTGTCACTGTCAAGCGCTCTGGGACACTACCCTGCATGAGAGGCACTATATGAATGCAAGTTGTTGTCATTGGCTAATTCTGACTTGGTCAACATAGTGCAGCGATTGAGGCTATGGTCTTTCTCAGTTCCCACACTGCATGAAACATTTACCCACCGAGCCGGGCAAGGGGACAATCGGCCTGGTTGCTGCTGTTAGAAATGCACGGCATGTACTGTACCTGTTGCTCTTGAATTTAATGGTGAAAGCAAGGAAGAAGACCGAGAGCAGAATCCCACACAACAATAAGGTGCACATCACTCCAAATAACACGGGGGAGATATGGGGGTCTTCAGACAGCACCTCCTGCAAAAGAAATCAGCAAGTTTATAACATAGGAATCTTGTGAATACAAATACAAAGGGAAACACTTCTTTCTATAAATGAGGATTACTCATTCAACAAGATTCAACAAGCAGTAAATAGGAACTCAGTTGTTAGTCAATCGGCGGATCGCTTTCCGGAGGTAATAACCCCTCCAAAAAAAAAAAGCTGATCACTCAATCCATGACTGTTTTTAGCTGCCGCATTTCGCCTACAAAATACACAGTCAATTCACTTTACAATCTATTCTGTGAAGTGCTTTGAGACATCTCGACGACATGATAAAACGCTACATCAAAAATGCAAGGAATATATAAAAGCAAGTTGTGTTGCTGCTTTACTTTGGGAACAGTCACAATTGTCTTCACTGGTCCTATACATTCCTACGTTTGCACTTACTATTCGGATAGTGCACAACCTCTGCAGAAGTCGCTGGCCCTCTTCTTTGCTCACAGCCGGGTCGAGGGTGCAGTCTTGTGAACTGCACCGAGCACTGCAGTTCAGAGCCATCACCCTGTAGGAAGCGATGAGACTCAGCCTCCCCTCAACAAGGCATATCTCACTCACCGCTCACTGCCTGGAGTACTGAAATACTCCACGTTCACCACAAGAGGGAAGCCTGTACCAAGCCTGCCAGACAGAAACGGTGGGGGGAAAAGTTAAAGCAGAGAGAATAATAATAATAATAATCTTTGCATTTGATGTAGCGCTTTTCATGTCTTCTAGACATCTCAAAGCGCTTCACAGAATAGACTGTAAAGTGAGTTGACCGTACATTTGTAGGCGAAACGCGGCAGCTTTCAAAGCTATATTCAAACTTGGCGATAAAAAGTTAAAGTAATATTTAAAACTTATTTTGGATGTGCCAATCCAATTTCAATTGATTGCTTTGGGTTCATAATGGGTTATAATATTCACTTTTCTGATTTCAATGTTATTTTCGGATGTGAATGACTCACTCCATGGGTTGTTTGAGAGACAATTAAATTGGCTGCCGTGTTTGCCCACAATATACACACAGTCATGCTATTTTACAATATGTCCTGTGAAGTGTTGTGAGACATCTCGATGATAGGATAAGGCGCTATATCAAATGCAGAGGTTATTATTTATTGTATTACAGTCATTGATGAGAGCTGCGGAAATTTTAATGACACATTTTCACTTTTACACGTATATTTAGGCCACTCTCTGGTAAAATCTGGTGAAAGAAAGTGAAAAATCAGCTGATTCTGGATTCACACAAGATTACTAAAGAGATTTGGGTCAAGCAAACCTGTTGGCCCATTTGAACTAATTATTCCAGAATACCCGCTCTACCATCCTGCCATCAGGCTGTTTCTTAAATGACTCCAACATCCTGGCCTCAGCCACCCCTCCTAGTAGCTGTTCCAGTCCATACAGAGTGGCCCCATTATAACAGTGTTTTGGGGGCCATCAAATCACACACTGAATCATTATATTACAATGCTGCCACCCCCAGCTTGGGTGCCCAGCCAGCTGTGTGAAGTTCTTTGAGATGTCTTCCTGATATGAAAGGCGCTATGTAAATTGTATATCAGATCACCACTGATGTCATTTTGGGTGTGGACTGGCTGACTTCCAGTGCAGGAAGCTGGTTGGTTCCCTGGACTGCTCTATTGGACACTTCTAAGCACGTAAAACACTCGTGATACTGTTTGTGGCTGACTGGTCATCTTCTGTCAACGACAACAACAACAACTTGCAGTTATACAGCGCCCTCCACGCAGGGTAGCGTTTCAGAGCGCACTCTCATGTATGTGCAGGGAGCTAGGAGTGGACATCACTTCCGGGGTCTATCGGAAACCTGAGTTACAACAGAGTCGCCCTGCAATTACCTTCTGCATAAAGGAACATATCCCAGTGTCAGCCTTGAAATTGTCCTTCGAAACAGCGCAGCGATTATATCCGGCGAAATCAATGTTCCGCCGGCTGGAATTTACTACGATGCGATAGTCGTCACCAGTGATAATTAACACATCACACGTCGCAGATTCCCGCTCGCTGCAATGAAACCCCCAGCGGGACACTGCCACTTTAAACAACGCGGAACTCAAGCTGCAACTGACACTGGTAGCGCTTGCCAGAAAAGTTCCGTCTCCCTTTTATCTCAAATAGAAGATTGTTGGGAACACACAGTGTGTTTAGCCCAGATTTGTTTCTTTCAGACTGGGCGTCCTTTTTGGGGGGGAGCTTTGAGAAAAGCCTCATCTGCTGCAGCAGCCAGGAAAGCGTCAGTCAAAGCTGCCATTGTCTGGCACAGGAACACACTGTGCCACTCGCTCCGCATGTTCGGGTTTTAATAAATGAGCAATTTGCGCCACTAAGTGACCATAACCTGGGTTTAATGGCTTCTAATTTGTGGGTCGGGTTAACCATGTGCAAACACACTTCCTTTTTTTTTATTGTAACTAAGAACTGAACCGAAATGACAAAAATCACTCGCAATCCTTCTCTCTCAAAACTCTCAAAAATAGATCATTTGATCACGCTCTTTGTTCAATACTCTCAAAACCCCTCTCCTTTTCTCACTGTTCCATCATCCCCATCAACACTGTAAAGCACTTCGAGACATTCAACCTACGGTGAAAGTTGTCGTATAATAAATGAAAGATGCTGTTACTGCAGCATAAATCACTGTCTCAGCACTATCTCTCTCTCGCTCATTCATTCTCTGCACAAGTACCATCTTTCTTTTCCTCTTCTGTGCAACAGCACAAGGATCTCAGAGAACTCAACTGAAAGTACTTTAGTGATCGACGCACAGCCAGACAGTGCTGACACTTGCTGAAAATCGAATGGTAGGACTCAGTTCCTGCCATATAGAAAAGAACGAGCGAGACAAGGAAACAAAGAGAACACCAAAGAGGAAAGAAGAACAAAAACAGCTGAGAAATCAGCCACAAGAGAAATGTAACAGAAACGTTCCAAGAGAAAAAGCAGAGGCTTAAGTCTCCGAGTACAGGCAGAATGAAAGTCAAAGCAGGTTCAGAAACTTCAACTTGTTTTAATTTTAATCTGTGATATCCCGCAGATTTTTCTCATTTGGGTTTATGCGTAGAAAAAAATATATAACAGTTCTGAAATGTCAGCGCTCCATCTGACAGGAAATAGAATTCAAACGAGAACCCAATATAAATACCGGAAATTAAGAGGAGGAACAGCAACAATTTGCATTGGTATAGTTAGTGCCCTTCACGTGGGGTAGGGTCTTGGAGGTTTGCAGAAAGAGTCCGTTCATAGTCTGAGTACACAGCTCAGCCTGACAGAGAACTCATACGCAAGGACTCCTTGCACTGTAGTGTAATGCTGAGTATGCTGTTTGATACACAATGAGCGATACTTATGTGGGAGCCCTGATACAGCTTGTCAGGCCATTCTGCGGGAAGGGCACTATATAAATGCAAGTGACTGTTGTTGACATCACTTGCAAGTTCAGCGATTTCCTGAGGGATGCTTGGGATCCATTTTCCTAGATTTGGTTTGAGGGCATTGGGAGAAACAGTGACATCACTGCATTAGACATTGCCGTGTGTGCGTGTGTGACACGATTGCAAAACAGCCTTTTTGCTGCAGAATAAAAACCTCAACTCTTGAACAATATCCCACACCTACAGGCTGGGTTTGCAAAGGATTGGGTCTGACAGCTTTGATCGATTGGAAACAACGGAAGCTAAAACAGCTTCTCCTTCCAAGCACTTATCGAATGAATATTGGGAACAAGTAGTTAAAATACTTGAGGAAATTATAGGCAAGAATTGAAGGAACTTTGCATAAGTTCACAGCTAAAGTGTTTCAAGCCTCAAGATCATTTCCTGATGGATCAGTAAAGGGAAGACCAGCGGAGCAGATTTTAAGGATGAAAGGAATGTGTTAGAAAGGTAGAATGGATTGTTGGTCAGGTGTGAAGCACAGCTTCATCCTCTGGATGCTTTTCCGCTTTTGTTATTCACTGGTGTGCCTACAAAACTATTGTCATGGTTATTTACTGACTTGGTGCCAAAAGGTTGACTCTGTGCATGCATTTGCATTGAGAGCAATGAAGGGTAGTGCTTGTTTAACTTTCTCTAGATAGCTCCAGGGAGAATGTATTTGTGTATATTTTGTCCCTGGGCTGGCAGATTGGGTGACACATGAAATGGACACGACTTGGCTGTGTGCATCCATGACTATCTCGTGGTAGCCTTTGGGTCAGAAGGTTGTGAGTTTATCTGGGACTTTGAGCTCACAGTCTGGGTTGACACTTCAGCACAGCGCTGGGGGAATGCTGCAATATTAGTGTCCTTTGAATCAGGCATTGAATCCGTGAAATTCCGTGAAGAGCTTTGAGTCATAACAACAACATATTACATTTGTATAGCGCCTTTCACATTGGGAGCACGTCCAAAGGCTCTGGACAGTCAGGGTTTTGGACCCGAGCTGGGGGTCGGGATCAGGAAGGGTGGATGGCAGGGATGGGCAGGAGGGTGGCTGAAGACGCAGTCAAAGAGGAGGGTCTTGAGACGTGCCTTGAAGGAGGTAAGGGAGGGACATCTTGATGACATGATAAGATGCTGAATCAAGTGCAAGGATTATTATTATTATTACGAGGCACATTCCTGTGTTCTCAGAAATTAGGCATTTCAGATCAGAGTTAATCTCTGTGCTCCAATGTGCAAAAATGCCTGCTCTGTTTGCTTCCGACAGAAATAGCCACTACGCTTACCACTAATTATCCGTTAAACACATTGAAACGTTTGCTTTAGGATAATTATTATGTCATTTACGGAGATAATTTACAATAACACTTTTCTGGAATATATTTTACTTTTAATCATGAGGCGCACGGGATGTTGAGGAGGGAAGGGGAGGGGTGGGGTGCAGGAGGGGGAGAAGTCAACAGATAGGAAGGAGCGAGTTTGCTGAGCGCTACAGTGAACTCTGGCAGCAGCGGGAATGCCGAGCAGCACGGTGAACGGTGACAGTGGCGAGAGCAGGTGCTTTCATGCAAGAGGCTCCTTTGCCTCATGGGGTTGTCTCACAGCATAAAACAAGCCAAAAGGCACACAGTAAAAGAACACTAAGCCTAGACCTGGACGCTCTCCAGGGCCCCTGAGTACAGAGCTCGAAAAGCTTTGCTTTGTCTCTCGAAGACTGCCTGAAATCAGTCAGCCCACAACTACAAGAGGCTAGGACTGTTTAGTACAGTATTTACTACACTTCTAAATTCCTTCAACATGGCCTCCTTGTGTTATGGATCAGAAAATATTGACAAACTGGCAATAGTCACTGCACGCTATGGTAAATACTGTGAAACACTTTGAACTTTTAATCGACATGAAAGACACCAGAACACATGCAGAATTATAATTATTATTATGGCTATTACTGTTTAGAGCACTCCATAGAGGTAGTTTCTAAGTGGTTTTTGGTGGTGGGTCAGCCAGATCAATAACACTGCTATCAACAACAACAACAACAAAATTACATTTATAGAGCGCCTTTCACGTCAGGAGACGTCCCAAAGCACTGAAGAGTCAGCTGTCGGGGCCCGAGCATGGGTGAGGGGTGGTGTAGGGGTGAGGGAAGGCAGAGAGGTGGGAGGGAGACCAAAGGCACTGTCGAAGAGGTCTTGAGACCGGCCTTGAAGGATGTGAGGGAGGAAGCGAGGTGAAGGGAGCGTGGGATGGAGTTCCAGAGTGCAGGGATAGAGAGGCTGAAAGCCCGGCTACCGATGGTAGGGCGGGTTGGGCAGGAGACTTGGTCGGAGCCTGATGAACAGAGGGAGCGGACAGGTTGGTAAGGAGTCAGCAGGTCAGAGAGATAGGAGGGGGCAAGGCCATGGATGGCCTTAAAGGTGAGGACGAGGATCTTGAACTCGATCCTCTGGGGGATAGGGAGCCAGTGGAGTCGGGCAAGGGTGGGAGTGATGGGGTCATGGAGCCTGGTGCGCGAGAGTGCACGAGCTGCAGAGTTTTGGATGTTCTGCAGCTTGTGAAGGGAAGTGTTCAGAAGGTCGATGAGGAGAGAGTTCCCGTAATCGAGCCTTGAGGTGACAAATGCGTGCGTGAGGGTTTCAGCAGCCTGAGGGGTGAGGCAGTGGCAGAGTCTTGCAATGTTGCGGAGGTGGTGGTTGGCAGTGCCGGTCATGGCGCAGATGTGGGGGAGAAAGGACAGTTCAGGGTTAAACAAGACACCCAGGTTCCTGACTGGCTTGGTGAGGTTGAGTGTGCAGCCATGGAGGCTGATGCTGCCAGCGCCTGAGGTGCGGAGGCGCTGGTCGAGCTAATCAGGAGGGTCTTGTCTTGCTGACGTTGAGTCGGAGGAAGTTGGCCCTCGTCCAGGACTTGATGTCAGACAGGCAGTTGGTCAGGACCTCAGTAGTCCTGGAGTTCAGGGTGGAGGCAGAGAGGTAGATTTGAGTGTCATCCACATACATGTGGAAATTTACCCCATGTCTGCGGATGACGTCACCAAGGGGGAGCATGTAATAATAATAATAATCCTTGCATTTGATATAGCGCTTTTCACGTCTTCTCGACATCTCAAAGTGCTTCACCTAATATGCTGTTAAGTGAATTGACTGTATATTTGTGGGCGAAACGCGGCAGCCAATTGCGCACAGCAGTGTCCCACAAAGAGTAGAGGGTGAAGAGGAGGGGACCGAGAACAGAGCCCTGAGGAATACTGCACAAGACAGTGCGGGGACTGGAGGAGAAACCGTTTGCCCCGATAAACTGTGAAAGGTAGGACCTGAACCAGTCAAGGACAGAACCTTGACGGTTGAGGTGGGAGGAGAGGCAGTGGAGGAGGATTGAGTGGTCCACGGTGTCAAAGGCGGAGGAGAGGTCGAGGAGGATGAGGAGGCAGAGGGAGCCCTGGTCACACATGGTCAGGATGTCATTTGTGACCTTGACCAGAGCAGTTTTCATGCAGTGGGCAGCACGAAAATCCGATTGGAGAGGTTCATGGAGGGAGTGAGAAGAGAGGGAAGAGCGAAGCTGGGAGGCAACGGCTCTCTCAGGGATCTTGGATAGGAAGGGGATTTGAGATGGGCCGGTAGCTAGATAGCTGTGATGGGTCAAGGGAAGGTTTTTTTCAAGGTGGGGGCGATAGTGGCTGTTTGAGGGGGAAGGAACAGTGCCAGATGACATGGAAAGGTTAATGATGTTGGTAAGTATTGGGGCAAGGAGGTGGAGCTGGGATTTAAGGAGAGGGGTGGAGATGGGGGCGAGGGAGCAGGTGGTTGACTTCATGGAGGTTACCGTGTTGAAGACAGAGGAGGGGGTGACAGGTTCAAAGGTGTGGAAGGAGGGATGGGTAATTGTCGAATGGGTAATTGTGTGAGGTGGGGGTAGGGAGTGGTTGGAAGTTGGAGGGCAGTGGCAGCTGAGTGGATTCCCTCGATTTTGGACTCGAGGAAGTCCAGGATTTTCTTGCAGTGAGAGTCAGAGGAAAGTATCTGCGAGGCGTGTCGGGGAGGGCGGAGGAGCTGGTTAGTGGCAAAGGGTAAGTGTTCGAAGGAGGGGAACAAGCCGGTGGAGTAGGGGGATAGGGCAAGTGATGCCCTGGATATGAGGGCTCCACCACAGCCATGACGGTAGGGCGTGGGGTATGGTGATAAGTGTAGCCGGGTGATGTGGCCTCAGCGAGGGGGAAAGCGTCACCTGAGGTGATCCAGGTTTCTGTTAGTGACATGATGAGGATGAGTTCATTGATGGCCAGGGTCTTGTTGGAGATGGAGCAGACATTTTGAAGTCCAATGTGGAGTGGACAGTTGGTAGGGGGATGTGTGGGATGGTTGGGAGAGTGGGTGGGGTTGCAGATGAGGGGGGAGAGGTTAGCCCCCGGGATCTGGGTCCGGGGTGGCTTGGAGCGGTAGTGGGGAATGGAGCGGTAGTGGGGAATGGGGCAGTTTGTGTGGCCGCTGCTGGACAGCCAGCGCTGACTGCCACGATGAGCCCGGCGGAGGATTCCCAGCCTGGAGCAGAGGGAGGCATCGGGTGGGGTGGGGGGGGGGTGGAGGTGGGGGTCAAGCAGTGATAGGAGGCGGGGAGGGCGGAGAGAGAGCAGGACAGAGCGGGAGAGTTGCAGGGAGGGGGGCATTTTGAGGGAGGGTCAGCTCGGGTCGGGGGCGGCAGCCAAGAAGCGCACGCTGGGACTAGAGGCGGCGGGTTTAATAGAACATTATCAGCCTTGTTACCCATGTTAGGGTGCCATGTTACCCTTTAAATGGATGTTACTTTTCTTGATCTATCTGAACTTCCCAAAATAACTATTTTCTGCTGAAAGTGGACAGGTATTTTCTCAAGCCATTTATGAATTGTTTTTATTAACAGTCCCAGTTGCACCAATGATTATAGAAACTATGCTTGTCCTGTATTGCCAAGATGCGTCCGCATTCAATTTGTAGATTGACGTACTTATTATTATAAAATTTATAATAGGGGGTTATCCCAGATTCAGGGAACCCGGCATTCCCCACTGGTCAGGTCCAGTGCAGACAGAGGTGGCTTTGATCTAATGGTTCTTTTATTGCTAACTTCCCCAAAGGAATGTAACGATTCTATGTTACTTACTTTCTGTTGAAACCTTTGGTTATTCCTAACTTTTGTTATTGACTCTACAGGATGCTTTGTAGTGGATTCAGCAGAAAGTCTCATCAATAAGATTGTGGATTCCAGTTGAGGATGGTCCTAGAGATGAAATGGACCCTTCTCTGTCCTTTTTTAAAAAATAAATGCAGTGGAATAAATCCATAGTCACTTTGAAATTGGCCAACACCACTAAGAAAATACTGCATAGAGTGCACCCAGGTGCATCAAAGTTCTTGGTGATCAATGATCCAGATGTTCATCTGAATGGTTAAGAACCCAATTCATCCACAATTGGTCTGGGTTACAGTCAAGGGCACTGCTGGGCTTCATGATAATCCAGTAATGTACTGTATTAAGAACAGTCAGACTATACTGCCCGAATCTGAGACTGTGATACAAACTGGTCCAGTTGAAGACCAAGGAGATGGAGGATCCATCCCACATCCAGGCAAACCCTAATAGGAGCCATGATGCTCAGCCAAACCAGTTGTGCATCCCAGATGCTGTTTCTGCAGCCAGGTGTTAGGTGATGGGCTGTGCAGAAACAATCAGCACTAATGTACACTGCTAAAAAAGTTATATTTTTGCAAATGTTCACAGGGATTTATCTGATAAAAATGGAAGAGTTTAGTCTTTTTAGTGATCAGTATAGACTAGACCTCAATGTTAATTGTCCTCTCTGCCCAGAGGGAGAAAACATTCCACGCATGATTCCACTCCTTCCAAGACTGAAGAATTTCATTCACCATCCAGCGCTGGGGATGAGTTCTCTCAGATTTTAGTAAACTTGAGAAATGATCCTCTCACTCATTTTCAAATCACTTAACTCCCTCGTACCTCCCTACCTATCCGATTTGCTCACCCCCCCACCCCACTCTACCACCCGCTGCCTCCACTTGTCTGGCTCCGGCCTCCTATTTGTCCCTCGTGCCCTCCGTTCCACCATTGGTGGCCGTGCCTTCAGCCATTACGCCCCGAAACTCTGGAACTCTCTCCCACAATCTCTCCAACCTGCCCCTTCCCACCTCACCTTCAAATCCCGCCTAAAGTCCTTCCTTTTTGATTGTGTTTATGGTCACCCCCCCCAAACACCTCACTGGTGAGGTGTAAGACTCCGTGAAGTGCTCCGGGACTCTAGCCTGCGTGAACGGTGCTATATAAATGCAAGTTGTTGAAACAGCTCAGCAAAATATTTTGCCCTCCCTCCCCGTCTCCAATTTAGTAACATTTCCTGACCTCCTTTCCAACTGTCTCAGGCCATCCATTTTGAGGCCTTTTGCAAACTCCAGTACCAGTTCCTCAGTCTATCATAAATATACACGATTGGCTGCAGCAGTAACAAAATATACCGTCAATATATTCTGTGAAGCGCTTTGAGATGCCTCAACGATGTGATGAGATGTTATACCAAATGCAAGGATTATTATTATTATTATTGACATCATTTTAAGATTCAGTTCTCCTCATATAAGTAACAGGTTTGGGCAAATGCATAATGAATTAGGGCAACTTCAAATGAAAGTCTGACACTGGCCAAGTGGTCAGTACGTTTAAAGGTATTTGCAGCAAAGGAACATAAGTGGAAACCAGAGGCAGAAATTCAATCTGGCTGGAGACTTGGACTTTTTTTTCTTTGGATTTCAGAAAATGAACATTTTGTACAATTGTTAAATTCACTCTTAAGTTTGAAACCAGTTTTCCGCAATTCTTGAACAAACCTGCAGAAAAGTCGCTTTAAAACAAATGCTGAATTTAAGAACTGTTCAAAAATGTATGTACTCTGAAATGTTGAGAATAAAATGCAACTCTGACTCAGGTGGAATTAATAGTGTTAATAATCCTTACGTTTGATATAGCGCTTCAAAGAATAGACTGTAAAGTGAATTGACTGTATATTTTGTGGGCGAAATGTGGCAGCCAATTGCACAAAACGGTGTCCCACAAACAGTCGTGGATTGAGTGACCAAATGATTATTATTTACTGATTTGTTCAGTGGAAAGGATTACCCCTGGAAAAGCGATCCGCCAATTGACTAACAACTGGGTTCCTACTTACTGCTAGCTAAACAGAGGTGTATTGAGCCAAGAAACTTTCCCAACATTTTGCCCTACCTGGGAATCCAACTCAGGTCCTCTTGCTTGCGAGCTGAGTGCTCTAACCACTAAACTACAGGACTCCACAAATTACTTCCCCCCCCCCCCCTACCTGCTTCCAATTTCTTTCACATGGGCCACCTGTTGTCAATAGAGAGTGAGAGAGGAGCCTCTCACCACATCGATCTGTGCTCAATTCTACGGCAGCTCCCAAAAGTGATACGGCAAAAGTGCTAATCCACAGCACTCCCTCAGTTGCTCAGCAAACACTGTGTGAAGGGGATTAAATATTGGTCTTTTGTGAGGCAGGAAAATGGGAATTCTTCTTGCCGGCTCCCAGACGAATGGACGTAGTTTCCTCTGGTCACATCCAAGGGAAGGAACAGAGCTGTCTGCCTTGCTGTGATTGGAAAACTCACAGGACAACTGAGAAAAGCCTTTAAATCAGGATTTACTGTATTAATGTCAGGAGTTCCTTAAATCAAAGCCAGGATTTAATAACTCAGGAATGCATAAGTACAGTACTTAATAAACTGGAGGCTAACATAATGCAGATTGTGATGCATCCCTGCTATTAAATAAAAGTCTTCGCAGTTTAAACTTTAAGACTGTGAATGTACAATGATATCATAATTAACTGACAACATTCAATGTTTGTTTTCTATCTGAGCATTTCAGGTCAGTTAATGAGAAACAATTGAAAGAAACGGAACCCAACAAGATCTGTGGCATCTGTAATCCTCCTCGCTAAACCGCCATGTGACTTTGAAACGCAAGTTCACACTAAGCACCATCTCACTGCTGCTATGTGCGGTTTTGGCTATCACAGCTGTGCAAGTAAAAGATGACTGGCTTCAAGCCATCAGCATGGTAGAGATTTCCAGGGAAACCCAGGGGGTTTTGAACTCTCGACCTCTGTTGCTTCATGGCTAAAAGGTGTCTTGCTGCCCTCCGCCTTGCCCCCCCTCTTTCAGACCAGTTCTCTGAGACGCTGCTTCCCTTGGGGGGGAGGCACTGAACCAATGCAAGTTGTTGTTGTAGTCTTGCTGTACTGGTGCCAGGGGCAGCACTGGTTTCACAGCAGGACTGGTTTACATTTAATAGATGCTCACGCTCAGTTGCACTTATTTCAGGTTCATGGTGTCTCTTCGAGGGCTGGATTTCTAATCTCTACCCCCCCACCCCCTGCCAAGCAACAGGGCCAGAGGCAGCAGGGGGTACAGCTTATGTCTTGCCAATCTTTCTGATCAAATGGTTGGCTAGGCTGGAAGCAATGCGCTCAAACCGCCAGCTACACAGAACTTCCCCACAAGTCAAGGGAGGTGCAGTAACTAGAAAATTATGTTTCAACTCGTAAATTCCAAATAGCAAGTAATGAGCACATGTGGACATATGTGACGATTTAATTGCTTACGCTGGGCAAAATATCACAAAACCAGCACCACTGCCGGACCCTACAATACAAACAAAGCCGACTGCCAAGTACAGATCAACACTGAAGTTTGCCACTACCCACGAACATTACTGTGCAGCTTGGCTCAGTTGCTAGCACTCTCATCTCTGGGTCAGAAGGTTATGGGTTCAAGACCCACCTTTGAATTTGAGCTCAATGTTTCCGCTGACATCTGCAGCGCAGACCTGGGAGGAGCATTGCTTTGTAGATGGTGCTCTCCTGTGGAAGAGAAATTAAACCGAGATCAGTCTGCCTGTTTAGTAAGTTACTTTAAAGATCCCGTGAACCGATTTAAAAAGAGAAGGGAGTTTTCTTCTGGTGTCTTAGCCAATAATTCTCCAGATAAATTGATAATTCACTTCATGGCTGTATTGCTGAGCGTAAAATTGCCTAGTACAGCTACCTACAAATACAATCACTACACTTGACAGGAATTACCTGTGAAGCACTTTGAGAAAACTTGATGTTACAGATGTAATGGTATCAGAGGAATAAAAGTGAAGAGTTGGCATTAATCAAATTGATGTTGTGATTGTGCTGGTGTGCTCTATGTACTCTGTGTATCAACAACAACAACAAGATTACATGTGTATAACGCATTTCACATCGGGAGGTTGTCCCAAGGTGCTGGACAGTGTACAGCATTTCAGACCTCAGCTGGGGTCAGGGGGGGAGAAGGCAGTGGAGGGGAAGGGGGTTGACCGATGGCATGGTTGAAGAGGAGGGTTTTGAGGCAGGAGTTGAAGGAGGCTAAGGAGGGGCTGAGGCGGAGTGACTGGGGGATGGAATTCCAGAGGTTGGGGGCAGAGTGGCTGAAGGCTCTCCTGCCAATGGTGGACGGGTGGGTCAGGGGACATGGAGCAGGCCAGAGCCGGCTGAGCAGGCGGGTTTGTAGGGGGTTAGGAGGTTGCAGAGGTAGGGTGGGGTGAGGCCATGGAGGGCTTTGTAGGTGAGGACCAGGATCTTGAACTGGATCCTCTGAAGGATAGGGAGCCAATGGGAGTCGGGCGAGAATGGGGGAGATGGGATCACGGAGTTTGGTGCGGGAGAGGACACAGGCTGCAGAGTTCTGGATTATCTGCAGCCTGTGGAGGGAGGAGTTGGGAAGGCCGACAAGCAGGGCGTTTGCATAGTCTAGCCTGTATCATATCTAACACACCTGTAGCCTCAGCACTTGTGAACGTAAAAGAGGTTCAAATGCTTCAAGTTAGTAAATCTGTGAGCTAATCGCAGGAAACCATCTCAGTGAGATCTATAAGCCAGCTCCTCCCTGGTCTCTCTTACAGCACTATCCAAAGAAGCCTCCGAGCCTATAAAGCAGAGTTGTGCACACTGGCTTGTGGTAAATGGACCTTTTGTATCTGTTTCTTCCTACATTCAGTGCAGATCAGATCATGTTGCAGCCCTGTGAATATCAACTACTTATTGTGTCAATCAGTCAGAGTATACCCCGATCTTAAAAGGGTAATGTCTTGCTCACAAGCAATTTCAACCCGATGAAAAACCTTTATTCCACAAGTGTGGTTAAGTTTATCCCCCCCGCCCAAACCGGATTCACCGCAGCGGATACTGGTTTGGATTGTCTTGACACAAAGTATTCTCATCTTTATAAGTCCCCTAGCATTCTTTTTTTAATATAAAAACAGTGTGTTCAATTATTTTTAAATGTCATCATCACAAACATAGAAGGTACTGAAGAGAGCTTAGTGATCGCAATAACGTGTTCTACTTCATGGTTGCTGGTCGCAATAATGTGCCCCAATGAATGCTTCATTACCATAAGGTGATGTTGTGAATCTAGAAAGGTCTATTTCTTTGGTGACTGGACTGTGGCTTGGTTTACAGTCTATTCGTGGACCTTGCGGCTTAGTTTTTCACAGAAATTGTTTAGTTAGAAAATCAGAATAATCCAGCTATCGCATTGCATTCAGGATTTAGGCACTAAACCAGGAAAGTTGGTGATGGCTGGGCTCTGCAGAATTAAATGTTCCAGCAACTGCATGTAAATAGCTCCTTTGTTAGCAAATTACTGACATGAAACACAATTTTTTTGTCTTAATGACTAATGGTATTTGTGGAGTACATTTCTGCAGATATGAGAATAGTGCCTTTATTATCATTACTACTTAAATACAGGTTTGAACTCCAGCTGACCCTATAGCCCATCATTATCTAGTGCCGGAAATGTCTCCTTCAAGTATTAAGAAAATAAAAAAGATGAAAAAGGATGGAACAAGAAGAGACCATTCGACTCATCAAGCAAAGTCTGCCCCCCTCGCTTTCTCGGCTGGGGCAAAGTACCCCTATAGAGGATCCCAAAACCTGAAACTCAGACACAAAAATAATACCCTCCTACCATTCAATAGAGCCATTTCTGAAGTACTCAAAGCCAGATTGACACTATGGGTTAAGGTGAAGTCAACCCTTCTCCCCTCGGTCGCAAAGCAGGGGCTAAATTGTGAGATTCACAGACGGATTTCTAAATGGAGAATCTTGCACACCCCGGAAGCTTCTGTCTGGAACTGCGCTCAGACACTGACCTGGTCCTAACTCCAGATTGCGACCTCATCACCCACACAAGGTCATCCCTCAGCAGAGTAACCAATCCTCTACTTAGAATCATAGAATATTACAGCACAGAAGGAGGTCATTCGGCCCATCGTGCTCTTTGGAAGAGCTACCCAATCAGTCCCCCACTCTTTCCCCTTATCCACTTTCCATTGCAAGCTTTTCCTTTTCAAGAACCTATCCAATTCCCTTTTCAAAGTTGTTATTGTTTATAAATCTGTTTCCACCATCGTTTCAGGCAGTGCATTCCTGACCGTAAAAATTCCAGACCGTAAAAATCTTTTTGCAGCCCTCACAATTTAGATCCTAATGGGGAACAGTTCAGCAGGTTTTGTACAGGAAGAGGAAGACAGCAAAATAACTGAAACACAAAACAGGCACAATGTCTTTTCAGAGCCCTGCAACTTAGAGCACAGTCATCGATGGAAAGCACTGCCAGCATTAATGCAGCATAGATTTGGTGCTGTTGTTAGATCCAAAGCCGGTAGACACAGCTCTTCAAATCATCCCTACTTCCAGATGGGTAATAGGGCTCGAGACAGCAAAGTAAATGGTGCATCTGTGGGCAAGCTGAATGGTTAGCCTGTCTCTGAAGGGAGGCAATGTGTTTTTTTCATTGATATTCTGTGTAATAATAATCCTTGCATTTGATGTGTAGTCAGAGATCAATGAACACCAGTATTAAAAAAGAGAAAAATCAAAAATCTGGAGTTGGCAACAATTGCACACAATCAAGTATGTGCTTACCAACCAGCAGTGTGTCATGTCACGCCCCTCACATCTACACTTTGAACAGAGTGGCTGGAATGGGGAATCTATGCAGCAAACTGTGGAGCCACAACAGTTACAGAGCAGAAACGGGCAGTGTGAACTACCAAGTCTGCACTATTTAAGTTTGAGATTGTAAACTCTTTCAAAAGGAAATTAGAGAGGTGCTTGAACAAGAACAAGAAATATTAAAGAACACGGGGAGTGAGCAAGAGAGTGGGAGTAGACTAGATGGTTCATACAAAACACCAGAGCAGACTTGACTGTTCACACTGCAGGCTTCCGTGCTGTAACCATTGTAGTCACAAGACGGTTGAGTCACAGGACAAGGGTGAGGAGTGGGAACCCTGGCTGATTTCTCCACCCTTTTTATCCCAGAGAAGTGGAGGCTAATACTACAACAACAACAAAATTACATTTATAAAGGGCCTTTCACATCGGGAGGACAACCCAAGGCGCTGAACAGTCAGGTGTCGGGGCCCGAGCACGGGGTGGGGTGGGGTGGGCTAGGGGTGAGGGAAGGCAGAGAGGTGGGAGGGCGGCCGAAGGCAGAATCGAAGAGGAGGCTCTTGAGACCGGCCTTGAAGGAGGCAAGGGAGGAAATGAGACGAAGGGACTGTGGGATGGAGTTCCAGAGTGTGGGGGTAGAGAGGCAGAAAGCCCGGACACCGATGGTAGGGCGGGTCGGGCGGAAGACATGGAGCAGGTCGGAGGCCGCTGAATGGAGGGAGCGGGCAGGTTGGTAGGGAGTCAGCAAGTCAGAGAAGTAGGAGGCCTAAGGCTTGTAAGTGGCTCCAAATTATCACCTTTAATACTTTTGGCTTCAACACAGAAAGAAGCCATTCAGCCCTGTGTTACCTGCATCACGCTGACTCCCCATTTGAGCTACCTAACTCTGATCAAATTTCTTGCTCTTTCCCCATATCATTTTATACCTAGCAATTATTTTCCCTCCCTTTACTTACTTATTTTAGATAAACAATTTCTCCTTTGTGTAGACAGTTGCAATTTTTTTTTACACCTTAGTTCTGCTTTTTCATGTTGCAACTTCTAAGAATTTGCAACCTGGATCTCCGAGCTGATACCACACATCTGGCTTAACACAAGATCAGTTTTGAAGCTGCCCGTCTTCTTCAGGTGGGTCAACAACCTTTGAAAGGACGCTAAATCACACAAAATATGAACATAAGTTGTATCAGCCATGACCATAACATTTAATATAACTTACGCGAAGTATGAGTTACAGGCAAACTTGGGTAAGTCGTTTAAAATCTGATTTAATCAATAACAACAACCACTTGGATTTATATAGCACCCTCCACACCGGACGGCGTTTCAGAACACTTCACAGTAACCTACACCATGCAGAAGTACTTCGATGCAACCAGTAAGTGTGTAAGTGGCACCGGGTCAGGACTTTATTTCCTGCGATTCAACACAGCTGGTAAGTGTGGTAAGCGGCGTTATGAGTTAGGAGATGATTTGCTTTACAAAATACGACTAGTGCAAAAAAACTAAGAGTTTTTTGGTAGGAAACTAAATGGGACTCCGGTGAATGTACGATTTAGGTGACGGTACAATTGATAAAGATAAGACTTACGCGAGTTTTACTGTATAATAAACCAACATAAATACTAAGCATAGCAGATATGAATTGGATTGATGAGACATACTAGCAATAGTTTTAATGCTGCTGCCATTCCTACAAGTTACAAGATGGAATTTCCTGGTACATTATTTTATGTTAAATAAGATATTTCTGCTTAAAAAAGATAAGACCTAAGCTACTGGCATTTACAAGAAACTGCAAGTTACAGCAAACTACGAATGATGTTACAAAGCCCCAGATCATTAATTGTGGTCATTGATTTTAGAATTCAATGGTGAAAATAAGGATTTAAGCCAGAAACAAAATAATTAATAAACCTGTGTGTAACTTTTCTGCACAACAACAGAGAATAGAATTGCAAAGTTCCTCTTATTAAAAAGACTAATCTTTAATAAAATGCTGTATATTTTGCCCAAAAAAGTGGCTTAAAATTCACCAATACCTGATACCAGGTCAGTTTAAGCACTCTTTAATATCTTGAATATTGTATCTGAATACATATAGCCCATGCCCCACACAGGTTATATTCCCGTTCTGGTCTCTACACAAAACGTTGGATATAATACAATATAATAAAATAATAATCTTTGCATTTGATATATTATAATATCAATCCACGACTGTTTGTGGGACTTCGGGGTGCACAATTGGCTGCTGCGTTTCGCCTTCAAAACAGTCACTACACTTTACAGTATATCCTGTGAAGTGCTTTGAGATGTCTCGAAGACTTGACAAGGTGCTATATCAAATGCAAGGATTATTATTATAATAAAATAATAATCCTTGCATTAACAGAATCACGTCATTGGAGATGTCTCAAGGCACTTCACAGATTATACTGAAAAGTGAACTGATATATTTTGCAGGCAAAACAATGTGTGCATTGGTTTAGTGGTTTAGTGTGCAAAAATCAGCAACAACAACCTGAATTTCAATTCTTTGGGGATCCTTTTCTGGGGAAAAAATTATTGGGTGGGTTTGTTTTTAAAACAATTTACAGCTTTAGTGTTGTTCTGGAAAAGGCAGAAAGAAACAGAAGTTTGTCTCAGTGGATAAAACCTGCTTGTGGTGTGGGACTGAGCTGGGTCTGAACTGCATCAGCTGAACTCAAACAAAGTGGTGGAAGCAGTGTTACAATTGGCGTCAATCTCCCAAAGCTAAGAAAGGGGGACATTGACCACTCACTTCAGATCACTATCCAGTGACTAGAAAGTATGTATGTGTAGTTAGGTGAGAGCAGGACGAGGCTTGGCTGCCATCTGACTTTGCACATCAAATAACCTGCCGACACTCGTTGTTTAAGCTCACAGGTGAAGAATGACCAACTGGGTGAGGTGCTGGAGGGTTGCCAGCATCTTTGGAACCCAAGCTGGTCATGACTCAGACTTGGAGAAGAGAAGGGGAGAGAATCAGGAAAAGAAAATAAACATCTATAATACGGTGAAGTATCAGCTCGGAAATTAACTGATCCACGGGCTCCACCCTAAAATGCCTCATTATTCCTGTAAATATAAAGCAGTGTGTTTCAAAGCAAATGTCGTATTTTGTTTGCCCACTATGCTACATCTCATGGATAATTACAGTGTATACCTTTTTTTAAGAGAAAGATTATATTATTTATCTGGATGCATACATTTATGAAAACAATTGCTGGCTCATTGAATTTAATCAAGGAGTTAGCCAAGGCACAGAATGAGAAGGTCAAACAGGTATCAATAGCTGATCTCAACCAGTGCAGAAATTATGTCCTTAATTAAAGGTCTTGGGTTGGAGAGGAGAAATCAACCAGATCACCCAACCCTGATCTCCACCCAGTAATTATTAGTTGAAGCCCTCGCATTGCTTTGAGGACAGTAGGATGGTCAGTGTCCTACATCTTTAGGTTGTGGTGCACTCCTCAAGATCGAACACCTTGCCAACATACACAGATGACGGTCATTTGGGCCAGGTACTGAAGAGAGACCAGTATCTGTTATCCACAAGCAAGGAAGATGTCAATATCTTCAGAATAAGAGGGCATGGAAGAAATCCGGTTGAGAAAAATTGATCAGATTGTGCACAAAAACAAAACAATACACCAACGATATCATCAAATTACATTATACTGACACTGCATTGAAATACAGCAGATACAAGTGTTTTAAGGATAAATTACTCAATGAAATCAGCCTGTGGACCATGGTTTGAACTGAAGCATTGTGTGTTGGAAAGGTCTCTTACTTCCAGTTCATTGAGCTGTATCATTTTATATTAACAAGTGAGATATTCAAACGCACCCACTCAGTGAACAGCACACCCTGTCCAACCTGAAAGCACATCTCCAAAGTCTAGCTTTAGAGGTGAACAGCTTAAAATACACCAATACACAATGCCAGGTGGGCTTAAAATACCCTTACTCTTTAACAGTAATATTATTTGAGAAGAGTTGAAGATCAGATTGTTCTACTGTTATCCCACATGGTAGGAAAGTCTGTGTTAAAACTTTCCCAATGCAATAATATTATGAAGATCATAGTGGTCTGCTCTCTCCTGCCGTGTCCAACACTACCAATATACATCAGATAGCTTATTGACATCTGGAGTTTCTAGCATGCAATAGAAATTCATCACAGTCCATTTCAATGTTGACTCTCATTGAAGCAGAGCGCACTCTTTGGGAAGTTTTTGCACCAATGCGTAAGGCTCTTTTTGACAATACATTTTTCAACAAAAGGTTGAATTGTTGTCAGTGGGAGATATTTTCTTAAGGGGAGAGAGCGTTTTGGTTTCTCCTCTCGTTTGGTCAATCATTATCCGTGAGATTTTTTTTAAATGGCTTGTCTATTAGATTGACAATTTATCTGAAAAAGCAACGTAAACCTCTGCAGGGACAAGTGATGGTCAGTGTCTTACATCTCTAGTAGTCACGGGAGCCAGTCATCCCCCATGCATCGGAAGCAGTTATAAATTTAGCATTAATATTCAGATAATTAATATTTTAGAAGATTTTAATTCAACTGTGAAGCGGGTAGGTATTGTGGAAGAATGAGATCAAATGGGCCGAAGGGCCTTCTTCATTTGAACCTCTCTTGTGTATGAAGAGCAAGGAAATGGAGTTATCACAGCTAGTTCCAATAGCAGAGCTAATAACATAACATGTAGGAGCAGGAGTAGGCCATTCGGCACTTCGAGCCCGCCCCGCCATTCAATCATGGCTGATCTTCTAATCTAACTCCAGCTAATAACCTAACCCTGTCTTATCCCCATATCCCTTAATACCTTTTGCAATAAGAAATCTATCTATCTCAGTCTTGAATATGTTCAAGGACTGGGCGTCAACAGCCCTTTGAGGTAGCGAGTTCCATACATTAACCACCCTTTGAGTGAAGAAGTTCTTCCTCAACTCAGTGCGAAAAGGCTGGTCTCTGATTTTAAGGTTGTGACCCCTGGTTTTAGTTTCTACAACAGGGGAAACAATCTCCCACTATCTACTCTATCATGCCCTTTGATGATCTTATAGGTTTCTAGCACAGCACAGACAAGGCATGTTGAAAGTTTCCTCCTGTGCTGAAACTTTTTATAATTTATAATACAGTCTGCAGGTGCACCGTACTGTGAATAGCTGGTTTTCACGTAGCACTCAGTGTTATGTCTAGGATGTTTTTTCATTAAAAAAATGGGAATATGAGATAAAGAACACTTCCCGGTATCCATGACGCCAGGAATGTCCAAAACCAAACAGAAGAACAGTGGTGACCCAACACGCTAGTGAAAGAGTCTATTTATTAGCTCTGTTGATAATGGTTTTGGGCATGTCTGGAGTGTGGCATGTGGTGTCCTCTGATGTGGTAATTAACTGAGATGAGTGAGCATTTTCAATTCCTCTTACGTAAATCAGTCGACTAGCAACCATGAAATTATAATTAAAATAATAGCTGGGTGATGGAAGTCTATTGTAAACATATGCTATTGTGCAGTACTGCACACACTCACTATATACCTGTCAATTTGCATTAATTCTGCTGTGACGCCCCTAATATCTACATTGTACAGTCCCTACTACAGTAGAGCCCAATTTAAACACTGTAATAACAGGACACAATTATATTTGGAATGAATGCTGGGCATTGTGATAATGGACAATTGGTTGTCACATACTGATGGTATTACTTACAGTATTATAAGGTCCTGCACCACACTGGAGTTACAAAACAACTGTGAATTGGCAAAAAAAACTCCCACAGGTGACATTGAGGTTTCGAATGAAAGCTTAATTTAGAATTTTTTTTTTATTAACCTTACAACCCGTGAACCTTGATAGGTTGGCCAAACTTTAGTGTCTGTTTGGCATACGGCAAAAGTTTCCAAGACCACCCAATACAGCCTTGTTCCTTGGTCTTTACTGGGTTGATAAGGCCATTGCTCGAAGATAAGAAAAGGCAGTTTTTCAGAAAAAAGTACAAACCTATTAGTAAGCTATCAGTATCCCACTCTGCTATAACACTTAATAATCCCTACATTTGATACAGCTCCTTATCACGTCGCCGAGACATCTCAAAGTGATTCACAAGATTTACCGTATCAATAAGCAGCAAAGAAGTGAATAAGCAATTTTATCTGAAAGGGAAATTGTTGGCCAGGACACGAGGAGCAACTCCCTACCTTGGGAGTTGCAGAACAATCAGGAAGGGTGCAAAGGTGAGAGGATGGAGCCCAGAGGATGGAGGGAGGGAAACAGCTAACCAGACCCACGTTCATTACATGCGAAAGCCACTGCCAACCAGTTTGCAAACCAACCTGCAGCTGCTCATTACATACACTGCACATTACACACACTGCTCATTACACACTCTACCCATGACACTGCTCATTACACACTCTACCCATGACACTGCTCATTACACACTCTACCCATGACACTGCTCATTACACACTCTACCCATGACACTGCTCATTACACACTCTACCCATGACACTGCTCATTACACACTCTACCCATGACACTGCTCATTACACACTCTACCCATGACACTGCTCATTACACACTCTACCCATGACACTGCTCATTACACACTCTACCCAATGACACTGCTCATTACACACTCTACCCATGACACTGCTCATTACACACTCTACCCATGACACTGCTCATTACACACTCTACCCATGACACTGCTCATTACACACTCTACCCATGACACTGCTCATTACACACTCTACCCATGACACTGCTCATTACATACTCTACCCATGACACTGCAAAACACAGTAACCAAATCATCGAAGTCTGTTCCGACTGCAATAAACCCAGATCGAGCAGCTAAATAAATTGCATATTATTGTTTCACAACTCCGGAAACCTATTTAAAAACAGGACTTTTTTTAACAAAAAACTATCATGTACGCAACACGTTGACTTGAAATAAACTCCAACACGGATATTAATAGATTGCATTTTACTTTTTTTTTACAATAACAAGTTCACTTACAACCCCCATCTCCAAGAAAAAAAAACAATACACCCAAATTGACCATAACTAAAAACTTCAAACCCAGCATTTCATGTGCATGGCTGCAGATAGAGCCTCCCCCTTACCTGTCTGTTCAGAGGCTGTCAGCAGCCCCCCAAACGTTGACCAAAAAAACCCAAAGTTTGGCCAAAAAAACAAAACTTTGTTCCTGTCCCCTGCGTGGCTACGTTTCCATGGAGTACACTTCTGCAATGTGCATGGAGGTTCCTTGTGAAAGATTGCATTGCTGAAAGATGGGAGTTATCTGCAGTGAAGAGAGAGAGAGGGAGAGAGGAGTAAGTTGTAACAGGAGCACAGCCCCAGCCTCTCACCTCCCAGCCACAGGCACAGCTCTGGTGGAGCTGCCTCTTAAAAGGGGACGAGCAGCCCATCTACCGACCGACTGACTTGACTGACTGACTGGTGTGTTTCTGTCGGCAGCAAAGAGGGTCAATGAAAGCAATGCAAAGTCCAACTGAGTTACTTTCAGGTCTTTCCAGCCAGTGGAGGCGAAGAGAATGACAGATAGAAATGCATTTAAATATAAAAATATATATACATACCTGGTATCAAGTCATTGTAATTGGGCATCAACTCCCATTTTTCAGTGGTGAGTGTGTGTGAGAGAGTGTGTGTGTGTGTGTGTGTGTGTGACTGAATGAGTGAGTGAGTGTGTGTGTGTGTGTGAGTGAATGAGTGTGCAAAGGGAGTGTGCAAAGGGAGGGTTGGTCCCCCCCCCAGTGAGGGACCAGGCAGAGAGCAGACAGATCCTGTAGGAAAGTGGGTGGTGTTATTGAGTGGAGGAGATATGCTCTGTCTCCCAGCTCCTGGAGTAGCTCCCAGGTACTTGGTTTGCAAGGCAATGCACCCCCCCCCCCTGCAGGCAGGTCTGCTCCACTGCCTCCCTGTTGCTTTCAAAGTCTTTATATATATATATATATATATATATATATAGAAATATAAGAGGAAAAAAGAGAGAAAAAAAAAATCACAAGATCACAGCGCATTTCTGGCGTCGCGACTTTTGTTCCCATTCCGCACCACATGCAATGATGAAAAGGATGTGGTACGGTTTCAATTTGCACTGAAGACGGTAATTATCGTATCACAGGAGGGATTATGCACTGAATTAAAAGAGATCGGGGCGCAGCACCACACCGTCAAAGATGTTCATTTGTAAGGATAAGCCAACGCGGGCGGCGTACAGATCAGATACAGATCAGAGGCACTGCTGCAGCTCACACACTGCGCCGCACTCTCTGCAATGACATGTCTGGGAAACCAGAACGTTTGGGGTAACTGTTGCATTCAAGTTTCCTGATGGGTTTCAAATGTGCATTGCTTTTGGGGGGTCGCCGGAGGGGTGTGTGTGTGTGTGTGTGTGTGTGTGTGGTTGGGGAGTGGGTTTTGGTCAATAAGGTTTTGCAAATATAATATAAAATATTATAAATATACAAATTACAAATATAATGATTACAATGTAATTACAAATTACAAATATACAAATTACCAATATAATATAAATATTTCCAAACCCCTTTTTGAATTGATGCTTGACCTCCCTTTTTTTGGTCAGTGTCTGTGCTGATGGAGTTGGGTGAGTCAGGGCTGGGACATGTCTCGCATAGTGCAAATACAAACCCTCCAAACACTCCTGGGTCAAGTTTAGCTCAGGACTGTCCGTCTGCACGGCCTGGCCTGGGACGAGATGATTTGGGGACAATTAATAATAATAATCCTTGCATTTGATATAGCGCTTTTCACGTCGGGAGGACGTCCCAAAGCGCTTCACAGAACACACTGTAAAGTGAATTGATTGTATATTTGTGGGCGAACGCGGCAGCCAAATGCGCACAGCAATGTCCCACAAACAGTCGTAGATTGAAAATGACCAATTTATTATTGTTTTTGGTTTTGGAGGGATTATTATTAGGCTCTATGTGGAGTAAGGAAACTTGCCCAAGGTTTCGCCCTCTGCCTGGAATTGAACTCAGGTCTCTCGCTTGCAAAGCGAGTGCTCTAACCACTGAGCTACAGGACTCAGAATTGCTAAAGAGCGCCCCCTACTGCACGTGTGAGAGCCTTTCAATTTCCTGAGGACTCTTCAATAGGAAGGTTGTGTCGATGGGGAAAGAAGACGAGACAGACTGCTCTGTACGCTGGGAATCTGCTAGTTATGTAGCATGTGCATTGCTTTGATCTTCCTTACTTCATTTTGTACGTGTGTAAAGATCTTGCAATGCGATTATCGCATCACTCAAACATACCAAAGCACTTCACACGTGTTACTACAACAACAAGATTACATTTGTGTAGCGCCTTTCACGTCGGGAGGACGGCCCAAGGCGCTGGACAGTGTACAGCATTTCAGACCTGAGCTTGGGTTGGGGGGGGGGGGAGCAAGGGAGGGGAAGGGGCCGATGGTGTGGTCGAAGAGGAGGGTTTTGAGGCAGGACTTGAAGGAGGCTAAGGAGGGGGAGAGGCAGTAATTGGGGGATGGAATTCCAGAGGTTGGGGACAGAGTGGCTGAAGGCTCTCCCGCCAATGGTGGGGCGGGTGGGTCGGGGGACGTGGAGCAGGCCAGAGCCGGCTGAGTGGAGGGAGCGGGTGGGTTGGTAGGGGGTTAGGAGGTCACAGAGGTAGGGTGGGATGAGGCCATGGAGGGCTTTGTAGGCGAGGACCAGGATTTTGAACTGGATCCTCTGAAGGATAGGGAGCCAATGGAGTCGGGTGAGAGTAGGGGAGATGGGATCAGGAGTTTGGTGCAGGAGAGGACATGGGCTGCAGAGTTCTGGATTATTTAGAACCTGTGGAGGGAGGAGTTGGGATCATGCCATGGGATCTTTAACATTCACCTGATCAGAGAGACCTCAGTTTAACATCTCAATGCATTACCAACAAGGCAGCCCTACCCCAGCACTGACCTGGTGTGTCAGACTCGTCAACAAGCTCATCATAGGAAAGATATAAAAGAAATAGAAATGGTGGTGGTAAAAGGTTTATTCACCAGGATGTTACCAGGGATGAAGAGTTTAGTTGACAGATTAATCAAGCTACACAGATTCTGTCAGGTTCATTTCTATGTTTATTTGAACAATTTATTTTTGTTTAAAAAAAGAACAGGTTTCAGCGACACTCAGTTGCAAATGCCCATCAGATAAGATCATTGTTTTGTCTTCACGGGACTTTTCCTAATGTAAAACTGTGAGCCATTTCCTTGAATTTCCATACTATTAATGGGAAATTCCAGAAGCCAATCTCCTAAAAGTGTATTTCCAAAGTATGCTGGTTTGCAAGAATCCTGCTGCAGCCCTGAGTGCAAAACAAAGTGCAATAATCCTTATTAGTGATAATAATGATCTAGGTCATTTATTTTCTATATCACACATTGCATTGTCAAGCTGTACCTTTTCCCAAATGTAATGTTATAAGCAGTCCATCTTGTTCAGATCACGTCTCTCACATACCCTGGGAATTGTCTTTATAAATGCTTCCACATCTTCAATTACATATTCAATTGTTTTTAACCTCAGGCTGGTGAGAAGTGTTCAATTAATTAAACATTTTAAACAGCTGGTTGCCTCCTTTAAACTTAAAAACTTTTCTTTACACCTACTCTTGAGATTTCAATATCCTACCTGTTTTGCAGTTCGATCTTACTTCTTTAGACAGCAGTTGTCAGACATGCCTTGAGATGCCTTGTTTACAAGTGCTGTGAGTTTTAACACATAGCATCTTCTACAGCAGATGGTTGGAAAGCTGCAGAATGAGCGAGTGTTTCAAGTGTGGTGCCTCATAGATATTTAATGATATTGCATTTAAATTGTCAGGAGCTATTCAGCTACTGGGTATCAGCTTTACTGTGTCTTGGGTCAAAATACACCTCAAATAATGGTGTTAAATGACCCTGTGTTAAATAATTGAGAAACTAATTAGAAAATTACTTTAGAATGTGAAGGGACTTGACTCATTATCTTCATCAGCATTTCAATAATAATAATAATAATCCTTGCATTTGATATAGCGCTTTTCACGTCGGGAGGACGTCCCAAAGCGCTTCACAGAACACACTGTAAAGTGAATTGACTGTATATTTGTGGGCAAACGCGGCAGCCAATTGCGCACAGCAATGTCCCACAAACAGTCGTAGATTGAAAATGACCAATTTATTATTGTTTTGTGTTTTTTGGAGGGATTATTATTAGGCTCTGTGTGGAGTAAGGAAACTTGCCCAAGGTTTCGCCCTCTGCCTGGAATTGAACTCCGGTCTCTCGCTTGCAAAGCGAGTGCTCTAACCATTGAGCTACAGGACTCCACACAAAGAGTCAAGAGACTTAAAGTTCAATAACTTGATTTCCCTTTCGATAAGAATAAACAGAATTGGTGTAAAAATCACCGAAGCATAGGTGGTGTATGTGCATGTGTGTGGTGGGGGGGGTTCCCCACAGGTCAGTTACACCACAAAGATTTCATCAGTTTCATCGATTGCTTCTCACCTATAAATTCCTTTCAATAGCATTTCGTCCACAAAATATAGTCAATCCACTTTACAGTATATTCTGTAGAGCGCTTTGAGATGTCTGAATGATATGATAAGGTGCCATATCAAATGCAAGGATTATTATTATTATTCACAACCTCCTTAACTTTCTGATCTCTTCTTGCCCCAATCCTCTGCTTTCTGAAGATGTGTTTCAAGACTCTGAGATGTTTAATCTTCTACATGAAGAACATATATATAAATGCAGGTTTTGTTGATGAAGAAGCTTGATCTAAATGAAAAGAAATGAGCCCTACAATTATAGGGTAGATGATTTCAGATGTTGTGGTGATTAGAGAACTCCAATTGACCCCAGTACTTCTGGGGCGGTTGGGGAGGAGGGGGGAATTCAGACCATGTTTCTGGTCCCAAGTGATGTCCATCGCAGTCTTTTGGAAAGTGCATGTGTGGGAAAATAGGATCGACATTTTCTTGGTGTCAAATGGCCTGGTGATACTCACCATTTTAGCTCACACATGGAGGAACAACCATTTAATGGAGAGTAGCCTCACCCATGGAACTGGACTCCAGCATGAGTCAATGCCTTTGGGAAAGGAGGAAAGAGGAGGCAACGTTGTTAAAGAGCCAGCGAGGTGTATCACATTCCAATGGTTCATGCACTCTGTAATTCACAAACATAAAGCAGGCTTTATTTATCTAATGATCCATTTGGAATGTTCTACTTGTGGTCGGTAAGACTTTATTAAACACGAAATGGGAGAATACGATGTGGGGGGAGGAGAGAGGAAATCATATTTTCTAAACATCAAACAGGCAGCAAATTAAACTTCCAAAGAAGTTACACCCTATCTAAATAGCCGAGTTCTTTTTATACAGTCCTTAATTACGTTTCATTTTATATTTTGCTTTTAATAGTAACATTTTGCCTCGGCATCATCAATCTGTTGAGACAGGGTCCGTTAATTCATGATAATTTACAGTGTGTTGAATTGCAAAAGATACACTCTCCTACTTCAGAGACAATACGGTCTCAACAATCTACTCTATTTCGTCGCTAAACATATTTTGCACCCTACAAGATCAATGACATGCCTGTTTTGCACCACCTAGTTTAAAAAAATAAGCCTAATCCAGGCGTGTCTCATCTTACCCTATAAGGTGACTGACAGGAATGCTTGATAAGATGATTTAAAGCAGATGCAATGCTAGTCCAAATGTTTATGCAATCTATCCACGTATGAAATTACAGAAGCCTTCCCAACAGAAACAATTCCAGGTAAGAGTTAAATATTGGTCTATCTCGCCTTCCCATCCAGCTTCCCAAAAGATTCTTTCAACTTATGCATGGTGTCTGAACTCCACATCTGCTTTGACATCTATTTCATCATCTAATAACTCTTTACCTTTCTTGGAACATGTCTAGTTTCGTTTGAAGCCCTTTACCTACTGTAATCCTTATTATAATACTTGTAATCCTTGTATTTAATGCATCGCCCATAACATCAAGTACTTCTCAAAGCACTTCACAGAGTTTCTGTAAAATGTGTTGTAGGTGAATACAGTGGGCAATTGAACATTGGCAACGTCCCACAATTTTATCTGGAAGATTGTTGGTCAGGACAACAGGAGAAACTCCCTTCCCTTTTCAAACAGTGATCTCAATAGCTCAGTATAAAATCAAAGTCCCAACAAGGGATTTGAATCCACAACCTTTATGGTCTTTTTATTCTGAACCCAACTTCATCTTGCACAAGACAAAATACTGCAGATGCTGGAAATCTGAAATAGAAACAGAAGTCGCTGGGAACACTCAGCAGGTCAGGCAGCATCTATGGAGAGAGAAAAGTGAAATAATGTTTCAGGTGCATAATCTTTCATCAGAACTGTTCCATACACTCACTGTTGCCTCCAGAGGCATTGACCGACTCAGCCTAACGGTGTAGATAACTGCCTCTGCCAATATTGGGCTTCATAACAGGCAGCCTGAGCTGACAACTCAGTAATGCACTTTTCAGAATGATGGTTAATACAGAACATCTTTCCAGGGTGATGGCGTCGTTCCATTTAATCCTGTGGATTTCACACATCCTGGGTAAGCACCAATATTAATTTGAACTCCCAACACAAAAGAAAAGTGGTATTATCTGTCAACTGGACTTCATTTGAATAAATTAAGCAGCTTTTACAAAGAAATTTTATTTAATTCAGAAAAAAAAGGAAGATGGGGGAGTAGGGGGTAGTTTTGTGCTATGTGGAGTGCTGTAGCTCAGTGGTTAGAGCACTCGCCTCGCAAGCGAGAGACCCAGATTTGATTCCTGGCAGGGTGAAACATTGGGCAGGTTTCTTTATAATAATAATAATAATCATAATAATAATAATCCTTGCATTTGATATAGCGCTTTCACGTCGGGAGGACGTCCCAAAGCGCTTCACAGAACACACTGTAAAGTGAATTGACTGTATATTTGTGGGCGAACGCGGCAGCCAATTGCGCACAGCAATGTCCCACAAACAGTCGTAGATTGAAAATGACCAATTTATTATTGTTTACTCCACACGCCTGATAATAAACCTCAAGAAAAAAATAGTAAATTGGTCGCTTCAATCCACGACTGTTTGCGGGACACTGTTGTGCACAATTAGCTGCTGCGTTTCGCCCACAAATATACAGTCAATTCACTTCACAGTATATTCTGTGAAGCGCTTTGAAACATCTAGAAGACGTGAAAAGTACTATATCAAATGTAAGGATTACTATTATTTCATCATAAGGTGCATCAAATGCAAGGAGTATTATGCATTTACCGTTATGATGTTGTTAGTGAGTTTTTTCATTATGATACACATGATCACAAGATGCATTGCACAAGAAGACAACAAAGCCCCATCTTGCAACAAACAAGCAATAAACTGAAAATCATGCGGAGAAAGAGGGACCAGATTATTTAAAAGTAATTATACTTTTTTCAACTTTAGACTACAAGTTACTCTGTAATTTACCAGGAATAGGAGCTGCGTGACTCCCACCACTCAGATTGAGAAGCAATGTTCCGCTGCAAAGATGTTTTTCTTCACATCTGAAGTTTTAATGCTCATGAAGAACCATTCCACTCCTCCCTAGCAGATCATGGACCAGAGGCAATCCCAGGACACTTTTAAGCCATGTTCCTATTTAGTAATATAATAATCCTTGCATTTGATATAGAGCCTTATCACATTTTCAAGACGTCTCAAAACACATCACAGAATATACTATAAAGTATATTGACTGTATATTTTGTGGACGAAAGTAGTAGTTTCATTAATAATTGATTATTCTTCTAAATAAGTCCCGATGAACATAAACTTTAATGAAAGCACAGCCAAGGATTGATGCTGCAAACTGGAGGCAGGTGATGCATATCACTGCATTGCTTTTACTCACAGCCAAGTTCCGGTTGCCAGCCGGACTGCCAGTGTCCCTTTACCCATGCAACGGGTTTAGGTGGCTTGGGGTGGCAGTGTAAGGGATGGTCTGCAAAGCAAGGGAGCTGTCTACATGGCAGAGTTCAGGCTGGGGTGGGGTGAAGTGAAGGGAAAGAGGCAGGGTGACATGTTATTGAGCTAAAGGTTGGAGGCATTGAGCTTGAGAGCAATTCGTCTGCTGTGCAGTGAAAGCCCTTTGGACTCAAGTTTGCACAACTCAATCCTGTGGAAAGATTAATATGGTTAGGTTAATATTTAAGTGGATTATTATCCTCCAGGGTGAGGGTTGGGGGGGTTAAGAGGGGTCTCCCTGACATGGAATGTCAGAATTCAGCCAGCCCTTTGTGGGGGTCTCGGTAGTCCGGCTCCTGAGCCAGGCAGATCCGCAGTATTCCAGGGCACTGCTGATGACAGCACTGCCTGGAATTGGAAGGGCAGACCAGTCATCCACGCAGCACCCGTTAACCGTGCAAGCCAAATGGGTAGGGTGGTCCTAACTGCACAAGCAGCTTGAAAGCTTGCCAGACTGTGAAATCAATGCAAGCTATGCGGTTTTAGCTGGTTAGACTCCAGCAGTTACCCCAACTGCACAATCTGGGGTCCACAAGCCTTGACTCTTGCCAACCTGGGACTAATACTTTCTGCAATTTCTGCATGTGTTAAGACACTTGGCTGACCCTCCCGGAAAAAAAACACAGCTATATAATATCTTAATGCTTCTGAATGGTCAAATGGATTCTTCGTCAGCTTTTTGCATGCTATATTGTCGATGTCCTGAAGAGGGCATCACTCTTAAATCCACACAACATTTACATTTTATATCTTAAGTTATTCAACTCAATGATTCGCTGAAAGAAAGATCATAACATGCAAATATCTTAAATACTGTATTTAAATGCCAGAATCAATTTCTTGACTCACATGATAAACTAAAAGCTTCAGATCTTATTTTTTAATTGAAATTGCACAAGAGGTTAAAGATGGTTATAATCCGACTGAATGAAGAAATATCTAACCAGGTCCGCCCTCTGAGCAAGCTCTGAGCATTGCGGCATTCAAATTATTGTAGGGATTTGTGTACATTAATGAGGAATTCTGGATTCGGAAGCTAGTCTGGGACAAGCAGAAAGGCTGGGTGCACAGAGAATTGATTTTGGCAGTTCTAGAAATAGTTTGCACTTTTCACATAAATATATTTGAATGAAACATACTCCTCCATTTTTTGTAGAAATTCTCTCATTCAGTACAATCTGAAGAATATCCATTCTTGTCATCCAAGAATATCCATTCTTATGTCCAGATCATTTCAATCTACACTCTGCTTGGAGCATTCAGCCACTCGAGCGTAGGGTATAAGCCGAGGAGATTGGAGAGGTGAAAGATGACCACAGGTGCAGTCATTTTATATATATATAAATATATATATAAAATTAATAATACTTCTTGCATTTGACATAGCTCCATATCACATTTTCGAGACGTCTCAAAGCGATTCACAGAATATCCTGTAAAGTGAATTGACTGTACATTTTGTGGGCAAAATAATAACAAATGGAAGATTAACAGATTTAGATGGAATAATATAGTGCATTTTTAAACCCTTGCAGAACCCTTTGACAGTTTTGCAGGATTGGTTTTGGAACCATTGGCGAGTAAATGGATGTCACCCAAAACCACTTTAGTTAACAGCCTAAGAAACTAAAAAAAACCACATTGGTTTGGTTAACTGAGGCTGAATCCCAGGTCTCAAGATGAAGGGGTTAATCTTTCACTATTATTGTGTATATATGTACATATTAACTAAATCAAGCAATTAGTGTTCAAACCAAGTTATCTTTTTAGTAGCTATTAATAAACAGTAAGTTTTTCAACATACACCTTCTTTAAAAAGTACACACTTCATATTTGCAATCCACGAGCTTACCTTTGATATCGCTACACTCCCTTTCATCCTCTCGCTCTCTCAATTCCAAGCTTTCAACATCAAAAGAACCTGCGTATTTGCGGTTGATCACAATTCAGCAATACAAACAAACCTGTGTCTCCTTTTCCTGTGTTGCCTCAGTCCCCTATTATAGCTGGAGGGGAGCGTTCTATTCATTAGTCAACCGAACTCCGAAGACTGCAGTTGCTGAATGGAAGACAAGCCCACACCTAAACCTAGACCACAACCTGTAATGTGTTGTTTTGTTAAGCATTTAGCTCTGCCGGGTAATGGGGCCCTTCAAGTTGGGAGGACGTCAGATAGAGAAAGAAAAAAAATCTCAGTTGATCACAATTCAGCAATACAAAAAAGGGAATCGACTATGTTTTGTGGGCAAAACACAGCAGTTGCTCATGACAGTGTCTCACAAATATTCATGGATTCAGTGACCAAATTATTATATTTTTGGGAGAGATTATTACCCCCAGAAAAGCAATCTGCCAATCGATTAATAACCGGGTTCCTATTTACTGCGAGATAAAAGAGGCGTGTGGAGTAAGGAAACACGCCCAACATTTTGCCGTCTGGGAATTGAACCCAGGTTCTCTCACTTGCGAGCCGAGTGCTCTAACCACTAAACTACAGGACTCCATGTTCCAGTATTAAAATATATTTTAATGCATCATCTCATACATGGTTTAGTTTCTTTTTAAAAAGAAGTACAGGTATTATTTCACATCCGACAATCCAGCTGGTTCTTCCAACAACTGCCTCGCAGTCACAGTGCATATTATAACCCTCGGGGAAACCTTTTCCAGCAAGTCTGAGTCTTTTTTTAAAAAAAACTTTCTTTGCAAATAAAATTAAAAGCCAAATTGCTGGTACAAAGGCTCAAATTCAATCATGGGAGTTTTTTTAAATTTGTTTTAAAAAGAAAGTGCAAGACCTTGGCGAGCACTAATACCCTACGTCACTGTGCGTCTGATTAAATGGGGTCCATGTTAAAATCTGATATACGTTAGTGCAATTGGGACTCTCTTTTTTAATATTGTAGCTTATTATGGGTCCCAACTTCATAGTTGTTCAAATTTGTAAAAGAGACACGTGGAAAAGGCTTGGAAGTTCACGGGAGCTTTCTAGTGCAAGGATTCCGCAGAACAATACAATTTCCATCCAAAACTGTGCAGAATGAGCATGTTCTGCTGCAGCACATCAGTGATGGGGGCTGGGAGAGAATGAATGGAGTCAGCACAGAGGCACCTTAACCCATCAACCAAACCCCTTTGTCCGGACAAAATGTGCTACTTCCCACAGGCTCGCAGTGACATTATGCCAGGTGGCTGGAGGCGGAAAACAATAACACAAAATGTTGATATATAAAAAAAACTCATATTAGTCATTGTTCATTTAAACAAAGGGTTGCAATGTAAATCATCGGTCTGACAAGTGGCCCAGAATCAAGGTACCAGGGGGAAAAAAAACGTGCACATCTAGGCTCCTACAAAATTCAATTACTAAATTAAGGCACAAGACTTATTTTGCATTCAATTAAAATTAGAGTGCACCTAGATATCGATGGCTCCTTAGAATTGCAGCAATTGTTTTTATTCCCCCAAAGTTTGGGAAAAATCTTCCTGCACCTTTGATTTGAGTACATGTCTTGCAACTCAAAAAACCCTAAAGATCAGAGGGTCCACTCCCTCTGTCCTGATATTTAAATGTGGTTACCTCGCTTCAAGAATCATTCCATAACAATGAAACCACACGTTTCTTCCCACTTAGCATCTTATTGTTGCATTTATACAATTCCAACACAGTTTTTATTCATTAATGTAAACATTACTCAAACACTATCCCAGTCAAACCCTGGGAAGCAAGCTACCATCCAACTTATAACAGCACCAGAAGAAAAAAAATCAGGGGAAAAGCTGTTCTTTGTTTAAAAAAAATTCTGCACTCCTGCAATGAATGTATAATATGTGAACTGTGAATGTAGATATTTGTTATTTTGTATACAACGATACCAATAACATTCTGGAGCTACTAAAATAATGGGCATTTGCCTCCCACATAATGTGTGCATCTGGCTTCCGTTGAAGACACACCACTAATGACATTATCTAAGAATAAAAAAATCTGCTGTATCTAAACTGAAAACAAGCCCTTCACAGTCTGACTCTGCAGTTAATTTGACAATCAGAGGCCAGATACAAGCAAGATGGACCTGACATTCCACCCAGCATTGGCTAATAAAGACTATTTTGAATGCATTAATGTTTAAATGTTTAAAGTAGTGCAGAATTGTGAAAGATTAATTTCAGTCTCAATTTGGGATGCCACCTCTTTTTAAGAATGGCAGAAAACCCATCAAGACTGAATGAAAGTTTAAGATTTTTCCAAAATTCTGTGCCATCTTAAAACTCAAAGCAAAATAATCTCATCGACTAAAGCGAATTCCAGGCCTACTGGGTTGCTACTTTAATACCTTTCACCTGTCTGTAGAAATATCAGCCTCTATGCTTTTGTTTGTAATGCACTCTCATTATAAATCTCTTATTTTTTGCTTTTCCTCTTCAGTCACAAAAATGTGGTTCAGTTTGTTAGCCTGCCAGGGTCACACCCTTCAAAGCGAGAACCTGGCTGGTGAACTCAGACAAGAAAGCAAGCTGCACTCTGCACTCAGGCACTTCACTTTCCAGCATTGTCAAGCCTAGAGGCTGGTTACCTGGGGAGGGAAGTGGTGGGGGGAGAGAGACACACTTAAAACAGTCAATGCAGTACACTGGGGTCCTTCAACTCCAGAACAGTGCAGATCTTCCACTGCCTTTGCCCAATGAGCAGGTTCCAAATGCTGCAGTGAGGACACCTCAAAAGGAAAAGTGATCTCACTGAATACAAAACACCAGATGGGAAATTGCGGCTCGACAATTATTATACATTAAAGTAATGCTTCACACCCATTATACACATGCACACGTTTTTTTCTTAAAAAAAGTACTTGTTATACAAAATAGCCTTCTATAAATCCAATACCAAGTGAATGTCAGGACATTTCAAAAATGACCGGCACAAAAATATAGGGCTTTTAAGTTCAGATATCATTTGCAAGTCGGTGCTAATGGTTTTAATGATTACGAATAAATCCCCCTCTCCCCCCTTCCTTCCCCCTCCCCCAGAAAAACAGGTACAAATCTGATGGAGGTGGGCTGTGGATTAGTGTAAAGGTCAGAGTCGGCAAGACTCTAGCACGGCACAATATGATGGGGAGGTCCTGAAGAGCTCCGCTCCCAGGAATTACAAGGATCAAAAGTCTGTCACAGTGGATCTTGTTCCATCTCCTTTGAGCGGGTGCTTTAGCCCAGGAGGACTTTCTGCATGCGGTGCTGTGGGATGTTGAATTCATCCTCGGAGTCGCAGTCGCTCTGGGAGCTGGAACTGCAGGGGGAGAAGCACTCCGGGGAGCACAGGTAGTGCATCAGCGGCAGCCGGTACTTGCCACAGAAGTCCACAAACTTGATGTGACGGACACAAGAGTCGAAGTACACTCCTAGAGAGGAGAAATAGGAGAGGAGACAATGAAAATAATGTAAAAGTTGAATTTATTTATTTATTTTTAAAATGTATATACAGGCTGACAGAAATATAACAAACATATTTCCCAAGTCCTCTGCACTTTGGAAAAAGAATGTTATATCTGGGTGTTCACTAAACATTTAAATACTGAAATGACCGAACAGCAGTCATCCACTGAAGGAAAAGAGGAGCGGGTGTATAGGGTGAAGGGTGGTGAGAGGAGCGGGTTGTGTGAGCACCCTCGTGATTGGCTGGCGAGCACTCCTACCCTTTAGACTTTGCAGATCATTATATCAGTGGCTGCACTGCTTCAATGATCGCTGTATCAGGGTAAGAATCAATGGGAAAAAAACGGGTCTCAATGTCAAGTACGTTATAACCGAAGGGTTTATAATATCTAGGGGTCAACATGTGTGTGTGTGTCTCTCTCTCACAATTGCAGAGGTGAAGTGGAAGAGGGCAGTGGAATTGCGAGTCCTTTGTGTGTAAGATTACCTGCACACTTGGGGTTTGGGCACTTGCTAGCCGAGTCCAGGTATCTGACTAGGTTCTCCGGCAGGTTCTGCGGTGTGTAGTGGAAGTTGCGGGATTTCACGATCCGGCCAGTCAGCTCGAGCAGCGACGGAGGGTCGTAAGTCAGGTCTCGCACAAAGCGCACAACCAGGGGGTTGCCACGGAGACTGAGTTCCTCCAGATGGACCAGGTTGAGGATCTCACGAGGGAGGTACATCAGCAAGTTGTTATGGAGACTGAGTGATCGCAGCGAGTTCATCCTGAAAGAGGCCAAAAGGAAAAAATGGTGTTAAACCAAAGGTCCCTCCCTGGACCCATCTCTACTCTCAAACTACCGCCCCATCTCCAACCTCACTTTCCTCTCCAAGGTCCTGGAACGAGTTGTTGCTTCCCAGCTTTGTACCTTCCTCTCCCGCCACTCCCTTAACGAACCCCCCCAATCGGGTTTCCATGGCAAAGAAACAACCCTGGTCAAAGTGACAAGTGACATTCCGTCCATCTGCGACCAGGGCTCCCTCTGCCTCCTCGTCCTCCTTGATCTCTCTGCTGCCTTTGACGCAGTCGACCACTCTATCCTCATCCACCGCCTCTCCTCTCCCCTCAACCTTCACGGCTGTGTCATTGAATGATTCAGATCGTACCTCCCACACCACCTCATCTCCACAAACGGTTTCTCCTCTAGTCCCCGCACCATCTCGTGTGGCGTTCCTCAGGGCTCTGTCCTTGGTCCTCTCCTCTTCAACATCTACATGTTCCCTCTTGGTGATATCATCCGCAGACATGGGTGTCAACTTCTACATGTATGTGGATGACACCCAACTCTACCTCTGCCTCCACTCTCGACTCCAGGACCACTGCTGTCCTGAGAGAATGTCTGTCGGTCATCAAGTCCAGGATAAGAGCTGACTTCCTGCAATTGAACATCAACAAGACTGAAGCTCTCCTGATTGGCTCCCATCAGTGCCTCCACAGCTCAGTCGCTGACAACATCACCATCCATGGTTGCATCCTCCATCTTACTAAGCCAGTCTGAAACCTTGGCGTCTTGTTTGATCCTCAATTATCCATTCTACCCCACATCTGTGCCATGACCCGCTCTGCCTTCCCCCACCTCCACAACATCGCTCGGCTCTTATACCGCAGGCTGCCAAAACCCTCATACATGCCTTCATTACATCGAGGCTTGACTATGCAAACTCTTTGCTTGTCGGCGTCCCCAACTCCTCCCTCCATAGACTAGATCATTCAGAACTCTGCAGCCCATGTCCTCTCCCGCACCAGACTCTGTAACCCTATCACCCCCATCCTCACCCAACTCCACTGTCTTCCCATCACACAGAGGATACAGTTCAAGATCCTGCTCCTCACCTTCAAAGCCCTCCATCGTCTTTCTGCCTCCTACTTCTTTGACCTCCTAAACCCCTACCATCCTGCTCGCTTCCTCCGCTCAGCAGGCTCTGGCCTGCTTCACATTCCCCGCCTCGCTCGCCCCACTATTCGCAGGCAGGCCTTCTGCCACTCTGCTCCCACCCTCTGGAATGCCATTCCGCAGTCTCTCCGCCTCACCCCCTCCCTTGCCCCCTTCAAGACCCATCTCAAGATCCTCCTCTTCAACCGTGCTTTCGATCACCCTGCTTCCCCCCTTCTGCCCTCCACCCTCCCCGATCCCAACCCCCAGCTCGGGTCTGAAACTCTTGACTGTCCAACGCCTTGGGACGTCCTCCAGACTTGAAAGACACTATACAAATCTAATTTTTGTTGTTGTTGTAAATCAAAGACTTGTGTTAAACCTGTCAATTAGCTCCTCCAATGACTTAATGCACAAAGCAGCCTCCAATCTTCCCTGGTCCTGCATTTGAGCTACACAGGCAGAACAGTGATAAGCTGGAATCCCAGTCTGTGCTGAGTTAGCCAACCTCGGCCAGGACAGCAGTTGGGACACTACAATTGGCTTCAGTGTCCTTAAAATAGGGAGGAAACGACAAGTCAGACTGGATTCCTGACTCACGTATTACTCAGCCCCACCCACTGTATGTGAATGACAGCCATGGACAATGTTGGGCTTAGCTGTGCGACGCTCCCCATAAACCAGATTTATTTCTATGGAGTCAGAAGTTTTGTCCAGTTACTTGATCACTTGGGGAGATTGTATAGAACAGGTCACAGAAACAGGCCATTCAGCACAGCTAGTCTGTGCCGGTGTTCATATTCCATAGAAGCCATCACCCCTCCTATCCCTCTCTATACTCTCCCCTCTCCAGGATGCATAGAGGTTAGAATAGGATTTTCCATTTGTATAGCAGCTTTTACGCCAGAAGGATGTCCCAAGGCGCTGGACATTCAGGGATCTGCATCAGCAAATGGTGGTTGGGATCAGGAGGGGTGGAAGGTAGGGATAGGGTGACCGAAGGCACGGTCAAAAAGGTTCCTCTTAAAACACACTGATGCTTTTTTTTTTGCTTCAACCACAGCTTCCGGCAGTGAGTTCCACATCCTCACCATCTTCTTCCTGTATGAAGAAGTTCCCCCTAAACTCCCTGTTAGAACGGCTACTGGATATCTTCCATTTATACGAGACACTGGGAGAGAATCAGGCAGCCAAATGTCTTGTGACTAGTTAAAGATGTAGATGGGGGAAAAGTCCAACTCCTTCAAGACAGGAGGCAAGAAAAGTTCCTCCTGCAAAATTAGCAATGTAATAGTAATCCTTGCATTTGACATTGTGCCTTATCATATCTTCGAGAAGTCTCAAAGCGCTTCACAGAATATACCATAAAGTGAATTGATGGTATATTTTGTGGGTGAAATGCAGCGGCCAATTGTGCACAGCAGTGTCCCACAAACAGTCATGGATTGAGTGACCAAATTATTAAAAAAAAAATTAAAAGGAATTACAAAGCCTGGATAACAAAGCAACAATTACGATTTTGTTACTTGTTCACTTACTGTGCAAGTTGTGGCGGAATTCCCTGGATTCGGTTGTCACACAGCACCAGGTAGCTAAGGTACGGCAGGCTTGCAAGCTCTGGAGGGATGGAGGTGATGGCATTCCCCCCGAGGTACAGTAGCTCTAAGCTGGAGGAGGAATGAGAGGGAGAGAGAAATAAAATGAGAAATTATAAAAGAAACACAGCTACATACAATGGAACAAGTCATCAATTTTGAAGTAATTTTTGGGGGTGTCAGCCGAGTGTATGAAAGACATGGAAACCCATCACCATGCTTAAGAGTATCCAAACCAAGCATCCCACCTACACATGGAAATTCCAGAAATAGGATTGTTGCAATGAATTGCTCATTCTCTCCCTGGAGGGTCATAGTCTGCTTAGCTAATTCCAGAAAGTATTAACGGTTATCATGGTAACATGAATGGAGGCACCAAGCTGGACAAATGCCCCAGTTCTCGGTCTGGGAGAGTGGGGAAGGGGTGGCCTTTTATAAATCATACCAGTCTATGCACACAGCAATGTCTCATGAACGGCTGGGGAGTGAAATAGGATTGTTAGCCGGGACAGGAGGAGAAACTCCCTCCTCTTTTCAAACAATGCTATCGGTTCTTTATCAGCCACCTGAACAGACAAATAGGACCTAGTTTTTACGTCTTAACTGAAGGACGGTATCTCCAACAATGAAGCACTTTCCCATTATTGCACTGGAGTATCAGTCTGGACTGCAAACTCAAAGCCCCTGATGTGGGTAGGGCTTGAACACACAACCTTCTGACCCAGAAGCGAGTGCAACCAACTGAGTAAGGCCAACACATTAAAAAAAGTGTTCAGGACCAGATTGTTAAAAAAAAAAGCAAAGAGGCATATATTTCATAACTTGCCGGCGAGGTGGAGGGGGTGTGGAGGTAAACCAGGGATTGATTGTTTACATTTATTTTGAGAAATCGTGTTTCCATTTCCCCATAACTGATGCAATGAAACTAGAGAGCACACAACATAAAGATACAAAAAAAAGTCTCTGCAAAAAACGACCGTTACAGTAAATCCCACTTTTCTGCGATTAGCTGAATTAAAAAAAAACTTTGTGTGCCGTTGAGTTGGTTAGTTTTTGTGAAGTCAGCAGTAGTTCTAGGAAGCGAGCCAGGGTCATAAAGCTGGGGAGCAATGAAGCAGCAGATTCCAGTGAAACGAAGACTGATCAAAGGAATGTCCGTGGATAATATTTCGAGACAGTACATTTTTAAGTTATGCTGATTTGCTGTGAGAGGTGCTGCCCTAGGTCTCAGTGGGTAGGGTTGTGGGCCCCTGTTTTGTAAAACCACTTTAGCTTGAACACTGCATTGCTCAAAAACACACGCAAAAGGACATAAAGCAAGCAGAACCATTTAACATTTGTAGAGTTCCCAGCCTTTATAACAATACAAGCTCTCCCTAACATTACCAGGCCTGCTGTCTCAGAAACAAGGCTTCCATTAGATTCACACCAACAAAATCCTCACCGACCTCAACGTTACGGTATATTCTGTGAAGCGGTTTGAGATGCCTTGACAACGTGACAGGATGCTGTGTCAGATACAAAGGTTTATTATTATCATCATTATCACTCACCACTGCAAAAACACAGATTTTTATGAAGAAGCTTCTTAAAAGAAGAATGGATCAAGTTGTGGGAAACTACTACAAGCAAAATTTCCAGTCAAAGGAAAGATTTGCTTAATCAGGGAGACGTCAAAAGATCCCATGGCCAGCAATCCCCCAATAAAACGGGTCACAGTTGCTTGAAGGACATTGCCATGTGCAAATTGGCTGCTGGGTTTGCCCACAAAATAAACATTCACACCATTTTATTGTACATCCTGTGATAAGGCACTATATCAGATGCAAGGATCATATCTTATACATAAAAAGTATCTGTATACTTAGGTACAAAAACCATCAGCTAAAAGGTACACCTAACGAAAGCAGAAGAGATTTGTTTTGGTGGGGGGGAAGGGGGGGGGGGGAGGAAAGAAGAAAAAAAAAGACAACTTTCCTGAAGACACCAACATTGTACAGGTGCACAATGCACTGGTGAACCAGAACGAAGCAAGTGAGCCAAACAGCCAGTTGTCGCAGCTGGCTACTCAACCCTAAAGGAATCTTCACATTTTCCATCAAGAATTCCTGGTAGGAATGGGAACGCTGGCTGATTTCCCCTTCGCTGGGACCAAGGCCAATTATAGCTCTTGCACTGGCACTCCCTTTATTTAAGGGATAAAGATGCCTAAGAAGTGAAGCCAGATGAAAGAGAGGCCGATTAAATGAAACTGGTTGCAAGCATAGCTTCACCGGGTACAGCTAGTAAATAATAACTTATATTTGGGATAGGTCTTTTCACGTCATGGTTTCCTTGGAGCTGAACAGGCTCCAAGATAACATGCCTGGCATAGAATGTCAGAATCAAGCCAGGCCTCTGTGGCAGTCTCGGTAGTTCGCCCCCAAAACGCACAATGTCTCAGCTATGAAGTGAATGACCAACTTTATTTCCGGGGAATTGTTGACTAAGACACCAGGAGAAACTCCTTTCTTCTCCCCATCCCCCAACAGAACCATGGGATCTCTAACATCCATCTGAACAGACACATGGGGCCTCTGTTTAACATCTTATCCAAAGGACGGCACCTCTGTACTGGAGAGTTATCTAAAATCATATGAGTTCCAAGTCCCGTGTGGGCTTAAACCCAACATGTACTAACTGAAAAGCGAGTGCTATCAACTGAGCCAGGCTGACAAAGGGATATCAAATGCATTGTTATTATGTTATATTGTTATAATGCATATTTCAAGCAGCCAGCAAACAATGCTAAAAAAAGGTTTATATTATAACAGCAGCAAAAGATGAGATATCAGGCAGTAACGGAAGTACTAATGAGGCAAACAAACTTGCAAACATTTTAATCATATCAATGATGAGCACAAATAAAATATGTTCCTGGATTTAATCCAAAGTCAATTTACACTGGATAATCTTTGGGTGGTCAGAGAGTGCAGATTAGTGTAGGGCAGAATGATCTTAAACAGAAACAACTGTAGATAAAGAGTGAACGCGATTAAAAATGCACAACTCAACACTGCAACATTGCTAATTTTAGGGAAACAAAATGCTGTGCCTATTGTTCATTCTTACATGAATAAAGCAAGTATGTGCAAATTAGATCATCAAAACCAATGGTTTTTCCTCTCGGCCCCGCCTGGTCACCTGCAGGGTACCCTAAAGCTCCATCCTTGGCTCCCTTCTTTTCCTCCTCTACATGTCATCCAAAACATGAGGTCAACTTCCACACCTATGCGGTCAGCGCCCATATCTACTACCCCTCCTCCAGCTACATCTCCCAGTTCGCTGATGTCCTGTCAGCTTGTTTGATGGTAATCAAGGTCTGGAGGAGTGCAAATTTCCTTCAGCTGAATGTTGGCAAGACGGACACCATATTCTTTGGCTCCTGTCAACGTCATCCCTCCTAAACCTCACCGTGGCTCTCTCTCAGACTCCCCGAACCAGTGCACAACGTAGGCGTCCTCTCTACCACACATCCGTTCCCTGACCAGGACTGCTTTTTTCATCTCTGCCACACTGCCCGTCTCCGTCCGTACCTCATAACCAATGCAGCTGAAAACTTCGTCCACGCTTTGGTCGCTTCTCGGCTGGACTATTTTAATGCCCTCCTCGCTGGTTTCCCCAGCTCCAACACCCAAAATTCAGTTAATTCAAAATTCCACCACCTCTATGTAAAGCACTCCGGAACGCTACCCTGCGTGAAGGGTGCTATATAAATGCAAGTTGTTGCATCTTCAATTGTAACTTCCCACGACAATTTGGGAAGTCGGGCAACTGCATTTCTAAAAAAATATATAAAGCAAAACAACATCTCAATACAGATGAACCACAGACCAGAAGTCGAGATATTTGTAGAGTCCTGTAGCTCAGTGGTTAGAGCGCTCGCCTCACAAGCGAGAGACCTGGGTTCGATTCCCGTCAGGGTGAAACCTTGGGTAGGTTTCCTTACTCCACACACCTGCTAATAATCCCTCAAGAAAAAAAAACAATAATAAATTGGTCACTTCAATTCACGACTGGTTGTGGGACACTGCTGTGCGCAACTGGCGGCTGCGCTTTGCCCACAAATATACAGGCAATTCACTTTACAGTCTATTCTGTGAAGCGCTTTGAGATGTTTAGAAGACGTGAAAAGTGCTATATGAAATGCAAGGATTATTATTATTAGGGTAAACAAAGGCAGGAATTACTGAAATATTATGAAGTCTACTAACTAAATAAATGGTGGTGGAATCACGAATAAAGCACCGGCCTTGGCTCACAATGTTTAATGAACATTGGTGAAAGAATGAATGGTCTAATTTTAGATCCACATCCCGGCTGCTAGGGCGACTGGAGGGTGGGGGTGAAAAGAGAAGGATATAATGCTCACGTAAAACATGCAGATGGATCCAGCCAGGAAAGGATGGAAATCTCATCTCAAGGTCTATTTTTCAAAAACAAAACAAGCAGCATGACCAAGTGTTGTTGATGCTATCAATAATAATAATCCTTGCATTTGATATAACGCCTTATCGCGTCTTCGAGACATCTCAATGTGCTTCACAGAATATACTGTAAAGTGAATTGACTGTATATTTTGTGAGCGAAACGCAGTGTCCCATAAACAGTAGTGGATTGAGTGATCAATTTTTTTTTGGAGAGATTATTACCCTCAGAAAAGTGATCCACCAATCGATTAGCAACCGGGTTGCTACTTACTGCTATGTAAACAGAGGCGTGTGGAGTAAGGAAACTTGCCCAACGTTTCGCACTGCCGGGAATCGAACCCAGGTCTCTTGCTTGGGAGGCGAGTGCTCCAACCACTGAGCTCCAGGACTCCACAACGACAACATAATCTGCAGACTCTGCAATATGACATGTTTGAGATGAGTAAACTTTGAGCCCAGTTTGCATCATCTGAAGCCAATAAGAATTCAGGCATGAAAAAAATTCTCGAGATAGCCAGTGAATTATTTCAAATCAGTGAATGAATAGAAACTCATTAACCTCCACACCCAGATGGTTGCGAACTGGTCAAAACCCAACACAAACCAGCTGGAGAAGAACATGCAAGAATCCGGTAAATCCATTCATTACAAAACCTCAGCCAGGCAGACTTACAGGGGCCTTGTTGCCTTATTGGAAGGAAGCAAACTTTTCCGAACAACGAAAAAATAAAATGCTAATAGTTACAAGCCAACACTCTAGCCTACAAGCAAGAAATTTAAAAGAAAGATGAAGTTGAATATTTAGAAGATTTCTTCAAATAAAAGGAAAACCAAAACAGACCTATCTCGGCTAAAATAGTGCAATTTACCCTAGTTATTGATGACAATTTTTACTAAACATTTTCAATCAGTAAGGAGCAAGTTGCAAGCAGTTTTGAAAGTACACCAAAAACAACAACATGCATTGTGTATAGCGTTCTTAATGCGGGGTAGCGTCCAGGTGCGCTTGTACTGTGCTCCATTACGTGAAGCAGGCACAGAAACAACCACACTGTGATCAAAAACAACATAAGAACCATGAACAAGTGTGGCTGAAAATATCACCGAGCACATAACCTGCAAACATTCGAGTCCACATTCATTCATTCAGAGATTGGTTCAGTTGATAGTACTGTTGCTCAGTTGGTTCCCTTGGGAATAAGAAGGTTCAAGCCCCACATTGGGACTTTCTGTGCCAACACTCCAATACAGCACCTGTTCAGGTGGACTTTAAATTTTATTAATCAAAAACATGACAGCCAACAGTTAACTCTCCATGTCACTTGCAATGTGGAAAAGATGATATTAGGCTGTGACCTGATGACCAGGAAAGTGGCAATTCTTTAAGCAAGTGAAAAGCCGACTGGCTTTTTGCACGCATTTTGCATTGATTTCTTAAGTAAATCTTGGGTTTCACAGCCCAAATGAGTTATAAGTGACCCCGAAGCACCTTATAAATTAGGTCCTGGCATAAAATTCCACAGGTTCAGGGGAGTTTCAGACAGCAATTCCAAAAGGCTGGCATTGGAGAGTCGTTCCGGTTTCCTGATTAATTCACCTTCGCAACACTCAATGATTTATTTTAGTGCAAGTACCAGACTGTCACAGATCTGAGAAACTGGCGTAGGAGTAACACAGCAGATCAACAGCGAACAATAACCTGCCTGAGACAGCAGTAAAAGGGGCCCCGAGTGGGTAAAGTAAAGTGCTGCAATTTCCAGTGAGTGCAGAGATTTTCCTGGGACTGAACTGGAGTTGCTCTCTAGTTCCGAGAGAGCGCAGTAGGTCACTGGCAGCTGTCAGGATAAAAGGATTCAAGGAACTTGCAGCTTCAGGCATGCCAGCAGCACTTGGACATGTGCCAAGAGCGTCCAGGACTCTGGTCCTGTTAAGCAGTTCAATTGGAAGGCACACAGGGAGCCTTTTTATAGACAACAAATAGCAGATTCAATGAAAGGAAACCAATTATAAAACCTACTCGAATGCCAAATAAAGCGAATCTCATACTTTTTGTTTAAACATGTAGAAAAGCGGTAACAGAGAGGAACATATAGCAGCAGAACCTGCTTCTCCTATCATCTGTTAAACTGATATATTTTTATACACACACACACACACAAACCATTGCTTGGACATAGCTTCTTCTCTGCCAAACTTCTCCGCTTGCTCAAGATTTTCTCAGCTTGAATTCCTGATCACAGCTGCAAATCAGACAGCTGCCGAACCAGGGTGGACACTCAACTAAATTACAGCTTTATCACCCGGCACTACTTCATATACACCTATATATAATATATACACACACAATTGTATATGTGCAAAAGAGCAAGGGGCAAAATTCTCTCATGGTTGAGGCAAGACAAGGGGGAAGAGGGTTAAATGCAAACAGATTTTTCTTCCACATAGACAAGACTTGACTCACAGATCTGCTGACTCCAATGAAAATTATAGTGCAACAATAACAAGACAGTACGTTCTCTAGTCACTGCATTGGAAAATCCTACTGGCACAACACGTGTCAAATTATGTCAAAAATAAAAACAGAGGTCACTGTGAACACTCAGATCAGGCAGCATCTATGGAGAGAGGAAAGTGAGTTAACGTTTCAGGTTGAGGATGTTTCGGCAGAACTGATGAGTTCTGATTGTTTCCAGTGACTGTTTTTATTTCAGATTTCCAGCATCTGCAGTGTTTTGCCTTTTGTTGATATGTCTAAGTTTTGCATGTGGGGTGGGGGGCAATAATCATTATGAAGGGAAGCTGCCAGTTTAATTCTCCAGACATTAAGGGATCACCTGATTCACTTTGATTTTTCCCCTCACCTAGGAACATTCTTTATGTTAGATTGAGAGCAGGTCACGGGCACACAAATATAATAATCCTTGCATTTGATATAGCACTTTTTACGTCTTGTAGACGTTTCAAAGCGCTTCACAGAATGTGCTGTAAATCGAACTGACTGTATATTTTATGGGCAAAACATGGCAGCCAATTGCGCACAGCAGTGTCCCACAAACAGTTGTGGATTGAGTGACCAAATTATTATTCTTTTCTTGAGGGATTATTATCAGGAGTGTGGGGTAAGGAAACTTTATGATCTTGGCTTCACTGTTCCAGTGCGACTGCTATGTACTTCCAGGCTCACATGCTTTACCCTCGACCCAACAGTAAGTTATTGTTGAGTTAATTTTCAATGATTCAACCCAATTTGATCAGATTAAACTGTTTTAAAACAATGAATGCAATCCCTGGTCTGGATCTTTTATGACACTTTGCTTGATGTCAATTTGGTGTCTGACACAAAGAAACTCGTTACCATGATTATACGTTTTAAAACCTTTTACTTACTTATGCCACTTGTGCTTGGAAATTTCCCTGTGTCTGGAATCGTATACACACTCTCATCCTGGAATCACTCTACTAATCTAATTCTAGAAAGTATGAAGTGCAGGTCGGCAAAAGCCAAGGGTTGGGGAACCTAGAGGGTGTGTTGTGTTTACTGCTGGAATTAAGCCATCTAAAACTGCATAGCTTGCCTTTGAGAGCACATCTGGCAAGCTTTCGACTTCTTATCCAGGTAGAACCACCCTACCTGTTGGAGCTTTGAAGGTTAAAAGGAACAAAATGGAAAGAATCTCTGCCCCTAGTGACGTGTCTGGCCTTCCAAGTCCTGCCCACAATTTGGGCTAATTGGTCTATCAATAGCAGTGCCTTGGAATAGGAGAGTATAATAATCCTTACAATTGTTACAGCACCTTTCTGTCAGGAGGACTTCTCAAAGTGTTTCACAGGACATATTTTAAAGCATATATTATATATTTTTAGGCAAACATAGGGGACCTGAACCAGCAGACAGAACCTAGGTTTAACGACTCATCTGACAATGCAGCGCACCTCCAGCATTTCCTTGCAGTGACAGCCTACACTGAGAGTTCAAAGTCCCAACCCCTTCTGATTCAGAGGTGAGTGAGAATGCTACCAACTGAGCCAGACTGAGCGGATTGCCTGGAGGCTTGGGAAGATCACTAGAATCACTCGTGAATTTGATTTATTTAGTCGTTCACCAAATAAAACTCTCCGCCTTCCCCCAAAGAAACAGGGCACCCCATGTTAAGTACATTTTCAGAAACTAGAAACCCAAATAGTCAGAGTCGTTTGGTTCACTTAGGGCCAAGCAAAGCATCTCTAAATATTTGTTCAAAATGTGCCGCTTACTTTTTGACCTAGAATCAGTTTGCAGAAATCCAGGGAAATCATTAACCTTTTCCAGAAGGTCTGTGTAAGGTTAGATATGGACAACAAATATATCTATTTTTTTTAACAGGGCAAAAACGGGGACCAGGGCAAACGAACACACAGAGAGAACATTTACAAGTTGCAAATACAGGAATAATAATCTTTGACCAAAGAGGAGAAAGAAAAAGTGTAGAAGTTAAATAGATTTAAACTAACGAAGGTTGAAGAATTGCTCATTCCTCCAAACCCTCTCGCCCAACATGAGTGCCGAAGCTGTTCATTTACTACTATATATGTTGCCACCTCCATTCATTGACATTCAATAGATGCAACAACGCATTGCTGCTTGTTGATAAAAATAGCATTTGATACATCTCACCTAATTACTTTGGCATATCTCAAAGCGTTGCATGAGAATTTTTCCGTAAAGTGCATATCAAATTCAAAGATTATTATTTGCTACTGTGTATTTGTAGGCGAACCCAGAGACCAGTTCACCTTAGTGCCTCAGTTCAGATTGTGTAAAGCAAAAAAAGAAACAGTAACATGACTTAGCCTAACATCCGAGGCAGCTTGTGGAGTTCAACTGTTCTGCCCCAATGTGACCTAAATTTATCTTCTACAATTTGTACTTGTACAACCCCTTTCACACGAGGTGAATGGTTTGAATAGTCTTTCCTCACTAGTTTAAAAAAATTATATATATATACACATACACACACTGTATATATAAATAATCCTTGCATTTGATATAGCACCGGATGACGTCAAGAGGAGCACATCTCAAAAAGCTTCACAGGATACACGGTAAAGTGCTGCAACTATTTTGTAGGTGAATGTGGCAGTCAATTCGCGAGCAGCATTGTCCTACAAACAGCCATGGAGTGAGTGAGACCAATTTTATTTGGAGGATTGTTGACCAGGACACCAAGAGAGAGAAACTCCTTGCTCTTGTTAAGCAGCACCGCAGGATCTTTAACGTCCACCTGAACAGGCAGGCACAGGTGGTTTGAAGTTCTCATTCAAATTCCCACAATTCAGCGCTTACCATACACTGCATTGAGTTCAAAGTCTCTATATCCTGGAAAAAAAAGTGAACATGAAGAAATCCTCAAACTCATTATTCCTGCCCTCATATAAAGAACCAGCTGGCAACAGTCACAGCAGCTACATCCACTTGATGCAGTCACTGAATCCGAATTAGCAAGTCTTTGCATACAAAATACAATCACTGCACTTCACAGCAAAATCCTGTGATGTGCCTTGAGATGTTTTGATGATGTAAGAAGGTTCTATATCAATCAAATGCAATGTATTCCAGAGAATTTGGAATATATGTGCAAATGTCCAACATGATCGATATATAAAGGTGCGTGCATTAAAAGTGGTACCAAGTAGTACTAAGGTTAATAACCTGGTCAATCCATCCTGCCAAAAATCTATTAACTTGCCTGTCAATTCGTAGGACACAAGCCAAGTCATTTTCATAAATTTGGCTGTGGTTATTTATTTATGAAATCATCCTGAATCATCTAAAAGCAAAAATCTCTACACATAGTCTTGCTAATGTGGTTTATGCTGAACATTTAACGGGCACGTAATGGAGCAGGCTTCAGGCCCCTGGGCTACAGGGAGTGAGTTTATTAAAATAGAGAAATCCACCACATCTGTATTCCCACATCCCAAAGCACAAGCCAATAATCTCTGGTAGAAAGTCAGGGGTACTGGAAAAGATTTAGCGTGGCTTTGATGCCCATCAAAGGGAAAATGGTTTCCTCACCCAGCTCCATTGAAGGTCAAACGCAAATCCCACTAAACATACAGATGGAGGCTGCTGGAGAGGGAGGGGTCGCAATTTACTGGGTTATAATAAATAATAATCCTTCCTTATGATAGAGTGACTTCCATGAAAGAAGAACACCTCAAAGCCCATCAATAACAACAAATTACATTTGTCTAGCACCTTTCGTGTCAGGTGGACGTCCCAAGGTGCTGGACAGTCAGAAGTTCGGATATCACAGGATATACTGTAAAGTGTGTGATTGTGTTTCTTTGTAGGCGAACAGTTCATAAAGGTTTCCACTGGAGGATGTTGTGCCCTCTTTTCCCCTCCCCTTCCTCCTCATACATCCACACCCATACAAAGTATCCTTGTAATCAGCAGGAACCAAGATACTCATCAAATCAGCAAACGGAAAAGCTAAGCTAAACTCACGGATCTATTTTGCGCAAGTAAAGCTCGACATGTAAACTAAGTCGAAAAATAGGCAGCCGACAGAATCACATTTCTGTCCAAGACAAGTAGATATCAGCAATAGACCAAGTGTATTTGTGTAGTCATGAGTCTGCTGAAATTTGTTTGTTAAATAGATATACTAGACATGGAACTCCCTCCAGATGGGAAATGCTCTGTGGAGCTCGTGCCTACTTCCTCTGAGCTGAGACAATTTCTGCTTATACTGCAAATCCCCAGAGGTGGAACATATATATATTTATATGTAAAAAAAAACTTGGACTCTTTGCGGCCATCATTCTTTAGAAAGCCAACCAGGCCTAAAACTGCCACACTATCAAATCACTACCTTGTCCTGCCTGCAACAGCTTCAATTCAACTCATCTAGCAAGTAAGGAATTGCTGCAAACCTCAGTACTGTATAAATAACAGAAAACAGTAAATAAAGATTACGTCCGGTCTATATTTAAGACATTTACAAACCAGCCCATTGACTATATGGAGTCTTATAGCTTAATAGTTAGAGCACACGCCTCGCAAGCGAGAGGACCTGGGTTCGATTCCCAGCAGGATGAAACATTGGCCAACTTTTCTTACTCTACCCGCCTCTGTACACCTAGCAGTTAGTAGGAATGTGGTTGTTAGTCGATTGGCGGTTTGATTTCCGGGGGTAATAAACCCTTAAAAAAAATTGTGTCACTCAGTCCATGATTGTTTGTGGAACACTGCTGTGTGCAATTGGCTGCCACGTTTCCCTGAAAACATATTTAGTCACTTTACTTTACAGTCTATCATGTGAAGCATTTTGAGATGTCTCAAAGACGTGATAAGGCGCTATATCAAATGCAAGGATTATTACATTGAAGAAAAAAAATTCAAAACATACACAGATCTGAGTGGTTACTGTGCCCATCCCCACACCAGCCTCAGTCAACAGGACTTGTACTAATACAAGTAACTACTGTATGTTTTGACTACGTTCCCCGAATCCTGCTATTCAGAAGGGTGCATTGATGAGTCAGGGTACATTTCAGGTTAGTTAGTGTGAGAAGCCAGAAACTGCTTATACTGCAAACCCCAGAGCTGGAATATATATATATATATACATATAAAAAAAAACTTGGAACTCTTTGCAGCCAGCATTCTTTAGAAAGCCAACCAGGCCTAAAACAGCCACACTATCAAATCACTACCTTGTCCTGCCTGCAACAGCTTCAATTCAACTCATCTAGCAAGTAAGGAATTGCTGCAAACCTCAGTACTATATAAATAACAGAAAAACAGTGCTCAAGTCACTTTTACTGCAATTAAGGATTAAGCAGCAACAAGGGGAAAAAAAACACTTAAAATCATCAAGGAAGTTACCACGTCAATGAGAGGATTCGGGACATTGACTGAAGTCGCAACGGTGGTGCGTTACAAGCAAATAAGACAGCCAAAGTACAGAGATGGCGGTTAGTGCTGGGAGGTAATAAAGGGCAAACAGCGCTTTAAGGATAAAGCTGTAAAGAACTGATACTAGTTAGGCTATCACTGAGATAAAGAACAGGTCTGCGCAACACAAGGAAGAGTTGGGAGATGGTGAAGAGACCTGGTGACAAGATGACAGAGTTAGGATGACAGATCAGGCACTTGCGTGGCTGGAACTGAAAGCTCTTGTTGTCATGCTGTCCTGATACGACATTGATGCATGCACCGACCTTTAGTCTGTTAAAAATAGAGCTTTTTCGGTTTTGTAAATTTTGACTTTTTCTAAGAGATTCGTCTCTCCCGGGATCAAACTCTCCATAGCTTCAGTGAGGAAAGTGCTCAGTATGAACATCACATGAAGAGACCTAGATGTTGTTCAGGTTTTGTGTCAACAGCAATAGAGATGATCCAACCCGTCAACATTTTCAAAGCAGCGCTTGTTTCAGTTGACAAAGTCAATTTTAGTGAAGGAACACCGACTTATCGCTGACATTTTATTCATCTGGTTGGGACAGCCAAAAATCACAGTTCCTTCTTCTAATCTAAATTTTAAAGTTTCAAGCTCCAAAGCTGTTTAGTGTCAAAGTGTTCCGATGAAGCCCCACTGGAATTTAGAGTCTCACTAGGTTTCCGCAACTCAGATTCTGGACAACAGCAAAACCTTCTGAAATGGAGACCTGGGCAAGGGCAAGTGTGTAAAACGTCACACTTTACAAGCAATGAATTAAAAGCAATGAACTGAGAGGCTCTAATCTCTTAGAAAAAGTCAAAATTTACAAAACCGAAAAAAGCTCTATTTTTAATAGACTAAAGGTCGGTGCATGCATCAATGTCGTATCAGGACAGCATGACAACAAGAGCTTTCAGTTCCAGCCACGCAAGTGCCTGATCTGTAATCCTAACTCTGTCATCTTGTCACCAGGTCTCTTCACCATCTCATTTCATAACATTTCATAACAGGCCAGAAGTGGCTAACGAAAATTTAAGGGAAGTCAATTTTAAAATAACCATTCTCTAGAAGTATTCATTAGAGAGGATAACATTAACTTGCAGTCTAATTTCTTGGGGATCCCCCAGTAATCTAGAGATGACATTGTGGCTTGATAGTTTTGATTTAACATTACATTTCCTGAGCCCTGTGATGGTGTACGACAAATACATCCTAGAGGCACTGAAAGGGACCTGCACAGGTATTTGTGGGATTGTACCCATCATCCTGGAAGCATTACTAAGCACTGAGGAGAATTTGTAATAGAGAAAGCAATAAACACAGTGCCTTATATTCAAAACGGGAAACTATAATGATCCTGGTGATTACAGACCCATTAAACTGAACAATAATAGCCTGCGAAAAGAATCAAATCTGATCTGAAGGAAAGCTGGAAGAGTACCTGCACATCAGTAACATAATAATAATAATACATTTTAATTAGCCCCTTTCACACTGGGAAGTCATCTCAAAGTAAGATTTACTGTAAAGTTTTGCAAATGCCTATTGTGTAGGTGAACGTGGCAGCTAATTTGCAAACAGTAACATCCCACAAACAATCATGAAGTGAACTGAATAAAAACAGCAAGGCCAGGTTTAGAAGGGAAAGAATGGCCCACCCTCAGATACACGGCATTGAGACTTTCAAGATTTTCAATTGCTTCGTACTAAAAGCCACAGAAATGAGGGTAGGAAGTGGGATTGAACGGAGGGGTGAAAATGATGAGAGCACTCGTGAGAGGTTTAAATGTCAAACATGGGGGGGGAGGGCTGGGGGTGTTCAAGGAGGTAAATACAAAATGCAAAGTGGAATCCAACATGCGTCAGCATTGAAACTCTTATTCCCCGCTACATGAAATGACCTGAAACTGACCAGAAGTTGTTAATAAATAACAATAATCCTTCCATTTGAAATGGCGCCTTAACACGTCTTTGAGACGTCTCAAAACCCTTCAAAGTGAATTGACTATACTTTGTGGGCGAAATGCAACAGCCAATTGCGCACAGCAGTGTCCCACAACAGTCGTGGACTGACTGACCTTTTTTTTAAAAAAAATTTGAAGAAATTATTATCCCTCGGAAAAGCAATCCTCCAATCGACTAACAACCAGGTTCCTACTTACAAACCCTAACCCTACTACAACAACAACATTATATTTGTATAGCGCCTTTCACATCGCGAGGATGTCCCAAAGCGCTGGCCAGACAAAGGTTTGGACCCGAGCTGGGGGTTGGGGAGGGTGGAGAGCAGGGAGCGGAAGCAGAGATCAAAAGCTCGATTGAAGAGGAGGGTCCTGAGATGGGTCTTGAAGGTGGCAAGGAAGGAGCCGAGGTGGAAGGATCGTGGCATGGAGTTCCAAAGGGTGGGGGCAGAATGGCAGAAGGACCATCAGCCGATAGTGGGGCGAGCGAGGCTGGGGACGTGAAGGCCGGAGCCCGCTGAGCAGAGGGAGCGAGCAGGATGGTAGAGGGTTAGGAGATCGGAGAGGTAGGGGGGAGCAAGACCATGGAGGGCTTTCAAGGTGAGGACCAGGATCTTGAACTGTAACCTCTGTGTGAGTTGGGCGAAAATGGGGGTGATAGGGTCACGGAGCCTGGTGCGGGAGAGGACACAGGCTTCAGAGTTCTGGATGATCTGCAGCCTGTGGAGGGATGGGTTGGGGAGGCCGACAAGCAGTGAGTTTGCATAGTCGAGCCTCAATATAATGAAGGTATGTATGAGGGTTTCGGCAGCCTGCGGTGTGAGACACTGTCGGAGCCGGGCGACTTTGTGGAGGTGGGGGAAGGCAGAGCAGGTCACAGCGCAGATGTGGGGTAGAAAGGATAGTTGAGGTTCAAACAAGACCCCAAGGTTCCGGACTGGCTCAGCAAAGTGGGGTGTGCAACCATGGATGGTGATGCTGTCTGAGGTGAGGAGGTTAGAGGAGAAGCCGTTTGTGGAGATGAAGTGGATAACGGTGTGAGAGGTAGGATCTGAACCATTCAAGGATAGAGCCATGAAGGTTGACCTCAGTGCTTGAATCCCCACTATGCAGAACTTACACAACTGGCATATCCACAGTCAATAACAGTCTTCCGCACTTGTGCTTGTAGCAATATGCGAGTCAGGAGCAGAGGCAGGAGAGCGAAAGGCAGAGTCGTGACCTAGCAGTGGGGATAAAAGCCACAGCGAGGAGAGCAGTCAGCCAGTCAGGAGCAGCGGCAGGAGAGGGAGGAGCCGAGACCTAACAGTGGGGATAAAAGCCACAGCGAGGAGAGCAGTCAGTCAGGAGAGCAGTCAGTCAGGAGCAGAGGCGGGAGAGAGAGAGAAAAAAAACTAAGCGACCAGCGGGAAAATTAAAAAGTGACGTCAGAGCAACGTCACAATCAAAATATTCTGAAAGAGTAGACTAACACTAACTACTAACTAACAGTAAACTAACACTAACTACTAATTAACAACACTAAAAATAAAATACATTAAAAAATAAAGATGAATTAAGAACGTAACTTTTTTTTAAAAAAATTAATTAATTAAATAAAACTTTAATTCACAGTGGGGGTGGGAGAGGTGACAGTGGCGTGGCGGGTGTTGTGTGAGGACTGTAACACGCGGGAGTTGATGGAGGGCAATCTGAGCCCGGGCGACCACATCTGCAGCAAATGTCTGCAACTGAGGCAGCTCAGCTCAGAGTGTCTGAGCTGGAATCCAAACTGCAGACATTGCGCAGCATTCAGGGACAGTGAGCACTTCCTGGACAGTTTCATCCTGGACCCAGTCATTCCCCTGAGGCTGAGGGAATGCATAGATAATAGTTTCAGTCGAGGACAGGGTAGGGGTTAAGGGAACACAGGAGAGAGTGGTAGTGAAGCCTCAGGCTTTAACTTGGCCAACAGGTACGAGATCCTTGCAACCTGTGCGGACAAGGAAGCCTGTGAGGAGGAAGGAAAACGTGATTCCAATATTAGGGGAAAACAAACAGAAAGTTGTAGTAATTGGGGAGGAGACTATCAGGCGGACAGATACACTTATCTGCAGCCGCAACCAGGAGACCCGAAGGCTCTGTTGCCTTCCTGGGGCTGGGGTGAAGGACGTCTCGGCGGGGCTGGAGGAGAATCTAAAACATGAGGGCGAGGATCCATTGGTGGTACTTCACATAGGTACCAATGACATAGGAGGGTTAGTTGTGATGATTTCAGGAGGGAGTTCAAGGAGCTGGGAACTAAACTAAAACAAAGAACATCAAAGGTAGTGATTTCAGGATTGCTGCTAGGGAAATTGTTGGCATTAAAAAGTGACAAGTCCCCTGGACCTGATGGTTTGCATCCTAAGGTTTTAAAAGAGGTAGCTCATGAGATAGAGGAGGCCTTGTGTCTGATCTTCCAAAATTCTTTGGATTCTGGAACAGTTCCCGTTGATTAGAAGTTCGCAAATGTCACATCACTATTTAAGAAGGGTGGGAGAAAAGATGGGGAACTACAGACCAGTTAGTCTGACATCGGTGGAAGGGAAAATTCTGAAATCCTTAATTAAGGATGTTGTAGTGGGATACTTAGAGAATCACAATATGATAAACAGAGTCAACATGGCTTTACAAAAGGGAAGTCATGCTTAACAAATTTAAGGTGTCGCATAAAAGGTTGATCCACAAGATTAGGGTTCATGGAATTAAGGGGAATATATTAGCATGGATTGAAGAATGACTAACGGAAAGAAATCAAAGAGTAGGGATAAACAGGTCCTTCTCAGATTGGCGGGATGTGACTAGTGGAGTGCCACGAGGATCAGTGCTTGGGCCTCAACCATTTACAATATACATCAACGATCTCGATGAGGACATCGAACTTAATGTATCCAAATTCGTAGATGACACTAAACTAGGAGGGAGAGTAAACACCGAGGATGACATTAAAAAAATGCAACGAGATATAGATAGGCTAGGGGAGTGGGCAAATAGGTGGCAGATGAAGTATAATGTAGGGAAGTGTGAAGTCATCCACCTAGGTGGCAAAAACAGTAGAGCAGATTATGTTTTAGAAGGGAAGAGACTAATAGTGTTAGCATTCAGAGGGACTTGGGTGTCCTTGTACACCAGTCACAAAAAGTTAGTTTGCAGGTACAGCAAGCAATTAGGAAGGCTAACGGTATGTTGGCATTTGTTACAAAAGAGTTAGAATATAAGAGTAGGGAAGTCTTGCTGCAACTGTATAGGGCCCTGGTGAGTACCTAGAGTATTGTGTGCAGTTTTGGTCTCCTTATTTAAGAAAGGATGTACTCGCCTTGGAGGGGGTACAACGTAGATTCACTAGGTTGGTACCTGGGATGAGGGGATGAGTTATGAGGATAGGTTGAGCAATTTAGGCCTATATTCTCTAGAATATAGAAGAATGAGAGGTGATCTTATAGAAACCTATAAGATTATTAAGGGGCACGACAGAATAGATAGTGGGAGAATTTTTCCCCTGGTTGGAGAAACTATAACCAGGGGTCATAGTCTTAAAATTCGGGGTAAGCCCTTTTGCACTGAGTTGAGGAAAAATTTCCTTCACTCAGAGGGTAGCGAATTTATGGAATTCTCTACCCCAAAGGGCTGTAGATGCTCAGTCCGTGAACATATTCAAGACTGAGATTAATAGATTTCTTGTGCATAAAGAGATTAAGAGATATGGGGATAAGGTGGTAGGTGGAGTTAGAATAGATCAGCCATGATTTTATTGAACGGCGGGGCAGGCTGGAGGGGCTGAATGGCCCACTCCTGCTCCTAATTCTTATATTCTATGTTCTTATGAGTCTGTGACATCAATGTAACAAACATTCATTTTACTGTACTGTCCTGTAGCTCAGTGGTTAAGAGCACTCGCCTCAAGGGTGAAACATTGGGCATGTTTCCTTACTCCACAATCCTGATAATAATCAAGAAAAACAAACAATAAACTGGTCATTCAATCCACCACTGCTTGTGGGACACTGCTGTGCCGACCTTTGCCCACTGAAATACAGTCAATTCACTTTACAGTATATTCTGTGAAGCACTTTCAGACATCTAGAAGATGTGAAAAGCGCTATATCAAATGCAAGGATTATTATTATTACTGCTACAATCACGTTGTCAATTTCTACCACATTGGCTCCTAATCCCTACTCCAGAGGTGTATTGGCTCTTATGCCATAAAAGATTGGGAGAGTTCATACCAGTAATTGGAAGTTGGTTAATATGAAGCAGTTATCAACCAGAATAGCCATTTTAAAGGAGTTAAATAAATAGTAACTCTGTGGCTTCACAGTCCTGTGATAGCTGCAGGAGCTATTTGTTACCTTTGCACGCTTCATCACTACTATGAGAATAACTGGCTGGTAAATCTTACAACACAGAGGAAATTAATTAATAGGCAAGTTTGATTACCACGAGTACACCATCTGCTATTTACTTCCAAGTGCATTTACATTTTCTGAAACGTTACTGGAATCACGTAGGTCAACCCAGCACAAAACCTCTTAGCTCATCGTATTCAAACCTAATAGGACGAGAGAGAGAGCTCACATTTGCAAATGGTCCTGAGGTCAGTGGAGGAAAGGTGGGCTTCACAGGAAGGTTAACTACGGAGCAATAAAAGGGATTGAAAGCCCTAATAACCCGAATTAACTCAGTCGATGTGTTGGAAGAAGTGCTGATGGTTTGCAGACGTCTCTAAATCGTCCTTTTCAAATTGCTAACACGAAAGGGAGAGAGGAGGAGGGGAGGGGGAGAGAAGAGAAGAGAGAGAGAGGGGGGGGAGAGAAGAGAGAGGGAGAGAAGAGGGGAGGGAGAGAAGAGAAGAGAGAGAGAGAGGGGGAGAGAAGAGAGGGAGAGAAGAGGGGGGGAGAGAAGAGGGGGGAGAGAAGAGAGGGGGAGAGAGGGGGGGGAGAGAAGGAGGGGGGAGAGAAGAGGGGGGGGAGAGAAGAGGGGGAGAGAAGAGGGGGGGAGAGAAGAGGGGGGGGGAGAGAAGAAGGGGGGGGAGAGAAGAGGGGGGAGAGAAGAGGGGGGAGAGAAGAGAGAGGGGGGAGAGAAGAGAGGGGGGGAGAGAAGAGAGAGGGAGGAGAGAAGGGGGGGGAGAGAAGAAGAGGGGGAGAGAGAGAGGGGGGGAGAGAAGAGGGGGGGGAGAGAAGAGGGGGGGGAGAGAAGAGGGGGGGAGAGAAGAGAGGGGGGAGAGAAGAGGGGGGAGAGAAGAGGGGGGAGAGAGAGAAGAGAGAGGGAGAGAAGAGAGGGGGGAGAGAAGAAGTGGGGGGGGAGGAAGGAGAAGAAGAAGAAGAAGAAGAAGAAGAAGACAAAAAAGTCAGGCAAGTTTTCGGGCACTGCACCTGAATAAGTTCTCGATTTCCGGAGGGATCGCTTTCAGTCGGTTCCCCCCGAGCGAGAGCGACCTCAGCCTCCGCAGCTCCAGCAGCTGAGGCGGGACCTCCTCGAAGCGGTTGCCGCTGAAGTTGACCACCTCCAGGCACATCTTGCCCAGGTCCTTGGGCACCGACGACTCGTCCAGCCGGTTGTTCTTGGCGATCAGGGTCCTCAGTTTGGTCAGCGCCAGGATCTGGTCGCAGAGGAAGGCCAACCGGTTGGAGCTGACGTCCAGGAAGAGCAGATTGCTGAAGTGAGCCACGCCGACCGGCAGGACGGACAGCCGGTTGTGAGACAGCAGCAGCTGCCGGGTCTCCTCCGCCGCCATCTCCTCGCCCATCTCCTCCAGGGCCGCCGTGCTGTCCAGGTCCATCCTCGACAGGTTCAGCACGTTGCCCCCTTCCATGTTCTCCAGCACGTCCATGGCCGACCCCGGGAAAGCGAACATGGTGGGGGTGGTGGGGGTTGGGGGGTGTGGGGGGGGGGGGAGGTCTCTCTCTCTCTCTCTCTATGTGTGTGTGTGTGTGTATATATATATATATATACAGAGAGAGAGAGTGTGTGTGTGTGTGTGTGTGTGTGAGATGGAAACGGAGCTCTGGAGAAGCAGTAGCCGCTCAGCCCCTGAGAAACAATACTCTTTCTTGTCGATTTCTCAGCTGCTCCCTCCCTCTCTCTGTCTCTCTGTCTCTCCCCCTCTCTCTGTCTCTCCCTCTCTCCCTCCCGCCTCGGTGCCCAGTTGCTCACTGTTGGCCGCCGCGGCGCCGGGGACCCTTCCTTCCCATCCACAACCCTCCCCCCTCCCCCCCCCCAACCGCCAACTGGGTGCCGCCCCGGAACCTGAATCCCACCCCAGCCGCGCATCCCGCCTGGTCCCACGCCTGCGATTGCCGTTATCCACGTTGCCGGGCCGGGCCGGGCCGGCCCGCCCTCCCTCTGTCTGTCTCGCGCTGGGCCAATCAGCAGAAGGCGGCGGTCACGCGGGGGCGGGGGGGCGGGGGGGCTCCGCGCAAAGGTCCCTGACGTTGCGCGCTGACGTCGGCGCCTGGCTGACGCAAGAGCGTCCGGCTCTGCAAGTGACGTTGGACCGGCCTCAGCCAGTGAGAGAGGAGAGAGAGAGAGAGAGGGAGAGATCAGGCTGCGGCTACACTGGGGCGTGGGGGGGGAGTGGGGGTGGGGGGGTAGTGGGTGGGGAGGGGTTCGGGGAGGTGGTGGGGTAGTGGGGTGGGGGGGGAGGGGGGGTAGTGGGGTAGTGGGTGGGGAGGGGTTCGGGGAGGTGGTGGGGTAGTGGGATGGGGGGGAGGGGGGTGGTGGGGGGGGAGGGGAGTAGTGGGTGGGGAGGGGTTCGGGGGTGGTGGGGTAGTGGGTGGGGTAGTGGGTGGGGGGAGGGTCGGGGATAGTGGGGTGGGGGGGAGGGGGGTGGTGGGGAGGGGTTCGGGGTGGTGGGGTAGTGGGGTGGGGGGTAGTGGGTGGGAGGGAGGGGTTCGGGGATAGTGGGGTGGGGGGGGTGAGGGGGGGGGTGGTGGTGGGGGAGGGGTTCGGGGGTGGTGGTGGGGTAGTGGGTGGGTGGGAGGTGGTTCTGCAACTGCTTCACGTCCCCCGCCTTCCATGTTCCGCTTCCCGCCACTCTGCTCCCGCCCTCTGGAATTCCATCCCGCAGCCCCCTCTTCCCGTCACGTCAGCCTCTTTCCCCCCCCCCCCCCCGCCCCCGGCCCCTCCCAAGACCCACCTCGAGTGTGCGCCTGGAGGATCATAAACTCGGGAAAAGGAGGCCCTTTGGCACTCCTGATACCAGGTGTTCGTCTGGCAGAACGAGGGGATGGTGAGGGACTGTGTCGGGATCACGCACACTAGGATCAGGGACTATACACTGAGGGACAAGCTGAAGCTCGGCTCAACCACAGCAAAGGCCAGATGGGGCCTGACCCCCGGCACAACCCGCTCAGGGCGGACCCATCGGCTATCCCATGAGTGCACCCAAAATTGACTGAAATAAACGTAAGGGTATAAAAGGACACTCGAGATGTAACCAGAGCGTCCCGAAAATGTATGTGCGGTTACGATGCTTATCGGGGCATCTTCCGAAAGCGGCAAGTGCGCCTTATCGGGCGTGCACATGGATGTGGTGTACACAGAGGCGACTCCCGACTGTTTGAAAGGGAGCATCCCAAAAAATGTGTGAACAACCTATGTGTGAGGAAGGAATGTACCGTAATCAATGATGTTTTTGTATCGAGAGAAAAGGAAAAAAATGTAACAGAAGATGTTGTGTTTGTTTTGGATTTCTGTTGTACCAAATATACTTATAAATGTATTTCAAAAAATAAGTTTACCTGTGGTGGAAATCCTTGTAATAATAATCCTTGCATTTGATATAGTGCCATAGAACATCTTTAAGACGTCTCAAAGCATTTCACAGGATAAAGTGGATTGTGTTCTTTGTGGGTGAAATGTGGCAGCCGATTGTGCACAGGAGTGTCCCACAAACAGTCATGGATTGAGTGATTTAAAAAAAAAATATAAAAAATAGAAAACTGATCACAGCAGAATTTCTTTCCCACATTAATTGCCAACAAGCTCATACTCGTATCCAATTCTTTGGTGAAAATTACATGTGTAGCCCTTTTCACGTCGGTAGGACGTCCCAAGGCGTTGGGCAGTCAGAGATTTGGATATGTGTCTATCTTTTTCTCCTAACTGAGTTGATGTGGAAATCCCAGTAAGTTGATCACAGTAGTATTTGTAGATGTTTTCTTGCATTGTGCTCCCACATTAATGAGCAACCAGACAATTCTTCGCTTATCATGTTTTTTGTTTTACTGTTATATTTTCATTTACACAAAGTAGCCAAGTCAATGTATTAATCATATTTTATTTTAATTATTATTATACATTATGTTGGTCTACAACTTGACTCCACACTTTTCTCAGTCAGGCAATATGCAGGAAAATAAGTATTGCCTGTTCTCGCTGCTTATTAAAATAAATAGCACGCATTAAATTAGAAGTTTAGAGAATTCTGTTAACTTTTGGACGGTGATTGCTCAGGGGTCTTAGATTGATATTGAGATTTATTCTCATACTTGATGTAAAGGGCATGAAAACACAAAGTAAGCATGGAATGTGAAAAGGTCATTCAGCCTTCAATTTACTCAATCGTAAAATCGAGTGAAAACCATTTAATCTGGAAGAAAGAACTGCAAAGTTTTTCCTTGTGGCCCCCAAAAGATAGGTCTAATGATTTCTCCAGAACTCCAACTTAATTTGGCATTTTAAATTATGCATCCCATATCAGTTGTTTCCCTTGGCTCAACATTCCCATGGTCCCAGTCACTCAGGATCCATCATGTTCGACAGAAGATTTGATTATCTCTATTTGTACTTATTCTCATAACCCTCAATCTTGTTCCTAACTAGATATTCATCCAGCTCTTTTCAAAGGTTTCAAACTTTTTTTGAAATTGATGCATTATTCCCCACTCAGTAGCGGTCAAAACAATTCCTACACTCATCCTTTAGGCTCATTTTGTTCTCATGTCTCTCAGTTTTGCACACACAATCCAAGATAAATAATCTGTCCACATGGACTTTGTCCAGTTTGCTCTGTGTTTTAAAAACATGGATGTAAGTTGTTGTTCTGAGTCAAGCTGAGTGAATGTGTCTGTTGTAATACTGTAGGTACAAAATTGTATTTTCTCTCCATAATAAAAACAGCAACAAATAATATTAATAATCTTTGCAAATTCCATGATTACTAATAACATTACTTTTTCTACATTACTAATGGACTTTCATGTACATTTTTTGTATTTACTTCCCAATCTCTATCAGTTTATAATTATTGTGAATTAGAATCAACATGCCCTTCAGATGCCTTCCAGTCATTGATTAACTGCTTCCCGCTGACAGAATAATTGCAGTGAAGAGCTACAAATTCTATGATTACTACTAACATTTCTATTTATACATTACTAATGGACTTCAGTGTACATTTTTCATATCCAATGTGTATAACCTTACATTTATCTACATTAAAATTCATCTGCTTTTGCTTAGTCAGCCCACTTACAGCAACTGGCCACATTGCTTTGAATGCTGTCAAATCCCTCATACTTGTCCACTAATACTACAACTTCTATTTAGTATGGAGAGAAAATACAATTTTATACATATATTATAACAGACATGGTCACTCAGCTCAAAGTGTCCTCACAATACAGGTTCAGCATCAGTGTGTGACTGAACAAGATACATTCTATTTGAATAAGAACGATTGAGTTCTGACGAAGGGTCGTGGACCTGAAACGTTGACTCACTTTCTTTTCTCCATAGATGCTGCCTGACCTGCTGAGTGATCCCAGCGACTTCTGTTTTTGTTTACATACTATTTGGTGTCTGGGAACCTTTTGATACACTACAGCTTATTTCACTGTATATCACACAAGGTCATTGTATATCACATTAGGCCACTGTACAGTCATCTTGCTTTACTTTTGACTGAACATTGAATGGTATTTCTAGGAATGAGAAGCAAGAGTGTATAATGCAAGGCTACTTTACCAAGACTCCCAACTCTTACGTATTCACTCGTAAGATATGACTAGATTCTTAGATGCCAGATATATCAAACCCATGTTGTCACTCTTGCTGCTCCAAAACAATTCTCATCCTGTAAAAACAATACGGACTCACGCTGGCATAGTGTTGGTAACACTCCTGGACATAGCCCAAGAAGGTATTTTTCATTTGAACATAGTGAGCCTTCACAGGTAATTTGACCACAAGGTTAGTTAAATATTGGCAGGAGTTGGGTAATGATAAGTCAGCTCGCATCTTATCAAAATTTACAATGTGCTTCCAATGGATCCACAAAGCTAAGATTAGAGAGACAAAATAAGAAGAGACCTTGACACAATTGTTGGCATTAACGTCTCTCAAAGCCTCGCTTACCATTATGATCTGCCAATAGATCTGTACAATCTAACTTGTTCTGTCTATCCATGCTTTTGGATCCAGTTGAAATTCAATTACAAATGCTATAAATAGAACATGGATTGCGCAGCCATGACATATCCTCAATTTACAACATTCAATAGCAGGGAGAATACTACTCGTTTTCTAAAGAGAAATGTCAATAGCACTTTGTACAGCATTAATACTTTGTAACTATTGAAAAACAGATAATGGGATATTAGAAATATATCCACTCATAACCGACTCAGAACTTTGTTGCTATGGGTTACTTGGTGTAAGCTTCTCTATAATAATAGAAGATATTAGTCTCAGTTATCTACTTCTGAATGGTGTGACCAACACTTTAGCTTTGGGCTAGATACTATTTTTGAGTGCCCCTGGTCCTGAAAGATAAACCTGGCAATGAAAAGTCTGCTTGCTCCAGTTTCTCAAGATATGTGGTTTTCAGTAATTAAGAGTAAGAAGGCCTGCATTAAATGATGATAATACTTACATTTGGTATTGTGCCTTTTACATCGGGAGGTCATCTTACAGGATATACTGTAGCAGCCAGCAACAATTCACATATAGCCATGAAGTGAATGACCAATGTATTTTTATTTGGGGCATTGTTGACCAGGATACCTAGAGCAACTCCCTTCACTTTTCGAGTAGTGCCATTGAATCTTTAATGCCCATCTGTATAGGTAGGCAGGGCCTCAGTTTTAACTTTTCATCCAAAGGTTGACACCTCCAACAATATAGCACACCCTCTGCACTTCACTGGAGTGTCAGCTTAGACTACATGAGTTCCAAATCCCTATGTGGGGTTCAAATCCACAAATTTGACTCAGAAGCAAGAGTCCTTCCAACAGAGCCAGGCTGACACATAGGCTAAATACCATGGACATCTTCTGAAGGTGTCAACATGTCAAAAATGAAGAGACAAACTCGTCCAGGGCACAAAACACAGACTTTACTCTCTTCAGCACGTGGTACAGAGCTTAGAGGAGTAAGTTACAGGTTTGGACATACATCTTATACATAGATCCACTCATCTAGTGAAGTGAAACAACTTCAATGCCCTGTAGTAAACAACTTAAAGCAAACAGTATGCCCAGGTATTTTTAAATAACAGGAAACTATGAATTTATGAAGNTTTTTTTTAAAGAAAATTTATTGACATTATACCCAAAAATACCAGTAAGTACAAAAACACTACAATACATGAGCCAACCCTCCTGTGATAGTACTGCTCTCACAGGGGTGTACATGATTCCTCCTATGCATTTAATAAAACATAGTTCAAAAGAGTAGCAGAAATACAGGTTTGGAGTGATAACATCCATTTTAGAAAAGGAATGGTGCGAACACGTGTGCAAGTTAGTAATACTTTGTGACCCTCTCACACTGATATTGGGATATAAAAACTGATTAAATATCTATATCTCCGGCAAAGTTATGGGTCTTCTTTATTGTAGGCAAGAGAGGCTTTCCCTTGCTAATACTCAATCAGATTCATTACCATATTCTCAGGTGAATCAGCTCAAAAGTATGGGAGAATTCATAGAATTGAAAAGAATTTCTCACTTCGCAACAGGTTTAACCCATTTGTGGTTTGGAGTACAAACTGAGCTAAACTCTACAAGACTCATTGGCACTACAGCATAACCTCTCGTTTTCATCTGCCTCGGCATTTGAACCCATGTGTGAAACAACAGCTCTGTAATCTCGTGCATTTTTCCCACTGCTCGGGGCAGTACCAAAGTGGAGGAGGGGGAGAGAGGCATCTTGAAAGTTGACCAAATTCCTGTGTTTCTCCCATTACGATCAGCCAACGTTAGGTCTGGTCACAAAATGCAATGGACATGTCCATAGTAAATAATCATTTTAACTGGACTACAGGAATTCATTTGATATTAAGCTTTCAACATAGCTATGACGTAATACTCTTTGGATAATGCAGATCTGTACTATAGCTGGGGATGTTACTGTATACCATCAATATAGCAGCACACTGTACCAAGACATAACCAAATTCTGCTATTAATACTAGCAATGTTTGTAACTATTTCAATAACACACACTTCATAGTACATCACAGTACTGCTGAGGTTCGTTACTGAATACTTCCTCACACACATAGCTTTCTCTCTGCTGATTTACCACTGTGAGTGGCAATTCTTGATTAAAAATGGATCTCAACTGTTCCACAGAGTTCTGGTGAAAGGCGATCGATTCCCTTTGTGGTTATGGCACAATGAAAATTTCATGCTGTTACGCCTTGTAATTATGGATCATCTCCACCAAATTCTTTTGAGGATTTCCAATCTGTCCCCTACACACTCATGCATCCATTGCATTGATCAGCGCTGCAGATTTTCCTATCAATAGTGAACTTTAAATAAAAAATTCCACACACTAGAGAAACTACAAAGGGAATGAAGTGTCAAATCTTACTTTAAAAAAAACGTAATTAAGGAATATAGCACCTTTGTGAAAAGTTAATAGAGTACTGGCAAACCATGGAGAAGATGGATAAAGGCATTTTCATACAGAATCCTCTGCATGACCTACAGAAGGACCAGCATCAAAGCTAGGAGTCAAACTCTGATGCACAAACACATCGCAAACACAATAGTTCCAATCGCTTTTGAATCACATTATAGATATTATTAAATACTAGAATTATCCTTCACATTATTTTCTGATGTTAATTCAGCCAGGAAAGTTGAGTTAGTTTGTGCTCCACCTCAGTCCCATTACTTCAAGTGTGTTGACATTGTAAATCTACAACTGTTAGAAGCTTTAGTTATTCAATTGGGTCTGTGGTTCATGTCACTAAACTAAATTGCAGTCTGTATCACTAAACTAAACTAACTGTGGTCTGTGTCACTAAACTAAATTAACTGCTGTCTGGGTCACTAAACTAATTTTACTTTAGTGACCTTTCGGTCACTACCTTATTCAGATCTTCCTGCTCCAATATAAGCATTCCATTTACTCTTGAAGCTTTTGAATAGTTTTACTCCTTCATTCTATTGCAGAGGTAGAGCCAGGATGTCGGTCAGGACTTGCTAAGTCAGTTCAGTACGTAAAGAATTCTGCACGAAGAAGCTCCGGCCTCCGTTTCTGTGGGTAATGCAGAGGAATTTGGGAAAGTTAAGAACAGGTATGAAATGTCTCTCATCATCTTCCTTCACACAGGTCTGTCTGTTCAGCTATCACAACGTACAATTTATTATCTACGGGGGTCGCTCATCTGCTAAACCCTCTTCAGTTACAGTACACAAATTCTGCTTGAATAAAACCAAGGAACCCCTCCATCCCTCCCAAAAAATACTGTTTATAAAGTAAATATATTTAGTAGTGATTGCAAAAATTTTGCTGATAGGCGGGACGAGAGAAACAGGTTTAGAACACTTCATTTTGCTTCTCTTCTGAACCCTGCCCCTTTAGATGTCCTTTACGTGCACTTTCTTAGCCTTCTCAGCCGTCTCCTGGAAATAAAGCAGAGAAGGTTCATCAGAATGTATTTGGGCAGTTTTCGTCAGATTGGAAACAGATTTACCGTATTCACTCTTAAGCCTTGTCGGTAGCACTTGTGGGACACTGCTGTGCGCAATTGGCTGCCGTGTTTCGCCCACAAAATACACAGTCAATTCATTTCACAGTATATTCTGTGAAACTCTTTGAGACATCTCAATGATGTGATAAGGCGCCATATCAAATGCAAGGATTATTATTATCTGTGGATTGGATGGGCTGCACTGGATTTGTATAAGAATACTGACTACTACTCAGTCCAAAATTTCAGAGGCATGGCTGCAAACGTGTGTGCAGGTTAAGAATACTTTGTCGCCCTCTCGCACTCAGCCAGTGAAACAAAGAGATAGGATATTTCAAACTGTACGTCTCTCAGCAACAGATCAATATGTTGCTTTGGGACTTGTCATTTTCAACATAGTATCGTCTCCCACATCCACCCCACACCCCTTCCCCAATACATTCAAAGAGTTTGTCAGGCTTGCCACTATATTATTTGTTTCTATCGTTGCTATCATGCACAGCTTATATAGAGTTCTAACACACTGTACTACCAAGCTTGGTCTTAATGTATCCAAATTTAAAAGCCACTGTTGTAACATTCTTGATTGTAAAAAATCTGGAGTGTAATTTTACTCGTATAATTTTACTCCAGATTCATCCTCATTTCTGATTCGTTCCCGCCTACTTTTTGTAGAAAGCCTGAAACTTAATAACTACATTATTTGTAAATCTACTGTCAGAATGAGATCATTCTGATATATTCATATTCATATATTCATCATATCTGAATGTGCTGGTGACAAACAATCTCCCATTACGTTGCCATCTGGGGATAAATCAGTACTTGATGCTTTGTACGCCGCGAACCCTCTGGAATCTGCCTCGATCCTCCGCCTTGCCTCTCTTTAGCTCGCACCTGAAGATTTTTCTCATTGACTGTGCCTAAGGTCACCTCCCCTTTCTTCCTGGCTCAGCGTCAAATCTCACCACTATTAAGCGCTCGGAGTTGTCATCCCGAGTGAAAGCCGCTATATAAATGCAAGTTCTTGTTGTTGTTGGTTCCTGTTGCAGCACAATGCTTGGATGTAAATTGTTGTTGTTAAACCTGTACAGTACGAACCTGGTGCTTGTTGAGCTCCTCAACATACTTAGTCCATTCCTCCTCACTCATCTCCTCATCCATAGTCGCCGGGCTGTGCTCCTCTGAAGTGTTCTTACCTTCAGAGAGGAAAGCAAAGAAAGGAAACAGTCAAGATGTGAATCCAAAGAGAAGCAGAGAGAACAGTACATATGGATGGTATGTGAAAGAACAAAGATCATCAGCAATTGGGCTCATACATGTTCACGTTTACACGAACAAATATATTTAGAAATTACAACGTACAAATCACCAATTGCTTGGAATAGACTAACTGCTGCAACTAGTGGTCAGCAATTGGTTTACTTGGTTAAACCACTTTGATGTAAATTAAGTTAGTTTCACTATCATTCAATGGAGATCAGCTCCTCAGCAGTTATGAATCTTTGTAAATCTGCATGGTGAATTGTGAAGTGCCTGGTAGGAAGGCTTTGGAATACAATGTCCCCATCCTGACATTAATTGCTCTATTCAAAGAGCCGGCACAGACTCGATGGGCCGCATGGCCTCTTTTTGTGCTGTACAATTCTATGATTCTATGATCCTTGCAAACTGCCCATTAAATGAGACAACAGCAGGAATATTTTGTTTCATAGTAACCTTTCATCTCACCGTCACAAGTCATGGCTGTGCACACCCAATTACCGCAGGCACAGATGCAACGGTTACACTCCACTGTGGTCTCAGCTCCGTCCTCATAGGTTTCATCTTCCAGGGCACACTCTGCGACACAGCAAAGAAAAACCAGATAACATCAGAGTCTAGAGAATCCAACTCACGCAAGCAGACTGGCAGGAAACTGGACAGGATTGTCAGAACACCTGCTCATGTATAAGGATGCATATGCTACAGAGGTGGAGTCTCTCACTTGTGATGTCTCCCATGTTTCAGTGACTCTTATCCTTCATGCTTCACACATGAAGAATGATTACCTTCACACATGAAGATATCCATTGGCAACGTGGAACCATATCCCAATATGAGTAAGAACTTTAAGATATGGAATAAGTGAGGCAAATAGGATGAAAACATGAAGTATTCCATTCACATTTGTAGAATGATTTTACACTCTGTACTTACTCTTCTCAGGTGGGACAAAGCCAGGGTTCAGGCAGTTCAGGAACTCATTAAAGCTGAGTTTCCAGTCAGCATTCTCATCAGACAGCTCGATCAGTGCATCTACACATAGGCCCCTGGAAAACAGCACAACATGTACTCTTCATTTTCCCATGGACTGAGGCCAACAACTTGCACCCACACAGTGCACTTCAGGAAAGGTAATATCTCAGAGCACTTCACAGTGATGGGGGTGGGATTTTGTGCATGGGAGAGGGGAAAAGGGGGAGGTGACTCTAGACATGGTTGAAGATATAGTTTTTGAGATGGGATTTGAAGGCAGATAGAGAAGTGACAAGACAGAAGGTTAGAGAGAGGAAGGTCAGCAGTTTATGGATGAAGAATCTTTAAATTCGTCCACTGATGGGGTGGAAGATATGCAGCAAGCCCGAGTTAGCCAAACATGGGGGCACACACTGTTAATATTAAGCATTCCAAGATTCCACCATGCCTGAAGGGTGCTATATCAATACAATTTGTTGTTGTCAATCTCAGCCAACGTGTTAACAACACACGGTTAATCTCAGCCAACATGGAACCAATCTAAAAACTCCCCCAAATATCTCTTTTAAGCATCACAACAGCGTACAATTAATAGCCAATATAACTCATAGCTAGATTCAAACGTTATAACACTACTTCACTGCCAAAATGTAAAAAATTGAAAATGAAATCTCTGCAAAGTCCGTGTGCAGTTTTCTTTCTGTCTATTCTGAGCCCTCAAGAGAAGATCAATCATTAAAAGGGCAACAGCTTTAATCCCGGTTTTCTTTTGTATCACTTGCTACTACTGTTTTGAGAAAGGAGGGCCGTGGGCTTCCCTTTTTAGTCAAAGGGATTCAGGAACAGATGCAATTTCTCTCCACCTCTCCCCAACTTTGCTCAGCCCTCTCACCTGAGAAGCTTGTTGTTGTCCTGTTCGATGTACGCTGTGTTGTTGATGGCAGTCTCGTTGTGCTCCACAAATTTCAGGAACTCATTAGAATCCAGACGTGAATCACCATCATCATAGCTCTGCCACATACACAAAGAAACCCAAACCTCAGCTGCTTGGAAAAAGCGTTCAGAGTAACGGAAAGGAAAGGAACCTAGTGGCTCATGAGATCAAACTGTGTGCTTAACTTCACCCTAAGCCTCTACGTGACACTGAGGAACAAAACCATGAGGAACCAACAAAAAACTATTTCAAAAAGAAACAGAAACAGTGTAAGTGCCTCAGAAACACTACAAAGCAAACCTTTTGGCCACTTATTTCTGGCTTGAAAGTTTTTTTTTCTCACATGCTGTTTCTGTGCCAGAACTGTAAAACAATATATGTGGGAACAGTCAGTGTTTACAATTTCCCAGAACATTACGTGGATCCGTTTTACGAGTTTACTTCGTGGAATGTTGTCCTTAGGATAACAACAGAATTCTGTGACAATGATAGGTCTTTTATTCTTCAATTAATAACACAATGAAGTTTCAATCTCTTATATATATAATGTCTGTTGACTGATAGCAGTGTCACTCATTGCAAATAACTGGAACCCTAACTGAAGAACTTAAAGGTGCACAACATATTAATCCATTAAGCCTTTTATTTCTCTCGAGTTTTTCTAAGGGCTTCTTGACTCTGTCTTGAAATAATGCAATCTAGAGCAGAAAATCAGATGAGAAATACGTGGAAAATATTCAGACTTGATGGTCAATGTGATCTCGTGCGTCCAGACATCAGCAAACCTTTTCTCACGCCCATTATTTAAAAAAAACCTCTCCGCTCAGTGATGACCGTTTAATCTGTTGTGAATGTTGTACGGTGAGGGTTAGGACCTACCTTGAAGTACTTGTTTAGGATGTCTGTGTAGTTGATGCCCTTAGAAAACCAGCCATCGGGGATGATTTCAGTCTCCAGCCACTCCATAATGTGGTGACGGAGCTCATCGCGATCTGCCTGGTAGCAAACAACTGAAGGAAAAAAGATACATTAATCAACTGCTCTGGCCAGCCAAGAGCAAACATTGTCCAGGTTTTATTCGAGTCATTTATAGTTGGGATTATTTTTCATAGAAAAGGAGGCCATTCGCCCATCATGCCTGTGTTGGCTCTTTGCAAGAGCTACCCAATTAGTCCCACTTCCCCATTCCTTCCTCATAGCCTTGCAACATTTTTTCTATTCAAGTATCTATCCAATTCCCTTTTGAAAGTTTTTGTTTACTACGGAGAGTTTGGTTCCTTGAATATCTGACCCCCCGTGTTATAAGGGGTTGAGTTAGGGTGAGCAGATTGCCAATGACATCTCCAATGAAGTCAAAGAACCATGCACGCAAGGAGCCAGCGACCACTCTCGCAAGTCTTTCCATCCTTTGCTGGATCCATAGGCGGCCTCTGAACTTTGTGCAGAAAAATGGAAGGGTACCGCACACCCAGGACACTGTTACTGACTTGTAACAGGGTCCCAATGTATAATGCATCCTTCTTCTGGGGCACACAATACCAACTGGCTTCCTATTGTGTTGCATATTTCCACTAAAGGCCACAGTGATACTGGGGAGAAGGAGCTATGAAGAGCAAAAAGGAAGCCTTTTCCATAGGCAAAGGCAAAGTCAAATACAATGGGCCACATCATTCCTTCCAATAAATCAAGCATAAATAAAAAACAACTCAGTTGCATTGAATTTCTGACATTAAGCAGCTTGCTCTACTTGGCAGAAACTCAAATAACCCATAGCAAAAACGACTAAAGAGTTTAGACACATGTAGATGCAATTTGGATTGATCCCATCAGTGTAGCATTGTAATGAATTCCTGTTGCTGAGAAGTAGAACAATGTTTGTCTCTAACATAATGACTGTATCACTGGTGGCAGGATATATATAGGACTGCTCTCTGCATGAGTCACAGAGTTAATTTGATCTTTTACCATATTCAAACACACATTTTAAAAAAAAGCTGGTTCGAAGCAAAAAGATCGTGATATGCCTCAGTGAATCATGTGTGGTAAATTACTCTAACAAGCTTTACCTTATTTAGAGAATTCATGCAGGGCTCAGTGGGAAGAAATCTCATCAATTTCTGCAGATTTAGCTGGTATTTCCAACGAAACCACTATAGCAACACAGTTCTCATTGACTAAGGCTACTGTAAACACTGACCTATGATCTGAGCTGTTCTAACTTATTAAGAGTTGCTGGAGTTCACTGCAGGAGCAAAGCTGGTACCAAAAATACACTGAGCAGTTATTCACTTGTAGAGTCACAAGGAACAACGTCACATAAACAGGCATCCATATGAACTGCTGTAGGAGAGTGAGTGCAGTAGAAAGGTAATGCTAATCGGCACAGCTCTTCTGATGTGAAAAGCACTATATTAATGTAAATATGGAGCATACTGTATTAATGGTCCTTGTTTTGGTCACCCTAAAAAAGGAGTTGAGTAGACACACAGGGATTTTACCCCAAACCTTCCGATACCAAGGATAGTGCTCTCTCTTCCGCAGTAGAGAGTAGAAGCAAAGCTCAGAGCAAGTCCCTTGTGGATGTGTAGTGTACAAATGGAGAAATAATCTCTTTCATACTCGAGAACAGAGTACAAATACCATTTCCCCTGCCCTGGTCTATTAAGATTGCTTCATCACACTCTGTGGGATACAATGATATCCTACATTTGTGTGTCAGCTTGGCTCAGTTATGGATGATTTTTGCCTGTTATGGATTCAAATCCTACATTGGGACTTGAACTCGCATAATCTAAGCTGATACTCCAATGCAATACTGGGGTCCTGTTGCATTGTTAGTGGTGACATCCTGCAACTGAGTCCCTATCTGCCTGTTCAGGTGGATGTTAATGATTCCATGGCACTATTCGAAAAGAGAAGGGAATTTCTCCTGGTGTCCTGGTCAACAATCTCCCAAATAAATATTTGTGGTCATTCACTCCATAGCTGTTTCTGGGACATTGCTATGTGCAAATTGGTTGCCCTGTTTGCCCACAAATATACAGTCACTCCATTTCACAGTAAATCCTAAGGGCTATACCAACTGTAAGGATTATTACATTGTGTGGCCTTTTGAACTACTCTCGGTATTGCACTGGACACAGCAATCTTAGTCTTCCTGCTTGCTGGATTTTTTAAAGTGTTTATTTTTACACCCTAGATTGGAGATAACAGCATCAGCTAAGGTGCTCAAGTGAACAGTGGCTACTGGAGTCCTGAGCTGGCAACCATATGCTACTTTAGATGTTGCCTGCGACCCCAAATCTCTGACACGGCATTTAAGTATAGGATTGAATCCAGAAGCACAGATGCGCACATGGACTAATAGGTGGCCTGTGAATACGAATGCTCGTATAAAAGGGAATATTTGTTGAATGAACAAGGCATTGCCCACACTAAAAGGATTCCCGCTGGTTGATTGTAATAGTTTGTACCTAGTTGCTTTTTTACTAGCACAAGTTTTTAAGTGCTGAAATTATTTATTGCGAGCACACTTTAAATGAAAGTGAAATCTCATTTCAGGCCGCTTAGCTAAGTTAAGGGCTATTGACACTTCAGAGTTTAATTTTTAACATAAAACAGCTGAAGTACAGCTAACAGGGATGTCTGGGCAGGTTTTCATAATCTCCTGCTTGTGGGGTGAAGCTGACCCATGGAGCTCGATGAGTCAGTTTGTCACCTACTCTTCCAGTTGGCTTTGTGATTTTATTTCTTGAACACTTCACTTTAAATATTACGGTCCTGCGTTGCTGCCAAGAACACTCAGTACTTTCCTTTTGAACAAACATTTATTTGGCTTGCTGCTTACAATGATAAGTTTTAATTAACCTTCTGGTATGCACTTGGAGATGAGCATCCCAGCACGTCTAAATGTTCCTGTGTCCACTAAGTCAGAGACCTGCCACTGACTCTTTTCCAATCCAAACTGGTCACTTGAAGGATTATAGACCTCCTTTGGTGTGCTGGAACATTACAATGTATATGAGAGAGAAGGTGAATAGAGGGGACAGGAATGGGGAATAGTTACAAGAGCAGGAACTAATAGGGCCAAATGTTGTTAAGACGTCGCAAAGCACTTCACAGGATATACAGTATAATGGAGTGACTGTATTTTGTTGGCGAAATGGGTAACGTCTATGCAACTCTATATAATTAATTCTGCTGATGTAAAGCACTGTGTGACAGACAGATTTAAAAGCATGATATTCCTAACAGCAAAGCTGCTAAGAGATACGCAGAAGTGCAATAAAGTGACCTACTTTAATCTTATGGATCACGCTTTAACACATAAGAGACATCAAAGAAGATGCTGAATACAACATTGCTGCCATCATCGCCAGTCCTGTGTGTACTGCCGTAGAGAGTTTGCTTAACTGTGAAATGAGCGCAAACTTTTCATCTTGGTAAAGTAAAAGTGCTTTAGGAATGCGGGTGCTTTGGACCTCCTCAAAATTTACCGCTCCACTCTAGCCTCGGCCAAGTCGTCCTTCTACTCCAGGATAATCCTGGAGGCGAAGAACAACCCCAGGCTACTGTTTTCCACCACAACCCGACTCCTCCGTCCCCCCCGCCTACATCCTACATGCTCCCCCTTGGTGACATCATCCGCAGACATGGAGTTAACTTCCACATGTATGCGGATGACACCCAACTCTACCTTTCCTCCTCTACTCTCAACTCCACGACCACCGATGTCCTGACAGCCTGCCTGTCCGACATCGAGTCCTGGACGAGAGACAACTTTCTTCAGCTCAACGTGCGAAAAACCGAGGCCCTCCTGATTGGCTCACGTCAGAGCCTCCGCACCTCAGGCGCTGACACCATCAGCATCCAAGGCTGCACTCTCCACCTCTCAAAGCCAGTCAGGAACCTCGGCGTTTTGTTCGACCCTGAGCTGTCCTTTCTCCCTCACATCCGCACCACAACTGGCACCGCCTTCCATCACCTCCGGAACATCGCCAGACTACGGCATTACCTCACCCCTCACGCTGCTGAAACCCTGGTCCACGCCTTTGTCACCTCAAGGCTGGACTATGGGAACTCTCTCCTCGCCGGCCTTCCCGCCACCTCCCTCCACAAGCTGCAGGTCATTCAGAACTCTGCAGCTCGTGTACTGTCCCGCACCAGGCTTCGGGACCACATCACTCCCACCCTCGCTCGCCTCCACTGGCTCCCCATCCCCCAGAGGATTGATTTCAACATCCTCATCCTCACCTACAAGGCCATTCACGGCCTTGCTCCCTCCTACCTCTCCAACCTACTATCCCCCTACCTACCTGCCCGTACCCTCCGTTCCTCTGGCTCCGGTCTGCTCCACGTCCCCCGCCCCAATCGCCCTACCATCGGTGGTCGGGCTTTCAGCCTCTCAGCCCCCAGGCTCTGGAACTCCATCCCCCAGTGCCTTTGCCTTGCTTCCTCCCTTTCCTCCTTCAAGGCCGGTCTCAAAACCTTTCTCTTTGACCGAGCCTTCAGCTCCCCTCTCGACTCTCTTCCCCCTCCTCGCTCCCTCCCTTCCCTCCCCTCACCCTGACCATTTCCCCCCTCCTCGCTCCCTCCCTTCCCTCCCCTCACCCTGACCATTTCCCCCCTGCTCGCTCGCTCCCTCCCTCCCCTCCCCTCACCCTGACCATTTCCCCCCTGCTCGGGTCATGACCCAACTGTGCAGCACCTTGGGACGTCCTCCCGACGTGAAAGGCGCTTTATAAATGGAATCTTGTTGTTGTTGTTGTTTATTTCCATTTTTTTTTGCAGCGTGTTTTATTTGATGTCTGCGGAGGCAAAATCCAACTATGCTCTCCCTACTTCTCACAGCCATTACTGCATGCATTTGTTTTATTGCTCACAGCAGTCGAGCCAGGAATGCTCACTGTAACAATTCATATTTAGATCCATCTCACTGAATACTCAAATCAATGGGAATCTCTTATTCTGCAGTCACTACAGGGTGTCCACAAAGTCCTCTTGCGCCCTGTTGCAAAATAGCAATACAGAGGAGCTGAAACAAGCTGTCAGAGATATATTTGGCTTCATTCCACCCATGTTTCAGAAGAGGTCATGCCGAACATGTTGACGGATCATTATCTGCTATGAAAATTATGGCGCTCACTCACATGTATCTTGTGGATGTCTAAATACAGTTAAAACACTTGTACTGGATACAACTAAGTAGGCCTAAATACAATTCTCATAATTCTTCCATATGTTTCAGCTGTTGGTCAGTGCAATGCAGAAAAAAACATGTGGGCAACATGACTTTGGGGATACCCTGCATTTTGCTACCTCTAAAGTACTGCATTTCCTAGACACTGAACCTCCCCGGTCAGGCACCTCATCTACTAGAGCTCAGACAGCACAATATCCAAAATGATGGACTTTTTTGCTGAGATTTTAGACGTCTGTTTAAAAAAAGTTTTAAAAAAATTCTGTTTGTGTAATATTTCCCCAGTTCACCGAAGTGCAAAATCACATCTATAACCTCAGTTATAGTGAGAAGAGTTCAATTAACCCTCATTTGCCCATCCTGCCATCGTACCTGGACTGCTGACTGCTGCTTTTTCATTCTTCTTCTCTGGAAAAGGAAGACAAAGGTAGATATGAGCAACACAATTGCAGAACAAGAACAGACTTCTCACAATGAAGTGTCACTACATTTACTACAGTGCCTTGGGACGTGCTTCCAATGTGAAAGGTGCTCTATAAATGAAATTTTGTTGTTGTTACATCACAAGATTCATTGTATCAGTAGCCAGAATACACGTTACTAGCCGTCACAAATTAGACAAAGCTGAAGCTTTACTTTCACTAAGAATTGGTTAGAACCAACTGCTAAATGTCTCCTGCATGTCCCTCGTCACCTCTAACATCATCGGCTCTGCTTCCAGCCACTATTCCCCAAAACTCCGGAACTTCTTGCCTCAATTCCTCTGCCTTGCTTCCTCTTTGCTAGTTTTCAGATTTCGACCCGACATACAGTCACCTCCCTTTTCTCCAGAGCTCAGCTTCAAGCTCCACCATTATTAAGCGATCCGAGACACTACCCCGCATTGCACAAATGCAAGTTGTTGTTGTTGCAAATCGTACCTTAAATCTTAACGTTAAATAGTCCTGCAATCTAAGACTAGATGGAGTTTTCGATCTCAGATGAAAGACACTGATAATAAAAAGCTTTAACATATTTGAAGAGGGCATGAACATTAAAGTTGTGGCATGTGGTACATTCCCTGAAGATTGATTACATTATTGCTCTGAAAATGTCAGTGCTGTGTGTCCATTGAGAGCGGTTTATTTAATTGTTTGTGTTGCTGTCCTGGCTTCACCTTCGCAAATTCCATTGTGAGAGACTTGGATCTTCATGCCAGTTAGACACGCATCACGGTGGAGCTCGCAGTGGTTGCGGTAAGTCTTCCCATTGCTTCCACATACCACTCTCTTGTGCGGTTTACACTCCTGCCAAACAACGAGAAGAGCAACCACATCAGAAAGTGACGGCACCCATTCCTCACTGCGCGGCAGAGCGGGACATCTGTGAGTTAAGGTCCACCTGACTCAGTACCATTCCTTCCCTCCCTTGGACACCAGCATCCAGAGAGCAATGCACTGGCGCTTGATCTCCTCTCTCCTCTGAGGCCATTAACCCTTGCTGGACTACTGTCCAGCGGCTGCCCTCTGATGCCTTGCTCATGTTTGAGCTCAGTCAGGGTCAGTAGGCTTTTCCGTCATACAGGTCAGGAATAACAACCAAGCTCAGATCAGATTCTGACCAGCAGGGGTCATCCTATCGTCAGCAGAAGCAGTATCTTTGGCTGATTTTTCCTCACTATACTCCATTACTTTCTGCCCTGAACTGAGATGATCTAACCCAGCACAGACTGGAATTGAACATGGAACCATCAGTGGTCTGTCTGTATGTTGTGGTGGTATCTTTACTTACTAAAGCATCAGAGATAGTAGGCTATGTATCTAGGTGGAATTTCGGTCTGTGAGGTCTTATTAGAGACAAATACAGTGGCTGCTGAAATATACATTTACCTGGCGGACAATCAGCAGAATCGAGACAATTTCCACAAATCGAGACAGCTAGGAACTGACTCAAAGAGAGACAAGGACAATACTCCTTTAAAAATAAAAACAAAAGTCACTGGGAACACTCAGCAGGTCAGACAGCATCTAAAATTCTGCCTGACCTGCTGAGTGTTCCCAAAGACCTCTGTTTTTGTTTCAGATTTCCCTCATCTGCAGTATTTTCTGTTTTGTTTATACTCCTTTAAAAATGTTCCCTTGAAGGAATCTTATTTCTTCTCCTTGTCCTTCTGTCCATCCATGTCCCCCACCTCCGGGAAAATAGATCATTTTGTTTCTTTCTAATGTCTAATCCAATTATTATTTGGAGGAATTTTCTAATTCACAGAGGCTCTCATGAATGGAATTTTAATAAACCTGCTCCACAGGGTATCCTCTCATTTTCAAAGTGGGGAGGGGGGCACTCCTCTGTGATCCGAGTACAAAGCTTTATTCAGGAGCCCTAGAGGACATATTATCAACATACTCCATCACACAACCACAATTCTCAACGGAGCCACCTCTTGGGGCTTTTGTTTAGCCAGACGCATTTCTGGCTCCATTGATAGCACCCTCACCTCTGAGGCAGAAGGTTATGGGTCCAAGCCCCCTATCGGGACTTTGAGCTTGGATCCTTTAAGAGCTTTAAACTACTAAGGGGCCGGGGAAGTGAAGGTTACAGTTACAAGTAAACCAGTAAAACTAAGAACAATGAAAGTGGTAGAGCAGATTAGCGAGGAGATAAGCAGAGTGTGTCGAGAAGTAACAAGAAGCTCAGCAAAGAAAATAGGGCACTAGCGAGTAGTGGAAATAGCAAGAAGTCAAAATTAAAGGCGCTATATCTGAATGCACGAAGCATTCGTAATACGATAGACGAATTAATGGCACAAATAGAAACAAGCGGGTATGATCTAGTAGCCATTACTGAGACGTGGTTACAGGGAGATCAAGGATGGGAGCAAAATATTCCGGGGTATTCGACATATAGGAAAGATAGGCAATGTGGAAAATGAGGTAGGGGTGTAGCCCTGCTAATAAAGGATGGGATAAAAACAGTACAGGGGAAGGATTTTATATCAGAAAATCAGGATGTAGAGTCAGTATGGGTGGAATTACGAAATAACAAGGGGCAGAAAACACTAGAGGCAGTAGTTTATAGGTCCCCGATCAGCAGTCACAATGTTGCGCAGAGTATTAACCAGGAAATTAGTGGAGCATGTAGCAAAGGAAATACACTAATAGTGGGTGATTTTAATCTTTATATAGATTGGGAAAACCAAAATGACAAAAGTAAGTTAGAGGAGGAGTTTATAGAATGCATTAGAGATAGTTTTCTAGATCAGTATGCTGAGGAACCGACCAGGGAACAGGCGATCCTAGTTCTTGTTTTGTGTAATGAAATAGAGTTAATCAGCAATCTGGAAGTTAAGGCTCTTCTAGGACAGAGTGACCATAACATGATGGAATTTAGCATTAAGTTAGAGAGTGTAGTTAAGTCCAGAGCAAGGGTCTTAAATTTAAATGGAGCCAACTTTGCAGGTATGAAAGAGGATTTAGCTAAAGTAGAATGGGGAATTAGATTAAAGGATATGACAGTAGACCAGCAATGGCAAACCTTTAAAGATATAGTACATAATTCCCAGGGATCACATATTCCCTTGAGGAATAAAAATACCACGGGAAAAGTGGTTCAACCAGGGCTAACTAGAGCAGTTAGGGAAAATATAAAATTAAAAGAAGAGACCTTTAATACTGCCAAAAAGAACAGTAAACCCTGGGATTGGGAGAGCTTCAGAGACCAACAAAAAAAAACTAAGAAACTGATCAGGAGGGAGAAAATGGATTATGAGGGCAAACTAGCTAGGAACATAAAGACAGACTGCAAGAGCTTTTACAAATACATAAAGAGGAAGAGACTATCAAAAGTGAATGTGGTTCCATTACAGGCAGAGACAGGAGGAATTATAATGGGGGATAAAGATATGGCAGAGTCATTAAACAAATACTTTGCTTCTGTCTTCACGTTAGAAGACACTGAAAACTTATCAAAAATAGAGGGGAACCAAGAAGCTAATGTTAGTGAGCAACTTAGGGAAATTAACATCAGTAAAGAATTAGTAGTAATAATAATAATAATAATCCTTGCATTTGATGTAGTGCTTTTCATGTCGGGAGGACGTCCCAAAGCGCTTCACAGAACACACTGTAAAGTGAATTGACCGTATATTTGTGGGCGAACGTGGCAGCCAATTGCGCACAGCAATGTCCCACAAACAGTCGTAGATTGAAAATGACCAATTTATTATTGTTTTTGGAGGGATTATTATTAGGCTCTGTGTGGAGTAAGGAAACTTGCCCAAGGTTTGGCCCTCTGCCTGGAATTGAACTCAGGTCTCTCGCTTGCAAAGTGAGTGCTCTAACCACTGAGCTACAGGAATCCACGTACTAAGGAAACTGTTGGGATTGAAAAATGACAAATCCCCTGGACCTGATGGCCTGCATCCTAGGGTTTTAAAAGAGGTGGCTGCTGAGATAGCAGATGCCTTGTTTTTGATCTTCCCAAATTCTCTGGATTCTGGAACGGTTCCCATTGATTGGAAGATTGCAAACATAACACCACTATTTAAGAAGGGTGGGAGAGAGAAGATGGGGAACTATAGACCAGTCAATCTGACATCGGTGGTAGGGAAAATTCTAGAATCCTTAATTAGGGACGTCATAGTGGGATACTTAGAAGACCATAACATGATTAGGCAGAGTAAACATGACTTTACAAAAGGGAAGTCATGCTTAACAAATCTTTTAGAGTTCTTTGAGGATGTAACTAGCAGGTTAGATAGGGGGGATCTGGTAGATATAGTGTATTTAGATTTTCAGAAGGCATTCGACAAGGTGCCACATAAAAGGCTGCTACACAAGATTAGGGCCCATGGAATTAAAGGCAATATATTAGCATGGATTGAAGAATGGCTATCGGGAAGAAAACAAAGAGTAGGGATAAACGGGTCCTTCTCAGATTGGCGGGATGTGACTAGTGGAGTGCCACAAGGATCAGTACTTGGGCCTCAACTATTTACAATCTATATCAATGATCTAGACGAAGACATAGAACTTAAAATATCTAAATTCACGGATGATACTAAGCTAGGTGGAAGAGTAAGCTCTGAGGATGACACAAAAAGATTGCAAAGGGATATGGACAGGCTAGTTGAGTGGGCAAGAAGGTGGCAGATGGAATATAATGTGGGGAACTGTGAAGTTATTCACCTAGGTAGTAAAAACAGAAAAGCAGATTATTTTCTAGAGGGGGAAGAGTGTTAGTGTTCAGAGGGATTTGGGTGTCCTTGTACACTAGTCATAAAACATTAGTACGCAGGTACAGCAAGCAACTAGGAAGACTAAATGGCAACGTTGGCGTTTATTGCAAAAGGGTTAGAATACAAGAGTAGGTAAGTCTTGCTGCAACTGTATAGGGCCTTGGTGAGACCGCACCTAGAACATTGTGTGCAGTTTTGGTCTCCTTATTTAAGAAAGGACATACTCGCCTTAGAGGGGGTGCAGCGTAGATTCACTAGGTTAATTTCTGGGATGAGGGGGTTGACCTATGAGGATAGGTTCAGTAACCTAGGCCTCTAGAATATAGAAGAATTAGGGATGATCTTATAGAAACATATAAGATTTTTATGTGGCTTGACAGAGTAGAGTGTGAGACTGTTTCCCTAGTAGGAGAATCTAGAACTGGGGGTCAGTCTTAAGATTAAAGGTCAGCCTTTTTGAACAGAGTTGAGGAAACACTTCTTCACTCAGAGGGTAGTAAATTTATGGAATTCTCTACCTCAGAAGGCTGTAGATGCTCAGTCCTTGAGCATATTCAAGACTGGGATTGATTTCTAAAGGATAGAGGGATTAAGAGATATGGGGATAAGTCGGGCAGATGGAGTTAGGTTAGAAGATCAGCCATTATCTTATTGAATGGCGGGGCAGGCTCGAGGGGCCAAATGGCCTACTCCTGCTCCTAATTCCTATGTTCCTAGGTGTCGTTCTTTGAATGAAATTTTTTTTGGGTGGATGGGAAATGCATAAGGGGAACAGGAGGAGAAACCCTGACTAGTTTCCCCCCCCCACCCCCCCAACCTTGGAAAGGCCAAGGCTAATATAACCTCCCAATGCAGCCCTAGCCAAGCAAATTCAGAGCAGATTCAAGTTTTCAGACTGTCTCTCTGCTTCATACAGGAATTTGGGGTTGAAGCCAACTCACTAAGCATTCATGATGAGAACCATGTGAAACAGTCAATATTACCATCGGCCACTTTACCAATTAGGATGCATCAACTTTGTGGCAGGTCTATCCAAACAGGGCAGGACAACCTTACCTCAATGCACAGACATGTGGGTTCTCCCTTCTCCGTCACAGCACATTCCCTGCCAGCTCCGCAGAAGACATTGGCACAAATCTTGGATTTGCTCTGTATTTCCTGTGGTAAACAGTAAACAAGCATTTGGTGAGCAAAGGCATTTTTGATCTGGTTACCGTGAATACAACGACAACTTGCATTTATACAGTGCTCTTTGCTTGGAGTAGCATCTTGGAGAGCTTTAGAACAGAACAACAGTGTGTCAACACTGAGAATTTATATTGAATTCATGTGTACGCAGTAATTTTTTGGTAAATCATAATCTCTGGTGAAGAGAGCGACATTCGAGAATAACAATCCTTGCATTTTATACACTAACTACAAGGTCAAAAGGTCTCAAACTACTTCCAAGTGCAGTGACTGTGCATTTTGTAGACCACAGGGCAGCCAATTCTTCTGCTAATATTACTGGCTGGTTTTGAGGTCCGAGGTGATGCTCAGGTGATACTGGCCTGATGGACTCTGATGGTTTTGACGCAAACACAGAATATCCCTCTGCCTTGCAGGACATTTGCATTTCTATGTTAAGTTCCCAAAGCTCTAACACACACTTTGAACCCACTTCTGTAACCAATGAGTGCTGGTGCTACTGGATAATTAAAAAAAATGTCAACAGGATAGTGCTGCTGTGCATAATAATGATTCCACCCACACATTGTACACAAGTAGACAGATATAGAGAATGTTTGATCTCCACTGCTGTTGGGATGGTGAGTGGAGTCCTCCCCATAGAACATGAAGGAAAATAAGGGATGGGGAAGAGAGTTATTCCCTCTAATGACTTAGAATGGGGGAGAAGAAAGGGAGGATGGTTGTTGAGAGATAACAGCTCCCCCTCCTCACACACACATTCTAAGGGGATGGGGCAGATCATGCTCACACACAGCAGTGAGTTAGCTGTTTGTGCTGCCCTTGTATCCATCTCCAGAGCGACACAAACAAGGCTCTTCGTGTCTGCTCGCGCACTCTCTCAGCTGTAAAAATGATGTGTGGAAGTTTTGGTAACATTTCTTAAAATTCAACCTCAACTTGGGAAGCGAGCTCTATTTTTTTTTAATGATTACGAAAAATTAGCTTCCGAAATGAAGCCTGACTTGGGGAATTTTCCGCAACTCTGCCCGATTTTAAAATCCAACCATCAGACAAAACGGTCTGACAAGGCGACGGTGGCTTTCTTTGGTCGCGTTTTAGGTCAAAGCGAGAGGCCCTCTGGTGGCTTGACTTGTTACTAGGATTTTGCCACTAGGTGGCTCTACAGTAACACAGAACAGGCACGACAGGACTACAGGACAAGCGTGAACACAACTTAACAGCACCCTTCAAGCAGGGCAGTGTCCCGGAGAACACGGCAAGACAGAGACGTGGGGTGGGGCATGGCATGACAGTGACAAAGAGCAGCTCTCAAGCTGACAAACACAGGCAGGCACAGGCTGGCGTTACAGCTGGGCACGTACTCTGAGCAGGCGCTACAGACAGAAAGACATGAATGACATTGTGACTCAAGGTGCAGCACGTGACTATTCAGCTGAGGAGTGACAACTAAATGCATGTGCAGAGTTCTTTAATGCCATTAAAGAGTCAGTGACATGACCCTTTCATAAAATCTTAAAAAGTGCTCCTTGAAAAGATTATTTCTGTGTGGACTGGTACAATTCACATCTCCTGCATTTACAACGCAGAGATAAAACCCAATGTGCTCCTGGAACTATGTCCTCAGATGATCTCACCAGCCTGGAACTGGCACCAGTCACCTCTAGATCATATGCCTCGCACCAGATATACACTGAGCTTTTGAAAAGCGAGGAATAAATTGAGCCAGTTAGGAGTAAAAACAATAAAACTGGAATATGCCAGTGCTGAAAAATATACATTATTACTTGGTACGTCACAGAAAGAGTCAACCCACGTTGATGTGCTACACGAAAGCTATTTTCACAGCACAACATCATCAGATGATACCACAGAACTGCTCAGATTCATGGCAATTGAGCTGCTCACTGTTATAATAACTGCCAGAATGCTTGCATGTAGTATAGCACCTCTCTCTCAAAGCGCTTCACAAAATGTTCCTGTGAAGCGTAGTTACTGTGTGTTTTCAGGTGAACTCGGCAGCCTTCTGGGGGATTGTTGGGCAGGACAGCAGAAAAAAACTCCCTTCTCGTTTCGAATAATAATGCTTGCATTTGGTGCATATGGTCTCATTCAAATACAAGGATTATCATCATGAATATGAGAAATCTTCAAATGCACAGGAATAAAAGTCTGACTCTGGTTGCTGAGTTTCGAATGACTGGCTTATACGTGTATTTCTCATTTACAATGAGCAGCTAAGCCTCTGTGTTCACAAAGCATATAATTAGTTTGCTGAGACATGTCCTACTTAGATCAGAATTTGTACAACTCCACGCAGATAGAGCCAATTTGCAAATAATTGTATCGTGACCTCCTGGCTCACAACACTCTGCAATTCATTCTGAACAGCAAATGCCGACAAATACACTTGATGCTAAATAACTTCTGAATTACTTGTACTTTGGAATCCTGTAGCTCAGTGGTTAGAGCACTCGTCTCACAAGCGAGAGACCTGGGTTTGATTCCCGGGCAGGGCGAAACATTGGGCAAGTTTCCTTGCTCCACACGCCTCTATTCACCTAGCAGTAAGTAGGAACCCGGTTGTTAAGTCGACTGGGCGATTGCTTTTCTGGGGGTAATAATCCCTCCAATTTTTTTGTAAAAATTTGTTCACTAAATCCACAACTGTTTGTGGGACACTGCTGTTAGCAATTAGCTGCTGTGTTTTATGCTCACAAAATATACAGTATATATTTTACAGTCTATTCTGTGAAGCGCTTTGAGATGCCTCGAAGATGTGATAATTATTATTATTACTAAAGCATTAAAACAAATGGGTTGAAGGAGCTCCTTCATCGGAACCTTTCACGTGATCTCTCTTGAGGCATCAAACCTTGGCTCTTGCCAACCTACGTCTAATACTTTCAAGGGATTAGGTGATCAGGGCAAGTCCCTCAGGGGAAAGAGTAACACATTCAATTCCTGGTTCGAGGAGATATACATGCATACGTAGAACTTTCTACAGCAGTCTGGTTTGGAATACTGTTTTTAAGCATGGTGATGGGTACCCACATGTGCCAGACACCCAGTCGACCAATAAAAAACAAACTCTGCCCTCTAGGGCTCGGGTTAAGGTCGCCATGTCGCTCGCATTTTCTTTTTGTAAAATGTCTGTGTGATGTGGGGCAGCCAGGGAGATGCTTTGAAAATTTTCATAAGCTGAGCATGGAATGCCAGATTTGACAAATTGCTAGCTACATTCCCACAACAACAGGGGCGGAAAGATTTTGACAAACGGGGGCATTGTCTCTTCGCTGATCTTCCAACTTGCCACAATGTGATTAAAAGCCCACAAGAGTTCAGAGTCTAAGTAGTGCAGTGCCTCAAATAAAGGCTGACACTGAATGGGGAGGAGGCGGAGGGAGAGATAATTAAATGAATTACATTCAGATGAATCCTGAGCATTCTTCTGTGACTGGACGTTGCACTGATCGGTTTTAGAACTGCCCCGACACTCAAACCAGCCATTCGCACCAACAATCAAGTTGATCAATTATCGGCTGAGACAGAAGAAACACTCGGGGTGGAAGGGAATGTTTTAGCTCGAGAGATCGAAGGTAGAAAGACCTCTTTCTGAACGAATGTGAATTTACGTTCACCCGTCGCTCTTTGTTCACCTTCAAAATACAGTATTATAATAATAATCCTTGCATTTGATATAGCATCTTATCACGTTGTTGAGACGTCTCAACGCACTTCACCGAATATACTCTAAAGTGAATTGACTGTACATTTTGTGGCCGTGAAGTGCTTTGAGGCGTCCTCCCAACCTGAAAAGCACTATCCATAGGTAAGGATTATTATAGGATTATTATTCTCCCCTCTCCTCTTATCTAGTCTCTCCCCATTTTGTTCTTACCTTAAATAGACTGCCGCATTTGCCCGAAAATCACAACCTACTTTGTTTCTAATCAATCGCATTCTGTAAAGCACCTCAAGGTATTTCTGTGTTAAGAAACACACTCTAAAAATGTTACATTGCTGTTATTTCCCCTCCTCTCTCTCTCTCAGTTCCCTCTCTTGGAGGGCTATTGTGCATGTGCACTATTGCTCCAAAGTGTCCTGCAATGCTGATCTTCAGGCAGCTCGGAGTAATTTGTGATCAGCCTAGATCAGTCTCTTCCATCCTCCCTTCCCCCAACCCCAGAAGAAGTATCCAGTTTCCCCCCCCCCCCCTCGGTCAAACCCCGCACTCCACTTCATACAGTCAAGGGAAGGGGTACGAATTCTGCACGTTGTCAGTCAGCCAGCCAGCCGCCTGCAGCATTGCTGTTGGGGTTAACGCCAGCAGAGTCTGGTATCCGTCCGACAGCCTGAAGCTAAGAGTTTAAGCTGGAGTCCCTGATGTTCACATGAGTCATGATTTTGCCTGCTGGGGGGGCTGCTGTTAAGCAGAGCCAGCTGCAACATGCCCTGCAGCACTACCCAGACTATGCAGTCATGTAAGAACTAAGAAATGCGCTCCAAACAAGCCCACCGCAGAACCATCCTTTCCCCCCATCCCCCACCCCCACCCCCACACACAGTGTTTCTGCTCTGCTCTGCTCAGTGAGTACACGCTGGCCAAAGTGTCTGCTGGGCAGAAGAATGCAGTGGAGTCAAGCACCTCGGGGAATGACAAGAAGATCCACAGACATGTTTTCAGAACAGAAACCCCGAACCCTAAATTTTTCAACCACAAATGCTAACTGGAATTTTTTCGAAGCATCACCCTGACTGCCCCACGTCGCATACCTCTCCTTTCTTTGCAATTTGTTTCAGTGGCAAACCCTCACTCTCTTTCACCTTCAACCCCACCCCAAACCACCACATCCTTCCAATTTTTAACCCCTTCCTCAGTCCCGAAGCTTGCTCAGGATGGCAGGTACTTCCACTGGTACCAGACGCGATCAATTGCTCATTCCGCATTCATGTTTGAGCCCCAGTCTGTGTGTGTGAGGGGGGGGGGGGTGGGGGTCAATAGACTGTCCTTCCTGAGAGTTAGTCCTTCCTGCACAGAGAGACACTGAATCAGAATCCGCCCCCAAATCCGATTCAACAACAAATCAAGAGGAGTCCGATATCTCTCCTACTCACCATCAGCTTAAAATTTGGAAAAACTTTTAAATTCAGTCCAGTCCAACTACGCCTTCAGATGAAGACCATGTGAAACCTCAGGCCTCATATCCAAAGAGGCTGAAAATCAGATCTGTCCAGAAAGCACCGATGTTATCATTTGAATGCAGGGTAGGGTCCAGGAGAGGTTTGTCTTGTTTACTGAGATCAAATATTCCATTTTGCCAATGCCTGAATTCCAAGGCTAAGTCCGAAACCAGGTTCCCCAAAACCCACACATACAGTGAATAAGTTAAAGGAGATCAGTCTTTCTCTCAACCATGATGAGATCGAAGCAGCCCTAGTCACTGCTGGAAGTTAACCATGTTACTCTGTTCTAGTCTTCATCTGTGATCCCAACTGCACGTGGGCATAATAATAATGACAATACTTGCATTTGATAGAGCGCCTTATCATGTCGTTGAGACGTCTCAAAGCGCTTCACAGGATATACTGTGAAGTGGATTCACTGTGTATTTTGTGTGCAAAATGTATACAAGCTATAACAGATGCTATTCTATAACAGATTCAATAACAACTTTCAAAAGGGAATTAGATAGGTACTTGAAAAGGAAAATTTTGCAGGAGTATGGGGAAAGAGCGGGGCAGTGGGACTGATTGGGTAGCTCTTCCAAAGAGCCGGCACAGGCACGATGGGTGGAATGGCCTCCTTCTGTGCTGTAATATTCTATGATTCTATGCACACACACACACACACACACACACAGACACACACACAACAGCAAAACAACAGGGAGCAACTTATCTGCAAAAAAATGTGGGTAGGAACTGAAATGCTCACTTTGGAGACACTGACTTCGAAATCTCTCATTCCTCCAGCCTGTACCCCTGTACTGCATGAAGAATGGTCTCTCAAGCTCCCCTCCCCCAACAACAACAACATGATTACATTTGTATAGCGCCTTTCATGTCAGGAGGACGTCCCAAGGCGCTGGACAGTGTCCAGCATTTCAGACCCGAGCAGGGGTCAGGGGGGAGAAGGAAGGGAGGCGAAGGGGGTGGCTGATGGCATGGTCGAAGAGGATGGTCTTGAGGCACAATAAAGCTTCCATATTCTCACTAACTGAATAACATCTGCCAACTCTACACTGCCTCATTCAGCTCAATACTCTCCATAACTCTCCATTTGTTAACCATGGCATGAACAGGATCATTCTATGAGTGAACTTAATGCATAACTTAGAAAAATCTCTCACTGAAGGTCAATAGAGGAGAGAATAGCCACATTGCTCTGTGCTGCCACCTGAGGGATTGCTGCATTGTTGGAGATGCTAACTTCTAGATTAAACTAAATTGAAGTCCCGACTGCCTGTTTGTGGGGACGTTACCAAGAGATACCATGACATTATCTGAAAATAATAATAATCCTTGCATTTCATATAACGCCTTATTACGTCTTTGAGACGCCTCAAAGCGCTTCACAGAATATACTGTAAAGTGAATTGACTGTATATTTTGTGTGCGAAAAGAGGAGTTTCTCCCTGTTGTGCCCCAACCAAAAATCCGTCAGATAAAAGTAGTCATTCATTTGTTTGTGGGCCGTTGCTGTGCTTAATTGGCTGCTGCTTCTATGCACAGTCCACAACACTTTACAGTGAATCCTGTGATGTGCTTTGAGATAACCTCCTGATCTTAAAGGCGCGATATGAAATGCAAGGATTATTATTTATTTATAAAGAATCTCTTTGATCATATCTTCTGCCACCACTGGGTTTCAGCTCTGATGCTGCTCACCACTCATGGCCGGGGCAGGGGAGGGTGACTGGCTCTTGCAGTAAACCATTCGCCAGACCCATTCAGTCTATTCAGAAGAGGGAACATTGAATGGAAGGGAGGGCAGGGTAAGAGACATCCTGTACATCGCTTCCCTCATGTACATCAGACCAAGAGACTTTTTGGCAACATATTCATTGATTTGAAAATCACTGTGCGGTTCACCCAACTATACCTGAGCTGAATACTCCTTGTGTTTGAAACTTAATGTTGTCAAGAATTCTCAAAGTTCTTCATAGGATTTTACTGTGAAGTGTAGTGACCGTGTATTTTGCTAGCCAATGCAACAACCAATTTGCGCGCAGCAGTGTCGGACAAACAGCCAGGAAGTGAGTGTTTAATTTTAATTGGGAATTGGGGGAGGGGGGGGAAGAAGGAAAACAGATTGATTGTTGGCCAGGGTACCGAGAGAAACTATCTTTTCCTTTCCAAAAGTGCCACAGAATCTTTTAATGTTTTCACCGAACGGACACATGGGACCTCGGAGAGAATATGGTAGGAAACGCCATTTTTTATGGGTTAACATTGTGAGTGGGGGGGTGGGGGGTAACACAGACAATCACACAAAGCGAAGGCTTCTGCTGATTTCGTGACGACCATTCCAGACAAGTCTAACTTTATTTTTTCACGCCAAAGTAACCTGCTATTAATCTTTTGTGTTAGCCCTTAAAAGCACTCGCCCAGAGGTTTTACGTACTAGATGACTGCAAAGCGGGGTTAAATTGTTAACCTGGCCACGCACTGCGTAAAGGGTTAAATTAAACCCTCTCCCACTTTCTGCAGGAGGTCCCAGACGTCAGGCACACAGTGAAGTTACAGCTGTAAGCACACACAGCCTGCAGCCATGCTGTTGAACACTGGGAAATGCTATGGATTTGCTCTGACCTCACAAAGCTGCAGGTTTCAGCCAAGATACCTTGGGGGAAACGAAGAGAAAGGTCAATTTGTGGGCTACATGCCATGTCTTCTGGGCTTTTTAATAACTCCAGCAGAGCCTTGAAATCATTATAGTAAAAACCTCTTGGCTAACCTCCAATACCCACTGTTGTTTGTGACAAGATCTAATGCATTAGCCAAGTCACAGAATAATGAGTTATTGCTGACCTGAATTTATTTCATAAAACTTTAATATTTTTCACGCCAAAGTAGCTTGCTATTCATCCTTTACACTTGATGTTAACCCCTTAAGGCACGAGGAAAGACGTTTTATGTGCAAGCTGACCGTAAAGGGTGACTAAGCTACTCTGCATTCCAGAGGGAGGTGAGAACAATGTCAAACACCACCATTAACAATCATATAGCAACCTTTACGCAGGGTAGAGTCTCAGAGCGCTTAATAGCACTTACTGTAGCACCCTCTCAAACTGGCTATTAGGTCCCATTCTAAATCCATAGTAAAGGTAAGGGAAAGCTGGACGTAGAGCAGGGACTTATCCAGAATTACTGATATACATCTTTATAGTGTGTCTGTGTATTTGTGTGTGTAATGTGTGCAAGTCAGAAAGTGACCCAGGATGAAGCTTTATCGAGTTGGAGGGAGCAGTTGGCACTATTATGGAATTGAACCATTATGATGTATTCATCTATTCATCCTTTCTATACGCAGTATAAGTATAAATGCCAACATGGACTATTGGGCCGAATGATCTGATTCCATGCAGACATGCTCTTCATAATATCCTCCCAGCTGCGTGCCTGGAATCTTCCCAGGGGATGGCTATTTCAAGAGCTTCATGAATGACCCAAGTGTGAGGCTATTTAGGAAAATATGATCTCCAGAAAAACAGTCCACAATTTATATCATCCTCGAGTTCAACATTTTTTACTGTAAATAAATGCAGACTAAATTTCACCGCCATTCAGTATTTAACTAGTGTTGGTTAAATGGGTACTGCTCTCATCTCCAAGTCACTAGGTTGTGGGTTGAAGACCTACATCAGAACTGTGAACTAAGTGCTCTGAGACCCTACCCTGCGTGGAGGGCGCTATATAAGTGCAAGTTGTTGTTGTTGTTGTTGTTGAACTTACATAGTCTAGACCGACACTCCAATACAGTGCTGGGGGAGCTCTGTATTGTCGGAGGTGCCTTCCTTCAGAAGAGATGTTAAACCAAAGTCCCATCTGCCTGTGTAGGATGTTAAAGAATCCACGGTACAAATCAGAAAAAGAAGAGAGTTTCTCCCAGTCTCCTGGCCAATATTCTCACAAATAAAATTTGGCGATTCATTTTTTGGCTGTTTGTGGAACATTGCTGTGTGCAATTGGCTGCTGCATTTCCTTACCAGAATACACAAGTCACTACAATTCACAGTAAAACCTGTGAAGAACTTTGAAATAACTTCCCGAAGTGAGATGCCAGGATTATTATTAATAATAACTACTATACGCCCATTGCCCCATAAACTTCACTGCCTCCTCTTACCATGCACGATTTTCTGGTTTGGTTTGCAACCAGAAATTCCGGATTCCCCTTTAATTTGGAAAATTTGCCATTGAATATAAATGTCAGCGGACGCGGAAAAAAAATGAAATAACAAGAACCAGAGTGAGAAAAAAAAAGCCATGTATTAAATTCATAAATATGATTTGCTATTCAGCTTGTTTCTTGGAATCCCAGCTGGCTTTCCGTTATTTGCTTATTTGAATTCCTATGGAGTGAAGTCTACATTATTACTTCCCGTTCACTCAGATTTCCCAATTGTACATTTTCATACTGTGAAAGCTCTCAGTCTGGAGCCTGGAATGGGGTACTGGGTTAGAACATTACATTCTCCCTTGGGATCTGGGTTGAAATCTGCCAGGATGAAAGTCTCCACCGTTAAATACCAGCCTATATACTGTGTCTTGGAACACCGTTCTTTCAACATAGAAATGAAATCATTGGAATCAGGGCATTTATCTGACAGTTTAAGGATCAAACAGTGCTATAATGAGGCACAATTGCTAGTCAGCGTTTGCACATTCATTGCGTATTCGCTCAGAAAGCTAAAACTCCCAACTGGCATGACAAGGCCAAAGTGGCCCGTCTTTCCAGTTAGCATGCAGGAAATGCATTGGCGGTGACTTGGAAGTCGGCCATTTTGCCTTCTCCTGTGCTGGCCAGTGTTTAGTCTCTCTACAAGCAAGTGATGGGATGACCCCTCAAATTTTGAATATTGTAGTATATAAACATCAGGATCCAAACCCCAGGAAGTAAACCTGCATTCTAATGAAGCTCCTCATAGCAGAGTTCTGTGGTATCTCCGTAGTTTCCTTCAGCGCTGAAATCTTTATCATTCTTCGCTTGGTTTAAGAATCAATCCTCCAGATCAAGCACGCAAACCGAGAATGGAACTGAAAATGTGCTATGGGCAAACTGCAAAGTGAGTGTTAATTGTAACGTCTGGCTTTGTGCCTGAAATGGCTGATTCTTTGCCAAATTTGATTAAAATAGATCACGACCCCGATGGCTGTCACAAGCCATTCTATTCTGCCACCGATGTTTCGCTCTCTGATCTCCCGTCACATTGTTCCTGCCTTTTCTTCAGTACGGTATGGCCCGATGGCAAACACTGGCCACAAGCATGGTTTGCAAATACCAATTTTTCAACCCCAAAGTTATGTAATACATGCAACTCAGAAGAGGGAGGACACAGAACAGTGGATTGTCTTACAATCGGCCAATGACCCCAAGATTCCAAGCAACAAGTTATCCAGAACCAATTGTAAGCAGTGAAAACTTGGTCCTTTTGTGGTCGTGGGAAACTGATGAATGATGGTAATGCAGCAGAGTTTCGCTCTGGATGTTGTAGAGCAATTCAAGGAACCCAACAGATGGAGATGGATAGGTTTCGAATCCACCTTATGCCTGTTGGTGAGTGAGTTGACGGACAGTCTAACACTACAAGTAGCTCAGGATTTTTAAAAAAAAACACACACGCTCTTACACTACTTTCTTTTTTTAAAAAAAGGCCTTTGGTGTCTATGGCACTGCTACCTGGTCTTGCTAAATCACCCTCTGGAACTCCACCCTGGAGCCCATCCGCCTTGCCCCCTCCTTCTTTCAAGGCCCATCTCAAGGCCTTCCTCTAAGATCACACCTTTGGTCAGCCATCTTCTCAGCAATACACCCCACCCCCCCGCTCTCCACTCCTCTCGACTCCCGGCTGCAGCTTGCGGACAAACAGTTGACTGTCCAGTCCAGCACCTTGGGATGTCCTCCAGACGTGAAAGGCGTTCGATAAATGTAATTTGTTGTTGTTAATTGTACTTTCCAGCTTTGTCTTCACAACCCTTAATATTTTCACTCCTTCCGTGTTTCAGCTGATTCTCTTTTGAATTATTTTACTGCTGCAGCCGCAAGAGCCAACTGTTGTAATGAATCCTGCACCTTAACAACACTCTGAATGAATAAATTCCTTTGTAACCTTTCCCTTGGCTCTTTCACTGACAATCCCGAGACCATGCCTCTTGTCACCGATTCCCCAACTAATGGAAGTAGTTTTATTTCCCCCCGTATTTATCTTGTCATGCCCTTTCAAATTACTAACCACCAGCACTGTAACACTCTCAAGTCCCTGACTAACAGGCAGAGGGTAGGAGAGAGTCTGCCACTAAATGTCCATCACTTATTACAATCCCTAATAATGATCCTTAATAAATGGATGTCTGAAACCCCCTGTGTGAGAGGAGAGTTGAAAGAATCTCTCACTGAATAACAATGCGCTAGGCTGCACCAGACCGAGGAATTCCTGCTGATTCTTTGGCTGAGTACAAAGTGAAAAACTGTTCCATTCCCCAGTACTGTCATCCTTCACTTTAATGAGCGCACGCACACACACACACACACAAAAGGACGCATTAATAAAACCAATTTATAAATGTATCCAGACAGGGGCTGAGTTCCCACTGGAAATTATTGTTAGAACATGCGGCAGGGTAGAAAATCATTGGGCTCTGGACAGAAAATCACTTTTCTGAACAACTCGCATCATTTTTACGTTCACACAGTTTTCCATATTGGAAAGCATCAGAGAATGAAATGCATCACAGATAAACATGAGTACAAGACACCGGGAGTTTTAAACACGAGGTGCGTTTATATTGTACTTTTTTTGTGGCATTAGCCAGGCTGGAATGCATCCTCCACACGTTAGGGTTCATCTCAAAGCTCGCTTGAGGTAAAGGGGATTCAAAGGTTGACGATTGGTATCTGATTAGATCATATTATAATCTGGCAACCAATTGGTTAATCATCATTCTTCCATATAATATTGCTCATCACTTTGTCAAAATGTCTCAAAGCACGTGACAGGATGCTCTGTAAAGTGTAGTGACTGCATTTTATAGTCGAACATGACAGCAAGTTTGCACAAACTTCCCACAAACAGCCATAAAATGAATGACCAGTTTTATATCGAACATTCTTAACCAGGGCACCAGGATAAACTCCCTTGTCTTTTTGAGTAGTGCCGTGGGATCTTTAACATCTATTTGGGCAGGCAGACAGGATCTCGATATAATGTCTCTTCTCAAAAGACCTCCACATACATCAGACACATAGCTGACCACAAAATATAACCAGCAACAACAATTAGCGTTTATAAAATGTCTTACAGTGCTTCAGCCAACTAATGAGCACTGCATGCTCGTAATAGTTTCAGGGACCTTATCCTTCTGTCACCTCCACTGAGATGTTTGTCTGGATGTTGAAATAAATAACTTACCAAAGTCAACTGCTGATCAATGCCAGCTTCAACAGAGAGGAAGGAACGCTTCACCTGGCAAGAAGGGGAAGAAAGAAATGGCTAAACAGAACCTTTTTTTAAAAATAATAATGGTGGAACTTACAGCACTCTCCTCCACGTATTCATTTCAAATGTTGAAACTAAATATAGAAGAACAGGAGGCCCGAAATTCCATTGACAGACCATTTTGTGTTAAACTTTCAGATTGCACCGAATTGTGCAAAATTGATGGGTTGATTCAGGGTTAATGCAGAATTCGTTTTTCTGAAGTTCGTAAAACTAAAGCGGTCCAAAGAGGGTCCCTGACAAATATTTCTGTTATTGTTACTGCATGTATCCCATTCCCTCGCCTCTCCCGGCCTCCCGATGTCTCTCGGATGCAGAACTGATGATTGAAACCTCAAACTCGCGAGAATGGGATCTTTGCAAAATGTGACTCTACATATAGTAACATTTGCATGCACAGGGGGGAGTCTGTCTCTGTGAGAGAGCTACAAAGCCAGCATAACTTTGCAAATAACAATGTCTGGATATTTTAGTTTCCAAGTAAGCCCTCACTTGTTGACTCACAAGGGATCCAATCTAATCTACTTCACATCCTGCTGTACCCACCCAGTTGCCATGGAAATGCAAGAGGAAAATTCTGGCCGATATAATTTCCTAGGAAATGCCAGGGATCATTAGAACGATGCTAGATCCTTTCGGGCAGCACTACTGTTGAAGACAACTTTAATCCATCACAATCCAACTGGCCCCGCTGTGGTACCTCTTTGACCTGGTACTGGTTTCCGTGGTAACGCGCAAGGTGCCCTTCATGTAAGCGAGATAGGATAGTCTGACTGTGCTTGCCGGCAGGCGCATGATTCCTTTTAAAGATTACTTGAACTTGCAGCCATCAGATTCACCGATTCGAAACTAAAACTTTTATTTTAACCTTGACATACTGAGAATGACTGAAAAAAACAGCTGTCATACACTTGTCCAAAAACTGTTCCCAGCAGTTACATATTTTGTATATAGGACAACCCCATGAGAACGCACTCCTCCCATCCCTCCACCCAATAGTTAAGCACAGATTCACTTACAGTCTACACTTAATCCGCCACATAATACACCAAGCTTCCAGTGCTGACTAGCCAGCTTTCAGTGCTGATAAAATGGGGCCAGACTCTGCCATTCAAGCAAGTAAATTACTACTGCGGGGTAGTTGTTAACCCTTGGTTTTGTAGCTCTGAGAGGACACAGTAAATAAGTGAGTGTAGATTGGACTACAAGAGCGCGCTTACGGGAACCATTAATAAGCCTATTATAAGAGAACTCGATAGATTAAAAACCATAATGGAGCCATGTGTGACGCCTGAAGGGAATGAATTGACTGAACTGCTGAATTCTCATTGCCCTCTACACGTGACATTTTAAATCTGCGGCTCTAATTCTATTAATTGCAGGAAACACGAACACAAGTAGCTCTCCACTGGGGAACAGATGCAGATGGATAACTGCAGACCCACAACCACTGGAGCATTGGGTGCCTTGAGCTGGAGGAGCCTGTACCAGTTTGTACCCTGCAAGTTCAGTACACAACACCGCTGAATCCTTGGATGCACATTTAGCTCATTACAGAAGCTGACCATATATGCGAATCATACCCATCCTGGCTCAAACGTGTCCTCCCGCATACATTGCAAATATACCCACTGGATTGGTAAAATATTTAAACTCATCTTGTAATGAGTTATCCTTACTTGTTAGGCAGCTATCTTCACTTCTTTAAATTTTACTGGATATTCTGGCATTACTTTTTTTTAAATTCTCCCCTTAACAACCTGTGTAAGGAACTGGTTCATCGTTGGGTAGAATTCCAAAAGAACTGCCAAAGGACTTTTTTACTTGCTGAGCTGTGGTGAATATCAGTAGCTTATTGTATAGTAGGGTCAGTACAGCTAAGCCCGATTTAATCTCACCTGACCTTCAAAAAAATGGGCATTTTTCCCCAGACTCTGTAGTGTCAGCTGGTTCAGTTGGTAGCGTTCTCACCTCTGAATCAGAAGGTTGCAGGTTCAAACCCCATCAGGACTTTGAACTCATAGACGAGGATGACAATCCATTGCAGTGCTGTGGGTACCCTGCATTGTTGGAGGTGTCATCATTGGATGAGGAGTCCTGTGGCTTAGTGGTTAGTGCAACTGCCTTGCAAGTGAGAGGATCTGGGTTTGATTCCCAGCAGGGCAAAATGTTGGCCAAGTTTCCTTACTCCACATGCCTCTGTTTACCTAGCAGTAAGTAGGAACTCAGCTGTTACTCACTTGGCGGATCGCTTTTCCAGAGGTAATAATCCCTTCAAAATAATAATGATAATAATGTGGTCCCTCAATCCATGAAAGTTTGTGGGACACTGCTGTGCGCAATTGGCTGCCGCATTTCACTCACAAAATACAGTCAATTCACTTTACAGTATATTCTGTGAAGCGCTTTGACACATCTCGAAGATGTGATAAGGCGCTATATCAAATGCAGGAATTATTACTATTTTATAAACTAAGATCCCTTCTGCTTGTTTAAGTGGATGTTAAAGTTCCAATGGCACTATTCATATAGAGAAGGGAGTTTCTCCCAGTGTCCTGGCCAAGAGTCCCCCAAATAAAATTGGTCATTCACTCATGGCTGTTCTTGCAAGCTTTTGCTGTGCACAAGATGTCTCAATGATTTGATAAGGCACTGTATCACATGCAAGGATTATTATGATCAGGAAGGGACTCACTAGCTGCTTTCTGCCACTTCACCGAGCGCAGGTCACTGAGCCCAATATTAATGAGCCCACCATAGACCTTGTGATGAAGTTGTTAAGTGCAAGTTGCAGTAATAAGCTAAGCTATCACTCAATCAATGTCTTGAGTTTTAACTATGTGAATGTACACAAGACAGGACAATCTTATTCACAATCAAAAAAGGAAGGAAATAACATGCATATTTATAACACGGCGTTGTGTCAAAACATTGCAAACCACTGTAGAGTAATTACCATCAAGGAAAGGGATTTTTAAATAATTAAAAATAATTCTGAATAATCTTTGCACTTGAAATAGCATCTTTTGGTTTTGAAGGATGCCTCAAAGCACTTTACAGGATTTACTTTAAAGCGTAGTGACGGCAATTTGCTTTGTAAGTAAATGTCACATCCATTTTGTACATAGGAAAGTCCCACAGCAGCTAATAAAGTAAATTTTAGTTGGAGAATTGTTGGCCAGGAAAAAACAGCTCTCTCTCTTTGAATAAGAAGTCGATCTAATCAGAGGTGGGACCTTGAATCATAGGATCACCGTAGCATTACACAGCACAGAAAGAGGCCATTTGCCCCATTGTGTCTGTGCCGGCTCTTTGAAAAGAGCTATCCAATTCAATCACACTACCCTACTCTCTCTCCATAGCCCTGCAAACTTGTCCTCCCCAAATATTTATCTACTTCTCTCTTAAAAGTTGTTATCAAATCGGCTTCCACCACCCTTTCAGGCAATGCATTCCAGATCTGAACAACTCGCTGCGTGAAAAAATTCTCCTCACCTTCCCTCTGTTTCTTTTAACAACTATTTTAAATCAGTGACCTCGAGTGACCGACCCATCCGCCAGTGGGAACAGTTTTTCCTTGTTCACCCTATCGAATTCCCTCATAATTTTGAAAACTTTTATTAAGTCTCCTCTTAACCTTCTATGCTCCAAGGAGAATAATCCTAGCTGCTCTGGCCTCTCCTGATAACTGATGTCCCTCATTCCTGGTACCACCCTGGTAAATCTCCTTTGCACCCTCTCCCAATGCCTTGACAGTCTTCCTAAAGTGTGGTGTCCAGAACTGAACACAGTACGCTAGCTGAGGCCTAACCAGTGTTTTATAAATATTTATCATAACTTCCTGACTTTGTATTCTATGCCCCTATTTATAAAGCCTAGTATCCCGTATGCTTTTTTAACAGCTTTATCTACCTATCCTGCCACCTTCAAAGAGTTACTTATATGAACCCCCAGGTCTCTCTGTTCCTTCACTGCCTTTAAGATTGTACCATCAGCTTATATTGCCTCTTCTCATTCTTCCTCCTAAAATGCATCACTTTGCATTTCTCCACAAACTTCATCTGCCACGTGTCTGCCCATTTTACCAGTTTGTCTATGTCCATTTGCAGTCTGCTACTATCCATCTCGCTGTTTACTACTTTTCCTAGCTTAGTATCATTTGGAAATTGTATTCCCTATACCCAAGTTCAGGTCATTTATATAGATCGAAAACAGCAGTGATCCCAATACTGACCCCTGGGGGTCATCACTGCACACTTCCCTCCAGTCAGAAAATCAACTGTTCTGCACTGTTCACCTCTGCTTTCTGTCTCCCAGCCAGTTCTGTGTCCATGCTACCACTGTTCCTTTAATAACATGGGCTTCTATTTTGCTTACGAGTCTCTTATGTGGCACTTTATCAAACACCTTTTAAAAATCCACATCAACTATATCAACTGCACCTACATTCATCCACCCTCTCCGTTAATTCAACAAAAAACTCTTATCAAGTTTGTTAGACATAATTTGAGTTTAACAAATCAGTGTCGGCTGTCCTTTATTAACCCATATCTTTCTAAATGAAAATTTATTTTATCCCTAGAAGTTTCCCCACTACTGGCGTTAGGCTGACTGGCGTGTAGTTCACGGGTTTATCCTTCTGCCCCTTTTTGTACAGGGGAGTAACATTTGCAATCCTTCAGTCCTCTGGCACCACCCCATTGTCCAAGGAGGATTGAAAGATTGTGGCCAGAGCCTCCCTCAGTAACCTAGGATGCATCCTGTCCGGACTGGGTGACTTATCTACCTTGAGCACCATCAACTTTTTCAGTACCTGCTCTCGGTTTATTCTTATCTTATCCAATTTCTCTACCCTCTCCCCCAATATTGTGACATTGACTGCATATTGTGATGACAGATGCAAAGTACTCATTCAGTGCATCAGCCATGCCCTCTACCTCCACAAGAAGATTTCCTCTTTGGTCCCTAATTGGACCCACCCTACCTTTGACTAGCCTTTTATTCTTTATATGCTTATAAAATTCCTTAGGGTTCCCTTTTATGTTACCCACTAATCTTTTCTCATACGATCACTTTGCCCCTTTTATTTCCTTTTTCAATTAACTGCAAAAAATGTTTCATGTGGATGAGACATTAAACCTAACTTGTTTTAATGTCTCATCCAAAAAAATCGATTGCAGCAGTACTGACATTCCAGTGTAATTCAAAGTCTCAAGATGGGACATGAGTTGAGTGTCCAGGCTGACACTCTAATGTATCATGGGGCTTGAACCTATAATTTCTAACTCTGAGATGACAGTGTTACCAATTGACAAACTGACATCCAAGAAAAATTCCCTTTGCCTTTCTCAACGAGTTTTAAAAAGGATTTCTCAAATCTAATTTCTGATGCTGTTAAAAAGTACAAGCGGAATGAGCTGTTTAAACAGAAAATTAATTACTCATTGAGAACTTTCATTTCAATAGTTTTAAGATGTTTCTTTTTATGGGGTGAAAATTACAATCTGTGATGTGCTAATTAACACTGGTGATATTCTGGCTGGCTTCAGGCCCAACCAATTTATTAATCATAAAACAGTAACAATCTTTACACTTTGTATAGCGCCTTTCACACAAGGAAGATTCCCTCAAAGGATTTGACAGGATAAACTGGAAAGTGCTGTGACTGTGTATTTGTAGGCAAACACAACAGCCAATTTGCACAGAGCAGTATCCCACAAACAGCCAGGAAGTGAGTGACAAATTTTATTTGGGCAATTCTTGGCTAGGACATTTGATGATGTTGGACAAAAAGTTACTCTTGCAGCCCAACCAATAAATTTAGCCATCGACAGGGAGGAATTTTCAAAGATGCGATAATTAACACATGCACATTGCTGGGCAATCTTAAACAGTTAGGACAAAATGTGTTCTGGGTTCCTGAGGTCCCAGTGAAGGGAATAAAGTTGTCTGTGGAGAGAAGGAGCCTATATTTGATAGAGGGTGCTTCATTGTGTTTGGATTTCAGACAATCTATAGGTAGAGCATCCACACTGCAGGTAAGGGTGTTCCTGTTGAGGTAAATCTTGCAATGTCTGTGAAGGTTGTGGGATTGATGGGCTACATGGCTTTTTGATGTATACTTTTTTATGCTCTTAAATATGGTGCAGTCTGTTAAAAAAAATTGATTGGGATTCACATCAGAACTTCTGTTGTCATGAGGATTTTATTTAAACCTCTGCTTCTGCATTAGACTTCCACATTTAACAATACAGGATGCTCGCAAAACAAGGTTCTCAATGGCAACCTATATGGTTTTGGCCATTTCATCTCCAGCAGTATCCCCAGTGCACATACTGGAGTCATCAAGCCTTTGACTCTTGCCAACCTATGCCTCATCCTTTCTGGGATTAGATAAACAGCTCCTCCTGGGAAAGAGAGTGCATTGCATTCCAGACACAGTGAAACGTCCAAAAGTGCACATGTAGACATTGCACATGTGGATCTCCTCTGGTTTGGATACTGCCAAAGATGTCGATGGGTGGTTTCCGCATATTTCAGACACCCGTCCCACCCCAAAGAAAACATTTACATTACTTTTGCTGTGTTTCAACATCTTGCTTTGTGGAAGAAAAAAACTATTTAAAAAAAACACTTCTGTACATGACATCTTGAGTAAAACCTGGCATTCCTATTTTTTCCCTAACAAAAGCAGGTTTGTGCCTGTGGGTGTGTCATGTCTGATTAATATATAATACTCCAAATGTCAAGCCATCTCCTTGAGGGCTTTCCTGCTCTGTAAAGTCAAGTTTTGAGACTAAGATGTGTTCAGAGCCCCTTTCACCAAATGTACCTGGCAGTGCCTCATTGGCCAGAATGCAACGTGTGAGTTTCTGGTTAGTTGATTTGACTGCCCAGATTATTCAGTCTCCCAAATGCAAGGCTACAGCTGCGCTACATTTTTGAAAGCTAAAAGCCGGAGGTCATTGCAAAAGAAAAATCTTTATGTACGACTCTCTTTCGTACATTCAGAAAAACAGTAAGCAGCAAATTAACAAACAACCCAGAAAAACTAAGCGAGAGGAAAATCCTGACCACTTCCATTTCCACTCTTCCCCCCCCCCCCCGCCCCCAAGACTTAATGCCTCTTGATTGTGTCTGTCATTAGTTCAGAAAAAGGGCTGTGAGCAATCAGCTTCGACATTGAGGCTGAATCTAAAGACCGATCCCCTAAAATTCTGCACGCTGTTAAAATGTTATGGCAATGGTCTTAAGTCCCACTTCATACTTGAAACGAAATCCAGGCTGACACTCCAGCACAGTGTTGGGGGAACACTGCATTGTTGGAGGTGCCGTTCTTCAGACGAGACACTAAAGCAAGGTCCTATCTGCCAGTTCAGGCGGTTGTTAAAGATTCCATGGTTCTATTCAAAAAGAGAAGGTAGTTTCTCCTAGTGTCCGGGCCAAGTATCCCCCACATAAAATTGGTCATTCACTTCATGGACATTGCTGTGTGCAAACTGCCCAACACTTTGGCCTACAAATACGGTCACTAGACTTCACAGTATAATCCTGTGAAGCGCTTTGAGACACCTTGACGACACAATAAGGTGCTATATGAAATGCAAGGTTTGTTATATGATTAAGCCTACGAAATTGAGAAATTTCGGTCCCTGGTTTCAGTCTGGAGTGGATACAGTCCTGTCTGAATGCAAGCAAATAATTATTTTGGACATGAAAGCGTCACCTCTCCCTTACCACTGCAGGTCTGGCACCAGGACATAGCCACAATACTGCTAAATAGGAGCATCTCAGCGGTGATTAATCTAACCCTCTTCAATTACTGAGAACTGGGGGCTGATCATCAACCCATAGTGTTCATGCTACAACTGAGATTGAGCTTCAAGCTGTGATGCAGGCACAGAAGAGTTCACTGTAGAAACAGAGTGTGAAAATTGCACTGTTCTGCAGGGTTTTTAACTCTTCAATTGTACAGCACTTTCAATGTTTAATCATTGAAAGCAGACATTCCTGTTAAGATTGGCATGTTTATCCTGCCTGTTGATAAAAAAAAGTCCCTTTATTAAATTCCGAGCCTGACGGGTGCTGATTCATTATTGTTTCACTTCCTTCTGTTCTACAGTCTGCGGCTGTTTCAAGGCCAACGTTTTCTTTCAAAACAGCAACTAAACACAAAGCCCTGAGTTACTAGACATTAGTGGGGCATAATCATGCTAAGTTTCACATTTTCAAAAAGGTGCCTAAAGCCGAGGCAGAAGGTTTTCCATGAAGGTCAGATGTCCATGGTCACATCAAGCTTCTCCAAATCTGCCAATATTTAGAGAATATTTATAGGGGATAAATTTAATTTGTAGTATACCTTACTTAACATCATTGGGTGGCAAGATATCCTTCCAAGTTTCTTTCTTTTCAGGTCTTAGCGTCTGCCATCTTATTCAATCTGAGGTGGACAATTTTTTTATCCTAGAAATGTTAGGCCCTACCTCAAATTCTAAGTTATTCCTTTTTGTGAGGTTTTTTTTTATCCTTGCATTTGATATAGCGCTTTTCACGTCTGGAGGACGTCCCAAAGCGCTTCACAGAACACACTGTAAAGTGAATTGACTGTATATTCGTGGGCGAACGCAGCAGCCAATTGCGCACAGCAACGTCCCACAAACAGTCGTAGATTGAAAATGACCAATTTACTATTGTTTTTGGTTTTAGAGGGATTATTATTAGGCGTGTGGAGTAAGGAAACTTGCCCAAGGTTTCGCCCTGCCTGGAATTGAACTCAGGTCTCTCGCTTGCAAAGCGAGTGCTCTAACCACTGAGCTACAGGACTCCAGTGTTGATTCAATTGCCTTGGGACATCCTCCTGACATGAACGTCGCTATAGAAATGTAATTTGTTGTTGTTGATCTACCGAGGATGGCTAAAATACACACTCTGGTGGGCCATAAATTTTTACTGGGCCAAACCACCTCAATGGATTAAGTTAATTTTCAGAACTCTACTGTCCTGTCATTGGAGCAATTTCGGGATGCAGTTTGCTTGGTTGGTGTTTAGAGTAAATCCCCCACATGACTGTATTTAACCCTTCCCATTCTATTTCAGGGACTGATCACTCTCAAGTTCCTGTTGCTCTGTGACAAAACAGCACAAATTGCGACATTGTTGGCCCATGCACAGCTAATAAATGTCCCGAGGAGCTTTACCACAAAACCTCAAGAATGTGTCAAGGAAACTACACACACTGGCGAAAGTCCAAACCTTGGACAAACCTAGCATGTTAGCCTAGCTCAGCTGATAGTCCTCTCGTCTCCGAATCAGAAGGTCGTGGGTTCAAGCCCCACATCGGGACTTTGAGCTCATAGGCTGATATTCCAATGCAGTGCTTCGGGAGCTCTGCATTATCAAAGATGTCTTCCTTCGGGCAAGATGGTCAATTTTCCACTCATATTAAGAAAGGGTGAAAGTTGGCTTTTAACTTAAGAATGAATTTAATTCTCATGAATCTGGGTACTTCTTACCCTTGAAGCCAATGGCACTGCCTAACCACCACTGTTAATAAAGGAAATAAATGCAAGACTGGCATATAGATCATTGTAAAAGGTGATCCCATAACTGATGGCATCATGTGGACTGTGGAAGATCCATCACTACCAAGAACCACAGTCCATTAAGACTTATCTGAGCCCCAGGTTAACAAGAGTCCTTTGTATTCATGGGCTGTGATATTGTGATCCCGCATAACAGTTTAGGAATAAGGAATGCAAGTTAGACAAGGATAGAGATGTAGAGATGTAGTCGTTCTATTCAATGAACACCGATGGGTTCTAACAGTTTGACAGACCCATTCTTCTTCAAACTGGAGAAATGAAAACTCAGCCTCACGTTAATAAGCAGCAGAGGAACTGGGTGCTCAGGTAGAACATGGTTGCCGAGTCAGTGTAGAATGGCCCACATTTGAATATAATTTACAGGCAGGTTCAGTGTCCGAGCCAGCTTTCAAACTGCATGTTTTTTTTGCTTGATTTCATTACCTCACTGGAGAAAAATGTAAGCAGGCTCCATAGACGGCTGCACCAAACATTAACTTCGCAAGTTATTTGAAAAGAACTTTTGAGCTCACAGTCTGGGCTGAACTCCAGGGCAGTGCTGGAGGAGCCCCACACTGTGGGAGGTGTTATCCTTAAGTTTGGATGTTAAACTGAGGCTCCCCAAATCCTCCTCCCCACCATCTGCCTGTTCTGGTGAACATTAAGTTTCCAAGGCACTTATTAGAAAAGAGAAGGGAGTTTCTCTCGGCATCATTAACTTCAGGGCTGTTTATGGGACATCGTTTTACGCAAATTGGCTACCCTGTTTAGCCTACAAATATTCAGACATTACACTCAACAGCAATTACTTGTGATGCGCTTTGAGACGTTTCCACATTAGAGGCGCCAAGCCAAACACAAGGATTTTTAAGGAAGCAGATACAAAATACTTTTTCAAACTGAACAACTTTTACAAATTCTTGCCTTGCAGGAAATATTGTCGATAGAAAGAAAGCCAAACCCCTTCAAAGTAAACTCACCATTTTGAGCTTTTACTGTGGATGAGCAGGTTTCATCAATGCATGGAAAACCTAGAAGAGCTTTGGATCAGTATGAGGTATGATTGGGGGCACCCGACCTTGAAGATTATTGTACAGATAGAAGCTAAAGTGAGGGCACGGGAAAGAGAAAACAACTCCTTCAAACAAAGATATTTCCCAACGCATAGGAATTTGTAAAAAGTTAGTGTTTAGTTCTGAAAGTACTCCACAGGATTTTCGTCTTCAACAGCACTTGCATTTGATATTGTACCCATGTAAAAATGTTTCAAAGTGCTTCACAGGTAATTGCTGTCAAATGTAATGACTGTACTTGCAGGTGAATGAGAAGCGTGCCTCATCAGGCTGCACTGTTTGTGAGGGCAAGGAGGCAGGCAGGCTGGCGGAGATGGCACAGTTACTTTCTCTCTCTGGTTGTTCAAGCCACCCTGAATTCTAAGGACTTTTCACTGAGTAGATGTACCAGTGATCAGAGCAGCAGCATTACACAAGGTTTAACTGTTGCTCTTTAACAGAGTGTCGGTATTATCATTGTTCCACCCAAACTTCAGTAAAGAAACATGAGATAACCGTGTGACATGAGATAACATGAGATTACTGTGAAAGAATACTTGAGTTGGAAATCTTTACGAAAACTTCTAGCTTTGACTTGCAAACGCCAGGAAGGTGGAAGGCGAACTACATGGACCTTGATCTTTTCTCGTCTAGCATTTCTTATGTTCTTATGACTTGTGCCCTTTAACCCTTTGCCCTGTTAATTAATTCATACAGGATTCTCACATCTGCACCCATCTGGCCTGTACAAGAAAGAGACAGAGGCAATGGAGTGGAATTGGTTGGTTTATACTCAAGGTTTGTTTAAGAATATAATCTATACTCCACTTAGCTCTAGGTCACTTAAATGTCCACATTGCAATATGCCTTAAAGATCCTCACAAAGACAGAAAGACCATAGCAAACTTTTAGTCCCAAAAATGAAGATGGGAAGCTGTGTTGCTCCCAAAAATCTTAAAACAACAATCTTGCATTTATAGAGCACCCTTCACGGGGTGTAGCGTTGGGAGCGCGAACGACTATATATTCACAAAGAGATGACAGTACTGCTTCCTGCACGTAGCGAGCTTGCACCGTTCGGAGAAAGTGATACCATCGGCATTTCCTGCGTAAAGCGCACAGGAATTGACGTCAAAGACGCTTCCTGCACCTAGTGCTCAGCAAGCAGGAAGAGATGGGATTTGTGACCTGACAACCCTGACTTCATCCTTTTTTTTAAACCTGGGATGCGAGCTAGTCATCACTGAAAGTCAGGTGTACAGCACATCTGGTTTAGCAAGGATCCACAGTAGATCAGCGCTCTAAGAACACTACAACAACAACAAAATTACATTTGTAAAGCGCCTTTCACGTCGGGAGGACATCCCAAGGCGCTGGACAGACAGAGTTTCAGACGTGAGCTGAGGATCAGGGTGGGGGGTGGGGTATGTTATATAAAATTACTTACTTTTCATTTCATGTTAATGCTCACCTAAACTACTTTTTGCAACGTTTTAAACTTTAGAAATTCATTGGAAGCCTTTTTGTCGCACTCACAAATTTGTGTTTTTTCTCCTCTGCTCCAATAACGACCATGTTACGTTACAGCTTGAATCTCAGAGATGCATTGCTCACCTTCTACCATCAACTCATGACACTATCTGCTGGGCCAGTTATGAGATCACAGTATTAAAAGCCTCTCTGAGTAGCAATTAACTCAGCTCCTGGACCAGTTACAATTCCCACTGACCTACACCGACTTGCATAAAATTCCTACAGAAGCGTAAAGCCCTGGGGGCACTGAGTGGGAACCAGACATTAATAACAATAACTTACATTTATATAGCCTTTTAAGTAAAATACATCTCAAAGCACTTAACAGAATATGACTGATTAGAAACTAAAGTGATTATATTTGCAAATGTGGCAGCTAATCTGCACCTGTCCCGTAAGCAACATGTGGATGGGTAGCTAATAAACGTGAAATTTGGGGTGTCAGCCTGGCTCAGTTGGCAGCCCTCTTGCCTCTGACTCGGAAAGTTGTGGGCTCAAGCCCCACGTCAGGACTTTCAATTCACATGGTTTAAATTAACGCTCCAATACAGCACTGGGGGGGTGTTGCATCGTTAGAGGCCCCATCCTTCAGGTGAGACCTTAAATCAAGGTCCAGACTATTGATTCAGGTGGATATTAAAGATCCCATGAAAGATACTTGAAAAGAGAAGGAAGGTTCTCCTGTTATCTTGGCCAAATATCCCTCAGCTAAAATTGGTCACTCACTGCCATCTTCACTACAAAACACCCATAGTCACTATACTTCACAGCAAAATCCTGTGAAGTACTTTGAGACATCCTCCTGCTGCAAAAAATGCTTCATTGGATGTAAATATTATTTATAAAATTTGGGATGAGAAAATGAATATAAACCAGGATAAATGGGAGAAAGTCTCTACGTTACTTTGAAATGTCAATGGCAGAGCAACATAATTTTTACTTTATGTTGCACCTTTCATGTCAGAAGCACATCAGAGCAGTTGCTTTAGGTGATCTGAATTGCAATAGAGGTAATTGGGACATTATGCTCACCATCCACACAATGATAGATCCCTGTAATAAAAACAAGGGTTGCCCTTTGTATCCAAAGATAGCCATTCACACAATATGAACATCTGGGTGCGAGAATTTATTTATAGTGTGGAAACTGATGCCACACACTTAGATAGCAAGCAGTGTAACCTGGTGTCAATGAATATCCGAGAAAACCAGACCACTTGCTAACCCCACTGGCAGAAACCATAATCCCCAGGAGAGACATTTTGACCGACAACCAGGTTCCTACTTACTGCTAGGTAAACAGACGCTTGTGAAGTAAGGAAACTTGCCTAAGATTTTGCCCCGGCCGGGAATTGGACCTGGGTCCTCTCGCTTGCCAAGGCAAGCTCGCTAACCGCTACGGTATGGCACTCCTAGATTCTTGTATACTGTATTTGAATAAGGTGCACATTTAACAGGCATACATTAAAGACTGGACTGGCACAAGACAATTAAGTGGCCAATAATGAGTCAGCTGTTTCCCTTGGTTTAGGATGGAGGGGAAACGGTCTTTGTTCCCAGGTGCCTGCAGTCTGATAGCACAAAGCTTCTGGACAAGTCATTTAAAGAAACCAAAAAAATTCAGCTCAATATTATAGCTTGTGAATGAAGGAGCTGCGGTGGTTTATGTACTGAAGACACTCCATTACAGACACCATTTAGGTTGGAGACTGCAGTTTAATTTGTTCTGTGAGGCCCAGAGTAATTACACTGCAAAAAGATTCTCTTGTTTCTACAACCCTGGGCTTCACAACTCTCCTCTGAGTACTGCCTCTTCAGGGACTGTAAGGCAGACATGCATTATCCAAGCAGGCTAATCTGAAACAGATGGAGAGTTTAACGGTACATTCCAACGTAATGACAATGAGCTCACATTACAGGCACTGGAAGCCAGGCTTGGATCCGAGCCCCCTCTGGAAGGCAAGCAGTTTACTGGTGTGTCTTTCTGTCTATGGACTACTTGTGAATGGGTTTGTGTGTGGTGTGTGTGTGTGAATTGAAATGAGATGCTGTGATCATTCCGACTAACTAAATGGGAAAGGACTGATCTCACATGAAAGTACATCACAAGTGGGATTATTTTCATATTTACCTCCCCACCCCAAATGCTCCTGCGCACTTCCAGAAGGACAGATTTACATTAAAACATACATGGGCCTGGATTTTCCAGTGGGAGTCGTCCTCCACACAAAACCCTATTCTTGATGGCGCCCACACAGGGATTGAAGAGTTGATTCCCAAAAGAGAGTGCAATAGGACCTATAGTGTTCAGTGGTGGGATCAACTTCCTTGTACCTGCTTTTCTCAATTTTATTTGGGTGGGCAAAAATGGCATTGACAGGCCTAATTCAATGAAGGTGGCTGAACATCTAGGGAAAAGCGGCTTTGTTCAGACACCATTGGCTCAAAATACAGTACTGTTTAGTCTTGGCTTGTTAACACCACTTTGAATTCACATGGTTTAAGCTGTCCGTCCAATACAGTGCTTTTTTTAAAAAAAAATCCTAAAGAATTCTGGAAACGTACTGGTAAATTCAGTTTTCATTTGGAAACTTTATTTTGACTGCGGTTCTTAAAAAGAAGCGCTTCTAAAATTACCAACCGATCAAAAATTTCTCCACCATTTCTGGGGAATCTTGAAACTTTTGTCCAAAGAACTTTCGCCCACAAAATACACAGTCAATCCAGTATATTTTGTGAAGCATTTTGAGACGTCTCAACAACATGAGAAGGTGCTATAGCAAATGCACATTATTATAAAATGGTCTTTCAGGCTAAGAGCTGGTGGAATATCAGGCATTAAGAGGTGAGAGTAGGGACTGTTGTGTTGAGATTACTGATGTGTACACTCTTCGCACTTGGCTCGCTTTGAATGCAGTGTTGCCACCTGCTTGTCCTGGTGTCCTTGAAACCAGCTGTGAGCTGTGGGGGCAAGGTTGCTGAAGGGCTGTCACACAGAGCTGCAGCGCAAGTCGTTGGGTCACTCACTGAGACAAACCCAGCTTTGGCGTGAATAAGACGCATGAGAAAGAGGCAGATCCATCTGCTGTATTTAAGAAAACTCTGCCCACACTAAACCCTCAAATTTAGCCTGTTTTTGAATTTGGCCATTCTCCACCCTTCGCCCTCATATCTCTCCCCCCTCCCTCCCTCACCATTCTCCATTCTGTTCAGGCTTCCACCCAGTCTCTGTAAAGAGCGCCAAGACGTTTTCCCTCGTGAAAGGTTCTGTACGAGTGAAATTGGCCGCTTCAATTGTATCCTTGACTTGTTGCTAGTTTGTATTAACGCAGTTGGAAGGTTTTGAATGAAGACGATGCCTTTGTGGTGCTGAATTTTATAACGTTGAGTGTATTGTTCTCTTAGGAAATATGGTGAGAAAGCAATATCTGCAGTCAAAATTTAATAAATCACTACAAGGTGTACGTGAATTGTTCTAACAATTGATGCAGTTTCGTTAGAAAGTGAGAAATATTCTGTTCCTTTTTTTTGGTCAACCTGGTGTCTGTTAAATGCGGAAACCATACTATGCAAACCAGACACCGTTCCACACAGAACAACAGTTACGCATAGAAATTCTCACGTGTCTGGAATGAAATGCGCACTCTCTCTGGAAGGACACACCCTGCCTACCCATTTCTGGAGAGTATTAAAAGCTGATTTGCAACCATTCTCGCTGCAACTTTTCCCCAAATTCCCTTTGCCTGCCACATGCTCTCCCCACCTGCAAAGGTCTTTCTTTTTAAAAAATACTATTCCTTTGTTCTTTGGATCAAATGACTGAATTGAGTATTGCTTTCTCTGGGGTTCATAGAATCATAGAATTATACAGCACAAAAGGAGGCCATTTAGCCCATTGTGTCTGTGCCGGCTCTATGAAAAGAGCTATCCAATTCAATCCTACTCCCCCGCTCGCTCTCCATAGCCCTGCAAACTTGTCCCCCCCAAATAATTAACTAAATTATTGCGAGCTCTGACCGTGTTTCCTAATAACACACTCTCTGTCTCCCCTTCCAACTCAATCATTCCCCTGCCCCCCCCCCACCCACCCACATCATCATTTTTGCCATGTGCTTTGGAGACATTGTCCTGTATCAAAGCCGCTACAAGCGTCCAAGTTTCCCTTTCTTCCCTTCGGAGTTGATGTTTTTTTGATTGTCGCAACTATTGTGAAAGCGCCAACAGCTACCTTTGGTTTGGATTCCTGCCAAATTGACCCTGGGCACAGAAAGCAAAGTGTCAGGCCAAACAGAAAAAAAACACCCTGCCGACAAAGACTCTACTCTTTGCCCCACAGAGAACCGCATCGGCTGGTCCACATTAAACTCAGATGGCATGACAAGAGGTGGGTGGGGTGGGTGCATTTCAATCAATTGCACTTCACATGCGCCTACGAACACAAATAGCTAGTGCTAGAAATAAATAGAAAAGCAAGTCTGCAGATGTTACAAGGAGGAGAAGTAAAGAGGGGTTTCGAAGCTGAAAGAATCCTTGATGGTCAGCAGATTGCGAGGAATGAGCACCCCTCCCCAACGTCAAGGATGAGTGCTCTCTTCATCCAATAAGAGGTGTAAATATACATTCTGAACATGCAGCTCCAGTGTACAAGCTACTTGGTAGAGAACAAACCAAATGAATAGTTACTTTTTATTCCCCTCAGAAGAACGCTTTCACTTCATGGCAAGATTTTGCACCAATTTATGTTCGTCTATTCAATGACTACCAGCATTGTCGAGCTGAAAACCGGAGGACATTTCCACAAAGCGCCAGGATTTATCTGCAAGCCAGTTCAAAGTATTCTTCGTAAACTGCAGCATCTGGCTGCCAGTCCTACCGAGCATCACAGACAGATTGTCTGAAAAGCGACAAGCAGAGACAGAACAAGCAGCTCCAACAAAAGCTCAACCAAGGCCCAGCTCAGCACACATCACGTCACAAAACTTAATGGAAAAGTAGAAATTACCACTTGTACAGAGGAGGGGGCCAGTCTCAGATATCCCCTCTAACTCACTCACACAACTCAGGCTCACTTTGCCTCCCCCACACACTCTCTTAGTCACGCTCACAGACTCAAGAGATATACTCACTCCCCGATACAGCATGCATGTACAATATACAGGACAATCAGAAGATTATGGTTCAAACTCAAGATCAGTACTTTAAGCTCACACAGTCTGGCTCACATTGGTGACACACCTCCAATGCTGTGCTGGGGGAGCACTACACAGTCGGAGTTGCCATCCTTCGGGTGAGACATTAAACAGATCCTGTCTGCCTGTTCCTATGCATTTTGCCACCACCAGCCCCAATCATCATCACCTGAACGTGCACGAGAGGTGCCTGAGACAGTTCATCTCCTGCAAAAAGTACTTCAGCTGTCAGACACGTCTGGCCCCTGTTTGATCTACTCAAATGTTTGTCAAGATCACAGAAGGGAAGAGCGAGCAAATACAGGGAGCTTTTTCAGCTGCTGAAAGGCAATTGCAGAATGGAATGTTTAACTGCCTCCTTTTGTTTTTGAAGTGTTTATTGGCGCTTTGCACGCAGGCAACGGCTACCACGGTAGAGGTCTGTTTTCTTTAGCACTTGCTTCAAATCACCCATTGGCAGTGATGAAACCCATCCTGCATTCACACAACCACTGGCTCAGGAGGATTCTCATACAATGGGGCTTGGTTTTCGGGCTTGCTAGTTTGGTGAAAGGCTGTTTCTTCCCCCTCTCCCCAGAGACAGCTCCTGTGCTGCTGTGACACCTCATTGTTGAGAAGCACGACTACCGTGCTTAAAGGATTAAAGCTATCCATGCCCATCTATCATGGTTAATGGGTCAAAACTGCAACATGCCATTATCACAGCTGATAGTAATCCTTAGTTTGGTATTGCGCCTTTCACGTCATGCAGATGCCTCAAAGCTCTTCACAGGATAAACTGGAAAGTGGAGTGATCGTGGTGTTTTGTGGTGAACGTGGCAGCCAATTTCCACACAGTAATGTCCTACAAACATCCACAAAGTTAATGACCAATTTTATTTGGGGAATTGTCAAACAGGACACTGGAATAAATTTGCTGCTCTTTTCGAATAGTGCCATGGGATCTTTAATGTCCATCTTAAGCTATCATTTCAATTTTGAGTTTGATGTGGTTCAAAAGACAGATAGCTAAAATCTGAGAACTTCTCGCAATTTCCCATGAATTTCTGATCTATTTATAGGAATAGGAGCTGCCATCCGCCTGACAGGTACACAACCAAAGGTGAAGGCACCAGGGCCAAACATTTTTCTGCACCAGCCCTGGCTCTTTCAGTGGGAAGAAAAAAAAATCACAATCCTTTTCCTGAAAGAATGCAGAGCTAAGCAGGATCGTCTAGACAGCCAACATCTCCCCAGAGTCGTGTAACGACACAGGAAGCGTTCCCAGTTCCCCCTTAAAGCAACACAAATAAGAGACGCAATTCTTACTGCCAATTTTTTGTGTTTAAAATCTGGGGTCAGGCCAACTCGACGCTATTGATCTTGGCTCATGTTCTTAAACTTGTACGTGGGGCATTAAGTTCTCTGAATTCATAGATGTTAGGAGTCCTGGAAAATATTACAGTACTCAGAAAACTGCCTCCCCTGGCCCATTCCCCAACAAGGAACTCAGATTACATGCAAACTGCCAATTCCGTGTTCGACCAAATGTGTAACAAATGTCAATCGCAAATGCTATGTGTGATTGGCACTAACTGGTCAAAACAGTTCCCAGACGATGCTGGTCTAATACTTTAAACAATAACACAACACACCGCAACCTCACCCCTCACCCCCCCCCCCCCTTTAGCAGTGTGGGTGCTCGCATGTAATGCCCATTATCAATGGCACCGACTCTGGAGGGATGCAAACCACCAGTGCTGTAGTTTATTACAGGCCAAAAAGATTGCTTGTCCGTGATAAAATCCACTCTCAGCCCATCCTCTTTTCCTGAGTTCTCACACGAAGACTTGAACGGAAGCTCAGAGCTCCTCTCACTGGCATCTAAATGAAGAGTGGCCTTGCTGCGGACTCCTTGCTAGCCGTCAGTGGTGTCCTCCTTCAGAATAGACATTAGACTGACGACCCCAACCAGTTCAGGTTGACATTAAAGATCCCGTGACGAGATTCTTCTAGTGGTGTTGACCAACAATCCTCCAGATCAACTGGTCGTTATAGCTGTTGGTGGAACTCACTGTGCACAAAATAACTCCTGGTTGCGCCTATGGTCATTGCTGCACTGGGCTCTATAATCCTTGCAAAAGGCTTTGCGACATTGTGATGCGTTTCAGCCGTGCTTACGGTCGTCTCCCCCACCCGGCTGGGTCAGGCTCCGCCACTGTTAAGTGCTTTGAAACGCTACCCTGGGCGGAAGGCACAAGTTGTTGTTGCTCCAAAACTGCTAGTTCTTTTAGTGTGGAGGAATGAAAACACTCACCCAGTGGCTCCACACAGTAAAGCTTCTACTTTACCCGAAAACAAAAACCTTTTCTATCAACTTTGGGAAAAGCACCCACTTCGACATCAGTTACATTTCTATTTCCCTTTGCAGTCAAACCTGTCAACGAGGCTGCAAATTTACTGGATCACGGGCTTCTTCTCTTTGGGAACTGGATCAATACCTTTCCTAACTCTCACTTGCAGAGTCTGAGGTTATGCTCCCCCGCCCCCCCCAAAGGAACTTGTAATACTGAAATCCCATACATAAAACACTTGTCATTGTTCTCTGCTGCTCCTGAAGATTTAATCTTGCCTCTCGATTGGAATGGTTTGAGGCTAGAACTCTCTGCTTCTCCTCCTTCGTCCTTTATCAAAAATCCAGGGCAAAGGGTGGCCGAGGAAATTATTGCTGCGGAATTATCCACTCTGAAGTCATTTCCACTGAAAGATAGCACCGGCGAATAAAAGCAAAACAGAGTGGGGGAAAAAAACACAGAAAGATTTACTCCTGCATTGTGCCATACAACCTATATTTGCTACAGCACCTCACACAGGCCATCTGGCTCACCTTTGTTTAGAACGAATGGTACTCAGATTCCTGCTGACACAAAGGGGTGCGCAGAAAGGGGTGCTATGCTTTCTGACACCAGACCAGTTTTTGTCCATCTACATCATCAGCAGGGGTTGACTGGAAAGCAGAACCACGACCTTTGAATTTTGGTCTGGCAGGTTCAAAGAGCACAGCTGGAAAGCAGAAATATGACCTTCGGAGGTTTTTGCCTTGCGGGTCAAGAAGCAGTGTGCTAGCCAGCCAGCCAGCTCTTGGCATATATATATATATATAATTTCAGGATTGTTTCGCCAACACCACTACAAGGGATGTTATTCACCAAAACAATGTCACGCAATTCAAAGCTGGATCTAGTCATGGATCTGACAGGTTAATCAAAAAAAAGGCAGCTGTTGAAAGTTGTGGCGGCCAGGACATCCTCTTTATTAATGTGGTGCTTCTTTGACACAACACTGGCTGCAAGGCATCCCTGAATCAAAGTGACTGACATCATGCGAAAAGCGCGATTAGAATGAATCTGCACTGATTTTCAGTCCTGCTGTACATCACCTGCCGGTCTATAAAGCTTGTCAACTCACACTGCTTTAGCGAGAAATTTAAAAATTTCTTACCTTATAAATATATAGTCCCAAGGCACTATGCAAACATAATTTGTTGTTGTTGAAAAGCACTTCACAGGATTTTACCGTAAAATGTAGTGACTGTATTATTGCTAATAATAGCAACAGGCACAGGTTTGTCTGGGAGACTGTTGGCCAGAACGCTGAGAAATCCCTTCTCTTTTCAAATAGTGCCTTGGGATCTTGAACATCCACCTGAACTGGCCGAAGGGACCTCACTTTAACATCTCATCTGAAGGGCGGCACCTCCAATACAGCAGTGCTCCCCCGGAATTGCACTGGAGTGGCAGCCGAGACTGTGAGCTCAAAGTCCTGACATGGGGCTTGAACTCACAACCTTCTGACTAAAGAGGCGAGAGTGCTCCCAGCTGAGCCAGGCCATCAAGGATGTCCTGATGAAGATCAGATCAGACATGGAATCTATTCGTCCTCTCCAGTAAGTGGAGCAAACTCTGATTGGAAACCAAGCCCGTACGTAGTGCCTAGTGGGAATGTAAGTGCTGACCTTGACAGACATGTGCTTATCTATACCTGTGCACCTTTTCTGCTGTGATCGGGCAGGGTCATATTCCATTCCCCAGTACTGACATGGAGAGAGAGAATGGACGCAGCATAGATATGCGCATGATTTGAGCTATTCACTAAATGCAGAATGAAAGAATAACAATAATAATCCTTATATTTAATATAGTGCCTTTGACGTCAGGACATTTCAAAAACATCAAAGGGTATGCTGTAAAGTGTAGCGACTGTTGATTTTGTAGGTGAACGCAACAGCCAATTTGCACACACAGCAATGTTCCACAAACTAATTTTATCTGGGGGATTGTTGGCTTGGATACCAGGAAAAACTCCTTTCTGTTTTCAAATAGTGCCATGAATGCATTTCCAAACATACACCCCACCAAAAAAAAATTTCTTTGATTACTTCATAGGCATAATGGATGTGAAATTAATGTCATAAACCATAAGCACAAAACATGAACAATTCACACATATTTATGATTTCAGCTCTGCTTGTAACTTGTACACAAAACCTGCCGCTAAACGATGTATAAATCAGAGGCATAAATCAATTCCAAGATTGCAGCATACAAATATCTAGCATTTACGTATGTCACAATGCAGGTAAAGTCACAATATGTCATAACAGATTCAGTGGAATAATTATGTGATGAAATGCCACAGATTTTACCTCATTTGCTCTAATGTGCACCCAGTGATTTAATTCAATATGAATCCACATAGAAGCCCTGAATCCTGGTCTGTGATGTGACTATTTGCTGGGGTTAAATGATAAAGGGGAGATTTATTTCTGCAGGAAACGCACCAACTTTATCCCATGTATATTATTAAATGTAATCGATTTGGAGACTGGTGCTAAATCTCGGAACAATAAATGAAAGCCAGAAATTACAATATCCACAAGATAGGTTTCCATCCACTGAATGAGGAGATTGGAGGAGGGGGGAGAGGAGAGGGGGGCAGGCGACTCGTCTCTTCACAATTCTAAGTCAGTGATACTGGCTACCTTCGCTGCAGAAAGGACCAGTCAAGACTTAAATCAGTGTTGAGCTAACCACTACCACTGGATAATCCACAACCATAGTCTCCCTGAATGCACAAGTAGAACAGCATCAGCACCGCTGGTTTCATTGAAGAAGAGCTTGGGAGAGAAAGCAGATGACTTGTCAGCATCAAGTCAAACAATAGCCTGGAAAAGATGGAGGAAGGAGGAAGATGCGCCCAACGGAGAGCGAGAGATAAAGATCTCATGAGATGTGCAACCACCTTCAAAATCCTTTCAGCATCTCAAGCTCACAATCAGGTCAATTATCACTGAAACAAAAGCCTCCTGGTGGGGAACAGCTTTGCTGAGTTTAATTATCTTATCAGAACCCCCTGAAAAAGTTGCCGATGGGTCTGATTTACAACTGTGCATTTCTCACACTTATTCCATCCAGCACCGAAATGGGAAGAACTATTTGTTGAACGTGGAGCTTCCCCAGTCATGCCAACAGACAATCGGGCGACACAAATACCAATAGTATTTCACACACTGAAAAACAATACCCTGCTTCAGTTGCTATATTTTCTAGTTTCTGACATGTGAACATCAGGCGGAAAATCATACTCAGGCCAAATACTAATCAACTCCACAATGACTGTATGACTAAATCCAGTAGGGCATCTGTTCAGCTCTACTTATAGAGTTCTCTTTACCCTTCAGAGGAGGTGTTACAAGGTCATCGCTCTTAATATAAATTAGACCTTCAAGATACTGTATTCCCTGTGCTTGTTACTGTCAATGAAGAATGGGCAACACTGTCTGACTATGAAGACAATTTGACTTGTGGAATTTTATTAATTGGAACACAGGGATAAAGGTCGCAGTGTTCCTGAAAATATTCCTTAACTTATTTAAAAGATTCAGCAAGGAACACCAGCAGATGTTGCCCCTCTCAAGGGAAATGATTACTTCCTTTCAGAGCCTTCGCCCCATTTTCTGATCATGAGAAAAGAGTAATTTACAGATTATATATTTTATACTCTACATCAGGCTCCAAGTTGCTTTGTTTGTAATAATAGCAATAGCACCATATCATGTCAGAGTATCTCAAACGTGCTGCATAGCAGTTAATGTTAAGTGTATGCAAACTCCGCAGCAAATTTGCACAAAGCAACATCCTGCAAATAGCCAGGTGTTCGACGAATAATTTAATTAGTATTGTTGGCCAGGACACTGGGGGAAACGCCTTCTCTTTTTGAACAGTTTTAGGGGTTTCTGGCATCCAGCTGAAAAAGCAGACGAGTTCTCAGATTAACGTTGCATCGAAAGCGCAGAGTCTCGTACAATGCAGAGACTTGAGGACAGATAGAGAGGGTGAGACAGAGCAGAGAGGGGAGGGAGTGCCAGAGATAACACCCATAGAAACTGAAAGCTCTGGCACTGATGATGGCATGGATGAGTTAGCCAAACAGAGGTAGGAGGAGATCACAGAGATAGGCAGGTGATAAGAGCGCAAAGAGATTTGTAAGTGAGGCCAAAGACCTTTAAAATCGAACCAATGGGGAGACGATGGAGCCTGGCAAGTTTGGGGGTGATTGGCCTGCAGAATTTACTGTGGGCAAGGATGCGGAAGGCAGGGAAACAGTACAATTCAGTTACTCAATTAATTTTCTTTAGACCAACACTTCATACATTGATATCAATGAGAATGACACTCTGACCTCAGTACAAAACCCGAGACATATCTGGCACTAGATGTGCCTCGGCAGCATAGTAAAAAAATCCATGATCTGAACACTAAACTCGGAATAAGGTCTAACTGTAAAGATGAGGTTTGGACCATTAAGGTTTCCTGTTATTCACTTTGATTTTTTTAAAAAAATCCAATCTTGCTTCCTAAAGATTAGTACTTTATTTTAAAAAAATCATCTTCTCTCGTGAGAATAAATAATCCCTTATGTAAAGCATCTCTTGTCTACAAGTCAGTCACTATTAAAACCAAGCTGTGATAGATGTTGCCCGCCAGTTTAGAAAATTTTACAATAAAAATGATTAATGTCAACCCAGCAACAGCACTGCAAATCTTTTCCCAGATGAAAACAAGCTATTTGCCTAAGATGCACAGCTCCAGTCAAAACTGCAGATTGCAAAGACTAAAGCTTACAGGAAGCGCATTTGATCTTTTCAAATGTTAATGTCTCATAAACGTGCAACTCACCGCTGCCTGCAGCATCCAGTGTGGGACCTAGCCACCAGACAAATTAATCTTCTTTGTGATACATATAAGAAAACACTTTGGGTTTTAGCGCTCAATCTATTACTAATGCCACTTTTATTCAGAAACCGGGAGGCTGCTCACATGGTCCTCCACAAAAGTCACAGCGCGGTGCGATTTTATCAGAAATAGCACTGCTCCCTTTCAAGCGATTCAGCGAGCAAAATGATCAAAGTGACTGAAAAAAACAGCTGCCCTTTTGACTCTTTCTGTGCCCAATCCTCACTGCAGGGGGTTGGTATCAGACAGGCAGTGCTTCCTTCAGTTTCTCTCCCTTGGCAACAAGGAGATTTTCAACAGCAAAGATTATGAAAGTACAAATTCTGTATGTTTTATTTCTCCCGCCTACCGCCCCCCCCCCACCCCCCCGACACACTAAGGATTTAGCAATGCCGTTCAGTTCCTTATTTGCTGTAATTTTAATTAATGTGTAGAATTGTTGCAGATAATCATTTTCATAGACACCACTTAATAGCAATTCTGAAGGGCAAAAATAGAACTGTAAATATTACAGCTCAGAAGGAGGCCCTTAAGTGTATCGTTCCTATGAAAAAAAAAATCCTTGCATTTGATGTCGCCTTTCATGTCGGGGGACGTCTCAAAGTGCTTCACGGGATTTAGTGCAAGGTGCAGTGACTCTATTTTTTGTGGCCAAACTTTGCACACAGCAATGGCCCCACAAACAGCCATGAAGGGAATGACCAATTTTATCTGGGGGATTGTTGACCAGGACACTGGAAGAAACACTATTCTCTTCACGAACAGTTCCGTGGTGATCTTTAACATCTACCTGAACGGGCAGATAGGACATCAGTTAACGTCTTAACCAGTTGCCACATTTGCTTACAAATACAGTTACCACAATTTACAGTAAACTCTTGTGAAACACTTTGAGATGTCTCAACTCTACATCGAAAGACAAGGATCATTATGGGTAACCTTTCTCCATTTATCCTGGTAAAAACTAAAAACTTGAAAGGGTTAAAGTACACATAAATTTATATATGCCAATCCGTCTTCCCACCATCACCTCCTTCCGCTCCCTTCCACCCCCGCCTTCCCTCACCCCCAAAATGGGAATAGTTCAAATAACACCTTTCCGCCTCAACTAACAAGCCGAGTGGCATCTTGTCAATTACACACTAATCTAACACCTTGTTCTGCTGAGATTATCTTGAAAATTCTCCTCATCTGTCAGCAAACATTAAGATGTTTGCGGTCCTGACAGACCAGGAATCCTAATGCTTTTATCTATTTCACTGTAGTGCCATGAGTCTATCCGCATTATACAGTCGCACGTGCCCAGATGTTCGGCATCTGACTTCACTTGTTGGCATTACTAGCTGGCACAGCAGTGTAGCCAAAGCAACAGTGACACAGGCAGTTCATTAAAGCATTTTGTGTTTGGTGATCAAGAAGGGAACACAGATGGACGTGGGAAAATTATATTGCAGTGGTAATGGAAAAGGATATATAAATAGGATTTTACATGGCTTAGGGCATTCTGTTAACATCTTTGGTTTAGCAAGTGATGACTAATTCTGCGCTTGAACCTCTGCATGAATGGGTTCCTGGCAACAATACTGTCAAGACAGGGCACCATAGGTGGAGTGGAATATGTGAAGCTGGAGCTGAAACGGGAAGAGGTGAGATATAGCTGCAGATGAGTGTATCTGCAGCTGGCACGGGGTACAGTCATTAGGCTGAAGGGGAAGAAGCCCTTGTGGTTGATGCTCTTATCACACCCACAGCTGATAGCTTGGCCCCATAACTGCATTGGTGTGGAGCTGACCACTTTCATTCTTTTCCACACTAATCTAACAAACTAGTTTGCATGGCTTTGTCAGGGTTGAGTCCAGGTGCAAGAGAAGGGTATTTGCTGTGCTTACCAAACACAGCAACAATATTCATCATTAGCTTTGTTGAGCACTTAATTCACCAAGTGCCAAGTAAAAGTGAGGGGAGGTTGCTCGGAGCAGAGTTGACTGGGGCACTGAAACAGAATTGGTTTCAGGTAGGAAATGGTATTGGAGGGAATGAGGAAAGAGCAGAGAACTGGGATTAGGCGTAAACACGGGTACTAATTTGATGGGTAGAGTTACTCCCTAACACTCTCTAGAAGAGGTTAGCTCTAGAAGTTGTATTTGGTGACCATATAACATAGCATCAGGAAGTGCCTTAACATATTTGTTACTGGAATAAATCAAGGCTACTGCTCCAAGGAGAAATGTACTAAAGCTTCTCTTACAAAACTAACCCCCTGTAGGTGCAGGTTGCTTCTGGGTTAGGACGGATATTGCAGATGGTGGGGGGGGGCTAGAGGGGTGCGATCTCAATGCACTGCTGGTCCTGGTTGGATGCATTTAAAGTCTTCAAGTCCTGCAGCAGTGTAAAGTAAACTTTGCAAGCCAGGAGTTAGCTCAAGTACCAACAGAATATATACCTGACGGATGCCAAGAGGAGGAATGGTACTTCAGACAACTTCCCAATATCCCTAATAAATAAAACTGCATGTATTGATTTCAGCCAGGTTTCACCAAGTCACAATGACTGCACATTATTGATTCATTCTCCACTAACTCTACATTATATATAAGATTTTTGGGGGAGAGAAAATTACATTCACACTTTATTCATCTTATCTCAATGGTTGAAAACTCACACCTAAATCACCGACAATGATTTAAAAGCTGCACAGTTTTATCCCCTGTTAGTTACAAATAGGCGCTGCATCAAATACAAGGATTATTATTATTGTTATTATAAATATAGTACCTTATTACACTTCGAGAGATCTTGAAGCGCTTCACAGGATTTTACTGTAAAGTGTAAAAGTCATTACTGATGTGGCAAACTCGGAAGACATTTTGCGCACAGCAAAGTCCCACAAACAGCCATGAAGTGAAAGACCAATTCAATTAGCACTACACTGCAGCATCCCATGCCCCATATGCACCAGGAAAGAAGAACAATGGGGAAATTTTCAATGTTATTAATAATCAGTAAATCTTAAATTACAACTTTACTGAATTTTAGAATAACTCAACTACCTAATTAGACCTCATTTGCATTTACATTAGGTGAATTAGAAAATATATTACCCTATAGGGTCAGAACCATAATTCCTTTAGTCACAAACTTGGAAGCTAAAAGAAGCTAATTGTGCCAAGAGGGATAATATATTAATAACATGCTAATCAAATTAAATTTGCATTTTGGAATTGGCTACTAATAATCCTTGGCTTTGATTGATCGGAAATGGAAATTTTCTGAAATTAAGCAAATTACACAATCTTGTCTTTGAGAGTTGTNAAAAAGTGTCAGCCTGGCTCAGTTGGTAGAAAGACGCTGCCTCTGAGTCAGAAGGTTGCAGGTTCAAATCCAATGTCAGGGCTTTGAACTCACAGTCAAGGATGACACTTCAACACAGTGCTGGGGAGCGCTGGATTGTTGGGAGGTGCCGTCCTTCTGAAGAGATGTCAAACCAAGACCCTGTCTACCTGTTGAGGTAAACCTTAAATATCCCATAGTACTACTCGAAAAGAGCAGGGAGTTTCGCCCACTGTGCTGGCCATTAACCCCCCAGATAAAACTGATCATTCACTTGAGGGCTGTTTGTGGGATGTTAATCTGCGGAAATTGGCTGCCGTGTTCACCCGCAAAAAACAGTCACTGCACTTTACAGTAAATCCTGCGAACATTTTGAGAAATCCTTTCAATGTGAGAGGTATTGTAGCAAATGCAAGGATTATTTTTATTAGAATATATTCCAACACAATTTGAGATAACATATTCATGAATTATAATAATTAAATCAAATTTACAAATATCAGGTTACTTAGAATATATTTTCCCTATTAAATAGAAAGACTTTTATTTGGTGTTTTTTTTTGGACGAATCAGCACAAACTCTTAATGCAACCTTTACACCATCAAACTGGGACCAGTATAGCCTGACCAGATGTAACACAAACAAGTGTCATATACTTGCTATAATGATCAGGTTGTGGATGTGAAAACACACCGGTACCTATTGGCCAGATTGCTCGGAGCAAGAATGCGAGCATTTTTCCTGACATTAGCCAAGAAACAGTACCATGAAAACTATCACATACTGTAGTGTGATATGATTTCACAAGCAAAAATGGTGTAGAAGGGATGTGGAGTTACAATTTACTTACTCTATTTACTCTTGCAATTTACTTATGTTCACTAGCTCCCTGTGCAATGGGGCCCCTCTCTTAAGAGATTATTTAGTTTCTCTGGGAAACTCTGAACTGAATAGACCCTTTTTTTTAAAAGTTACATTTAAAAATCTCGCATAGAATAAAAGCTTTAGGATTGTGAAGATTTCCTCAGAAGCTAAATCATGTCGGCTTCATATTTGTAACGTTGACATCCACACCCATGATTCCCGTGCAGTTAATAAACCCGTGGAAATCCACGAGTGACACAAGTGAGTAAACACCAGATGTCTCAAGAATGTGATGGTTCATTCCCCAAACCTCCCCACACCCCCTCTAGGGGCCCCTCCTTTTTCTTTCGGTCTTCAAGCTCTACGAGACGTTATCCTACAACGAACGGCGCTATATAAATGCAAGTTGCTGTAATTCTTGATTTGCTGTTTTTTTAAATAAAATTCATGGTTTCTCTCTTCTCCCCCTTCTCTCCCCTCACACGTCTCTGCTGGTTGTTACACACTCAAGTATTTTCTTCCTCCGTTCGTTCTGTGGACTCGAAGGGTAACTTCTATTCTATTAAGACTTCCTCACCAACGCTTTGTTTTACAGTCCCCATTTGAATGTTTCTAAACAAGCATTCAATCAGTTGCTGATCTTTAACATCAAATGCATCAAAAAGCATTTTTCTTGCCCTCTACACACAAACTCACACAAACTCAATCCTTCTACAAAAGAGTGAAATTCCAACTCTTTCTCCTCCCACCTCCCTCCTCTCCCTCCCCTCACTCACCAAGCCCTTTTCTTGAACAGATTTCATCAAACCCCAGTTTGCCACTGGCAACAAACGGATTGCTCTTTTTTTAAAAGAAAGAAAATAATAATCCCTCCAAAAAAAAACCAAAACAATAATAAATTGATCATTTTCAATCTACGACTGTTTGTGGGACACTGCTGTGCGCAATTGGCTGCCGCGTTCGCCCACAAATATACAGTCAGTTCACTTTACGGTGTGTTCTGTGAAGCGCTTTGGGACGTCCTCCCGACGTGAAAAGCGCTATATCAAATGCAAGGATTATTATTATTAAAACATTAATGAATGCGAGACTTCTCACCCCTTTTCTCTCCACTGCCCCACTTTGTCTTGCAGGACAGCTACATGGCAAGGTGTGAGGGAGGGGGGAGAGAGAAAGGGGGTGAAGTATATGTATATATATATATATGTATATGGGAGTAAAACCCCAAACATGCAAAAATGCAACATTGTTCCGTTTTAAAATCAAAGCAAAAAAAAACAATCAATCAATCGATCGAAGTAAAAAAGGGAAGAAGGAGGGAAGGAAAGAGAGAGAGAGAGAAAGAGAAAAGGAGGAGAGGGATTAAGAACAAGAGCAAACCAGGTTAAACTTACTTCAGAGTGGACCAGAGCGACGGTCAGTAGGACAAAAAACGGGATACTTTGAAATATCTGTTAAAAAAAACACATTAAAAAGATGCAAAATGGTAAAGACAACATAAATGCAAACGTTACATATATATATATATACACACACACACAGATCTGCAGTGTAATATAAATCTATATATCGTTTTTTTATTAAAAAAAAGTGAAAGAGGTATATTTTTTTTAAAAAAAAGGCTTTTTTTTTCTTACCATCTTTCTTTTTTTGGTCGGATCTGAGCCCAAAGAGAGAAAAAAAAAATGTGAAGGAGAGAGGATTGCATGCAGCCTCCTGCCCAGGACAAGAGCAGTGTGTGTGTGTGTGAGATCAGGGAGAAATATGATCAGGGCTCTGGGATTTAAAGCAGCTCCAACTCCCCCTGTGACGTGGCTTTGAACTAAAGACTAAAACCACCACCCCCCCACCCCTCTTTCCTTCCTTCCTTCTCTCTCTCTCTCTCCCTCCCTCCTCCCTCCCTCTCTCTCTCTATGCGTGCAACCAGGCAGAGTGAACCCTTGTAGCAAATACAAGTCCTATTCTCTCTCTCTCTCTCTCTCTATCTCTCAGATGCAGCAGATTAATGTGTAGTGTTGCATTTTTTTAGATATGCAGTATATCTCAAAAAAAAACCTCTAGACAGAATGAGTAAGGGAGTTAGCCAGATTAGAGCAATGGCTGTAGGAATTTGGGGTTGTTATTGGATGGATGCAGACCACATGATCGTTTTAAAGTTGACAAGGTTGGGGCCAGTAAAAAGACTTTTTTTGTTTTTTCAAAAAACACTGTTAGTGAAAAAATATTCTTTGAAAGTGTCTTAAATGACCAGCCTCCCCATAGTAAAGTTGCGATGCTCAAACGACCGGCTCAACATTTTTGAACTTTTGCTCAAACACTTAATTCACTTTTCTCTGCCACCCCTCTGGAGTTGGGAGTCCGTGTTGCCTACAGCACGTTCCACAGATCTCTTTATCTCCCAAGATCTCAGATTCTTGCCTTTAAACATTCCCACTCTTACGCGCTTCCCATCCATCAATCAGACGCTTGCCACTTACAAACCATATCCAATCAGTTAAACGTGGGCACTTCCTTCTGTTTTTCAAGGCACCGTTGATTTTTTGGGGGGAGGAGGTGAAAATGAATGAAAGTTTAACTTTTGAAAAAACACGCGCACGCACACACACACACACACACACACACAACCCTGGCTTCCAAGATTCCTTTGTGTTCTTGGAGGCAATGAAAGCTGCACGACCACATGCTGAGGAGGGAGATGATTCACACAGCACGGTTCCTGAAGACAATCAGTGACTAGGCAAACCCCCAGGGGTGTAAACCACAATGTGTGCATTGAGATGAGGACCATGTGACCAGCCCAGCCTAGCTCATGGGCAGGACTTGGAAGGGCAAACTAGTCACTGGGGGCAGGGACTCTTCCAACTCAGGTCTGGTTAACCCTGCAAGTCAAAGCTCCTCGCTGGACAAGCAACAGGAAAGGAGAACGTGAGCCAGGTGGGCTGGTCAACTATGACTGTGGACCATTGCCAGGCACATCTCCTCTGAGCCAGTTCAGCCATTTAACAATGACCCCCTACTCTAGATGTTTTCCATGAGATGCAAGCCCTAAAAGGGGTAAAGGAGATTGTTTGAATGGTTGGCGGGTGGCTGAATAACATGATACCAGGATAGGCTGAATAAGGAATTAATTGCTTCTCTTCCAGGTTTGTTGACCGGTTTATCCCCTCAACAAACCCCGTTACACATAAAGCACTTGACAAAAAAGTCCCTGGAACAATTTGTCACATCATTTCATATCATGGCCCCCAGAGTCCAAGCCCATGTTCTGACCTGCACCTTCCTCTCTACAACCCAACACAGGTCCCATCTACCGGTTCATCATTCAAGAAGAGCGATTTTCCTGGTGAACAATTCTCCGGGCAAAATTGTTGATTTTACCACATGGTTATTTGTGGGACTCTGCTGTGGGTTAAAGGCTGCCGTGATTGCATCATAAAACACAGAAGCATAGTAGCAAGTCCTTTCTTATCACAGGCATCAAATGCATTTCCTTCTGGTTCTCTCCCTCTCTTCCCCCAGTGTCTTCAGTTTGCCATCTTTTAGTGCTCTCGATGGCATCTGGTAATAGGTAACCATGAGTTCTGAAGTATGCCTGGAGGAATGTCTGTTGATTATTTCTGTCTGCAAGCTTTCCTCTTCTGCTGTCAACCTTGCTTCTGAGCACTGGGCACAGAAAAGCATTAAAAAACTCAAACACTACAAAAAATTCCTTAAAAATGAATTAAAATAATTTGATCACTCAATCCACGACTGTTTACGGGGCACTGCTGTGCGCAATTGGCTGCCATGTTTCGCCCACAAAATATACAGTGAATTCACTTTACAATATATTCTGTGAAGCACTTTGAGACATCTTGAAGATGTGATAAGGCATTATATCAAATGCAAGGATTATTATTATTTTTACTACAAATCTTATCCTTGGAAGCTCATAGCCTTGGCCGACACTCCAATGCAGTATTAGGGGAATGTTGGCTTCTTGGAGACAGTATCCTTCAGGAGAGACGTTTACTCCGAAGTCCCATTTTCCCAATCTTTATGTGGACATTAAAGATCTCATGACGCCAGTCAAACGGAGAAGGCAGTTTCTGCTGGTGACTCGTTGAATAAATTTCCAAAAATAATTAATATTAATTTCCTGGCTGTTTGTGGGATCTTGCATTGAGCTAATTGACCGGCAACTTTTAAAAACAGTCACCACACTCAACAGTAATAAGTAAAACACATTGAGATGGTGCAGTATGATAAGATACTATGAAAACAATTTCTTTCTTACGCCAATACTTGTCTTTCAATGGAGACTCAAACAGGTGGGATTAATAAACATTGTATACTTTGACAACAACTTGCACATATAACCTTTCATGTAGAGGAACATGTTTACAGAGTAAGAGTGGGTGAGCAAGCAGGGTGTGAGATAAAGGAAAGGCAGGAGGTAGCTGAAGGCACAGTCAAAGAGTTGAAGATTTAGTTGGATTTTGAAAGACATTTGAGACATACCTTTCCTAAATTAATCGTATGGAATTTGGGATGACTTTTTTTTAGACTTCTTAGAAATGTGATATGCATCTACAGGCATTTTCTTGCAGTCTGCACATGTGGAAAATGAAATAAGGAGATTTGGGAAATTGAAGTTCTGGTATATGTTTGTCAGAAGAGATTATTAGGATTTAATCAATGGAGCATGCATGAGCACAAAAACCAATTTAATATGTCAGCAGGTTGGAGTCCTTTATTTGTTGTTCAGTAGAGCTCAGATTGGAATAGCTATGCTATAAGTCATCTCAAACCCCTTGATTATCATAGAAATTAGTCAGGATGAAATTGCATTAAGGTGATTTACACTGAATTATTGTTTTTTTTCCTATTGCATCTCATGAGTACTGTGTCAGTGCTCCTGTGCACCCCGATTACAGGAACCAACTCCATCTTACTAGAAGTGATCACCTGTTTCCGAGGAAATTACACATCAATATTATTTTCAGGTAAACAGGGTAAAGTCTGCAGGATTTCATTACATTTCCCTTGTGTTAATTAACTAAGTTTGCCTCATTTCAACTTCGATCACCTACAAATACCAGTCACTACACTTCACAGTAAAAAAAACTGTGAAGCACCTTGAGATGCTTCAAAGATGATAAAGCATTACATTAACTGCAAGGATTATTAATAATTCAGGTTGTGACATTTTATAACCATGTAGAGTCCTGTAACTCAGTGGTTAGAGCATTCACCTTGCAAGTGAAAGACCTGGGTTCGATTCCCGGCAGAATGAAATGTTGGGCAAGTTTCTTTACTCCACCTCTGTTTACCTAGCAGTAAGTAGGAACCCGGTTGTTAGTCGATTGGCAGATTGCTTTTCTGGGGGTAATAATTCCTTCAAAAAAAATAATAATTTGATCACTTACTCCAGGATTGTTTGTGGGACACTGCTGTGTGCAATTGACTGCTGCTTTTCGCCCATAAAACATACAGTTAATTCACTTTGCAGTATATTCTGTGAAGCACTTTGAGATGTCTAGAAGACGTGATAAGGCGTTATATCAAATGCAAGGATTGTTATTATTATCTCTTTGTGTTAATTAATACATGGAACCATAATAAAACCCTACGAACAGTATCTCATCAATCTTTGGAAATCTTTTATTTTCTCTCCAGATATGTTTTTGCAATATGCCTTCGAGCAGTTTGGTGTAAATATTGGATTCCATGAAATTCCATGTAACCTAGAATTACATCCGCAGAATTGTTTCCGCTTTCCTTTTAGTTCCTTTTTCCAGGTTACTCTTTAACATCTATAATCCCTGCAGACACACAGACACACACACACGTATATGTTGTTATAATTCACATTTGACATTAATTGATGTGAGGCACTTTGCAACATTTCATTGGGACAGGCTATAAAATAGAAATTCTCGTTTCCTTTCTTTAAAGATCCTAACCCTTGGAGTGACAGCTTTCTCAGCAAAAAATGTTCACTGAAAGGCTCGATATGAATTACAATTATTAAACATTCTGAACAAATTGTGTTTTTCAAGTTTAGAATTGCTTCGAGTCAAGTTGAAATTATACCAACATGGGCACAGAAATTAGGAAATTTACAACATTGTGCTATTATTTTCCTTTCACTTCAGTATTTTTTTCTTTTCACATGTAATCAAGATTATAGGGTGGTTTAAGAAAGAACTTGCCTTTTTACAGCACCTCCTAAGGTCAAACATCTAACAGTGTTTCACACTCTCGTGTTCTTTTCTCTCCTCAGTCTCATCTGGTATTCTTTTCATCTATTTTTTATTTTTCCTGTCTTAGATTTTCCCCATTCTTTGTTCCGAACACTGCTTCCGGAAACAAGTTGGGGTGAAAATTGCAGGAGTCATAATCCTTAGATTTGATATAGTGCGTTATCAAGTCAACATGTCTCAAAGCGCTTCACTTTCTCTTTTTGAATAGTGTCATGGGATTTTTGCCTTTTAATGCAGTTTAATCAACTGCTTTTGTTGCTCAGCAAACAAGCAAGATATTCACAAACTTGACTATTTTGAAAACATTTTGAAAACATTTCAAGTTAATTACAAATGAGACCCCTTGACATTGAAAACATTTCAAGTTGATTACAAATGAGACTCCTTTACATTGTTTCTTCATGTTTTACTTTGCCAAAATAAACTTTTGGTTTTGTGAATTTTTTTAAACAGGATTAAACAAGCAACAAACTTAGCTAATTCGAATTGCTCAGGTACTGTCTTCCGATCTGTTTCTGTATACAGTATATGTTTGCTTCAGGTCTTTTGTCGGTGTTGAATTTGAACAGTTGTCAATTTTGTAGCTTTCAATTATTAAACAACAATGTTTCAGTGATTGAAACTGTAGCTTTAAGGAACCAAACTGTTTACACACAATCTGTTTAGATGACTATGTTCTCAGCTCACCGTTACGAAATGTAACAAACATAACAGCTATGTTTTCTTTTCAGTTTAACATCTAATTGGAAAGTGCTCCTGACAACCCTACAATCGAGTCGCTGTCAGGTAGACCACAAACTCTTGCCCTTGATAATAATAATTCTTACATTTGATATGGCACCTTATCAAGTCTTCGAAACATCTCAAAGCTCTTCACGGGATTTATTGTAAAGTGAATTAATTGACTGTATAATTTATGGGTGAAAATAACTTGAACCTTTAATAATAACAATCCTTGCAATTGATATAACACCTTGAAGACGTTTCAAAAAGCTTCACAGAATATGCTGTAAAAAGTACTACCAGCTGACCCAAGCTGTGATGTGTCCATGAGTTCATTTACACATTGCTTACATTTCCGCTATCCCGTCCACAAAATACATAGGCACTCCATTTTACATTATATCCTGTGAAGCGCTTTGAGATGTCCTCCTGACTTGAACGGCACTATAGGGGGCGGGCGGAGGTAGATCACTCCCACACACTAGTTGATGCCTTTAGTTATCGACAGGGCAGAATGTTAAGAGGTTGCGAATATTCACCCCAACGTTCCTCCAGATCTCAGGAATGGACTTTTTTGTATGAAAATACTATAACGTTGCAAAATAAACTATGAAAAGCAGCACTGCCTTTGTTGAATCTCAGAATAGATCACAAGGCAGTGCATCAAAGCAATTTCCCTTTACATCTTGCAGCAAAGGATCCCACCCGGGGCAGAAAATTCTGACCTGCTCACCATAATTTGTAAGAACCTACTATTCCAGCTTCTTCACGTCTAATTACTACTGTGCTCTGCCTTGTGAGGAGCTTCTTGATGCATCATTGTCCAGATCAGCTATGAGTCCCGGGGTGGGTAGGCTGCTGTGCAGCAGTTGTTTTAGACACAAGATACTGCAGTTTCTGACTGGCCATCTTATCAGGTTTGCAGAGTTGCCATCTTCATAATGGTAACTCCACTGCACTGCTTACCACGGCAAAATAAAACACAGGCAAGTGTCTCAATCACAACAACAACAAATTACATATGTGCAGCGCCTTTCATGTAAGGAAGATATCTCAAAGTGCTGGACAGTCAGGGATCCGCACCCGAGCTGGTGGTTGGGTTCAGGAGGGGTGGAGGGTGGGGAGGGGAGGGTGCAGGAGGGTGGCCGAAGCCATGCTCGCAAAGGAGGGTCTTGAGATAGGTCTTGAAGGAGGCAAAGGAGGGGGCAAGGCGGAGGGACTGCGGGATGGAGTTCCAGAGGGTGGGGGCAGAGAGGCTGAAGGCCTGCCTGCCAATGGTGGAGTGGGCAATGCGGGGGATGTGATGTAGGCTGGAGCCTGCTGAGCGGTAGAGAGTGGGCAGGTTGGTAGGGAGTTAGAAGGTCACAGAGGTCTCAGTATTTGTCCAGCAAGGACATCCCCCTTACCCCCCCACCCCTTTATCAATTGGGACTTTGGCTTGCAGAATCGTAGTGATGTCTATAGAGTGAAAATTACAGCCTGTGATGTGTTATTTATCACCACTAATTAACACATTGCAGAAGGTCACTGTCTAGATTTACACATGAAATGAGGGTTATTTGGGCAATGTACTGGAAGGCTTGTCAGTGATTATGGAATTGTACTGCTGCATTTAGTCAGCACCTGTAGGAGAGGAGGAGGGGAAAAGTGCAGCATTATTTGTGAGGGATATGATGTCATTTAATGCTGTGCGCAATTGATGCCGCATTTGCCCACACAATATACAGTCAATTCTCTTTACAGAATATTCTGTGAAACGCTTTGAGACGTCTCGAAAATATAAGGTGCTATATAAAATGCAAGGATTATTATTATTATATAAGTGTTCGGAGTCTCTACCCCGACTGAAGGGTATTATGCGGAGTCCTGGAGTTTAGTGGTTAGAGCACTCACCTTGCAAGCGAGAGGACCTGGGTTTGATTCTTGGGCAGGGTGAAACATTGGGCAGGTTTCCTTACTCCACGTGCCTCTGTTCACCTAGCAGTCAGTAGGAACCCGGTTGTTAGTCGATTGGTGAATCGCTTTTCCATTTTATTATAAATGAATAAATAAATAATATTTGGTCACTCAACCCTGACTGCTGTGGGACACTGCTGTGTGCAATTGGCTGCCAAGTTTCACCTACAAACATACACAGTCAATTCACTTTACAGTATATTCTGTGAAGCGCTTTGAGACGTCTTGAAGACATGATAAGGCACTATATCAAATGCAAGGATGATGATTATTATTATTATATAATGCACATTTTTGTTATGTAGTAAAAAGGACATTGAATGTACAAGTCTTTCTCCACACAAAATAGAAATGGCTTCCAAGCACTTTTGTAGGATGCAGGTTTCCCTTAAAGTGACACATAGGTCTACAGAACATATACAGTAAAATCTGAAATTGTTTTATGTAGCCGAGAGGTATATTATTTTTGAAGCGCACTATCCCTGTTGAGTATAAGAAGTGTTGCCAATGGCAGAGGAGTGGATTTGTTATTCTGATTTCACTGCATTCTACAGGATTGCTATTTGACATGCTTGATATTCCCCGCAGACAGCGATATTACGGTCAGGAATATCTTCGTGTGTCGCAGAATTAATTTGCAGGAATAAAGAAACAAACTTAGTTCCTGTCAATTCTTTCACATGTGTATCACTCATGGTGAGTAATGGATCCTTCACAAGTGATGCAACTGCTATAACTCACCATCACAGGTGAGATACGTTTGAGTTTGTAGCATCCATAACAGTGATTTCTGGAATATTTATTTCACTGTGATATTATATTGTTCATTGCTTGGTCTTGAAGGAGCCATTTTAAATGCTCAAAAAAATATATAATTATTATTTATGTGCATTTGCCTACATTCACATATATCATAAAGTGAAAACCATAACAATTTGCATTTATATTAATGCCCTTCATGTATGATAACGTCTTGGACTTCTTCAGTGATAGGGTTAGATGCTGAGCAAGGGAAAAAGGGGAGGAGGTGATCATAGGTGTAATTAAAGAGGTAGTTTTTTAAGATGGGATTTAAAGACAAGTGTGCGTCTGTGAGTGAGGGGGGGGAAGGCAGAGGGTTGGAGGCAGGAGTTCCAGACGCTAGGGCCATAGTGACTGAGTGAAAAATATGCTATCGATAGTGGAATCCCTCCTTTTACTTCATGGGAGAAAAGAACAGGATAAGACACTTAATTCCCTTCCCCCACAATAATAATAATTTGATCACTCAATCCACAACTATTTGTGGAACACTGCTGTGTGCAATTGGCTGCCCACACACAGTGGCACAGTATATTCTGTGAAGCGCTTTGAGACATCTCGAAGACACGATAAAGCGCTGAATCAAATGTAAGGATTATTATCAGTATTAAATCAGCAAAGCTGCTATACATTGGGATTCAGCTGCTGAATTTATGTTGTGCTTTGTGGTGGTTGCAATATTTTGGAACTTGCATCAGATACTTAACAGCGAGAGGGTTAATCCATTAGCACAGTGGGAGAGATAGGAATGACCATACATACTAGTAGCCAATGAGATTCTGTAGAAAGAAATATTAGGTTAGACTGCCATTAATAAGCAGAAGCAGTTCTGACAGATGAATAGAGATGACACAACAATTACTTTTTTGATGTCTTCATTGTACACAAAATCAATGTGACATGTTGTGCATAATAAGAGCCAGAAAGGAAAGACGAGAGGAAAATTGAATGAAAGTAACTCTCCAGGGAAAGGATATTCAACTTGTTGCAACGGTGAAAATATATATTTTGAACCTAGCACTAGTCACTGTAATAATAATAATAATCATTGCATTTGATATAACACTTTACCATGTCTTCGAGACGTCTCAAAGTGCTTCACAGACTATACTGTAAAGTGAATTGACTGTATATTTTGTAGGTGAAATGGAAGGTTTGTGTCAAGCAATTGCCATTGTTATGGCATTTGCCCCACAAAACACAGTCACTCCACTTTGCAGTGTATCCTGTGATGCAATTTGAGATATCCTCCCAACATGAAAGGAGCTATACCAATGCAAGGATTATTATTATTTTTTAGTATTATATTCCACTTGTTCCACAGTCAGAAAGCTATGTTTCGCGTTATATCAGCGACAATGAGGGGGAAGGGGGCAACCTCTCTGTGATTAGAACCCCAAATTTCTCATCCAGAAAGAGGACATAAATGAAAAGTACATAAAACAAAACTGAAACAACATATGAAAATGGATGTACTTCTGACACAACCACAATTGAACTCCAGTAAGACTGGGATTTTAAGACGCTGCAGAATTGTGGAAAATTCTTCAATTCATTCTTAATTTAGAAGCTATTTTTTGCCCCTCACTGAAAGAATCAAGAATCAATTTCCAAATTAAAAATGATTTGTTGAAAATGATCCTACAGGCTAAGACGATGTGACATTTTGGCCCTCAAATCCAAATATGTTTGACTGACCCACTGCTTAGCTAAGAACGGGAAAAATTAGTCTTTTTTTCCTGCTGTTTCCACAAACAAAAAATTCCTAGCAGTGCTGAGGAATAAACTTGGTACATATGATTCACATTAAGAAAAGTTATCCATTATTATTCACAGCTGTACTGTTCTTGTGCCTTGGCTGTGGATTCAGCCACACTGCAAATGTTCTCAAAGTCACCCTTTGGCTTACGTCATACACTTCCTCCTTGTTATGTGATGGATGGAGAGTTAACATGTATCCCACTGATACTAGTTCCATTTGTTCACTGTTTATGTCACAAGAAAATATAGACTGTCATTGTCAAGCAGAGAATTTTCTTGAAGCAACTGAACGTGGGAGCTGAGGCAAGTGAATGTGTGTGATATTGAAATGAAGGGGAACTGAGTGGCATAATGATTTCGATGACTCAGGTTTGAATGCAGTTCAAAACACAAAAGCACGAAAGGTCGTGGACACTTTTCTGACGAAGGATTGTGGACCAGAAACATTGACTCACTTTCCTTTCTCCATAGATGCTGCCTGACCTGCTGAGTTTTCCCAGCTCTCTCCATGTTTGTTTTGAATACAGTCCAAAGTCGTGGCGATGAAAGTTTCCATTAGTCAGCTCTGGTTTCCTCTCTACCGACCCAACTGGTATATAAGTCATTGTTCATTTATCTGACATTGGTCCCTCTCTGCTCCAATGCTATGCAAAGTTTATAATTATCTGGTACTTTTATAAAGGAGTTAATTCACACAATACCAATTGCTCTTGTTGGGAGATCCCTCCACATGTCACACATCAACTCGGCCTTAAATAACATGAGAACTGATAACTCTGTTACAGCCTCTTATATCAATTTATTGCAAGCACAGACCTTTGATTAAATGCCTGAAATTCCTTATGGCAAAACATTCAATTCAATGGCTTTGATAATATTTCTATAATTTTTTTAAAAACTTTTTTTGCCTCATTTTAAAACTTACCACACTTACCATAAGTGCTTCTTGTTGACTGTTGGCCAGGATACTGGGAGAAATTCCCTTCTGTTCTGAGTGGTGTCATTGAATTCTTTAACATCCACCTGACGAGGCAAATGGGACTTTGCTTTAAAGTTTCATCTGAAGGACACCACCACTGGCAATGCACCACACCCTGGGAACTGTGTTGCAGTGTCAGCCTAAACCTGTGTGAGTTCAAACTCTCAATGTAGGGCTTAAACCCACAAAATTCTGAGCCAAAGGCAAGAGTGCTTCTAATCGAGCCAGGCTGACCCCAGTCTTTGGGAGATTTATGAAAAAATATTAGAGAGTCACAAGCCAGCATTTCCCCCTTCCTTTGAGGAAGTACCTTATTTTCAAATTGGAGTTTTTCCCTAATGATTCACAAAAATGGCAAACTCATTAAATGGTGAATCCCATCGATGGCATAGTACTAACCATCGTCAGCATCTTATCAGAGTCTTTGATTTGGCAAAGCTGTGGGACTGCACTGATCTTGGCTCAATTCTTGAAGGTAATTGGATTCCAATGGTACAGTCAGTTCTATTTCTGGCTATTGCTGAGTCAATGTTCTTTGTTTCCCAGCAGAGTGACTATATTACACATGCCATTAAAATACGTTCGGAAGCATTTTAACCTAGTGGGCAAAATTAAGGCAATTAAAATCGACAGAAATGCTCTCTGGAAAGAATACAGGTTTTTGTTATAAAGTATTGAGAAATGACCTCGGAGGATAGAGTGGCAATGTTTTTAAATGAGAGAGCAAGCACAGTCTCTTTTTGCTTGCTAGTAATTAGAGTATTTGTCATTTGTTGTGAATCTATCATTATGCACGATAATAAGGGCATATAAATGAAGGAAGGATACGTCAGAGGCAATGATTTAAAAAAAAATGAGTCAGATTTAACGCGTGGTTAAAAGGAGCTGCAGTCATCAACCTTAGACTTAGAACAAATACTCAGTTGAGCATTTAAAGTTTTTGCTACTATATATGGCCATTAACACCTCCCAAACACACATGCTCCCAGGGTAACCACCATCACTTTTATTTTACCACTGTGAAAAATGACTTGTGAGGAACCTAATACATTATAGTTGAGGCAAGAGTTGGGAAGAGCAGAAATGTATTAAATGTAAACCAAGTGCTACTGAGGATTATTTTTTGTTTCAGTTTTTTCCCCCGTTTCCAACTACAACAAAGCAGCAAGTTGGCAGCTCAAAGGCACTTAATATTATTAATATTAATAATAATAACACTTGCATTTGATATAGCGCTTATCACGATGCATCAAAGTGCTTCACAGGAATTACTGTGAAATGGAGTGACTGTGTATTTGTAGGCAAACACAGCAGCACAATTGCAATGTCCCACAAACTGCCATGAAATGAGTGACCAATTTTATTTGGATGCCTGGACACTGGGAGAGATTCCCTTCTCTTTTTGAATAATGCCATGGGATAGGTTTAACTTCTCATCTGAAGGTAGCCAAGTCTGTCATTGCAATACCACTCAGCACTGAATTGGAGTGTCAAGCTATATGAGTTCAAGTCCCAACGTGGGATTTGAACCCACAACCTTCTGATTCAGAGGCGAGTGATTCCACTGAGCCAAATCGACACACTTTGCATAAAAGATCTGTAGATATCCCCAAACCAGTCAATAGCATTGAGATACATAATTGCTTCAATGATGAGAGATATCAGAGGGGATGGAAGTTATTCTACGAGGCCAAAGGTTGACAGAAACACTACTGCATTGACGGCATTAACTATTCTGCGATAGTCAGCTAAGGAGCTGGAGATCCCAAGATGTTGATCATACTTAAGAAGGAGTGTGGGGAAGCAGCCCTCAACTGGTGAGGAGGCATGAGGACAAATGTCTCGGTTCCTCTCTGGGAAGTCCAGAGAGGAACCAAGACTAATTGAGGATCCAAACAATTCAGGTTGTAATACGGCACGCCTGGAATTGTTCTGCCAGACAATCCCAGGGCACCGACAGTGTTTGGAAGAATCAGGGCTTAGAAGCCACCCAAGCACAGATCTGCACAAAAGATAAATAGAAATATTCTCTGTATGGAAATAGTTAACCTCTGTGAAGTGGAGAAAGTATATTATCCACCCTGATGGTGTTTGAAGGAACCAGATCAGTTTTGAAGAATGATAAATCTGGTCTCCATGCTATATGAAGGATATAGCTCCAATGGAAAGAGAATAGAATAGGTTACACTGAGGATGATACCATGGCTGGCATGTTACTACTATCAGTGGAGTCCTGTAGCTTAGTGGTTCGAGGACTCGCCTCGCAAGTGAGAAGACCTGGGTTTGATTCCCCGGCAAAGCAAACATTGGGCAAGTTTCCTTACCCCACATGCCTCTGTTTACCTAGCATTAAGGAGGAACCTGGTTGTTAGTTGATTGGTGGATCGTTTTCCGGGGGTAATAATCCCTTAATAAAACAGTTTAGTCACTCAATCCACGACTGTTTGTGGGACTCAGCTGTGCGCAATTGGCTGCAGTATTTCACCCACAAAATATACAGTCAATTCACTTTACATTATATTCAGTGAAGCGTTTTGAGACATCTTGAAGACGTGATAATGCGCTAAATCTTATGCAAGGATTATTATTATTGTAAGAATAAACTAGATAGGTTAGACTTTTATTCACTCGAGAAGGAACATTTAAGGGGGACCTAATAGAAGCGTTTGAAAAAGGTATTGATAAGGTTAATATAAATAGATTGTTTCCATTGGCTTGAGGCATCCCTAACTAGGGGACACAAATATAAGATAGTGACTAGAGGATCTAAAAGAGAGTTTAGGAGGAACTACTTCACAGAGGGTAGTGAGATTGTGGAATTCGCTGCCTGAAGTGGTGGTTGGATCAGATGCAATGAAGAGGAAACCAGAATTTCACATAAGGGAGAGGGGAATAGAATGGGTGAAGATTCGTGTGGAATTTAAACACTGGCACGGACTAGTTGGGCTGAGTGGCATGTTTCCGTGCTGTACATTTTTTGTTAATCAGGCTACCTGGGGAGGGGAGATATCAGGATGCCTGGGTAGAGTGCAGAACTCACACGTCTTTTTAGTCAAATAAAGGTCCAAAAATAGTTCTAGCACCAAAAAAAACTGAAGTTAAAAACGCCATCTCAGTGGCTAGAATCCCTAAATCCCCAAAGTGCTGATATCTTTAAAATGCACGTGGCTCGGTTTCTGTGCAAAGCAATTGGAAGGAGAAAACTTTCTGTAGAAATTGGATGGGGGAGGAGATTGACCCCAAACTCATCATTAAATACTGGACAAAAAATGATCACATCACATAGTGTAAATTCCCCTCCTCCCAGAACAATATTGAAAAAATTGAGAAATTAATTTCCTCTCCTCTGAGAAATCACTGAAATCATTTTTGTAATGCGGATGTATGCTGAACGATCCATACAAAGGCCTCCGGCATCAACAAAGGGAGTTGGATTTCAAAACAATAAAACAAAGGTCATCACCTTTAAGGGAGAATTGTTAATATGAGGAAGTGTTCGACTGTAGTGGTCCCTCTTCATATAAGTGAAAGAGGTTTGAAAGTCACTTCTTCTATCCCCACTGAAACCCCCTCTCTCTAGGCGGGATCTCTGGGCTGGCCAATGGTGAGGAATATGTACAAGACTTTCATGGAATATGGAAGTGATGGCCTGCATGTATTCCCCAGGGTCACACTGTTGTCCGTAATTGGAGTTGAGGTACAGATAATAATAATAATCCTTGCATTTCGTATAGCGCTTTTCACGTCTTCTAGATGTCTCAAAGCGCTTCACAGAATATGCTTTAAAGTGAATTGACTGTCTATGTTGTGGGCGAAACGCGGCAGCCAATTGCGCACAACAGTGGTCCCACAAACAGTCGTGGATTGAAGTGACCAAATTATTATTATTTTTTTTCTTGAGGGATTATTATCAGGCACGTGGAGTAAGGAAACTTGCCCAAGGTTTCGCCCTGCCGGGAATCGAACCTAGGTCTCTCAGCTATGATCTAATAGAATGGGGGAACAGGCTCGAGGAGCAGAATGGTCTTCTCCTGTTCCTATGTTTCTATGTTCAGCAATAGAGGCAGATACTGAGAGGCAGGTCATGGAGAGTATATGATGGATGGGGACAGTGGATGAGAGAACATTGCTCCATCACAGTCCAGGAAAGTGCGTCTGCAAGGGAATTCAAATCCATCTTACAACACAATTGGGCAGCACAGAAGTAGAACTTACAGATCAGGAGAGCCAATTCTCCATAGTCGGTTGAGCACTGCAATTGCATGAATCTAAAACAGAAAGGAATTTTCAAAATAAATTATGCATGCAACATAACTTTACAAAACACGTGTAAAGCATGTTACTGATGCCACTGACAAACCTGCACTTGAGAGGGAAGGAGAGCAGGAAAGAATTCCAACAATGATAAGGTTAGAAGTTTACCAAAAAATGGAATAAGATATGAACGTGAAAGGTGCTTTATAAAAGTAAATTGCATTGTATTTTATAATGACTATGATTCTGAAAGGGGAGCATTAACTGATAACATGTCTCATTGCAACTGCAGATAGACAATTGTGAACTATTAACACTAATTAGAAGGAATAATACACTAACATTCACAAAAGGACGTATTGGTTCAATTATGGCACACTTAGCAACAACTGATGCATGCACGTGAGGAAGAAAGGAAAAGAGGTTTATAGGAGAGGGGAACAAGGATGGAGTATAAACACCAGCACAGACTCATTTGGCTGAATGGCCCGGTTCCATGCTTTATCGTTCCATGCAACTGTTTTTGTTATGACAATTACAAGGTGTGCGGATGATGGGAAAGAAATGCAATGTATGGTCTGCCCCAGGCTTAGAAGCATCCTGTGAAGGTGAGCATAAAAGTGCAGTGCTTGTGTAAGCTGGAAATATGCTTTTAGATGGCTTGTTTTCAATACACTGTAGGTCACTTGGTTTCTTGGCACAAAGAAAAAGATTCTGTCACTGTTACATCAGTTGTACAGGGGAAATTACTGACCTTCAGTTTCTCCCTGGAGAAATGGTAAGAGAATTACCATTCCATTACAAGTATTTTGGGTCATTTTATATTAATGAACCGCCCATTTCAATGCTCTTATTTACCTCTACAACGGCCATCAATAAGTAAAAGGGCTGGATGAGCAAATGGTGCGCCTAAATGTGAAAGCAACATTATCTGTCTGGCTCCGCTTGTGTTTAACTTTTGGAGGAAAGAAGATAAACAGAGAGTAAAAGAGTAGACGTGTACAATACTGTAGATGTCACCTGTAAAAGTCCCATGAAGAAAACCAACATCGGGAGTGATGCATTCAATGAATATGGCGAGATTTGTTTCATTCTACAAATTATTTTTAAAACAGAAAAGGGACAAAAACAATGGTACACTTCAGTGATATTTTCACTGCAGAAAAGAGAGCTGTTTCCATTGCTCATTGAATGATTCACCCTGACTCATTGTCTCCCCTTTGTTTTGATGCTGGACAAGTGCATTTTCTTGTTGTTGCATTGATCCCATCTGCACAATAATCACTGTTAATGCAGCAACTGGCTCCCAAGCCAGTCCAGGGCACTCACTCCCATTGAATAGCCTCCAAGGTTCCTGCGGCACTGTGTTCAATTGAGACATTCAGAACAGACACACAGACATCTCATATTGCTTTAAAATCTTACTCCCCTAAAAACATTGCAGTACTAAAGTGCAAATTTGCAGCTTAAATATCAGTGTTGTAATGTAGCCAGACTCGAGAGAATTTCCCTTATTTATTGGTGATGAGCAACAGTTCCCTTCACATGTCCAAAGCCCATGAATAGTTTCACTCGATTGTCAAAGAACTGTTACTCACGTGCCACCTATTGGCACTTGATGGAAACTCTGTGTGTCAGCCTGGGTAAACATTTCTTACACGCATTCCCTTCTCAACAACGTTCAAAACATTACATCTGACCTGTGGTATTTCAGGGTCTTTCAACCACAAATAAATTAGCTGCACTGAAAAGATTTACTGACTATAAAATCTCTGTGTGTGTATGTGGGTGTGTGTGGGTTTATTATTCAAGATCATAGCATTCAGGCACTTTAGATAATAACAATCCTTGCATTCCCCTTATCACATTGTTGAGACGTCGCAAAGCGCTTCACAGAATTTACTGTGAAGTGTAGTGACTGTGTATTTGTAGGCAAAGGTGGCAGTCAATTTGAGCACAGCAACGTTCCAAAATAGCCTTAATCACTTTTTATCAGGAGGAATGTTGGCAAGAACACTGGGAGAAACTCCTCTTTACTGTACTGTACCACAAACTATAGGTAGGTGACAACATTGCAATGTCTTGCAAACTGCAACTCAGCTCACCCAGCTGCAATAAATTGTCAGATATCAGTTGAAACTATTTAAATCCAACAGCCTCAAAAAGCCAAGGTAGGATTATTATGTTTATATACACCAATGAATGTGCAGCCATGATAGTATATCCAGATAATGGAATTGAAGATAAAGCAAAGGCAAGCATGATTTGCCAAATTTTAATAGTTTATTCTTCACAAACAACATCTGAAAAAGCAACCCTGATTTATTTCTGTTATTTAAACGCATAATTCAAGGTCCAGTGGGGAAAACATAAACACATTTTTTACTTCATTACATTCAAGAGTAAAACGTACCACAAAGTCACCGCTGTAGAAATTACATGAAAGAAATAGCACATTGCTGGGGATGTCATTCAGGGTTCCCAGGACGAGTGTGTTTTTTGTTTTCAGCTGGATGTCTGACACATGTTGAAACTCATAACCATGCCTAAGAGTATCCAAAACTAACTGAGTTCTACTGGTGTTAAGGTGATTCCACAGGATCTGTAGTCTATTGTGGATTATACTTACTGTTCTAGTGTAATGAAGAGCCTAATTGATTTTGGACTATAGCCTACTTTGCAGTGGGATCAAAAAAATGGTATGGACAACAGGATTTTTATGTATTGAATTCCTGACGTTAATTGGATGTTTGTCATGCTGACCCACGGGAATTCTGCTCCAATAACAACTTGCATTTATATAGGGCCCTTCATGCGGGGTAACGTCCTGGAGCTCCAAGGTTACCTACTTCCGGGTGTGTCGGAGTGGAGTTTCTGTGGGTCAGTGTGATGCAAATTTGGTTTCGATGTTCACAAATCCTGTTGCTGATACCGTGTTTCTGAGCCTATTGCAGTCTAAATTGCATGACAGTCCGCTATAAAATCTATCATTTCTAATACAATTATTGAATAAGCTGCTAACTTCACAAGGAAACAAGGGAGCTTCAGGTTAAGGACCCCATTTGACCTCATCCTTTCAGAATACCCACTTTACTGTCCTCCCATCAAGCTGCTCTTTTAAAAAAAAATGTTCAACATGCTGGCCTCAACCACCCTTCCTGGTGACCTGTTCAAGTTTTTTATTTTAACCATCTAGTCAAAGAACTATTTCCTGCTGTCTGTCCTGCAAACCCTAAAACTTGTGCACTCTTGTTCTGCTGCATTGTGCATCTGTTCTGGGTTTACTTTCTCAATTCTATTTAAAATCTTCAGACCAAAGCATTAGACTTGTGGCGGAGAGATCAATGTGAGTCACAATATTGACTGTCGTTTAAACTGGAGTTTCCCCTGAAGGACAACCTTTGCATGCCAAATAAACTGGGAAAGAGAGGGAGCTGATAACATGAAGTCAAGTGACACTTCCCAAGCGTATCTCTTGTGAGAAAGTGGGGGGGGAGGGGAACAAGAAGCAAAATTGCAAGAAAGTGGAAGAAACTTAGAATCAGAATGATATTCAAAAATCTTTGATCAGACACGGACTGAACCTTTGATGTAAAAACATGCAGCATGTATTACCGCAGCTAAAATGTTATACATACATATCTTCACTATTCCTCTGCTATGTGCACAATAAGAACATGCAGATGTATAGACCTTTTACAAACAGTCAGAGAATTGGTAATGTATATCAGAGAATATGTTGCTTACCGTTATGTTACTCACACACCAAGTTGGCATCCCACTAAAAAGGAGCAGAAAAGATCAAAATTATCAACAACATAACAATAATCTTTGTATTTGATATAGTGCCTTATCGTGTCTTCTAGACATCTCAAAGAGCTTCACAAAATATATTGTAAAGTGAACTGACTATATTTTGTGGGCTAAATGCGGCAGTCAATTGTGCACAGCAGTGTCCCACAAGCTGTTGTGGATTGAGTGACCAAAGTATTATTATTTTGGGCAGAGGGATTTAAGTATCTCATCTTATTTTTTTAAAGGGATTATTAGCCCGGAAAACGATTCCGCCAATCAACTAACAACCGGGTTCATACTTAATGCTAGGTAAACAGAGACATGTGGAGTAAAGAAATATGCCTAAGGTTTCACCCTGTCAGGAATCGAACCCAAGTCCTCTGGCTTGCAAGCCGAATGATCTAACCAATATGCTACAGGATGTCACATGCATTTATATTGTACCCTTCACATGGGGTAACACCTTGGAACAAGGAGAAAGGAGAGGTAACCATAGGTCAAAGAGGAATGTCATCAGGTGCGATCTGAAAAAGGGCAAAGAGGGGGCAAGGTGGGAGGGATTGAGGCAGGGATGGTAGATTGTAGATTAAAAACTTGGGGCAGCATTAACACCTACTATTGGCAATGCTATTCAGGACAAACACCCAATACAACACAAAAACTGTTACATTCAGTATGCAATGCAATTGCACCTAGATTGGCATGAACGTAGATTACAAAATATAAAGCTACAGTATTAGTTTTGTGTACTGCATACATCAGATTTTTAGAAATATGTGTTAATAACAACAAGCTTTGGAGTCTTTTCTATGGCTTTGATATTTTGGATGCTTTTTCAAACCAAAATATTCAAAAGATATTACTTAGAATTTCATGGAACATTAACACTCACAGAAGCAGGCCATTCGACCCAACTAGTCTGTACCAGTGCTTGTACTCTTCCTGAACTTCCACCTCTCCAAATCTCCTTTCCCATACTCATATATTCCCTTCTCCCGTATTGTGGGTATCAAGTTTACTCTTATATAGGTTGATGCTTTTTATTTCAACCACAGCTTCCAGTAGCGAGTTCCACATTCTCACCACCCTCTGTATAAAGACATCCCTTCTAAACTCTCTTTTGGATCTGATCCCGGCTATCATATCCATCTATCTACCCAACCACTCACCCACCCACCCATCCATTTTAGACTCGTAAATTTTAAGAGCAAAGGATCTTACATGATAAGAGCAGGTAGAATTCTAGGACCTCATGAGAAACATAATTTACCTTTTGTGCAGTGGGAGCTCTGAAACCTGCAATTCATTAATATGGACCGAATTACTTTTCCTAGTCCAGCTGGTCAATAATTTTGCGCTGATGGAGTTCATTTTGACGTGGGCATCATACGATATGACCTGTTTAATCATATTTGTGTGTGGTTGTGTCCTTCCAGAAGGTCTGCAAATAAAACTTAAAGTAGTAAAACGAAAATTGGAAAAAGATATTCAGAGCGATCTGCCTTCATGATATTTCACCTTGATTCAGACAACATAATAATAGTAATAATCTTTGCATTTGGTAAAAGTGCCTCTAACACCAGGGGGCCATCTGAAAGCGCTTCTCCAAGATTTTACTGTAAAGTGGAACAGGAATGCCCTACTAACAGCCATGAAGTGAATGGCCAAATTTATTTGGGGGTTTGTTGGTCAAGAATAGTGCCAAAGAATCTTTAATGTCCACTTGAGTTGGCAGATGTTCCACCTGGACATTTGTTTAACATCGCATCCGAAGAACAGCACCTCTGACAATGCAGCATTCCCCCAGCACTGAACTGGGGAGTCAGACTAAACTGTGATTTCAAAATCTCAACGTAGGGACTTAATGTGACAAACCTCTGACTCTGAGGCGAGAGTGCTGCCAACTGTGTCAGCTGGCACCAAACATAAGAAGAAAGTTCTTGAGAAAGAGTTAGTACGTCAAGTCTGATTAAGTACAATGACAAAACTGATGCTGTAGCTTGTCATTTATATCCTAGTTTTCACTTTTAACCTGAACAGACTCATTTTTTAAAATTCTACAACCTTTTAATATCAAAGTTCGATTTTTTTGGCCTTATCTAGTCCCACATCCATATTCAAAGAACATTTAGGTCCATTGGGCTGGTCCTAAGTTTTAAAAAAACTCCGCTAAAAAAATATTGTTTTATACTCAGATCCCTCAAGGACTATTTGTTTGGCAAATACTGTATCTATCACAAGCGACTGATAAGTCTGGGGATTGACGAGTGTTGATCTGGCTTGAGCAAGATCTGTTAAGCCAAATGTAACGGCTACGACAAAACAAGAATTCACGTTTCAGTAATAAACAAAATACAATTCAATGAGTGAACATGAACGACGTCTCTCTGCACATCAAATTGAATCATGCCTGAAATACTGAAATCTGACTGGTGGAAGCATCACCGAATGCATGTAAGTGCTTCATGATATCAAGGCCCAGGGTACAAGATGGAGATTTGCCACAGTGAGACTTTGTGCTGATGTGTCTGTGAAGGATACCCTTGGGTCCAATGCCAGCTTAAGCAGTTTTGGGCATAGCTTTGAATCCTTATGCATGATTGCCTTCAGCACAACCTGCTGTGTCCTGTAAACATTACATTACAGAGAACAGCCAAGCGATTTTTATTAAAATCAAATGGAATTTTATGACAGCTGCATAGGTTTGTCAGACAGAAATACAGAATTAGGCCCTGACCCTCACCTTAGTTTAGGACGATGCTTGAATCCTTTCATTGTGGTAGAAGATACTCTCAGCCTTGTTACTGGATGTTATAATAATCCTTGCATTTGATATAGCACCTTATCAAATCTCTGAACACCTCAAAGTGCTTCATGGGATGTATTGTAAAGTGAGGTGACTGTGTATTTTTTAGGGGAAGTCATCAGATAATTTGTGCATAGCAATGTCCCACAAGCAGCCATGAAATGAATGATCAATTTTATCTGGGGGTTTACTGGCCTTGACACTGGGAGAATCTACCTTCTCTTTATGGGTAGATGGGACCTAGGTTTAACTCTTCATCCAAAAGACAAAATCGCTGACAATGCAGGGCATAATGGCTTGAACCCACAGACTGCTGACTTAGAAGGCGACAGAGCAACCAACTAAGCCAGACTTAGAACATCATCTTTCCCTGTACCTCCCAGCACGTAGCATCAGTCTCACTAACAAAACAAACTGGCATTTTGTTAACATCGATCAAAGTACTTACATAGAAAGCTGTAGATTTGAAATGACAGTGCCGTAGCTGTCTTTAAATTTTACTTCAATCTTCTGTTTGTTCGTCCCCAACTCTTTCAGAAATACTTTCACCAGAAAATGTTTCACTGGTTGGAGAAAGAGCAATGAAAATAACTCCAACTGAAAAGTTTTTAAACATGTAATGCAGAGATAGCTGGGGAATATCCTGTTCACAACTTTGTGAACTATATGCTCCCCCTCGGTGACATCATCCGCAGACATGGAGTTAACTTCCACATGTATGCGGATGACACCCAACTCTACCTTTCCTCCTCTACTCTCAACTCCACGACCACCGATGTCCTGACAGCCTGCCTGTCCGACATCGAGTCCTGGACGAGAGACAACTTTCTTCAGCTCAACGTGCGAAAAACCGAGGCCCTCCTGATTGGCTCACGTCAGCGCCTCCGCACCTCAGGCGCTGACACCATCAGCATCCAAGGCTGCACTCTCCACCTCTCAAAGCCAGTCAGGAACCTCGGCGTTTTGTTCGACCCTGAGCTGTCCTTTCTCCCTCACATCCGCACCACAACTGGCACCGCCTTCCATCACCTCCGGAACATCGCCAGACTACGGCACTACCTCACCCCTCACGCTGCTGAAACCCTGGTCCACGCCTTTGTCACCTCAAGGCTGGACTACGGGAACTCTCTCCTCACCGGCCTTCCCGCCACCTCCCTCCACAAGCTGCAGGTCATTCAGAACTCTGCAGCTCGTGTACTGTCCCGCACCAGGCTTCGGGACCACATCACTCCCACCCTCGCTCGCCTCCACTGGCTCCCCATCCCCCAGAGGATTGATTTCAAGATCCTCATCTACAAGGCCATTCACGGCCTTGCTCCCTCCTACCTCTCCAACCTACTATCCCCCTACCTACCTGCCCGTACCCTCCGTTCCTCCGGCTCCGGTCTGCTCCACGTCCCCCGCCCCAACCGCCCTACCATCGGTGGTCGGGCCTTCAGCCTCTCAGCCCCGAGGCTCTGGAACTCCATCCCCTAGTGCCTTTGCCTTGCTTCCTCCCTTTCCTCCTTCAAGGCCGGTCTCAAAACCTTTCTCTTTGACCGTGCCTTCAGCTCCCCACTCGACTCTCTTCCCCTCCTCGCTCCCTCCCTTCCCTCCCCTCACCCTGACCATTTCCCCCCTCCTCGCTCCCTCCCTTCCCTCCCCCTGACCATTTCCCCCCTCCTCGCTCCCTCCCTTCCCTCCCCTCACCCTGACCATTTCCCCCCTGCTCGCTCCCTTCCTTCCCTCCCCTCACCCTGACCATTTCCCCCTGCTCGGGTCATGACCCAACTGTGCAGCGCCTTGGGACGTCCTCCTGACGTGAAAGGCGCTTTATAAATGGAATCTTGTTGTTGTTGTTGTTCTTTGTCTTAAAATTGAAGATGGTACAAACTTGTGGAAAATTCTTACATTCAGTCTTAGTCTTAGTTTGGAAGATGTTTTTTTGCCAAAAGGACTGGATTGCAAATGAGGACTGAATTCAAGAATTTTCCACAATTCTGCGTGATTTTTAAATTGTAGACAAAATGGTTTTACAAGCTTAGACTGGGTTGAATTTTGGGCCCATCACCTATACCACCATATATGAATGCATACAGGGGACAGAGGACCAGAATTTGCTAATACTGTACTGAAGCAACTTGATCCATTATTATCCAATAATAATATACTTTAATTTCTTACAGTGCCTTTTACTATGGGAGGATGTCTCAAAGCACTTCACAGGAATTACTCTAAAATGTAGTCACTGTGTATTTTATGGGCCCAACGGAGCAATTTGCACACAGCAATATGTCTCACAAAGAGCCATAAAGTGAATGATCAATTCTATCTGGGGGGCTGTTCATCAGAACACAAGGAGAAGCTCCATTCTCTCTCCCTTCCACCTGAAATGGGACCTTGATTTGTTGTCTCATTTGAAACACGGCACCTCTAACAATGCAACACTCCCCCACCCCCACATTGTATTCATTGTATGTCAACCTAGACTGCTTGAAGTCCTGACGTGGGGCTTGACCCTTAAACTTTTGACTCAGAAATGAGAGTGCTACCAACTCAGCCAGCCTGACACCTGCATAAAGAAATACAGGAAAGGATCAGGATTGGAATATATAGCTCAAATGCGGAGTTAGCACTAACCCAGTCTCCATGGGCTGAATGGCCTCATTCTGTACTACAATTTCTGATTTCATAGTGTATGATAGAGTTGCTCAGTGGAAACTCCTTTGATGGAAATTTATAACTGCAACTGCCTGTGTTTAGCTGATGTCTTTGAACAGGTGAAAACAAAAGGAAAGTGCAGAAACAAATGGACTTCCAAACTAAATTTTATTTTTAAAAAAGCTGGTATCAGTATTGTCCAGTGGTAAACCCTCTGAGCTAGCTAACAGATATACTTGAATGCAACTCCGCTGTCGTGACATGTATTGAAAGCTGAATACTGTGAATAATGCTTTCAGCCTTCATTCACCATTCTCATTCTCATTTTGTCAAGATAAAATGCAACGACTACAACCATCCAATGTGCCTGAGATTTGGGTATCATTTCTTTTGATGTTACTGCAATTGGGCCATTTGCGAATCTGTCCTGAGGGTGCAATAAAAGTTGTGGAAGTCACCAGTCATGGTGCATTATAGCTGTCCTTTCATAGGGTAAAAAAGTACAAATCAATAAGTCACCAGCGCAACCAATGTGTCTGAGTTACGGATGGAGTAACAAATTACTGGGATTGGTGCTAGAATGTTGCAGCACAATCAAGGGTTCGAACAGGGTCAATTGCCGCAAGAGCAAAGCTTTTGTTTTAAGCATATGCTTGCATTTGAAGCAATTATTACCTATTAAAATGGCCACTTCATCCAAAATACTAAAGCCCATATTCTGAAGATGTCTTCAGGTGCGAACTGAAATGGACCTACCGCAGAAAGGAGATGCTTTTGACGTCATCATGTATACTTTCGCTTCCTTCGGATAAACATCTTCTCTGATGCCCCCTCGCTCCATCAGTCCTAGGAAATATTGTGGTGGAAGTGTATTGATATTATTTCATGCAGGTTTTTCCTTTCAGTCATCATTGGGCTTAAACTTAATGGGTGCAGTCACAGCAGTTTACAAGACAGAGATCCGATAATATATAGTGCCTCTGGCTTCTGGGTGCAACCACTGAGAGCAGTGTTGGGAAGAGGCGGTGGAAGGGGGAGGTGGGGGAGTGTAAATGTGCTGACTAGTACCATGTGTGATGTGAAGGTCAGGATAAGTCATGACACCACACTGAAGTACTGCACTCTGCACAACAGTAGCACTGTGCTTCACAGTCAGAACATGGATGGCTGGCGATGGTAAGAATATTTGGCCAGTCTTGGACCCAGTGATTGTGCTGTTGATAGGTGGAAGTGGGTGGGTGGGAAGTGGGGCAATCAGCAGTGATAACCATCAACTGCTTTTGACCATGGCTGGTAATAGGTATCACATCACGTGTTGCATTGTCCCTCCTATAGATGTTATTTAACACTTCGAGGTTTGCAGTTTGCCCCACATCCCTACGTTCTTTTGTTCTCATCTGCTTTTTGATGGGTCATTAAATTTAATGGGTGACAAAGAGGGTTTCCTTTTAATGGTTAAGGCCAGAATACTGGGGCTCATTTAACGAAACAGTTTGATTCTGTGATGGAAAGAAGGGTGCTCTGGAAGGAGGAGATCAAATGGGGCCAAAGGGCTTTCTTCATCAAAACCAATCTTGTGAAATTGTGATGACCCTTTCCCTTTAGTTTGCTTGGAAATCTACAGGACACAATGGATGCAACTTTGCTGCGCTTATATTTAAAAACAATGCAATATTGTTCCTTATATTTAAATTTGAGGCTTAGTATTTCAGCAAACAAATAAAACGTGGGTAGCATCAGTGCTACTTTTGTACCTATTTGCGGGCAGCGCAGCAGGAAATGGGAAAAGCAGTCCACACACTGTCCGTTGACAAAGTCCTCATAGGATTGACAAGGGAAAGCCACCAGAGGACAGGGGTTCTTGATTGAATTGATGTACAGATGAACAGCTCTTATGTGATCACAGATCACACGTTTATACACTGGAGGAAAAAAAGAGACAGACAGTTACTGTAATTCTAAACTGTGACGATGCAGAAGAGAATTTGCTACCATCTGGCCATCCACTTTCCTACCTTCCTCATTGCTGTGCCGATTTACCTGATCAACTCACAGCACTTCAAAAGACTTCCCCAATAGTTGTAAATTCTGTACTAGGTCAATCCCTTTACAGAAATATGCTGGAATTCCTATGGATTCTATCCACCAGGAGAGTTTTGGTAGATACAGGAGTGGAAATGTGACATTTCACACAACAGATTATCACACTGAATCTGTTTGAAGAGTTCAATTTTTTCATGTGGATGTCCACAAAGTCATGTTACCCATGGTTTATTTTCTGCAGTGCACTGACCAACAACTGAAGCATGCAGAGGGATGATGATAATTGTATTTTGAAGTATTTAATTGTATTCCGTTCAAGTGTTTAACTGTATTTAGATGTCCGAACATCCAGAGGATCTTGTAAGCGCCATCATTTTCATGGCAGAAAATGATCCATCGCTATGATCGGTGTGACATCATCGGTAATGTATCTCTGACAGCTTGTTTCAGCTCTTCCATAGTCTCGTTTTTTTAACAGCCAGTGAAGATGACTTTGTGGTCACCCTATAGATTGTTTTCATCCAGTGTATAATGTAATTGGGGAAGAATTTGAAGCACTTCCTAAGTACATAGAAACAGGAGAAGATCATAAAGCCCATTGAGCCGATTCCACCGTTTATTAGATTCATGACTTAATCCGATTTCTGTGCCCTTTCAACATCTCCTGACACCCTGGCCCATCAAATACTCACCCAACTCCCTCTTAACTATTTCAATTGACCAGGCATCTACAACCTTTTAGGGGTAAGTGAGTTGCACATTTCTGCAACCCTTTGTGTGAAAAACTATTTTTTTCTAATTTCCCTCTCGTCTGGTATAGCTGTAATTTGAATGTGTTTTAATGATAATAACAATCCTTCCATTTGATATAGCGCCTTATCACGTCTTCGAGACGTCTCAAAGCGCTTGACGGGATACACTGTAAAGTGAATTGACTGTATATTTTTGTGGGCGAAACGCGGCAGCCAATTTAACGTTCAATATCAATCCTCGGTCTCACGTCTCTCTCTCTCTCTCTCTCTCTGTCACCCAAACATTATAAAGTATTTTCCTCGGCCAGGCCGATTGCGAATTGCTGCCATTCCTAAGCAGGTTCAGCCCAGAAAATAACTCTTAGTCCAAAAAAAAGACTAACCACACTCTCTGAGGCCAAAGAACAAAGAAAATGGCAGCATAAAGGATAATTGTCAATGTCAAAGATGGCGGACTAGGTATTTGGAAGAGGGGCGCTGCCATCTAGTGTCCAGTTAGTGTATTACACCAGCTTTGGTTTGAATCTCGCAACGTCAGGTTAACAGCCGGTGGGGACCTCAGTGTAACATCTCGTCCGAAGGATGGCACCGCTGACGATGCAGTACTCCCTCGGCACTCAGGTGTCAGCCCTCACTCCGTGGGTTCAAAGGCCATAGGACCCACCCGTTGCAGGGCTTGCCGATATCAATTTAGTGCCAGCGTTAACTAAGGAATACCACAAATTTTGCTCCTCTGCAATTTAGACCTTAATATCATGCAATATTACCTGAGAATAAGCTTCTGTACTGACAACATCCAGGTTGGTCTTTTCCACCATTAACGTAGAAATCAACATGTCCAACTGGTCGAGAAATCCCAAAGCCTGTAAGCAATCAAAACGGATGCAATCCCTGTTAGTAGAGGCTACCACAATAAAGCTAGGACATACACATGTGAGATATCTATCAGGAGAATCCAGGCTGGCACTCTTAACACAGTACTGCCACTGTTGGAGGTGCATCCTTCAGATGAGACATAGGTAGTTTGGGACATATGTACATGTGACCGCCAGGAAGGTGGAACGCGAACTAGATGGACCTTAGTCTTTTTTCACCAAACATTTCTAATGTTTTTATGTGAATAACATTGGTCATTCAACTCATGGCTATTTGCGGGGCATTGCTGTTGGCAAATTAGCTGTTGTTTTCATCTACAAAAGTCATCACATTTTTACAGTAAATCATATGAAGTGGTTTGAGACGTCCTCCTGATGTGAAAGGAATTTTATCGAATGCAAGGATTATTATTAGTAGTAGTAGTAGAAGGAATAAAATGCCCTTCTGGCTCCACCCTCTCTGTCGGTCTTCAAATCCCACTTAAAACTCATCTCTTTGTCTGTGCCAATTTTTCACCTTCTCCTTCCCCTTCTTGCTTCTCCCTTGCTCATCATCCGACCTCTTGTTATAAAGCTTTATGCGAGGTGAAGGGAGTTGTATACATGCAAGTTGTTGTTATTGTGGTCATTCAAAGCGCTTTGAGAAGTCTCGAAGACGTGATAAGGTACTATATCAAATATCAAATCAAATAATATTATTATTATTACTGAAATCAAATCTCACAATCGTGTGTTTAGGAATGGCAGGCACTCATGTAATTTCAATTGGTCTTTTAAAAATATCATTAAAGAGATATTTGTGAAATGCTGGGTAAACCCATATTATTGCAATTAAAGTAACTTGATTTTGGCCAGAGTTTTGAATTTTTTTATTGGGCTGTACAGTAGACCTGTTACCAGATTTCAAGACACTTTCAGTTCTATAGCACCTTATTGAGTCAAAACATTTGAAAATACTTTACAGTAATTATTGTCACCTCAATGACTGTTTTCTGACTAAAATCAGTCATTTTGTGCACAGCAAGATTCCACAAACGGCCAGTAAGTACAAGACCAACTCATCTCAGTGGGAGGTAAACGGGATCTTCTTGTAGCTGAAACAAAAACAGAAGTCGCTGGGATCTCTCAGCAGGTCAGGCAGCATCTGTGGAGAAAGAGTCAACGTTTCGGGTCCACGACCCTTCGCCAGTTCTGACCAAACAAAAATAGAAGGTTGCAGCCCAATAATAATAATAATAATCCTTGAATTTGAAATAGCGCCTTATCACGTCTTCAAGATGTCTCAAAGCACTTCATAGAAAAAAAATACACCAGGAAAAGCTCTCTTATTTTGAATAGTTCTATGAGATCTTTACCATCTACCTGAAGTACAGGCAAGGACCTCGGTTTAATGTTTCATCTGATGGATGACACCGATGACAACGTAACACTCCTTCCCCCCCTGCCCATATCTTTTCTTTTGTGAGCCGGATGTCTGACACATTGGAATACCATCACCATGCTTAAGAGTACCCAAACCAAACTGAGAAATCCATTCATTCCCCTTGTATTTCACTCGAGTATCAGCCTGTCCTAGATTCTGATTTCAAATCCTGGGCTGTGGGGATCAAACCAAAGCGAGAGTGCCACCAACTAAGCCAAGTTAACATGATGGCAAACATTGGGCAACCCAATTTATACAGGAGTAAGTATTATGCAATATGAACTTTCTTTTAAATTGTAGGTGGTTTGCTGGCTGAGATGTTCTTGCCTAGTGAGATCAGAATAGTATTTGTTGAGGCTTCCCTGCTATGCAGGATGAAGCAATATTGGTGACAGAGTTCGCCAGCAGCTCTCATGGGATTCCAGGAAACAACAACAACAAAATTACATTTGTATCGCACCTTTCACATTCGGAGGACATCCTAAGGCTCTAGACAGACAGAGTTTTGGACCCGAGCTGAGGGTCAGCGGTCGGGGAGGGTGGAACCCCTGCTTCCACCCAGAGATCGAAAGCACGGTTGAAGAGGAGGTTCTTGAGATGGGTCTTGAAGGAGGCAAGGGAGGGGGCGAGGTGGAGGGACTGTGGGATGGAGTTCCAAAGGGTGGGGGCAGAGTGGCAGAAGGCCCGACCGCCAATAGTGGGGGAAGCGAGGAAGGGACGTGAATTAGGCTGGAGCCTGCTCAGCGGAGGGAGCAAGCAGGATGTTAGGGTGTTAGGAGGTCACAGAGGTAGGGGGCAGCAAGATCATGGATGGCTTTGAAGGTGAGGACCAGGATCTTCTGTGTGATGGTAAGCAAGTGGAGTCGGGCAAGGATAATAACAATAATAATAATCCTTGCATTTGATATAGCGCTTTTCAAGTCGGGAGGACGTCCCAAAGCGCTTCACAGAACACACTGTAAAGTGAATTGACTGTATATTTGTGGGCGAACGCGGCAGCCAATTGCGCTCAGCAGTGTCCAACAAACAGTCGTAGATTAAAAATGACCAATTTTTATTATTGTTTTTTGGTTTTTGGAGGGATTATTATTAGGCGTGTGGAGTAAGGAAACTTGCCCAAGGTTTCGCCCTGCCTGGAATTGAATTCAGGTTCTCGCTTGAAAAGCGAGTACTCTAACCACTGAGCTACAGGACTCCACTGTATGGGGGTGATGGGGTCACGGAGCCTGGTGCGGGAGAGAACACAGACTGCGGAGTTCTGGATGATCTGCAGCCTGTGGAGGGAGGAGTTGGGGAGGTCGACAAGCAGTGAGCTTGCATAGTCGAGCCTCGATGTAATGAAAGCATGTATGAGGGTTTCGGCGGTCTGCGGTGTGAGACTGAGGCGGAGCCGGACGACATTGTGGAGGTGGGGGAAGGCAGAGCGGATCACAGCGCAGATGTGGGATACAAAGATAGTTGAGGGTGAAACAAGACCCCAAGGTTTCGGACTGGCTCAGTGAGGTGGAGTGTGCAACCATGGATGGTGATGCTGTCAGCGCCTGAGTTGAAGAGGCGCTGATGGGAGCCAATCAGGAGAGCCTCGGTCTTGTTGACATTCAACTGAAGAAAAATAACTCTCATCCAGGACTTGATGTCCGACAGACATTCTGTCAGGACAGCAGTGGTCCTGGAGTCAAGGGTGAAGGCAGAGAGGTAGAGTTGGGTGTCATCCGAACGTCCGCGTATGATGACACCAAGAGGGAGCATGTAGATATTGAAGAGGAGGGGACCAAGGACAGAGCCCTGAGGAACGCCGCAAGAGACGGTGTGGAGACTAGAGGAGAAACCGTTTGTGGAGATGAAGTGGAGGCGGTGTGAGAGGTATGATCTGAACCAGTCATGGACAGAGCCGTGAAGGTTGAGGTGGGAGGAGAAACGGTGGATGAGGATAGAGTGGTCGACAGTGTCGAAGGCAGCAGAAAGGTCAAGGAGGACGAGAAAGCAGAGGGAAACCTATTGCAGTAACAATTTGTCTCGCCAGCAGTTTCTCTGTAATATATCATGGAAATGAAAGGAAAAACATTGACTAAATTCACTCTCTGTCTTTCTGTCTCTCACGAGTTTTGTTACGATGTGTAAAGCGAGCCAGTTTCTTAAAACAAGTGAGAGCAGTGGCGGGAATATATAGCGGAGACAAATGCAATATTTCCTTACCGATTTGATTCGATGTGCATTTTTCACCCCTGTATTCGTTCACCCATGTATTCTTTGAAAGTAAAATCTTGTATTTTATATTTTGACTGAGATTTTTCAACTCTCCTCACACACACACCTATCAGCTGTGATCAGTGGCCTTGTTGATCTAAGATTCTCATGCTGACAAACTGCTTTGAGCACCTGTTCTAAGTGCCACTGGTTTGTCACAGGGTGGCTGCTTGGGAGGTACAGATACCAAAGTAGTTTTCTAACAGGAACTGGGTGACACAGAACACTGTAGACCACTGATCTGAAGCGCTGTCGAGACAGGGTTCGAATCCAACCTGGAAGCAATATCTTTCTGAGAAACGTTAAAGATCAAATAAGATATGAATTCTGAATAAGATACGAATTTACAGTAAATGGATGTCCGCAATCACACACTGAAGCTTTAGAAGCACTGCAACAAAATCCTGACTTGTGAAATTCAAGGTCCGAAATTGTACCTTGTGTTGTAAGTTGGTTAAAATGGCATAAAAGAAATGGTTATGAAGCTTCTTCTCCAATCAAGCATCTTAGCGTGTAACCAACATATTCGAGCCTTGCACATCCTTGTACCCATATCTTCTAGATAAGCAGACCCTTTTGAGACAAAGCAGCTTGCTCATTATTCTTCTTCAACACAGGACATCTTGCTTCTCCCTTCCAAGGCTGGAGTCTGTCTCTGTCTGGTAGAAACATTTATAAAAACCGCGGTCCAACTTAAGTAAGTTAGTTAACTCCAGAGCATCGCTGAGTGGTTGCAGAGAACAATAAAGATTGAATGCTTGGACAAAGAAGATAGAAGACTGAGAGTTAGGAAAATCGCAAGGCTTGATCGCTTGAAGAACTAAAGTTTGCTTGCTGTAAAGACAAAGTGCTGAACCTGCGAGTTTCGGTAGTATTGCTCTGTTTGATTAAGATAGACGTGACTTTTTTTTATATACACGTATGCATAATTAAAGGTTTGTTTTGATTAAAGCATCCTGAGACTCTGACCTGTTGGTATTACCGAATCCGAACCTGTTTTGAATGGTTGCAAACCTCTCAAGACCATTTTCAGTGGAGACCAGTGTTTTGCTCAAGGGACTGACCCAAGTAGTACATTATGAGATGTGTGTCTACACCCACGATTCTACATATCATGAGCTGCCAGTAAAGGCCACAGACAGCTTGTGCTGTGTGTGCGTTTTGGGGGTGAATCTATAGCACTGATAATTAAATTGAAGCTACAGATCCTTATAATTTCAATAAAATACATTCACTGGGTTCTGGGATAAATTCTCCCTACCGAACAATATCCCGTTGCTTTTTCTCTTTGGAAAAGAGAGACAGAGGGAATAGCATAAGGCTCTATCAACATCACGTCCCGAGCATGGACAAGCTATGAAACACATGGGTGAGGAGGTCTGATAAGTGCCATCAGCTAAGGGGGAGTCTTTTTCACCACAAGTGATTCTTGAAGGTATTAGCAGCGTCTCTATTCTGTACAACACTGAGTGGGGATTGGGAACTGTAACGGTGTTGCACTTACTATCAGAGTCAGTGTGAATGGCTTCAACAAAGAGTGCGTCGTCCGGGTCCAGACGTTGATCAAGACTTGCCTTCGAAAACTTGGGGCCGGCGGGATCTAAACCTTAAAAAGAAAGTGATGCAGAGATGAGTGGTCATGCAGCAATAAGAGTCCATGTATTTGATATAGTGCTCTACATGTCGGGAGGATGTGCTTCACAGGATACACTGTAAAGTGTGCTGACTGTGCACAACAACAACAACAAGCATTTCCTCAACCACGCAAGCAGGGAGGTTGAGTGGGTCCTTGTAGATAAACACTACGGCAGGTAATTACTGTAACATGTAGTGAATTTGTGTCAAACACAGCAGCTAATTTGCACACAGCAGGTCTCATAAACAGCCATCAAGTGAATGACCAATTAATTTGGAGGATTTGGCCTGGAGTCAGGGAGAACAGGGGTATGGGGAAAAGAGCGGGTAAATGCAACTAAAAGGACTGCTCTTTAAAAGAATCAGCGCAGACATGATAGGCTGAATGGCCTTCTTCAATTCTGTGAATTTCTCTAGTATTGTGGGATAAACTGAATAACCCATTTGCATCTGCTTTACAATTACCTGTTATGCGTCCCAGTGTACCATTGAATATGCGTCCCACAAATCCTGCCACATGTGCTCCCAGACTCACTCCAATGAGATGGAAAGATTCCTCACTGCTTCCCTGAATCTGGAATGCAGATGTGATGGTTAATTCATGCTAACTCGGGAAGACAAACGATTGAACCAGGGATCCACACAACTGTAAGATCTTGCTTCACCAGGCTTCGCGACCACATCACTCCCACCCTCGCTCACCTCCACTGGCTCCCCATCCCCCAGAGGATCGAATTCAAGATCCTTATCCTCACCTACAAGGCCATTCATGGCCTTGCACCCTCCTACCTCTCCGACCTACTATCCCCCTACTTACCTGCCCGTACCCTCCGTTCCTCTGGCTCCGGTCTGCTCCACATCCCCCGCCCTAACCGCCCTACCATCGGTGGCCGGGCCTTCAGCCTCTCAGCCCCTAGGCTCTGGAACTCCATCCCCCAGTGCCTTCACCGCCTCCTCCCTTTCCTCCTTCAAGGCCGGTCTCAAGACCTTTCTCTTCAACCATGCCTTCAGCTCCCCTCTCGACTCTCTACCCCCTCTTCGCTCCCTCCCTCCCCTCACCCTGACCATTTCTCCCCTGCTCGGGTCCCGACCCAACTGTCCAGCGCCTTGGGACATCCTCCCGACGTGAAAGGCGCTCTATAAATGCAATCTTGTTGTTGTTGTTGCATTGCTGTTTGCCTTGGACATTCCATTTTCAGTAACCAGATTTCTGCACATACTTACAATGAGGTGTCTCATAAGGTTGGAAATGCTCAGTCCCAGCTCAGCGACATTCTGCACCACAATGGGGTAAAAAGCAGTCGCCCCATAAACCCAGTCGACAATAATCACGTTCACATCCATGGCAGTGATCAGCTGTTTCGCCAGGAGTCCACCCAGGAGGGCTTCTTCCCCAACGCCCTCAGAGAAAATAACAACAAGATTAGGAAAAAGAGCAACAGACTCATAATAATAATAATTCTTGCATCTGATATAGCGTTGTATCACGTCTTCGAGACGTCTCAAAACGCTTCACAGAATATAATGTGAAGTGAATTTGACAGTACATTTTGTGGGCGAAATGGGGCAGGCAATTGCGCACAGAGGTGTCCCACAAACAGTCGTGGGTTGAAGTGACCAATTTATAATATATATATTTTTTGAAGGAATTATTAACCCCAGAAAAATAATCTGCCAATCGACTAACAACTGCATTCCTACTTACTGCTAGCTAAACAGAGACATGTGGAGTAAGGAAACTTGCCCAACATTTCACCCTGTTGGGAATTGAACCCAGGGCTCTAACTATTGAGCTACAGGACTCCAGTGTTCTTCAGATCACACCTGAAGACCTTCCTCTTTGATTGTGCTTACAGTCACCTCACCTCTCTCCCTGGCTCAGCATCAAGATCCACCACTGCTAAACACTCTGAGACTCTACCCCATGTGAAGGGCACCGTATAAATGCAAGTTATTGTTGCTCTAACACATCCTTTAATGATACAGAATTAACTTAAGGTGAAATGCTCCTCTGTTTGGCAGTGAATTTACCAATATTAGAGGCTTGAAAAGGTGTGGGGATAGGGGAGGGCAGTGGAATTGAAAGAACAGCTTACTCTGAGAGCCAGTGCAGACTCAATGGGCTGAATGGAAGGGAAGGGACTGCCATTTCAAGCAATCCAACACAGTGAATCCTCAGCAGATGGGTGACTCAAACAGACAATATCAAGTTTTTCCACTGACCCAGGCTGGAATCATAACTTCCCTCTTGCATTCTGTCTAAAAATGTCAAACTAAAGTGATCAAGTCCTGAAACTAAAAGTTGCAAAGTCAGAGTAAAGTACTCCCAAACCTCAGCAGGTTCCCAGATGTACATACCAGCTGCAATTCACAAACTGCTGCACTGCTTTGCTGAAATTCTGCAGCTTCTGTAGCACTGAGCACTTGAATGAACTTTGACGGATTTTTTTGTGACCAATTATTGGAGAAATGAGAAAAAATTACATTCAGTAAAAGCTCGGCCACTGGCGACCGTTTTGAGTGAAATTTCTCCTCTGTGAAGTAGGGTTTGCATACACTGATCATCGAATACAGTAATCTCTTTAGGTTTATAAAGGAATTTCCTATAGTAAAGAGATGGTGAAAAGATCTCTATATTTAGCAACTTAAAAAACTGCACACTGCAGGAACACATTAATAGATCCACATTTGATGGACTGCAATAATGATGTTTACCATTGAATGTTGCCATTAATTTAAAGAACACAACAGTAAATATAACCGTCCTTCAGATGAGATGTTAAACCGAAGTATCATCTGCCTGTTCAAGTGAACTTTAAAGATCCCATGGCACTATCGAAAAGAGAAGAGAGTTTCTCACGGTGCCCTGGCCAACAATCCTACAAACTGATCACTCACTGCATGGCTATTTGTGGGACATTGCTGTGCGCAACTGGCTGCCGAATTTCACCACAAAATTTTCAGTCAAACCACTTTACAGTATAACTTGTGATGCACGCTGAGACGTCTCGATGATGTGATCAGGTGTTATATCAAGTGCAAGGATTATTTATTATTATTGTATTTGCAGAAATAAACGTGTGTTAATTCAGAGGAGGGCACTGAGCAGCGCCCAGGCATTTTTACACAGAGCAGGTTAAACCGAAGGAGCCATTCCTCTGCCCATGATAACAATTGGCCCCAACAAAACCCTGCATTTATTTAAAGCTTTTAACAAATGGCAGTGTCTCGGAGTGCTTAAAAGTGTCGGAGCCTGACTCCGAGCTGGGGGAGGGGACAGGTGACCGTATGCAAGCTTGAAGTGGAAGGTCTTCAGGCATGATCTGAAAATAGGGAAAGAGGAAGCAAGACAGAATGATTCAGGGAGAGAGTTCTGAAGCTTTGGGGCTTGGTGGCTGAAGGAACACAGCAGAAGAAAGTGGAGAAAACAAAAGAAAACTTAAAATTGCACAGCCAAGTACTCAGAACATTTTCCCTGCGTACTTTTGTTAAAAAGAAAAAAAAACATTGTAATTTTGCGACACTATCCCAAGAACTTGAGTGTTCTCAGCTCACCTTGTCAGATAACGCTTAACAAATTGGGCTATTGAAAGATCATGCTGGCTCCCATTACCTGAATCCATGCAGGATGATTTTGGTGGGCAGACTCCCACTGAAGTGTGAATCTTCTAGGCCATTGCCGCTGACGTTGATAATCTGGGCACAGTCTGGGTTGGCGCGGGTGAGCAGCAAATATCTGATCTTGAGGTTTGTCCTTTGTAGAATGCTTCTCCATGATGTAAATTGAAAGTCAGAGCAGTTTTGTAGAGGGTCAGGCCCATCTCCTTCCACTGAAAAGTAGACAGAATCTTTCCTGATACAGTATTATTCTTTCATTTCATTGTTTGTTTGCAAAAACTCACTGCTGGAATGCAGCTAACAGTGCCTACATAAATTACATGCTTTGCAGTTCCGATTGGGACAAGTAAAAAGGATTTTTCTGACAGTAGTCAAACCCAATTTCACTGATTTCAAAATTAAATGCACTTAAATCAATTTTGTTCTGTATCATCATATTACTATATGGGGCTAATGGTGAAAACAAAGGCAAATAAACTGGCTGGTAAAAGAGCATCAGAATTGTGAAGTCAGTTTTCAGAACACAACCTGACGGCATGTAATGCAATGATTGTACAACATTCACAGCCCCGTGGCACCGCATACCTAAACACGGTTTATGCTGCTCGCAACGAAACCATAGAATATTTATTTGGACCAATTTGGGCACCTAAAGCGTCGTTGCCAACATTACCTTATAAAAGAGTGTGATAAATTACCTGCGAGGAGGCAGGAGAAAAGCAACAATGAAGCCAGCAGTCTGCTCCAGGGTGCAGCCATTGTTCAGGTAAAAACTGTTCTTCTTCCAAATCAGCTCTTTCAAAATCTCCCCAAAACAAAGTCACGTTTCCTGAAAATCCCCTGATCAGTCAGCAGTTAATGATTAATAATACTGACCTCATTCTCATTTTCAATGCCACCTTATCTTTGATGTAAACATGTTACCGGCAACTGATTCAACACTTTGCCTTTGTTGCTTCAGGCTCCTGTTACAGAGGACTGAGATCTGTATGTACTGAACCAAAGTTTAGCAGTAATCTGAATTTGTTATGAGGCACCCACGATGCACGTAGAGCTGTGTGATTCATCGCTTGAATTAACAATTAAAGAGCGTGTATCAATGTGTGTATCAACCTGGCTCAGAGGTAGGACTCTCACCTCAGAGTCAGAAGATTGGGGGTTCAAGCTCCACATCAGGACTTGAACTCACATAGTCTATGCTGCAACGTAGTGCTGGGGTTGTCGGGGGGGGGGGGGTACATTTTCAGATGTGCCGTCCTTCGGATGAGACGTTAAAACCAAAGTCCTATTTGCCTGTCCGGGTGGATGTTAACTATCTCATGGCACTATTTGAAAAGAGAAGGGAATCCTGGCCAACATCCCCCAAATTAAATTGAACATTCATTTTATGGTTGTTTGTGCGACATTGCTGTATTCACCCCAGAGACGGATTAACCAATAAACCAACTAAACCACGGTTTAGGGCCTTGATTTCTGAGGGTCCCCAGATATGGATATTATATTGAAAAGTTGACCATGCATGTTATTAGATTTGATCCACGTTCAGAGTGGAGTTCCCATGTGTCGGGGTATTGTGGGCGAGATATTTTCCAGTGACTGAAGGTTCTCCCACTCAGATTCCTTATTAAAAAAAATCCCATTAAGAAGCACAAGGTATTAAAGCCTATTTTATTGTATCTGAAAATAAATGTGAAGACAGCCTTGAAATGCTTCCATTGTGCACCTTGATTCAAACTATGGGCCAAAACCAGAGTCCCCCTGTGTTTGTGATCGGCATGAGTCTAAAATTGTAATAGTGAACCCAGAAGTACATCCTTAGACCTGATATTCCACCTAATGGTGTGCAGAATTCTGGAAAGTTCTCAAATCCAGATTTAATTTGGAAGCTGATTTTATTTTTTTAAGAACTACGGAAAACTGGTTTCCAAAACCAATGCTGAATTTAAGATTTTTTAATTTTAATATAGCTTGAAATTAAAATTTCAAAGTTCTGACTCTATATCACTGGTGATAGTAAAATAATAATAATCGAGACATCTCAGAATGCTTCAGAGGATATGCCATAAAATGTGTATTTTGTGGGCGAATACAAATACACAAAAAATGTAAAATGAGGTGAATATCTAGTAAATATCCCATCCTGTTTCTAATTCATTGACACTGCCCTTTCAGGAAAGCATTGCGTGCATATTAACACCGATACAATACGTTTCACCCACAAATATACAGTTCACTTTGCAGTATATTCTGGGAAGCTTTGAGACGTCTTGAATAAGGGATAAGGCACTATATCAAATGCAAGGATTATTATTATTATTATTATCACAGGTGGAGGGGCCCAATATGATCCCCACAGATACAAAAGCACACACATTGGACACTACAGCCAAAATGGGTGAAGAACACCTGGCTGAAAGTCACAGTCTAGTGCATTCTGCACCCAGTCGGACACGTTTTCAAGGAGCGCTGAAGACTGGGGCAAGTGTTGTTACAACCTACTTTTCCAAGATGTGAATTATATTATATCAGCAGGTGTGAGATTTTACAAACCGAGTCTCACAGGTTTAGAACATACCTGAGCATGATGTGGCGGTCAGAGTAACGGGTAGTATCTATTCATCTTCTTCCTCGATGAGAAACAGATCCTGAAAAGACAGGTGGAAACAGCTCCCAAGAGAATGAGGTGCATAAAGCTCTTTACATTTTGTAGGTTTATGTATGGTGCTACCCTAGACTGCTTTATGAGCTCTGCTCTATTTGTTGTGTACCTTTTAAGTGGCTGGAACATTGTTGAAGTGCTGTTGCTGGCATTTTTGGGACATGTGGGGGTGAGGGAGGAGGTGGTGTTACAACACTAACCAAAACAATCTTTACATTTGGTATAGTCGGATGTTCGGGAAGATTGTGAGAATTCACCACATTGTTGACTCCTTCCCCCCACCCCACTCCTGTCAGTCAACTCTAACATCGGCTCGAAAGTGAGTAGCCGATAGTCTTTTATCTCTTGTCCCTGCTATTTCCGCCCTTTATAATAATAATAATTCTATTTTATAATTATCCTTGCATTTGATATAAAGCCGTATCACGACATCACAAAGCGTTTTCACAGGATATACTGTAAAGCGGGGAGACCGACTTCTCTTTTCAAATAGTATCGTAGGATCTTTAACGTCCACATGGACAGTCAAACACTTTTGCCCAGTGTTTGGGTCTGAGGTAGCTATTGGACATGTCAGCCCACAGTTAGTGGGGCACTATGATATTTTGTTTTAATTAAAAAAATTAATTTAAAAATTGTTCTCAGATGTAAATTCCATAGTTTGTTTTTTTCGAGCGCCTTGGGACGTCCTCCCGATGTGAAAGGCGCTGTACAAATGTAACCTTGTTGTTGTTGAGTTTTCGTTAGTAATCCCTTGCACCAGGGGTCCAATGCCATGAGCTATAAGACATCAAATTCAGTGCCATGAACTGCGCAGTAGTCTTCTGTTAGAATTGAATGGGGGTGGAACCAATTGATAACTTTAGCTATCGACGGAGGTGGAATTTTCTCTGATCTGATAAATCAACATGTCACAGGCCATAACTCTCAGCTCTATGATACTGTGATGAACAAATGGTAGATGTGGGATCAGGTATGGAGTCTCTGGATGGTTAGTACTGCTGGATTTAACGCATGAATGTTAAAATACCTTACAAAACTGCGAGAATAAGTGAATTTGTGATGACGAGGTACTTTCAACGCTAAAGATGAATACTTTTCTAAGCTGCTTGTCACAAACATACACACATACGGGGGTGTTTCCTTGTGGTGCATTTCTCCTCCTCCCTACGTCCTATTTTCAACTTGTTTATCCCCTCAAGTCAGACAAAAACAAATTTTTTTTAATTTAAAGATTGCTCTCAGATGTAAATTCCGTAGTTTTTTTTTTGCAAGGTACAGGCATGCAATAAAATACAATAAAGTCTTTAAGTGCTGGAAAGGCAAATTATATCAAGTTCACCAAACTATGTATTTGTAGGTAAACTCAGCAGCCAATTTGTGCACAGCAATGCCCCACAAACAGTCATTAAACTGTTTTATCCTGGGGGATTGTTGGCCAGGAAACATCAAGAAACTCCCTTCTCTTTTTGAATACTGGAATATTTAAGGTCCACTTTGTTTAACATATGATCTGAAGGACTGCGCTTTCGAAAATGCAACTCAATCCCCCAGAGTGTCAGCCTAGACTGTGAGCTCAAAGTTCCCGAGGTAGCGCTTGAACCCACAACCTTCTGACTGAAAAATGAGAGTGCTACCAGTTCAGCCAGGCTGACACACAACTACATTTTTAACTGTTTGTACACATTGCTGAGAGCAATAAGATGTGATCTTGAATCTGAAACAAATGAAACCTTTGTGCATCTGTGAAACAAAATAGTTTGAAATTCAGATTTTTTTAATATAGCAAGTCAAAAGGCATAAACGTAAGATTGTGAGCCAAAAGAGCAAATTTAGGAGGTTAGGAGGATTTTTTTCATGCACAGAATTGTTAGGGTATGGAATGCCCTGCTGGGAATGGTGGTTGAGGCAGAGTCCATGCTACCTTTCAAAAGGGAACTAGGTAAATATCGGTAAACTGCAGGAATAGTGGGGAGAAAGACAGGTAAACAGGACTGAAACGATTGCTCTTGAAAGACTCAGCACATACACGATGGGCCGAATGGCCAACTTCTGTGCTGTAAGTTTCTATGGTTTATGGTTCACCCTTTCTGAGAAGCTGTGCTTGTGTAATTTTATGGTTCAGTTGTGTTAATTTCTCATACACTCCTTTGTAATACCAGACAGTGTCCATGCTCTTTTACTATAATTACTCAAATTTTCCTGGACCAAGTCACCAGTGAATCATTCAGTTAACCACGCATCTCTCACTGAGCCAAGTGCCCAGTTTCACTTTCATTTAGTACCATCACATTGTATTCAGTTATAAGATCTAACAGGAGGAAGGTCAACCTTCACATGAGAGAGAGGGGAAAGAAGGGTATGGGAGGGGGAAATGAATAGATGGAGACTGATGTGGAATATAAATACCAACACGGAACGGTTGCCTCAAGTGGCCTGTTTCCGTGCTGCAGATTTTTTGTAAATCTAACATCGACATCGATGCTAACATATACAAAGTCATAACTTTCACCTCAATACAACAACAACAACATGATTGCATTTATAGAGCGCCTTTCACGTCGGGAGGACGTCCCAAGGCGCTGGACAGTTTGGTCGGGACCCAAGCCGGCGGGAAATGGTCGGGTGAGGGGAGGGAACGAGGAGGGCGTAGAGAGTCGAGAGGGGAGCTGAAGCATAGCAGTAGTAGGTTACAGCAACTCTTGGCTATGGAAAGAAAAACCAACCAGTGATTCCAATCCTAGTCAACATCACGGCTTTTGTATGAATTTCAGGACAGGGTGGTATTGAGTTTGACTGTGAAGCCCACAGTTACATGGCGCGCCAATATTCTGTCCAGATTCGGAACTGAAGACCGGTCATTTGGGCAAGTTCCCAGAGTATTGCAGGAATCCATGGACCACAGGCAGTGTGCATTGATGGTGGAGGGGAGGAAAATCTCATAACATATATGATGGTTGTAGAATGTGATTTCATCATGTTTGGGTGTTGACATATTGGCAAAAAGAGAAGACTCTAATGTACTTTCGGGGTCGATATTTCATCATTTAACTTCTCGGGCTGTGAATGTTCCAGCTTAAAACCAAAAGGTTGTGCTAAATGTCAGTGAAAAGTGAATGCATTTTGGGTGCAAATAGAATTGTCTGAGATTGTAAGAAGACAGAACAAAGGATTAAAATAACCTCCCCATGGCAACAAATTCCATGCTACCAAGGTAGCAGATGACAAAGATCTGTATCCTTTCAAGATAGCTGAAATGTCAGGAAGGAAAAAAAAACAGTGTGGCAGTAGCAGCTGGCAAATACAAATCGGGAAGAAAACTTGCCAGCAGTGGAGGAGAGTGGAGCCAAATAATAATAATAATAATACTTGCATTTGATACAGAAACTTATCAAGTCATTGAGAGCATCTCAAAGCACTTCGCAAAATATATTGTAAAGTGAATTGACCGTGTATTTTGTGGTCAAAACGCAGCAGCCAATTGTGCACAACAGTGTCCCACAGTTGTGGATTGAGTGACCAAATTGTTTTTTTGAGGGATTATTACATCAGAAAGTAATCCGTCAATTGACTAACAACCAGGTTTCTACTTAATGCAAGGTAAACTGAGGAGTGTGGAGTAAGGAAACTTGTCTAAGGTTTTGCCTTGCCCAGGAAAAAAATACATCAGGACTGACCTTTGTATTTTTGCAAGCGAATAATAATCCCATAAATAATAATAATCTTTCATTTTTTATGAACTCCTGTAATGTTGAAAGGTCTCTTGCTGAAAGTGTAGTGACTGTGTACTTGCAGGCAAATTCCTGCAGCTTGAAGTGACGTACTTGTGGTTCTCAGACAGAGTCCCTATTTGCGTAACTCGGATTCCTAAAGAAATTCCGTAAAGAAATGCCACACATCAAGCGCCAATCTTACCTTGTATACGTTGATTTAATTCAACTTAAATCGTTAACATGTGTACTAGTACAGAACACCTCTGTGTTAATCTCTGAACGTTACTTAGGACTCAGAAGAATGTTACAGGCTAACTATAATCCACTACGCTGTCCAAGTCACTTTTCCAGCTGTTTCATCAAGCACTCAGCCAGCTGTATCAGTGCAATAGCCGCTGGTGAATGCTGAAACTCCTGAATAATACTCTGACCATCCTCACAGCTCTGAGAGAGGGAGACGTCCACTGGAATCCTGCCCAGAAAGGGAATGCTGCGTTCTGTAGCAAATCTCTCTGCACCTCTAGATGAAAACAGATCTGTGGTCTCCTGAGAAAGATTTAGAAAAATAGAATATGGTTTTCCTTTGAGGATTACAATAAAAGGAGTACAAATGAAAGAGCGGACACTGGAAAGACACTCTCAAGCTGAAAATCAAATTGAAGGACCGAGTTGGGTCATGAGACTGCAACGCAAGTAACTTTTCAGTTACCCAATTCAGAGATTAGCATTCAACCTTTAGCTTTGCTGGTGATTAAGTTAATGAGTGACAGACTGCAGTTGTTTCAAGTGGAATCCATACATATACAAATTAATGCCGAGAAGTGGACATACTCAACTTTCCTGGCGATCACTAAGTGGGTGAATATCTCTAGGTTCAGTAATGCATGTTTCAAATCTGGGGATTGAAATTTCTAGTGTTCTTAGCATAAGACCATTGCCTTAAAATTTAGTATCTTGCAGCAGTATGGAAACAGTTTCAAATTCAGTTTTCATTTGGAGGCCAATTTTTCATTGAACTGTGGAAAGTCAGCTTCCATAAAACATTATGGGAATTTTGGAAAACAAGCGCAACTGTTTAGACAACGGTTTTATTGCTAAGAACATGAGGGCTTTCAGCCTCTGGACAGTGAATGTCAACTGCCTATTACAATGATTGGGATCATCATCATCCAGTCTAAGATTGGGTAACTTGGTACAAACTACAGATCAGACATGAATTTCTCTGCCATACATGTCTCTGGATACAGTACAATAATATTAATAATAAAACAATATTCCTTGCATTTGATACAGCACTTCATCACATCAAAACATCTCAAAGCACTTCACAGTAACTGCTGTTAAGTGACTGTATATTTTATAGGTGAGATTCAATTTGCACACAGCAATGTCCCACAAACAGCCAGGAGATAAATGATTAATTGAGAGGATTGTTGACCAGGACACTGGGGAAATAGTGCCTTTTCTTTTTGAAAAGTGCCATGGATTCCTTAACGTCCACTTGAAGAGAGAGACAAGATCTCCATTTAGCATTTTACTTGGAGGAAGTCACTCTGACAATGTAGCGCTCCATCAACCCTGTACTGGAGTATCAGCCTAGACCATGAGCTCAAATGAGTTCAAAGTCCCTACACGGGACCTACACCCAAAAGAAAATTCTGACACATTGCCAAGAGCTACAAACTGAGCCAAGCTGACACCTTAAGTTACATGGCCACACGCAATCTCTGAGAACAGTTTAACAGTTAAACAGGTTTAGGGGATATAGAACACTAACCTGACAGCATGGACATACAAATCCAGACATATTTTCCACCAGACCTATAATTCTCAGCCCCATCTTCCTGCAGAAGCTGATCTCCCTGCATACAGTACTGAGAGCCACAGCCTGAGAGAAAGCGAGAGAGAGAGAAATAAACCACACATTAGCTAATATCAGTTAATATTCCTGTTTTGTCCCTCCCTATTCCTGACTCTTTACAAACTCTTAACACTGGGCAAATTGAGCGAGAGAAATAAAATGGGTTGGCCTTCCATTCCAATGAAAGGTTTTGGGTCATCCTCCTGACATGAAAGGCTCTTTATAAAATGTTAACTTGTGTTATATTTTTTGCACAGTAACAATAATCAATAAATCGTGGGGGTTTGCAGCACAGGATTCTGAACACGTTCGTTCCTAGATTAAGGAATGAGGTTAAAATGTGTTTTGACTTGTTGCTTCCCTGACTTCGGATTAATGGGCAACTTCCAAAGCGAGAGCCACTGTCCTGAGTTCCTGTTCGGTGGATAATAATAATCCTTGCATTTGATATAGCGCCTTATCACGTCTTTGAGACGTCTCAAAGCACTTTGTAGAATATACTGTAAAGTAAATTGATTGTATATTTTGTGGGCGAAACGCAACAGCCAATTGCACATAAGTGTCCCACATCAGTTGTGGATTGAGTGGCCAAATTATTATCATTTATTTATTTTATCCACTGTTTGAAAAGGCAGCGTTAACTTGTATTATATTTCAAGTTCTGCTTTACAGGAGATGGGTTTAGTTACATTGTTCACTGGTAAAACATTGAAAAGCTGCATCGAGAGATCCAAAACGTCAATGGTGACCAGCTACAAATAAGTCAAGAGTTCAGCAATATGATCGCTGTTTACTGCTTCCGCATGTCATTTAAGAGGAAGCAATAGAAAAGTATGCAAGGGAGTAAAGAGTGGGTGGGGATTACTGTGATGTATAAATACCAGCACAAACTGTCTGGGCCGAATGGCACATGCTGTACAATCTACATAAATTTATATAAATCACCCTTGTCTTGTCTCAAAATTGAAGATGATGTGGAATTTTGGAAAATTGTTAAACTTTGTCGTAATTTGGAAGCTGCTTTTTCAGTAGTTCTCCTCCTTCCTACTCCTCCCTCCTACCCCACTCCCCCCCCACACGCCCATCCCACCCCTCCCCAGCCCAACCAACCACCATCCACAGCAGCACATTCTCTGTGTGTACCTGTGGGCTGGTGACAATAACAGCCCCATCTAACTTCACTTCCTGCAAGCCCTGGATTGCTGTTAGATGTTCATCACTGCTTCCAGGTGGGGTATCTTGAGCAAGGGAGGTAAGCAGTGTTAACGCTGACTACCACAAACTGCTCTAGGTGTCTTATCAGTCCTAACAGTCAGAATGACAGATATCAATGTACTGAACGGGAAAAGACTATTATAATAATAATATTCCTTGCATTTGATGTAGTGCCTTATCACGTCTTCAAAACGTCTCAAAGTGCTTCACAGGATATACTTTAAAGTATCGTGACTGTGTATTTTGTGGGCCCACTATTTAATACTAATCATAGTCCTTACACTTGGTGTGATCGGTAGGACTAACCGGACTTGTGCATTCTGTGAAAAAGATTAACTACAAAACTAATGCTACAATGTTGTTTGCAAGTGTGGTCTATCATTTTAACAAGCGTGCTATTGTAGTGGGATTTGAAAATATTACCAGGAGCTTCTTTTATATTGGTGGAGTAAACTAGTTTGCAAGTGGAGTAAAATAGGCTGAAGAATGTGAAACAACAAAAACGTGAATATTGCCTTTTATGAATTTTAGATTTCAAGATAGTAAACATACCAAACAGAAGAAAGTCTAGCCTTCCCCAGAAAGTGTCCTTCAGAAATCGTCTGATTATAGCTACAATTAGGAGAGAATAGTGATAAAATGTTAACCCTTACATTTGATATAGCACCTTTCACTTCAGGAAGGACATCTCAAAGCGCTTCACAAGAAATACTATAAATTATGGTGAGTTTGTATTTTTAGGCGAATGCAGCAGTCAATGTCCAAATGTGCCTCAAAGAGTTATGAAGTGAGCAACCAGTTTTATCTGGGGGATTGTTGACTAGGACAGCGGGATAAACTCCCTTCTCTTTTCCAATAGTGGCAATAGGATCTTTAACTTCACCTGAACAGACAGACTGGACCTGCGTTTAATGTCTCACCCCAAGGACGGCACCTCCAACAACGCAGAGCAACTCCCTCCGCTGTATTGGAGCCTCATTCTGGTCTATGAGCACATCCAGCAAAACTTTAAAGCTTTAAGTGAGCTTTTTCACAAACAGTGGGGTTTCTTTCAGCTCACGGTTTTTAAAGACCGCAAATTCAGGTTGCAGGAAACTCATAGTATCTCTAGACCCTCAGACAGGGGCTATGTAGGGCTCAGTCTTGCTTACAGTGTCACTTTGCTTTCCTTAGGCATATCTTCTAGATCATCTCCTTACACTCAGAACAGCATGTTGGCAGGATAACACAAACACTTCTTTTTAATCTCACCCCCAAAACTCTGCCTCTTTGCATATCAATTCTGATCTGATTGCAACGAGGCACCCACGTGAAATCTCGGTTTAGTGTTGTGTACTGGTTGGCAACTCTACAGATTGGCCTCATAAATTAATCTAAATGGGATAGGATTACTAGAAGGAGTAGTGGCTAAAGACTATTGGGCTCAGGCCCACATACAACATTGTATCTGCTATTATTCATCAGGGTCAAAGCTACCTTGGCAATAGCTCAAGCACTTTGTATGGTCATTGTACCTCTTATACCCCACCCAATCAGTTTCCTGCTTACTTCTTTCATTAGATAGTTTTCATCCTTAATGCCGTTGTACAAAAATGTTTCACAGGACCTTAATAAGTCCATACCTACGAGTTTCACAGACTGTATGAACCAGCTCAGTTCACCAGCTCACAAGATCGGTTCAGATGAAGAAGTCTGTTTTGGCTCATCTGATCTATCCCCTGCAGAACACACACCTTTACTGTCCTGCCATCACAGCATCAAGCTGTGTTTTAAATGAGCCAGGGTCCTGCCTTCAACCACCCTTCCTGACAACCTGTTCCAGTCATTGATTACTTTCTGTCTGTCCTGAAATTGCCCTTTACAACTCTAAACCCATGTCCTCTTGTTCTACAATCTTGGTGCATCTTAAAGTATTGTTCTGGGTTTGCTTTTTCAATCCATTTAAAATGCAATACAAATGGTCAACTGGCTCCTCATCCTGCATTCTCTGGTTTGGCTGGTAACCAATAACAATAATCCTTGCATTTGATATAATGCCTGATCACGTCCTCGAGACATCACAAACGCTTCACTGTAAAGTGAATTGACTGCATATTTTGTGGGTGAAACAAGGTAGCCATATGCACACAACAGTGTCCCACAAACAGTCGTGGTTTGAAGTGACCAGGTTATTATTATTAAACCCTTTAGTCTCACTATTTTCCATTCTTTCCCTTGCTCTCCAGCTAAGGAAAATAAGAGAATGCTGATTTGGAGGTGGTTGCTCAGATTTTGTATTTGTAGCCACTTACTTCTCTCCTGAAGTTGTTTTTGTTGCTGTTGAGCTTTCAAATGTAATTACAAACAAAAGGAGTTGAAAATTGCAAGGCTGACATGTTAATTATCAAATTTTTCCGACAACCTGCTTTGTATTGATTCGCTATTTGACAACATCCTTCTCCATTATTATTATTATTTTTATTCTCTATTGATTCTGCAGTCACTTGTCCAGTCTTTCAGTGCTGAAGCATTCTCAGTAAGGGAACTTGCATTTTGAAAAGAAGGGAGCTCAAATCTCTATGGTAAGAGATTTTAAAACTCAATTATAGGTTGAAATGTAGAAAAAGGTTATGCAACTTTACCGCTTGCATATTTATTACAGGGAAAGCATGAGTTGCTCCTAACAACATGGCGTGACTGCCAGACTCATTAGACTTCAGCAGCTGGGGACTGTGATGGACATTGAGGTGTGTGAGTCTAACTGGATCCAGTTGTTACCTGTGCTCATTCACAAGGCATCAATATTTTGAGTGACAAGAGGTGATCTCCGTGTACAAATTATGAAGACCCTCTGACACGCTGAAGTATAGCAAGCAGTACTAGAGCTGTTTAATGAATAATTTATCAGTCTTCTACCTGTCTTTCTGGGACCCCTCCAAATCACAGCCGAATCCTTGTTCCCCATCAAAGAACCCACAGACATCACTTTGACAGAGTTGTGAGGAGAGCTGAAACAAAGGATCTGATTTAATGATGAGCAATGTTATTTTTCTTCTGCTTTACCACTCACACACATATTTTATAAGACTCTTTTACATATATTTCTGAGATGCAGACGTGTCTCCTTCCCCTTTGTAGTTCTCTCTCTTCCGCCCCCACCACCACCAAGCTTGGGCTCCCAGTCAGTTGCGTTAAGCACTCTAAGACTCCTTCTACATGAAATATATAAATGTAAAGACTAACGTGACATATAAAACACTCTTAAAGCGTCTACTTCATGTCCTCCAACTGCTCTGCCAAACCATGAGTGAGAGGGACAGTGGGCTGCCAGCCAGTCTGCCCACACACTCTAAACATATCTTGATATTGGGTAAAATCATTCACTCAGTGCAGCGAATCTTGCTCAATGTATCCCGTTGGGTAGGTCCTTTTTCCATATCCTTTTTGGTCACATGAGTGGGTGTCTGACACAACCAGAAATCTATCATTTTGCTTAAGAGTCTCCAAACCAAACTACCAAGAGAGCCACATATGTATGGTTTCTGTTTGTATGGAGTGCTTATGCTATCTATCACTCCGCCTTGCCCCTTCCTTTCCCATCTTCGGGTCGCGCCTCAAGACCTTCCTTTTCGACCATGCCTATGGTCACGTCCCCCTCCCCTCGGCTCAGCGTTGTGCCACTCTCAAGTGCTCTGGGCTGTTACCCTGCATGAGGTGCGCTATATAAATGCAAGTTCTTGTTGTTGTTAATCTCTCCTCAGAAGAATGCACCAAAGCTTCGAGAATTTAGGCACTGGTTAACAAGAGCCAAGACTTGGGGTCTCTGTAGTGTGCAACTGGGTACTGCTGCAGGTTAACCAACTCAAATCCCATAGCTTGACATTGTTAAACTTTCCTAGTTGCTTGTCCAGCTAGGATCACCATATATTCTAGAGATTCAGCTTGCAGTGTTAATAAGTAGAATTCAAGCCTCCATAATCTTTTCCCCATAACCTACATTTGCATAGAGATAAACTTCACAAGCTCGCTTTCATATTTTCAAAGCAAGCAAAGAAAAAGGCAAATAGGAGACACAGGAGAATTTTAGTTAAACGCTGATAAACATGTGGAACAACTACCAGCCAGGTGTTGGAACGCATAAACCACAGAGGGTTTCAAAGAGGCAAAACAGTTCCTGTCAACTAAATGTATTCAGTGTTCGTAGATTTAAAGGTAGATTTATTGAAGGAATTGTGCAGGAAATAGGTTGTGTACCTTGGATCCAAACAGTGTGTGTGGGTCTGTGTATTTGTGTTGCTTATGGACAGGTATTTGAAAAATAAAAACAGGTATTTAGACGCGATCTCCCCACAAATACAGATACACCCACGTGCCTGCCAGCGCTGGCTGGATCCCTGCACCAGTTTTCAGCATAACACAGCGAAAACCCAGGTCTCTGTGGTGAACCAAAAAGCTTCTGCAGAAAAGTATAAGAAACTACGAACGAGAAATTCCAACCAGGTATTTGATTCATTCTGTTTAAGCAGCATCTCAGAGCATCCATGAGTTTGGTAATTTGATGAATTCAGTCTTAACTTTGAACTTTTTCTGTTAAATCAAGACTGTTTAAGAACTTGCAGGATTCTGGATGCTCTGAAATGCTCCATAAACAAAATAAATTAGACCCAGGTGGAATTTCACCCCCTATTTTCGATTAAACAATAGAAACTGTTCAAATGCTTATTTTGGAATCATAACAAAAAAATCAATTTCTTATATAAAAGAAATTGGTCTGACACATGCGGAAACCCTTCACCATGCTTAAGAGTATAATTATATATTATTATATTAAAAAAATTTCAAGCAGAAAAGGAGATTGAAAGAAAACCAGTATGGAAGAAAATTGTTTCTATTTGATTCAGTGACAAACCTACGTCAGCGGCTGCCAGCCATACGGAGTGTGAATTACTCTTTGCTCCTGTATGTTCAGCAACCTGGGGATACTAGGACCACAGATATCTAGGTCACAGATGGCCACCTGAAAATGGAGTAACATCACATTTCAGTGCGATCGCTGCAAGTGTTACAAAGCAGAACATGGCAAGTAAGTGATTTTGTAGGCAAACAATGCGCTAGTTTGCCTACAAAATCACAGTTGTTACACTTTACTGTAAATATTACGAAGAGCTTCGAGATGTGAAAGGTGCTACATCAAGTGCAAGGATCCAGAATAACGCTGGGTGGTAACAAGTAAGTGCATTTGGCTCCACTGGTGCTAACTCTTCTGGAGGAACTCTGAAGCCAACTCTCAATGTGGGACATCAGCAGGATCTGCGAGAGCAGAGCAACACTGCCGCCTTCATTTTAGCAGTTTAGTAGGAGTTTTATTGCTCCTGGGGACTAATTAATGCCTGAAGTAAGAGAGTGCTCTCTCACATGGCTTAGATTCTGCTTTTAAGAATCACAGCGGAGGGGAAGGGGAACAAACATCAAACAAGTTTTTAAAAAGATCAAAATAAAAATTGCAAGAAATGTGAAGGGGTTGTCTAATATATACGGAGGAATAAATGGGACTGACACTTGTCCCCATCCACACAGCCTCAGATTTGGGGCATTTAAAAATGCTTTGAGAGAACTTTCACCTTTTTTTTTACCTTGTGGTTCAGTTTGGCCAGAGCCATGCTGAGTCCTGCTGCCACACTTGATTTTCCCACACCTGAATGAAATAAAAGCAAAGAAATATGAGGGTTACAATTGGAGCATTTCAAGAAAATGGTCCCTAAAAGTAGTTGAGATGTTTTGTTATAAAAACCTACAAGATTTTACATTAATATATAACCATTATTATATATTAATTATATATTAATTAATATATAAGCATTAATAAGAAAAGAATATTGATGCACATTGGGCACTTCAGCTATCCCAATATAAACTGTGCTTATCCAATTGGGAAGGTCTGAACTTGTTAATGTTAAGCATTGTTTCCTGACGCAATGAGACAGCTATAGACAACTCTCTCCTACACATGGCTCTTATGGATGACCTAGACTCTGTTCTGGGACCTGAAGATGTAGTTGAACCACTATACAATTGTAATGGCATGTAATGTTACTATTACAACAACAAAATTACATTTGAAAAGTGCCTTTCACGTCGGGAGGACATCCCAAGGCACTGGACAGACAGAGCAATGGACCCGAGCTGGGGGTCGGGGTGGGGGAGGGTGGAGACCAGGCGGGGCAGCAAGGAGATCTAAAGCACAGTCGAAGAGGAAGGTCTTGAGATGGGTCTTGAAAGTGGCAAGGGAGGGGGCAAGGCAGAGGGACTGGGGGATAGAGTTCCAGAGGGTGGGGGCAGAGTGGTAGAAGGCCTGCCTGCCGATAATGGGGTGAGCAAGGTGGGGGACGTGAAGCAGGCCAGAGCTGAGCGGAGGGAGCAAACAGAATGGTAGGGGGTTTGGAGGTCGGAGAGGTAGGGGGAGCAAGACCATGGAGGGCTTTGAAGGTGAGGAGCAGGATCTTGAACTGTATTCTCTGTGTAATGCGAAGCCAGTGGAGTTGGGCGGGGATGGGGGTGATAGGGTTGCGGAGCCTAGTGCGGGAGAGGACATGGGCTGCAGAGTTCCGGATGATCTGCAAACTGTGGAGGGATGGGTTGGGAAGGCCGACAAGCAATGAGTTTGCATAGTCGAGCCTCAATGTAATGAAGGCATGTATGAGGGTTTCAGCGGCCTGCGGTGTGAGACAGTGACTAAGGAAATAGACACAGGACTGAACCTTAATATACCACTTAAAATGGATAAACTTTGGGGGGTATGAGAGTTAAACTTAATGACATCGGTTTGGGATGGGGATAACATGGAGGTGTAACAGGGCTGAAGCATTAACCTGTTAAGGATATTTTAACATCATTGATCTTAATATGACAGACTGCAAAGTCTATGTGGGTGTAAAGCCAAGACCAGATGTGGTGAAAAATGTGATACTTCATAATGGTTTTGTCGGCAAAGTCACAATTAGAGAATTTATCTTGAAATGTCACATTTTTCAATTCCATACCAGTGAGAAGAAAGATTCAAGTAACAGTGAATAAAGTGAAAAGGTAAAGCACAACGAAAATGACTTTTGTTTCTCTCATGAAGATGCTGAGTCTGGATCCTGACTGTTGAAATCGAAAGAGGCACAAACATTGTTAAATATTAGCACTGAATCTAATGCAAGTGGAGTGGGCTGTCAAAGGAAAATCTCACCCAGCACGGTGTAAAGACTAGCAAACCCCACTTCAATAACTATTGCCACGAACGGTTATTCGAAATAAAATTTAATGCAAAAAAAAAAGAACTTAAACTGAACACTTCACTTACATGGTGTGGACCATGTCATTCAATCACCAAATACTCTCAGAAATTCTCCTCACCTCCTTTTCCAGACATGATTATAATCTTGTGTTTGATGGCATTCATGCGGCAGTTAATAACTTCCTGTTCAGGGTCTCGACCTCCTGAGAGTAGAGAAGAAAACACTTTATGTTGGCATTTCAAAAAAAAGTCTTAAGCTGTGTGTTTTTTTGTCACTTTGCTGGAAAAAAATTGCTTCTTCTATTATGCCCTTATTGTGTCTAACCTTTCGCAGTCGGGATTGTCAAAACCTGCAGACATCTCCAAAGATGTAACGTTTAATGTAATGCTTTAACTGATAGAGAAATGATATGTTGTGCTGAAGAACCATAGGCTCCAATCGTAAACTGCATCTCAGGAAAAAAAACAGAACTGTGTACATGGATTTTATATCCCCCCCCCCCAGTTATTTGTGGAAGAAATTCATATAATTGAAGAAAATTGTGAAATCTTTTCATCTGTAAAGATTTATGCCACTGACGGATGATTTCCGTTGAGATGAAACCCTGATAGCACACTGATGGAATACAATTATTAATTGGATTCTAAAGATCTATCCACACACACTGTGAGCTTCAAGCTCAATTGTCTGATTTGCTTCTTGGAAATTGGGTTTGGTAAATAGAGGTATGGAGAAAAGGCTGGGAAATGGGTTATTATTATTATTTAAAAGATCTGCTGTGATTTAATAGCAGGCTCAATGGGCTGAATGACACCCTGTCCCTATATTCTTAAATAAAGGGAGGGGGCGTCTTATCATACACCAGTGGCCAGTGTTCAGGATTTCTCCAGATGTTTGTCATCTGAGTTTCTGTTTATACTGCACTTGCGGGTGCTGATTGGCTGTCACAATTTACTGCCAGATGCAAGGTATAAATGCAGCATTAGACAGACTTCGAAACAGACTAATAATAATAATAATAATCCTTGTCATTTGATATAGCACCTTATCACATCTTCAAGATGTCTCAAAGCGCTTCACAGAATATACTGTAAAGTGAATTGACTATATTTTATGGGCGAAATACAGCAGCCAATTGCGCACAGCAGTGTCCCACAAACAGTCGTGGATTGAGTGACCAATTTATTATTATATTTTAAGGAATTATTACCCCTCGAAAAGCCAATTGAACAGCAACCGGGTTTCAAACTTACTGCTAGGCTAGCAGAGGCATGTGGAGTAAGGAAACTTGACCAACATTTCACCTTGCTGAGAATTGAACCTGGGTCTCGCGCTTGCAAGACGAGTGCTCTAACCACTGCACTGCAGGAGCTCATTGGGTAATGGATCTTATTTTTGCACCATTTCTTAAACAGGTTGCCCTTAATAAGGATTACAACTCGTGCCATTAGAGCTTCCTTCTGGTAAACGGAAGCTCGGTCATTTTGAGCAGCGGGAATCCCACTCATTTCACAGGGAACTGGGGATGAAAACATACGTTCAGCATACCCTCAGCTCCAGAGGGTACATTCGCTATTACTTACGAGCACTCAGAAATCATTAGCATGAAAGCAACAATTTTGGTCAGATTATTGGGGTGGTGGGGGGAGAGGGACAGAGAGGGCTGCTCCTGATCAATATCCATTTACTCTCCTATAAGGTGTGATGTTATCAACATTGTCTTAGGACGGGATCAGGCTCAGCTGCGATTCCATTCACTGATGCTCGCACATGGAGAACGACCATCATTGGGCGCTGGAGAGATGCCGATGTAAGTCAGACTGTACTGGAACACAAGTCTGCGCCTCTGGGAGAAAATCTGGGAAAAATCTGTATTTTTTTTGTGTAACCTCTTCTGGGAAGCAAAGGTTTGTGTGTGTGTGTGTCTGCATGTGCGTGGAACGAGTGCTTTAGGGAATGATGGAATGTGTACAGGTGGAAGGTTGGAGCAATGGCTCACCTCGGTGACTGGATAAAGACAAAAAGTGACATCTTCTACATCAATAGTTTCTCACCTATTTGCTGACACAGAGCTTGGCCAGGACATCCCTGGCAGACTGACCCAAACCCTGCAAGACGCTGAAACAGAAAAGTGCAGGTTAAATTTGAACGGCATAATTTACGATGATTCTCTTCACTACGCTTACAAGTTAGTCGCACTCACTCATACACACGTTTAATGCAATTTCAAATCATAATTTCAAATGATAGACAATTACATTATAATGAAATTATACACACCTTATAACATTGCATTATATTTATTCATCAACGTACTGGGTCAAATTTACTAACCTTACCAAACAGAGTAGAGTAGCTCTTACACCACATCAATAAATTTGCTACATTGAGGAAATGGACCGTAATAGCATTCAATAAAGCCTCCTGTTGAAATTAAGCTGTACAAGAAAGATTTGAATGATGAAGAGTCTTCGGCTCATTTCGTCTCATTTTCCACAGTTCTGATCTTCTTTTCCTCTTGTAGCTTTAAGCTGTTCCTTAATTGAGTCCAATGTTCTTTTCCCTATGATTCTCTCCGGTAATCTGTCATCATTTCGCCCCCAAAATACAGTCAATTCACTTTACAGTATATTCTGTGAAGCGCTTTGAAACGTCTCGAAGACGTGATAAGACGCTATATCAAATTCAAGGATTATTATTATCATCCGTTTAAAGAACTGCTTTTTAGATTCTGTTCTAAAATTACCCTTCACAACCCTGAATCTATGCTCTCTTGTTCTACTGTCTCAGTATATTTAAAAATATTGTTTGTGACTGATTTTATCTTGTTAAACATCTTACATTCCTCTATAAGGTCCCTTCTCAGACACTTCTTTTCTACACTGAAAAATATAGTCATTCTTCATTGCTTATTCCTCTCTGATCAGCCTCGTTTCTTTGTGCTACATCTGGGGCTTGGGCAGCCCCAATATGATGGGGTGGCCAGAACTAGCATGAAGTTTGTCTCTGATGAGACCTGAGCAGAGCACAGTGCATTCTGAACGTGACTTCTGGGGATGTGAACTCAATTAATCTGGCAATGGAGCCTGTCATCCCGTCACCTTTATTTATAACTGCCTCAAACTGGCTGGACATGGTGAGCAATGAGCAATTAATGCCCCTAGGTCTCTTAACAGTAGCTTTTAAACTGGAAGCAGGAAATGAGAATTTGGAATTATTCGGCCTCATCACAACAACAAAATTACATTTGTAAAGCGCCTTTTACGTCAGGAGGACGTCCCAACACGTTGAACAGTCGGGCATCAGTACCCGAGGATGGGGGGGGGGGGTGCAGGGTTGGGATGAGGAAGGGCAGAGAGGTAGGAGAGCAGCTGAAGACGCGGTCAAAAAGGAGGGTCCTGAGTCGTGCCTTAAAGGAGACAAGGGAGGGAGCAAGGGGAAGGGATTGTGGGATGGAGTTCCAAAGGGTGGAGGCAGAGAAGCTGAAAGTCCGGCCACTGATGGTAGGACGGGTCAGGCAGGAGACATGGAGCAGGCCAGAGCCTGCTGAATGGAAGGAGTGGACAGGTTGATTGGGGTTAGCAGGTTAACAACAGAAATAATAATAATAATCCTTGCATTTGACAGAGTGTCTTATGACATCATTGAGACGTCTCAAAATGCTTTACAGAATATACTGTAACATGGCCAGAGTCTAATAATATACCCAGGAATATACAGCCAGAGACACAGCACTATACCACTGGTTGCTTTCGGGGACAACTTCAGTGAGTGAGTCTGCCTGTGATGTGTATGAAGTGCTAGATATAAAATGGACATTTAATTGTCCCTCTTTGTAATCTTAACCTTAATCTAACACCTTTGTAATGAAACATACAAAAAAGATACTTTTACTTATATCTCACCGGTTCCGGGCAGCTTGCCGTGTCTCCTGTCACCTTTAGGGTGGAAGCCTGATCAGCCATATCTTCAAATTTCTAACCCTCCTGTGCCATGTAACGCAGACCAGCGCTGTTTCACTTGAAGAAAGTGCAACTCTCACAAAATAAAGAGGTGCATTGGGAGAACAGATAGCTTCTTTAGACTTCACCCTTCTTCTTAACCAGTGCGGGCTGTCACGAGCTTCCAGGCCAGTTTGACTGATTTTTCAGGGCATCTTGTGTTGACATTTGGTTTATCTCCTGATGTAACTCCGGGTCCAGCCCCCAGCAAATAACACAAATAAAAGAGCCGGGCTGAACGTTGCGGACTTTAACCTTTACCCACTACAGATGACGCAATAATTCCACCCTATGGATGAGACTTTAAAAGGGTTCTTCCTTTTGAAACAGTGGAAGGAGATAACAGTGCAAAGAAAAAAGAAAGAATTATGATTGGTGCATTACTAGAAAGCTGCTACTTCATTTTCAGCAAGTGTTTGTATGAAAAATAAAAGATATGCAATGAGTCATCAACACCCACAACAGCAACAACAATAAATTGCACTTATATAAGGTCTTTCACATTTGGATGATGTCCCAAGGTGCTGGACAGTCAAGGATTTCCACCCAAGTTGGGGTTTGGAATCAAGAGGGGTCAAGGGCAAGAGTGTAGGGTGGGAGAATGCAGTACTTGAGCAGCGTTGGATAGTTGGAAGGCTGTATTGCTCTTCAGATGATTTGTTATGATGAGACAATTTCTGGCTGCTCCAATGCTAATGATACACAAGAAAAATAACATCACAGCATATATTCGGCACCTAGTCAAAAATAGCAAAGGTGATGGAGGAAATGGAGAGAGAACACAAGAGAAAGGCCTGAACGTGCAAATGGAAATTTCTGATCGAAAGAGTTCCAGAAATTTAAAGATAGTAATTTGTACTCCTCCAAATTACTGTGCATAAATTATCCCCTAGGCATAAATAAATGGAGGAAGCAATCGGTGCTGGTGTATTATACAATTTGTCACTGAATACTGGAAGATAGGATCCAGCCTTCAATTCTCTGCGTGCTCACTGAGTTCCCAAGCCAAAGATGGACCTCCGGGGTATGGCAAGGCAATGCATTGAAGATGGAGATAAGGAGCAGCAGCAAACCAGCCCATGTCACTCTCACACATACTTCATAGCGTTTGGTTATAGAATAGCATTTGCAGAGTGCTGGGAGCTAGAATGCAATCTCATCTGTCTCCTTCCCTGTGGATTCCTTTCACCTGAAACGTGAGATAAGGTTAGTCCATTGTAATCAGTTCTGCACACCCTCTGTTTTATAATGCATAACAACAGTGAAGTAAATGAAGTCTGGCTGTGGTGCTGCTGCCTGTGGAAGATAAGATTTTTCGGACTGTGCTCTGTGAAGGTTACCCCTTCTTAATATGCAAGGCAGATTTTCGTAAGAAAACTCCATTGCAAGATTGATTCAATCATTACTAGAATTAGCCAAAACATTTAAATATTAAAAGTTGCAATTTGTAATTAATGGATTTCCTAATTAAGAAATCCCATCATGGGCTAGGGGGCCAAATGGCCTGTGTGTGTGCATTATCGTTCCATGTAATTCATCATACTGCATTAATCTGAGCCTTGACTCATTACAGTGAATGGAAGTAAATTATACTCATCTCACTGTGACTCAAGTGCATCCTGCTCCGAAAATAGATCAAATTGGAGCGGTATTCCTGAAAAATCGACTTTGAGACTTCCTGATCTCTTCAATTCAAACAAAACCCAATGCGAAAAGTCCCCAGATTCACCCCATTTTACGAGGTGGTAATTTGAACCTTTAGTACACATGTGTGGAATGTCAGAATAAGTAGATGCTTGGTGAAGCAGGAGCAATAAAGGTTTGCAATTCAGGTCATGCACTGAAAAAGATGGTAACTGCTGGTAAGATAATGGCAAAACTGTCAGATATTTAGATGTGAGAGAAGAGATGGGTATTCAGCCAGACAGCTGAATGTCCTGTAGTGGAGTCCTGTAGCTCAGTGGTTAGAGCACTCGCCTTGCAAGCGAGACACCTGAGTTCAATTCCAGGCCGGGCGAAACCTTGGGCAAGTTTCCTTACTCCACACGCCTAATAATAATCCCTCCAAAACGAAACAATAATAAATTGTTCATTTTCAATCCACGACTGTTTGTGGGACACTGCTGTGTGCAATTGGCTGCCGCGTTTCACCCACAAATATTCGGTCAATTCACTTTACAGTCTATTCTGTGAAGTGCTTTGAGATGTCGAGAAGACGTGAAAAGCACTATATCAAATGCAAGGATTATTTCATGAGGAAAAGAGAAAGGAGTTTTTTTCCTGTGTGCTGGACAACAAATAAAATTAATCATTCGCTTCATCGTTGATTATGGGCCATTGCTATGAGCAAATTGGCCACAGCGTTCATCTACAACATATACAGTCACAACACTTTACAGTAAATCCTGTCAACCCCATTGAAACATCGTCCCAACATGAAAGGAGCTATGCCAAATGCAAGGATTAGTGTTTTTACTGCACAAGAAGCAGAGGGCAACCAAGTTATTCAAGCATATCTTGAATTTGTGTCCTTCCCAGCCTAGGGGAGCTGAGACCAATTCTGCCACCTGAACCAGGAAGCACTTCTTTACCCAGAAGGTAAGTAACAATGGGAGCGGGTTACCAGGCAGAGCGGGTGAGGCTGGGATACTGGACTCATTTAATAAGCAGCTTGATGCTGTGGTTCGAGGACGGCAGGATGGGTATACTGGAAGGATGAGATCAAAAGGTCCGGAGGAGTTTCTTCACCAGAACCTCTCTTGTAATACTGTGACTTTCAAAACAGTACAGTATCACTTTCTGGTTCAGGTGACAGAAAGTGTCCCAAAATATATATGACCGTCCCTCCCTTTTGCAAGAATCCCATCTAGCCAAAGGTGGCCGAACTTTTAGTCCACTCTCTGAAACTCCACATCAGAGTCTCTCTGCTCGCCCCTCCCTCCACCACTTTTAAAGCCAGTTTTAAGACTGTCTTTGACTATGCTTTTGGTCATCTTTGTTTCCCTGCGCCCCCAGGCCTGGGTGCCCAGTCAGTCATGTAAATTGTTTGAGACACTTCCCCACATGAAAGGCGCTATATAAATGGAAATTGTAGTGCGTTATTCAAGTAAAATTGGAAGTACGTGCACTGTCAGCCATGCTGTCAGAAATGAGTGAGCAGTGACCTTGTTTAACATGCACCAGATTACAGAGAGGCAAACTCAAGGTTGCTGCAGCTGTCACATTGAACAAGAAGTGCAAATTCAAGGTGCTTGTTGTGGAATTTGATTAGGAATTCTGGAAATTATAGACCAGTTAGTGCAACATCTGCAGTGGGAAATTGCCTGGCTGATTCATACAGGATTGTGACCAAAACACTGTACATCTTGAACATGGCATATCACGTGCCTTATTACATTGTCGAGACGTCTCAAAGCGCTTCATAGGATTTTACGATGAAGTGTAGTTTGTACACTTCCAGGGAAATGAGTTTAATTGGTTTGGCAATGTAGGTCAGCTTGCCATTATTTGTAACCTCCTCACCCTGTTTTGACTTGGTGAACAAAGAATCAGCTCTCACTTCAGTTGGTTGTTTCCTGTCCAAGGAGTACATGAGGTTTCTATTATCAGTTCACATATATATGTGACATACAGTGTCATGCACTGCATTTAACTGTACTGAACTTCATTTTCCAGTAATCAACCCTGGTACACACTCTTTGTAAACATTGACAGACTGCTTCTAAATTGGTGCTATCTGAAAATGTAATTACCATTCACTGATCACTTATGTGCACCAAGGAACAGAAAGGTTCCCATCAATACATCGAGGTGCCACACTCGATATATTACTTCCTTCCCATCTCAGCCTAGTTCCCCTTATGACTCCTCTCTGCAACTTAAACAGATGGACGAAGAAATGATAGATTTTAAAGTAAATAAAGGTAAAGTGAAACACATTCAAGCAGGGACAATAAAATACCTAAATAAAAAGGTTTCCATTAGTAACTTTTAAAAAAAGATTTGGAGGCAATTACTCACAACATTTACAGAGTGAAATAAATAAACATAATCAAATACTAGGATGTAATTTGACAGCATTTGAATATAGGCCAAAACAAGCTATTATAACCTTGTTGAAGTTGCATGTAGAATATTGAGTGTAATTAGTGTATCAGTGAGTGTATCACTGTTGAAATTGCATTTAGAATATTGATTGTAGTTTTGGCCGATCTATCTTCAAAAGGACATTGATGCACTCGGGGACGGTTTGACAAGAGCAACATAGATAATTACTTAGTTTATTGGAAATTGAGAATAATTTGTGCGTGAATTAAATATTGAACATGGGGAGAAAAAACTAATGTTATTGGATTAAAATGGGTGAAATTATACATGGAAAAAACACTGGGAATTTAGGGAAAAAAACGAATACCAATTTAACAAGTTGGTTTAACAATTTGGCTTAACAATTTAACAAGTTGGTTTTATTTGTTTAAAAGTTGAACAATATAGTTTCACTGAAAGAAAATGAAGTCATAACTTTAAACAGCTTCTTTTAACAAGAGATCACCGCAGACAGAGAGGCATGTAGGGATGTATGTCAGCTCAAATGTTTAGCCACTTCCTGATACGCACAACAGAAGGCAAGTCACATTGCAGTGTGAGGACCAAAGGGCCTGAGTGGATACAAGCAAGGGAAGAACAGAGAGAAAAAAATGAAATTAAAGAGGATTTGCTCCGTAATAATCTTGGCCCTAGAGTTCCACCTCACTGGTAAGAATTCCATTTTATTTGCCAAATGTAAAATTATAGCAGCTAACATTTACGATTCAAAAGGTAGAAGAGTTGTCTGTGGTTGTAGCATAAGGAAATTGCCTAACATGTGTGCAACACTTTATGAACTCTGCGATTGTTAGATTATGGCATATCTTCATTATCCCGGTTTAGTCTGGTGCAATATTATGACAACTTATTATGTCAGTCTAATAAGGAAGGAACATTTTTCAGAACAGAGTGGCTGAAAAACACAACTGTGCCCAATGTAAAATGATCTGATCACAGATGGTAAAACTTCAACAACTGAGTTTTAATAAGGAAACAATCTATCTGGGTTCACTCGGACTCATTCAATTATTTATTTCCCCTGGATCTTATTTGTAGTCCCCGTCATAGAAGCAACCTGTTGAGTTAACCTGATGTTTGTTAAGAAGGACCAAAAATAAAGAGTTTCATTCAGAATCCAAGATGGATATCATCTGGGATTTAATCCCACTCAGGAAAATTTGTCTTTTTCTTCTTAAAACTGGTCAAAATTTTAATCCCTAAAATCCTCATACATCGAAACCAGCCCAAACACATAAAAAAAAGCTAATTGGTTTGTCCAGTTGTAAACCTGACATTAGCTTAAGAGCTTTTGGAATTCAACTTGTAAAATTATCTTGTAATTTTTAAGGCAATCGCTGTTAGTCATAAAACAGATTTAGTTTACGCATCTGGATATTATTTGGGTTGCGAATACAGCCAATTTGGCCAAATGAGAAAAACCTGTAATGGACAAGCATCCACACTCCAACAATTGCTAGACCATTCAATATCTGGTTAATCAGGGACAAAGAGCCTTGCATTATTCACATCTAAATCTGGCACTTTATCTTTCTCTCAAAAACAAATTCTTTCCTGATCACAGACGGGCTGCGTCCAGTTTTGTAAAGTTCATATGCACAAATGGACTTGGCTACCAAAATGGCAACAGTGGAGCGAGCTAGTCGAGAGGTCTGCAGGCCTAATGATTTGTGGGGTTTGTATCTTTGACACAATTTAAGAAGTGTTATAGAAGAAGGAGGCAATAATCCAACACGAGAATATATTTCTTGTTTTTCTTATCAATTACCTTGGACGTTCATGACTCCAGACTTTTTTTTTCCTCAAACATACAACCATCAGTAAAAATAAACCACCATTTTCTTTGGAGCAATTCAGTTATACCGGGCAGGAATAGTGGATTTACATGTAGAAAGAGCTTATTTTATTTTTTAAAAGGCTACCACCAACATAGAGGAACATACATTTTGTCACATCATGCATTGTGATGAGACACCACTCATTTTTAGTTACAGTATTATTTGAGTGCTATTATTTTAAAAGGCAAGCTTTAAAAACGTAAAAGTTTCTGAACTTTTAGTGAATATGTGGCAGTCTAGATTTATATTCTGAAAATAAAGAGAGAAACGACTCTTGATCGGTTAATGTGACAATATTGTCAGTGTTACAAAATGGCAGAAGCTCTTATTGCCCTGACTATTATCGAAGTGTTGCGTGTCTAAGATGACACTAGGTAGAAAGACTATACCAGTGTTTTCAAACGTGTCTGAGATGCGTTGTATGAATATCTGGAATAAATTCTGTAAATTAGAGAAGATGCTCATCCTTTGGCCCCAGTTAGTTTGACTCATACCTGTCCCACACCAAGGACTTTGTCTCTATGATCGTGGAATTTCAAGTAAAAGTTGGCAAAGAAGTTAATGTTCGAAACTGACAGAGGATTTTCTGACTTGGAAGATTACAGAGCAGCATTTAATCTGAATTCAGACAGAAACACACAGAGTTTTTAAATGGAAGGTTGAGGCAATGAACATTGTTTCTTCTCCTGACCGTTTCGGCCACTGTTATTTACTTCAGCAAGTTTAGTTCAAATGCATAAAAACCATACCGGCGAAAATTTGGGCATTTTTCACGTAACATGCATGGTTTGCATGAAATTCAAATACTAGACATTCAAACAAGCTGTTCCTGTTGTAATAATCCTTTGCTTACGATATCAGGATGGCTTAGGCTGGGGGAAAAAAAAACTTTAAAAATTCTAATGCAGGGGTAACATTTATTTATACAGACATTATTGCAGGTTCCCCTCCCCCCCCCATCTCCACAGGTCTTAAATTTATACAATATCTGAATAAAATTGGAAGTAACATACATCTGTGATGGGGAGAATGGGAGAGTTAATAGGCTGTCCATGTTGTGGCATAATACTTCACATTGAAAATGCTCCTGGCTAATGTATAAATAACACAGGAGTTAGGCAGGTTGCGCACCTCTGTGAATGTGAAATCTGCACATTTGATTTCAATACAGTACATTGAGTTAGAACAATAATTCTTTTGCTGGGGAATTGAGACTGTTTAGGCAACAAATACATTGCAGCAATACGAACAGACACAAAGCAAAATGCAAGAACACAGGAGGGAAAGAATATCTAACTAAACAAGAGATTTGACATAGAAATTAGATGTAATATATTCAGTTTCTGTATTGGGTCTTGGCTCCAAAAAATAATATACCTTTGTAGGATAAGCAATTTTTTAAAAAACTGGCTGTTTGTTTTTACATGGGCTCCATTTTTATAACGGTTTGATTCCCAGGCTGATTTATTTATTTAATAACAACAATAACCCTTGCATTTGCTATGGCGCCTTATCACGTCTTCGAGATGTCTCAAAGCGCTTCACAGAATATACCGTAAAGTGAATTGATTATATTTTGTGGGCAAAACACAGCAGCTAATTGTGCACAGCAGTGTCCCACAAGCAGTTGTGGATTGAGTGACCAATTTATTATTTTTTTTGAAGGAATTATTAACCCCAAAAAAGCCAATTGACAACCGGGTTTCATACTTACTGCTAGGTTAACAGAGGGATGTGGAGTAAGGAAACTTGCCCAAAATTGCGCCCTGCCGCGAATCGAACCTAGGTCTCAAGCTTGCAAGGTTTAAGTGACCAATTTATTATTATTTAAAGGAATTATTGTTCCTTATTTACAAATTGAGGATAAAGGAAATCTATGTGCAGCGAATGCGCAGTCTTTATAAAACAAAGAGTTAAATAGTACAATACACAGTATGTGGATTCATTTCTTTATAGCACATTCCCTTTCCCCAATTAGATAACATCTCTTGTATTCAGTCTTGTGAATTGATGCATTTTACTTGTAGTTCATTATAATTCTAATCTCCTGCCTGTCAATTGCAGATGTTCACAACGCTTTCTCTCTCTCATTCTCATTGGGAGATTTAAGCAACATTTCCATAACAGTACAGCAGCAGATAAGACAAGAACTGACTGACATATTTATCGTAAAATGGTTTATCTCAAAGCTTTTCAAAGAGAAATATTGCTTCGCTAGGTGCTGTCATGTCACGCACCTTTTAGCACTGGTACACCAAGGGCAGCAATAACTGAATCTGCATCTATTGTGACTGAGTCTTTATTAAACAGGTAGGATTCTCTTACAGGAATCACTTTTGATGCATAGTACTATCCACCGTTATGTCTCACCCATTCCACCACTGATATAAAATGTTGGAGAATTCACTATGAACACCAACTTAACCCAGCATGGAAGCGACCTAACAGGTCAGAGCTGACAGTGACCCAATTCATGTTCAGCTGACTTCTAATGACAATATATGGGAAGTCTTTGGCAGAGAATAGCCAAGTTTCCCTATACTTTACCACAGAACTGGAGAATTGTATGCTGCAGTAGGAGGCCGTTTAGCCCATTCTTTCTCTTTGCTGATTAACTCTTACAGTCTTACACACCTTTATTAAGTTCTTTTTTTCTTTCCTGCAACAGTCTTGTCTCATTGGTGACTGTGAGGTTTGCTGGTATTTTGGGTGTGAGTGAGCCACAGGGGCTCTGCTGCAGGATTGAAAAAAATATAATATAATAATCGTTGCATTTGACCTAATCACTTTGTCAGGATGTCTCAAAGAGCTTTGCAGGATTTTCTATAAAGGGATGTTGCTGTGCGTATTTTGTGGGCGAATGGATAGAACAGCAAACTTAAGAGAGACCGTCTCTAGATACTGCGAATGTATCAATACAGGGATAGAATTTTGCATTACCAAAGTTGCAAACCAGTATAAGTCAATACAGTTCCATAAAGATCAAGTAGTCCTAAGCAACATCTTTCTTCAGCACTGATGTCAGGAATACTTTACCACCATCAAATGACGGGTCATTCACTTGTACCTCCCTTGGTGTGCTCCTGACTTCAATCATTCCACCTGGGGATTTACCACATGGACCCCAGGCACTTTCCCGCAGGAAAGGAAGAGGAAAAAAAAGTATAAGAACGTATAGTTGTCTTAAAGCTATCGGTCTTATAAAGCTAACGCCCAAGTTGGACGGCAGGTGGAAAGTGACCAGTTCCGCTGGTGTTCTGCTCCGAGACTGCAATACCAAATAAAAGCATAATATTGCAATATCAAAGCTACTCAAAATGTCAGGAATACCTTTTTAAACTGTAATATTAACTTTAGCCCACTGAAAAGGATACAAAAACACATTTCGAATAAAAAGAAAGCATTTTAAACCTTGGTTCGTAATAATATTAATTTGCATTTATATAGCACCTTTTACATAAAATAAACATCTCAAAGCAATTTACTTATCCTATCATTCCTTTGAATGTTTCCTTCTTTTATTTCCTCACTGTCCTTATTAAAATATTTGGATTATTTTATGAGGATTCTTTCTCCAAACTGTTCTAAATCGATCTTCTACTTTTCTTCCAATTTTCACAACCTGATTCAAAGGTTGAAGCAACTTTGCCTTACAAAAAACAATTTAAAATCTGGCCTTCCACTTAACCGGGAGATTGTCAGGATTCCAATGTAGAGGTCAATCGCTGACCAGGAACTGAAGGAGAAACTCAGGAGTAGAGGGACCGAGCATGTAAATTCACATCATGTGTGTGGCAACCAGGGGAACATTATGGTCTTACAGAACGTTACATCAGTGCTGCCCTAAGAATTAATAGAGCTCTTTCAATTAATCTATGGTTGTGGGAGAAATCAGCCTCTAAAGAACATTCACTTGCTTTCGCTCTATTTCACTGTATGGAAGGGGGGGGGAAAAAAAACATTGGATCGCATCTCTAGTGACATAGTATAAACTATACAGGCCCAGAAACAAGGTGAGGCAACACATCTGGTGAGAGCCTTGGGTGATGGGAGGTGAGGTGTAAATGGCCTCTGTGCTTGATCCCAAGTCCCACTGAATCACATCATTAGTTGACGCACGAGAGATGTTCCTCTTTATTCAATAGAACTCTGGTTATCACCTTTCAAGTCCCACAGGAGAAAGGGAAAATATTTAGTGGCTCTCATAATTCAAATCAGAAGGTATTGCAGAGCCTAGACTGTTTTTTTTTAATACAACCTTCCACTTCGCGAGCACGTGTTAAAACGCTTCACGCAGTTGTCCGGGAGCCTGAGGTGGAGGGAGCTGGGGAGGAGGGAGGGAAAAAAGGTATAGAAATCAATCAAAAAGGTATGAAGGCAGAGAGTGGGTAAGATCGATGGACTCTGGGATGGAGTTCCAGAGAGCAGGAACAGAAATGGCTGAAGCCTCTTCCCCATTGATGGTGGGATCAATATTAAGGAAGAAACAATTAAAAATATTTTGTGGAAACAGAATTGATTGTTGAACAAACTGAAATGCAAGAAGAAGGCTCAAGGAGCAGATTTGTCTTTGAAAGTTAGCAGGAATATAACTTCTGTACAAGTTGTTCAGCGCCTTGGGACGTCCTCCCGACGTGAAAGGCGCTAATCAAATGTAATCTTTGCTGTTGTCGTCCTCACTGTTAATAAGAGTCTGTAGAGCACCGAAACAGGCCATTTTGGCTCAACTAGTCTATGCTGTTGTATACACTCCACATAAGCCTTCAACCACCTTAGTCCCCTCTATTTCCTTCGGGTGTGCATCGTGTTTCCTCTTAAATGCGTTGAACCACAGTTCTTATATTCAATTTGGCAGCAATACCTGAAATAAAAATTGGTCCATGGCTGTTTATGGGACATTGCTGTGCGCAAATCTGCTGCTGAGTTTGGCCCACAAATACTAAGTCACTCCATTTCACAGTAATTCTTGTGAAGCGCTTTGAGACATCATTCTGACATGATAAGGCACTATATCAAACGTAAGGATTATTATCTAAATTTGGAAGCCAATTGCAGAATGACAGAGGGACAGAGGGGGACAGATTTCAAAATTAGGATTGAATTTAAGAATCTTTCAAAATCCTGGACAATCTTCTTCAGTTTTGGGGCAATGGGGCTAAGACCCAGAGAAATGTTGGGCTTTTGCTGAAACTCTCCTGTCCTATTCAATTTGCCCCTTATAAATAAACGTTTGCTTTTAGTTACATGTACAGGATAGTTGCCATTGGTAACTTATTTACACATTTTACCTTTTTACTTCATTAACTGGGTGCTGATAAGAAGAGGATTTCTGTTTGTACTTTATGCTTCTCTTCCATGTTCCTATTTATTTTAATAGCTGCCTTGACATACATAAGATTAACATTCAGTGCACATTAGTACACTGGGCGCTTCTCTATTACGCACTTAGAGCAGAGTTATATTATTATTAATAATAAAATTAAATTATTCCTTTTGATATAGTTCCTTTCACATTGGGAAGACATCTCGAAGTGCTTCGCAGGATTTACTGTAAAATGTAGTAACTGTGTTTTGTAGGGAAATACCGCATTCAATTGTACACACTTTAGTAAATACAGCCCAACTATCTGGAGAAGATTAACTTCTCCTCAGTGGAAACATTTGTTAATTTAATACAAAAAATTATCCTTGCGTTTGATGTAGCCCCTTATCGTATCTTCGAGATAAATAATAAAATAATCCTTGCATTTGATATAGCGCTTTTCACGTCTTCTCGACGTCTCAAAGCGTTTCACAGGATAGACTGTAAAGTGAATTGACTGCATATTTTGTGGATGAAAGTTTAAGACAGGTTTCCTAAGCAATTGATTACCAATAGGTGATAGAAAATGTATCTGAACAGAAGAATAAAAAGAAAGTTAACAGTACAATCCATTTTTATAGCACGTTTCACATCAGGAATTTAATCTGTACTTTGTTTATTGTAATTGAGCAAGTATGAGAGTGAGTACATATTGCTTTGGTTTTGTATTATTTCATCTCAGTTATGTTAAGGCTGGAATGTGCTGGGAAATCAATTTTATATGCTGGCCAAAACCATGTTTACATCGATGGACAAGTTAGCTGCTAAAATATAGGAATTGATACAGTGGAAATTGGTGGCTCAAATCTAATTGTCTGACTGATAATTATCTTTCAGAGCTGATTTGGGATGTCACTGGTTTTATGTGGGTGAATCAGTCAGCCATCATATGTAGGCTGGTACAAATACCATAATACTCCCACCATTATTGCTCTTCCCCCAGATCCATGCAGCTCTTCTACTTTGTTCCACCACCATTCTAGCTTTGGCATTCCACGTGGCCTTGTCAGATCTCTGAGGGTATCAAGTTATAAGTCCTACCCGTTGCAATATCCTTGCTATAATATGCTCCACTATTGCACACAAAGCCACTCCTCGTTACATTTATTTAACAATTGATATTCTCTTCCCCCCAATCCTCCTTGCACATGTATAATATGCCACAGCCTTAACCCATTTGCTCAGTAACTATCTTGGGGCTTAGCTCTCAGCACCACACAAAAATGTTGACTGGACACTAGTTTTGTGCAACTCACCTCTCATTAAATGATGCATCATTCTGTCACTGTGGCTTTCCTCCTCCATCAAAATATTTATAGTAAGAGAGCTTCAATACTTCTAGAAAGTGCTCTCTTTCACATGAGAAGTACAATTTCCCAGGTGATCACTTACTGAAGATATCATAAATAAGCTATAGAAAGCTTCCTTTTCAAGACCATGTGAGCAGTGATGTTTAACAAAAAGGAAGTGGGAGTGTAATGGGAGCTCTTTAGCTGTGTGCTCCAGCTTCCTCTTGAATTAATATCAAGAACCTGTGATGGATAAATGACCTGTGCATCTCTTCTCCTCCAATGCGGTTTCTCTACCTAACTGGAGTGGGAGGGGAAAAGGAGGCCAATTTGGATTGTTTAAGGGCTTGTTAAAGGCCATTAAGGAACAGCTGCCACAAGAGCGCTCAGCTGAGGAGTACATCACAGAGTATTTAAGTCCATGAAGGACTGGCATTAGTGAAATGAAGGATGATTAAGTGTCATTGCAGTGATGTGAGAAGTGAATAGAAAAACTTTCTGTTTGAGAGTAGTGCCCATTTGGTCACTCAATCCCTGACTGTTTGTGGGAAACTGCTGTGCGCAATTGCCTGTAGTGTTTTGCCCACAAAATATACAATCAATCCAATTTACAGCATATCCTGTGAAGCACTTTGTGTCGAAGATAATAATAATATAATAATAATCCTTGCATTTGATATAGCGCTTTTCACGTCAGGAGGACGTCCCAAAGCGCTTCACAGAACACACTGTAAAGTGAATTGACTGTATATTTGTGGGCGAACGCGGCAGCCAATTGCGCACAGCAATGTCCCACAAACAGTCATGGATTGAAAATGACCAATTTATTATTGTTTTTGGTTTTGGAGGGATTATTATTAATGTGATAACGTGCTATGTCAAATGCAATTGTAATAGTAGTAATGAACCGTTCCCAGCAGATGAAGAGCTCCTTTTCCCTCCCACTCCACTTAGCCTTTTGAAGAGTGCAGGCACCCCAATAGAGTTCTATGTACTACCCACGGCAGGAGGTTTAATTCGGTAGCTGCCTGGACATGATGAACAGCATGTGTCCCACTGACATCTGCTTCTTCTGTGAAACTCAATCACCCTGCTTTTCTTTTGCCCTGTACCAGCTAATGCCAGGAAGCGTGGTGTAGGCCAGGGCAATGGACTCATTCAATGATGTTGTTTTGGGAGGACGGTGGGGATATTAGAAGGATGAGATCAAATGGGCCGAAAGGTCTTCTTTACTCAAACCAATCTCATCATCCTCTATCACTGCTTTCTTCCTTCCTCTCTGGGACTCCATACTTCACCCTGAACTTCATTAATGATATCAAAATCTCCGTCAATGTTGGGGTATGGAGAAAGGCAGGCAAATAGTATTGAGTTACAGATGAGCCTTGATCTAATGTTATTTCATACAATGTGTGTTTGCAGCAGGGGGACACTTGTGGGTACCTTGAAACTGCCTCTCTGCTTTTCACCCCCTCAGGATCAGGTTGACTGCGCCTGTGGAGTTTCCCCCCTTTAAAACACTTTGAATAAAGCATAAACATCAGATAACATTTTCCAACACAAAAGCAGTAACTGGGTGCTGTCATCATTGCACACAGCATCACTCCTACAGAGAGAACCCTGCTTTCAACTTCCCCTTACCAATGTATGATTTAAAGTGGTCCTGAGGCAATCACTGTGATACCACAATTAAATTCACAGTTACCAAAAGGGGAGAAAATGACAGCACTGACTTTTTAAAGGCAGATCTCTGTGTAGTACACTAATATCTTGATTGCAACTTTGAAAAGAAACGTAACAATCTAGAAGGTGAGCATTTCTAGATATTGTGTGAAGAAAGTCCTCGTTCCACCATTTTAAACATTCAAAGCGCTTGATTTGTGGTTTTTCACTTGTCAGCAACTGGAATTATTCTATTAGCATCACAGGTAAGTGAATGCGATCTGCAAACTCTGGCTTTAAGACGAATAGAGTTATACCAGAGATAGGTTTATCGTGGGGAAAGCGTTTTAATTCACGATCTTTCCACTGTGATTCAGTAGTTCTTGGATAATTGCTGGAATCTTAAAAAGATAGCTCTTATATAGTATTGAAAGTTATGTACAAAGCAGCAAGTGTTCTGCGTCGTATTTAGAAATGGTGAGAATCAGTGAGTAGAGCAGTCTGGTTACTGATGTGTTTCACAGCATTAAAATAAAACGACGGAAATGGCTGTGCCCACAAAACAAGAGAGGATAAGTGAAGAATCTAGTTGCAAATAAAAATATGCAGAAAGCAAAATTGAGGAAAAGACTGATGTAAAGACTGTTCTGCCCAGAAAGCAAATAGAACGGTTGCTTGGAGTGAAAATAGATGGCTGAATTCTATAGAGGTACAGAGGAAATACGCAGTTGAGTTGGTTTACTTCTTTGAAGGGACTCTGAGGTCGAGCCTGTCTAACTATGGGGTCTGTACATATGGAGAGTTAGAAGCTGAGGCTGATTAACTCTTTGCAAAACAGTGAGCGTCTGAAGCTAAAGCTGTTTAAGCTGAGAGGACTATATGGCAATGGGAGGCTGCTCATCTATTCGAGTTGAAATACGATTCCGTGTTTCTTCAAACATGTCAAAGACTTAACACAAAGATTTAGAGAAGCTGGGGCTGAAAATGATGTTGAGAATAAGTTGGGTGCCAGGACTTGTGTACACGGGCAATTTCAGGAGCTCAGACAGAAACCTTTTGAGGAATACGGTTGTAACCATATAAAATATATATATATTTTTAAAAAGTTTAAAGTTTCATGGTGAATATGCTGTGGTTTACTTTAAAGTGCAAATCGGTCAACATTTACAGAAAATAGTTTCCATGCATGCAAGATAACCTAAAGTTCAGCTAGAAACAGCTTTTGGTCTTCAAATAACCAATTCAAGCAGATTACAGGGCAACTCCAAACAGGATTGGAGAGGACTGCAACTGGGAGTTTAACTCATTGCATTGAATTTAACCTTAAAATTAAGACTGTCCTGAAATTAGACCAAAAGCTTAAGAGTTCTACTTTCACCGCTGGGCTATATATATATATATATGTGAATGTATATAAAAAAGTATATATATATATAGATGTGCGTGAACTCACCTCAAAGTGTTTTAGAGAAAGTTTTTATTTTAAACATTAATGGTGATGCAGTCAACAAAGAACTCCATCTGATCTTTCAACTCACTTCTGGCCTTTTTCACTTAAAAGAGCCTTTTTTAAAAATGTGTTCCGAATGTTTCATTCTTTACAATTTTCTGCGTCGTGTAATGCAGATGAATGTTCGGAACTCCACAGTTATACTATACTGTCTGCAGAAAATAAATATCCTTCTTGTAAATTGTGTGTCTGGCGTGAGAGAGGTTAAACATGAGCTAACCGTTACAAGAATTAAGATGTAGGAGTGAGATTAAAAATAAAACACTCGCTGACATTTTCTTGAATTTATTTTTCTTTGGGCCTTTTGCAAAGTTTCCCCCCCCCCCCACCCCCCCAAAAAAAAAAATTCAATTTAATCCTGGTTGTCACTGAATATCAATGACTTAAGTACCTAAACGAGAGATTTGTGGTACCAGGAGCCAAGGCAAGTTAAGAGTTTAAAAAATGGGTATTTATAGAGATGACAATTTCTGGTCTTCCAGAAAAATCCTCCCCGAAATCAGTCTGATTGCAGCAGTTCGGTATGATGACTCTGTCCTGGGTTGTAAATATGAGCAAAAGCATTTTGTGATGAAAACGCACGTTTTTACAAAAGAAACCCTTTAAAAATATATTTAAAGCCTTAAAAAGTATTGACCTCAAAGAACCCTGATGATGAACAGATAACCGATTGAGCGACTCATTTAGCCCTCTCTTTAGGGTTTTTTTTTCCCCCCCGTATTAATCTGCCGCATTTAATAACTTTTTATTCTGCGATGATCTTTGTTGAGGAAAGCGAGATTTTTCTGTTTTCACTGGTAACTATCCTCACCACAACTTCACAGATTTGGGATTTTCGTGCAAGTTAAAGGGTGGGATTGGGGGTGGAGGGGGTGGGATTGGGGGTGGAGGGGGGGGGGAACAAAAATAACTGAACTGGCTGAAAATGGATGGTTTTGTTCAATTTGGGAATTATGAAAGAATTAAATTAAATTAAATTAAATGGTTTAAATGACAAGCCTCTCAGCTTCACATAAATGACACTGTCAGTCATTCAGTCAGTCCCACTATCATTGTTGATATTTTAGCAAGACCTAGAATAAGTTTTGTGTGTATTTTTTTCCCCCTGAGAGAATTGCCTTTAAATATACCGTTGCTGGGTGGGTGGTGGGTGCTGGTGGATGTGTATTAAAAAACAACACTGTGTTTACATCTCTCCCTTCTGCTGTGCCTTGCAACTCTTGTCCAACGCTCTTGTGAAGCTGCTGTGTCTGTAGTCTATTGGCCTCTCTCTATAAAGTTTTACTTGGCGAGTCCACATCCAAGAATCTAGCATTAAAAGCCTCCAAAACCTGGCTGCTAAATTGCTACGGTATTGAAAAAGTTTTGCTCTTCCTTTTTGAGCATTTCACATTTCTGAGCAACCCACTTGAGAAGTAAACATTTCGACACAGAATAATATAGGATTGTGTGTGCTTTGTGCCTATTGATGTGTGGATGAGAATCATCTTATTAGGACCGGTGGATTACTGAAGACCAATCTAAGAATGATTGCTAGGATGAAATTTTTTGATATGGGCCTCTCCCTGATCATCTTTAATTTATTTCCGAAAGCGGTTGTTTTTTTTAAAAAAAAACTCGTGGAAAATTTTGCATGAAACTCCACAAATGCTATTTTTAGCTGGGGTTTTACAAAGTATTTTTCTTTGAATCTTTTTCTGCACGTTTCTGACTGCAGTGTGCTTTTCTACACAGTGACATCGAGTTAAACTGCAATTAATTCACCACAGTCAGGATTTTCTAGCCTTCTTGATAAAATGGCAAAGTTGAAGCTCCTACAACTAAAACTGGCTGTAAAGTTGCACTTTGTGAAGGCATTTTCTATTGTGAAAGATCAAATTCACTTTTAGTACGTGATTATTTTGAACCTGTCATATTGTATGCTTATTTTCTCACTCACTCCCTTCCTCACTCCCTTCGCCTCGCCCCCTCGCTTCCTATTTTCAGGTCTCGGCTGAAGACCTTTCTTTTCGACCGCGCCTTTGGTCATCTTCCTCCCCCTCCCCCTGGCTCGGCCCCGGGATCCATTACTGTGAAGCGCTCTGAGATGCCGTCCGGCGTGGAGGGCGCTATATAAATCCAAGTTGTTGCTGAAGTTGTTGTTGTTATTTTGGAATACTGCTAAAGTCCAGCCGTATAAATAATTAAGTTGAAAAATTCTGTTTTTTACATGATCCGATTTTTTTCTCCATAAGAAACTTGTACCACAATTTGAGCCTTGGAGCACGTGTTGCTTTCTCTAGACCGTGGTGCCTATGCTGTCTGCCCGACGTGAAAGGCCCTATATATAAATGTAATTTGTTGTTGTTCTTGTTGTCATGCTGTACGGTGCCCTAGCAAATAAATGGAAAGAATTTTACACTGGTCTTGCGTATAGTACAAAGGTTTGGTTACCTCCATTTACTGATTAGGAAACGCACTGGAACTTGGCAAAGATTTCCTTTCTTTAAGAAATCTTATCACATTTCTACAACAACAACAATAAAAACTTGCATTTATGTAGTGACTCCCACACAGGGTAGCATCCAGGAACACCTTACTAGAAATATATCATTTGTAAAAAGTATAACCTGGTTTGTATATTTATTTTTGTTTTATTAGGACACCCTGTCGACGTGACCTGCGCTATAGAAATGTTAATGCGCTCTTGAATTTTCTCGCATTTTTGCTCAACTCTGATGCTCCAGATTCAATGATTCCCTTGTTATGGACCTGATGGTGAACCATGCGGTCAATTCAGACTGACTGAAGCCAATTTATTTTTGTAGCAAAAAGACCAGCGAAAAAAAACATACTCTATATATTGTGAAACAGATGTTTGGGGGATGACTTACTGAGGCGTATGTGGTCCCGTTTTGGTTTTGGGCTTGCAGGTGAATGAGTGGGTGCGTCATTTGTGCACATAGCGATTGCAACCATTCGGGCGCCACGCACAGCTCTGAAATACATCTCCAGTGAGCGATCATTCTACAGCAGCTCACTCTGCAATCACCTCCCATGGCCTACGTCATGTCCATGCATTTTTGAAAGAAGATTATAAATGGGCTACCTCCAATATATAAAATGAAGTAACAAATAGAGTAAGCCTCACATAAGTTGTATCAATTGGGATCATACATTTAATACGACTTATGAAAATTCTGAGTTATGTCAAACTTACATAGTATAAACTCTTGAACGGGACTTGGGCAGATGTACGATTTAGGCCATTATAATAATAATAATAATAATAATCCTTGTATTTGATATAGCGCTTTTCACGTCGGGAGGACGTCTCAAAGCGCTTCACAGAACACACTGTAAAGTGAATTGACTGTATATTTGTGGGCGAACGCGGCAGCCAATTGCGCACAGCAATGTCCCACAAACAGTCGTAGATTGAAAATGACCAAATTATTATTGTTTTTGGTTTTGGAGCGATTATTATTAGGCTCTGTGTGGAGTAAGGAAACTTGCCCAAGGTTTCGCCCTGCCTGGAATTGAACTCAGGTCTCTCGCTTGCAAAGCGAGTGCTCTAACCACTGAGCTACAGGACTCCACAATCATTATATGATTTATACAGATCGGACTTACACGAGTTTTATGAATACCCCACTAACCCTTTAAATTATGAGAGCCATTGCTAGCCTTCAATGACTATGTATCTTTTCTTTCATTATATTCACAAAGGAAAACACGTGTGAGAGTTTCTCAATTCTGAAAATGCTTTGAGAAAAGAGGTGAAAGATTATTCTTGCTGTTTGGTAAATTGCTAATAAGGAGGCATTGACTCGGGATAAAAGGTTCAAGGGGAGATTATAAAGAACTTTTTCACACTGAGGATTATTAGAACATGAAATGCTTTTCCACCAGTGACTATAAAAGCTAAACAATAGCATGTAAAAGGAAATTAGTCAAAGAGGAGCAACTAAACGGAACTGGTCTAAGCGAATATAGCTTCAGTGGTGAGGCTAGCACCAAATAAGTTCAGTGACCCCCATCCTATGCTGTAATTTCTGTGACTGCCAGTTTCTTCCTAAAAGTACTATTTTATAACAAGTTTCAATTGTCAAGTGTATCATTGGGATAATGATTTGGACCAGTATTGAGGTGCATTATTGAAACATAATCCAGTCCTGTTGAAGTATTAACCGTGGCAGGTACGGGAATAGAGTAGAGGCTCCTGAACCAGTCGAGTGGGCTGTTGAAATATGATCATCAGATAGTGAAAAAATGAGTTTTGTTGGAAATTATAATTTCACATTTACATCTTTGGTAGAGCTCATTATTTTTAAAGAAGTTCCTCTCCTGGAGCCTTTGTGTTGTAGCTAAAACATTTGTAATAGAAGTTTGTTACTAAGAGGTTTGAACACTACACAGTATATCCCGTGAAGCGCTTTGAGATGTCTCAACGATGTGATAATCAAAAGCAAGGATTATTATTATTATTTATTTTTGCATGTTCTTTATTGGTTTTGAAATCCTTCTTGAAGAAATTGAACTTTTTTAAAAAAAATGTCCATAGGATTGAAAATAAAATAATAGTTCAGTGATTAATGTAGAGATTTTGTTAATTGGTGCATTATGAATGTAAAAGTTAAGTGCAAATCGGATTACTGAACATCTTAGTTGCATTTTCCACTTACAAAACAGGACATCTGAATTGTGGCTCGTCAGGGAGAGTGGGAGACAAGTGTGTGATGTACATTCTCAGCAGAGAAAATTGCATCAACCTCAATAGCAGAATTGCAGCATCCCCCCCCCCCCCCCCCCCCCCACCGCCTGCAAAAAGGAAAAATCAAGGAGCACGCTGGAGAAACGACAGGGACAATGTTAAGAAGAAGCTCTGTGTTAGAAATGCAATGGTTTAAACTTAGTCACTCCTGGGAACAAATGTCCATTCTGTTCAATTGACGTAATAGCCTTGAGGCGAAACAAAATGTGCTACAAAGTGCATTTAGGAATGTCTTTTTTTGGGGGGTATAGCGCTCAAGCTATTGCCTCATTTGTTTTTGTACTTGTGTTTGTGACATTGCCATTGTCCGTTTTTCCCTCTATTTAGGTTAAGGCATTTGCAATGGCATCAGGCAATGCTTCAATACAAGGCAAATAAATACAACAGGCAGGAAGGTTATAAGCACAGAAGGTGCTGCAGTTTCTCAAACAGTACTTCATTAATAAAGATGATTTATGGCAGTTGTTTTGTAAGTCATGTGCACTGCTGGGAAATGGTAAATTAGATGGGCCTTTGTGCAAGCCAGAGGATGCCTGCAAGTTAGTATCACAGGGGAAAGATTCAAGTTATATGCCTGTATTTCTGGTACTATCTTTCATTAAGTCTAGTTTGTTCTCTATGATGTCCACTATTAAAATGTTACAATGCTATGCTTGCTGAATGTTGTGTAAAACTTATTTGTATGTGTGTGTGTGTGTGAAGTATTGTGAATTAAACATCATTCCTTGAATAAGGAAGAACTTCAACTTCAAAACGTATAGTGCATAGTATCTTATCACATTGGACATATCAAGCCCTTCACAGATTATTATTGGCAGGTTCAGTGACTGTTTTGGAGGCAGGCATGACATCAGCAAGGCCATCAAGTGACAAAAAACAATTTAATATGCAGGATTCAATGATCACCAGGATTTCTTGTAATTAAAAAGAAAAAGTCCTCTGCTGGTTTTGTGTCAAATTACTGGTTGTGTGGGTTTCATAAAGGAATGCCTTGCTAGACTCATTTGCACCTTCCCCCTTATTAGATGAGCTAATTACACTTTCCTGACAGAATGGAATAAAGTCATCAGTGAAAATTCTAGGAATCAGTCAGATGTTTAACTTCTGAAAATTATGTGAAAACTACACTCACCATATTGTGTGACCAATGTGTATTTCCTGGACACTTTTGTTGGTGGGGTACAATTGCAAAAATAACTCCAGAAGCCTGCTTTGATGTATGAATCCTTCCCTACCAATAAACTGCCTGTTTAGTGTTGAAGTTTAAATCTGATGCAGGCTATAGTTTTACAGTCTTCCTTTTTTGTTAATCTTGACTGTTTAATGACAGATTAGCGTCCAAAGTGTGATATTCACAAATCGGCTTTGTTGCATTTCGAACATCTAACCTCTGGTTTGCGGCATCAGCTCGTAAAAAAACACAAACCCACAACATCACAAATCCTAAATCAGCCGGCCAGTATAACACTGAAATCCGTCACACCAACTCCTGCAACCTCTGCATCGAACATAGCGTCCATGACAGCATCAAATGTAGAGCTCTTCCTATTTGTCTAACCCCATTAAGATCTGCAAAGGACCAGACCCCATTGTCAATCTGATTTTTGATCTGTCGCTAACATCCGTTAACTAAAAGTGTCCTGTTTCACCTCTGGAGGCCTCCAGTATAATCTGTGCAAACTGTAATTTCTGCAGAGTTTACTTAACATGAATAAATTCAACCAGTCTTCTGCTGGTGGGAGTATTATTTTTCAGACCTGATACAAATCCAAATGAGAAGTATTTTGATTGCAGCAGGATCTTCTTGACTTGACTGGAACTGTTTTCAATTTGTCATTTGTCAGGGCTAGTGTGGAGGGTATTTTCAGATTCAAGCAGTGGCTTAACACTGATGGCTTGCAGCTCGATCAGCCAATATTTTGAATGTCGGAATGACCGTTACTACGTCCCACAAGGACTGGATGTGGCTGATTTACATGCAGTGGTTTTAGACTTCAGCTGATCCCAGTGGGGAAATGTCATCGAGTTGCATAGACTGTACAGCACAGAAATAGGCCATTTGGCCCAACTAGTCTATGACATTGTTTGTACTCCACGAGAGCATCCATCCCCTCCTAATTCCCTCTTCCCCCTCCCAAACCCTTCTGTTCTCTAGTCCCTCATGCATTGCCAAATTAAATAGGAGATGACATTTCAACAGCTAGTTCAACTCTATTTGGTAGCTTTGTGTAATCGAGCTGAGGGCAGTGTAAAGAAACCATTGGGAGTTGAGGGAAAAGATTGCCACAACTGACATCTCAGCTATAACTCTTTGTCTGCGATTCTTCACCATGGACAAAACATTGAAATCGATCTTTCTCCTGAGAGTGGGAATTCCTTTAACTGCCTTTTCTAACAATCTCACCAAGCCACCCAGCGCCCTGTGCCCCTAAATTCTTATGTCTGTAACCTTAAGATCATTGTCTGAAAAAGAAAACTGACTTCCAGTTTTCCCTTTTTATAGTTCTCCTTTTCAAATAGTTATCTGATTCCCTCTTAAAAGCTACTACTGAATAGAGTCTGTCTGAACCGTGGTATTGTAGTTCTAATAACCCTCTGTGTAAAAGAAAATCTCCTGTCCTCTCTCTTTGTGCTTTTGGTAAGTGCCTTAGTTCTATGAACTTTACTTACTGACCCAATGACCAGTGGAAAACAATTTTTCCCATTTGCTTTGTCAAAACCCCTCAAAGTTAATATTAGGGGACGTCGTGAAGCCAACTTAAAGTTCCTGAAGTAACTCTTAATGGAATTGCATGAGCACCTGCTGCTCCTAAACACTGTGAGAAATGCAATTTGGGTATTATTAAGGAATTGTAATACCCAGTGAAAGCCGCCCCTTGTGTCGTGTGATTTTCAAAAATAAAAACAGAAGTCGCTGGGATCACTCAGCAGGCCAGACAGGGTCTATGGAGAGAGGAAAATGAGTTAACGTTTCAGGTCGATGACCTTTCGTCAGAATTGATGAGGTATAATATCCCTGATATAGCACAAATATCCCAGTTTGAGCAGGTGTTAAACTTTAATTTTATTACTTTAAAACTTTAAGTTTAATTCAAAGCATCACGTTCAAAGCCCTCCATGGCCTCGCTCCCCCCTACCTCTGCGACATCTAACTCCCTACCAACCTGTCCGCTCCCTCTGCTCAGCGGGCTCCAGCCTGCTTCATGTCCCCTGCCTCGCCCACCCCGCCATTGACAGATGGTCCTTCTGCCACTCTTCCTCCACGCTCTGGAATTCCATCCCGCAGTCCCTCCACCTCGCCCCCTCCCTTGCCTCCTTCAAGACCTGTCTCAAGACCCTCCTCCGACCGTGCCTTCGGTCACCCTTCTTTCCCCCCCCCCCACCCCCGCCCACTCTCTGCCTCCCCGATCCTAACCCCCTGCTCGGGCCCGAAACACTAATTGTCCAGCAGCTTGGGATGTCCTCCCAGTGTGAAAGGTGCTATACAAATGTAATTGGGTTGTTGTTGTGAGTACAGTGTTAATGGAGGCACTATGCAGGCACAGCACTGCCACTGAGATACTGAAATAACATCAATAACAAAAATAAACTGACCTTGACAATTAACCGATTTACGGCACTCATCAATCTTGCTGGGCCAATGCTGTTAGGTATTGCTCTGAACTATTTCCAGCAATTGAATTAAATCCTTTCCACTTTGCCCTCTCTGTTGCTCAGTGATGCAGGAGTTCCTCCTTAATGGTCTTTGACGAGGCCTTAATAGCATCATCCCTCTGTTTTCCCGAGCAGTTATGTAAGGGGTTCTGTAAGGAATACTGGAAAGGGAAAGACTACCATTAGCACAATTTGCTATCACTGCGCACATTGACACCAAATTTAGTGACCAGAGGAATGCCAGTATCATGGTGATTTTTGCTCCTTACTAATTAATACCAATAATAATGCTCACATTTGGTATAACACCTTTCATGTGAGGAAGGTGTCCCGAAGTGCTTCACTGATTGTAACCTATACGTAACTCATTTGTTCTGGTTAGTCTCATTGTGTTCTTTCTCACCTACGACCACAAACTACGCTGACTCGCATAATTAGTATTGAGCAATTTTGCTACAAATAGTATTTAACTATTTATGTGCTGAGTTCATTCTGAAGCTTTATAACTACTTGCTTGTTTTCCATTGTTGTAATAATAATAATAATAATAATAATCCTTGCATTTGATATAGCGCTTTTCACGTCGGGAGGACGTCCCAAAGCGCTTCACAGAACACACTGTAAAGTGAATTGACTGTATATTTGTGGGCGAACGCGGCAGCCAATTGCGCACAGCAATGTCCCACAAACAGTCGTAGATTGAAAATGACCAATTTAATTATTGTTTTTTTTTTTGGAGGGATTATTATTAGGCTCTGTGTGGAGAAAGGAAACTTGACCAAGGTTTCGCCCTCTGCCTGGAATTGAACTCAGGTCTCTCACTTGCAAAGCGAGTGCTCTAACCACTGAGCTACAGGACTCCACAGTAACATCGTACTGACACTTCAGTGCAGTGTTGGGGTGCACCACTGCATTGTTTGAGACGCTGTCCTTCAGATGAGACTTTAAGCCAATGTCCTGTTCAACTTTATAACTTTATATATTATATATAAATATATTATAAAGTGGATAGTAAATATCCCATATTCATATAAAGATTCATAAAGACAAGGAGTTTTTCCAGGTATCCGGGCCACCAATCCCCCAAGTAAAATTGATCATTCACTTCATAGCTGTTTGGCCCACATTGCGGTGTACAAATTTGCTGCTGTGTTCACCCACAAATGATACAGTCATTATACATTCCAGTAAATCCTGTTAATATGAATAATAATCCTTGCATTTTGATATAGAGCCTTATCATGTCTTCGAGACATCTCAAAGCGCTTCACAGAATATACTGTAAAATGAATTGACTGCATATTTTTTTGTGGATGAAATGAGGCAGCCAATTGCGCAGGGCAGTGACCCACAAACAGTTGTGGATTGTTAAGCGCTTTGAATCCTCTTGATGTGAAAGGCACTAAATTAAATTTAAGGATTATTTATTATTATTATTAGAGGGGTGCTTTAGATATGCTCTGCTTGTACAAAAAGAAAGGAGTAAAACTATGTTACACAAAATATCAAAGCATGCAAGTGAAAATATTCACGGTGGCTAGGTATAAGAAAGTTAAGATAGTTAAATTAATGCAGGATTTCTGTGGTGATATTGAATGGAAGCTCTTCTTGACTTTACTTAAGAAAAGGGAGGTATCTTGCCGGTGTTACACTACTACCCCTGAACATCAGTAAGAATTTTCACTGGTGAAATTATTGCTATGATAATGCCAATATCCGATCGGAACACGGACAGTACAATTTACATTGATATAAAGGAGCCTATTGAAAACTATTAAAGCTTTTAAGTGTGGTGTGTGTGTGACATTTTGATATCCCCTGTAAAAATTTGAAGTGAAGAACATTAATGGATTATGAAGGTTTTTACAAAAAGAATGCAGGAATAATTGGTCTGGAGTGAAGGCAGTATTTAATGATTCATTTTAAATTTACAAGCCATACGATCTTGTTTCAAACCTCTAAATATTTCAAAGCTTCATTATGGAAGAAATTGACTGTTTCTTGCTCATTATTTTCTTATTAATCCAGATCATTGTATTGAGAATACATTATGCATGCTGAAAAATGTCCTGCGTTTTTATATCATGGCATTTCAAAGTTAAGCCGTGACACGCCGAGAAATGTGATTTTTCACAAATGTAATTTTCACATTTTTATTCAGATGAAAAATAAAAGAGATGAAAAATAACCCTGCCCGTTATTCCATCTTATTGATGAACAGGGAGATCATAATCACTGACAACGCAGCAGAAATTCTCTTCCGCAAATTAAAGTGTAATTTTACAAAATTCAATTTTTGGAAAATATGTTAAAATGGAAGCAAATGGTATTCAGAGTTCATTTGAATAGAGAGGTTGGATGTTCTAATGATTTATAATATATGAGCGTCTGGCATTAATTCTTTTATCAAGAAATACAAAGTTCTTGCTCCACCTTGAGTTCTTATGCTTTGGGGAGGCGGAAGTCTCAGAATATAGGTTCTGAACTTCATGACAAAAGTTTTGGTTCAGTTGATTTATGCATGCATTATATAATTCTGTTAAATTTTTACAGGGCCTCCACGTGCACTTTTTCTTTAATTTGTTAGTGCTCAAAAGGAGTTTCACTAAAACTCCTTTCATGTTTCAAAATATCATAAAAATTGGTGGGACGAGGGAAGAGGGAGAAACACGTTCATTTTATTTAAGCTACAAATAGTTAAATGTTCGTTCTCCAGTTTCTTTCTATTTCGCTTTGGAGTAGAAAGATACAGAACAGAGTTATGATAGAGATGATGTTCAAAAAAGAATTCAGAGCCAGAACCGTTGAGTTTTGTGGTTTCCATAGGAGTAATAACTGCAGGTGTCTTAGTGAGTCCTTGAGTCAGGAAGACCTAGATAGCCTTAAAGATATACACCTAGTTCTTCAGTGTCAAAAAACTGCATATTTCTAATGCTAAGTGTTGTCATTTATTGAACAATACAAGATTGTCACCTTGTACTAGTTTCTTTAGGTTTCCTTTTTGCTTTTTATCGCAGAGATTAGTTGGGCTTAAGACGTTACCTTTTTGTTTTTTGAGTGTTTCCTTCACGGATTTCAATTCTAGTTTTGTGTTCAGTTTCTTTGCCTTGGTGCCTGTTGGCTTTGTTAGACTGGCTGCCTGAAAGCACAGTGGTTTTCTTTCATTGATGAAGGTGAAGATTACAAGGTGCAGATACAAACCTTCGGGGCTACGTAGCATTGATCACCAAGTGGAAATAGAAAACTACTTTGCTTGTCAATCCTTTTTTTAAAAAAATTGTCTTTTAATCTTTTTTGTTTGTCATTTTGAATCCTGCGTGATGCACTGCTTTCAGCAGTAGAGAAAGTCCTTATGTACGTGGGAAGACCAGTGCACGGTTCTCCACTGAGAAACCTTTTTATGCACAGAATTGTTCGATACTTTTTAGGGAAGATCAATATATGTGGGAGAATGGATTTGATCTGTGATTTATAGGTGCACCTAAGACAACCCTAAAATACGAAACACGGGCCGAGTCTAGATTTTTTTTCCACTTGAAGTCTCTCACTACTACTCTCCCACCCTTGCGGGTTTCGTAATGTGGAATTCTGCTTTTTTTTACATAAATTTATCTATCTTCAGCACCTAAAGATTAATGTTTGGCTTATCTTTAGAATAGTTTGACTGATCATACCAACCAAGCCAGGTAAGCACCTTAATGACAGTGACATTTCTTTCTACCCGATCTCGGCGAATGCTATTAGATCACGGCTTTACTGCGTTAGTGGTTATAAAAGTTTTATGCCTTTCAATGACACATTGGCAGCTTTTTAGATCACCTTTAGATATCAAATATTTGCCGTAATCGGGTGTAATTGGCAGAAGCGCAGTAGGTTCTGATGATAAGCACGATAAACAAGAAACCTCATCCAATTTCTTAACTGCAGTTTCCAGCGTGAGACCTCAGCAGCTCCTTCTTCTTCTTGACCTACAATGAAGAATTTAGCACAGAATGAAATCGGAATAAAACATTCCTTAAATATTTATCTATCATTTGACTGTACTGCATAGATCTGCTCTGTTTAACTATTGTATTTGTTTCTTTCTGGTCAGCTAGCCAGCATGGTTTATGAATTGTGTGCTGGTTTGTCTCAATATAATAATAATAAATCAATAATAAATAATCCTTGCATTTGACATAGTGCCTTATGTTGAGACGTCTCAAAACGCTTCACAGAATATACTATAAAGTGAATTAATTGTGTATTTTGTGAGTGAATATAAGCTCTTATTGATTTATTGTCTCTTGTTGTCTAACAAAATCCTGCAATAAGAGCCTTGTTTCAAACCAAACATCAATCAGCAAGATGTGAGCTTGTCAAAAAAAATTCTAACATTCGCGTGTTACAAATCATAGAATAAATGACATTTATATAACAAAAAAACTAATTGTTAATCATTTTATATAATTTGTAGTCTTTTAATTTCCGTAGCAATGCATAGTTATCTGGGCTGAGCCACAAGCAGTTCAGAGTTTGGCATTGCCTTAACTTGCAAAATCTTAAGAGAAAACTTTCCCTGAACCCTAAACAGTGTTTTAAGGTTCTGATCCTTTACTACATTATTTAGGTTTAAAGTTCCAAAAGCTCTTTCTCACGCACTACACTTTATATTCTGTGAAGTGCTTTGAGATGTTTTACAGTCGTGAAAGGCACAATTTTAAATACAATACACTTAGAGGCCTTCTGTTGCGTTTTGAATGCCAAAAGACGACATTGTCTTGTCAAAATCACATGATTCTTTCATGCAATCAAAAGCTATTTTTTAGAAGCTGATAGCTATCAATTCAAATTAGGAAAATGCATAAGCCATAGTAGAGAAGTCCTGTAGCGTGTTGGTTAGAGCGCTCACCTCGCAAGCGAGAGAACCCTGGGTTTGATTCCCGGACAGGGCGAAAACTTAGGCAAGTTTCCTTACTCCACACGCCTCTATTTACCTATCAGTAAATCGGAACACAGTTCTTAGTTGATTAGCTGATTGCTTTCTGGGGGTAATAATCCCCTTCAAAAAAAATTAATAATTGGGTCACTCAACCCACGACTGTTTGTGTGACAATGCTGGCTGCTGCATTTCGCCCACATAATATACAATCAATTCACTTTACAATATATTCTGTGAAGCACTTTGAAACTTCTCAACAACGTGATAAGATGCTATATCAAATTCAAGGATTATTGTAGTCTTAAGGTTGTTTAGAGCATAACCTAGTCATAATTTTGGATGTGGGTCTTTTCCAACCCTTTATATTCCTATGTTAAGAGGGACTGAGGCTCCATAGAGTTTTGCAGGACACAAAGTGGTTATTTGGCCCAACCTGCTTCCCTTCAGGCCTTTGCTAATATTCTAATTTATTTATCTAATTCTTTTCTGAAGGCTTTTCTAGCTTCTATCACAGGGTTTTGTCGGGCATTCTGCAATTAAACTCTTAATGACTTCTCATTACTCAGTCACTGGCCAATGTAAATTGTTTGCTCCTCTTTATCTTGTATGCCTAATAAAAACCTTATTATTTTGAATACTTCGATAAGGCCTCCTCTCAACCTTCTGAGCCCTGTAGCTCGGTGGTTAGAGCACTCGCTTTGCAAGCGAGAGACCTGAGTTCAATTCCAGGCAGGGCGAAACCTTAGGCAAGTTTCCTTACTCCACACGCCTAATAATAATCCCTCCAAAACCAAAAACATGAATAAATTGGTCATTTTCAATCTACGACTGTTTGTGGGACATTGCTGTGCGCAATTGGCAGCCGTGTTCGCCCACAAATATACAGTTAATTCACTTTACAGTGTATTCTGTGAAGTGCTTTGGGACATCCTCCCGACGTGAAAAGCACTATATCAAATTCAAGGATTATTATTATTATTATTATTATTATAGGGCTAGAGAAGATATCCTGTGTTTCTTCTTGTAGCTAATACCTCTCACCCATGATATCATCCCAGTGAATCTTTCCCAGACTCACTCCATGGCACTTGACATCTTTCCTAAAGTTGGGCACCCAAAATTGGAGAATAGACACCAAATATGACTTAAACCAATGGTTTGTGCAGGTTTAGCATCACTTATTTGTTTCTGTGTTCTATCCCCCTGTTTATATAAAACTCCAGATCCCATTGGAAAAACAATTCAGTCAAATTCGGCCTTTCATTTTCAAAGCTTTGTTTACTATACTACTATAGTTATAGCACATAATCACTAGCATAGTTTGGTCTTCGGACGCACAGAATATTGATTTTGTGGACATTGAAATTGCACCCATGAAATAGAGTCTCCCTCCAGATCTGTGTTCAGAATGACTTTTGATCCATGTAGGAAAGGGAACCCCTATTTTATTTAGATTTCCAGGGACTGCCCCAATAAGCTCTCATAACTAGGAGACCCACTCATGGTCACCTTTTTAGTCACCTTGCTTATCTGACGATACTGGATTTCCACTCCAGTAGCAATACATGTTTTCAATATTTCTCTTGCACTAATCTTGAGAAATGAGCTGTCACCCTCCTACGATAGGTTGTTTCCATTCAGTTGTTGTTTTGTAGAAAAAAACTACAAACCCCACACAATAGGCATAATAGATGGTTGGAAGTGAAAGAGTAAGATTGGGTTTACCCTTGTGGAACAAACTTATAGACAGACACTCAGGGATCACGTATGACTGCTCCACTTCAGTTATTATGGAACATAACAATAAAAAGCATCAGTTAAACATAAAGAACCACTGGTCACTTACGATAATGAGTCACCTTAAAGGTCTGCCCAGCTCTTACACCTGAAGTCTTCACTGTTACTATTATAATTTTCATTGTAAGTGCAAATCTCTTCTCACTTTACATGCGACGTAGAACCGTACTGAATCTGCATATGAATTGGATTAAATACAGCCTGTTGGAAAATATCAAAGCAAAGTTTGTCCCCGAAAGCAACATTATTTGAATAATGGGCTTGGAATTGAATAATAATACAAATTAAATTATTCACATCTATCACACAGGGCATCTGACTAGAAATGCAAATATTTATTTGATCCCCTTGTGGTAAAGGGATGAAATTCCAACGACAAGACTTGTGTAAATAGTTTTGATCACAATGCCCCACAATGGAATTTTGCCCACTGCAACTTAGAGTAAATCTATACTCAGGTGGAATTTTGCCTCATGTATGTAAAATATAAAATTGGATCCCACTGAAATTAACTTAGAATAATGAGGGAGATTCTGTCTAAGTGTTCAATAAACAGGTGAGCAAAATGAGTGTCTTCAGTGACATTTGGTTCAGTTGTGAGGAATTGAGAAGAGCAAAGAGGATGATCCTCAGTTTTAGGGGAATAATCTATGAGCAATGGTTCAAGGTTCTTCAGCTTTGAAAAGAGAGATTTCATAGGAAACATTACCGTTGCGTATAAGACTCTAAATGACAATCAGAAAATAAACCCAGAACAATAGTTTCAGCTATATAAAGACAGCTGAACACATGGACAATTTTGGGACAGACACCAATAAGTTTTTCTTTACCAAGAGAGCAAGTCATGACTGGAATGGGTTAACTGGAAGCAAGGTTGAGATCAAGACATTAGAATCATTTACAAAACAGCTTGATGCTGTAATGGGACGGTTGGTTGGGTATTCTGGAAAGATGAAATCACACGGGCTGAAGAACTTTCTTCATCTGAACCTCTTGTGATCTTGTAATTTCTGTGTTACACATTTTATGTTGTACCACAAAATCAAGTGTGAGACATGTCACAGAAATAGCCCATTGAAAAATAACAAAACACAAAAGTGTTTCACTTGAAAAAATATTTTGTTGTTGATTGTACAGCTTGTTTCTATATTTCTTTTTCAATGAAATTATATAATTAATAGATGTAGAGAAAAGGATCCTTCTTGTTAATTTTTGCAGAAATCTGATCCACATTGCATTGCTTATCATCTTCCCTTTTAATGCTTTCTATTATACTGTCATCAGTGTATTCAGAATATCTGAATTGCCCATCTCACCTGTTACTTGTTCATGGTCCTTGTAGAAAATTAGCATTTAAAGGCCTCTGTAGGCATCTTCTCTCATCAACCAACATTTTTACTCAAACTCCCTGTAAAACCTTGCTTCAGTTGGAGTCCTGTAGCTCGGTGGTTAGAGCACTCACCTTGCAAGCGAGACACCTGGGTTCAATTCCAGGCCGGGCGAAACCTTGGGCAAGTTTCCTTACTCCACACGCCTAATAATAATCCCTCCAAAACAAAACAATAGTAAATTGGTCATTTTCAATCCATGACTGTTTGTGGGACACTGCTGTGTGCAATTGGCTGCTGCGTTTCGCTCACAAATATACAGTCAATTCACTTTACAGCATGTTCTGTGAAGCGCTTTGAGATGTCTAGAAGATGTGAAAAGCGCTATATCAAATGCAAGGATTATTATTATTATTATTATTCAGTTGGTTACAGAGTCTGAAGCCTCATGTGACAAAGGCAGTATGTAGATGACATGATGTATGGACACTCTTCTAGCAAGAACATCTGCCCAGACTCTTGAGTTCTCAATTTTCTACATCAATGACCCTTCCTATCGTGGTGTGAGAAATAATTTTATCATCTAACTCTCCATTGATGTGGTGTTTGAAGTGAGAAATACCAAGTGGGTATTTCAGGTGATGTCTGGGATTTTGACTGTCTTCTTTTCCATTAGTTGCAACTTGAAAAGTGCTCAGTAAGTCAAAAATTGATGGGCCAAATAGAAACCTCTCACTTTCAAGTTATACACCAGTCAGTAAGTCAGGTCCCCACTGAACTCACACACACACTCAATTAGTGAAATTTCAGGCTGTTTCCTTTTCATCCAAAACCTTTTTTATTATAGAAGATGACCCTGAAGACCTTTCCAACTGCCAACTATTGAGTAGAGGCCCGAGAGCTTAGACTTCAATGACTGGTCTCATTGCTTCCATCAAATTCAACTGCCAAGAGAAACAATATTTCCCTTGCATAGAACACATTTCACCAGGGACTACCATTGCGCAGGCAATTCTCTCTTTGGTTTTCTGCCAGACTCTGAGTTTCTAGCCGACCTTCCATCAGTGAATAATGGAAGCCCCTTACAGAAACTGTCTGGTGTTTATCTTAATAATTGAGAAGGGATAGAAGACTTCAGTCTTAACATTAAATCGTGCTGTTAGATTATAGCGTGCAATCTTTGTAGTGGTGGATATTGAGACAGACATGCCAAAATCACGTTGTGGGCAAATGCCCAAAGTGCATTTGAATGGAAAGTATACATGAAGTACATGTTTTCTCTAGGTGTTCTCCAGGGTTTTGGCAACAATAAATACTTTCTATGGTTCAGTAAAATAATGTGTCCTGGGTTGTACATGTAGAAAACAGACTTAATAATGAACAGTTTCCTATATGTCACATGAGAAAGGAGAACAGATAATAATAAGCAGTTTCCTATGTGTCACATGAGAGAGGATAAATAGTAATAAAAAAATAACATTAACAATATTTTTACTTATTTGATGTTGATTGTGAATATAACCATACTCTATTCTAGGGACTCACAGTATCGCAAAATTACTTTGACCCAAATGGTTTTCTGAGCCCCACACAAGAATTGTTCAAAAATACATCTTAGTTAAGCAATAACTGGTAGATTTCTACAAATGTAGCATCCTACTGTGACCAGCAATATTTAGCGCCAGCCTGGCTCAGTTGGTTGTGTCAGCCTGGCCCAGTTGATGGCACTCTTATCTCTGAGTCAGAAGGTTGTGGGTTCAAACCCCCATCAGGACTTTTTGCTCATAACCTAAGCTGACACTCCAGGGCAATGCTGAAGGAGCACTGCATTGTCAGACAGGTTGATGCGTTAAACTGCGGTGCTATTTGCATGGTCGGGTAGATGTTAAAGATCCCATTAGCACTGTTCGAAAAGAAGAGGGAGATTCTCCAACAATCACTCAGATAGAATTGGCTATTCATTTCATAACTGTTTGTGCGACATTACTGTTAGCAAATTGGCTGCCATATTTGCCTACAAATATACAGTCACTACACTGTAAAGCAATTTTGTTTTTGATCAGCAGGGTGCCTGACACATATGGGTGCTCTAACCACTAAGCTACAGGACTCCACTTAACTAATTACCTAATTCCAAAAAGTATTCGGTGCAGGTTTGCAGGAGCCAATGTTTGGGGACCCCAGAGTGTGTGTTGGGGGTACTCCTGGAGTCTAAGCAGCTAAAAATGCATAGCTTGACATTGATAGCTCTGTCTGGCAAGCTTTCCTGCTGCTTGTCCAGCGAGGACCACTCTACCCATTATCTTTGCACTTATCGCTGTTTCAATCACCTTTGTTACCTGTTTAGAAGAGGCCTTACACCGCATATTGTGAGTGAATCTCGGTCTCCTGTAACACCATTTGCACTACAATAGCATTGATGTACACAGTAGACAACACCTCTGATCAACGCAGAAGCTCAACTTTGGCATCACAGTTAAGGCGAGTGTTCTACAAAATGGCTGCTGCCAGGCTGCCCCAGTTAGCAGCACCATAGGTTGTTCTGAAATAATTTCCCAGCTTCACCAAATTTCGCCTGGTTACTTTGTGTTAAAGTGTTCAATGCCAAACCCCCACACCACCGCCCTCCCACCACCAACCACCCACCCCCCCCCACTCCATTTGTTTCCCTTCTGAATAGAAAAAAAGTGAATAAAATAATGTGTGGGGTATGGAGATAGGGGAATCAGATTGAATGAACACCTTGCTCTAAGAGCGGTGCAGACTCGATGGGTTAAATGATGGCCTCGTGCACTCTATATTTCTATGATGATTCTCTGATAAAATAAGCTATCAAGTGCCGACTGAGAGACATACAGAGTAAGTGGTGTACAGACAGCTCTCTATTATAATTTAAAATTACGTGGCGATTTTGCAATTACTCAGCCCGTTCAATTTTATTCCCTATCCGTTCTGAACACTAGACCAAGTTGGACATAATAAAAAGTGTAGCCAAACATTGTTTTTTTTTGGCGGGGGGGGGTGGATATGATTCTATCTGTTGTGTGACAGATTTTCTGATCTGCTGAAGGAAGCAGAAAATTCAAACATTGATGGAAAGTTCCAAACGAATTAACACTAAGACAGTGGGGATTGCGCAAATCTTGCTATGAACATGTTGTGCGTATAATCGGGGAAAACATTATTCACTTGAATAATAAAAATAACTTTTCGGCTTTCTACATATGCGCAATTAAAGTTCATTTTCTATGCATTTTTTAATGCTGATGATTAAAGGACTAGAGTAACAAGTAAACAGATGCATTAACTCTCATCCTAAATCTTTCTATCTTGCACCCTCCCTTTCCGCATTCAAAATTCAAAACCCTTCTTCAAAAAACAACCTTTATTAATGCACCTTGGTCATCTAAGTGGAGTCCTGTAGCTTAGTGAGAGGACCTGGGTTTGATTCGGGCAGAGCGAAACGTTGGGCAAGTTTCCTTACTCCACATGCCTGCTAACTTAGTAGTAAGTAGGAATCCGGTTATTAGTCTATTAGCAGATCGCTTTTCTGGGGTTAATAATTCCTTCAAAATAAATAAAAATAATTAGGTCACTCAATCCACAACTGTTTGTGGGACATTGCTGTGCGCAATTGGCTGCCGCGTCTTGCCCACAAAATATACAGTCAATTCACTTGACAGTATACTTTGTGAAGCGCTTTGAGATGTCTCGAAGATGTGATAAGGCGCTACATCAAATGCAAGTATTATTATTATCTTCCTCCCACCTCTTCTTTCCCCCACCCTGCTTCGTACTCCCACTCTGAAAAACACTTTGAAATATTTGATAACTTGAATGGTGCCATGTGAAAGCTATGATGTAGCATTCCTGGCTTATTTCTTTAAACACATTGGTTTGCATCTTTCCATCATGAATGCCTTGTATATCAAGCGGATGATTTGGGGTAAAAAGGCCAAAGTCACATTCCAAAGTCTCCTGTTAATTGAATCCTCAGTCGATTGAATTTTATCGGTTCTCAGCCCAGTCAAATGCAAAGCTTCATGCTAACCAATGCAGTACTCCATATTTCAAATCAACTAACTCAGAACAGACCAGCGATTAAACCTAGTGAGTGTAGTTCAGGGCCACACAATGTTATGTATTTTATCACTTAACCATTGGGAAAGCCTGAAAGAGAAAATAGAATGGAATCACTGGCACTAACACAATGGGTCAAGCGATCTCCTGTTGGGTCATACATTCTCATAGGTCTGTGGAACAAATAAAGGGATTTTAATCTTGTTTCTTTTGTAACCGAATTTTAAACCTCCTCCTCCACCTCCACATACACAAACCCCAAAGGGTCCAGACAGGGAGAAACTCTCTTTACGTTTAGTGGATGCAATCTATTTCAGCAATTCTGTGTTTAAACTTATGAACAACTTGAACAGGTTCCTGTCACTGGTACTGCTGAATCATTCTTCGGAAGCATTCGCGAATTGAAAAGGTAATCGAGCGGATGGATCTGTATAAAATAAAGGCAAAGACTTCCGGGTCACACTGCCGTTGCTTTGATGTGCACCTGCTCCCCTGCTTGATGTTGTGCCGTTAACGCAGATGCAGTGCAAATATGTCTGGCACAAAATATGCCTTTTAATATCCGTTCGAGAACAATTGAAATATTAACCAGGTACGTTTGACAAAAAGACTGGTATTCCGTAAGCCGTAATAAAATACGGTTTCAAAATCCGAGCTGCTCCGAGGCTGCTGTAACAAGGTTTTTTCAACTTTCGAGAAATACTTGTAATGTTTTGGTGGAAATTTAGCAATGTTTTTTTCGATTTGAAAAGGGCATGAGTCAGAAGATGTGTTTTTCATGTGCAAACAAATTGAACTGCCTAGTCTAGACAAATTAATGTCGTTTTACGAGACGAATGGCGACTTAGTTAGTTAACAGGAAATAACCGAGTGGGCGTTGACTGAAAATGGTCTAGTTATTTCCACTTGCATTTGTTCCTCAACAAAAATATATTAAGTAAACTGTTGATTTCAATGTAATGTTAAAAAGACACTAGCTGGGAGTCAGCAAGTTACTCAGAAAATGAGACTCGCAGACAGGCATCAACACAGAGTTGTTTGAAACTTGCAGTTGGTGAATATGGCGTATTAGTTTGGAGCTGAAGCATAGTTGAGCGAAACTAAAGCCAATCTCAGGCAGCAGCCACATAGAACGATTCTACAAGAGGCGTTTCTCTGTTATTTTCAGGTAAAACTAGCAAAGAAAAATCATTGTGTAATTGTTTTAATTATACATTGAACAAAATTCTAAGCTATTTCTATACAGGTCGTGGCACCGGAATGTGCTTTTTCCCTCAAAACTCAGCGTGGTTTAATATTTGGGTTATGTTCTAATTTTTTTCCTCTTCAGTAATTATTGTGATACAACAACTTGCACTTATATAGCGCCCTCCATGCAGTGTAGGGTCTCAGAGCACTTAATAGTGGCTGAGCCTGACTCCGAGCTGGGGTGTGTGGGGCCGAAGTGGCCGTAAGCACAGTCGAAGCGGAAGGTTTTCAGACGGGTCTTGAAAAAGGGGAGAGACAGGGCAAGATGGACGGATTGAGGCAGAGTGTTCCAGAGTTTTGGGGCGTAGTGGCTGAAAGCGCGACCTCCGATGAGGCGGAGAATGCGAGAGTGTGAGAGGAGACCGGTGCCAGTTGAGCGGAGGCACCGGGTGGTGGATTGGGGAGTGAGGAGGTCGGAGAGATAGGGAGGTGCCAGGCAGTGAAGGGATTTGAACACGAGTGTGAGGATCTTGAAGTCCATCCGTTTGGTGATGGGGAGCCAGTGGAGCCTGGCCAGAACTGGCTCCACTATTCTGATGAAAGGTGTTCCTTTAGAAAAATTTCAGATAGAATAAGAAATTGCTAATTTGGCCATAGATATTTCAAACAGAGAGTAGACCAGTTGTCTGGTCGTAACTTCCTTGATGATTCAGGTGGCAAAATCAGCAACAAGCATCAAAACTGAGCGGTGCAGATTTGAGAGGTTCCAGATTCAACTGCTGGGTTGTACTGAGGTTGCCAATCTTGACTGGGGCAGTATTTCCTTTGCTACAATTGGCCTGATCTAGGGGGACCGTGTGGTGTTGGGTGCGAATGGAATTGGGTTCAGTTATGTTACTGTCTTGACTCACATTCGAGAATAACCACTTAAACAAGATAGCAAAAGTAGCTTGAGCTTTCGGGACATCACCTCATTGTGTTTTGAGGAGGGGTTAAAGTGTGGGTGGGAGTACCTGATCACAATAGCAGTAGGATATAAGGCTCTGATTCAGAGTCTAGAATTCAAACCCAAGGCCTGGGTGTATCCCAAGCCCTCCCGATCTGAAAGACCCTATATATCGTACATTTGTATTGTATTGTTCAGTGGTTATAATCGGTTAGTCAGGAAGTTTTTTAAGTTCTCGAAAGATTTCGGAATAATAGATAACCTCAACAGAGGGGAGGGGTGAGGGGTGGTTAGAAGGCAAGAACGCACAAGGCTGAAGCTTCCAGCTGAATGGGGAATCATCTTAACAATGCGCAGATAATCCTGTCTAAAAGGATGAAGGGCAGTGGCATCAGTGACAATGTAGAACAAATATAAAATAAAAGCAAGTGTGATAAAATAAAAGCAAGTGCATAATATTGTTTGAAAGTTGCAAAGGAGACTTGAAGGATTAAGCAGCCCATCCCATCCACACATGCCCTTTAATATATTTTTTCCAGACCTTTTGTATAAAGGCTAGGAAACAAAAAACTTTTTGTCTGCTTGGAGTGTGCAAGGGATAGGCAGTGTCAGGCGTTTCTTGCCAATGAATTGGAGCTTCCAACATTTCAGATAAAAGATGAAAGAACTTGCCCTACAAAGGCAGATGAATTGAAAGAACAAGCTGGCTCGAGGCATTAGCCTGAAACCATTTTGTTGTTAAGATAGTGCTGTAACAAATCAAATATGATTTGACGAATATTTATAGTTCCTTAAAGGAACTATTTGATCTGAAGCAGTTTATGTTACATTGGGTGACCACGAGTGGGGTGAGGAATCAAGGAGAAAAAATATTATGAATTAAGTGAAATAATAATAATCGTTGCAATTTGATATAGTACCTTATCACGTCTTTGAGACGTCTCAAACTGCTTCACAGATTATATGGTAAAGTGAACTGACTGTATATTTTGTGGGTGAAACAGCAGTGTCCCACAAACAATCATGTATTGACTGATCAATTTATTATTATTTTTTTTGAAGAAATTATTACCCCGGAAACGAGATCCGCCAATCGACTAACAACCAGGTTCCCACTTAGGCTGACACTCCCATGCTGTGCTGGGGAGGTGCCACATTTGCCTGTAAGATCTGTAGTCACTACACTTATATTTGCAAAAATTATATTAGTTACAACCCTTCTGAAAGGGTGAAAACTGTTTGCAATGTTGTGAATACAGTTGTGTGCAAATGGTTGCTCTGCAAATGAGGTGGGCGCCTCAGACCTCCACCAGCTCTGCACTCAGTTGGTCGATGAAATAGCGATAACGTGCAGAGCAGCATTACACTGCAGGAAACCCACAGCCTGAGAAGGTAGTTCCACTCGTATAAACCCACCGCAATTAAGATGCTTTGAAACATCTTTCAAACCACACTGACAACACACTGCAAAGAGCGAGAAATTCAGTATGCCTCAGAGAAGGCAGAAAGTTCATACTGAAAGTTTCAAATCAGCCTGTCAGTAAATTGCTGAGTGAATTTCGATGGGCATATATTTGTTGGAAGTGGATGGTGATAAGATGTATTTAAAAGAACTGGTTTAAACTAAGTGTGAGCGGAAAAAAGGTAATGGATGAGAGGTGCATAAAGAATTAGCTAAACCCATGTGCAGGTTGAAGAAAGATAGAGCAGCATGACAGCTTTTTATGTCTAGTGTTGAACATTGAGTTTGAAGGTCTATTCCTGCTCGGAATTGGGTTAGAGCCAGCTCGTCGGATTGAGAATCCTGGGAATAGAAGTTGGGATGCCATCCCCGTTCATCTCCCATGGAATGTTACAGACCCAGAAACAATGCAACCAGCAAATCCAAGTTTGTGTTTTCAAAAGCAGTGTAATGGGGATAGTCACTTCTGACCTGGAAGTTGGTCTCTGTTGCTTCCATTGAAAGGGTTAAAAGTTAAACACTTAATACTCCCCTTGAGCCCTGCTCCAGCTCAATGTAATAAAGCACATCGCTTTTTTTGAGCTCTATCCAGTGGTCCAGCTGAGCACTAACAAAATTGAGGTAAGGCAACAAGGAAAGTGTGGGACTCGGATTACTCAGGGAGTCACCTACAATACACACCTGCCTTAAATCACATCTTAACATCTTTTTCAAGTGCTGGTGGATGGGGGAGGCACAGAATGTTTTGATCTCTTTGATTCAACCGGCACCTACCATCCTTCAGCCAGGATGTTCAGGCTTGTTAGGACTTGGTGTGCTTGGCTGTCATCATATAGTGAGGTGAAGCACTTATTTGGTGAGATCGTAAATTAACCAAAGAAGCTTTCTGTCTATAAAGACAAAACAACAACTTGCATTTATTTAGCGCCCTTCGCGCAGGGGCAGCATCTCGGAGCGCTTAACGGTGATGAAGCCTGACGCCGAGTTGTGTAATGGAGGAGGTGACCGTAAGACAAGATGGTTACTATCCCGAACTTGCTCTTTGTAACCCTAAACCTTTGTCCTTGTGCTCTGCTGTCCTGATGCATACCAAAATATTGTTCTGGGTGTGCTTTCTCAATCCCATTTAAAATCTTATGTATCTCTAATAAGATCCCCTCTGAGACTGTTTGCGAACCCGTCATGAATAACTTGAGCAATGATTAGATAAGCTCGGACTTAGAAATAAAATAAATAATCCATTATGTACTGTAAAGTGTAGTGATTGTGTATCTTGCAGGTGACCATGATGGCCAATTTGCGCACAGCACGGTCTGACAAACAGCTGCAAAGTGAATGACAAATTATATTTGGGGGATTGTTAGTCAGGACACGTGAGAAACTCCAGTGTTACTCCCCTGCTTACTAACCAGTATTCCCACCAGCACCAATATTGGGCCCTGTAAGCCAGACATGGTTGAATTCTCTTGAGAAGGATGTTAGGATGGGTGTCCAATCTGCGAGGCCAGTGGCCAGTCGATGTGCTATTTATTAACATTGTTAACTTCAATTCAGTTGGCACCAAAAAAAAAATGCTCATTTGCTATCAAATGTTAGTGATGAATGATGGCCTTAGACTGAAATCAAACAATAAGATTAAGTTATTTTTGGCAGTGACAAATGCTGAAAGACCCATCAAAACCACCTATTTGAATGCTGATTCTTGTTTTTTCCTGTTTGTTAGCCAGAAAAAGATTTTGACATGAGAAGAACGGGTGCTATCAGGAACACAGGAGTGTTTGAGGCAGGGAGGGTGCTTAACGAAAATGCATTTCTTTCTCTCTGAGCTCAGTCACTCCGTACCACGGGCCTACAGTTCAATTCTGCCTACTGCCCTGTCCAAACTCTGTTAAGCTCTGACCTAGTTAGTATCAGTTAATGCAGTAAAACATTAAATGTTCCTCTCGAAATATTTTTATATCTGGAGTCCTGTAGCTTAGTGGTTAGAACACTCACCTTGCAAGCAAAAGGACCTGGGTTCAATTCCCAGGCAGGGCGACACACTGGGCAAATTTCCATACTCCACACACCTCTGTTTCCCCAGCAGTTAGTTAGTCGATTAACCAGGTTGTTAGTCGATTAGCGGATCGCTTTTCCGAGGGTAATAATCAACTCAAAACAAAATAATAATTTGGTTGCTCAATTCATGACTGTTTGCAGGACTTTGTTGTGCTCAATTGGCTGCTGTGTTTCGCCCATAAAATAGTCAATTCACTTTATAGTATATTCTGTGAAGCGCTTTGAGATGTGATAAGGCACTATATCAAATGCATGGACTATTATTATGATTATCTAATAAAGTGTAGCGACTGTGTTTTGTAGGCTTATGTGGCAGCAAATATGCACAAAGCGATATCCCACAAATCAGCCATGAAGTGAGCGACCAATTTTATTTGGAGGAATCACTGGCCCGGACATCAGGAGAAAGTCCCTTCTCTTTTCAAGTAGTGCTATGGGAACTTTATTTTCCATCTGAATATGCAGAACATCTCATTTAACATCTCATTCACAGAACAGCATGCAACACTGCACTACATTGGAGTGTCACACACTAGACTGCGTGAGTTCAAAGGAAACAATGGGACAGGGAGGGTAAAATATGGTATTTATCACATCACAAATTGCAATTTTCACCCGGTGAAGAACATTCAGAAAAATATTCTTAAATATAGTTCACCGACAGATATAATCTCACCAAAGTGCAACATTTTATTCATATTACATCCACCAGATTACTTCTGTTAATTTAGATGCAACAGCCAAGAAGGGTTAGCGCTAGATAAAGAGATTAAGTTATCAGCAACGTGCCTCACCATCACCAGGTTTATGAAAACTTAACAGTATGTTTGTATTCATACTGTACTATTACTGCCTCCAGATCCCACATCCCTTCCTTTGATATGAAAATAGATATCAATCGCAGTTTTAAAATTAAAATTTCACAAACTGCCGAAACGATTCATTATTTAACTCGATGTGTTTATTCATGCAGAGCGACGGTTTAGTCAAAACAGTGAATGTCTTTGTACACTTTTAAAAGCCAACTCTCTGGATGAGGGGATAAGTTTTACCCCCAATCGCAAGAATGATATCGTTTGCTCAGTGATATGATTAGGAAGGCAAATGGATCACTTGCAGTCAGCTCTCTATGAAGTAGAGCAAAGCTCAGTAACTCAATGTGAGGCATCTGCAGCTCTGGGAGCTGGTGAGCAACAACAAACAACAACTTGCATATATAGAGAGCTGCCCGCAAAGGATAACATCTCGTAGCCCTTCACAGTGGTCAGACGCTGAGAACGAGAGCGCCGGAGGTGACAATAGGTACGATTGAAGTTGGTAGGTTTTAAGGCAAGATTTGAAGACAGATGGGGGAGGAGTATGAGGGAGGGAATTCCAGAGGTTACAATAATCCTTGCATTTGATATAGCACCTCATCAGACATCTCAAAGTGTTTCACAGGATATACTGTAAAGTGGAGAGTGTCTGTGAATTTTGTGGACGAAACGCGGCAGCCAGTTGTGCACAGCAATGTCCCACAAACAGCCATGGAATGAGCGACCAATTTTATTTGGGGGATTGTTGGTCAGGACACCAGGAAAAACTTCCTCTTTTGGAATAGTACCATGGGATCTTTAACATCCACCTGTGATTCTAAATTTTCAAGGTTAGGGGTGTAATGACTGAAGGCTCGATCACTGATGGTGGCACAGTGACGGTGGGGTGGGGGAATGAGCAGCAGGTCTGAGTTAGCAAGGTGTGTGTAGGAGAAGATGTGTGTAAGTCATAATAATCCTTGCATTTGAAATCGTGCCTTATCACTTCTTCAAGATGTCACAAAGCACTCCACAAAATATACTGTAAAATGAATTGATTGTATATTTTGTAGGCTAAACGCAGCAGCCAATTTCACACAGCAGTGTCCCACAAATAGTCATGGATTGAGTGACCAGATTACCATTATTAATTTTTTTTTGAAGGGATTATTACCCCAGCAAAAGCGATCCGCAAATCGACTAAAAACCAAGTCCTACTTACTACTAATTGAACAGTGACAGGTGGAGTAAGGAAACTTGCCTCACGATCCTAGACCCTGTGAAGCTCTTTGAGATGTCCTCTCAATGTGAAAGGCGCTGTATCAAACGCAAAGATTATTATTGAGTGTCGGAACCAGGTTCAGTCCTCTCTGGGCTCACTGCACTGCCAGCCCTCCCTCCCATAGGTCAAACTTACCTTTGTGGTCAATTTCAGCCGCTGCTGGTAAAGAATCTAATGCTGTGTTTATGCTGCCTGTCTGCCTGAGTATAAAGCGGGCGGCGAATTTCACTGGAGCCTCTTTCCTGACACCAATAGCTGGAGGTGGTGTCAGGAGTGCTGAAACTCACACACACACTGTATAACACAGCGGGTGTGAATCACACAGATCTCAGTCCCCTATATTCTATTCCAAATATTATTTTAACTACCAGTGTAACATTGGGCTATAATTTACCCTATTTCGTAGTGGTTCTAATCCCATTTGCCCTCTGGAATTAAAATCTGGTGGTGTAGGTATTCCCAATGGTCATGTGACATAGTTTGGTTTACTGGAAGAAGTCCTCAATTGAATGACTTGGATTCCTCATTAAGGAATCTCAATAAATTAGAAGTCACCTCAACACACGAGAATCTGTCTTCTACTTGTGACATGGCCTATTCCCCTGCACAGAGGAGATGTCCTTCCAGGGCAGCAAGCACCACTGCAGCACACAGGGTTCATTTAGTAACTGTATGGCATTTGTCAGCAATGTGACTGGTGGATAAACAATTCTTTATGGTAGCAATGTGGAGTTGGGATTTTGTGGTCCCCACTCTTGTCGATTTGAGTTATCTGACTCGAAGTCTAAATAAGGAGGAGATAGACTTTTTTTCTACATAGCCTTTGATTCTTTGAGCACAGTTTCTCTATGAATCTCTTTTGAGATGTTTTCCTGCGGGTAAAAGTGTGATACACATGCAGGAGATTGTGATGCCTTCAATGTCAGAGTGGCTCAGAGCCTGAAAGTTGCAGCCCTGGACCAACTCCGCCAGGTACTAAGTCTTGCCTCCTTTTGGAGGACTCTGCCTAGCGTTTTCAGTTGGATTGGAGACGAGGAGGAAGAGTCCCAGATTTGCAAGCTGTTATACAATTTCCCACTGAAGCATGCCTGACTTGTGATAGTTTGAAGAACACCACATGTTGTTTTCATACTCTCATGGGCCCCATTCCAAGTGGTGGAAGGAACCGTTCTTTTCATTTTACCACATTATGAAATGCAGTTCTTAGTCGAAAATGAAACCGAGCTATGAAGCCATCGAAGTGGAATGTGCATATTTCTTGGAAAGTATGTTTTCATTTATGCATGAACTGCTGTGCACATCAGATATTAACCCTGGATGATCTTTCCTTCCCTGACCCAGAATAGAAAGTTCTGTGCTGCCAATCTGAGGTCCGTTAATTCAGCACAGACCCATACGAAAGCTGTCTAATCAGCTTGAACACATGGCCTGCCTCATACTCTGAAATTAACATTTTGACATAGTATTTCCGGCCATGCTGATGGACATGTTGAAATAAAAGACCACAGGTTAAAAAGGCTTATAGTTCAGGAACCAGAACGAGACAAAACAGCATTAACTTCTGAAAGGATGTGGTTGGTATTGACAATACAATGTATTGAGCTTTGTTGAAGAGCTTTGAAATGTACTTTTGTTCTCTTTATAAAGTAACCACTGCATATATGAAGAATCAGTTCTCACTTTACGTCTGGAAAACCAAACTAATATTTTGGTTACTTCGCTTACAAAACACCCAGTCTCTACACTTTACAGTAAATCCTGTGAAGTGTTTTGAGAAATCCTCCTGATGTGAAAAGCATTCAAATGCAAATGCACGGATTATTACCATAAAATAATGAATCCAGCAACACAAATATATAATTTAAAGATAAATTACATTTCATACAATTGAGTTCTTGTAACATTAATGGAAGGATCAAGCAAACCTGAATTGTATGATCATTGCACTTTCTTATTCAGTGTAAAATGTCATATCTTATTAAAGGTTCGATAATTTTAAAGGGTTTTTGTAAGGAAATCACTCCATTGTAGGAAGTGGGATTAAGAGGACTATTAGTTAATTGCTTTCCTTTGATAATTAGTTTTGCTAATTAATTGGTCACCCAAACTGTACCATTTAAATTTACTTTTGATGAAGAATTTCTTAAAAGGTTATTTACGTGAGTGGCTATAAAATACAACGTCACAACATTTCGCTGTAATATAATAATAATAATCCTTGCATTTTATTTAGCGCCTTTTCACGTTGTTGAGAAATCTCAAAGCACCTCACAGAATATTATCGAAAGGGTAGTGACTGTGTATTTTCTGGGCGAAACACAGTTGTATATCCTGTGAACTGCTTTGACAGATCCTCCTGACGTAAAAGGTGCTATACTAAATGTAAGGATTATTATTATTATTACAAAGATGTAAATGTTATTTAAATGGGATTAAAAAGTAAACTCGATTTGAAAAAGTAAACCCAGAACAATACTTTAGGTTGCACCAAGACAGTTGGACATAGATTTAGAGCTTCAAAGGGCAATTTCAGGACAGATACCAGGAAGTCCTGCAGCTTAGTGGCATTCATCTCGCAAGTGAGAGGACCTGAGTTTGATTCCTAGTAGGGCGAAACGTTGAGCAACTTAACACTTCTGTTTACCTAGCAGTAAGTAGGAACCGGTTGTTAGTCGATTGGCGGATCGCTTTTCCGGGAGTAATAATTCCTTAAAAAAATAATAAATTGGTCACTCAATCCACGACAGTTTGCGGGATACTGATGCTTGCAATCGGCTGATGCATTTCGCCCACAGAATATAGTCAATTCACTTTACGGTATATTTTGTGAAACGCTTAGTGCAATATCAAATGCAAGGATTTTTATTATTTTAAGTTTTTCTTAATCCAGGAAAGTAATTAACAAATAGTACAGGTTGCCAGGAAGCTGGTAAAGGTCAGGACACTGAACTCATTAAAAAGTATCTTGATGTTGTGATGAGAAGACAATAGGGTGAGTGCTCTGGAGGGATAAGATGGGCCAAAGGATCTTCTTCATCCAATCTGATCTTGTGATTTTATCAAAAAAAGCTAGTTACCTTGTGATATAATGAGTTAACTGACTGAGTTAACCATCCGTATTCAGTAAATACCATAAACAGCTTCTAATCTACCACACTTGATTTTCCATTAATTTGTACAGTAAACTATTTTCAAATCACATTTTATTTGTTTTTGTACCTTACCAAAATCATTGCATTTGTAATCTACCGTACTGCTAATCAGAAATATAATCTTGGTGGAGCAATGGTGGGGGAGGAGGGGGAAAGGGAGAGAAACAGACATCAATGCAACTAATTTTTTTTGTAGACTTTTCTTCAAACGCTGTGACAAAGACCAAGATATGCAAACAGATGGCATAAGATGCTAAGCAAGCTGTTCTATCATTTCTATGACATGCCGTGTAACCCAGTCCAGACTAATGGAATCCTTATAACATACACTGCTTGTTTATAGGGATGAAAGATCAAAATGCTTCACAGGATTTTCTGTAAATAGCAGTGAGAGCCCAGGGACAATGCAGGCAGCATGAAACTCGTTCCGGTGGATCTAGGTCTGAAGTTTGCCCTTATTTCTGTTTATATAGCATTCTCAAAAGGATGATTAGCATAGGATAGTAACAATTGTGCACGCATAAAGGAATAATTTCCAGAAGTTGGTGTTGAGCTATATATGGTCCCGAGACAAATTCACCCAAAATACCCTGTAAATTTTCCAAAAATATTTATACATCAATCCAGTTTACAATATATTCTGTGAAGCACTTTGAGACATCTCAAAGACGTGATGAGACGTTATATCTAATGGATGGATTATTATTAAAACAAAAGAACAATGTGTAAAACTAAAGCACCCAGAGTAAATTTTAATAGTAGAAGCAATCACTTGCAGGATGAATTAATTGTCCTGGATTTGAGTCTGACCCATGGTTTGAAGTGAACTATCAATATTATCCAATTTTGGGCCAGATCTAAACAGCTAAAAATAGGAGGAGGCCATACGACCCGTGGGGTCTGCACTAGCTATACTTTCAATTTCATTGCCCTGCACTAGCCCCATAAACCTTCCAGCCTCTAGCTTTCATGATAGAAAGTTAGGAGAACATCTCAAAGAGCTTCGCAGGATTTACTGTAAAGTTAAGTGATTGTATACTTTCTAGGCCAAGGTGGCAGCCAATGTCAGACATTTCGATGTGTTGAGTCGCTTTATCAAATACAAGTAATATGATTATCAATCAAAGCAAATCATTGACTAGATTCTTTTCCTATTCTGACAGATGCTGACGCAATGACCCTGACTGACCCCAAACTCTGCTATATTTTGGATGGAATTCTTTTTATCTATGGGATTATAATCACTGCACTGTACCTTAAATTGAGGGTAAGTTGCTTAACATTGCATGTTACTATTCAGCTATGAAGGTGTTTAAGGGTGATTCTCTGCGTGTCAGTGCAGTACGTTGACAACCTTGCCTCTGCACATACAATGTGTTGAAAAACGTGCTGATGTGATAATTATCAACCATAACCTTTAAAGTGGAGTTTAAACTTTAAAAGTTGAGTTTAGCTGGTATTCTCCAAACCACCACAGGAATCCGAACTGCACCAGATTCAAAAGACCCAGCTGTTGCCTCACAAAAACAGCTATCCTTTCATTACGTCACTGGTTGTTATCCTTCGGCTTTCAACTTGTGACTGAATTTAAGAATTTTCCACAATTCTGCACCGTTTACAATTAAGGCAAATACAGTCTGGGGCTGGGTGGGATGACATGTCTCTTTAAATAAAATAACATGCTTTGTCTATAGTTAGTTTTTGACGGATCAGGAGCATAGTTCCAGATTTGTATCCCCGAGCTGTTTTAATGGACGTAGCAGCAATAGACTTAAACAGGCCTAAGAGATAGAAAACTGCAGGACTTACTGCAAAATTTGTTTTACTATTTTGTTTTCACAGTTTACCAAGGTAAAGAACAAGCCTGGAGATGCTGCTGGAAGCACACCGAACATAGAAGACCAATATCAAGTAAGTCGTTGTTTTAAACCTCTAAGCTATGAAGATTTGTGTCGCAAAGGTGGTTATTATTCTTCCCTTGGCAAACGGTGCAAATATTGATCACAGCAGCATGACAAAGGGTTTAAACTCTGAATCAGAAAACAAGAGCCACTGCCAGGACCATATTAAACCCCAAAGGAGATTGCATCAGAGCACAGTTCCTGTACACACAATCAAATACTGGTAGGGTTCAATATTTACTGATCATTTATAAATCCTGTTGGGATTTAGACTGTTGATTTCCCCCCTCCAGTGGAGAAGTGTTGTTGTTCAACACTTGAATGAATCGCTTTGATTCTGAACCCAGTTCTCAAAACAACAGGAATCAAATCAATTTATTATTTGTAGTATGAATTTGGTTTGTACTACAACAGAGTTCAACCAATAACTTTTAAGCTTTAAATGTTACAAAAATAAGTCTGAAAATCTATCGAACCTCCCTTAAACTTTATCTGATATTTATTAAAATACTAGTCATGAACCAGTCTTTAATAACTTGAGCAACAAACGATTAGCTTAGCTAGGGCTTTTGGCCTTGAAACAAGACATCCCAGAGATCATTTTATAGAGGTGAACAAGATTCTAAATGGGATTGAAAAAGTAGACCCTGAACATTGCTTTCAGATGCGTTGGGGCATTAGGACAGAGAGAACACAGGTTCGGAGTTGCAATTGGGCCATTTCAGGACAGACACCTGGAATTATTTCTTTACCAAGAAGGTAATTAATAGCTGGAACGGGGGTTACCAGAAAGGAGGGTCCAGACACTGAACTCATTTAAAAAATAGCTCAATGCTGAGAGTAGGATTGGATAATAATAATAATAATCCTTGCATTTGATATAGTGCCTTATCACATCATTGGGACATCTCAAAGTGCTTCACAGAATATACTGTAAAGTGAATTGACTATATTTTGAGGACGAAACGCATAAAATTCTGAAGGATGAGATGAAGAATGGGCCAAAGGGTCTTCTTCATTCAAACCAATCTTTATGATCTTTTGATCTTGTGACTTATTTTTTTAATAAAATCAGTTAGTAGAACATACTCTGCTCCCAGGGGATGCTAGTTTCTGGAGTGGAACATGTGAGTGCGGTTGCCTGCTCCACATTGCTTTGCGTCAGAAGCAATGCAGAATCACTTTGGCAATACATTTCCAGCACAGATTTTCTCTCATTTGTGGTGGTAGTAACAGTGACCTCTGTATACTTTACAGACCCTGCGGAATCAGGATAAGGATCAATATTCAAGTCTTGCCTTTTCCGGCCAAGATGCAGAGGCTGGAGCTGGAAAGCGGGTAATGTATTTCATCTTCTACTGCAGTTTGTGAAACAACAGCGCTCACGACGAGCAAAAGCTTATACAGTGATAACTTTAAAGATGAAGATGCTGAAATGATGAAGTAGCAATCTCCACTCTACTTACACGTCTATCTTACGTGTCAAGTTCACGACATTACAAAGAGTGCACCTATATGCATGGGGTGTGGTTGGGAGGCAGTGTGGAGAGAGGAGACGTGGTTTTAAAAAAAGGAAAAGTTGCATTTTTATAGTACCCATGCAAAGTGATTGTGGAAGCACTGACTGTCAATCACACCCAGATATAGGCAGTATGAATCCCATGATATAACAGGGCTTTGCTGTAAGATTTCATACACTTATCCCACTCTAGAAATGGTATTAAAAGGTCTGTTATGAACTAATAAACTACAGCAAGCTCGATGGCTTGAATGGGTTCCTTCTGTTCCTGTACTTATGTGTAGAAATTGAACTGCTTTCAAGGAATACTGGAGACTATAACCATAATACATCATCCATTTTTCATCAATTGAAAGTACACTAACACTTCAGGATAGATTTGAAGCAGTTAATTGAGACATTCCCACAAGGTCCTACAAGCTAGACACCTCTTGTGTTCATATCAACAACAACCCATTTGATTAATGAGGACAATGTGGCAAATGAAGAAGTTCATTTCTTTCTGGGCGATCCAATTAACAGCCCGGATGGTAAGCGCAAATCAATTGGAAAACATTAAAACAGAAGGTTGTTGTTCCTTAATGGACCTGCCAAAGTCAAACCTTTTGTTTCTCTTCCCCACGAGGGGAGGGGAGGTGGTTCATCTGTATTTTGTAGTTTCAGCCATCTGTTCATCTGTAGTTTCTTCCGTTGATAAGGTTTTGTGCAGTGTACAGTTCTTTTTGGTACAAGTAGTAGAGCCAAGAGTAGATACGTCAGAGTGGAAAATTTATCAAAAAAAAATCAACATGAAAACAACACCACTGGTGCATGCCTGGCCCCCCACCTAACCACAGGGAGTAGGAGTATGCTACATACATCTGGGGCCTGTAAAGACGTCTTTGGTAACGAATGCACGTGAATATCTTTTGTTTCTTCAGAGCGATAAATCAGTGTGCACTTGCTGTACGTGAAAAAAAACGAGATAAACTGAACCTTCATAAAGCATTTAACGTGGCCAACAAATCTGCAATGGGTTGGGGAGGGGTCGAGGGGGGAAGACATGGACTCGAGTTCAGAAGATATTTACTTGGGGAAAGAGCGGGGGAGTGGGGCAAATTGGGCAGCTCTTTCAAAGAACCAGCATAGATACGATGGGCTGAATGGCCTCGTTCTGCGCTATTGGATTCTGTGATTATACTAGAGATGGTAACGGACAATTTAAATGGATGGTGAATTCTAATATCACTAGACTGAATTGGATTATGGTCAGTGCACATCTGTTTCAACATCTCTCAGGACATACAAAGAGTTAAAACAGTCTTTGCGATACACAACGGCGGTGGAAATTGCACTCTATTGGGGTCATGTTGACAAGAACCAAATGTAATCTCAAATACAAACAAAAATTATTGTTAAGGCTTTGAATAATCCAGTTTAAAAATGAAGACTGACCATGACTGACTGAACAGAAATGCTGAAGACCTGAGATGTCAAGAATCTTCATTGCCTTGGCATTGAAGTTAATGCCTTAAAATGCAAGATCTTCTGTGGTGGAGCAGGCTCAATAGATCAATTGGCGTTTGCCTGTGTCTATGTCCCTATGTTCTCCAGCTTCAAGCAATGCCTAGCCAGTTTGTTGCATCAAGTTTTTCTCTTCCCAGCCTCGCTGTCCTCTTTAGACACCTCCTCCTCAACCTCACTGCTTGAGGTTTCCTTCAGATCTCTGTGCTGCTTACTTATGTTTCCATCCATCGATACTGAGAGTGAAAAATATAACTGTTTGTTTTTCACTCTCGGTATTGATCTCACAATATCGATCCCTAACCTTTTCTGCATTGTCAAGCACAGGTATAGCCCTTTCTTGTTGAAATGGAGGTAGAATTATAACACCATTTACATTTAAATAGCACCATTCATAATTGGGAGGAAATGTCAAAGTGCTCGTCACTGCTGGCTGGATACCAGTGTTTGGCAGGTGAGAGCCAAAAGGGGTGGGGAGGGATTAGACTACAAATTCGGCTACAAAATACAGTCACCACACCTTAGATTAAATCCTGTGAACTGCTTTGAGAAGTTCTCCCTGACGTGAAAAGTGCTGTATATCAAATACAATTTTTATTATATTATTTTATTGTTTTCCTAAAGGGACGGACAGTGCAAGCTCAAAAGGTTTATAATTGAGACATCTTTACAATATGTATAAATTATAATCTTCCATCCCTTGTTTGATCATAGTTTTATTATTATATAGTTATTATATAGTTGGTTTTTGTATCATTCAAAACTTTTTACATTTGACATCTGCTCTATTTTAAATGGACTATTGATACGTCACCGATATTGGAATTTGCAATTTCTTACTGACCTCTTAAGCTTGAAACAGAAAGTAGAACAGGAAATAAGAGGATGTTTTCCTGTTTGTGGTTTCTCACAGGCCCTACTTCAATGTAAAAAGTCAATCTTGAGCCTCAATATTCATGCTGATTGAGGGGGCTTAATTCCATTCGTTTTCAATAGGTGCAAAACCTAAGAGTATTTTTAAACCTGAGGGTTATTTGACCTGTAGCTTATACTTTGAGGGGCAACACTTTATTTGTCATGTTTACTGTGTTCACCCCACCTGCTGCTGGCACTGTTTGAAAGGAAAAGGGAATTTATATCCTGAGCATAATCCTCCAGATTCATTGATTAATTAATTCAGATCCTCTTGTTTGTGGTATTTTTATGGTGCAAATAACTGCTTGAAAAAAATAATCCTTGGACTTTATAACAATAAAGGTGCTGTATTTATAGTTATACAGGAAGAGTGCCTCTTGCTAGCAGTGCCTTCACAACTTTGCCATACTAAACTGGGTCTCCACCACTCTTCTCCTGGCTATGTTACCAGGGAGCACCAAGGGCTGAATTGACGGGTTGAATAAACTGTTTTTTTGTGCTGTAACAATCTGCGATTCTATATTTTCTTTTTGCAAACTCAGTACAGCTGAATCTAAAACAGCCCATTCTATGCTTTTTTATCAGAACCGAAGGAGGAGAGATGATTCTGCAAATGTGAATGATACTTATACTGTAAGTACCGTTTGTGACTTCAAAGTATTTTGCAATTGCATTTCAGCAGTAAAAGCAGGAGCATTAATAGACATAAAGTGTAATATTGGCACTGATAGCTATGCTGATCACAGTTGCACTACTTGGCATGGAGCTTTATTGCCTGAGGAAGATGAGAAGGTAGACACACTTGGCAAAGAGAGATCCGTACAGGCACTGTTGTCGATTGACGAGTTTGCCTGGCTCGTTGATGAGAAATAAAGGTGCAGACAAGTCATAAACCCTGCAAATCAAAATGCTACCAGATAGGGCCATCCCAGCTGAACAAATACCATGGCAGTTACCATTAATTCATTGTTTTACTAGCTTGTGAATGCAAGGCATGAACTAATTTGAAAAGGAATAGAAATGGTTATTAAGAATTTGAATTCACCACCTGCTCCCAAGCAATTGTGGAAGAGTTCAAGCAGTGGACAGCCTTGACCAAAAGCCATCTGGTATAGAGGCCGCAGTTCCTCTCTCTGATCTCCAGGCTCTTTTATTCTGACCTAATTCTTCAGTGGAAACCATTTATTGGCACAGAGGGTGACACCCTACACATTAGGGTGACTATACGTCCCCAGTTTCTGGGAACAATCCCCATATGAGGTATTGTGACCCGGGCCAAATTTGCCCTGTTTTGAGTTCAGCAACATTAAAATTCTAAAACGGATATACTCATCAGAGAAATACAGCCATTGATCCAACAAGCTTCTCCAGTACTGCCAGAATCAGGAATTGTGGTGAATTCAATTTTTATACATACAAGTCCCCATAATTGGTTTGCAAAACAGCCCAGAGCAAAATATCCCGAGTATAGTCAGCATCTCTATAATTGTCATCAGTGCTATTAAATGCCTAGTTAACGGCAAACTTTATAAACAGAGGAGTGAATCAGTATTAGTTTTTCAGAAGCACAAACCAATAATTATAGTTAACTGCATCAGCCTCCACATCTATAAGCTTTTAGGGTCATCCTATCTTGCAGCATAGATACCTGAAGATATTTGACATTGGGACTGGCTTTGTGGTAATTTATTTTCCAACCATTTGGATCTGGACTATTCCAGGGAAACATTGAGCATAGAGAGGGGTAGAAATTGTGAAACAACTTAAAACATTGCAACTCTTATACACGGCCTAGTAGCTATTTATAAAATAGCAGGGCTATCCGGAGGAGTGTTGGAGTAAGCATGTGAAAGGAGCTGTCATAGTCACAGTCTCGGTTAAGAGGTCATGAGTGGAGTAGAAGGACAAACCAAATGAATAGGGATTTTTTTGGGGGGGAAAAATAGATGTTTTTGTGTTGTAATTTTTTTTTATTCTGATTAGCTTTTGATCCTTAATGAACATTACAAAATGAGAGACTTTTGCCTGAAGATATCTATGTGTATATTTTATTTGTAGAAACTGAATCCCAAGAACAAGAGTGAAGCATACGGTGAACTGAAACCAACTCAGCAGGTATGAGAAATGTTGACTGATCTATTGATGCGTGCTGCAACTTCATCCACACAGCCTTATCTAGTTGTAACTTTCAATGCCACTTGTTTTATTCATACGTGTAAATAATAATAATAATACTCCTTACATTTGGTACAGTGTCTTTCACTTTGGGAGCACAGATACACTATAAAGTGGAGTGATTTTTTAGTGTGGGATAATATAGTAAATATAATACTAAAAAGAAATTCTGATCAGCTTTTGATCATTAATGAACATACAATCTACTCCTGTAGATAGTACAGTACACAAAGGATAAAAATGTACAATATATATGTTGTTGCATGGCCTGCACTTTTAGATAGTGTGTGTGCATTTGCTGATGCCAGGAGGGTAGGCTCCAGTCTGATTCTTGCTGGGTTAGCCCTCAACTAGACTGCTTGCCTGGCAGGGAATCATGATACAAATGCATCATCATTCTCAACATGTCTGGCATATAGTGAAGTATGTAGAGTGGAAACTCACTGATAGGATCAGCAAGTGGACAGAGGAATTATGACTACACAAGCAGATTGAGTTCATGAGGGAGGTTGTATTACTGTACACTGCAATGTTAAAATGAAAGATACTGCAAAATACTGACACATGAGCGAGTCGCCTAACTTTGTGAAATGACCTTGAGGTGAGTTTTCCATTATACGTGTAAATTGTAATTCCATCGTAACAGAAGGGTTGGTGTTTGAGAAGAAAATAATGTAGGTGACTAAGATGATTTTCATTTGTCCAGCATCTCAGATAGATACCACAAAAACAACAAATTACATTTGTATAGCGCCTTTCAAGTCGGGAGGACATCAGCTTTAGAAACATTGCAGATCTATACAATATAATGCATGGAGTTCTTATATGTGCATATGTTTGCAAACTGAGCCATGCTACTAGTTTTATTTAGCTGTTTTTTCTTGTAGTTTACCCTATTGAATGGACTGAACCATTCGTTTCTCTAATAGTCTACACAATGTTTTGTAGATTTCCTTTTCAAAATGTCAGTTTGAAGAGAGTACATCTCCCTAAAAGTGAAGACGTATGGGATGGAGCCTGGGAAGGGACTTGCTCAAAATAATAATAATAATGATCCTTGAATTTGATATAGTGCCTTATCACGTCATTGAGACATCTCAAAGCGCCTCACAGGCTTTACTGTAAAGTGAATCGACTATTTTGTGGGAAAAACTGTAAAAAAAAACAATAGATCCCTGTTATAATGTGGGTTTGCTTAAATAACATTTGGTTTACTTACCAAGAAAAATCCAAAAAGCACAGGGAGAACAGTCTAGCTTGCTTCAGATCATGTTGTCTCCGTTCAAAACGCTGGTAGGACACCTGTCTGAGTGCACATAAAGCGACATTATAAGGCATGTTTGGATTTTATAGTGTTCCAACTACCTCACTATCGCTGAGTTCTCTTGTAGTGTTTGTTATGTAATACATTGTAGTTTGGTTGGGGGGAAGGAGTGCAGCTGGGAGAAAATCCTTTTCGATTAGGAAAATTCCCCTTTCTGTAGTCTGCAGACTCCGCCCTATCCCATACCATAGCAATTAGGATGCTTCCATTTCCATCCATAATGCATAGTGGGATTAAGGTTCTACTTTAACAGGTTTTTTTGCGTAGTCCTGGGGTCATTGATAAACTATTCATGTATTTCAACAATAACCAAAACGGTCCTAACCTGTGCCATTCTTTACTTCAACAGGCACGAAGAGGCAAAGGAGGGAACGACATTTACCAGGTAGGAAATTAGCAATTAAAATAATGATTGATGCGTGCTCTGTTGGGTGTAAGGAAGGACACTGGGATATTACCATTAAAGGTGATGTAGTGTTAGATGCCACCTAAAAATTGTTCCATAATGGCTGCACTACTCAACAAGCAATGTTCCTTTGCCAGTTAAAGTGCAGTGATGGACTTCATGCTACTTCCTAGCAAGCAACAGAAACCAATTGGATGTTCCCTATTGACGTTTAGAAGGCGAAAGGTTCTATTCCCATAACGCATCCCTGAAACTACATTTTTTTCCCCCAAATGGACAGCAAAAGTCTGGTCTTTTTACAGTTTTTGGTTACCATGGTTACTAAAAGCTGAAGCTTGTCAGTAACAAAACCTTTAATGCTGACCATAAATTATTGCACAGGCTAAAATAAAGCCATCTCTGCCATCGTTCTTCCAAGGATAACATTTGCTTGAAGGTTAAAAGGAGAATTCTTCCTAGCGTGTACTAAAGCCACATGAACATCCATAATAGATGATATTCTCCACTTTCCAAGCTTGGTGAATGACTTTACCTAAAAAGTAAAATTTTGACAATTATTTTGCACAAATTATTCCAAATTCACATAAATAATTCATAAATCTACCTCTTTGTGATCTCGTTTCTACCCTTGACCTAAATCAGAAATGACATTTGGCTGCACCTCATTCATGAGGAATACTGAGCCAACAGCATCTCATCTGCAAGGAAAATGGCAGAAAGTGTACACAGTCGAATGCAGATTTGTAAACAGTTAATAGACTGTTTACATGGGGAATTGATAAATGATCATCAATGATAAGCCTTGCATTTGAGATATCACGTCGTCAAAATGTCTCAAAGACCTTTACAGGATATTGCTGTAAAATGTAGTGACTGTGCATTTTGAAGGTGAGTGCAGCAGCGAATTTGCGCACAGCAATGTCACACAATCAGCAATGAAATGAATAACCAATTTTATTTATTGGATTTATTTATTTATTGGCCAGGACACCAGGAGAAACTCCCATCTCTTTTCGAATAGCACCATAGGGGTCTTTAAAGACGCAAGATAAATAAAGGCTTAATTTTTTTTAACTTTTGCAGGGACTGAGTAGTGCTACACAAGATACTTATGACAGTCTGAAAATGGGTCCATTACCTCCACCTCCCCGTCACTGAGAACGATTTGGAAATATCAAGATGACCAACAATGGAAAACTTTTTATCAACTGAATTTTACCAGGACAAAAGTTAATGCTACTCAAGAAACGTCCATACCAGTGTTATGTATTTGCATGAACTAGGAAATCAATGTATTAAGTTGTAGACGAAGCATTCTTTAACATCTGTCGCAGCATTCTGTAACTCCTGTAAGCATTCCTTGTCCCGCTGTATCATATTGCTGATTTTAAGATGATATAAAGATGAGGCAGAGGCTATCTTGAATGTTTAAAACTATTTCAATATTTCTTCAGCATTTTTGTATAAAGTCGTTGTATAATGCAATGCTACTTCAGGCATGAAAATGGTGTAACTTTTAAAATAATAGTAACAAAATATATGCAACCTGTAAATATACTTACATACTTTGAAACAGCCTCTGACAGAGCAACCTGGAAAAAGGAGCAGCATGAAAAAACAGGATTGATTACAATCAAACCAACATGGCCATTCATGAAAGCAAAGTGAGATGCAGTGTGAGCAGTTAGTTTTGGATGGTGAATTAAGGTAATCACAGAGGCAAGGAACATATTAAAATGTTGCAGAAAAGATCTTTTATAGTTGTACAAAATATAACTAACAAATAGTCTACCTTAGCTGTACATAATTTATTGCTATGCAAACAGTGATTATTCAGCCTGAAGATTGGTTTTGAGAAAACCTTTGTGCAAAAAGTGAGACTTTAGTACTGCATGATGCTACTATCTAACTCCTATCCCTCCTATGTGTATATCCTTTTATTATTCCACTAAGAAATAAATTACGTGGAGCGAACATGATCAATTCTGGAAAGCTCTACGCATCATAACAGAAGTGAATATAAGGAAGCAGATAATCTAGAATCATTACATGGTCCTGAGCAGAAAGGCGGCTGAAGGCATTACAGAAAGCTTTTAAATGTGGAAGTATTTATTTGGGAATCGAAGGCCAGTGGCATTAAAAGAAGCAAATTTCTAGGATTAAAATCCTCAGCGATAATTTTAAATTTACACCGCTGCATAACAGTTACATGTTAAGCTTTAAAATTGACTTGCAAAATAGTAAAATTCTACCCTTTCTCACTTTCCAATTTACTTATGATGTGAAATTGACAAATAGCGGTTTTAAAATGAAGCTTATTTTAATCCAACCCAGCCAGTGCTTTAAATATGCACATATTCTTAGCGTTGTTTCTATATTTTATGCCATTGATAGAACTGTAGCTGTATCTTTCTTTATATTTGCCGTCTCCTATGCATTCAATAGGTCCCCTGCATAAAGCGAGCAAATGTAATGGTTTTTTGGCTCATCTGAAACAGTCATTCATTTTAGTGGTGTTATACTATGGATAAACAATGTTCTAATTAATCCAGCTCACGTTTTTTTTCCTTGTTGGAATTTTTTCATTCTGTTCATCAGATACTAATACACCAGTAAGTCAGTAATATGAGGAGTTAATTAACTATAAACTACATTAGTACCACTGTGTCTTCAAGAATTATGCAATTGCCATTAGCAGACATTCTGAACTTATAAGGTCTTAGCTACTCGGGGAAACTCCTTTGTTTTCTAATTGTAATGATTACAGTGAACAGTCTTATCACTGCTTATACTGTAAATCTTTTACTTGGTGCCTATTTTTTTCACATAACCAGCTTGAATCTTGCTTTACAGCCCTATTTGAGGTGAAGATTCAAAAGCTGAAAATCTGTTAAGAAACATCACAAATTTTACAATTGTGGCCAACTGACAAGATACATTCATGTTTCTTGATGCTTTTCTTTGCATTACATCCTTTTATTCCACTTCTATTTTTTATGTTTTACATTCTGTCATGTCTGTCGAAGGTTTACCAAAAAAACTGTACATACAACCCAACTTGGTGGAGAACAATGATTTACTATGCTGTGTAATAGCAATTTTGCTTTTTTTTAAAAGTTGCATTAGAATATTAATACCATCCACGGCTATTAATTGTAACGCCTGTGATTAAAATATTTCAGTACCATACAGCACTGACTAAATCTTGTGAAAGATGGTACTCTTCTCCCTTTTATGTTCTTCCAATTGCACATCTAAGCAAATCACTAGTCTGGGCAGCATTAGGTCCTGACCTGTTTGGATTAGCCACATTGTTCCTCGATCCTCGGGAATCTTTTCCATTGATCCTCAGCACGCAGAATTAGTAGTGTGGTGGCATAGTTCAGTTTTTCAGTGTATATACTGCACATTAAAAGGCACAAAACAAGTGATAACATATTGGCTTCCAAGGGAAGTGGATATCCACAGGGATCTACGGAATGGATACTGTATTACCCAGGAAAGAGTGTGGAGTAAGTATGCAATAGTTTTGTAATGACAAGCCAATGTAGTAGAGGAAAACAGAATGGAATAAGCATCAAGAGATCAGCAAACTGAATAGTACTATAAACAGGGGAGTTCTGTGGTTTATTTTAAGGAGGAATTTGTGGATCAATGTTGAACAGCTTATTGATTAAACATTGCTGTAAAAAATACACTTCAATCTGTACCCATAAGCATTCTTGCTTGTCTAATAAAGTGGTTTAGTATTGTTTGAAACATCATTGCTAAGAATTTTTCCATGCCTTTGACAATGTTTTCCATTAATTAAATTGATTTTGTATTGAATAATTACATTTGGTTTGGGTTTTAATTTTAGGTTTCAGAGGGGACAAACTAAGATTATTGATGGCAAATATTTGAAATGTTGACGAGACAAGTAATGAATAATAAAATGTTATCAGCACAAAACTGCCCATTCAGGCCATCAAAATTGCAGTGTTCTCCACTTTTCCTGCTCGTTTCCAATACCCTTTAATATTTCTCAAAAATAACCTCAATAGTACCTTAATAGATCTTACTCAAATTAATAATAATCCTTGCATTTAATATAGCGCCTTATCAAGTCATTGTGACGTCTCAAAGTGCTTCACAGAATATACCGCAAAGTTAATCGACTGTACATTTTGTAATTAAATTATAATGTTTAAACTGTACAATTATTCCTTCAATTTGAACGAACAATGAGGAAAGCTCCCCTCAAGCTATGATGGGTTGAATCTTGGCTGTGCATTGTTCAACCTTTACCACAGTGGATTTGGTAATATAAAATGAGTAGGATTTAAGACACAACATACAATTTATTATTTCTGTGGAGGACCCTATTGTATTTTTTTCCAGTCAGTTAGCTAACAGCCATGTTTGAGCAATGGAAATAGAAATCCTTCCAATTTCCATCAATCCTCATGACCCAAGTTGAAAATAAGAAACATACTATGTTCAATTTAGATGGTTCAATGTGTTAACTCACTGATTAGTTTTTGCCAAATCTGCTCAAATAGGTTCTACGTAGTTACTGGTTTCTGGATTTTTTTTAGAAAAAAAAGTTTAATGATAAGTCACCCATATGTCATTTACATTATAATTAAACACAACAGAATGGTAACACAAGGTAGCTGTACACAAAGACAATTATTTTAAGGCCATGTTTAAGTGGGATTAACCGAAAGGTCAACTAACCTTTATGCGATAAATCTGTGAAAATAAATTGACTGCAGAGATAAACATGAAATAACGGTTTCTCATCAGCATTTGAAGTCATATTTTTAATGAACAAGACGTCATTACAAAAATGAATACAAAATGATTAGATAAAATGACCACATTACAATACAAAAAATCTAGCTGCAATGGAATTCTCTCATGGCAGTTCTTAAAGACAGTTTTATCTGCAGTGACTCACTGTACAATGAAAATGAATTTGAAAAGAACGTTAAAAAGAGTACCTTAATGCAGACAGAAGCAAAATTGTTAAATTTGCATTTTTAATACAATCGAGTAGTATTCCATTGATTAACAATAATTATCGCTGTGTATCTGGCTTGATAATAAATTAGGAAAATAAGATTTAGTTGGAATAGATTTTTTTTAAATTAAGGGGGTGGGGGAATAAATTAACACTTCTATGCTCAAATATTTATCCAATGTACAGCAGACCAGGCAAGTAGCCATTAGCATGACTTCAAAACCAGACACTATCAATATGTTAGTCTGAGAAAATGTGCAGTCATTTATAATGGGATATTAAGTCAATTTTTACATTTTTTAAAAAAAAATCACAAGATAACTGTCACATTTTCACAGGAAAGGTTGCTCACTTATACTTGTCACCAGCTCATTTTGGAGCAGTTTGTTTCTTTTTCTGTGGTATTTGCATTCAAGATCCTAACATGGGTTGCTAGTTCCAATTCTGATGCCTACTCATCCTCTTCATAATTACTTTTCTAAGTGAAGCAATGTTGCAAGTGCTCCATCCCATCAAATAACAAATTACATTTATGTAACGCCTTTCAAGTCTTAAGGACGTCTCAAGGTACTGGATGTTACCACTCATTGAGTTCAACAGTTAAAAGCACATAAAGTGTTGTTGACTAACAGAAGTTACAATTTGGTAAATAACTGCAGTATGACCAAAAGAAATGTTGTCCTTTAAAATTGCATGAATCTCCCACTAACTCCAACTTTGAGCCTAATAGTGCTACTATTTATACTCGGATCAGATTTAGCTAAAATTTGCATCTCCCTCTGAATGGAATTTTAAATCGAAATTGTTCAACCTCATAAACATTACATTAATCATTAACTTTTTTTCAAAACGTGTGATAGAATAGCATCATTGAAGTGTTGCTTTCCTATTTCTCACACTTGAAAAGCTTACAAACTGCTTCAAAGTTGACTCTGTTCCTAAATATAGGGGTGCAACAATTATTCAAATGCTCAACCACTACAAAGAGCTAAAATGTGCATTTTGATGAGCAATTTCTAGCTTGCAAGCCAGGAATTCCAATCCATTTATCATGGTTATCAGTAGTATATTACAAGTCTCTTAAACCTGCAAATTCATTTCAGTGGTTGTAGTTAAAAATTGTGTTTAAGGATTGAGGATGTGCAGCTCTTTTAAAAAATGTTTTGACTGAAAAGACTAAAATGTGCAGCCAGATCAGTAAACTAAAGAAGGGCAGAATATTCAGCAACAGAAATAACAAAATCACCGAACACCATCAAACGTCTAAATTTGCCAAAGTGTAAAATTTAATATCCTGACAGACTAGTTCTTAATTACAACTTTCCAATGGTTATTCGGTTAATCTTTGCACTTCTGACCGAGTTTATCTTGAGCCAGAAACAATACTGTATATTGTAAGTTTGTATGGTTATACCAGAACACAGCAATATACAAATCAATGCTTAACAATAATGCCTTACTGTTGCAATGTGTCAGTATACAAATTACAATGATGTGTGCATTCACACCAGTTTTATCGTTGGAAATATTTTTCACACAACACGCAACTTAATGTCACATTCCTGCTCACAACGCAAGGGTTAGAGCCACTTTAAGCTTTCCATCACCACTCTTTTATTAAAAAAAACATGCCTTTATTAGTATAAAAAAATTCACAGTAAAACAATGCACAGCTGAACACTACTTGAACTGAAATTGCTGTAATGGTAATAAACAAGACAAGCTGCCATGTGATGTTACTATTCTGAATCTTGGTGAGCTTCAAGAAAGCTTCAGAGAAAGAAATCTGTAAGTTATATGAAGTAATACAATTTGTTGATATAAAGAAGTACACCCTCAGTAATTATCTGACTTAGCTCCTAATGTTTTTTTCACTCCAGTCCCCAATTCACCACAATTCAACTATCAAATGACTATAATCATTGGAGCCAACATTGTTTTAATTAGACATGTTTGTAATAATGGAGACTATACGTCCATTTATAAAGATGTTCCTAGCAATTCTAGTGCTGGTATTGATTTAAAACCACTGTGGCCACGAGTCATTTGGCAAAGGCAATCATTTTTAATTTCCGTAGACTTGTGAGACTAATCACTTGAATCATATGAACAATATTATAAAGTACTTTTCCATAAACTGGTTAATTTTTAGCTACAAATTGTATTACTTCCACTGCATGATTCAATGAATATGTGTCAAGCCAACATTATTTAAAATGTACAGTGTTGTGCATTTTTGGAAAACAGTCAAACGTTCCTTGAGAATTGTAAAATCACCCCCACCCCCTCCCCCCTTTTCCTTTTCAGTCATAAGTAATTTGCTTTAAAGATTGGTTTTGCAAAAATACTCAAGATCCTCTATAAACAGCATTGCAAAAAAAAACATATCCCAGTAGTTGGGGGCAGTGACTAGAAAATAGATCTGTTTATTTATACCTGTTGAGAAGACATCCATTTTGGAGAAGGTAATTTTGATAAGACACTTAATGGGGCAACAGTGAGGTGAGAATCTGAATTACCAAAACATCATCGCTGTCTAAACACCAATGATTTAATAGGTGCTCAAGATCAAATTAAATAATAAAAAAACAGCCCAATACAGAGTAAAATTTTAATGATTTATTAAGGCTATGTGAAAGGACTGGTTGAACTAAATTCAAACTCTTCCTGTAGCTGCCTTTGTATGCTGAATAAAGATTTTTACACCCCCAAATGGAGAAAAGAATTTAAAACAGCAGACCTTTACTGAAATTCTTCTGCAGAACTTCTTGTGCATATTAATCGACTAAATGGAGGAACTGGGACACATTCCCAAAGAATGATACAAGTTGTTTTGAACAACAGGAGTTTTTGTTTGCTAGATCTTCGTATCAGATCATTCTTTAGTTATGGGATCCTCTATCATTCCGTATACAATCTTCATCAAGGAATTTGACTGCTTATTTCCCATGCGAAACATTAAAGAAAATATCTCTATTAACCCGCTTGTGAATTGTGAGAAGCCTGCAAGATGCCTGGTCTCTCTCAAAGTGGTGCTCAATCACAATGTTTCACGTTTTGGGTGCGAGAATGTTTAAGGGGCTGTAGGTATGTTTTAAAGGGGCTAACATTACCAATTAATGAAGACCAGTTTGTAGAAGCGCAACCTTGAAAAATTCATCGAAGAGCAATCTCAAATTCTGTGAGGCTGGAAGCTTCCAGGAAGGTGCCTTTCTGAAATAAGCTTCAAACCTTTTATGCATCACAGGCAGCTGTTTTTATTACCAAAATCTGAATTCATGTTAGCCTGGTTTAAAAATATTCGGACCTTATTCAGTGCAATTGTTGTTCTGTAATCATACGTGCTTTCTAAGCAATAGTGCGGAATCACCAAAAGCAGTGTAAAGATTATGAAACTGGTAAAGCAAGAATGTGACTGCTCACATAATCCAGTGTGCTGATTTTTGTAATATACTGTGACCTCCACCACTTCTGAAAATATTGGAATGATTCTCTTTGTTCTTCCATTCAATTTACCCTTCAAAACCTCCATTCAAATAGTTGCAGTTTCTGTAGATAGCTACGTTGGTGAAAAACAGAATGAGTTTCACTACAATCAATTATAAAAGTAATATATCAATGGGTTGAGTTCCAGTGCTTGACAGACTTATATTAAAGCTAGCATTACAATCAATTTCAGCTATCCTAATAGCCGATGACCTGTTTTTTGGTGCTGTGGGAACTTTAATCTTTCATATTAGGACTTTACATCTTGACCGACCGGCAGCATCAAGCTTTCAGTCTGCTATTCAGAAAGTTATCCTTTAGCTTTAAATTTGTTGCAACTGACTGGTCAGTTTGGGGATTTTTGAAACACTGCTCTACTCAAAAGTAGCAGCTTTGATAGTGCAAAATATGCAAGTAGAGGAAACAGCTTATGTAATGAAAACTGGAATCTTTTAAGAACTAGAGATAAAGTAATCTTAAAGGTAAATTGAACCCACACTACAAAGTTGTCACTGCACATCTGCTAATGGTATAAGCATATTGACACTGGTATAAGCAACATTTGCACTGGTAAAGGTCCGTCATCTCCAACCATCTATCACAAGTTTGATTAAAAACCAGTCAGCATGTTTGTGTACATGCTCAATTGTGGTGCTGCATTAAGGTGCACTGGATACAGGGGCGTCCGCAGGATACTGTGATGCAGTCTTATTATATAAGGAATGTACCACCATGCGTGGGAACAGTTCAATCCAGTTGAGGACTTTTACATTTGCACCCACTGAGCTGTTGCACATCTTCATTCAGACACAATGAATGGGTTAATAAATTATGAAATTTACATTGCTTAGTAACAGTATCCCTCTTTTCTTGGTCCTATACAAAATGCATGTAAATGACCACCAAAAATCATATCTGCACACCATTTTAAATCAACGATAGCCGAAGTTGAGTTTCTATCATTCCAAATCAAAATTAAAGTTTACAGAAACCATTGCATAATATAACAACTGGGCTAATGTTTCAGAATGGAAATGTTTACAGAAGTATGTTGTAGAATGGTCATATGTAGACTCTGTTTGCTGTACTCTTTCTGGCTGGCCATCTACTGAACAGCAAGTAAGAAAGTACCAGTTCTCTTCCGACTTCTACTTTCTCCTTTAAAGGCAGTTCAGTGGCAGTCTGATCAGACAATTAAGAAAAAAAACCTGAATCAAACAGACCAATATACAATGCAGAAGAGGAAATAACCATACAATATCCATTTGTAGATCTGCCCTAAAATATGTAATATATGTTACCAGTTCCCCAAAACATTTTATAATTGGTCTGTTGAAAATTGTAGGGTTCATTTCTTCCTACTGAGGAATTCTACACTCTAATTATTTTGCTGTGAATGAATGAGCTTGAGTTTGCTTTTTATATAAAAAAAACTCACGTAGATTTTGTTCATGCAGATATACATTTTTCATACATAAAAAGGAATACTGTATTGAAAAACTGCATTAAAAAAACACCTTCCAATAAATAGGAAGGTCACACACTTAAAGAACGTAAGCCTGCGGACGTCCAAAACTGGATATGTACACTTGTAACTATGAACAACTAGGCAGTGAAAAACAGTTATGTTCTCACACACAAAGACACACCCAAAAACATACAAAAATACTATATCTTAAACTACCAAGTAAGACAATTTAATTTTTTTATCTCATGCCATGACTTAAGAGCAATACACTGAAACGAACAAGGATTTGACAACAAAAAAAACTTTTATCCCAGAAATATACCAAAATATACATCTAAGCTTTGGAATTACTGAGGTTAGACTAATGCCTGCTGGGTAATTGCATTTAATACACAATTCTAAGGTTGCGAAGAAGAAATAAATCTTTGGTATCTGCATTAGGCGAATGTTAACATTTGGATTTTGCTTTGGGATAGAGCTTGTATGATCCTACAACCCCCATGTAGTACTCAAAAAAAAATCACTGGACACAAAAAAAAACCATCTTTCTCCACACAAAAAGTACTCTGGAGTTTCTATCTAGCACAAGGTTGAGGAATATAATGCATAGTCGCACAGTGGTATTATGAAAAGAAGATGAAACCTTTGTAAGCAAGCTGCATCCTTTATAGTCCATTTTTCTTTTGCAAAATGAAACGGCAGCTTCCAGCTAGTTTTGAAGAGCACCTCAGTGTGTATTAATCCATATCACCCAGCCCACAAAGTGATGCCCCACAGAGGAGCCAACCCTACCACTGGGGTCCCCAGTCTTTTGACCAATCAAATAACACATTGGGCTCCACTTTCAGTTGTTCCCCTAATTCTTTAGAGGACAGTGCAAAGCACATTTCTTTTACTTTCCAACTCTCGTTACTGTAAGCAATTCACACTTTTGAAATAAGATTAGTGTAGGACTGAAGACTTCTTAAAAAAAATTATTTTTAGTTCATACAATCATTAGTAAGTCTTTGGTTTTATCAGCACAATGTAAGGTTGCTGGCATGTAGCAAAAGCACTGAGCATGGCAGGAACAACCATCACTAACATTTACATTCAGAGAATGAGTGCTATTCTCAGGGTATTCTTAATGATGGGCATAATACCCTACCCGATCTGAAACAAGATTGTCAAAACTGAACAGCATTTGTTAGTAACAATCACTATTTGGCTAATGATACTAATGTGCAATAGTCTGGACTTGAATTCAAATACATCTGAGGGATGAAGCCCATGGAGAATTACTCCACTAAGATTACTGTAAATGGGCACATTATGAGTTTAATGCGTTTCCCAGAGGACACAAAAAAAGCACATTAATTGCCACTTTTGCATTCAAGTGTGGCCTTTGTGGAGTTTGTGAGAAAAACAGTGAAATTCCTATTCGAAATGGAAATAATAACCAAAGTATTGGGCTGATGCCCGAGAATTTAGTTATTCAGCTGCTTTTTTTCCCCCTAAGTCAGTAAAAACTCAGCAAGTCAAATAATCAGCCTATAATTTCAGTTCTTATCTAAACAGGATTAGCGGTTTGGCTAAATTTGGAGGGGAATGATGCTAATGATGAAGGGAAAGGAAATTAAAAGAGTTAAGGGATTGCAATATGCCCATTGTTTAAGAGTTTAGTTATCAAATTTGACTGTTGTTATTCTCCTGCTGTGCCAGTGTTGATACATGCCAGATTTTTTTTCAAAAAGTACAGTCAGTGGGCAGGTTCAGCCACTCTGAGGGGGGAGAAGATTAAAGTGAGTTACTCAGTCACAAGTTAGAAATGAGGTATAAAACAGCTCCTGTACCTACAGCAAATGGTAATGACACCATTTTAAGCAAGAGGAAGAAAATGAAACAACCATGCCTAGTGACTGACCGGACAGTACAAGTTAATTCCAATTAAAAGTTTTGCAAGATCCTTGAGTAAGGAAACAAAAAGTCGGCAGACGAGGTTCACTTCTCCTTTCCCCATAATTTTCCATTAACCAAAGTCACGTGAAATCTTGCTGCACTGATTAGCCAAATCCAACTTCAGAAAAACACCATGGGAGAGGGCACAATCGTCTCTCACAATAGCTTGCGAGGCTAAATTTTTCTCCCCTCTCCTTGGTGACAACTAGAGTCAGATTCCAATACTGTATCACAATTCAGTTATCACACCATGATTAGGGGTATCCCAATCTATTGATAAAATCTGGTGGAACGCCGGTTAACTGGCCACTTTTACGGCATGTTTGACATTTCTTTATTTGGGTGACAAATCACTTCCAAACTCAGTTGAAATAAATTGCCACTCTCAATTTCCGTGGGCTATAATTAACCTTTTTTTAAAAAAAACAGTTGAAATTGAAACAGTAATTGTAATTTTTGCTAAAAATCAGGCCTGTAATAAAAAAGCAAGCAATTCTGATTGATCTATAGTAGTAGACATGATACAACTTGTCTGGATATTTACAGCAGACATGGGAATAAATTGTTATGAGATTTCATTTTCTTCCTCAGATTTCCTTCATTCATTAATTTACTGTACAACCTGATCTATGCCTTTGTTCCAAGTGCTCTTCTTACATAACTGAAATGGATTCATCAAGTTTTTTTTACATCTTTCTCCAAGACAACTTGGCTCTTCACAAAGAGAGTCCCTAAAATGAGAATCAGTTCTACCTTCACAAGCCGCTAGGGCAAAAGTCTCCTGGTTAAATCAACACTATGTGTTCACAATTCTCAACTTAGTCTGTTGCTAGTTTATTTACTTCAATCCAATATTTCACACATTCAACGACTGAGCCACCAGATTGATTTATCCCCTTCCCCATCTTCCCATACCAACCCACATTAACCCTTTCATTACTGTAGCAGTATATTGGCATTGAGTTTTATGCGAGTATAATTTTGAGATTAAAGCAGAGGTTGTTTTGTAGACTTTATGAATTCTTTGGAACAGCTATAAGGATTGATAGACAAAATATGATTTCAGAACAGAAAATATAAGAGTGTTCAAAAGAGAGAAAGGAAATACAGTATTCAAAAGGTTAATATTGGTGACTAAAGCTGCACAAATTCAGCAGCTAATCCTAACAATGAGTCAACAGAAATTTATTTTGCTTTCTTTGAGAGCTTCCCTATGAATACGAGATGGAAGCGAAAGCAATAGGTGTTTTGAAAATACCTATTGCTGTTTGCATTTGCCATTAAATGAGGTGTGAGATTGACACCTATAAGTCACTCTTCTACTTTATATGCTTATTTTACATTTATATAAAACTTTGACCAGTAGTACAAATTGCTATTCCATACCTCAGAGGTTTCCAAGGAAATAAATAGTGATGTGTGTACCAGATTTTACCGAACATGAAAACACAGAAATGAAATCCCTGTGAGTAACTGATTACCGTACAGTAATAGAAACAGTATTATCATATAATTGTAATAGTTTTTCAGGCTCCAGTATAGGCACCATTTATATATGTACCCAGTTTATAAGAAAATGCTGGGAACATGTCAAAGAAAGCATAATAAAGGTAAAATGGCTCAGACGTTCATTGCTTCCTTAAATTGGAGTAAGCTGCAACACTTTCATTGGGCGCTTCACTTAACGTATCTAGAGCTGGGCGATGTTTAAAAAAAAATGCATAAGGAATGAGCAAAACGTCTGAATATTTCAAATTTCTTCACATGATGTTGATACCTTATGGGGGAGGGGAAAAGAATGAAAATCCTTTATGGCAGATAGTTGCTACAGCAACATAGCTCTAATCTCCCCAAATCTTTGTCATGTTACCTCATATGGTATTCAAACGCATGGAACAATTTACTGGCTCGTATTTTTTTCCTGAAAAAGAAGTCCAAAAACAATGAATGTACAGATTCAGCTGGATGTGAGGAATAACAGGTATGATAGCTGTTTTTTTTAAAAAACCTATTTTGTCTATAAAAAATGAAAATACTAACAGTAGTCCAGCTCAAGAGAACAAAACCTCCTGGTGGAAGACTCAAAAATTACAAAAGCAACAGAAACATTTGTAGACAAGGCTATTATGCCTTCATAACTGGAAGAAGAGGGCGCCATCAAGCCACTAACTGGTTAACTCACTTGAAATTTGTTGGGAGTAGGCATGGGACAAGAATGATGAAAAAAAAACAGGATAAAGTATGATGTTTGAAACAGATTTTTTTTGAGTGTGCAGAAATTGAAAATCGATACAATTAAAGTTGCCTTTAAAGTCCTTAGGAACTCAACTTTTTGTTCATCCTTATACAAGTTGCAATGTAAAGCGGTTTGGTAGGCATTGCTTAAAAATCACCACGGTACGAATAAATGGATTGATATTTTTGTTGCAGCTCCATTAGTCTTCGGTGGAGAAGTTTAGTAAGATATTGTATCGCCCAACTCTAGTACTATCTTGAACTGACCATACATAGCATTAAATGTTACACTATTATTGATCTATGCAATGATATTGGTGATAATGATAAAGGGCACAGAGGTGTGGGTCGACTGTAACACTGCTGCAACCCTCAACCAGAAGTTTTAATTGCCCACAGCACTGTCCAGTCTTGCAATAACTTTGGCCATTAGCGCTGAACTATTAATGAAAATATACGAAATAGGTACGCAAATCATGGTAGCCACGTGCCTCGGAAAGCAGCCCTTCAACTGAGTGAGTAGTAACATTTAAGGTGTGCAATATAATAAAATTCTTAATATTTTACCATTGTGGCAAATAAAATTACATTTAAATGGTGAAAACACAACACTATTTCAGCATATAACCAGTTAGGTTTATGTTTTGCATGAAATTTAAAATGAGAAGTCAAAAAAAGACGAAGGCAAAAGCCCTTAAATAAACCGAACAAATAACCAAAGATCTTGTAGGTAAAAATCAGATTAACTGAATTGGTGGCAATTATATCCAGATGAGGTTACCAACGCAGTTACTATTTGGCATAAAGCTGCAATCAGTTACCAGGACTTTTCAACTAATCCTTGTACAACACTGACGCAACAGATAAAACATTAAAAAAAAATTGCACACCCTAATATTTACCATTCAAAAGTCAAATCATGCCACTGAAGATTCAAAACCACATCTGAACCCAAACTTTGGGTTTAAAATGGCTGCTGAAACCACCTATGGGGCACCACCTAGTTTGGTGACTTAAGATCACAACCAACAAGCTGCTGCAAATTCTCATTCCACCAACTGGATGCAAAAGGGAGAGTTATGATAGTCAAACTGTTATGGACCATTTACTCCAAGACATCAACCGAATGCCTGGAGCCAACCTTAACCACTTATCAATACAACTGTTCTTTGATCAGTCAAGCAGGTGCAAGGAGCAGGATATATTTTTGGTCTAGACTGAATTATTTAGCATTGCTATCAACAACAATAATAATACGAAGTTAAAAAATTACTCAACTATTAGTGTGACAAACACTACATTCAGTTTACAACACAAATAAAACATTTTCACTTTTTCCTTTTAATTTTAGAAAACATCATTTCTATAGTGGAACCCTCCCCCATCCCAGATATTGTTGATCTAACCCCTTTCTAACAAATGGCCAGTGAAACAGTACTGTACTGTTCAGAAATGTAGAAGAGCTACAATACAAATCTTTACTAGGTTAAAACAATGAGATGAGGCATGCTGAAACTCAGGCCACGTTATAAATTGATCGAGTTGCGAAAGAAGGAGTTTCCTTTGGCAAATAGAATCACAAAGTGATTGACTTTTTCTTTCTTCAGGAACCAACATCACCCTTTTTAAAAGAACTAAACCCATAACCAAAATTTTGTTTCCTAAATTTTTTTATATACAGAATATCACCCAAGAATCAACATCTACATTCTAAATCTACAATCATATCCAACAGGAAAAATTTTTGCGTTTGCAAAGCAAGCCTGTAATTGCTAAGCGATGCTGAGGTATTTATTTTTTATATGGAAAGATTGCAATGATGAAAAATTTTGCTCACGTTCTACTTATAGGGTCCAAGACCTGTCTTGTTACTTCCCAATGAAAATGTTTGCACAGCTAATGTTTCTTAGAAATTGAAGTTCATAATACAGTGGATAATATTGGTAAAATGCTGCAATGTGATTAATTTTTAATTAAATTGATTTAAAACAGATGGGCAATATAGGATTGTTTTAATCCTTAATTTATGCTTGTTCAACTGAAACGCCAAATAGTACTACATGAAGCTCAATCGAAACTCAGTGTTGCAATGGGACTGGTTAAGTTTCATCCTCTCATTCCAAAGGTGGAGTATTCTGGCATGGTGCTCATCAATGTGTTACAGTTGTGATAAAAAGTATTGGTAACAACCAACAGAATAGAGAAATATAAAGGTTATGACAATTTCTTTGTTTTGTACACTAGAGTCAAATTAATTAATCAAATCAATACATGTATAGCACTGTTCTTCTGTGTCAATGGATTTTAAGAGAGAGATGGGCATTATTTCTATAACGCTTTGATCAACAGAACTTGGGTCAATAGTGCTTTCTCATATCCTAAAGAATAAAGATGAAAATGGCAGAAGGCTGAATTCTGCAAACAACTGTATAACGTCATACAGAGTCAATTTAAGTCTGCTGCTTTTGCAATGGGTTTCAAGAGAGATTACATACTCTCCCTGTAGTTGCAATTTCAATCCAAGGTTGAATGGCCCACTGGCACTCATGGTTTGAAATACAAATTCACAGTTCAAAAATGGCACCCAGTATCCTAAGTCGAAAAAAGCAAATGGCTTTGGAGTGGAAGTAGGAGTAAGAATAGCGCAATTACTGTAATTATTTTCAGCATCACATTGATTGAGCTTAAAACGTACAAAAGCAGTCTAGTCCCAGAGGCAAAAAAAAAGTCCTGCTTGGAGTCTAAGGATCGATCGTTTGTTACAACATTGGCCTTGTCTACAGAGAAGAAGTCAAATTGAAGAGAGTTAAAAACTAAAATAACATAGACCAAAATTACCCACTGCACTGCACTTAATTTGTCAGAAACAATTTATGAATGTTAAATTCATATTAAAGATGTATGAAAATGTTAAGTATGTTTTATTGGCAGAGTTCTAAATCAAAATAACTTTTCTCAAGTCTCCTGATTATTAGCTATCAGCTAGTTTATGGTGACAAAATGTGATAATACTCTTGTATTAGAAATGTGCAAAAAAGAAAATATTATCATCCTGCATCTCAATTCTCATCCTAAAACCGAAATGTGGTGGATCTGCATGTTAATGTACACCAACATTATTTGGCTTTTAAAACTCAAAAATATATAATACATCTGAAATATGAGAAATAAAAACTTCACATAGATCAGATTCATCTAAGTGTGCGAGAGCGTGAACAGATCCTAGTTAATTTTAAAATTAGCTGTTTCTCGTTCTGTGCATCTTCAAAACATATCATTTGCACCAACAAACAGAGGACGAGTTGTGGTTATAGAGACAAAGAACTGTATTGAAATTGTATGTAGCTTTTACAGCTCCAGTATTTGGCATTCAAAGTCTTCCGACTTAGCTATATTTGAACTGATGTCTTGCAAGTGATTGGATAGCCTTTAACACAATGCTCTGATGTGGCTAGACTTTTAAAAAATATATCAATTTCAAAGTTTGGATATGTGAATTCACGACCATTATATAATCAAGCAAGGGCAGGCCTGTTTCATTTTTAAAAATTCTCTCCTGGCCAAAATGTAAATACTGTATTAATCTTAAAACAATACAAGCATATTTTGATGAAAGAACTGAAGTTTTACAAATTTGCTTTAAAAACAAAGAGGTTTAGAAAGATGGACAAAACAATCCGTGAAGATCAAATTTATGGCTAATTCTTAGTAAACGCGCTTCCAGGTATGAATTTTCAAAATGTACTTTTTCCAACAATATATCATAATAACAATCCTTGCATTTGACATAGAGTGGATTAATATCCAACTTCTTCTCACTCTTCATTCCTAGCTTTGTTTTCAAATCTTTATGAACTACAGTGAATTCAGCAAACTAAATAATATACTAATAGGTCAATTAAATGAATTACCAAATTTTAAGCCATGGAAAGATTCATAAAGGCGTTTTCTTCTACTAAACATATGGACAGTGAATGACTGTTAAATTGATCAATGTGAACTGAGGACAAATAACTATCAAACTTTGTATTCACTTGTTACCCAAACAGTATATATTTTTTTAAATAGATGGAAAATTCATCTAAATCTATCACTACCTTGTCTCACATGATCCACTGACATCCCCTCATCATTGGTGCAAATAGAATTGACCAGTTCTAATTTGTACAAGAGCATATGAAATAAAATCACATTTTCTCCCCTCACTCCAATGTCCTACCAACTAAACAATACTCTCCTTTGCAACAGATTGGTACAGATTGCCCTTGGAATAATATATTAACCCTCTGAGGACCACAGATTAGAATTTATCTAATTTCTCTTCGGTTTTAAATAAGGCTGTAATGGAGTATCAACATTTTGTTTGTGTGAACTGGTTCAATCGGGTAAAAGATTCACATCAGCTATATTTTTATTAACAAAAATCTATAGCTGAATCTCCAGACCCAGTCCAGTTCTCTACCTTGGCTGATGACTTCTTACTTTATATTCAAAATTGAAACAGTTACATCTTATATTACTTTTGTGTCATGTTTTAAAATATTTGCCATTTATGAAACATAAGTTGACTCAGAAATTATAAATAAGTCCTCAAAAGGGTTAAAAAATAAACGAATGAAACTCAAATTCAAGTCAAATTTACTCACTATTTTGACAGAAGTCCCTTATTCTGTGAAAGCTGTCAGCAACCACCATTTTCTGGGCTGTTTTCAGTTGATCTGAAGTCTGAATCATGAGACTTACTTCCAATCAGTTCTCTTTCTCTCTTACATACTATTTCCAGAACAAGACACTTGTAGGCCAACCTTGATCCCAAGTCACACTTCAATGAGTAGGAAGAAGGTGTGTGAATGCCACAGGATGATTCAGGGGAAAGACCTTGCTTCCAACCAAACAGCCAAAATAACTTCAGGAACTCCTCAAGAAGGGACATTCTTCCACTCCATGGGAAAATAGATTTAAGCACCAATACAATTCAGCATTAGGCAGCCCCTCTTTTAGATCAATTTATTTAGACAAGACAACTTTTACTGAATACTTACTGTTTCAGATATGCATTAACAGTGCCAAAGACTTAAGTTTAAACTATATCTGGTCTGGAAGCCATTAACTCTACGTGTAGAATTTATTTGCTTATTTTTAAAATATATTTGGTGGCTTTATAATAGGTTCCAAATGGAGGTATCAGTTGGACAGATATCTCAAGCATCCGACCTGAATGGTTGCTGGAAGCATACAAAAAAAGGGGAGAAACTGTATGTTTTTGCCATCAGAGAAATAAGAGACTTCATTTGTAACTTCTGATCAATCACACTTCAGAAGAATATTCTTAGGTCTAGGATAATTACAACATTTTCCAAAGTGTGTGATTACCCAGTGAGAATTCTATATTACTTTATTGTGCTGCGATACAGAACTGGTTTGCTGTCTCCAATACACATGTAACAACAGACCTAGAAGCAAGCATACAAGTCCTGCAGCAGAACACTTCTAGCAATTCCAACACAATTTGTCACAATATCTGTTCTGCACAACTTAACACTCATAGGACCTTATATCTTGAAATAAAGTCTTCAACCCCTGTGATCTCACTGCAACACCAGCCTATATTAGGTTGGCCAGTCAATTTAAATTGCCCAATGAAAACTGGCTGCACCAAACTCTTGGCTACTTTGCAACAACATGAAGTCCAAGTTTGAAGATTCCTTACCTGCAAAACTATACTTAAGTAGAAAATAGCAACAGTTTTCCTTATACGAACAGTAGCAACTAAATTACTGATGCCTATTAACTGCACTCATGCAAACAATGTCATTGGTACAGCAGCTAGGTAAAACTGACTTTGGTTCAAGCTTTAATAGCTAGCCATATTTGGTAGGCAGCCATATTCATTTTGTTTGCAGTTTGGTAGTGTAAGAGTACCAGAACTGCGATTTTTATGCCTTGAAAAGGAGATGATTACAGTTTCTGACAAGGGGAAAAAGGTGTCTGTCATTTATTTTAAGTTGAAGGAATTGGTTTAGTTGTATCTGGTTACTATTACTTATAGGAAGTACAGCACCAGTCACACAGATTTCAATTGCAAAATCAATTTAATAGCCAGTTAGCTAAAGCTAATGTATGCGTAGTCTAAATATAGCATTAAGCTTGGTTATCAGTATCACCATGGGTGGCTACCTTTCAGTAAAATGACAAACACCATTTTACTCCATATGAACTGCAATGCTCTCCTCCAGTCCTTTAATATTTGGTTTCAATACGGTGCACGCTTACAGCAATGGGTCAAGCCATACTGTGCATACTGTAAGCCTCATGTCTCAAAACAACCCTATTTTCCAATACAGATGAACAAACTCCAAACTGAGCCAACATTAGATATGTTATGAGGCTCTACGGAAAACATACATTATCCAGTTTCTATAAGTAAAGCAGTTTCTGGAAACTGGGTAATCAATTTTCCTATCAGAAGCCTATATCGCCTTTTATGATTGGCCAGTTTGGATTGCAGTTTGCTCATTACTACCATCTTCCACAATGATTCCGATTGATTCTCTAGTATTTGAGTTGACAAAAACTTCACATACGATCCACACACGATAAAGTCTCCATTTCCAGTTGTTCAGCCATGTAGATCAATATTCCTGGTGGAATCAAATTTGTTGTTATTACCCAACCACCATGTTTAGGTAGTTCAAACACTGTGATCTTAAAAACAAGTATCATTTGAAAAACCACCAGTTCGTGAATTTTTGTCTAGACTTATCTATCCTTGCATCTTTCCTACAAAATAACCGACAGTAAACCACATTATACAAACGGTGCATAAATCTACAGTGTACCCGACAAAAAAAAACAACCTTTATCTTTGAAAGGAAGCCATTCCAAGAGACGTTAGCAAGAAAAAACCCATAAAAACCTAATTTTCTTAACGGTATACACAAGAAGAAAAAAAGATGCACAAGTACAGGCCTGCCTAAACTGTACCAGTTAAAGAAACCCATGCTATTTATACATGATATAAACACCTTTATGAAACAAAAAGGCCTGTACAACAGACCCAATTAAAATAAACACACAATTAAAAAAAGAACTAATAAAATAGATACTAGGAGGAGACAGAACCCTTGCCTATGCATTGTTAATGACTCCTATATTGTTATGACCGTCTGAAACGATAAATATTCACGTGTTTTCTTTTTTGGTAGAAGTCTTTTTTTTGTCATATGTGACACAATCCTGAAAAACAAGCAGGTTAAAAAAAATTAGGCAAACATCAGTTTTGCTTTTGCTGGAAGCAGCCAAATACACATCCCATCGCTGGATCAGTTGACCCATTCTGGGAATCGCATCTCATTGAGCCTTGGTGGTGCTGGTGGCCCCGCCTGCTGAGGTCACAGTGAACGAAGAGTTCTGGCTGGAATCAGCTGACACAGAGGTCATATGGAGACTGGCGGTATGTCCAGTTGCCCCAGCAGCAGATACCAGGCTTACGGCTGGGTTGCTGGTGAGCAGGGAAAGGTTCTGTGGGTTCAAAAAAAGTGGGCCTGTAACAATGTTTGGAGTGCCCCCTTGGTGAGCTGCATTGGCAAGCAATAGATTTCCACTGGCATCGAAGGAGGTTATAGGAAGTGACCCACTGGATGCAAGTGCTGAGGAGAAAAGAAAGAAAACAGGTAAGAATGAAAAAATCAAATGCTCTGAATCAAAGGATCCATTTTTATACCATCAAAGAAATGGAGCATGAAATGTTGCTATGTAATAATAATAATCCTTACATTTGATATAGCATCTTATCAAGTCTTCAAGACGTCTCAAAAGTGCTTCACAGGATATACTGTAAAGTAATTGACTGTATATTTGGTGGGCGAAACGCAGCAGCCAATTGCGCACAGCATTGTCCACAAACAGTCGTGGATTGAGTGACCAATTTATGTACTAATTTTGCTACAGGTAAGCTGTACTGCAATGTATCTTCAGCAAAATATCTATGCAAAAAAAAGTAGATTTGGTGAAAAAGATTTAAAAAGCAGTCTCTGAAAATGATCATCAGAAAAATCAGAATGTTACGCTATAATTTATCATTCTCTCTGGCTGACACATTGGAATATGTAAATTCCAGATTAAGATGCTGTTATCAGTACAGTGCGGCACTGTTAACCCACCTTTTGTAGCACCTATTTAGTTACAAGATGGTTGTGACATTCACTATGCATGCACTAAAATGGAGGTGATTGGGTCTCTGCCAACATCACTTCCTGTACGCTGTGCAGGCACAACACACAGAAAGTTAAATTGGGGGCAAACCTGATGCCCAGAAAGGTGGCTTTTTTTTATAAAGTGCAGAAACCAGCTGGCATGCAACAACAACAAAATTACATTTGTATAGCACCTTTCACGTCAGGAGGGTGACCCAAGGCTCACGACAATCAATGCTTTGGACCCAAGCTGAGGGTCGGGATCGGAGAGGGTGGAAGGTAGGGGGGGGAAGGGGGGGTGACTAAAGACACGGTCAAAGAGGAGAGTTTTGAAACAGGTCTTGAAGAAGGCAAGGGAGAGGAGTTCCAGAAGTTGGGGGCAGAGTAGCTGAAGGTCTACTTGCCAGTGGTGGGGCTGATGAGGGGGTGGGACATGAAGCAAGCCGGAGCCGCGGAGCCTGGTGCGGGAGAAGACACGGGCTGCAGAGTTCTGGATGATCTGGATGTGAGCTGGCTTAAGACGCATCCGGCGTGAATGGCGCTATATAAATGCAAGTTGTTGTTGGCCAGCAGCATGTACCAGCAATTAAACCAACTATCACATCCTTGTTAAGAGTTGGGATTTTATGGTTAGAACGAGGGTCCATTGAACAATTTAGGGTATGGCACTGCATAAAAAGGAAATATTTGTTTTTTTTGGTAGAAGTCTTTTTTTGTCATATGTAATAATAATAATCCTTGCATTTGATATATTGAGACGACACAAAGCTCTTCACAGAATATACTGTAAAGTAAATTGACTGCGTGTTTTGTGGACGGACTTCACTCCACTTTACAACCTTGGTGTTTTGTTCGATCCTCAGCTCTCTTTCAAATCTTGTATCCAGTCCTTGAACATGATCATTTTTCTCCATCTCTGGAATCATCCATTTTCATCCACAACTCCTGCTCATTGGAACTCCCTTCCAAAAACACCCCTCTAACGATTTTCATAACCCTTCTCAAAACCTACTTATCTCTTCGAACATCCCTTGGGTCACATTTCTCCCTGCCCCTTCCTCTCAACTTGCTCGGTGATCACAAAGCACTTCACAGAATTTACTGTAACATGTAGTGATGGCTACATAATTCCAATTGAGATAGGAGTTAGCAAAGTCATAATTCAAAATGACAGTGCCGAAAATATTAATTTTCCATAAGAATGGACCTTTTTAAAGATAATGAAATGGTGATTACATTTCATTTTTCTTATATTAGCAAACCAAGATGTTTGACCAAGGGGTAGGCAATATGCTAATCACAGTCAAGACTCACACATTAATAATCTGTTGGATAAATAGACTCCAGCAATACTGACCTTGAATAGTCGCCAGTGTGCTATTACTCATTAATGCTGGGCTGAGAGCACCACCAAGACTCCCTGGATTCAGACTTAGTAAGGCACCTCTGGAAAAGTGAAAAAAAGAAGTTGACCTTGTGCCAGTCAACACAGTACATTTTTCAGAAAATTACACAGAACTGAGCAACGTCATCCTGTCCCAGACACCAGAAAGAGGCTTCAAGGACAGTGGGTAATGGGCTGGGCCAACAGAAAAGTGTCTTCCGCAGAATCCGCTGCAAACACCCACCTTCTCTACAAACTCACTGTAAATGTGGTTTCTGGCCCGGGGGCCTCCTGGCTGTTTACCTGACGTCACTTAGTATTAGCTGACGTCACTGAGTACGGGGCGACTTCGGACGTGCATGTGTGGCGCAAGCGGCATATGAGAGTGTATGATTGTATATGTCTCTCTATATGCATTTGTGAGTGTCTGTGTGAGTATGTCTGTGTCTCCCTCTCTTCTGTGTCTCTCTATATGCTTGTTTCAAAGAACAAACCAATGCCCCTTCAATATGAGAATAAGGGAGCCATGTGGGAGAAGTGCACACCAAAGCTTTTATTTATGGTTAGTTTTCTCTAAAGATGAAGCTATTGGCAGTACCGCAGGAGACTACATAAAACAGAAAGTACTGCAGCATTTGTATTACTTAGATCTTTGGAGCCAACCCTTAGAGACAAAGTTTTAGGATAAACCTGCACTTAATGGTTTGCAGTAGATTCTATGCTTTAAAAAGCAAAATATACATCAAAATCACAATCCACCTCAGTGATGAATTGCAATAACACTTACCCAGCTGCAAACTGAGGGGCTGCCATGAGGCCAGGATTGGCTAGACCTGCAGCAGCAGCCATGGCGGCTAGGCCTGGATTGGTGGCAAGCCCAGCATTAGTGGGTATCTGCGTGGCTATTCCTTGTAGCGCAGTGGCAGCTGTGTGCAGTCCGGGGGCTGATACCATGATTTGGCCCGCGCCCAGAGGGGTTATAAAGCCAGCTGAGGTTGTCTGCGTGGTATGTGTATCATTGGTGCTGGAAGCCTCCGTCACTGAGATGGATGCTGATGGCGAAGGGGTCAGGGACGGAGAAGTCACTGCCGATGTGGAAACTGACGAAGCTAGGCCGGTGATTACAGAGGCTACATTTGTTGGGGCCGTCCCTGATGCAGTTGTACCTGAAAGATCAATGACATGTTGAGAATCTCAATGTGAAGTTCAATTTGATTTTTTTTTAAATATTTTTTCTTACAATATAAGATATACAGAAGAATTGACTCAAGATAAAGGAAAAGAAAACAATTGCTTGATTCTGATTGTTTCTTTCAAGAAATAACAGTGCGATATCTTTTCTCCTTATCCATTTTAAAATCAGAGTAGATTTCACATAGAAATAAATTAAAGGTAAATTATGTCAGATTATGTAAAATGTATTGAACAAAAACATAATTGTTGCTATCATTTCACTTCATTCTAAAATGCATTAAAACAGAATTGTCAATCAATTAAGCATCAACATAAGAACCTTTGTTCAAACAACATCACACAGTTCCTTAGCTGTCATCTATAGTATTTTAAGCATCCAACAGTGTACCTGAAATGCTGAAGCTGGTCACACCAGCACTGGATACAGGCATCTGCAATGCATTTACAGCCAGAGTAGTTGGTGTACTACTTGACACGAGGTTACTAGTGCTGGCCACCTATTAAAAACAGGTCGAAAATCAAGATACAAAATCCAGCCATTTAACAACACACAATTCACAGTATTAATCTGTAGGACATGAAATAATGCAATTACACGCTGCCTTAACCCATGATCATTTTTAAAAAAGAGTTTAATCTCAAAGCCACGACAGATTTGGGGGGCTGGTGAGAGGAAGGAACTGAAGTTCCTGGATTTTGCTCAACATTGTATGTACCAGTTAAGTCATGGATAAAAGCAATCTGGTCTAGGAATGCAGGACATTCTAAATGAACAATTCTTGATTAAACAAAAACACCCTGATCCAGAAGGTTTGTATTTCATAGGCACAATTCTTACTCAGTTGCTGCAAGTGGTCAATTACCAGATCAGAAGATACAAGTCCTTGAAAACAAAAATAATAATCAGTTTTATTTCCACATAATCAAACTAAGTAAGCCAGCGCTTTCCAGTGTACTTTTTATTGAAGCTTACAACACTGTTTTATGATGGTAGATGTACTGGAATATATTGTGTGCTTATTTAAAAGAAACATTTGAGGACAAATTTACTGGTTTGTGCCTCTCAATTCCTGACATACAACAATGTGATAATGTCAATTCTAGGTGGCTAGCATTATTGGCTGAAATTGGGCTGTAAAGATGGTTTATAAAAAATATACTGTTCGTAGGCAAAACTATAAGAACACATTTTTTATGGTTAAAAAGGTCGTAATAGGTAAAGTGTAATAATAAACAAAATTAAAATTAAGAGAGAACAGGAGGAAAGGAGGATGATGGGATACGCACAAGTGTTTAAAATATTTCAATTTAATCCTCCCTACCTCTGTGATCTGCTAGCTCCATACCGCCCTGTCCGCTCCCTCCATTCAGCAGGCTCCGGCCTGCTCCTTGTCCCCGCCCTGCCCACCCCACCATCGGCGGTCGGGCCTTCAGCCTTTTTGCCCTCTCCCTTTGAAACTCCACTCTCCATTCTCCTCAACCCCTCCCTTGCCTCCTTCAAGGCCTGCTTCAAGACCCTCATCTTCGACTGCCTTCGGTCACCCTTCTACCCCCACCTTCCCTGCCCAACATCTCTCCCGATCCCAACCCGCAGCTCAGGTGCAAATCCTTGACTGTGCAGCGCCTTGGGACGTCCTCCTGACTTGAAAGGTGCTATGCAAATTTAACTTGTTGTTGAATAGAGTTATCACCTCTTGTGGTGATCCTTCTCACAAACTTGCCCTCACGATCACAATGTTTCTGGCTTTTCCCATTTGATTAATGCTAATTTGGGTACTGGTTCCTTTATATTTTATTCTCTTAATGCTCACAAGGATTCCTGTAGCTCAGTAGTTAGAGTACTCGCCTTGCAAGCGAGAGACCTGGGTTCAATTCCCAGCAACGCGAAATGTCGGGCAAGTTTCCTTACTCCACACGCCTTTGTTTACCTAGCAGTAAGTAAGAACCCGGTTGTTAGTCGATTGGCAGATCACTTTTCCAGGGGTAATAATTCCTTAAATAAAATAAATAGGTAACTTCAATCCACGACTGTTTGTGAGACATTGTTGTGCGCAATTAGCTGCCGCATTTCGCCAAAATATAGTCAATTCACTGACCAGTACATTTTGTGAAGCGCTTTGAGATGCCTCGAAGACGTGATAAGGCGCTATATCAAAAGCAAGGATTATTGTTATTATTAACCTCCACCCATGTTATCATCTACTCACTGGGAGAAATCTAGAATCCTCAAACTGTACTAGTCCAACTCATTTTCTCATTATGGCAAACAAATGATTAAACAATATACTTTAACTAGGAAAGCCACACCAATTTAAGCATTAATGTGTAGTCAACAAAACTTTGTGGTGAACTCCATCTGCTGTTTGGTGAGAGGTATGCCCAAGGTTATATTTCAAATTATGCACAAATACTAATGAATACTTGAGACTTTAGTTCTACGTAGAACAACAAATAATAATTATTGCCTTCATATAGAATCTATATTGCAGAAACATCTAAAAACGTGTCATTAGTAACTGCAATCAAATGTAGTGACTGTCTAATTATAGCCAAACTCAGTAGCCATTTCTGCAAAGGGGGTCCCTCGAACAGTCATGAAGTGACTGACCAATCTATCTAAAGGATTGTTAATCAGGAATCTGGAGAAACGTCTTTTTCTTTTCGATAATGTCATGGGATCTTTAACATCCAGCAAAACTGGTAGCTGTTGAGACATGATGATGGATTCTATTATCTTTTCATATTTAATGATACATATTTATTTCCAAAGTGGCAGTCTTGGTAATGGCTATAGCCTATTCTACCAAGGCATTGCTCAGAAGTTTAGATTGCACAAGAATGCTTCTTTAGCGAACTCTTGTCACCCCTTTTGCAGCTCCTTTCAAGGCTGGTCTTGATAATGGTCTCTTCAGCCCACATTTTATTCTGTGAAGCACTTTGAGATGTCTCGAAGACATGATAAGGCGCTATATCAAATGCAAGGATTATTATTATAGGCATCAAATCATTTTACACTAACTACCAATCCAGCTTCTTCATAAAGTGTGGAGGTATGGGGATCACTGGTGTTGGGAGAGTTTGCAGCATCTGTATGGCCTATAGTTTAGGCATGTATCATTGCATGTGGACTGCTAATTGTATTGGTGGATATGTTTAGCTTGATGCAATGAAACAGCAATAATTATTCCATGTTCTGCTGCATGTGTTGTCATCATTCTTTACGTTAAGTGTAGATTTCTCATACTGTGTGGCATGACTTCATAGTGCTTACAAATTATTGTTGTGACAAAGAGGGTTTTATGACATATTCCAGGAGGAGCTCACGTCTATCTGGGAGGGATCTGTTCCCTATGCGTGGTGGAAATCATAAAGCATGAGCTGATAACCTATCTCTGGGTCAAAAGGTTATTGATTCAAGTCAGGAGAGTGTTGCATTGTCTGAGCTGCTATCCTTTGCACGGGCTATTAAACCAAAGTCCTATCCGCCTATTCAGATGGATATTAAAGATCCCACGACACTTCAAAAGTAGAAGGGAGTTTCACCAGGTGTCCTGGCCTACAATTCTCCAGTTAAAATTGGTCATTCACACATTGTAGTGGTTTGTGGGACATGTCTATGTGCAAATTGATTGCAGCGTTCGCCTATAAATAGTCATCATATTTTACAATAAAAACTGTGAAATACTTTGAGATGTGACATGATGAGGCCCTATATGAAATGCATGGTTTATTATATAACCCAGGCTGTGTTGATTCCAGATGGGTAGTATTTTTATGGGTAATAAAAATAACTTTTTATTGAAATCAGCTAATCAGGCAAAACATCCAGTAGTGCTGAGTGCTGAAATTGTTATGCATTATTTAAGTTGCCAGTTTTATCATTTTTGAATTACACAACCTCATACAAAACATGCAGTTAAGTAAAAATTTAATTCAAAGAATACAAATGATATCACCAAACATCACTGAATGAATGTGCAAAACATAGAATATAGATATCTTAAATAAAATTGAAAAGATAAGTAACGTTAGATAGTCCTGCTTCGTAGCTCAATTACCTAAGGACGGAATCTGTGTTTTTTAAAAATTCACGTAGGTTTTACTATTACTATAACTACCTTCATGCCTCTGATATTGAGCTCTGACAAACTGTGATTTTGGTATTGGTTTGGCAATTTACCGTATTTTGACATCCTAATTGTATAATGATCTCATAGTTAGTTACAGCCGCAAAAACTTGATAAGCAGCTTATGCTGCAATACATTTTTCAAAATATAATGTGCACAGGTCCAATAATCCCCATTAACATAACTGTTTCATATTTTCAGTTTGCTTTCCCAGGACTCTCATTTAAAGTAACACTTTAAAGCTGTAGAAATATGACACAAGAGACCACATGCTGTTCTTGATTTGCTGTAGGTAAAATATAGATAAGTGCCATAAAAAACACTGCAGAAAGATCTTTAAAATTCTGTTTGCACACCATGAAACACAGCTTTTTTGGGTTAGATTTGCTTTCATTGAAGACATTCAAATCAGGCAAACCTAATGGACATTCTTGGAATCTTTCCCCTCTTTTCCAAGTCATTGCAGGAACATACTGGTGAAGAGAGAGATCGTTTTAAGTTATTTTCTCCACAGAATTTTGTTTACGTTATACTTTCCTTTGATCCAATACATCATGTAGGCAGTAGCAGATTAATTCACAACTCATTCTGAGTGATCCACTGAATTCACACTTCTTACAAAAAAGAACAAAACGTTTAACCTAATTTGTCTGAATTGTGAATTTACCTGATCACAACTATATGAGGGACGAAATTAACCTGATTCGCTATGCCATTTACATCAATGAGCTATATGTTTTTCACAGACTCCATAGGCATTGTGACCGAGGTTGTAATATCAGGACAGGGCAGTCACTGGTTTGGAGTGATGATTCTTTGGTTTGGACACTGGGAGCTGAGCAGCTGAGCTAGTTCAATATTTGTCATTAATATGGAAAAAAAAGATTTTTTAAAAATCCAACTAAACCATTAAGGCCAACTTCAAGTAAACAGGAAAGTTTTCTAAAAGTAAAAGATTTTAAATTTTATTTAGTGCCTGAATGGTTGTTAGTTTCTATCTTTCCTACACTAGGCAGAATATTTCAATACTTTAATCTTGAGTTTGTGGAACTCCCTGAAATATAAAATTATGTTTGCAACCACTAAGCTCAGTTATTTTGAAAATTGCTATTTAATAGATTGCTATTTAATCCAGGCATACCAAATCACACATATCTATTATGTATTCGACTAAAATTAAAAATTTTTTTAAATATTAACTCTCATCTAGCTTTGATATCTTCTTTTCAATTAAGTCCATAGAGAACTCATGAAATTTGACCAAGACCCCAAAGGCCCTACAGTTAAATAATAATCATATTGTTCTGTAAAAGAAAATCTTGGTTACAAAATTAATACTGTGCAAAGATACTGCAGCTTCACTGTGCAAAGAACAAACTTGTATTTGTACATCACTTTACCATATTGACTGTGCATTGACTTGTTTTTTCCTAGATAAAAATAGTAGCCGTTTACATCAGCAAGATTCCAACAAAGAGCCAGAGGTGAATGCCTAATTATTCAAGATGTTTGTTAAGCTAAGACCATGAAAGAAATATGTTTTTCTTTTTGAGTATTGTCATGGGATTTGTGTTATGGGATCTTTATCCAGCTGTTCAGGCAGACCAATCCTCAAATATTCTTTGTGAAAAATTGATCCAATGTGAAAGTTAAGTTAATGAAGCAGAATCTTAGTTTAAGCAACATATGGGAATAACTCCCAGTTGTCTCCAGATACTTTTTGATGGTGTAACTTGGGAATGTGTGTTAAGTTCCCAATTCTACAGTTTAATTTTTTACTCTATTGGATCTTGCTTAGCAGATTGTTTTAATATCACTACTGAAATAGTTCAGTTCTACTGCTGATGTAGCAGGTCTTGTTGTAGTCTCCTACAAACGAAGAACTGAATATCCGATTTTAATAGAAAAATCCAGTGAAACACCAGAATATAGCATCGGGTCTGATTGAACCTTCACTGGGAAAAGTGTCTGGCATGACTATAATTGGAAATTCTACAGAGGAGATTGTATCTCTCAATATCATCAGTCTGTCTGGGGCAAGGTGCCACAATTCTCCTTTCTTCGACAGAAAGTCTGTAGTAGAAAAACCAAGTTCAAAATCCAATTTCTGGTGGCCAGTACGGTTCAACGCACATCAGACTCTAGCTCTTCATCTTTGATGTCACCATAGGGATCAGATGAGGTGAAAAGGAACTTCCTTGGCCTAAAGAGTGCCATAGAGTCCTGTGTTCTAGAACAGCATCAAATGAATATTGAATTAATGTTATGATGCTGTACAGACATTCACAATGATGTGCAGAAATAGAGCATAGTTGCACCAATAATAATACCAAGACCTGGTGTCATTGGCTAATTTATCTCTAAACAGTTGGTTTGTAAAGTGGTATGACAATTTTAAAAGTGGAACATTTATATTTTGGTTACATTGATACATCAAAAGTATCATAAACCTTAATGCACACAATACATCTTGCAGCTGCTGTACATTGCCAGCATATAGTTATATGCAGGTTAATTTAAAGATAGCAATGAAAGCACATACTACTTACTCATTTTGGTACTGCAGTCCAAATAGTCTTATAATAGGTGTCAGAAACATACACTAAGTGGCCTCCAAGACCTCAAGAAACATATACAGAGGACTTGGTATCCTTATTTAATTGTAAGAGGATGAAAGGTGTTACGGTGGGAGATACAATTGTGCTTCTTCCACCTTCTGGTGAGTCATGTTGTGAAAAAGAGAAATAACTCGTTTTGCTTTTCTGGCCACTAAAACATCAAAATCATTATCTAATAATAATATTGATGTGCATTTCCTTCCTTATTTTTTACATTAGGGAAACATGTATTAAGTATATACATTATACAATAATATTGACTTTTTTATAGGTATTAACCAAGGGACAGAGGATAGGGACAACATGACGGACCCATTCATACAAACATTTTAGCAATTCTCTGTTTGATAAAGCACCATAATTTATTGCAAACAACAGAAGCAGCAGCTCAGCAATGCTCACTGTTGAGAGGAAAGCAGAAAGTAGCTCTCCTCGCTCACAGTTAGTGCACTCATATAGAGGGGTCACAATGGAGGAGGATGCAGCCCTTTCAATAGAAGGGGGAGAGAACCACGTAAACTAAACAAACAGGAAATGCAAAATTCAGTGCTGTATCGCTGAGAAAGTGGACCATAACAGTGCTCAAATATTCAAAACACAACTGTGAGTATTCCAGATACGAGACTGGATGTTATCACAAATCAGCGGAACTCTGTAGCAACCCGGATATTCAGCTCACTACTTAAGTAATACATTTACCAAAAGTCAAGGAGCATCTTTGAAGAAAGAAATTGTATTTTTAAACTACTTGATCGTGCGGTGAAGTGACAATTCATAACGATCACAACCACTAAGCCCGAGGCAGATCCTCTCACACAGCCAGTGAAAATTGAGCCCTGATGGAAAGCTACTATGTATGCATCTTTGGTTATGGAGGACAAGGTTTTTTTTTAAATCAGTGAGAAACTTGGTGAAACACCAAGACTTCTGGTCTAGGAAAAACCAAAGTTGAAAAGAACTGCAGAAAACAAGATAAGCAAGAAGTAATTTCATGACTCAAGACGTGCTTTGATAATATCAATATTGGGTTTCAAATATCTGCAGATTATAGGATAAAATGAAAAATGAGGGATGCAAAAAGGAAAATAATTGTGGAGGTAGCTTGATAGGTTTTGTACAACACAGCAAGGGAGCACTTGCAGATTTATTTCAATTTGCACTACGTGAAGCAGGCTCAATGACTAAAAGGAATTTCAATTCAAAACAAATTCAGCTGAATGCACATTTGGAAATCATATTGTGAGATACCAGTAAGATAGTTTACTCAAAATTTCAATATTGTGAAGGAAAAGTTTGCAGGAATACTGGAATGTTCTTTGTAGGTTCACCAGAATTCAACATTGTGATCCCAGTGATCCAGCGGGGTCTAAATAAGACTTTCAAGGAATTGCGTGAATTCGACATAATTTACTCTGCACTCTGCATAGAACGATAATGAAAATGTCCATTCACAACAATGTATAAAGTGCTTTGACCACTACAGAAAACAGTCTTTGGCATCAATCTTCACAAAAAAATGTTGCCCTTTATTCTTTCAGGGTTACATTAGTGTGCAGTATACCCAATATGAATATCCCACGTTCCGGTGAGCGGGTTTTGATCTGGACGTACTGTGAAACTGTCCACTTCACCTATACATCACCAATACAGCCTAAAACCTTGATTTAATTTTTTTTTGCTGCAGGGCTAAAGTTCAAATTTCTGCTGATATGTACAGATGACACAGCAGAGAGCACTTTAGCAAATCAATTGCGAAAAATGGCTATAAGTACATTTGCTAAGAATTGGCTGAGACTAGATTACATATATATGTTCTCCTACCATGGTGGTGGGGCTGTGAAAAATCTGTTTGGTAGAAGCGGTAGAGCTGCTGTTGCTGCTGGGTGGATTAATCCGTTTCTCTTTCTGGCGTCTATTACAGAACCAGACACGGATCACTTCCTTCTCCATCTGCAGCTGGTCGGCAATCATCATGATCTCCTCCGAGGTAGGCTTTTGGTTCTGAAAGAATTAATAATTTTGTTTTGCAACTGTTGAATAACATTTTGCTTAGGACTTACCAGCCCAAAAAAGATTGTCAAACTTTTTCTTGTCACTGTGCATTTGTGTTTTTGCACAAATTAAGTACCAAATTACATTAAAACTGGATGTGGCCTTGATGAGTTGGTACCTGGAGTCTTGTGGCATGTGGTTTTTCTCTCCCCATTTCAAAAGGAGTCAGTTGTTGCAAGGAGTGGAGCCTGTTTGTTTTATTTGGAAGGTGGGAGGGGGAGAGAAAGAGGGAGAAAGGGAGGCAACTCGATAAATTCCAGCAGTTGTAAACAGAGCTAGAAGGCGAGGTTGGCAATTTTAGACTCTCTCCCTCTAATATAACAGGTCGGACTTGACTGTGATATTTAAGATAATGAAATGTTTGAAAACAAGAGGAATGGATTATAGCTTCCAAGTAAGGTCTGAATGATTGGTGAACAAACTATACAGCCTAAACTAAGTGTAACAAAAGATAGTAATTCAGTTGTGCAATGGAGGTGCAAGTAGGTGAACTGTCCCAACATATAGGTTGGTCCAAAATATTGAGTTGACAAGCAGAATAAACCAAAATGCCTGGATTCAGACTTCTGATGTCCTGTGCCTCATGCGTTATTTTAGTCTTTCGAATCAGGACTAGAGCTCACCTTTATCGACCTCTTGTCCATTTTCTTCATATTGTGAAAATAAAGTAAAATTTGCAAGACAAAATATTAGAAATGGGATAAGACCATTCTAAATGCATAACTGTGGAACAAAAGGATTAATGATATTCCACAAGATTTTAAACATCATATTTTTGCAGCTGATTTCTCATTTCAGGCCTTGCTCAGAATTCAGAATTATTGATTTCGGGAACAAAGGAAGCTATAAAAAATGGCAAAACCACAACCACAAACTGATTTTGACTTTCGTTGCTATAGCTGGATTAAAAGAAATAGCATCGGTTGATTTAAATGAACTGTACAAACATGAAGTTAATACAATATCATCTCCCAAACAGATATTTATTCCAAAGCAGTTTTATTCTGTGTCAGTCTATTTCATAGCTTGTGACTGACCTCCAGGAAACTCTTTTCTAAGGCCACTCGAACATTGGTCTCTATGCTGGTGCGTTTCTTTCTCCTGCGGCTCAGCCCTTCAATTCCCAGACCTGGAGAATTCAGGGAACTAGGACTCGACAGCGCAGAGTCTACTGACAAATTTTCTGTGCAAACACAAATGTTTGAAAAGGTAAGAATAATATATTTGAACTATTGATATATGCATCAATTTTTCACTTAAAAGAACATTAGCTATGTAAATAGTTAAAAAAATGCAAAATATATTATAACAATCCTTGCATTTGACATAGCGTCTTATCACATCTTCAAGATATCTCAAAGCGCTTCAGAAAATATACTGTAAAGTGAAATGACTGTATATTTGGGGGCGAAACGCAGCAGCCAATTGTGCACAGCAGTGTCCCATAATCATTCCTGGATTGAATGACCAAATTATTATTTTTTTAATACCCCCGGAAAAGCAATCTGCCAATCCACTAACGACCGGGTTCCTACTTACTGGTAGGTAAACAGGCATGGAGTAAGGAAACTTGCCCAACATTTCATCCTGCCGGGAATCAAACCCAGGTCCTCTAGTTTCCGAGGCAAGTGCTTTAACCACTAAGCTACAGGATTCCGATATATAAGCATTCAGCTTATTATGCCTGTATAATTATAACAATAATAATCCTTCCATTTGATATAGCGCATTATTATGTCTTTGAGACGTCTCAAAGCACTTCACAGGATATGCTGTAAAGTGCATTGACTGTGTGTTTTATAGGCGAAACGCGCACAATTAATGCCGACTGGAATACAAACTTCAATATATTTAAACCCCTAGAAACTGAGCAAAGGAAGAAAATACTAATTCAAACCTGCATCATTCAACCACTTTTCAAGCAATGGTTTAAGCTTGCACATGTTCTTAAAGCTGAGGTTCAAGGCTTCAAAACGAGAGATCGTAGTTTGGCTGAAGTCATTCCCATAGAGTTTTCCCATGGCAAGTCCTACATCACCCTGACAAGAGACATGGAGAAAGAAATAATTTGATCTTTAATATCAAGTGCTTTAGTAGTAGTTTACATCTCTGATTATCAATGCTAAAATCTACCAATCATTACTTTTGTGAATTCAGAGACTGCAAGGTTGCTGTAACGCCCCATGTGAAAAATAAACCTTCTAAGAAAACACTTTACTATCAAATAAACTGAACTTGTCTTCCCCACCTGAGTGAACCCGAGTTTGATACGTCGCTGTTTAAATGTCTTGGCAAACTGTTCAAGTTCCTCAAGGTCACTAGGCTCCTCTATATTAGGAGTATCTACGCGCTTTGGTGTTGACTGGCTCTGCTGAACCGACTGGATAGGAGTTGTTGCTATCGTTGTGCGTGTCGGTGTTGCTGGCTGAAAGAAAACAAATCATAACTTTTATCGATTAGATGGGTTATAGAGATTTACACCACACATCAATCCTAGATTATGACAATCTATGCAATACATCTCCCAGAATTACACAATCTATTTCAGTAATATTACAATTTAAATTCTGTTCATACCATTCATGTTTAATGTAGCCACATCATAAACTGTACTTGAACAATGGAATGAAGAGTAGTAGAAATGACCTTTCTTAGAGAATTATATAGTTCAGGTTATTTTGAGTATGGGGAGCAAGGGTACTAAAGAAATTCTACTGAAGAAATTCTGTGTTTGACAAGGGTTTTAAAATATTCTTAAGTCAGCTTTATTTCGAAGTTTGTGTGATTTATAGCTCATTGTTTGATTTCCACTGATTTCTGTGCACCCAGTAAGTACACATGTTGACTGTTAATGTAAAGGAATACTGTAATAGCTTTCATTCTTTCTGTTTCAAACATATCAGTCATTTCCATGGGGAACTCAGTCTGCATTCTGAAGCTCATGCGTGACAGACATACCATCTCCCTTTTGCACACCTCATAGAGGCCAACAGTGTAGTTTCTCATCATTTTTACAACACTTTATATATATATATATATACTTTTCTTCTGAATTTTCCTCTCTTGGGCTATGATACTCCTTAATTGAATCAGTTGCAAAGGGATAGGAAGACCGAATAGAACAATGCGTGAGCAAACTGACCTTCTACCTCTGGGGCCCGGGTTTCAAACTAACCGAGACAGATGCAATGAAAAGGTTCAGACTGTCAGCTGAAAAATTCATGATTTGCTGAAAAGGGTGTCAATGCAACAATGTTCGCATGTAAAAATTGCCATTAAGGGGTGGAGGATGGAATGGTTAGAGGGCGAAGTAGGTTTCCTTGGACCAGCAGAGAATACAACAATAACTGCTTGCATCTTTATATAGTGCCTTTCAATTAAAATACCAATTCAAAGCACTTGAAGACAGGGCAGGTCGCTAAGGAGGGGAGGCGGGAGGTGACCATATGAAAGGTTAAAAAGGTAGATAAATTAATCATAGTAGTTTCCTTCCTCTCAGTGCCAATGTGAACCTGTATACAAGAGAAAATGGAGGAGGAATCACACATGAATCTTTGGCTTCATCTGTGCAAACACAGAATGTTCATTCATTCTGGGAATAAACATAAACTGTGATCAGATATATTTTAAAAATTTGAATTTAAGAGAAATTAAGAGACAAACCTTAAAAATAAGATGCTGTGCAATTTTATCTTCAAAATGCATCAAAGGCTTTTTCACTTTGGACAAGAGGAAAATTGGATGTATAATTTCAGTACTTTATATAAGCTAAATGTGAAGGTCTAGCCAGATACTCTTTTTAAAAAAAAAGCACTTTATTTCTAGAATCTGTCCCTGTGACCTTCTGTGTCCCTAGCTTAATGCAACACGAGCATCAATTAAGCCATCGTGGTATTTAGAAGGTGGGAGTCAGTTTGTTGTGGAATCAGCCGCACATCAGAACCTTGAGCTCACAGTCCAGGTGGACACTTCCATGCAATGCCGGGGGAGCACTGCATTGTCAGAGATGCTTCCTTTGGATGAAATGTTAAATCAAGGTCCCTTATAGGACATTGTTATGTACAAATTAGCTGCCACGTTTGCCTACAAATACACATTCATTGTACTTCATAATAAATCCTGTGAAGCGCTTTGAGACATTTTGACAACGAGATAAGGTGCAAGATCAAGGATTATTATTTCAGCATTTAGATTTTTATAGGGATCAAAAGCTATGAGACTTAGGATTTTAGGTTAGTCTTGATACAGATTTGTTTCCATTAAACAGACCTGCGTGCTGAAGGTGATGCTTGGCTGAGACTGCAGGAGGTTGGCTTGGCTTTGCTGAGGTAGTTGTTGTAGAAGGTTCTGGGCTTGTAGGAGACCTAATAGAATGGAAACAAATGCTTTCAAAAATTATCAATAAAAAGGCTTCTGTTCTCATGTTCAATTGAAAACCATTGATTACCCTGGAATCAATTGAAAAATCCCGAAAACAAAAGATTTTACAATCAACAACAGAAAATAATCTGGGGTATTAAGCTTTTTGTTTTGTGTCAGAAACCAATGGTCAGAAACCAAGGAGAAGAATTGACTCTACAATTTGAAGTTGCTCTGCTAAATGAAGATTTTTTTTTAGCAACAGCCCAATAGTACAAAACACAAATAATAGGATTGGTTCAAGAATGCAATGAATTGGGCACTGTATAAATGTTGTTGTTAAACTGCTGTCTGCAGTGCTGTTGATGGAGAGCAAATTTCCTGCACAGAATAGTAATTACCTGCCTTCAAAACAGATCTTAAAATAATAATATTGTGTCTATGGATCAGTTACATTTTGACAATTTCTATCCATTCAGCTTTAATGTCATGGTGAGCAGCTCCAAAATCATAATGAATTACTCTTGCAAGCCCTATGTATTGATAAAATCCTCAAAGGAGCAGAGGCTGTATGTAGTATTCACCTGATTCCTAGATCTCAAAGAACAGTGCATTTTAAAGCAATCAAAACACTTTTGTGCCACATTTCTACCATTAGAAAGGTTAGATTGGCTGCACACAATTTTTCTCTCATTCCCTCCTTGACCAGTTCAACCTCCACATAAAGAAATTAAAAGAAGTTCTCACCTTGTTGCCCCTGCGGCGATTGTGAGATGATAAACTGCGTTGGTTGCAGATTTGTGGCAATTGGATGACCTGGCTGCACCAGAACAAACTGCTGCAGGTTCAAGTTTTGTTGCTGTAACTGTTGCAACTGTTGCAGGTCCTGTCAAATGATAGAATGGTCAGTTGAATAATACAGCAACACATTAAATGAGTATCCAGCTAAACTGGCTTGCGCTTTCTGCGCACCCGGACTAGATTGGAAGCACAGTACGTCCGGCTTCTGCTGCTGACTGGCTGGTTTCCTGGGCTTAAAAATAGTCAGATTTCTGTCAAGTGAATTGGCTGTATATTTTGTGGGTGAAACGCAGCAGTCAATTGCACTCAGTAGTGTCCCACAAAGTCGTGGATTGAGTGACAACATTTTTTTTTAAGGGGATTATTACCCCCAGAAAAGCAATCCGCCAATCGATTAACAACTGGGTTCCTACTTACTGTTAGGTAAACAGAGGTGCGTGGAATAAGGAAACTTGCCCAATATTTTGCCCTGTTCGGGAATCAAACTCAGGTCCTCTCGCTTGCGAGGCGAGTGCTCCAACCACTAAGCTACAGGATGCCAAAAATCTGTACTGCCTCTCAAATCAACGTACTACTGGACTACAAATGCAGTCTGATTATTAGGCCTGGCAAGTGGTTTGATCTTGAAATTGGTCTTCAAAGATTTTACAACAGAGAAAAAAAAACATACCCCTGTGACCTATTAACTTAATTGGCTACTGTGGTTCTGGGCCTATAATTTATATTCAAAAAAAGGTTTTCACAGGTTACCAATTTGATTCGTTGAAGGAAATAAAAGAGGTTAAAGAGCATCTACTTGCTTACTTGTATTTGGATTGGTTGCGAGATGGGTATTTGGGCCATGGGAGTTGCTGCTGTAGCAGAAATGGTGGTCCCCGCGGCATTATGCTGCTGATTTGCTGAGTGTTGGACTGCAGCAGCCAGAAGCTGGGCTTGTGCTTGCTGGAGTAACAACTGCTGCTGTGCTGTTGTCAACGTTAGCTACAGAAACAAAAGCAGAACAGAAACAGATACAATTAACATCAAAGAAACAAATATCAGAGTGCATTTTGCTGCTACTATAATTATTTATTGCTCCTAACCCAATATAATTTTTTTTTAGCGCTATCAAAGAAAATGCAATTTAGTTTTTACAAAGGTTAAATGGTCTTGAATTTTCATCATTGATAATACACTCTTAGTATTATAACAACGACTAATGTTAATAATGATCACATTGTTGAAACATCTCAAAGCCCCGGAGAGTTTTCTATTTGTCTGCGAACACGGCAGCCAATTAGCACACAACAATGTCCCCAAAACAGCCATGAATTGAATGACCAAAGTAACCGTCAAAGTTACCATCAAAGTAAAAGTGGACAATTAAAAAAAATCAATTGCAATGGTTGCCAAGTTTTGTTGTTTTCACCATCGAGCTAACTGATATTTTGAGCAATTGAAATCCAAATGCTTTGTCTTGAGCAGAAATTCATTTTTCAGTTTCTATAAAAAGGAAACTCCTTGAACGATGTTTGCGGTCTTTGAGGGAAGAATGAATTTAATTTAATTACATTTTCAACAAGACCACATTTGATTAAAAAATAATTAATTGGAACAATACGATCTATCCACCGTTCCTCACTGTGCTAATGCTAAGGCTGAGATAACTGTTAACCTAGGGACATTATTCAATTGCAACTGAAAATTTCTAACTTACCCCAGTGATCTGACCTCCAGCAAGCATTAGCTGGGTCTGTGGTAGAGTGGTCTGTAAAGATGGTTGCTGTAAAGGCTGGACTATCTGTTGGGATGAAGAATCTCCTGATTCTTCACTTTTTACCTTAAGAACATCAAAATAAACTGGTAAGTTACAATATTTAGAAACAAAATGCATATTAAAGTTCCTAAATCTACACTTTATTTTATTTAAACTGAACAGCACCATTACTTTTAAATACAACTTGCGATTCTTTAGTCTTCTCTGAAGATCCAAAAGGGGAACTGGATAGATATTTAAAAATGAGTAAACTACAGGTTAAAGAGTTAAAGAATGGTAAAGGGACTGAAAGGATTGCTCTTGAAAGGGCTAGCACAGATACAATGAGCCAAATGGCCTTATGTGCTGTAAATTTCTATGGTTCTAATAGTTAATCAAGTTTATCCAGTCATTAAATGAGCGATTACAGATGAGGAAGATACCAGGTTTGATCCTCAATCTATGCTAAGACAGAAATAAGGGATCGTACAATTGGTCTCAGGCTACAGAGGGGAAAGACAGTCAGAATTGTTAGTCCAGACTGGTGGCTAACTAACTCTGCTGAAAGGTAAATGTGCATGGTTGTAGAGACAGGACAAGCAATGATGTCCTCCCACAAAACTCACTTAGAAGGTAGACGTAAATTAAGCGACGGGAATAAAATCAGTGAAGAATTTTAAAAACATAAAAAGCTTATGAGGTACTTCTATTGTCAGAAGGGTCTGATGTTTGCAGAAGCTTTCAAAAAATACCTCTTATTGAATTCAACCGTTTAGTTGAGTTTGGTTAATCTTGAATTTTACTTCAAAGAAATTAAAAATTAATAAAATACGCTTTTAGGATCAAAATGAAAGTTAGAAATGGAGGGATTGCAATAAACCAGAGAAAGGAATATTTTTATTCTTTTACTTTTTTTATAGATACACACCCACAAAGACATATATATATATATAAAAATACACACACACATATGTACACGCACACACATATATATGTATGAATATACTGAGGGTCAATGAGAGCATGCACAGAGGGAGAGGAATTCCTTTTCAGACCACTGAAACTGGAAAAGCATTCAAGGGCAAAACTATGTAGGTTCATATTCTTTCACAAAACAGATGATTTGCGACTCATCAGCGCTGAACTTTTTCTGATAAAGCGTCACATTGAAAATATTTATTACATTGAAAAGTTTTTTTTCAGTTACTATTAAGATATTATGCATTTCCTCTATCTTTGCTAATTTTTCTCCTTGCAATTTTTTTCCATTCTCTTCTTTCCTTGCTATAAATAGTATACTTCCACAGGCAACAAACACTCTTCAGACTTTGTTGAAATGACTATTTTGCCATGTGTGAGGCTGGGTATCAGCAAGGTATTGAACTACGAGAGACATTACAGCCAAGATAGATCCTGTCCGGATATCCACAAACATGCACCTCTAACAAGAGGCTACTGAATATTGATCAGGAGTGGAGTCCTGTAGCTCAGTGGTTAGAGCACTCGCTTTGCAAGCGAGAGACCTGAGTTCAATTCCAGGCAGAGGGTGAAACCTTGGGCAAGTTTCCTTACTCCACACACCTAATAATAATCCCTCCAAAACCCAAACCAATAATAAATTGGTCATTTTCAATCTATGACTGTTTGTGGGACATTGCTGTGCGTAATTGGCTGCCGCGTTCGCCCACAAATATACAGTCAATTAACTTTACAGTGTGTTCTGTGAAGCGCTTTGGGACGTCCTCCCGACGTGAAAAGCGCTATATCAAATGTAAGGATTATTATTATTATTATAGTGGTGGAGTTTTACTTTAAGGTAAAATCCAGGAGCACTGAGAACAAAAAAATACCATTATCATCCTGACACCTAAGTAGTACTTTTCTTTATTTTCAAGCATTTATGTTTTCTTCTTTTGGTCCAATACTGTTTTGTAACCTGATCCACAAAAATATTAATAAATATTCTGAGGAACAGATGACTTGGTTTTTGAGCAGCCAGGTGTCTGATATGTGCCGAAACCCTTCACCACCCTTAAGAGTATCCAAACCAGACGACCTAGTGGACAAAGACACTTCCCAGTTTAGCACTAAGGCATATAGATCAGGTTCCATGGTCAAGGCTTAGTTAATCTCAGCTAAGGCAGATTTGGGATGCAATATTTGGTTTCGAAATGCATCCTAGAAGTATGCTGATATCTTCAGGATAGAAGAGGCAAAAGAATCCGTAGGGCAATGTTGACGATGAACATTAGTGTTACATTGATCAATTTATGCAAATTATAGAATAGAGTTACGCATTATTTATCTACTTCTATCACTCTAGAGGTGGCACACTAAAATAAACATGCACCAAAAAACTTCTGTAGGCTCAACAGCACCACCAGCACATAATTAGTGGTGTTGCAGCAGTTACAAATTTGGTTGGATTTTTTGCACTTCAAAAGTATGTAATTTTACTGCCACAAATGTCACATTAACTATCCATCACTCAGCAGTACAATCAAGATTGCAAGTTCTTATCCTGCTTTTTGAAAGCTTGCCAGCTTATTAATTACTGCTCCATACACGTTATCTCCTATTTTCTGTCAAACACATTTCCTAACATTAATGTTCTCTCTACTCCTATTTTCATAACAAAAATGTATTACACATTTTCTCCAGATCCAATTTTCTGATCAGGAATTTATGCCACAAAGCCCTCGAACAGATTTCTAGCTAACTATAACTTGTAGACATTTCAGGGTCCACAGTTAAACCAACACTAAATTTTGAAGAACTTGTATTTGCACAGCACAATAACACATATAAACATTTCAAAAGAGTTTCACAAGTATCCAGCATCAAGTGTAGTTGACTTTTTTTTAAAAACAGAAAAATGCAGAAGCATTGTCCCACAAACAACTATGACATGAATGACTTAATAACCCGGAGGATTGCTGGCCAGAACGCTGGTAGAAACTCCTTTCTCTTTTTGAACAGTGTTGTGGGAATTGAACCCGATATGCTCAGTCAATACACATTACAAAAAAAACTTAATCTCTAAAATGTTTTGACATAACAAGACTCTATAGCAAATGCAAGGATTAATAACAACATACAATAATCCTTGCATTTGATATAGATCTTATCACATCGACGAGATGTCTCAAAGTGCTTCACTGGGTTTTTTATTGAAGTGTATATTGTGCATTTGTAGGCAAACACCTACAGTCTTTAATGCCTTATTATCTTTAAACATCCACCAGAGCAGGCAAAGAGAACCCTGGTTTAATTTCTTAACCAAAAGCATGCATCTCTGACAATGTAGCTCACCCAGTAATACACTGTGGAGTGTCAACCCTCCACTATAGGATCAACTCCAAAAGTGGGGCTTTTTTGGGTCAGCTTGATGTTGGTCAGGTGAAGAAAGAGTATTCAAATCAGACAAATGGAATATGAATGATATCTACACGTGGAAATATCAGAGTCTGAAATGGAAAGTGCACTCTTTTCCTCGAGGGACACACCTGGTTTACCTAATTCTAGAGAGTATTAGGCACAGGAGGGTACGGGGATTGAACCACAAACCTTCCTGACCCAGAGATGAGTGCACCTGACTAAGCCAGAAAACTGACTGTATAATTGTATTCAAGATATCGTTATCTTCTTGCTGTCCCATAGGAAGCTCAGATCTTGCATACAAGTCAAACAAAAAATCAAGCATATTTTCTAAAGAGACAACTTAACTATTTGACTGCATAACTAAAATATACAAGGTTTATGAAAAAGTAAACCTTAATTCCTACAATGTTCATACAACTGAGGTATTACAAGAAAAAAACATAAATAAAAAAAGTTTATGTTTACAGCACAAACTATAATTTTATAACAGCAGTACTGCAATCCTGTGAAACTCTTTGAGTTAAGACGATTTGATAAGACCTATATCAAATACATGTATGTTATTAATAATAATCCTTGCATTTGATACAACACCTTATCACGTCGTTGAGATGTCTCAAAGCATTTCATAGGATATACCGTAAAGTGGATTGACTGTGCATTTTTGTGCAAAATAAATGTTGACAATGATCATATAGAAGCCAAAACTGTACATCATGTGTATTGAATGCAATCAAAGCGCTAACATTTGAGGACACAACACTAAACTGAAAGCATCAAAGAATGATAAAAAAAAATGGGACTGTGCCCATCTCCTCCCATTTTGTTGTCTATCTGATGTTTATAGAACTTTTATTCTAGGATACATGGAGGTGCTGCATCTCACTGAGGACTAGGACATTAAGAATCCATGCCATGAAACATTAGCGCTGCTCAGTACCACTGAAAAGGGTAAAGAGCCTGCTGTAGGGATACATCCTGCTCCACTTTGCTGCCAATTTAAACCTGGCCAAGTGGTAAGTCACAAGCAGAGGCTGTGGAAAGGGTCTGCAGTAAATTGGGGATGGTGGTGCTGGTGGAGCAATTTGCTAGTTTTCTTAAACTGACCCTCTCTTTCTGGGTATAAGGCCAGGCGTTTGAATAAGAGAGAAAATGTTAAAGCTAAGCATAATTTACCCAAATATTCTGCCTATATGAAACACAGCTACCATGATGGACATATTTTAAAAAATCTCCCTAACTCTATTGTAATGCCTTACTTTTAAAAAAAAGGATAATTCTGCTTTACATTTTCCAGAACTCAAGCTGTAGAAAAAAAGTCAGCTAGTCTCGGTTTACTCTGCATAGAACAAACTTGCACAACATGCATTGGAGAGATGGATGCTAGTGGTCAATTGGAATAAACTATGTCTCTTGATATCTGTTACCTGGGTTCAAATATAGCCTATTTGATGGAATAAAATCTACCGCCCCATCTCTAATCTCCCTTTCCTTTCCAAAGTCCTGGAACGAGTCGTTGCTTCCCAGCTTCGTTCTTTCCTCTCCCGCCACTCCAATCACGAACCCCTCCAATCGGGTTTCCGTGCTGCCCATTGCACAGAAACAGCTTTGGTCAAAGTGACAAATTACATTTTGTTCATCTGCGACCGGGGCTCCCTCTACCTCCTCGTCCTCCCTGACTTCTCTGCTGCCTTCGATATTGTTGATCACTCTATCCTCCTCCACCGCCCCTCCTCTCACCTCAACCTTCATGGTTCAGTCCATGAATGGTTCAGATCCGACCTCTCGCACTGTCACCACTTCATCTCCACAAACAGCCTCTCCTCTAGCCCCCGCATGGTCTTGTGCGGAGTTCAGAGCTCTGTCCTTGTTCCCCTCCTTTTTGATATGTATATGCTCCCTCTTGGTGACATCATCTGCAGACATGGGGTCAATTCCCACATGTATGCGGATCACACCCAACTCTATCTCTCTGCCTCCACCCTCAACTCTAGGACCACTGCTGTGCTGACAGAATGTCTGTCAGACATCAAGTCCTGGTTGAGAGCTAATTTTCTACAGTTGAACATCAACAAGACAGAGGCTCTCCTGATTGGCTCCCGTCAGCGCCTCCTCACATCCGCGCTGACAGCATCACCATACAAGGATCCACACTCCACCTTACTAAGCCAGTCCGGTACCTTGGTGTCTTGTTTAACCCTCAATTATCCTTTCTACCTCACATCTATGTGATGTCCTGCTCTGCCTTCCCCCACCTCCCCAACTTCTCCCTCCAGAGACTGAAATCATCCAGAATGCTGTAGGCCATGTCCTCTCCTGAACCAGGCTCCGCAACCCCTCCACCCCCATCCTCGCTCGACTCCACTGGCTTCCCATCAAACAGAGGATACAGTTCAAGATCCTGGTCCTCACTTTCAAATTTTCCATGGCCTTGCTCCCCACACCTCTGTGACCTTCTAATCCCTTACCAACCTGCCTGCTCCCTCTGCTCAGCGGACTCCAGCCTGCTTCATGCCTCCGCCTTGCCCGCTCCACCATTGGCAGGCGGACCTTCTGCCACTCTGCCTCCACCCTCTGGAACTCTAACCCGCAGTCCCTCTGCCTTGTCACCTCCCTTGCCTCCTTCAAGACCCGTCTCAAGACCCTCCTCTTCAGTCACCCTCCTTCCCCCCCCTGCCCTCCACCCTCCCCGATCCCACCCCCAGCTTGGATCCTAAACACTGATTTTCCAGCGCCTTGGGACGTGATAGGCACTATACAAATGTAATTTGTTGTTGCAGTACCAGATAGCTGTAATTATTCTAATGTGAAATGAGAATGCATTTTTGAGCATTAAAATATCAATCACACTTTGGACACATATGTATGGCTGCTGTGGAAATAATTCATTGTCACATTGTGCAGTAGATGGCGCTCGACTGACAAAAGTCAAGCTGCAGTGTAATAAAATGTAAAGCTAACAATATACACTAAGAATTGAAATATTCCTCTTGCTTCACTATCCCTCAAATCAGAAATCCTTCATTTTGGTGAGCGCTAAACATAAATCTTATATCAAAACATAATTTCACTACTCCCCTGTTCTAGTAAATAAAGCTGCCCACAAATTCTGAACCCATATATTTACGTATTCCAAAATAGAGGATTTGAATATACCAAATACTATAGTTTTTCCTTTCATTACACAGATGTTTTAATTAGTGTGCTCGCAAGCTCCCAACATTTATTACAATTGAAAGTGAGCAATCTACACTGACTTTCAAAGAAACACTGCATAATACTTAATTTCCACATATTCTTTTCTGAGAGGAGAATTTTTTAAAGTGTAATTGATGAATAACTTTTTTTTGTATTGTGCATCACTAAAGGAATTATTCAGTTTCAATGTTAATATTTGGTATGCTAGTACATCATTCAGTTTTGTATGCATCTCTGGCTATTTTTACTTCAAAATGTAGAACTAGAAGTCTTGTTCAGTGGAGAACAAACTTTAAACCAGCAGGAAAAATAGTAAAATGGTCAACAGCTTTTTCAACGTTCTTGGAAGCTATTTTAAAGAGGTCAACTATAACACTGATCATTTCTGCCTAATTTCCACATCTTCCTCTCGACATTCAGCATAAAACTTCCAGCTATGGCATCATTCTAAAGCTTGGCATCAACAAATAAATTTGGAATGAAGGTGTATTTTTCTTCTTACTTTGTAAATAAGAATTTTCCTCTAGAATTTGTCGTATTTAAGACCTCAGGCATTTACAAGGATCTGGGTTAGTGCTGACAATATCAATGATCGTTAACAAAACTGCAATGATGCTTTTCTGCCACTTGAGAGCGCTCTAATTTAAATAGCTAAAGGCATTTATAAGATAAGAGGACACAACAGATTTAAATTTATTCTAGGGTACATTATGGAGGTTTTGCAACATCACACACACCCACAAATAAATCCACACAAAATACTAAATCCACAACTTACTTCTGTAATTGTCAGCATCATGACAGGCATTAATTAAGCTCCTAAATCTGTCCATGGTCAAATAAAATAACCTAGTACTTAAAATAATGTTTTTGATTGAACAAAACACTGATAAATGTAAAGCAATTACCCAAATAAATTGCTGTACTTTTAAAAACATTTTTAAAAAATCACGGCAATTACTCCGAATTATTTGGGGTGGAAAAATCCTTAACATTGAACGCTCAAATATATGGTAGCATTAACCTACTAACCAGTGATTATTTGCTTTGTCCCCAATGCCACTTTCATAAAAATGGCCAACTGATGTCACTCATTCAATCTAATCTTCATAATTTAGAGAAATGGGAAGCAATTCAATGTGCTGGAAGCACAATATTTTTGTATTTTTGGTGGGGTGATTAACATTGGATTTTTCTTGCAAATAATTTTTTTTGTGACAAACAGAACACAGAAGAAATCCCCCCAATTTTTTGTTACAGGTCTTAATTAGGTAAACTTGAACGTCCAACCTAGATGATGTCTTTACTATTTAGTAATTGTAACTTTGAAACTATCATCCAATTTCACCCAAAGACAGTAATTCAAATTAATCCATATGATGCATCACCTTCTCATACTTTTTTAACATTAACCGCAGCATTGCGGTTAGTTTTGCAATTATTACCCAATTCAATGCTTTTCCATCAATTAGCAGTGGACACAAGGATCTTGTTCATTCTACATTATGGAAACATACATGCAACAGCACAAAATAAGTCAAATATGAAACACTGCAGACTGATAAAAATGGGAAAGGCTTAAAGGTAATTAAGAACATCTTAAACAGACCACTTCAATTTCCATTTTTTTCAGCTGCAACAGTGTTTAAAGTAATGATTAATTCTGTCTATTACACCCGAGATAATTACAGTGCAGAGTTGTAAACAGCCGGTTTCTGGAGATACATTTGTTTGGTATTGTTGGTCTTGGGGATTCAAATTTGCCATGGCAACCATGGCCATTTTCTTCTGAGAAAGAGCAAAAAAAGTGATGAAAGGTCATTTCCTTGGCAGCAAATAGCTTTTAAATGTTTTTCTGATAGGGAGGCAAGATGTTCTCCTTTCATCAAATATAAGACAGCTAATTTCCTCTCTCCCTCCCACCTTCCCCCCCACCAATCCCATAGAACCACTCCCAGCACAGCTCCCAGTCTCCATTTTCTCTTATATTAATACAACAGTTCGGCACAAAAATCTACACTAAAGTTGCTCTGACTTTGTGTGGTAACAAAGCAGATTACCTGCAAATTTAATGTTTGAGAAGCAGTTGACTGCAAAGTTGTTCCAGCAAGCTGTACCTGAAATAAAATAACAGTTAAGAATTTCTCCCCACCACAAATGTGATTAGAAAATGTCTCTTCTGGCAAACCTATTGGGACTTGAATAAAGGAGAAACATTAGGATGTCAAATCATTACACACATGCTAAAACTAAACAGATTTGAATCATACACGTTCTACCTTTAAATATTGGTATATTCTCCAAAAATAAATACCTGTCTAACTTCTCATTTTTCTTCAGTATACAAATGAATGCATCATAAAATGGGAGGGGAAGGGTGTAGGAAAGACAAATTAAAGTGTTTTTTTTAGCATTAGTAGCTGCTTGGAAGCCATGATACACAGGTGCCCATGTCCCACTACCTCCACTTTGTCTCACTCCGGAAACTGTAACTGTTCTCTTGAAGGACTTAATGGTGGAAAAGAGAACAAGTTAAGAAGTTAAGAAGAAAAGGAAGGCTCAGGTTACTCTTAATTAATTTAGGGAATTGATTGGAAAGCAGAGAGGGAGAGAGAGCGCTTCATGCACTGAGATTCAATCACCACATTTTAAGTATTCTTCTTAGTTATCCTCCAACTCAGAAGTATTTCCTGTAGCCTTAACCTGTTTCTGAACCAAGAAACAAATAAAAGCTGACTCAGACACTTCATAATTAATTCAGTCTGTGATAAGAATGAAATTTGCTAAAACTTTTAGCTCAGATGAAAGCCATCAGTTTTACATCAGATGGCTTTAAAGATGAGAAAGAGTTATTAATCATACTACCCACTGGCATCTAGAACATGCGCATGCCATATTGACAGCTGATTCACATCACCCAAACAATATAGGAATTTCTCCAGCCTCCTGTTGAGAAGATACTCTCACAATCAAATCATTCAAATAAAAGTATGTATGAAACACCAACAGACTGGTAGTCATATACCCTGAGCACTAAAGCCAGTTTAATGAAATTTTGTGTCAGCACCCATTGCCCCTGCTCCTAGAAGAATTTCCTGAAACTCTAACAATAATCCTTGCATTTGATGTAGCTTCTTGTCACATCAACAAAATGCATCACAGAGTTTTCTGTAAAGTGCACTGACTGTATTTATTGGCAAATGTGACGGCCAATTTGCCAGTGTCCCAAAAACAAAACTCAAAGTGGATCAACAATATTTATTTTGGGGAATTGTTGGCCAGGACACTGGAAGAAACGCCCTTCTTTTTTTCTAACAGTACCAAAGATCTTTAACATCTATCTGAATGGCCAGATCACATTCAGACATCGACTACAATGTGATAAGGCGCTATATCAAAAGCAAGGATTATTATTATTAACCTTCAACTTCAAGATGAAAGTGGTACCAACTAAGTCAGCCTGAATGGTGAAATGCAAGTTCACCATTTTTTTATTTCAAATCCCTAGTGAATCAACAATCTATCTCTCAGCGTTTGGTAAATGACAAAATAGTGAGAATAGAGGCTTCATTCACCTCTTGATACTCTCAGTACAGAAAAGAAAACTACTTGATGGCCAGTGACAAAACTTGAGGTGTTCTCCTTATTGTGGACTGCAAGCTTGGGTAATTATTTCTGTCATTCAAAATACCGTAGTCCTTGTTGTCTATTGGGTTTACAAATCCTAATGGAATTTTTCCAGTGGTGGAGACCTCAATACTAACAGCAATATATGGGCTGTCTATAGGCTCTTGAATAGGACAGTGCTTGCAATGTTAAAGGAGCTCAGTTTGTAATCTTCTCAGCAATCCTCTCTAATTTTGGACATTAAAGGACAAAACACAAGAATACTGTATTCTGTACAACTTATTGTATTTCTTGAATGACATATCAGCTGGAAACCAATACGTGCCATCAATACAACAGTAAACTACTTTGTTGACAATGTAAGCCATATTAAAAATCTTTAATTAGACGCATGGGAAGCATCATTGGCTCCAATGGCATAGGAACTTGTGTTCAAGAATTCATAACTTTCTTGAGCTTCAAATTACACATTTTACACATTTATTTCTGCAAAGCTTAGGGCAATGTACACCGTAGTAACAAAGCAATGTTTTGCAATTTGTTCATAGCCATTATTCTGCTGTCATCTGAACCCTTTTTGTTTTCTCAATCAAGGCAAACCTAAACGTTGACACAGATTTCAACTATTGAAAGAGTTGCAAAGATTAATGTCCTTTTTCCCCTCAATGACCACTTTACAGTGGAGTCCTGTAGCTCAGTGGTTAGAGCACTCGCTTTGCAAGCAAGAGACCTGAGTTCAATTCCAGGCAGGTCAGGGCGAAACCTTGGGCAAGTTTCCATACTCCACACAGAGCCTAATAATAATCCCTCCAAAACCAAAAACAATAATAAAATGGTCATTTTCAATCTACGACTGTTTGTGGGACATTGCTGTGCGCAATTGGCTGCCGCATTCGCCCACAAAAGTCAATTCACTTTACAGTGTGTTCTGTGAAGCGCTTTGGGACGTCCTCCCGACATGAAAAGCGCTATTTCAAATGCAAGGATTATTATTATTATAGGTTATCAGCCTCACTGGAGTTAACATGATAATTTACTTAAGCCTTTCAATCCCTAATTCTTCATACTTCTTTAGAATTTTTAACAGTTGTTCCATGGTGTGAAGTTTATTGGGTAGAAACAATAATTCATACTATATAGTGCCTTTCATAAAGGAGAATGTCTCAAAGTGCTTTACAAATTCTGAGTGGGAGCCTAAGATGGGAGGAAGATAAAGGGGTAGATGGAAGGTAGTCAATATTTTTTTAGATGGATATTAATGTATTGGATAGTCGGGGAGTGGAGAAAGAGGCACAGAGAGGTATCACAGATTGAGGGCAAAATGGCAGAAACTTTGTCCACGAGTGAAGTGGATGGGGGCATAAAAAGGCCAGAGGTGGTGGGGCGAAGTGGGTGAACTGGGGAGTAGGAATATAAGAGATTGCAGGGGTAGCCTAAGGCATGACACTGAAGGTACAGGATGAGAAAGTGTCAATTATGAAGGCCTAAGCTGGTCACTAAAAAGAAAAAAATTATGTATAGCAAAATACAGAAAAGCAAAAAAAAAATCCAGACCAACACATTGCAGCCTTCACCAGAACACAAAGCTCAAGGTTATTTCCTTGTCAAAAGATGACAACAGTTGGGGCAAAATAAATAGCAATAATACCAATGAATAGTATGTGTGTGTGTGTGTGCATGTGTGGGGGTGGGGGGAGAACAAAAGAGAAATGAGAACATTATCTGCAGCATAGAAAATTATGATGGGATCAGGTTTGTGCATTCAAAAGGAGCAGAATCTTGAGAATTTTCCAGTGAGTTTCATTAGTTTTAGATGCTATGTGGAGCAGAACAAATTGGAAGGCTACTCCAGGGTAGTACATTACTGTCAAGTACTTACCCTGTGGAGCACCTCTAAATTCTTATTTCAGATTTTTCTCAAAAATAGAAAACAGCCATCTCTATTTCCAAAGATTTGAGCAGAGGCAAATAGAATGGAATGGAGCCGCTGATATGACCCTGGGCAAATGGATTCCTTTCCAATGTAGTCGTTTCAAAGCACTAGGGACAGTATTTTTTAAGGTCTATTTAACAAAATAAAGTCATTTATTTTTCTCTCACTTAAGAAAGCAAAACTAGTTTTTAACTCACATAATTTCATAGGTACATCAAACCAATCAACAAACATGTCCCATTTGGTTAGGATACAATTAAGCTTAGCTGTAATAACCTCAATCCATGCTCAACACCCTGCTGATGATTACCGTGAAGGCTAATGCATGAAGAATTCCGGGAGGTATTGGGGGGGGTGCTAACATCAGGAGAAAAAGTTGGAGGAAGAAGGATCACTCTTTTCTATCTTAGTCATCAAGGATTTGACTTCATGCATTTGATCTCCTCGTGTAAAATTCTATATAAACATTTCCTGATCCCCAAAGTGTAACCTAATCACACCCAGAATAAATATTTCCTTATCTCCACCAATCAATGCTTTCTATCTGTCCTTGACAGACAATAACTGTTCTCTTCCCCTCCTACCTGCCACACAGCACAAAAACCATTTCAACTATGGAGAAATTTGATCGATTTAGCCTGTATCAATCATGGAACTCCTACAGATATTTATCCAGGCAATTTACGTTGTTAAAATCTACCGTAGAACTACCGTAAGTACCTTTCTCCTACTACCCCATCCCTGGCAATACCCCTTTATATTTTAAAAAATGAAAATGGCCCCCTTACTCTGCAGAAGTGCCAGATTAGAATTGACGTAGGATGGGGAAGTTACTGATGTAGGATAGGGAAGTTATTATTTGTAACTCCCAGGTTAAAAATAATTAATTGAAGCCATTTGATCTCAACCTGCAGATCAGGACAAGAACAAAGTTGCAGTCCCTACTGAGGACTAAAGCCATTTGTCCAACTATGCAATTTACTGGTGCACTTTTCATGAATTTTTCAAAAGCACACCTAAAAGGAGGATATGATGCTTCAGATCAATCAATGGAGGAGACACAATGCAGTATTATCAGGCTCTCGGGTGCAAGAAGCTGCAATATAATGATGGCTATCCTTGACTACATATAGTACAAACATCTGAGTTTCTTGTTTTCCATAGTAGTATATTCTACATAACCTTTTCATACCCTTCCAACAAATCCCATTGATATTCGACCACCTACTTATGTTGACAAAATAGCAGCATAAAACTACTCATCGTCACAGCATATCAGACAATATTGAAATCAACAAAACCTTTTAACAGAAATTAGAAAAACAAAATTAATCACCCTCTATTTAAAAATGAGCCCAAATATGTTTTGTCTCCTGACTCTTCATTCTCCCAGTACAGTGCCATTCTGAACCTGCAATTCTTTTTGGTCAGTCAGGTGGCTGATTAATACAGAAACCCAACATTCTTAAGAGCATCCAAACTGGAGTTCCATATTTGCATGCCACCCACCTACACATGGAAATTCCCCTGCATCTACAATATAATAATACTTGCATTTGATACAGCGCCTTATCATGCCTTCGAGACATCTCAACAATGGAATACACACACTCTCTCCCTGGTGGAATGCATCCCATTTGTGATCTTCTGCACCACAAGTTAGTACATTTTATCAGAATATTATACACATATATTATTTTCTTTCTTTATTTATTTATTTAGACAATAGAGGGGAATAAAGAAATAGACTAGTCCTCTGTAATGCAATTGTGTCCCAATGAAGGGACCCCAAAAGTTATCAGCCAGGATTCAAAATGGTATTGCAGAGTTGAAACAAATCACAGTTAAGACAAATGTTTCTCAACAAAACTTTTCTGTTTTAGTTGACTCTCCAGGAAAATAATTCTGAAACAACAATTCACTTCTCAGAGGAAAGAAAATCCAAACAAAAGGAAAAACCAATCAATAACAAACATTTAACTCAGGAAATGTATTAGCAGAGTTTTGGGAACAGGTTATTAACTAGACCGTTGAGAAAAGAAATGTGTGAAGGGTCACTAACAAACACTAACTACTGTAACCCCAAAATATTTACAGCTTGCTATAAAATCTAATTACCACTATTATATAAAATAAACAGATGGCACCTTTTCGACTTGAAACTATTGTTTTGTGCCAATTGCCAATTTTAATTCATAAGTTATTACCATTTGCTTTGCTGGAAAACAAATCACAACTGACTGGTTCCATTAAAAACAGCCAAAGATAGGTTTCTCACAGCACGCCACTGATGGACTTTGTCTGTGCATCTGAAGCATTTGAAGTGGGATCAATAACGTTGGGAGAATATTTAACATTAAAACAAATCTAAACAGAAACCATGACAACTGTCCATTCTCCATGTCTTCTTGATTTGGAAAGAATATCTTGTGCCATTAATTTGGCCAGCAAAATCCCACAACTAACTATGAACAGTCAATCTGGAGAATTGTTACCCAGAAAACTCCCTTCTCTTTTTGAATAGTCATGCTATGTTCAACATACATTTCAACAGAAACTCAAGATTTCAGTTTACAAGATCACCCAGAAAACAACATAACAATGCAACACTCCCCCAGTACTGCACTAAAGTGTCAGCCTGGACTATGAGTTGAAGTCCCAACATGGGTCTCGAACACACAACCTTCTCACTGGAAAGTGTGAATGCTACAAACTGGCAAGGAGATGGTTAGTCCTGCACAAACCTACAGGTGGTGAGTGGCATGCATTCCCAAAATATTTCAAGCCTGTGAGAATCCACTTAAGTTAAAAAGAAAAAGCATTTTCAATTGGCAGCCAGCATAAAAGGGGGAAATCAGCATACATGCAGAGGAGGAATGAGTTGGGACATGAGGCATTGGTCCCATTTGATAATATGCCTTTGTTCCAATTTGATACTGAGAACTCGAGCAGTTATAATTGAAAAATAAAGCATTTTTTGTGCCAATTATGACCTCCATAAAATGCGCCATTATAGCCAACATAATAAGTCTTTACTTCTTTCAAGGAAAGAGTGCCAAGAACCTTTTTTTTGCAAAAGATCATTTCAGCAGGACACCAGTAAAACTTCCAGCATAACAGATTTTCACAACTAATTTTCTGGGTTCAAACATATGTCACCATTAGTAACAATTTCAATGTATAATTCATCATGATTTGATTCATTTCACTGCAGTTGCAAGCAAAAGGTTTGGGATCATGTTTTAAGGATATTCAAGGCTTTGAAACCTAAAATGAGATTTGATAGAGCCTTAACTAGAACATACACATTAAATATATAGACAATTGAATTTTAAGCACTCCTTTTTTATATGAAGTATTAACAGAAAAAAAGGGTTGTGTAAATTGCACATTAGAACAAGCATGTAGTCCCAATATCGCATTAAATATGTAGGCGTGAAAACTCACATATAAGCATCTGTTCGTCACATCTGACATGTAGTTAACCTGAAGTAACAAGAAAATGACAATACAGTATATATATGTAGATGAAAAACTTGCTAAGATGACAATTGGAAGGAACTGCCAAAAATGTGAAATTATTGTACAAAAATGGAACCACCACAACTGAAATAATTAAAACAAAATAAATTAGTCAAGAAAAAAAAGTGACAGCAAAATAGTAAGACACCTGCTCACGTACATTGAAAAAATGTTTTTTGGTCACTGCAGACATTAAAGCTTCAGCTGTTCCACAGATTGCTGTACAAACTGACCCATATAAACAGCCATTCATGTTTACAATATACAACCAGATAAACGCTCTTACTTTCCTGTCAGGACAATTCGGGAGGAAATGGGAAATATTCGGTAAAGATAAAGGCAAAATAAATTTCCTACTCTAATAAGTGTCAGATCATTGAAACCGTTTAAAATCAAACAATGAATCTTATCCATTGATGATGCCGAGGTAGAAATTCAAATTGGAAACTGGAGTTTGCTATAAAAAAAAAATGCACAAACATGATTCCAAAATTTTACAATTTATAATATAGTTCTGTTCAAAAAGTTTGAAAGTCATTACTTCATTAATAAATTTTAAAATATCATTCGTAAACTAAGAAGCACAGTAAAATTAATTAATGCTGGATATGCCACAACTGCAGTCCAAAGAATTTAAGGATTTTATGAACATATGTACAAAATTATGTACTTTTAGCGCTTCATTATTATACTTTATGTNAAAAATACACAGGGCATTAAATATCAACTATTATTATAGTTTAATTCTGCATCAATTGGTGCATTTGCAAATGTGTACCAATTGCAGAAAAGAATGATCACCTACCTTGTCAAGGCTTCATTCTTCAAATGAAGGCATCCTTCACACACCACTAAAATAAGGTACCGCCGGGAATCAAACATCAGGAAAAAGGCAAAATGGCAATATCCCTTTGAAAATGTGATGGCATAATGCCACTGTATCAAGGACACCATCCTTGTGATCTTCTCCCACTTCCTCAAGCCTTAAAATGAGAGCCTTGCCCTGAACACTTCAATTGGCTTTTATCCACCACCAACAACATGAGTTACACTCTTCCATTTGTCCATGATGTGCTCAGAGGATAGATTGGGAGGCAGTCGTTATGCCTATATGCAACTGTATAAACCTTGATACACTGGTCTGAATGTCAAAAAGCTGGTGCAATAGCTAGCCAACATACGTAATCTCACTTGGTACTAGATCAATAATGGGGTCTATATTTGGTCAATGCACAATTAGAGTAGGAAAATGTACTGAAGCACACTACCCTAAGAATATTCTGAAACTATTAACTTAAAAAAACTCTGAAAAATGCCCTATAAAAAGAAACAAATTAAACACTAACTTTACAAAAACTTGAAGAAAAAACAAAGATGCGAAGTGTGTAGTGGTAGTTTTAAGTTTGTTGTCTAAAGAAACCAAATGATTTGCGATAAGGCTCATTTCTGTAGCATGGAAATAGGAGATCATATGGATAACGTATTTGTAGCAGTACAATATCCAAATTAAATACTGACTCTCCATCTTTTTCTTGCCCATTTTTGATCCCTGGTTCCTTAACTAAATGATGTGTGGCAGATGCCTGAAATGAAGAAGAATTGGGACTTATGCACAGTTCTGTTGCTTCTGCAATTCTTTGTCAGGCAATTATAAAGCTACATACATTGTAAATGCCAAACAACAGAACTCTGGTGGCAATGAAATCCTTCGGTACGTTTGCAACTAGTTTATCAGAAGTCTCTTCCTTTTTTTGAAAACAGATAAAGGGTGAAATGCTGTCATCAAAGCAGCTGTATTATTATTTATGACTTTTTTTAAAATATGTAATCCAAATAGAAATCATTTTTGATGCAAAGATCAGTTAATAGATCACTCCTTTGTGGGTTTATATGAATTTTACTTTTTAACTTGCTGAAAATAAAATAATGTGAAATGTGCTTCCAACACATTATAGCATACCTGCTGCAGTAAGGCCTGGGCCTGTGCTGTTGTGATTTGGCCTCCTGTTGGGATGGGCTGCCGCTGGAAGTCCAGTCCATTTGTCTGAGCAACTAGAGATGGTAAAAGCATAAATGAAAGAAAAGATGTTACAAGTAGCCGAGCAATAATTGTAGAGCAACTAGGATGAGACATTTCTGTAAATTCATGCCTCAACTGTATTACTCTTTCATAACCAAATAACAAATAAAATATTGTAAAAGTCAAATAAGTCTCATCAGTCGGGACCATAACATTAAACATGACTTACGCAAGGTCTGAGTCACAGGCAAACTTCAAGTATAAGTCATATAAAATCAGATTGAATCAATAATCTACACTGCACTCGCGTTATTCATTACATCCAGTAAGTGCGTATGCGATAGTTCATTATTGCAGTGGTTCTGATAGGAAACCGAATAGTACTCTGGTTAACGACTTAGGCAATTATATGATATAGAATGATAAGACTTATACGAGTTAATTAATTTAGAATACACAAAAACAAACATAAATTGGAAAAAAATAATTAAACGCAGTTTTAAAGTGACTAATTATGCATTAATTACAGCCTGCTTTTTTTGTCTCTCATACATGAGTAAACCCTTCACTGTGCTTTAGGTTATCCAAAGTTCTACTTATGCATGCCACCTACGCAGAAATTTCCGGTGCCTAGAATGCATTTCTCTCTCTCTCTCTCTCTCTCTCTCTCTCGAACCACGCTTAACTAATTCAGAAGAACATTAGGCAGTTTGGCAAAAGCCAAGACTTTCAGACCCCAGAGTATGGTGGGGTGCTGCTGGAGTTTTACCAGCTAAAACCACGTAGGTTGTCATCGGGAGCACTGTTTGGCAAGCTTTCCATTATTTATCCAGCTTGGACCACCCTTAGGGCTTTGGCTTGTAGGGATAACAGGAGCTGAGTGGAAAGAATCCCTACAACAACAACTTGCACTTATATAGCACCCTCCACATTTTTACCATCTCTAGTCTCAGAGCACTTCACAGTGGCGAAGCCTGACTCCGACCCAGGTGGGGGGGGGGGACGGTTGGTGGCCATAAGCACGGTCAAAGAGGAAGGTTTTCAGGCAGGACTTGAAAAAGGGGAGAAAGACGGCAAGGTAGAGAGATTGAGGGAGAGCAATCCAGAGTTTCAGGGGGTAGTGGCTGAAAGCGCAACGTCTGATGGTGGGGCGGAGGGTGCGAGGGACAAGCAGGAGGCTGGGGCCAGTCGAGCGGAAGTGCCGGGTGGTGGATTGGGGAGTGAGGAGGTCGGAGAGGTAGGGAGGTGCCAGAGAGTGAAGGGTGCCAGAGAGTAGGGATTTGGCACTTGGAGTGAAGGGACTTACTGCCCTCCCTCCCTCTCCCAGGAGGATAGTCATCTTTGTCCAGGATTTTCTACTAATCATTTATCAGAACTAGCTTCTGGTTATGAATCTTTATTAATAGTACATTTTGCAATACCAACTCAAGGCACTAAGTGATCTGGATTGAAAATTGATGGTCAATGTTTGAGCTTTCTGGCATCTACACAATGATCGGGGGGTGGGCAGAGCCAGTGTCCCGTGACATTATGACATCAAAGATTAAAATTGTCTTAAAGAAATGTTCCCTTTAGATATTTTCCCAAATACTCATCCCATGATGTGGAGAGGATGCTGAAAATTAAAAATTGCATATTTTGTAAAAGGGCATAATGGTAATTTTGCACCCTAAAAGTTAAGCTGCAGCTCTAACCTGTGCTCCCTTCGCTGCCATCCAAGGAAGGCTTGATAGACTCTGACGGATTGCTCATTCTTGATTCTGTGAAAAACACAAATAGTAGAAGACTATTCATATTAGTTTTTCCCTATATGAGTTTTCATTAAAAAATCTTTAGGTAAAGAAGGCACTTCAGCCCATTTGATCTCATGTTTCTAGAGTACCTACTCTATCATCTCCCATTATACCATCAAGCTGCTTCTGAAATTAATCTATAAGTCTACGCTTTTTAACACCCTTCTTAGTAACTCATTTCTGCCCCAGCATTTTGCCCATCATTGTAATGGGATCACAGGTTAAACAGCACTGATGTCATCAATGCCACATTTCATCACTTCAAGATTAATTGTAGACTTTTGTTCTATGTATACACGATCCTCAATTAGAAGCTCTGACCAAACTTGTCATAGGGTGTTTGGGCTGCATCACATCCAGCACATATCCTTGCTTTCTGAAAGTGCACATTGCAAAATTGATCCTTTCCCAATTTGCAGAATCCACACATGCTAAAAGTAACTATTCAGTAGTATTCTTCATATTTTGACACCTTGACATCAAGAATGAAATCTCAAATGATTTTAATCTCAATCGATCTATTCATAGGAAACAGGACCTAAGAATCTGTGGCAATCCAGAATGTTTCCCTTACCAATGCCTTTATTTACCTGATTGCATACCCAAAGCAAGCAACCTGTGAATTTCCTTTTTTTTAAATAAGCAGAGCAATGAAGGCAGTTTTGTCATTTCTATCAGCTGCATTTGATCTCTTCACCTATGTGTACAAAGTTGTGTGGGGCACCCAGAGATTGCAGTTAAGGCCACTGACCAGGAAGTTGTCGCACAAATTCTAAACCTGGAGTCCAGTGAAAACCAATGATCCTCATTATAGGTGAATTTTGATAGGATATTGATACTGTTTGCACTTAGGAGCACTACAGCTGTTGCCAATGGCAGGGCCAAGAAATAATGTAAGAAGACAGTTTGCGATGATCTTATGCTGTTAAGTGGCTGACTTCAGTAGAACTTTAGTGGAATTTCTAGTCAAACAAGTCTGAGAAAATGATTGCATTTAAGTCTGTATTGCATTTAAAAACTTAAAACAAAAGATACACGCTCTTATGTTTGTCGAGAATCAAATACTTATGTATTATAATCATTGGAAGCTGCAGCAAAGGTCTCATAACACAAAAAATAATGTGGCTTACAACAGAGATCACCCATAACCATATGTTCTACATATTTTTTCAAATACTGTAACCACAAATTAACAGAAATGTTGGAAATTATGTTGCAAAGTTTATTCTTATTTACCAAATGTTTTTGTCGGAAAGAGAATATTGAAAATGTCAGTGGTTTGAAACAGTGGTATGTTTTGATCATTAAGTTCTGATACAGTAAACTCACATAAATTGTATCCGTCGGGACCATAACATTTAATATGACTTACGGGTAGTCCGAGTTGCAGGCAAACTATATTAGTCGTATAAAATCTGATTTAATCAATAATCTATACTACACATGCATAATTCAATGCAGCTGATAAGTGTACATTCGGTAGTTCATCACTGCAGCCAGTAAGTGTGCATGCAGAGATGGGTCAAGACTACCTTGCCAGCGATTCGTCGCTGCATGCGCACTTACCCGCACGCATTGGAATCACACGAAATCGCGGGAAATTAAATTCGACTACGATCAAGACTACTTTTCCCACAGTTCAATGCAGCCGGCAGGTAAGTGCACATGCCCCGACAGGTCAGGACATCATTTCCCATCATTTCCCGTTAAGCAGCCAGTAAGTACGAGATTAATGGAGGATAGGGGAGCTTCGTTACCAGTTAGCAGGGGATTAATACGAGCAGTGCAAAGTGGTTTTGATAGGAAACTGAATGGGATTCCGGTGAATGTATGACTTAGGCGATTATACGATTATAAAGATTAGACTGATGTGAGTTCACTTTATTTACCTTATGACAAAGAAAGAGAGAGAGAGAGGACCATCATAACGCCCAATTAAATCATTTTTGAGTGAGCTATCAAATGTATGCTGATCAATTATACCCATTGTTTCCTCACCAACATGAGACCAGTGCAGCTCAATTCTAATATTATATATAATGGCAATGTATATTTGGCTCTCTCATCAATCGGTTCGCCTCAATAATACAAAACCAGCAGAGGTCTTCTCGGCTCTGGCCTTTCAATGGAAGTTCTGGGCCAACAACAGTTTCATCTGTTCTAATTCACCCAAGATCCAGGAGTAGCAACTCGTGGAGGATCCTTTTGTGATAGGTCGTAAGAGTCTGTGTTCTATTATTGCGCCCGAGTACTGCTGGTTCCTCACTGATCTTCCTAGTTCCGCTCTCAGTGAGCTCCAGATCAAAACTCCACAGGCCTCAACGGGTTTCACTGGCTCCCAATGGATGGACTTCCAAGGTCCTCACCGTTAGCCATAAAATCCCATCATGCTCTAAAACATCCCCATCTCTGTAACCCTCTACTATATTCTTCTGCTCACCCGCTTTGCTCAGTAAACTTAGGCCTGCTGGGCATCACCTGCCGAGCCTTCAGTTACTATGCCCCCTTTTGTAACTCCCTCTCTCTACGCCTCTATATCACACACCCTCCATAGATCCTTAAATCCTGTCTAAAAACTCTTACGAAACTGTCTTAAAAACTCCATGCTTACGGTCATCTCTCCCTTCCACTTTGCTTGGTACAGAACCGCTTCCTTGTGTAGCCGTCAGCGATGCTGTGCTACGTGAAAGGCGCTATATAAATGTGAGCTGTAATAGTTCAATCAAACAAAATCAACAAACAACACGATTCAAAATAAGTGGGCGGACATTTTACAAAACTGTAGTATAAATCGTCATTCTACTCCAAGACAATCTTGGAGGACAAGGACGACCCCAGGCTCCTCTTCTCCATCACCAATCGGATCCTCCACCTTCCCTTGCACGCCTCGCCCATCCTCTCCTCCAATGCCAACTGTGAGGCAATGCTGGACTTCCTCGAAACCAAAGTCAAGGGATTAGCTCAGCTGCCTCTACTCTTCCGTCTATTAGCCCCTCCCCATCTCCCCCTCGCACTGCAGCCCCTATCCATCCCTCCCTCCACACCTGTAAACCTGTCTCCCATTCCTCTCTCACCATCACTATAAACCGACCACCCGGTTCCTCAACCCCATCCCTACCCTTCTCCTTACCTCCCAACTCCACCTCCTTGCCCCTCTACTCAGACATCATGAACCTTTCCCTGTTTACTGGCACCATTCCCATCCCTTTATAAACGGTTATCATCACTCCTATCCTTAAAAACCCTCCCTGGACCTATCCCTGCTTTCAAACTACTACCCCATCTTCAACCTCCCTTTCCAAGGTCCTGGAACAAGTCGCTACTTCCTCTCCCACCACTCCCTTTACGAACTCCTCCAATCGGATTTCCGTGCCGCCCATAGCGCAGAAACGGCTTTGGTCAAAGTGACAAATGACATTCTGTCCATCTGCGACCAGGGCTCCCTTCTGCCTCCCCTTCCTCCTTGACCTTTCTGCTGCCTTCGATACCGTTGACCACTCTATCCCCCTCCACCACCTCTGAATGTTTGTCAGACATCAAGTCCTGAATGAGAGCTAACTTTCTTCAGTTGAAAGTCAAAAAGGCAAGACCCTCCTAATTCGCTCCCATCAGCATCTCCACACCACAGGCGCTGACAGCATCAACATCCAAGGATGCACACTGTACCTTACTAATCCAGTCCAGAACCTTTGCATCTTGCTTGACTCTCAACTATCTTTTCTACCCCACATCCATGCCATCCCTCCTGGCCTTGCTTCCCCCCTACCTCTGCAACCTTCTATCCCCTACCAACTTGCCCGCTCCTCTGTTCAGCGGGCTTTGGCCTGCTTCACGCCCCCCACCTTGCCCGCCCAACCATTGGCAGGCGAGCCTTCAGCCACTCTGCCCCCACCCTCTGGAACTCCATCCCGCAGTCTCGCCGACTCAACAACAACAACAACAACAACAAGATTTCATTTATAGAGCGCCTTTCACGTCGGGAGGACGTCCCCCTCCCTTGCCTCCTTCAAGACCCGTCTCAAGACCCTCTTCTTCGACCATGCCTTTGATCACCCTCCGTTCCTCCCCCTGCTCTCCGATCCCGACCCCCAGCTCGGGTCCAAAACAACGCCTTGAAATATCCCCCCATAGTGCAAGGCACAATACAAATTTAATTTTGTTGCAGTTGTATAATAGAACATCCAAGATGAGCTAGGTTAACCATTAGAAACAGTGGAGCAAGAAAGTACTTTTATAGCTGGAGACAAACAAAATGCCGATCACCATTTGGAACAGAATGCAAAACTGACGAAGTACAGTCTTGCGGCCTTATCGAACAGATTTCTTCAAACAAGCTTCCTATTTCAGAAAAAAAACATTATCTACCATACTGAAATTTGACATGACAAGAGGTTTCCCGAAGTGGCTCATTTCATTTACAATTTGCTTCTTTTGACCAGTGTTTAGTTAACAGCTAGCACCCGTTTCCCCCCACTGAACATAAATACAAATTTCCTTTCATGTTAAAAGTTAAAAAGCAAAAATCACGTTCAAGCAAGATTTATATACAATTTGTTTATGAGTAGCATATTACAATCTGTTAAACTACAGTAATAACTCCATTAGCAAATATATATAGATTTCAAAAACATACTTTTTTGTAAATATAAAAGTTGTGTAAATCAACGTTGGATACATTGGGAGTCCAATAAAATAATTACCAAACCCCACTTTTACATTAGAGCAGCAAAATATTATCTGTGAACCATCCATAATTTAGATTCTATGACTACGAGGAGTGCATTTGTAATGAAAAGTGGCCAGACATAAAAGGCTTCCATGACAAGATGGAGCATTGTTCAAAAACCTTATTGTGTATCATTAGTATATTCATTACAATAATACAGAATAGATTAGGCTTCTTATGGTTCAAATTTAAGCCACCGACATGAATGACACACAACCAGCAACAGATCTTAGCAGGTTTTCTCAGTCTTATCAAGTTGTGGGTGGTACCAACAAACGTAACTAAATAAGAACACAATTAACATCCAACCATATCTAATCGTCTTTACAAATGGATTATAGCAAAATAATAAAAAAAATTGGTTCCAGCACATGCTTAAGATTGGTTACTTTTAATTCCCAATCTATACACAATCATCTCTAATTTCCATTTCTTATTTGATTAAATAAAGTTGTACCCACCTACAGCAAATTCACTGCAGTCCAACATGGCAACTTCAGTTTACTCACAGTAGAGGGAAAATATCATCCGAATCTCTATCAAGATTTAAACCATCTTGGTGTTGGGGACATAATCAAACAGCTTCAGCTGCTCAGAGTGCCTGGGTGTTTCCAAGCTTGACTAGCTTGTTGCTGCCAGGACAACTGAACCGTTAAAGTTCCCCCTTTTTGTCAGGAAATGAAAACAAAGATTGCAGCTGGCAGTTTCTACAATGAAACTTAATCAGCGTTCGCATGATTCATGCCTTATGCAAATCTCAGCTCTATTAGCAAACTGGCAATGCCTTTGAAGTATTGAGCAAAACTCATTTTGCAGCACATTTAAGTTTTCTGCACAATTAGTCACTACATAAATATTTATCAGTACATTTGCATATTAATTGCTCCATGCAAACATGAAGCTCTACAAGACAGACTGACAAATGAATAAAACATAGATATTGCTTACTCGAGTCAAGAGTTGCTCTACATTTATTCTAATTTTTAAAAATATTAGTTATACGATTTATACTGCAGTTTTTGCATTTCAGTTATCTTAGAAACCTGACCAGTAAAATATGTTATCCACCATATGATTTTCTGCACATCAGCTGAACTGGAATTATAACAGGAAAATGAGTAGCACAGTTCTTTAGCACTCTGACCTTTTCCTTTTTGGACTTGGGTTTAAATTCAGCTGGACTAATTGAAAGTCTCACCCATCTCTTGGTTTTAAGCATCCTATGTCAAATATATTTGGGCAGACCCACCTCAGTTCCTAGAGAGAACTTGGTTTAACATATCATCCTGACATTATCTCCAACAGTGCAGCAAACTCCTAGCACTGTATTGGAATGTCAGCGTAGACCTAAGAATATACAAATTCCAAGGCCTGACCTGGGATTTGAACCCACAACGTTCTGACTCAAAGGTAAAAGCGCTACCAACTGAGCTAAGCTGACACTTACCCTGTCAAACTCTCTTTGTTAAAGACCTTGGCTGCCTTCTCCAATTCCAGAGTTCCACTCTACTCCATCATACTTTGCTTTGAGTCCGTGAATTAAGGTCATTGTCTTCGAGCAGTTGTATGTGCTCCAGTACCGTTTCCTTAGATGACCACCGGGGTAGCTCCACGCAGGGTAGCGTCTCAGAACACTTAACAGTGGTGGAGCCTGACTCCAAGCTAGGGGGAGGGGGGGTGACCATAAGAACGGTCGAAAAGGAAGGAGGGAGAGTATTCCATAGTTTTGGGGCTCTGTGGCTGAATGCGCGACCTCCAATGGTGGAGCAGAGGGTGTGAGGGACAAGTAGGAGGCCGGTGCCAGTCAAGCGAGGGCGCTGGGTGGTAGACTGGGGAGTGAGGAGGTCGGAGAGATAGGGAGGTGCCAGGGAATGAATGGATTTGAACACAAGTATGAGGATCTTGAAGACGATCCGTTCGTTGATGGGGAGCCAGTGAAGCTTGGCCAGAACCGGTGAGATGGGAGTACGGCGTTTAGTCCGGGTAAGTATGCATTAGAAATCCAGTTAATAACCAATTAGAAATCCACATTTTACCCCTAGATACTCAGACAGTTTGTAAAGAACTCCCTTGTGTTATACTTAACAAAAGGTTTTTGGAAGGTTCAATACACTATACCATATTACACTGTTAATCTGGGATGTCAGGTACTCAAAAACATCTCAGTTAGTCAAGTAGGACTTACCATTTCTGAAGCCAATTCACAGTTCTTTATGTTTTTCATACAAGTACTTTGGTTCTAAAATTATTCATTCAATTAGTTTCCAAGTTACAGTATTGAGGTAAGGTTATTGAGTTTGCAATAACGAAGTATGCCTTGAAATCTTTCTTGAATATGGAACCTTTACATTGTTCATTTAGTACCTAAAAGGAACTAACTGAGCTTCCCAAATCCTCATTGTCAAGTCAAGAGTATATTTCACCCAGGAAATTATTGATTTTCAGCCCCTTGCGTCAATCTAGAGCTTCTAATTTGCAAATATCCATTGTCCTTTCATTCAGTACATATTTTAAATGTTGAATGTCAAATTTTATTGTGAACAAATGTTATTGTCCTCCCTGGAAAAAGCTTCAAGTAATTCTAATAGTAATCGTCATTTAACATACAGTATCTAAATTACATCCACTTGGGAGCTCCATTTCATCAGTTCAGTTATCTCCTCAATGAATTTCAGATTAGTAATACATTCCCTATTATCCAATAATCCTTCATTGTGAATCAAAGATAACTTCCAAACTCATTTAATGGGACTCACTGTGGTTTATTTATGCCATTGGATTGACTGCAGACACATTTATCCCCACAAGAGTGCAGTCAATCGTTCCCCCTTGAGGAAGCCAATAACAGAACATAATTCTCATGCTTTCTCCATCTGTTCCCCACCTTTATAAAATGGATGAGTAAGGTACCTTTTGTTGGCTGGCTAATACTCAAGATATCCTCTCCTCCCCAAGTGACTGGAAAGATCAAATGGTGAGGAGACCCTCCAGTCATCTGCCAGCAGTTGACAGTTCCTAAACAGACGTTCTAGAAAGTCTCAACCTCCCCGACACTGCTTTCCACTGTACAATTATTCTATACCCAATTCCTGGGTATATTATTCTGCTTCTGCATTCCATATATCAGACAGTATTCTGAGAATCTTGTGTGAACGACCACAGTTCCTCCCGTTGGTAATTTGAAAGCCATAATACAGTGTAGCTCCATTATAGCACGGTAAAACTGGCCCATAAAATCTTATTGCAACGGGTCCCAATGGTCAAGAGTTTCCACATTCACTGTGGATGCAGCAGAAAGCTTACCTCACAAAGACATGTGATGTTTGCAAGTGATGTTTGTACCGTTCTGTTGACCATTAAGTCAGCCTTTTATTAGCACACCGTAAGACAACGAGCACAATGGAAGCCAAAATAACCAACTTCCAGGTCATTGCCGTTATCATTTCCTGCGCACAACTCGTGCACCTGGAAGTCAGCTATCTTTTAGTGTGTAAGAAGTCGGCTGGTGTTTTCAAGCTAGCCAATATGATTTGAAACCTGTGGGCCTTCAGTGTACATTTTGAAATTTTTGTTGTCAACGTCCACTCCCAACATAAACATAACCCAAAGCCGTCGTAACAGAGTTCAAATGAACAACAATAACTTGCATTTGTATTGTGCCCTTCAATCTGGCCTGGTTACTCTTAAGCATGGTGATGGGTTTCCACATGTATCAGAACCTCAGCTGCCCCAAAAAAGTACAAAAGAGCGGTTGAGACCCATGGTGTCTATTATAGGTTAGCACTACAAGAAGGAAAAATGGAAATAAAAAGTTGAATCTAATCTTGAACAAACAGCTTATTATGAATGTTGCTAAAATTTCTCCAGATACTTTTTCTAAGATCAGTGCTCCACTTATCAATTGCCCTCTTAAACCAAAAATTATTGGTTATTTTGGCTTCCATTGCGCTCGTTGTCTTACGGTGTGCTAATAAAAGGCTGACTTAATGGTCAACAGAACGGTACAAACATCACTTGCAAACATCACATGTCTTTGTGAGGTAAGCTTTCTGCTGCATCCACAGTGAATATGAATCTTAACCAAAAACAATAATAAATTGGTCATTTTCAATCTACGACTGTTTGTGGGACATTGCTGTGCGCAATTGGCTGCCGCGTTCGCCCACAAATATACAGTCAATTCACTTTACAGTGTGTTCTGTGAAGCGCTTTGGGACGTCCTCCCGACGTGAAAAGCGCTATATCAAATGCAAGGATTATTATTATTATTATTACAGTACTTCAAGTTTCAGTTGTCCACAATGACGTGTGTGGGGCTGCCAGTCTTCAAGGACTTGCATTCTTGCTTTTTAAAAATGTTTATAATTGGCTTTGTGATCGTTTTAACTGCTTTATTTGCCTTTTGTGATCCAAGTCTGCGTAAATATGCATCACTTATACTAATTTTTTTAAAAATGTCTGCCATTTCCACCTGGAACATTTCACCAAATGCTTTACATATTTTTGGAATATTTCTCCCACTTGTGCAAATACAAAGTACTATAGCTACAGCCACAGCATGCCGAAAGCTAAAATAGTCATACTGAAGCGTCTGAAATCCATTTTTAGTTTAGAAAACAAAATACCTATATGGGTAAAAAAATTTAAATAGGAGAGTTAAACTTCAAACTAGTAATAAATAGAAAATTCATCTTTCATGAATTTGAAAAGGTGCTTTGTGAGCAAGTCACCGTTGCCAGCTTTGAAGTTACCAAAAACATTCTGAATACGCGTTTAGCTATTTAAAAAAAACAGGTAGAGCCCCATTTGACATTAATCTATACAAGGACACTGAGTTACCATAATTATATACCAGATGTCTTTGCTGGAGATCATTTTCACATCTGATTAGTTACAAAACATGACCACAGAGAAAGCAACACCAATTATGTTTTTTTTAAATAGAAGGAACTACAGAAGGAACTAAGCAAAAAAAAAATACCCTTCCTCTCATCAGCAGATCTCAAAGCTATGCAGATATTTGAGGACTATTTTCCACTGGTTGGTAAAATTTACTGACCTTGGCAGTGCGTGCTTAAAATGAGATTTTCTTATAAAGCACAAGTTGCCAATGGTGGTAAATTTACAAACTGAAAAGTCTAATCGCTTATCCTGAGTTTTTTGTTACTCTGACCTACAGTTATCCGTGAAATGTGCAGAATTAGACACGCTTGTTAACATTTGTCAGAATGTTTTTCTTACCAAGACCATGAAATAAGTTGTAGATGATACGGTGCAAGCCTGGATCTTGACAATTTAGTATGTCGGTAATTGCCAACTGTTAGCCAACATCATACTTCCCTTTTAATTTTCACATTGGGATGAATTTAGCTCTCATAGTTCCTTAAGGCATTATTCTATTGATCATAGGTAAATGTAAAGCCTTTTAAATGTTGACATGCTTTTATCAGAATTTGCTAAGGGAATGGAAGGCGCTCTCACAAGTTGCACCACAAATTTGGAAGTTATTTTCCTTTCTGCAGCGAAAAGAAGATAAGGATTTAAGGGACACAAAACTCATATGAATTTTAACTATGCATCCAAATCTACTACTGGATCATTGTAATTAAACGTCAGCTCCTACTGCAACATAATACCAGATTATCAACTGCATGGAAAAGGGGTGAAAGGAGCTACTCAAATAATTTTCATATTGTGTACCCAGGTTCCGCCTGTTCCTATTCAGGTAAACATCAAAGATCCCAGAATTTGATTTGAAAAGAGAGGCCATTTTCCCCAGTGTCCTGGCCAATAATCCCCCAGATATAATTGGTCATTGACTTCATGGCTGTTTGTGGGACATTGCTGTGCGCAAACCGGCTAACGTTTTCACCTACAACAACAACTTGCATTTATATAGTGTCCTTCATGCGGATTAACATCCTGGAGCGCTTGACAGTGGCAGAGTCTAACCCCGAGCCAGGGGGAGAGGGAGGGGGAAGTAACCATAGGCATGATCAAAAAGGAAGGTCTTTAAGGGGGGATTTGAAAGTAGGGAGGGAGGGGGCAAGGCGAAGAGATTGAGGAAGAGTTCCAGAGTTTCTGGGGATAGTGGCTGAAGGCAGAGCCACTGATGATGGAGCGAAGGGGAGGAGGGATCGAATAGGATGCCAGAGCCAGCCGAATGGAGGCAGCGGGTGAGGGAGTGGGGGTAAGCAGATTGGATAGGTAGGGAGGGAGGTGCGAGGGCATGAAGTGACTTGAAAATGAGCTGAGAGGATCTTGAAATCAATCTTCAGTAATTGGGAGCCAGTGGAGCCTGGCAAAGACTCGCGTGATGGAGGTACGGAGTTTTAACTTTACCTACAAAAATAAAGTTACTGCACATTACAATGAATCCTGTGAAGCACTTTGAGATGTCCTCCAGACGTGAAAGGCATTATATCAAATGTAAAGGTTACTTTGTTTATATTAGTCCAGTCCCATAGCTTTCCAGGATCTTGATTTTTACCATCTTTCCCTTTTAAGTGCCAATCAATGTTTCTGTTGCATTTAACGCTGATTTGCTTTATTCTGTAGGTGAAGATCTCAACATCAAATGTAGATTTTGAATACTTTTAAATGGTAAAAAAAATAAAGGTATGCTGACAGGGGTTCTACATGAATCTGATCCAAACAAATCATTAAAAACATCTAACTTGTCTTGCAATCAGCCTGATTGAACATCCAGTTGTGTCGGGCAGCTACATTTTCGCTGAACAAGTTTACGAATCAAAATGCCTTCGTCCACATTACCAACCACTTGCTAAGATACCCATTAACTAGTAAAAACTGTTGTGTGTGTGTGTATGTCAGGGCTTGTAAACCTAAAAGTTTACCATTCACTCCTGATGCTAGAGCATCAACCTGCTATAGAATGAGTGTGTGGTGTGTGTCAACCTGATTCAGTTGATAGCACTCTCGTCTCCGAGTCAGAGGTTGCGGGTTTAAGTGAAGTGTCACGACTTGGGAACCTTACCATTCACTCCTGAGGCTAGAGCATCATCTTGTTAGAGTTGAAATATATTTAAATCCACAGTTCATCAGGACATTTTATAGCATTCTTTGGCTGGGAATAGAGGTAACCTTATCACAGGCCACTCCCAACCATACAAATTCTAAAATTGGATAAACATTTCAGTTACCATTTTCTGTAAAACTTTCAGTTACATAGAACTTGGTCTTGCTTTTATAAAAGTGAACCCACGTTTCATGCCAAGGCATGGTCACATCCATACTGACAGAGATTGTTTGATCTTATTTTTTTACAAAACTTTCACAAAAACTAGGCATGGGGACTATTTTTTCCCTCACATTTTCAAGTAATACTTTGGGGGAAAATTTGACCAATTTTCCTATAGACATGCCTGAATAATCAACTAATGAGAAGTTGTGGGTAAAAGCCAAATTTACCAGTTACGAGTAGGTCAAAGGGTCTTTTTTCCCTTTTAATAATAAACAGTCAAGAGTCTACCTTTAACACACACCAAAAAACAAGATACAGCCTGAGATATATCCTGCAAGGTCAGATATTTCATGTCTTTGACCCTGATAATTAATAGACTACAGAAAGACTTGCAGAAAATGGAATTGGGACACTGCTGTGCACAACTGGCGGCCCCACTTCGCTCACAAAAATATGAGTCACAGTATATTCTGTGAAGCGCTTTGAGACATCTCAACGATGTGATAAGGCACGATATCAAATGCAAGGACTATTATTGTTATTATTTATCAATAGTTTGAGTTAAGAATGAGATGTTCCAAAACTTTCTAAGTTAGAAAGAGAACCAAATGGCAGAAGGGGAAAGAGTTTTGTAAGTCAAAGAATGAGGAAGACTATTTCTAGATTAATCAAATGTTCTTCTGCATTGTTTAAACTTTAACTAGAAATAATATGTTACCAAAGAAGGTTAGTTCCCCATAGTAGGTTGGGGAAAACAACGCAAAGGGCATCTGTATGTTCCCCTCTGATATGATGAATAATCATGTGTGCATTGAAACTAAAACCAGGAAGATTTCTTTTAGTTGCTGTGTGAAATGCACAACCCAAATGTAACCTTTCCTCTTTAGGTGTAATATTTCCCATTTAGGTTATTAAATTTTGTGCTTTGCACTACAAATGGTGTGTTTAATAGATGTCGCTTTCTCCCTCAGTGTATTTTTTAAATTTTCTGACAGTTTGGGAACACAGAAAGCATTTGGGAACAAGTAAACAATTAAGAAACAGCTAAAATTCCCTTGTTCTGGACTACGGTCCAGTTGCAAAGAGTTTTTAAAAACATACATTCAGATCATTCATGTTGAAAATCTGCAAAATAGGTTGGTCTGTGCTGTTCAAAGCGACAATCAAAAGCTATTTCTGAAGACTCACAACCCCTTCTCCCCCTCCCCCATTTCAAATGTTTGATGGCCTACACTTGATGTATCAGCATTAACATTAGCCTTAAAGATCTTCCTTTTTGATTGTGCTTACAGTCATCTCCCCCCTCCCTCTTCCTCTGGCTCTGCATCAGTCTCCGCCACTGTCAAGTGCTCCGGAACGCTACCCCGTGTGAAAGGCGCTATATAAATGCAAGATGTTGTTGTTTAACCTTTTGGAACAATACACATGCCAACTACAAAATCAAAGGGCAAATACTGTAATTGTTTAAACTATAACATGAATTTCAGAATTTAAAAGTATTCTAAATTGTTCGTGCAGAAACAAGAAATTATATGCTACCATTTTTATTTTAGTGTACTAAAATTCCAAGGTATTCCAGAAAGCGGGGTCTCCTTGGAGCTGAACTGGCTCCAAGATGACATGTTTGGCAACAGAATGTCGGAATTGAGTCTGCCCTCTATAACGGTCTCAGTCATCTGGTTTCTGAGACGGGCAGTACCGCAGTAGTCCAGGGCACTGCTGATTAGCCCAGGCAGCCTGTCTCAATGGCAGGACCTGGAAGGGCAGACCAGTCACTCAGCCTATTGCTAACACTGCATCCAAAGCATTAATGCTTAGGGTCATCCTAGCTGGACAAGCACCAGGAAAGTATGCCAGACAGTGATATCAATGGCAAGCTATGTAGTTTTAGCTGGTCGGACTCCAGCAGTACCCCAACACGCACTCTAGGGTCCCCAAACCTTGACACTTGCCAACCTATACCTCATATTTTCCAGAATTAAGCAAACAGAATATGTCCCTCAAGAGAGTGAGAGAGAGCGCGCGTTCCATTAACAATCTATCTCTGGGATTTCCATGTGTAGATGCGATGCTTGGAAATCTTAGTTTAGTTTGGATACTCTTAAGTGTGATGATGGCTTTCCATATGTAGCAGACACCCAGCGGACCAAAAAAAAAGGTATTCTAGCCCCTTGTTTCACTACCATCCTAAGTTTAAGGCTCTAACTTTCACAAAATCAATACAGCTCTGATCCCAGTTAACTGTAAAGCTGTTGCAATCAATAGATGAACTAAATTCTTTTTTAAATGTGAGTTTCTGTGAAGAGCCTTTTGGTTGATATTTCTTAAAAAGTTACCGATTGAACAGGTTTTAATTCAGAGTCCCCTGAGGATGAGATAGATGAGTGATGGTAATCAGATATCTTCCAATTTGCCCAGGGTTAATAATGTCCCAGGAATCTTTGTTGTATTCGGTTGTTTAATACAGTACTGCAATTTATTTCTATCCTGTTTGCTCACAGTTCTATTTCAGTTACTTACTGCATGATCAGTGCATCCTTTTTAACACAGTTATCAGTTTCAGTTATTACTGTTTCTGTTTGCGGTTTTGGTCTAAAAAATGTAAATCCAACCCTTATTTTCCACGTGCTAAAATAACAGTAGTCTTCTAAACTGGCAGAGAATTCTGCTTCATGGGGCATTATTGATATCTCAACAAAAAAGGATTCCGCTGTATGCATCCAATTTCATGTATAATACAATACAAAATTACATTTGTGATGCGTCTTTCGGGTCGGGTCGGGGGGGGGGGGGTGGGGTGGGGGAAGAGGGTGTTGGATCAGGGATGGTGGAGGGCAGAGAGGGTAGCCGAAGGCACAGACAAAGAAGGAGCGGTCTTGAGGCGTGCCTTGAAGGAGGCAAATGAGGGAGTGACGCGAATGGAATGTGGGATGGAGTTCCAGAGAATGGGGCAGAGAGGCTGAAACCCGTCCGCCCACGGCTTGGGCCTTCAATCTTCATAATATATGTGCAAGTACAAATGAGCAGAAAACAGTTTTAATAGGCATATAAAGCAATTGTAAAATTGAACCGTTGGCCCGTATTTCCTTTTATAAAACTGTAATAATTCTGCCATTTGGTTCGACTTTCTGCCATTTGGTTTGACTTTTTGAACGATGAGTCATGAGATACAGGGATATGATTTGATCAGCTTTCAGCCGTGGACTCCTGTCATTTTGCCATAGAACCCTGTTGCACTGAGGAGTCGGACCCCATTATAACAGCCCATGTATACAGCGGATCTGTGTGAAGCACAATTGCACCATGTTTTAGAGATTGCTGTAATTTGCAGCTGAAGCTAGTAACTGACCTTGGATTACTCGATGCTGACACTGAGTGTCCAACATTGGAAAGCATTCTACAGTACACTCCTGATAACTCCACCCCATTTTAACTTGTCACAACTACTTAAGTCACCATGCCTTTAATATCCTGCCCATTTCCCATGCAAAATGTTAATAAGGTACTCCCCTTAACACGTAATTGGTCGCATTAGAAATTCTTACAATGTAAAATAGATCAGAGAACTCGTCTTATAAGATGGTATCTTGCAAAGCAGAGGTCTCCTCCATATCCTGTGCCTGGTGAGGCGTCTCGGCGGAGGTTGGGCGCGAATGCTTAGATGCATCATAGAGGCCTCTAATCTACTGGAGGGCCTATGACAGGAACATACGGGATGCCGTGATGCAGCCCTCCAATAGACCTGAGGTCTCTGCAATGGATACGAGCGTGCATGCCCAACCTCTGTTTCCTGCCCCATATAACAACAACAGAATTATATTTGTACAGCACCTTTCACGTCAGGAGGATGTGAATACAGTCACAAACACTCCTGAATCACACAAGCCCCTACTCTATTGGAGGCCTTGAGATTGTGACACAAAATGACCATGGAACGGTCCTACCAATAAACCAGAAACTTCTGCGATGCATCTGAGCATGTGTGCCCATCTTTATCGAGCATATGCACCAGTCCAAGCACTCCCTTGCGGCCTGGAAGGACTTGTGCCTAACTCGCCACTCCAGATAACTCATTGCTGAGCTCTTTTCAGAGTTGTTGTTTTCCCCTGGAGTGAAAAATTATCTGGAGTTTACTGTATTTCCTAGTATAAATACTTTCACCATGACCACAAAATAAGTGTCTCACTGAGAAAACAAGACATTGTTTAAGGTCCATCTCAAGACCTACCTCTTTGACCATGCTTTTGGTCATCTTTTTCCTTCCCACCCCTAGCTAGGGTAACTAGTCATTATTGTTAAGCACTCCCGACATGAAAAGTGCGATACAACTTTGTATTGAATTTTACTACACTTTGAATATAAATTGATTAAATAAGCTCAATTAGAAAACATACATCAAAATGCTAATATAGTTTAGCAATAAACTACTGGATACTGAATGTTATTGAATTATTATTGAGATTAGCCGAATCGACCAGTGATCTCTATTGACTATGTGTCATTATGAAAAGAGAGAACACACTTAATTATTGCCCACTGCCCAAGTTTGTCAGCCTTGTCGGTGCAGAATATGTTACACAGCATGATCAACATAGAAAGCATATACACTTATTTAAAATGTTCCAAACTCAGCATTTGTGAATATTGACAAACTACAAGTCAAATAAGATGTATTTTAAGAGCCCTACAAGGTTCCATTAAGTATATCCATAATGTACATTACTAGTAAGTAAAATATAATATTTGAATACAACTGGACATAAAATTGCACTTATACTAGGTAAAGTTTGCTGTGGATTCTTAATACATTTTTTCTGGTAATTCAAGAGGTTCACTAGAATTCAGCATTCCAGAAAACTAGCTTGGAACTAGTAACTAAATGTATTTGCTACAGCTAACCGCATATTTTCAAAGGTTTGGGGCTTTGATGCCAAAAGTACTCAACAGTACAATAGCTTCAATCACTTAGAAATGTTTGTCACTATATGCTGGAAGGCAAATACAGCTCCAGAGTCAAAGAAAATTCAAACATTTTTGAAAGAATTCTTGTGTGGCACTAATAAACTTTTCTCAGTAGCACCCAGGCTCCAGATCAGATAACTCATCAGGCCTAATGGTACACCTCTGTTTGACACAAAAAATGTGCAAAAGATTAACCTGATTGCATTTGTGTATGTATTATATGACCATGTCAATCTTCGGAGTTCTAGGTTGCAACTAATTTCCAACTGGCTAGATTTCAGCCGTTTGCATACAAATACTGTCACTGCACTTGAGATGTTTTGACATCGTTTAGCATTGTGTCAAATGGAAGGATTATTATTACTGTATTAGAATCATCAGAATATCAAAGCTAATTTGTTCTTGTAGCTGCCTGCACCAAAATGGACAGGAGACCTACATGGCAGTGAATAAAATGCAAAATATTTGCAAAACAGAATAGATAAACAAAATATATGAAAATTGAAAGTAGGGAAAAGAAAAGAGAAAGGAAGACCTAACAAACAGAAATGTTTTAGTTCTATATCACAATAATTGGCCCAATCTGAGGAATGAGGAATTATTACTGTAACATTATGATCTGTTTGTGTCAGATTCAAACTGAAAACCCCCAAATGATTGGCCAAGAAACACTAATATCCATTGACCTGAATGCGATTCAAGGCTAATTCCTATCTGCAGGACTCATACTTAATAAAAATGGATAAAGAAAATGCCAGCAGATTTTGAGTTTTATTGTTCTATATTCCAACTCATAACAATAAATTGGTGGTGAAATTCACAAGAAGCTGTTCTACTATTCCAACCAATGTTTTGTCCTCATTTTGTCACTTTTTTTGAAAATAAAACTGGGTAATGATAGTTACAGTTGAATCACTATCAAAACAAAGATGAAAAAGAAATCTAGTTTTCTAAAACTACAAAAACAGAGCATGTTGAGAACTTCAATATCTGAACACAGGCAATATGGTTTATCCAAGGAATGGTTTTGCTGGAAATGAAGGTTTATGGGAAGGAACTGTTGGCATTGAGTGCAACAAAACGAGTCCGCCTCCATGCTTTTCCTGTCTTTCTCTCCCTCATTTCCAGTCTTGTTCCCCTCTACATGTGTCTTCCATCTCCCGGTGGGTTTGTTAGCTCTGTGTCTCACTGTTCATCTTTCCCTTTCAATCTCTTACATTCACTTGCTCTTTCCCATCTCTTCCCTTTCACACTCAGTCACACTTTATATCTGTCTATTCCCTGCATCTCCTTTTTTTGCAAAATTCACTCTTACTATTAAGCTCATGATTACCTTCTCTATTCCCCTCTCCGACCAACCATCCTTCTCCTGTTTTCCCATACACACCACATTTTAACAAAATGAAAATGTTGTCCACTGCTGGCACTTATTGTGCACATGCAATTTCAGAGTGAGCATGAAGCACAGCTGTAACATCTTATCCTTTCAAAATAGACACCACTAAAAAGTCACTTCCCTGCACACTGCTCATGTCACAGTAGGTAGGAAGCACTGCTTATGTCAGGTAAGCCAAAGTTCTTCAATGACAAATGCATGGCATTGGGCATCAGGTCTCTTGATATTGATACCGATATCGAAAAAAGAGAGCAATGAAAAGAAATGGTGTGCATGTAAAAGCGAAAGGATGCTTTTATATGGTCAGTGATTTTTTTTTCTAAAAAACGACAGGATGTTTCTTCAAGACAAATTGAATACAACAGTTTCCTATAAATACAGTCACTACACTTTAAAGTTAAATCCTGTGAGAATTTTAGGATGTCTCAAAAAAGTGATGAGGAGCTACATCAAATGTAAGGATTATTATAAACAAAGAAAATCTGAGTTTAAAAATGGTATCTTGGCATCAGTTTAAAAACAGGTTAGTTTTCCAACCTGCTAATTCAAAGTGGGCAACCACAGAAAATTACTTTCCCTACTTTCTACACACAGCCACATCTCTTTACAGTATATTCTGTAAAGCACTTTGAGATGTTTCAAAGATGTGTTAAGTGCTGTATGTGGTAAGGACTGCACAATTGGCTGCCGCATTTACAATCAATTCACTTTACCGTATATTCTGTGAAGCGCTTTGAGACGTCTCGAAGACGTAGTAAGGCACTATATCAAATGCAAGGATGATTATTATTATGTAAAATGCAAAGATTATTATTATTTTCAGACTTCTTTTTCAGGTGTATGACAGCTTCTGAAACTGATCATCATGCTTAAAGAGCATCTAAACCAGACTGAGTTCCACATGTGTATTTCACACATGGAAATTTCCCTAGCTGGAATGGAATGTGCACTTGCACCCTGGAGGGACTTGCCCTGCGTACCTTATTATGAGAGTGCAGGATGGCGAGAGCCAAAATTTCAGGATATCAGAGTGTGTGTTGGGGGTACTGCTGGAGTTCCACCAGCTAAACTTTGCCACTGAGAGCACTGTGGCAAGTTTCCCGCTACTTGTCCAACTTGCGCAATCCAGCCATTGAGCTAAACTGGCTTGTTTTGTTATCAGCAATACCTAGAGTACCATAGACCCTGGCTTAGGAACTGGAATACTGACACTGCCATGGTGAGCAGCACAGCTCAAAATAAAATGTGCGAGAACACTGACACAATCTTCCAGCTCTCAGCTCCAACACTCATCCCTACCCATTGAATGAGGGTTCTACCAGTGAAGCTGAAGAGCTCATCGGCAGCTGCTTACCTCTCTGCATATCAATGAAGGTGAATACCGAGCCCTGATTATATGAACATATGTTCGCAAACCTGGATTCCAGGTAACAATTTCTGGCAGATATCATTCCAAGTCTCAAAGTTTTCTCATCAGCTGCCCATTGATAATGATATTACGATCTTGGATGCAAAATCCAGATTTTTTTAAAAACTCTGTATTGTAGCGTTAATCTCATAAACATCACAGACAAATTAGCTTTTTTAAAGTATTAGAATAGTGATAGTATTAGAATACACTAGAAATAGTTTCCATAGACCTGCGGGCAATCTAAAAGTTTGCCTGCCTCACAGTTGCTTTTTAAGCATTTTATTTTTCTCGATTTTATAGTATTTTGCTTCACAAGAACTTCACTTACCTACAATTTGGCAGAGATCTGCACATTCACTACTCTGCTGCTACTTATTCTCATGTAATTCAAAAATTATTAGACCCCAACCCCCTCATTTTTAAAAGTCTTACATTTGTATTTGAAGGCAAGCTAAGACCTGGGACAAGAAGTTTTAGGTGTAAATGTTTCAAATCTGTGAATAGAGGTGTAATCTTACAAAGAATCTTACAATTACAGTGCACTCCGTATAATTGCATGGAGTTGAAAACAGACAGAAGCCATTGCAATTATACTGGGTATGCAATTATCAATTCATCAGTGGCACCACTTTCCTTTCACTCTCCTCACTAACTGTCTTTATACCTCTCGCTCCTTCACTCTTCCTGTCGCTCTTTGTGCTGCCTTTTGTAATATACACAAAAAGGTGCCATACCTGCACCTCACATGGTCATTTCCTCAACCGTTACAATTAGACAGGTGTGCATGAAATCAATTATCTTTCATTCACTTAAGCAAAGTTATGCAATTACCTGATATGCATTGTGAGTCCTGTAGTGTATTCATCACACCTAGGCTCGACTATGCCAACTCCCTGCTTGTCGGCCTGCTTCATGTACCCCGCCTCGCCCGCCCCACTATTGGGGGCGAGGCTTCAGCCACTCTGTCCCCACCCTCTAGAACTCCATCCCGGAGGCCCTCCACCTCGCCCCCTCCCTTGCCTACTTCAAGATCCGTCTCAAGACCTTCCTCTTCGACCGTGCCTTCGATCACCCTCCTTCCCCCCCTGCCCTCCACCCTCCCCAATTCTGACCCCCAGCTCGGGTCCGCAACACTGATTGTCCAGCGCCTTGGAAGTTCCTCCTGATGTGAAAGGCGCTATACAAATGTAATTTTGTTGTTGTTGGATACCAAATGCAAGGATTATTATTATTATTGAGCAGAGTGCAATACCATGCAAACAAATAACAAATTTTCAGTTCCTAGAAATTGCTATACAATTAAATGGATATCCAAAATGCAATTAGGTACAAAAATTGGCATTGCTCCTTCTACCCACTAGTAAACCCCATTGTTTTTTTATTTCTGGGCAGCCAGGAGCCTACGACTCTTAAAGACTCCTGTTTAAGAGTCTCCAATTTCAGATTCTGACAACTCAAAGAAGCAGTTCCTGTTTGCCAGTTTTGGAGTGCACAATCCTTTCACTGGGTGGTGCTTGTTGCTGTGGAAGAGAAGCAATAGAATATCCCATTTGCGTTTGACTGAACTGAATTGAAAATAGGTGCAAACTGCATAGGTCAAAGCAATGAAAGATTCCATGGTGCACATTGGGCTACTTGTAATACTCCTATTGGAGTGTGGTATTACATTGGCATTGCTCCTTCTACCCACTGGTAAACCCCATTTTTATTTTTGGGCAACCAGGAGCCTACATGTGGAAACCATCAATTAAGATGTTTACAAATAGCTTGGAAAGTTTTCAACACCCAAGTGGGAACGAGACATACTGCAATCAACAACCCATGAGGTGTCAGCCTGGCTCAGTTGGTAGTACTGCTTCTGCATAAGAAGATTGTGTTGGGACAACACGCGGAGGTTGAGAATCCATCCTTGGCCGCCTCCTCTTTCTGATCTACATGCTCCCTCTTGGGGATGTCATCCGCAGACATGGGGTCCATTTCCACATGCACGCAGACGACACCCAACTCTATTTTTCCACCTCTCTTTGGGAACCCCAGTCCCCTGATGTTCTGTCAGTCTGCCTGTCAGATCTCAGGGGCTGGATGTGCGCAAATTTCCTTCAGCTGAACGTTGACAAGACGGAAGCCATACCCCTTTGGCTCTCGTCAACGTCTAAAATCTCACGGCTCTCACCTCCTCCACCTACCCGACCTCCCCTTAAAACTCTCCGAACCCGTACGCAACCTTGGCGTCAGGTTCGACCCCCAATTATCCTTCCTCCCCCATATCTGATCCCTCACCAGCACCGCCTTCTTCCACCTCCGACGCATCGCCCGCCTCCGCCAATACCTCGCTGAAAGGAGCTGAAACCCTAGTCCATGTCATTGTCACTTTTCGGCTGCACTATTCTAACGTCCTCTTCGCCGGTCTCCCATCCACTGCCATCCATAAAATCCAGATCATTCACAACTCTGCCGCCCGCATCCTCACCCACACCAAACTCCGCTCCCCGATCACCCCAGTCCTTGCCAGACTGCACTGGCTGCCTGTCCCAGAGAGGATCGACTTCAAGATCTGCACCCCCCTACCTCTCTGACCTCCTCTCTCCTCAAAACAGTATCCGTTGCCTTCGTTCCTCCGGGTCTGGCCTACTCCTCATCCCCCGCTCCACCCTCGGTGGCCGTGCCTTCAGCCACTATGCCCCAAGGCTCTGGAACTCCCTTCCTCACTCCCTTCGCCTCGCTCACTCTCTTCCTATTTTCAGGTCTCTGCTGAAGACCTTTCTCTTGGACCGCGCCTTTGGTCACCTTCCTCCCCCTCGCTCGGCGCCGGGATCCGTTACTATAAAGCACTCTGAGACGCCGTCCGGGGTGGAGGACGCTATGTAAATCCAAGTTGTTGTTGTTGAGCTGAGAGAGGCAGTGCAGGAGGATAGAACATTCACACTGCCACCCCCCTCCCCCCATCCATGTTGGGACTTTGAACTCAATCGTGACACTCCAGTGCAGTGCTCGAGGTCGTTGCATTGTTGAAGTTGACATAATTTGAATGAAATGTAAAATTGAGGTCTGTCTGCTTGCCCAGATGGACGTTAAAAATCCCTGGACACATTTCAAAAAGGGAAAGGATTTACTCATGATATCCTGGCCAACAATCCCTCAAACGTAATTGGTCATTCACTTCTTGTGGGGCATTACTAGTAGTTCAGTACCACAAATTAGCTGCCACCTTCACCTATAAAAATACAGTTACTGCTTTACAATAAAATCTTATGAGGTACTTTTGAGATTTCCCCAAAGTGAAAGGGACTATACAAAACAACTATGTTTTCATTTATTTATTAATTCCCCGAAGAATAACTTTGTCTCTTGTGTGTTATCAAGTCTCCCCAAAGAGAATTGACTCAAGATTCCATTCCATTTGACCCACTTTTCTTTCTCCATAGATGCTGCCTGGCTTGCTGAATGTTCTGTGATCTCTGTTTTTGTTTCAGATTTCCAGCATCTGCAGTATTTTGAGTTTCAGTTTCCATTCTTCCCTTGCCAGGAATGTGACTCAGAACAAGTCTGACAAAACAAAGTGTCGCAGCTTACCGCCTCTACAAACAGACCAGTCAAATGTTTGTCATCAGTCAGTGCAGGTCATCAGACATTTCCTACAACATTACATTTGTATAGCGCCTTTCATGTCGAGAGGACGTCCCAAGGCGCTGGGCAGGATAGGACTCACCAAGGATCTACAAAATCCCATTCAGCCTTATATTACTAGTCAGCGCTTCTACATCGTAATGTCAATCACAACTGGCGACTTCACAAGGGCGAAACCTTGGGCAAGTTTCCTTACTCCACACAGAGCCTAATAATAATCCCTCCAAAACCAAAAACAATAATAAATTGGTCATTTTCAATCTACGACTGTTTGTGGGACATTGCTGTGAGCAATTGGCTGCCGCGTTCGCCCACAAATATACAGTCAATTCACTTTACAGTGTGTTCTGTGAAGCGCTTTGGAACGTCCTCCCGATGTGAAAAGCGCTATATCAAATGCAAGGATTATTATTATTATTACACAGATGCGCAGTAAACCTCCCACACTCTAAAAAAAGGTTAACTTCTTCGTCATCAGATTTCCGCCATTCATTTCCTGCACACCCAGGAAATGGTCGCCTGATGACCCAGAAGTTGGCCTTTACCCTGTGGGAAGCTGGCTGGTCTGCATGACTAAACCGAACTCGGGTCTATAGGAAACTCACATTATAAGCAAACCAGTGTTATAAGGAGATGCTGAAATATCTGCACTTAATGTGCGAGTTACTGGCTACAGTACTCCCGACCATAGTCAGGAACACATACTGTAACCTATCAAACTATGATACCACTAGTTGGAGCTGTGAAGCTTTAGCAGTTGCTCCTTAGCATTCCACAAACTAAACAGAGTACCCGCAGAATCCAGATATGAGAATAGGTTGGCAAACTCTCACTTCAGGTACTGCCTTCCAGCAACTCACAGCTTCAAAATTTCGCAATCAGTCTTTTAACTCAACGTATGGCTATACCAAACCGAGCTTTTGATGGCTCTGAAGCTTTGAAAGTTTCCTTAACCAAAGGTTTCAAGGAGTGGGAACCTCTGCATTCGGAACAAAACTGGAGCCGATGTAAATAAGAACTGCGTCCAGTGTAAAAACTTCAAATGTGTTTTCAGGTATCAGAGCAAAAAAAATTGACCTTCACACAGCCTAAATAATTTAATATTTTAGATGTACTATAGTTCTTGTCTGTTATTAAAACTTAAATGTTTCTACAGTAGCTGTCACTCTATTACCAGTTATTGCCACACAAAAACAATCTCAGCTTCATTCCTGATTAAGTGAAAAATCCAACGATCTCACTGCGATTCAAAAACTAAAATATGAGCCACTCAGAAGTTAATTCCTCACAAATGTACTGCCATGTTAACAGGTTAGCAAATTTTAACATATTTCAGAGAACATTATTTTAAAAGTATTAGTAAATGCAGCAGCCTATAGTTAAAATGGATATTACAGATTATCCAGACAACCAAATACTGTAACACTTCAATGAGAGGGAATGCAAACTGCATTTGAATGAAACGCATCAAGTGAAGTAAAAAGATAATGTTAATATTAAACTCGGTCACCATATTACTAGCTTTGAATAAAACAATATTGAATGCATTAAGCTGAAAAAGACAAAAAAAAGCCACAATCAACAAGAGGTTACTAATTCTTGCAATGATCGATTTACTATATCAATTCATTTTTAACTTTCATAAGCAGAAAAAGTTAAATTCTCAGCAAAAGCTAAAAATTACCCTTTACTTCAGTCGGTTGCCCTAGCTGTGAAAGCAGAGCTGCTGTCTTCTTATCAAGCCCAGGATCAGGTTCTAAGTTGTCAGTCAGGAAAGCTGTTATTCAAACAGGATGAACAACATTTTGCAGGTTCCTTTTCTCTCTCTGTTTTCTACCCCCCTCCCATGCAACTCAAACCATTTCATATTTCAGTTAAATTAAATAATGGGCCACATGCATGCAAAGCTCAATGGCAGGCTTGTGAATATCTGTAAAACTATACTGCAGTTTTTTTTAAAAAAGCACTAGGATACCTGGAAAGAAGGATTAGGACCTGGAAAATATGCATGTTGTACCCACTTGTGAAAAAATATCCAGTGCAACAATTCTAGATCCAAACTCCTGTTTGCAAAAAATCTTGAATTATTCAATATCAAATCAGTGATGGTTGGAGCAGTTTCAGATGTTAAGAACACAGAAGAAATGTCTTTGTTTGAAAAGCATGGTTTCTTCACCACCAATTTAGCAGGTTGGTATTAACACACTACAACTATTGCAGCAGTCTATATGAACTATTTTGGCAGATGAGGCAAGAACGAGCAGAATATCTCCCCTCTTTAAATCAGACACCTTGAGATTGGATTCTGATGACAGGAGAGCCAGAGATATTATAGTCCAGCTGGACTTCCCAGGAGGGGAACATAGGATTTAAAAAAAAACAATACTGCAAGTACTTTCTTACAGAACAAATATGTCAACAATTTCAATTAAAACTGCAACAGAAAATATTCTATAGAGCGCTTTGAAAACTGTATACACTGAAGTGTTTAGTTTCAAAACTGAAGCTGTATCAATTATACTGACACCAATGCCTTTAATTTACCGGTACAATAACAGTACCAGATTGAAAATCCATATATAAACAGTCAGCAAAACAATTTTGCGTCAGAGTTTTCTACAACACATTATACATCACAACGTTATGCTATTTTTTCAATCAATCCCCGAGTTAGTTAGGTTTATAGGACTATTCAACAACGCAACTTTAGAAGCAAATATCAACTTGCCCCACATCCCATTAAAAGAAGCCATTTACAAACACATTCAGCACAACCAGTCTGAATGCCCAGTTATCTCCGAGAGCGTGAATCATATGTCACAGTGAATCCGATCTCCTGAAACCCCACGTATAAAGGATTGCCGAATGGTTCTCGGTAGGAAGTTTTGTCCTGTAGCTCAGTGGTTAGAGCACTCGCTTTGCAAGCGAGAGACCTGAGTTCAATTCCAGTCAGAGGGCGATACCTTGGGCAAGTTTCCTTACTCCACACAGAGCCTAATAATAATCCCTCCAAAACCAAAACCAATAATAAAATTGGCATTTTCAATCTACGACTGTTTGTGGGACATTGCTGTGCGCAATTGGCTGCCGCGTTCGCCCACAAATTTACAGTCAATTCACTTTACAGTGTGTTCTGTGAAGCGCTTTGGGACGTCCTTCCGACCTGAAAAGCGCTATATCAAATGCAAGGATTATTATTATTATTATTATTATTATTAAAACTTTCTAAAATGCTGCGCGTTTCGTCCGCGTTAGAGAGAAGATTTTATTTCTTCCAAATAAACGGAATGCGCCAGGAAGCCTCCCCACAAATCAAGCGAATGAGCCCAAAGCCCCCGCAGTGTGAAGGCGTTTGGTTAGCAACACAGTAAAACAGAACGCTGCGCCAGTTAAGTTATTCACCCACAGCCCCGATTCGGTTACACAACTCAATTTATTTACAAATGGAAATAACTTGAGAGCGAATAAACAAAAAGTGCAGCAGCAGCAGCAACAGCAGCAGCAGAGTAGGGATTTGCAAAATCACTCAGAGGAGGTCGGGTCGCGCGTTTCATAACCGCTTTATTACAAGAAGAAGAAGAAGAAGAAGAAAAAAAGAATAATTCGAGGCCTAGACAGCTCATTAAAACCTCGGAGCGGATTTTAATAAGCCTTCCCCCCCCCTCCCACACCCACACTGCCGACAACCCCCGTCGTTTGCGCTCAGGGCAGCGAAACAGCAGCGGCGGGAAAGAAAGTAAGCGATGAGGAGGAGGAGGATGATGATCCCCCCCCCACACACACACACACACACACACAAACTCCATCGGGAAAAAAAATGACACCAAACGCACACCTCTTGTTATCACATCGATTCGCGGCTAAACATGAGGGGCGTTCCTTCGGCGCTTTAAAAACAAACCCTCTCTTTCGTCGTATTCAGATTTTAATCCCCCGCTCAAAACCAGCAGCACATTTTTTTTTAAAAAAAATCAACATGTTGGCTTTTTTTTCCCCCCCCCCCACCCCCACCCCTCCTCGGCCGTTTTGTGACCGGACCGCATTTCCCGGTCTCCTCCTCCCCCTCCTTCTTCTTCTTCTTCTTCTTCTTCTCCTCCTCAACAACAACAAAAAAAAACCCTGAAGAAGAAAACATTTTCCTCTTTCTTTCCTCTCCCCACCACCCCCCCACACTCGTCTCTCTCTCTCTCTCTCTCCCTCCCCGTTTCTCTCTCTCTCTCTCCCTCCCCGTTTCTCTCTCTCTCTCTCCCTCTCTCTCCGTCTCTCTTCCCTTCGGGGGGGAGGGGGAGGGGAGGGGGGTCTTAAAAAAAATCCCGAGGTTAATATTTGATCCCGAATTAGCATAGAGCGGTTTTGCATCGGTAACAGTGAGGAAGAGAGGAGAGAGAGAGAGGAGAGTGTGTGTGTGTGGGGGGGGGTTGGGGTGGAGGGGAAGAGAAAGACAATTTTATATCAAATAAAATCTAAAACGCCGGGGTTTACTTTACACACACACACACACACACACATATATATATATTTTTTAAAAAACAAAGTCAAAATCGTCCTTGCTCTCTCCTTTCTCTTTCTCACTACGGCCCCTCTCTCTCTCTCTCTCTCTCTCTTTTTCTTTTTTTCCTCTCCGTCTTTCCCCCCCTCTCTCTCTCTCTCTCTCTATTTGTATTATTATTATTATTATTATTATTATTATTTTCGGTGAGGAGAGAGCGAGAGAAAAAAAAGAGTAGCGTTCTTGTCCTCCGCGTAACGTCTAAGTGTCGTCGGCGTGTGTTGTGTATGTATATATATATCTATATATCTATATAGATATATACGCGCGTGTGCGTGTGTGTGTGTGTGTGAAAATATATATATATCTATATATGTGTGTGTGTGTGTGTGTGTTTTTCTTATAAAAAATTTTCTCCCCGGCGGAATGCGCCTCTCGTCGAAACGGCCGAGCCCCCTCGGCTGGTTCCCCGAAGCAGAAACGCGTGCATTAAAGTTTTCTTTTCGCTGGCCCCGCAATCAAATACAGTAATAAGGCAAAATAAATTATGCTAAATTGAAATATGAATATGTAAAATTAGAGCCATTACCTGGCTTTTCATCTTTGGACGCTCCATCCGCCATTTTGAATATCAATTCGCTCGACCCGAGATCCCTTGCGTGAGAGAGCGGGCGGAGGGGGTGAAGGAGGGGGGGGGAGGAGGAGAGAGGGAGGGAGGGAGAGAGAGAGAGAGAAGGTGGGGGAACGCACACACAGAGAGAGAGAGAGAAAAAGGGGGGGGAGGAGTAGAAAGAGGAGGAGGAGGAGGGAAAAAGACTGGAAAGAGACGAGAGGAGGAGGAAAAGAGTGGGAGTGGGTGGATGGGAGGGAAGGAGGGAGGGAGGGAAAGAAAGAGGGGGAGGATGGGGAGGGGAGGGGAGGAGGAGGGGTGGGGGGGGGGACACAGAGGGAAGGGGGAGAAAAAGAGTTGAGGAGGAGGGGGGGAGAGAGGGAGGGAGGGGAGAGGGAGGGAGGGAAGAGAAGGAGAAAAAGAGGGAGGGAGGGGAGAAAAAGAGGGAGGGGGGAAGAGAGGGAGGGAGGGGGGAAGAGAGGGAGGGAGGGAGGGGGAAGAGAGGGAGGGAGGGGGAAGAGAGGGAGGGAGGGAGGGAGGGGGGAAGAGAGGGAGGGGGGAAGAGAGGAGGGAGGGAGGGGGGAAGAGAGGGAGGGAGGGGGGGGCAGAAGAGAGGGAGGGAGGGAGGGGGAAGAGAGGGAGGGAGGGAAAGAAAGATGGGGAGGGGGAGCCACGCGGAGGAGGAGGGTGGGGGGGGGGGGGAGACAGAGGGAAGGGGGAGAAAAAGAGTTGAGGAGGGGGAGAGGGAGGGAAGAGAAGGGGAGAAAAAGAGGGAGGGAGGGAAGGAGGAAGAGAGGGGGAGGGGTGGAGCGAAGAGTGAGTGAGTGTGAGTGAGTGAGTGAGGGGATGATGGTGGAGGAGAGGAGGGGAGAGGGCCGACGCCGCCGCCGTTTTGCTTTTAAGTTTTAAACGGTTTATAAATGATGTTTTTTCCTGTGTGTGTGTGTGTGTGTGTGTCCGTCTCCCTCTCTCTCTCTCTCTCGGGCGGGAAAGGGGGGGAAAAAAAAGCCAAACACGTTTTTTTTTACCATCTCACACGGGCCCGAGTGGCCGAACCGTCATTTATTGGAGGTATTTTTATTTGTTCGTTTTTGAAAAAAAATAGCACGAGGTATTATTTATTTTTTTTTACCCGCGAAAAAAAAAGACATTTAAATCTTTTTTCTATATCTATCCATAGATATATATAATATATATACAATATATATCTCTATCCATAGATATATAATATATAATATATATCTATGCGTATCTATACGGATATATATATATATATGTGGACGTGTGGATATATACAATATAATATATATATCTATATGGGTAGATAGATATTATATATAATAGATATTATACATAGTGTGTCTAAATGGCCGCTTTCAGTTGCTCGGACTTGAAATGGACAAGGAGGGTTTTCTTTTTACATGTCTTTAATATGATGTCTCTGGTCTCACGCGCGCATACGTCACCCGAAATAAACTTTTGTGCTCGAACGTGATCCCGTAACGGTTGCCGCGGGGGCGAAATATCTGCTGTTTCGGGTGATGCTGTTCGTGCGTGCGAGGAGAGGAGAGGAGCTGCTTCATCTGGACATTGCTGGGAGAGGAACCTTCTCTCCTCCCCCCACCCCACCCCGCCCCGCGCCCCCAACTCAACGCTACTGCTTGTTCGCACGCCGCGAGTTTAGCTGTGGTCCAAGTCCGTCGGTTGTTTCAAATCGTTATTGATAATATTGACCCCCTTATTTCCTTCTGCAGAACTCGCTCTTCCCCCTCCCCCCCCCCTCCCAACACCACCCCATCCCACCGCCTTGCCCCTCCTTCCCCGTGCCTTCACCTTCCCTCTCGACTCTCTACCCCCTCCTCGCTCCCTCCCTTCCCTCCCCTCACCCTGACCATTTCCCCCCTGCTCGGGTCCTGACCCAACTGTCCAGCGCCTTGGGACGTCCTCCCGACGTGAAAGGCGCTCTATAAATGCAATCTTGTTGTTGTTGTTCCCCTCTTCTAGATCACGACTGAAGAACTTCCTCTTGAGCCTTGCTTATGGTCACCTCCTCTTCCTCCACCCCACTTGGAGGGGAGGGTGATGAGGGATTGGAGCTGGTGGTCAAGTTATGGTGGGTTGTGCAGCCAACACTCATCGCGCTCCCTCTATCTCTCTTGACTGTTAGTTATCCAGGAATTCCATCGAGTTGATGAGGAGGGCAGCGGTGGAAGAATGGGGCTACCAAATTTTGACACATTTCTCATCTTGAATTAAGTCAGGAAGCTTACATGTCCTTACCCCCAACCACCTGCTCCATTAGCTTCTACGTTTCTCCCATAAAATACACAGTCAATTCACTTTATCACATAACAAGAAGACACAGATTTAGAGATGCAAAGGCCTACTTCAGGACAGATACCAGATTTTTTCCTTACCTGGAAGGTAATTAATGCTTACAGGATATCCTGTTAAGTGTTTTCAATGATGTGCTAAGGTGCTATATCAAATGAGAGAATTATTGTATTGCTCCTGAATGAAGCTGAGGTAATGTTGGGAAACATACATAACCATCTTTTTTTCTTGTGATTTCCCTTTTATATTATGTATTTGTTTCATCCTGTTGTTGCAGGCCCTGTTACTGCTCCTGCTGGTACTTTGAAAACCTTTTTTAAAAAGTACAACTACCCTGATTATTCAGTGAGTAAAGGCATACCCGACAGTAGCACTAAGCCATACAGACATGACAGAAGGGAAGAAATGATCCTGGGCTACTGATTCCTGTTCAATGATTCCCTAGTGCAAATTTGTGAACGTGGGTGTTGGTTAAAGACCTAAAAAATTTGCCTACACTTGCTTTCTTGGCATGGATATGAACAATGGATGCTTTGGTGAATTTCTGGAGCGCTGCCAGGACTTGTTCAACATAAGTGTGGAGAAAATTGGCAAAAACAAAATTGTGGGTACTGAATAAGCCAGTGACATGACAAAGCCTGTCCACAAGATAATAATAATAATAATAATAATAATAATAATAATAATAATAATAATAATCCTTGCATTTGATATAGCGCTTTTCACGTCAGGAGGACGTCCCAAAGCGCTTCACAGAACACACTGTAAAGTGAATTGACTGTATATTTGTGGCGAACGCGGCAGCCAATTGCGCACAGCAATGTCCCACAAACAGTCGTAGATTGAAAATGACCAATTTAATTATTGTTTTGGGTTTTTGGAGGGATTATTATTAGGCGTGTGGAGTAAGGAAACTTGCCCAAGGTTTCGCCCTGCCTGGAATCATAAAATCAACTTGGATAAAGAAGACCCTTAGGCCCACTTGATTTCATCACTCCAGAACACACCCTACTGTCTTAATGTCGCAATATCAAGCTGCTTTTTAAACAAGTCCCTGTTCTGGCCTCAACCCCCTTCCTGACAACCAATTCGTGGAGTCCTGTAGCTCAGTGGTTAGAGCACTCGCTTTGGAAGTGAGAGACCTGAGTTCAATTCCAGGCAGGGCGAAACCTTGGGCAAGTTTCCTTACTCCACACAGAGCCTAATAATAATCCCTTCAAAACCAAAAACAATAATAAATTGGTCATTTTCAATCTACGACTGTTTGTGGGACATTGCTGTGCGCAATTGGCTGTCGCGTTCGCCCACAAATATACAGTCAATTCACTTTACAGTGTGTTCTGTGAAGCGCTTTGGGACGTCCTCCCGATGTGAAAAGCGCTATATCAAAATGCAAGGATTATTATTATTATTTAATTCCAGTCATTAATTACCTTCTGGGTAAGGAAAAAACCTTCCCTGATCTATCCTGAAGTTGCCCTTTGCATCTCTAAATCTATGACCCCTTGTTGTACTGTCTTGGTGTTGTGTAATATAGCATCAGTGTTGAAAAGAGTAAGAGATAACAAATAATTAGAGTTGGGTTCATCACATTTCGGTTTTAAAAGCCTGTAAGGAAGGTGAATGTAGGAGGTAAGAAGATTCGTAGTTTTAGTTCAGTGAAAGAAAGTTTGATTTAGTGATAATGTTTTTTTATTTGAATGGCAGGAAATGAAGAGCTTGTAGGACAACATATTTGAAGCTTGGGGGTAAAAGAGGAAATTTCAAATAATAATGACCATTGTATGATTAACAAAACAAAGACCAAGAAGTTATGATAAGAGAGTGGGAGGTTGGAGGCCAAGGTTGGGAGAAGGATCGCCTACCAAATGGCAAGTCTTCTTCAGTCCTATGTTGGAATGCAAAGGAAATGGTAAAAAAGCTTTCGAACATGTCAGTGCAGTGTTGACATCTCTAATGAACTTAGACTTTATGCAAAGGTAAGAGTTCCAGAGGAAGAAGTATGTTATTAGCAGGAAAGAGCACAACTTGTTTCTTGGAAGCAGCTTCAGCAGTAGGGAAGATGCAAGAGTTTCATTTGTGATCAGACAGATAGTGAATCCAAGAATATTAATGCATGAAGGACTTAAAGTGAGAGATGGAGGCTGTTTGTCTTTATGAGTGAACCAAACAGTTGAAAAAAAACATTATCTTGTTAAAGGTGAAGGTGATGTATTGTGATTATTTATGAGAGTCTAGAAAGTTTGGTATTCTTCCTGTTGGAGCAGAGAAAGTTGAGGAATGAAAGGGCTTGTGAGACTCATGAAAAACTTTCTGTTGGTAGGGATTCAAGGACAAGTTTGTCTCTTGGGGAGTCAAAGGAGGTGTTCAAAACAATTTCTCCCAGTGGGTTGTCAGAGTATGAAATGATTTGACAGGGATGACTGTTAAAACAGTTAATTGGGCTTTTACAATAATAATCTCACATTTTATATAGCATCTTATCACATCATCGATGCTTCACAGGATTTTAAAGTAAGTGTTGTGACTGTGTATTTGTAGGCAAACATGAACATTATTGGACAAGTGCAAATCAGAGGAAGGTATTAGCAAATGAGGAAAGAGCAGGGAATTGGGTTTAGGTTGGATGGATTCTTGCAGGAGCAAAATAATGAGCCAAACGGCATAATACGTTGCACATTTCTGTGGATCTTTGGAACAAAGGTAATTTCAAATAATATAATCTGTAAGTGGTTGAATATGTAGTGATTCATCAATACATTTCAAGAACTGTGCCAAAATGTAAAGTTACTCATCTTAGCCAATTTTACAAATACTGTACTGGATCATCTGCAAAATATACTGCAATTACACTTTACAATAAATCCTATGAAGTGCTTTGAGATGTCCTCCTGATATCAAAGGCAAATGCAAGCATAATGATTATAAAAAAATAATTTCAAAGAAAAACACTTGCACACTAGATACTCCTAGTTGCCTTCTACAATTCCTGAATACAAGAAGAAGATTACATTTGTATAGTGCCTTTCACATCGGGAGTTTGTCCAAAGGCGCTGGACAGTGTACAGCATTTCAGACCCGAGCTGGGGTCAGGGAGGGGAAGGGGAGTGACCGATGGCATAGTCGAAGAGGAGGGTTTTGAGGCGGGACTTGAAAGAGGCTAAGGAGGGGGCAAGACGGAGTTATTGGGGGATGGAATTCCAGAGGTTGGGGGCAGAGGGGCTGAAGGCTCTCCCGCCAATGGTGGGGCGGGTGGGTCGAGGGAAGTGGAGCAGGCCAGAGCCAGTTGAACGGAGGGAGTGGGCGGGTTGGTAGGAGGTCACAGAGGTAGGGTGGGGCGAGGCCATGGAGGGCTTTGTACGTGAGGACCAGGATCTTGAACTGGAGTCTCTGAAGGATAGAGAGCCAATGGAGTTGGAGAAGATGGGGTTGTGGAGTTTGATGCAGGAGAGAACATGGGCTGCAGAGTTCTGGATTATCTGCAGCCTGTGGAGGGAGTAGTTGGGAAGGCCGACGAGCAGGGTGTTTGCATCGTCGAGCCTGGAGGTGATGAAGGCATGAACAAGAGTTTCAGCGGCCTGAGGGGCTTCCATTCATAGATGGAATACATGGCTTCCATCTACGAAATTTCAAATTACCTGCAAAGTTTTGATAATAATAATAATCCTTGCATTTGATGTAGTGCTTTTCACGTCTTCTCGACATCTCAAAGCGCTTCACAGAATAGACTGTAAAGTGAATTGACTGTATATTTGTGGGCGAAATTTGATGAAGGCTACAAACATCTATTTATTTCATACTTTGAAGTTAGATCTTATATAGGCTGTATATAGTACATACATTGTGTGTAGAATATTAAAAGGCCTAAAAATGTATAGTGTTATTATTTTACACAGGTTTTTATATGCTTCCAGTTTTCAGCTAATTTGTAGCAAGCTATAACTTTTTTAATACTCTAAAGTGCACAAACATTTCAAGCACTTTACCGCTGCTTGTGTTTCTGCAACTATTGTGGATATTACTTATTGATTACTAATAAAAACAGTATAAGGATTCTACAAATGGGGATGAAAGCAATTTATAGCAATACATTTATACATAATTTTTTACATGTCCATTAGAAAAATAGTTTTTAAACTAAAAAAAACTTGTAATCTTTTGGAATTGTGAAATTACATTGTTGTGCACAAATTGGCTACTGCATTCGCCACAAGAGACACATCACTTCACAGTATATCCTGTGAAGTGCTTTGTGATGTTTTGACGACATGATATGGCACAATATCAAATCCAATAATTTTTACCTTGTAGATTCCCGCTATTTTTGAACTCACAGAAAAAGACTGACATTTATGTACAAATGGCCAGGTGAATTCAATAACTAACAAAGAAATAGGAGGGGGGCGGGGGAGTCTCAGTCAAGGGGCCGCTTGCTGATTGTTCTGTGTGATCTTTCTTTTAAATTCCAGCTCAGAAGTTGCTTTTATTCCCATTTAAAGTAAGTTAATTGGAAGCGCGGTTGGGTAACAAGTTTATATGCCACACATTTGTAGGACATGGGGTCACTGCACAATTCCAAGCATAACAAATTCTCAATTTTAGCTGAGTAATCCAGGAAAAGCTAGGTACAGTACTTCCCATGGAGGAACAAAAAGGTCAGTCATTCTTGGCCATTGTTATGCACCTCCTAATACCTGGTTAAAAATAGCATTGGGGTTCATTTGATTCTGACTGCCTTTTGAGCCATAGAATGAGGCATAGTACTTTATTACTGTCAAGAATACAAGAAAAAGTCTCCTCTTTCCCTGCCCTATTCTAAATTGAATACAATAACAAACCACAGCCTGATACCTGTTATGTGGAAGTTTGTTTTACAGCACAGTTTGGAATTCTTAAATTGGACCAAATTGAGATTTAAAAAATAAGAAGACATTGTGATCTACTAGTCGGGGAGAAACAGACAACATATGTTGGGTGGAGTACCACATACCAGGTGAAATCACCAGAATGACAAAGAAATCTGGGGATAGCTTTTGCTGAAATACAGATTAGTTCATCATTCATTGTTGATACAACAACCCATTGTCAATATTTACTAATATATACAAAATCTTTATGTTGATCCACAAGCAAATTCCCACCATTGAGATGAAAAACAGTAAGCATTACCTGCTAACAGCAAGACAACTTAAAGTGTATGTTCCATGATCTATGCAGGGAGAACATTTCTACTGTGAAACAATGCACAATTAATCTTTAAAGTGTAATATTTTGCATTAATGTACCAGTATTAAATTTCGAGGAACAAGTGGCATAATAATATTTACTTGCATAAATCCAGAAATAAAAAATACTGTAATTGTCTATACTCTTGCATTCTTTTTGATCTGTTCATTCTACAATAATCACCTGCTCTTCTATTTTGATTTGCATCTTTATCAACTTGTAAGAAATATTCAAATTCAAAGATTAAGTCAATTAAATGATATTTGCATAGTGATTAGAAACAATTGGATTGTACTAAATGGTGTAAGGGCTTTTGTTTTTTGAATGGAATAAAGTTGATTTTTCTTTCGCAGATAACATTGGATTTGATTCTTTTCTCAATTGAATATGTAAAAAAAAGTTTATACATTTTTATCAGCAGCTAGATATGGAAAATACGTAACTGCTCTTAAAAACAATTCTTAAGGTTAAAATAAGCATGCTCACATCAGCCTTTGCAGTATTCTGATCACCAAATACTTTAATGCAAACAATTAATCAATGAATGTTTGAAATTTAAACAAGTGAGATAACAAATAAATAGGCATGAGGTAAATTGTGAAGTAACCTTGATGAAACGTTTCTATAACAATTTCGTCAATGGGATGAAAATGTTTGAATGGAGTTACGGAATTGCTGTGTGAGGATAATGTTTTTGCATAAAATTTTAAATATCTGTTTTATACCACGGGAACAACTCAGCCAGCTCAGTTTTGCTTGACAATTGAAGGAAGATTTGCAAGTAAAAAGGAAGTTCCAAATTAATGAATTGAGGAGCTGTATTTGGACAATGCTTTTTCCACCTACAGCCCCCCCCCCCCCCCCCCCCCCACCTGCAGAATACAAGTACAACAACTTGCAAAAATAAAAATCAACTACAAACAGAAACCTATCAAAAGCTGATTTATCAATCAGATGGGACAGTGTATACAGTTACAATAAATAATTGCCTTTTTTGCTGTCATGCTCATACTACACAATCAAATGGAGGGATTATCATATTTATTGACAAAAAAACATACATAAAAATCAAATAATTAGCCTTTGGAATGAAGACTGCTACCTGTTTTTGTGTTCCACTTTGAGGTTACACCTGTGGGACTGGTTATTGCTGCTACCCCAATAAAATGTTTTGGGGACTCCTGAAGTGCAGAATGATTTGTGGGTTTTTTTGGCAATTTGTATCCCAATTTCTGCTTCTGTTGATGCTTCCTGCTTCTGGAGATGCTGTAAGCTCTGCTACATCTCAGCTGTTTCATGCATATTTATAAGTTAAATGCTATGTTGATCCCAGGACTGGAACTTGGAGTTCCTCCTGAATGCTCTGTATTTCTTGGATCACAAGTAAACCTTGCAGTATTACAGGGCCTGTTGCATTCAGGTTCTTTGCTTTCTATCACTGATTTTTTTGCCTCGGACAATAACGAGTGTATCTGCCTCCAGGCTGGGCAAGCATTGAGGAAATGGGGGAAATTACCCTAATCCTAGTTATTTATCTGCCACACTGCCTACTGTGCAAGTAGGGTGACCTAATGTATAGGAGTCTGGTGTACCTTTTGAACACCAACATTTCTTCCATCCTGTCTTATGGTTCCTGCTATAAAGAACGTTAACAAGCGAGTGGCTGTTCTCTGGCTTTAAATAGCTGCAGTCCTACAAATTTGTTTCAAAAATGTTTTTTTGGCACCATCCATGGCTTAAATAATTTTTTATCATAAGTTTATTGCTGGGCTACAATTCCTATTAAATGGTCATGCAAGTTCAATTGTTTAATGTTAACTTGCCAACTTCTTCGAGGTGATCTTTTGTTTGAAGACGCAAATTGTTTTTACATTATTACTTTTATTATTTTCATCACTGTTTCCTTACCTTAAGTTTGGTCCAAAAGCCTTCTCTCCTATTATTCTTTTCTTCGCTTACGTTTTTCTTTTTTACTTGTTCTCTCTTTATAGCACCGTTTGGTTTGATGATATGTTTTCAACGTTGCTTTGAAACTTCTATCATTTTATTCTTTGTTTCTTTATATTCTTTTTTTTAACTTTGTATCTTTATTTTTACTCCACCTAACACTTCATAGCAATCACTTTGTGAAGTCTCTTGTCTTGTCCAATTGGTTGCAATTATCTGCTGTTTAATGAGCAGCTGCTTCCCAGGGAATAGAGCTTTCTCCAGTAGGAAAGCAATCTGACTGAATCTAGTACACATCAAACTACTAGAGGAAAAGCTGAACCTTAGAAGTGAATTGACAATACATATCCTACGCAAGTCCATTGCATTTACTTGCACACCCTTAATTATTGTGGTGCACACTTGCGTATTTGAATGATGAAAGGCGCTATACAAATGTAATCTTGTATTGATATAATGTTTTAGCTGTATCTTATTTTACCATTGTATAATTCATGGTCCGGATCCTTAAAATACGGTGCGTATAAAATCTTCAAACAAAATCATGAAACAGTTGACTATTAAAAAAAGATGTGCAGTAACCAAACTTTCTAAACAGCAGTAAATACTTTTTCTTTTAATGCTTTTGTTTCTCGAAAGTTATCTCCACTTTTCATCCTCCTAAAGGGGGTTTTGACTTTTTTTTCATCAAGTGGAAGCACGGTTCCACTCCCAAGAAGATATCCTGTGGGTAGGGTGCTGTATAAATGCAAGCTGTTGTTCCACTTTACTAGTTGCCCTTCAGGTGTTTGTTTATGTTTCCATTATGTATGTGTGAGCTTTAACAGTGGGTATCAACAAATTACTTGAGTGGGGCCATCAAGACTGAACCCAAACCTGTTCTTACACAACATCCACCCAGATGCTGTCCTATGATAGGCGTAGTTATCTCGGCTGGTTTACTTACCGATTCAGTTTAATTAATTCAGTTTAATCCGGGATCTTCCCAATTTGTATAGTTCACTGTATCAACTCACTGATCCATTAAAGGAGCTGACATTTAATGAATTGCAATCATTTTAGATGTGTTTTTATTAATAGATTGTCACACAGATACCAAGTTTCACTCATTGCAGAAAGATTGGAACTAACTACAGTAGTCAAGCTGGTGAATCAGTGAAAATGGTTTGTAAAAATCATGTAAGATGTTTCAAGTGTGAATTTATCTGTGTAATCTTACCAAAGGCTCTTCTTTTGTCAGCAATATACAGTCAATTCACTTTAGACTATATTTGAAGCGCTCTGAGACGTCTCAAAGATGTGAAAAGGTGCTACATCAAATGCAAGGATTATTATTATCAGGATGAATAGAATGTGACATTTTATGTTATAAGTGAGTGATGAAATAAAGAGGGGGCTGATCTAATTCACATTTTGATGGGAAACAGTCAGGATATTGATAGCATAATGATATAAGTCATGTGATGATATAAACCAGGGTCATATTATCAGGAGTTCACTGTACATCAAAAGTTGGTTGATTAGAGTTGGTTGATGAATATAATTCTTTATGGATCTGGCCAGTAATCAAGAGATGGCTTTGAAAAATTGGACAAGGTGAACGAATGGTCTCATTACTCTGATGAACATCTCCACGTCTCGGTTTCACATTAAACTTATCAAATGCGCCATCAGAGGAGCAGTCTGCTTATATTTGAACATGAAGTCTGTAACCCTATAAGACATATTAAAATGACATTAAAAGCCATCTGTTGTTTCAGTTGTCTCTCTGTTCTAGTGGGAAAACAAAATGATCCACCACCATGTGGAAAACAGTTGTTACCTGGATTGCAGATCACAATATGGTGAACTTCTGTCTGAAGCCTTAGAAATGACCTACAGGGGCCTGAAAGATACCAACAAAATAGCAGCTGAGGCCAGCTGTCACCTTCACTCTCACTGCCAAGGCTGAGCTCACTGCAGAATCGCAACTCAACTCTCTGGATACAGAACAACATACATTTCTAAAATCCTCCAGCCCCATTAACCACACAAGAACACTTCATAGTTAAGAGTAGAGGACTAGTTTGGAAATTGGAAGGCATTAAAGATGGTGTCAGAAAAATCAATTCATAGAAAACTATTTGCTAGCAAGAAAAATCCAAATATTGACAGTCTTTTGGCACTGTTTGCTACAATTTTTTAATGTTCTTTGGGGATTTTATCATATCTTTTGTGCAATTTTTGTGAATAGTTTTGAGGTTTACATGTGAATTGTCTAATTCTTTGATGACTCCGAAAATCTAAGTCTGCTGTTTTGTTTCCTATGGTATCTCGTACCTCTGAAAAATATGTTTGCTAATCTCATTTCTAACTGGTTTTGCTCTTAAAATTGAGATGTCCTGCAGCTGAGTTTGAGGTTACACAACTATGCAAAAATGTATTTTATGTTTACTAACAACCTAAGTGCATGTTATCCCAGACTCTATGCTCATCTCATGCACATGGAATAAACATAATTTTCCATGTGAATAAGGCAACAATTTACTTTATGTTGCTATTGCAAAGGCTACATTTGTTACATAAAGAGTAGTGAACAATCCCTGTAATCTTTATAAATTTGTTCTCAAATCCTACTAACCATTAGTTAACACTACATTAAGGAAAACAACTTCTGGATTTTTTACTGCATAAAAACTGTATCGGAGGAGAGGGTAGAGGAAATGGATAGGATAAGTATAAACAGAGAGGAAGTACTGAAAAGGTTGACTGGGTTGAAGGTAGATAAGTTGCCCGGTCTGGACGGGATGCAACCAAGGTTACTATGGGAGGCACGGGTACAAATAGTGAAGGCTTTGGCTACAATTTTTCAATCTTCGTTGGACATAGGAGTCGTGCCAGAGGACCGGAGAGTGGCCAATGTGACTCCCTTGTACAAAAAGGGACAGAAGGATAAACTTGGGAACTACAGGCCAGTCAGCCTAACATCAGTAGTGGGGAAACTCCTGGAGTCTATAAATTCCGGGACAGAATAAATCTTCACTTAGAAGAATATGGGTTAATTAGGGGCAGGCAGCATGGATTTGTTAAAGGCAAATCTTGTCTAACAAATCTAATAGAATTTTTCGATGAGGTAACGGAGAGGGTGGATAAAGGTAGTGCAGTTGATGTAGTTTATATGGACTTTCAAAAGGCATTTGACAAAGTGCCACATGAAAGACTTGTAAGAAAGATAGAAGCCCATGGTATAAAAGGGACAGTGGCAGCATGGATCCAGAACTGGCTGGGAGACAGAAAGCAGAGAGTTGTGGTGAACGGCTGCTTTTCTGAGTGAAGGGAAGTGTACAGTGGTGTACCCCAGGGATCGGTATTAGGACCACTGCTCTTCTTAATATACATAAATGATCTGGACTTGGGTATAACAAGTACCATCTCCAAGTTTGCAGATGACACAAAGTTAGATAGGGTGGTAAACAGTGAGAAGGATAGCAGCCAACTGCAGGAAGGCATAGACAGAATGGTAAAATGGGCAGACATATGGCAGATGAGTTTCAATGTGGAGAAATGCGAGATAATGCATTTTGGTAGAAAGAATGAGGGGAGGCAATATAGGCTGATAATACAATCTTAAGGGGGGTAAAAGAACAGAGAGACCTGGGGGTGCAGGTAAATGAATCCTTGAAGGATGCAGGACAGGTAGATAAAGCTGTAAAAAGGGCATATGGGATACTAGGCTTTATAAATAGGGGCATAGAGTACAAGAGTCAGGAGGTTATGATTAACCTATATAAAACACTGGTTAGGCCTCAGTTAGAATACTGCGCCCAGTTCTGGGCACCACACTATAGGAAGGATGTTAAGGCATTGGAAAGGGTGCAGAGGAGATTTACGAGGATGGTACCAGGAATGAGGGACGATTATGAGGAAAGGCTAGAGAGGCTGGGATTATTCTCATTGGAGCAGAGAAGGTTACGAGAAGACCTAATAGAGGTCTTCAAAATCATGAGGGGATTTGATAGGTTAGAAAGGGAAAAACTGTTTCCACTGGTGGGTGTGTCGGTGACTCGAGGTCACAGATCCAAAATAGTCTCTAAAGGAAGCAGAGGGGAGGTGAGAAGAATTTTTTCACGCAGCGAGTTGTTCGAATCTGGAACGCATTACCTGAAAGGGTGGTCGAGGCCGATTCGATAACTACTTTTAAAAAGGCGGTGGACGGGTATTTGAGGAGGACGGGTTTGTAGGGTTATAGGGAAAGGGCTGGGGAGTGGGATTGACATTAATTGCTCTTTTCAAAGAGCCGGCACAAACTTGGTAGGCCGAATGGCCTCTTTTTGTGCTGTACGATTCTATGATTCTATGAAAAGAAAGCTTATTGGATATAAAGGGCTAACTATTCTTTGTGGTAGATACTTTAGTTGTCTTCTGAAATGTAAATACCATCAAGCATGTACCAAGCAAAAGGGAACTAAACGTATTTGCTATAATCAGAAGCATATACAGTAGTTCCAAGTGCATTCATTTATTCTGATATACCTTAATGTTCTAAATGGCCTCATTCTGTGCTATAATTCCGGGGTTAATAATCCCTTAAAAAAAACAAAAATGGTGATTTGATCACTCAGTCCACGACTCTTTGTAAGACACTGCTGTGCACAATTGTCTGCTGCATTTTCACCCACAAAATATACAATCAATTCACTTTAGAGTGTGTTCTGTGAAGCGTTTTGAGACGTCTCGAAGGGGTGATAAGGCGCTATATCAAATGCAAGGATTATCATTATTATCATTTTTCCTTTTGGTCATGCCATTAAGAGAAATCTTAAAGCAGAGTAATAAACTGAAGTAACACAAAAGAAACAAAGATGAAGTTCCTTACGTTTGGCATAACCTTGACATTACTACAGATCTGAAGAGCTCTACTTTAGCTGTATAACCCTGAATAGGAGTGTGTAATGCTTTTTGGGGGTTGAATCCTTTAAATGTAAAAAAAGGAAAAAACTTCCATTCCTAGCATTGTCACCCATTATTGTGTTTAACTGAACACATCAGAATACACTGAGTGAAATCCAAACGTATTGCAAAGTGTGTGATGCAAGGGAGATTTGATACAAAATATTGTTTTTCGGCATAAATATTACCAATGTATGTGTGAACTGACAAGATAACAAAAAATGTTTTTGCAAACCCATAACGTATCTTATTTATCTTTCATCTAATCTAATTTCTATCCTAGATGAAAGGCTGTATATAAAGTTTATATAAAGCATTATCTTACATTGTCATTCCTTTATTTATTTATCTTTATGCTGCTTTAACACCACCTTAATTTTCTCTTGCTTTTGTGTTTCTCGTTGTAATAATTTTATTATTGTTGTTGTCCTTCTGCTCTCTCCATGTATTTGTCTATGGTGTGTGGGCTGGAGTACTAGTGATGTACAACCATCCTGACTATCCACCAGTAGATGTGACTTGAATACATTATTGAATCTTCCTTTAAAGTCCATGGAAGATCTATCCTTTCGACCACACTTTTGGTCATTTTTTTCTCCTTCGCCCCCCACCCCCGGTTCGGGCTGCATTATAAAAACGTAAATTGGTACCTTTGTGGGCCAATCCTCCCATTGTTCCACAGATCATCCTGAAAGACAAAGTGAGCCCCACACTCATCATTTCCAGTAGCAACCACCGCCTATTCACCTTATCCTCATCTCAGTCAGATATACCTACCCTTTTCTCCCTGAGCTTTTTCTCTTACCAGATTTACCTAACAAAGCCTACCAAACTTGATCTGATGACTTTGCCAGCATCTGCCTATCCTGAGAAAGTGTCCTACCTCATTTCAAAACTGCTGCCTCACCCCTATCTTAAAAAGCTCGCACTACCTTCTCAATCTATCACCCTATTATTAACTGTGCCTTTCTTGCCAAGAAATCGGAAGTTTTCATTTCCACCACATGCACACTTCTCACCATTTCCTGTTTAAGACAATTAGGCTTCTCAACAACCCACCGCACCAAGACTAGTCAAGGTCACCAATGACCTTCTGTCTGACTATGACCAGAAGCTCACTGCCCTTCTCGATTTCGTTAACTTCTCTTGACTTAACTTGCCTTTGATAGTATGAATCACTATCTTCTCCTCTGTTATCTAGCCTTCAATTGTACTGGGCTTTATAGTTCTACTACGCCTTGTCGCATTGCCATAATTAAACCTCCTAAACAACCAATCCTTTCACCAACTTCTTTGAATCTCTGCCCGACTCGGCCACTGCCTCACCCCTCAGGCCACCGAAACCCTCATACATGCCTTCATTGTACACCCTGCTTGTCGGCCTTCTCAACTCTTCCCTCTACAAGCTGCTCATCATCCAGAACTCTGCAACTTGTGACCTCTCACACACCAGGCTCCATGACCCCATCACACACACCCTCGCCCGGCTCCACTGGCTTCCCATCCCTGAGCAAAATTCTTGTTCTCACCTTCAAGGCCCTCCATGGCCTTGCCCCCAACTACCTCCATGACCTGCTAACCCCTTATCAACCTGTCTGCTCCCTCCGCTCAGCAGGCTCCAGCCTGCTCCATGTCCCCCGCCCCAGCAGTGGTCTTCAACCTCTCTGCTCTCACCCTCTGGAACTCCATCCCACATTCCCTTTGCCTCGTTCCCTCCCTTGCCTCCTTCAAGGCAAGCCTCAAGACGCTCCTCTTCAACTGTGCCTTCGGCCACCTTCCGACCCCCACCCTCCCAGCCCTCCACCCTCCCTGATCCCAACAGCCACCCCCCACACACTCAGGTCCTAATCCCTGACTGTTCAGCACCTTGGGACGTCCTCCCAATGTGAAAGGCGCTTTACAAATGTAATTTTGTATTGGATTGGATTTAGCTGCTTGGTATTCACGATTCTATTTAGTACATCCTTTGAGATGGCTTTTTATGTGAAAGGAGATGCATTATACATAAATGCAAGTTATTGCTCCTTTTCCTTTGCAACTTTTTCTTAGTTTCTTTATAATTTTTTTGCATTTTTATTCAAGATGAAGTATTTCATTTGATACTTTTCCTTTTTTAATTGTATCTTTTTTTAAAAAAAATTGTTTTACTTTGTTATACTATTAGTCCTTTACATTTTATTCCTTGAATAGAAAAAAAATTGTTCTTCCTAAAACTGTGGTGTGTTTTCCTTCAGTTTCTTTAGGTATTGTTATTGTATTCTTGCTTTTTTTAACTTTTTTTTTACCGTTTATCTGTGTATGTGGAGCCTCCTTGTGTAGCTGTTCTTGTCAAAGTTTTAAAAATAAAACCTTTTTTTGTTACTTTCAAGCAAATGAAATCCTGAATCAAATCTGGTTGAACCTGGAGATTTGCTGCCTTTCAGCCTTTCTTGTGATGGTGAGTGATGAGGTCAGTATGCAGGTGACTGCCTAACCCTTTGAGATGTCTCTGCTTTTCAAATGCTTGTTGCATACAGACAAGTTCTTGTTATGACAGTACACACATGTTTTGTTCATGTTATGCCAGTTGTCATCTACTGAAACATCTTTGTCTGCTTCCCTATCCTATTATCATGTCTGCTAAACAAGCAAAAGTAAATTGGCCCTTTAGAGTCCCACTCAGCTCAGATGATATCTTGCAGTTTTTGATCTTGGAATTTCCATTTCGGACCAAAAAAACCTTTGATATGTTGAAATGGCAATTTCAGTAAGATATTTGAATCATACCCAAACACCAAAGTGCAATGAAGTTTGGATAAGTACAGATAGTGTCATACATTTGGAATAAGGCATTCTTGAATGGTATGAATTGTCTTGTGACTTTCATTTCTTTGTGCTGCTGTGTTTTTGCCACACATTGGCAGTGTATTTTCTCTCTCTCTCACTTCCATAGCACAAAACACGTTTTGTGGTTGTAGGATCTGTCCCTGAGATGCAGTCAATGTCACTCTTGATTTAACCTCAAGAAAGTTCACTGAGTAGCAGAGATTATCTTGATTTTACCATTCATTCCTCTTGGAAATCAACAGCTTCATATCTGCACACCTATGTACTGTATGATAATCCTTGCAGTACCATATCTTGTCTTTAAAACATCTCAAAGCACTTCATATGATTTACTGTAAAGTGTAGTGACTGTGTATTTGGAGGCAAACACAGCAGCCAATTTGCACACAGCAAGGTCTCACAAACAGCCATGAAGTGAATAACAAGTTTTATCTGGAGGATTGGTGACCAGTACACCGAGACTGCCTTCTCTCTTCAAATAATATAATAATAATAATAATAATAATAATAATAATAATAATAATAATAATAATAATAATAATAATAATCCTTGCATTTGATATAGCGCTTTTCACGTCGGGAGAACGTCCCAAAGCGCTTCACAGAACACACTGTAAAGTGAATTGACTGTATATTTGTGGGCGAACGCGGCAGCCAATTGCGCACAGCAATGTCCCACAAACAGTCGTAGATTGAAAATGACCAATTTATTATTATTTTTGGTTTTGGAGGGATTATTATTAGGCGTGTGGAGTAAGGAAACTTGCCCAAGGTTTCGCCCTGACCTGCCTGGAATTGAACTCAGGTCTCTCGCTTGCAAAGCGAGAGCTCTAACCACTGAGCTACAGGACTCCATATGATGTTTAACGTCCATCTGGACAGGAAGTCGGGACCTCAGTATAACACCTGATCTGAAGGATGGACCGCTGACAATATAGCGCTCCACCAGCACTGCACTTTAAGCCTAGACAGGTAGTGGCCAACCTTTATGGTCAGACAACAAAATACATTTTCTTGATTGAATATTTCTTGATTTATGCCACCACTGTGTGAGCTCAAATCCCAAAGCCGGGCTTGAACCCACAACCTTATGCGTCAGAGGCGAGAGTGCTTCTGACTGAGCCAGACTCTGTGTACGTTACATCACTCCAAGGCACAGTATAATGGAGCTCCAAACAGCTTGAGTTTTCTCAATGCTATAATTGGGAATGTACCTATGGTTCATTGAATTATAGTATATAGGAGAGTAACTGCTGCCTCCCTTTTAGAAGATTTAGCATTTGAAGATTTATGATAACATAAACACAAATATTTGCCACTTGGAGAATTAGAACTAATAAAAATAAGTATAGCTTTATTCTCCATCCAACTGACAATTTATGTAATCGTAATATACAGATGTCTATGGTGTTACACAACTGTAATCTGCTCTTGTTATGATGATGGATTCCTAAACCTGTAGGAAAGCTGTGATTAGATTGTTGTCATTGCACTCATCATACCACACAATATTGAATTTCTTATTAACGATGTTCATGCCTAACTAAGCAAGGAGGTGAAATAGATTCTTTCCATAATAAATCACATCAGTGTTTGAACACAAAGAAGGGAAGACTCATCATTGTCCGTGAGTGAAACACAAGTAAAAGCATGAAGTATAACTTGTGGTGTTCAATAGTTGTGTTCATGCATGCATGCTACAACAAAACCCACCAGGGTTTTCAATTACAACTCAAGCATCGCTACAAAACAGTGCTCTTTGAAGTGGAAATGTAATCAGTTCTTCTTTACCCAGAGAAAAATCGATGTGTCTTGTCAGACATCTCCCAGACAAAATGTGTGCAAGGATAAAGCGTACAAAATTGATCACTATAGCATGCATGCACCTTTCTGGATGGAGGCTAACAACACTACACATCTTTCTATTATTTGTTTCCCACAAGACATTTTTAATAAATTAATAATAATAATAATCTTTGCATTTAATATAGGACCTTAACACATTTTCGAGATGTCTCAAAACGCTTCACAGAATATAATTTAAAGTTAATTGATTATATTTTGTGGACGAAATATGGCAGCCAATTGTGCACGACAGTGTCCCACAAACGGTCGTAGATTGAGTGATTAAATTATATTCATAGTATTTTTTAAGTCAAACAATCGGGTTCCCACTTACTGCGAGGTAAACAGGCGTCTGGAGTAAGGAAACTTGCCCAACGTTTCGCCCTGCCGGGGAATCAAACCCAGGTCCTCTCGCTTGCGAGACAAGTGCTCTAATCATTAAGCTACTCAACAAATATATCAACAATGTACTTTGCTGTTCAAAGTAATGTGTAGTTTTCCCACAGCATTGCATTTGCTGACACAACTGACAAATAATATTTACTCCAATGTTGAAATTATTTTGAATGTCTTCAAGTTTTTGCAACAGTATTGCATCATGTCAAATGATTAATAATTGAACTAAACCCCATATGAATACCAGTGCTCATTAGCAGTTCTACACCTGAAGAACAGCCTGTTTAAAGTGTCAGTATCAGTCATTCACTAAGTTGATAGAAATTGATAAATTACACCAAAAAGCAAAACTGAAATTGATGCAGCATCTGCTATCTGAAACTGAATTCACTCAACTATACAGAGAGCTTTATTTGTTCACATTACTGAAACAATTATGGGAAGGGGACTTGGTTTAAATGCGCAACATTATAAAAATCTAATAGTGGGGTGGGGGAGGGGGGGAAACTAAGAATGTCCTTGCAGAATGGATTCAAGAGTGAAAATATAAGGGGTATGATTTTAACCACAGGAAACCACAAGATGTCTGACTTTTGGTGTTACCACTGAAAAACCGAGTTCTCCCATCAAGCAGAGTGAATACGGAATCATTGGAAAAGAACTGGGGAAGTATATACAGTTCACAGAATAATAGAAAGCTGCAACCTTTGGTGTGGTGGAGATGCAAATGTCTGCCTGGAGCACAATTCTGATATGCTGTACTACAGTTTTTTTTAAGCCTTACATTTTTATTAAATACTGAGAATTATTGAAGGCGGTGACATGCTTAGAGCTATACTATATTTTATTTGGAATTTAGTAGACTCCTAATAATATTATAATAATAATTGCATTTGATATAGCGCCTTATTACGTCGTTGAGACATCTCAAAGCGCTTCACGGGATATAAACTATTTGTACTAGTTATTTTCTTTATTTTGTCAGATCTCTTTGTTGTGCATAACTCAATAAGGCAGTGATTCATCAGAGATCTGAAGAAATAAATAATTTAAAATAGTTTCAAGGCAGACGGCTGCTTTTGTTATGGACAATCAAAAACAATGACCTCAGTTGAACAATGGATGGTATCTGGATCATTTCTAAAGCATCATATTTGTAACTGAATTTTCAGAGCACACACCACAGATGTACTGTTGTCCTAAATGCACAGGCACATGCATAATAATGATATTCACCCCGAAGCCTTGCATTTTCTTTTGTCATTCATACTGAGCTTTCTGATTATGTGTTTTAACAATGGACTCGAGTGGTTGAAGTTCAATCTGAAAATGTCCTTCATCACTGAAGTGTATTAATAAAAAGCTTCTTGAATGTAATGCATTTACTTCAATCAACTTTGCAAAAAAGTAACTTTCCATAAAAACACTTTGTCAACTGGATAAGGACCCAGTACTTTAAACATCAATAATTTAAATATTTGGATTGCTGCATTTACAGTTTAAATCATTTTAGTTACAATGAAGGAAGGCTTTTTTAACCAGATGTTTCTATCCTATTTTGAAAGAAGAAATTGCTATTTTCAATATTTAATTTACAAAAATCTCCAGCAGATGTCTGAATGAAAGTAATCTTTCGTGAAGAAATGCAGCTTGTACCATTGCATTTGTTTTCCTAGGCAATGGTATTGGTTCTTCTGCTATGCACTACAGGAAAGAAAACATTACATTATTGTGGCCCCATTTTCTTTTCTTCATAGCTATGTAATACAAGTGTTAGACCTGTTGTTGTGCAATAATATGTTTGCTCCTAAAAACAATAGATGTCAACCTGGTTCAGTTAGAATAAGTTGTTGCACTTATTAACAAAGTAACACAGGTAAAACAAAACACAGGAAAATAAAAAAATCAATGATGCACACACCTTATAATTGTTTCTATAGTGAGGTTATTTGGTAATGAGAAAATCTGAGAATCTTATTATATTTTAAGTACAATGCAGCAAATCAATCTTCCAAACATGGTAACTAACCCTTACATTGCATACAAAAGCATTACAGGAAATGGCTTTTTTGACCCCCCGAAAAAAAGTTTAAAAATTATGGAATAAATATTATGTCGTAACGTAATAGGTTCTTTGTGTTGAGATTGTATTATAGGTCCCACAAATGCTATTGCCTATTCTGGGTGGGAATGAAGACCTGAGGAGACTGGTTGCTCTTTCATCCTTTTTCCTTCGTCAGGTGCTTTATTGAGAATTATTATTGTTTTTAATTGATGTTTTCATTTTCTTTTTATAAGATTGTAACCCTAGTTTAAACAAAAACTAAAAAAGCTACAAAAAAATCAGTGTTTTTCTGGACAAGCTGTGGTTGTAATTTATCCTTTGATCTACGGTAATCTTCAAATGTTGGTCGTCACTGCTACTCTAAACCTGTTAATGACCTGCAGTCACAAGGGGGAAATAACTCAACAGTAGCACCCTGCTTGAAGCCAGGCAAGGACACTGACCCCAACCAGCAGGGCCACAAGTTAATGTACACAGGAACCTTTGTTCCTTCCCCAGGGAATTCCAGGGACCAAGATCAAATGGATTGCCTCCCAGCGAAAGCAGTACTGTGCCAACAAACCCAGGGTCCCAATGTAGTCTCCCACAAGCGCTGTGCATTTAAAGTGAACAAAATCTGTGGTGCTAAACTTTTGAAAAATTAACTTTTAAAAGTCTCAGGTTTTAAATGGCCACTTGGGTGATGTGTTGGAGGTTGCCCGGCAAGCATGAAACCTTATTGCAATATGAGGAAAACGTCAAACCTTCAGGAGTGCGGAGCAAAATGTAGGAAGGGATGTCAGATAGGTACTTAAGGGTAAGTGAGGATGTTAGGGATATATGGAGAAAAGGTGGGGAAATGGGATTGGAAAGAAAAAAAAGCTGCCATGATTAATAAAATGCCCGGCACACTTATTGGAGCAAATGATCTGCTTATATTCCTTTGAGTGCTGGCAGGTTGTTTGATGATGGTAAGCATCCCAATTAAGCCTGATTCTTGTTCAATGTCCACACATGCACACTTTACAGCAGAGAATCCCTGATAGCAATCCTGGTGTATTGACCCCAATTTATGCTTCACATCCCTGAGCTTGAGATTAGCTCGCTCGACATCGAGGGGACAACTTGCTAGTTAAAGCAAAATTTTACATGGTCACACCTAAAGTATCAACTCATGTTTCTTTCAAATGCTGATCAAGATGTATTTCCAGCATTCTCTGATTTGACTTTTCATTTTCCCAGATAAGAGATAAGTTTGTTTAAAGAAATATATTGTATTTGGCCTACTCATCACAACTGAAAATCAAGACAAAAAGTACAAAACATTTCATTAAGAATTTATTTTTTATTTGGCTTCATTTTACCACAAAACAGTATTTTTGAACATTTATGATGAATCTTATCAAAAATTAATTCTTGATGAACTATCCAAATAAGTGAGCAAAAGCACAACAACTGCATGCAACGTACTGTGTATTTCCTTTAAACTGGTCATAATTATTCAAGAAATGAGAAGAAAATTACAATTATAATCTTTTAGCAACTGGGAATTGGTGTGTGCATACCTACAATACTAATAGAAAAAGCAATCTTCTTTTCATTAGTGCCAAACGTTCACAAAGTTTCCAAGATGCAGATTCAGTGGGCCGAACGGCCTCCTTCAGTGCTGTAAAAATTAACCTGGGGTCATTTGCATCCTGATGCAGCAAATGTCTCACTACTCAATATTCAGACATGATGGGCTGAATGGTCTTCTGTGCCAGAATAATTTCCATGGATTCTCAATTACTGATGTGCATATCCATGATATTTTTGTGCCAAGTTTCTCCCCTTAACAAGGAGGACAAACAAAACAGATGGACCATTTATGGATTGATATCATCGTAAATAGATAATTTGTGTTTTGGATTTATATGTGTTATGTCTTAAAGGGGAATGATCTTCAAACAAATTGTGTGACAAATTCAAGTCAATTTATTTACAAATAAACTGTTGAAGGATTGTTAGCTATTAACGTATACTTAGTCTCATGAGAAAATTGGACCGAAACATTGTACCATTTTGATAAAAATTATGCCCTTTTAAAAGACTGAAAAAAACGTACACAACTAAAAAAAAGCAGCCAAACATTTTATTTAGATATTAATAGATATTCTCAATTAATCCCAGCCTTACTGTATTCATATTAAAAAAAACTTAGAATGTGTCAACTATATATTTAGACATCATTGATTTCCTGAAAGGGCAATGAAAATAAAACTCTTAAACCTTCTCACATCTTAAAGTAGAATGAATAACATCTGTGTAAGTAGACATTCTACAGCAAAGGTAAACTGGAAGCTAACAATTTAAGCATGCAATATATTTTGACAGGGATAGATTTCATTGCCAGTGAAGGGGATTGAATACTGTATATGTTGCCAGACTCTGCCAGTGAACCATAGTTAAACGTTGTTCAATATACTGTATTTAATCCAAAAGCGGGCAAACTCATGTTACAACATACTTTATTCCCATAGTTATTTCATATCAACAATTTGTTTAAATTGTTTTAAATCCTATTCAATTTTAATTCCACACCATCTCATTCATTGTTGTTCTTATGCCAGTGAGTATTACATTTATTCTTTTTGATGCCTTTTATGTAATTTCATTCTCATTTCTTCTTGACGACTCCTCCAAGCAGCTATGATTTCATCATCCTCTTCAACACTGCTACTTTTCACTGTGGATTTTAACCCTTTCTTTGCCGCGGGATTCTCATGGTCACTCTCGCTGCCCTTTCCATTCCCCTCTTCCTCTACAGCCGTAAAACTCTGCTTAAATGTTCTCTTCGCCCTCATCTCCAGTGAATCATCATGATCAGAGTCATTCATATCTGTTTCAGAATTCCAGAATCGTGATCTCCGGGGACAAGGACTAATCATTGGTTGGTCTGATGACTGGAAGCCAAGGTCTTTGCCTGAGGGCTGCATTTCGATAGGGGAGCTTCTCATCAAAGAGGCCCCAGAAAATGATTCTCCAGATGGTCTAGCTTCCTCAACCTCTGGCCTTTGGAAAGTGTACGATTCAGAGTGGGGCGATGGGGTAGAACGTCTCAATTTATTTGTGGTATCATCATCTTTTGCCCTGTAGGATAAGGGAAACCGTCTAGATATATAATCTGAGTCTGTCAATGGCACATTAGCGAAACTTGATGTTCTGAGATCAACATCTCTGCTGAGATGTGAAGATGCTGAATCTTTTGACAAAGTAGAACATGAAGGACTGTCGTATTTTTTGAAGAAAGAAACTTCATTCAATTTTTTTTCTCTGTCCACATCCCGAACTTCCTTTAATGTTTTGTTCTCGACAGATACTTCCTTGACATCACTGAGCCACTTGTGTATGTTGATAGTTGTATTTGACGCACCAGCACCTGTGGATGCACCTGTAAAATCAGATGCAATGTCATATTTCTCTGCCCTTGAATAGGAAGACCTGCCTGAAGGTGTTCCACCCAAACCATCATCTTCATTTTCACCTTTGTTCTTCTTTTTAAACAACGTGCTGCGTTTGTTGTCTGAAACTAACTTTTCTTTCTTGTATGCGTCCATTTTATCTTTCATCTCACTTTTGATCTGCTTCTGCTTATGGTCTAACTCTTTCAGGTTAACTTCATCTGCGAACAAGCTATAGAGAGGTTTGCTTGTATTTGTAATTTTCTCTTTTGAACGCAAGCCTTCGGATTGCAGGCTGGACAAACTTCTGCATGACATTGTGGATTTCACATCTGTGCTTTGTATTGCTTTTGAACCCAGCAGGGAACCAGCATAGGAGTTTCCACTTTGCATGCTAAAGTGTGACAGTTTATCATCCTCTGTGGGTCCAGGAGCACTTTGCCCACCCATTATCTCATTTTGTTTTATTGCAATTTGTTCACTAACCACAGAAGCAATCCATTTCTGAATGCTGGCAATGGAAATGGTGTCATCGTTGTTTACTTGCAAAGAAGGTGCAGCTATTCCAGTGGCTAGACCAAGACCTGAAACAGTTCTAGCTCGAGACACTGAAGAGGCATTACTCTGCATGCTCAATACAGAAGCTGTATCATCACTTACACTTCTGGCAGATAAGTTAGGTAAGAAGAGAGACATTGGAATGCTTCCACTCATCGAGCTCTCTGTCTCAAACCCACACATGGATTGACTCTCTGCCAGGGTCTGCTTGGAGCGTTCCAGGACCTCAGCTCGTCTCTGTTTAGTTCTCTTTGAAGCCGTGTCTTCATCTTTGGTTAAATCAATGATCTCATCTTTGTTTTCATTCCCCAGCTTTTTCTGATGCTTCAACTTCCAGCTCTGATAAGCTGTCAGGTTAACATCGTCGAGTGATTTTTTCCCTGCTTCCTCCCTCTCTTCACTTTCTTCCAGTTGGTTCCCATCAGTTGCTTTGGAATCCTTCTTATTCCACCCAAATTGAATCCGTTTGATTTGCCACCTTTGTAGAGGGGTCAGCTTGTCTTTGTTCTTCTTGCAGAAGTTGAAGAAAGAACTAGTATCTGAGAATACAGAACTTTCCTCATCTGGATCTCTCTTCCTTCCACCATTTCCATGAAAGGACAGATTACTGTCATCATTTCCTTTCGAAGCTCTTTTGCTTATCTCCAGTAATCGTTCATCCCACATGTCCCAGGTACTAGTGTCAGTGGATTCTGAGTCATTTCGAACTCTACGTGGCTTGTTTAAACTTTTGTCTAAATTCTGCTTAAGAAGTTCAATGTAAAGACTGTCAACACTTTCTGTATCATCTCGTTCACTTGCACCATCTGTTCTGCCTTTCCAAATGTGGACCCTCTATTTTCTTCATCGTCACTCAGATGATCAGGCTGCCAGCAGGACTGAAACTTCTCATTTTTACGCTGCCATTCCCTAACAAGCCAGTCAACATCATCCTCTTCTTCAAAATCTTCAGGGAGTTCAGGTCTCTTCTCTTCTAGTGTGTTGCTTTGTTCTTTTGGTGGCAAACCTTGTTTTACCCTCCACTCTTCATAGATTCGTTCCTCTTCATCCACATCAATTAATGTCGGCCTTTTTGATGCTATGCTGGATTTTGCCACAGAGCTCATTACACTACCAGTGATCATGCTAGCTGTGTCTTCCTCTTCCACCATAATAGAATGCACCTTGGCTCCAATGATGCTCTGTGTTTCCTCTTCAGCCACAGAGATGGTGTGGGCTTTTGCTTCTATCACAGAGCATTGGCTTTGTGTCTCATCATCAGAGTCAGATCTGCCACGTTCGTCCAGAAGATTTTCATTCAACTCTCGAAGCTGCTTCAGGAAGCCCTCATTTGGGTAAATTGGCCGCTTTTTGCGCAGAGTCATTAACGCCTCCATGATAGTCATGTCGTGGAAGATCATAAGATAGGCTGTTACAAGTGCTGCAGAGCGACTGACTCCCATGACACTGGAAACCAAAACCTTACCTATTGAAAGGAAGAAAATGATCTGAGTAACCATGCCTTCGGTCATCTTTTCCCCACCCTCCCCCAAGATACTTGCTACCACCCTCAGTTTGGGTGCAAACAATGGACTGTCGAGCATCTTGGGATGTCTTTCCAACATGAAAGGTGCTTCGAAAATTAAAATTTCTTTTTGTGCTTATTATGAATTCTCCACCTGTTTGGATAAAATATATTGAGTGTTTACCAACTAAACAAAGTTGACTTAATATTTTAAAATAACTGTAGCGCTTGAAAGATCCGTCTTTAAAACAACTTTCTACATTAAATTCAACTGCCTCATTTATTTGGGTGTTTGATTTTTGCGTGGTTGACAAATGGAACCGGTCTTGACACAACCCGTGCTTATTTCAGAAGAACTACATATATCTTGTTCTCCAGGCCTGAAAATACAATATTGCTCCCCATTAAATTGCAAGGGTCAAGGCACGGTTCCTCCCATGAGTTGCCCAGGGACCAGTGGAGTACAATGGATCAAACGTTGTAAGCCCTTTTTATAAAGGCCAGCAGAAAAGATTCAGGGAGAGTTGGAGAGGTGAATTATTGTAGCACTTACCTTTCTATACTGATCAGCTATTTTCACAAATTATTTTAAGAATATTTTAAATTTTTTTAAATTTTAGTTCTGAGGATTGGATGTTTTTTTAACAGAAACATTCATTATTGTCATCATTTACCTCAATTTTCATCCCTGCCTGTTCCTGTTAGGCACTACACTGAGTTTCACATGGCACAGGTTTATTTTGATCCCACTTACCTTTGCATGTCAGAAGAGCTTCGTCCAGAAACTCTGCACCCTTGCGGAAGTATTTGGAAAGGTCGACATCAGGGAAGTCATCAGCTTCAATCCCAAGGTATTGGATTTCCATTCCTGCATAAAACTCTGGCCTGGTGTACACACCAGTATTGTGGGCAGCATTGAGGACATGACTAATTCCCAGTCGCTTCAACCGACCTTTATTTACTGCCACACTCCTAGAAAAAGGCAATTGACACTTTCTTACTATATAAATATGGCAATAAATATATATAATATATATACACATGCTTTCATTTGATATAGCACCCTTACTACTGGGGAACACATCTCAAAGCTCTTTATAAGTAAAGTGAAGTGACTATATATTTTGTAAACAAATGGGGCAGCCAATTTGTGCATAGCAACGAACCATAGACAGCCGTGAGATGAATCATCTATCTTATCTGGGAACCATTGGCCAGGACCCTGAGGCAAACTCTTTTTGAAAAGTGCCATGGGGTCTGTAACGCCCACCTGAACAGGCACAACCAAAACCTTTGCTACATTTTCTTCTCTTCCCCTTCCTCCAAACGCAACAAAATGTTCTCAGAGCTGATAGCAAAGCTAGGGCTTCAAACGTGCAGGACAGCGATCAACTGCAGATAGACATCAAAGTGCAGTCATTTAATAATGTCTGTTGTGTTTAATTCTGAAACCATGGGAAAATTATTGGTGCCTTTCATAAAATGCTCCTTTTGTTAATTAACATAAAGCAATTATTGAAGTAAGCAATCCTTACCCCAATAAATTAATTCTAGAGGGGGGTAACAGAAAAGCTGTATGTTTACTTTTTTCATAGCTGCATGATTGCAGCAGTCGCTGAGCACAGCAGGAGCCCCTTTCCTAAATGTTATTTATGACAAGCGATCTTCTCACTGGCATTGAAAAGAGGATATGCCTGGCAATTTGTCACTGGCAGTAAATTGGTTAAATATTTTTTATATATCATGCGGCTTTCTCCACTGGACAATTCAAGAATAGGCAGGGAGTAGCAATAAAGGAAATCTCCCATTGTACACGTGCAGCCCAGTAAGAATTAAGAAAGATACAAAAAACCACATTCAAAGATCCCTTCAAAAAATAATTAAAAAAAAGAATCATTTGGTACTCAATCCACGACTGTTTGTGGGACACTGCCACAAACAATTGGCCTCCACTTTCGACCACAAAATACGCAGTCAATTCACTTTACGGTATATTCTGTGAAGCGCTTTGAGACATCTCAAAGACGTGATTAGGTGCTGTATCAAATCACGGATTATTATTCAGGAAATTGCTGCATTTCCAAAATAGTTGCAATATCATTTTGAATGGTTAAAATAGATTTGCACTGTCCTTTCATCTCTTGGGCCTTGGTATGAATTCAGCTCAGGCTATGTTGAAAGTTTCCTCTCACTCTGGTGGTTAATAGGACATTCGATGTGAAAAGAGTTGGTTAGTCACAAGTAAACCCAGCTCCTAGTAAGGATGGGTACAATATTTTAGTACAAAACTGCCCATAATTTCATATACATTTTGTCTGCATTGGAAATCTCACACAAAACAGAAATAAAAACACACTGATACTGCAGGGGTATATTATGTTCATTGAGGTTAAGGGACCTTGCCAGGCTAGAGTCCCTGACTTATGTTATTTGATTCCTATTGGGTGCCAAAGAGGAATACAGTTTGTTTCTCTGCACCGATAACCTTTACCCGCAAAATGTAGCAAATGACCAGTTTCAATTAAATAATTATGTCACCCTACACCAACCGGTCAATTTATTCTTCCTTGTATGAAAAATCAGTTCCAGAGTCAGTCTCTGACAGGTCCACCTCATGAGCACAGGAACCTAAACCCTGACTTTACTGTTATGTTCCTCCTTTACTTACGTATCACATATGAAGATGTTTGGCCACACCTCATCTACGGCATTCCTGGGAGCCTCCAGCTTTTGCATGAGTTCGCGCTGGATGTCCATGATACATGGGGTGTTGAATCTGCTGGTGTCATCGATCATTCCTTTAACCCGGTTATACAGGTCCTCAACCAGCAGTTGCTCAGCTGACTCCATCATCTTTGGTGACATTGACTCGACTTTTATCTCCTTATGTTTTAGCTCTTCAGATACAATAGAAAATGAATGTGTTGATATTGCAGAGTAGCATTTGGACATACAGTAGACTTGGGATTCGGCTTAAGGTTTTGTGTGGATATCACAAGGTGAAAATAGAAGAAAGAGGCCACTAGTGAAAATAAGAATAGAAGCCCCAGTGGAAATAGAAATAGCAGCCATTAGTGGAAATAGGAATAGAGGGAACCACTGGAAATTAGAGTAGAGGGCACCAGTGGAAATAGGGAGTTATTGACATTGAATCACAAGACTAGCAGACATAAACATTCCTCATTATCTACTGCTCCAACCAGCAAGATACATAGAAAATAGTGGGAATAAAAAGAGACAAAACAGTAGCATTTCCCTTTATGTACATGTGATGTGAATTTTTTAGGGACAGGCTTCACTGCCACTATTTTTCAGTGCTCCAAGCCATCACATCGTGTGAGCAACAACGACTTGGATTTATATAGCGCCCTCCACGCCGTGAAGGGCGCAATATTAATGTAAGTTGTTGCTGTTATGGTTAGTCTCAATTAGACAAAATTGAAAACTTTTGGAAAATCCAGACTTTGATCCCAATAAAACATCAGAACTTATTCTTAGAACGGACTCCATTTATACACTTCCTGAGATTTTCAAAGGGTTGGAGATATTGTTGCAAGTTATGTAGAAGGGCAATTGCATTCACAGGAACTAGTAGATGCCCCCAATCCATTACTGGGCAAGTGAATTGCAGCCCTTTCCCCATTCATGAGGATAACTGAACTGATAACCAGCAGCTTGTAATGGTGATATTTGATGCAATAACACATTTGTGTCTGTACCTTCTATCTTAGAGTTTCACCTCTTACCTGTTTTTTTTAAAAAATCTCCTTCAACCATGGACAGAACTGTTAATGCTGGAATGTTTTAATGTGTGAAAGCTGTTCTTGTATCTGCTTCCTTCCTCTCACAAGTTATTTTTTATTTTAATCGCATATCACATAGTTACCAATGTGATAGATGTTCGTGCTGGGGAATCATAATTGTTTTGACCAATTCTTAAATCTGGAGTTAGTATTCCATGGTCAGCTAAAGGTAACCTACTGTGCCGCAACAACACATTTGACCCCACTCCTGCTGCATGAGTGAAACACTGATATTTCCTACAACAGCCATCTTTCTGGCTTTTTTTTTTAAGCGAGAATGTCCTATTTGGTAACAATTTCTACTGAATTATTTCGCACAGACCAGGACTTTCATTCCATTAAGGCAGGGGTGGATGTATAGTAAATCAAGATTCCCAGAAGTGAAAGGACAGTGAACTAATCCCCCACCCCCAACCCGTCATCCCGTTGCAGTCTGACCCTATTATGAAGACTGCACATGATAGGCCCGCTCTGTGTCTGCCACTCCAGCTGACCTGGCGAAATTGAGACAAGGTGAAGGGTTTGGGGGAGGGGTTGATAAATTAACCGCAATAAAATATCAAAACAAAGTAAGAAAAAAGAGAGGACATAAATAAATAAGGTGCATTAGCTATTTTAATGTTATTTTATGTCTCCCCGTTCTATTGCACAATTCCCCAGCTCAGTGGTTTGGACAGTGACCCGCTTGCCTGTTTTCCACCAATGCGTCTCTGGAGCTGACTGATAGGAGGTGCTTGAGAGTGGCCTGAGGGGACTTGCTCTTTGATTTGCTCTCCATCCCCATGGGGAAGTGCCCAGCCTTTATCAGTACCTTTCCTCTAAGGCAATGACTAAGTGTATCTGTAATGCAGGCAACACTACACCAATAGCTATGGACCCTTTTTAAAATCAGCAAAACAACTGGAAAACAGCAGCCATTTATATCATATGCTGCGACTGTAGTTACTCCACTGCAGCAGTGCAGAAGGAGCAAGGATTCAGCAACATTTCATGTCTGTTTTGTGATACACTCTGCGTTCTCCCAGTTCAAGAATAGATGGAGTCCTCCAGCTCAGTGGTTAGAGCACTCGCTTTGCAAGTGAGAGACCTGAGTTCAATTCCAGGCAGAGGGCGAAACCTTGGGCAAGTTTCCTTACTCCACACAGAGCCTAATAATAATCCCTCCAAAACCCAAAACAATAATAAAATTGGTCATTTTCAATCTACGACTGTTTGTGGGACATTGCTGTGCGCAATTGGCTGCCGCGTTTGCCCACAAATATACAGTCAATTCACTTTACAGTGTGTTCTGTGAAGCGCTTTGGGACGTCCTCCCGACGTGAAAAGCGCTATATCAAATGCAAGGATTATTATTATTATTACTATTATTAGATATTAATATCTCAATGGCTCCAGGAACGGTCGAAGGGATACTGCCTTTATGGGAGTATTTAATGAAACTCTTCTGGTAAAGTGAAGAAATACCACTTTCACCACAATAACTTCACATTCAGATGATGCTTTTCAAAGTCATTGACAGGATTCTGTTATGCAACAACAACAGTACACATAAAAATAGTCTGCCAAGCATTTTCCGTGAAAATATTGCTCTTTTTAGGCAATCAGAAAACATCACCAATTTAGAACAGTCACATAGTCCTTCCTTTTTTGTTCAGAAAACACTCTCTGCTCTTCAGGACAACCCCAAACTCCCCCACCCCCTCCCACCCATGCTCATCTCTAGTGGGAACCTCCACTGGTCATAGCAGCTGTATGATCCCTGCCATCTCTCTCCCTGAACCAAGCTTAAGTTAATTACTCCAATTCCCATCCAGAAATGGAAATAGGAGTTTGTGTGTGTGAGGAGCAGAGCATGCAAAACCTGTTCACAAGTGCAAAACGTGTACATCCTGAATTCAGTTACGTTCAAGAGTACTTACAACATGCATAGCTGCTTTTCTATCCTTTTGAGCCTTTCTGCTTCACAGCAGTTTGCCTCTCACTCTGCCCAGGAGCCAGTTTATGCTACGTGTGTTTTCAGACTAATTTATGCTGTGACCTTTTGAACTGCAGCAGCAACAAGCAATATCATTACCCTTGGTAGCCCGTCCAATTATCCCCTGTGCCCTCAGCAAATTTTCATTACATTTTTCAGCACTGTTCTCGAGAAAGGAAGCATTGATGGAAATTACTTATCTACATATGTACAAAGTGGGTGGAAGCATTGAATTGTTGTATAAAACACAATATGGGTCAGAAAATGGCACAAAATGGCACATTGGAATTAAAGTGTGGTTTGCAAAAAATGTAAGATTACAGCTTTGTTCACAGTACCCCACTACTGGTTGAAGCTAACATGAGCGCTCCATTAATAGAAAGAAAGTGTATTAAAATACCAATGAACTATCACGCTGATGAAAACCATTGAAAGGGACTATGTGGCGAAATTCACAACATTTCATAAGAGATTTGTTGTGATAATTATTTCACTTATTTCCAGCCATTCTTGAGGACAAATCATGGAATTAAACCCTGCTTCCCTACCTTCACCACAATTGCCTGCTCCTACATAGTCACAACACTTGAAAGCCATTTCCTGTAAAGCTTTTAAGACATTTCAACGTTACATGTGCTGTATCAAATGCAAGGAGCATTATTATTTGTCATTAATAGATTCAGCCTATTGAGCATTGGGGGGAGGGGGAAATGGCACCATCCTGGAAATCAGGAATTCAGTACAGGTAAGCTTTTAAATCCTGGCGATGGCATTTGAGTGCTGCTTCACAGGAGTCTGACTGCATTAAATCTGTAACCTGTTTTCACCTGCAACTCAAGTGCCGATCTCGGCGATTGGGAACGGTACCCGAGCAGAGAAATCCTCATACACAACCATTATGTAGAGGCTGGGGAGAGGAAGGGGGATGGATGATACCCTTCCACCCAAGGATTTGTTTCTGCTCGAGTATTTGCTCTAAATCACGGAGATCAGCATTTGAGCTAAACGCAGGAGAGCAACATAACTCAGCGGGCATCCTATGGAGAAGTGGTGAAACGCTGACTCCGGGATTTAAAAGCAAACTCGTGCCAGGTTCCAGGAAGCCAAGACTGTGTTGTTTTTTTCACCAAACAGGAATAGGAGGAATCCAATATGCTGAGGTAGTGGGGGTAGGGAGGGGACTGGTTAGTTCTGTGGTCAGTTTTTAGGGGTGTCTGCGTGTTCATATCGGATCTGATGTAATGATTATCATGTGAGATCTATTGTGAAATGTCACAAATGTAACCCCTGAAATGCAACTGGTTTAAATACAGTATTTCCTTCAATTGCATCAAAATAAGAAAGACTCACTAGCCAGATTTTTAAAAAATAATATATCACATAATATAATACTATAATAATAAACTTTGCATTTGGTACAACAACAACAAATTTACATTTATATAGTGTCTTTCATGTCAGGCGGACAATATAGCACCTTATCACATCATCAAGATGTTGCAAAGCGCTTCACAAGATACATTGTACTGCTTATATTGTGAGTGAACATGAATTTGTTTGCAAAACAAACAAATTGTAAAACAAATTTGTTTATGTCTTTTGCAGGATGTATTTTGTCATGGTGGGACTATTTATTTCAGATTTAACTAAAGGAAAAGGAAAAAAACGTGAAAAAAAACATATAACAAAAAAAAACAGAGCTCTTTAGTTGGGATGGGGCACCTGATAGATTTACCTTCATTAATAATCTGAGATGCAGCAACTGCAGATGAGAGGTGGATGGGCTCCATGAAGATGCTCTCTGTGTCCGTGTCTGACATGACGGAAAACCTATAAAGCACAGGATTGTTTGATTGTAAGAAATTTGTGCTTAAATATTAGCCTTTCCCCCATCGTTACCTGCTATCCCATTGAGCAAATTGCTTATTTCAGTATTTAGTACACCCCCCATCCAGTAACCACCTCTGATCCCCTTTACCCTCTCAGTATTTCTTTATTTACAAGTAAGAGGGAATCAAAATCTCCCTTGACAACCAAAACCGGCACTGTTCCTAACTGAGTGGAACGGAGGTGCATTTGCTGCAAGATTAAAAATTGTTTGAATTGACAACTTCACCTAAAGGTTTTGTTATGACCAAGTCCCAACTTAACCGGTGGCGATGACTACTGACAATTGAACTGAAATCCTAAAACTGCATTCACCTTGATAACTTTCCCATATTTACCACCGAACATCAAAAGCAGAGCAGTGTCACAGAGTACAAACCCACTGAGTGATCTCTGGGTTAGGGGACTGCATCCTTGGGCTTTACACCCCATTCAACAATTCTCCACTTATGGGGCAAATGGGGAACGTGATGTGATAATTATCACAGCACACAGCATTTTTCTCCTTTGACTTCCAAAGCCATCAAGAAAAACTTTATTTCCAACTAAAATTTGCTACGTGACTCCGTAGGTTCACACTCAGTAGGCGTATGAATCTAATGGTGTTTTGGTGACATACTTGATTCTTATGTTTTTCCCCTCCTTCCATTGTTTAATAGCATCTTTTTTCAGCTATCATTAATCTCTTTTCTGGCACCTCCAGGCCATTTCTTTGCACTGTCTGCCATTTCTCAAGGTACTCTACCTCAGTATCCACAAAACTCACGTTCTAACCTCTTCTTACTAACTAAATGCTATCTATTTATGTAGATCAGTATGAAAGGCCATGTTTGCCCATGTCTGTTTCTCAGTGCAGATGCTCAGTTTATCAGCATTCTGTTGAATGGCTGGGAGGTGACCTGGCGTGCTCTGAGTGCAGTGACAATGTGATATGACATCTTTAGAAAGTCTGTCTGGGAGATTACCTCACCAGTTGGCTGTCTGGAGTTAATTGCAGGGGAGATGATGTTGAAATAACAGACAGGCAGAATCCTTGTCTGAGGTGAAGGGAAGCAGAAAGGTTTTTTTTTTGCAGGTGAAATATTATCACAGACATTTTTTTTGGAAACAAATGCTGAGGACAATGAGAGTGGATCCAGACAAAGTAATAGTGTAATTCGAAGGAATAACCAACTAAGTACTGAAATGAATCAAGTGGATATTGGAAGGAGAAGCTAGTAGCTTATCTTACTTAGCTCTATATATAATACAAGATTCAGTTGTGATCTCACTCAAATATACGACTCTGACCACCTCTAATCTAACATTTTAATTCTTTAAATTTCTACTGATTTGGATTTAAAATACCAACCCATCATTAACAACCCAATGGGCTATTCTCGGTCCTCTCATTTGAATCTCTCCGACTCGCTCACTCTCTCGCCTCGTTCAAGGTCCATTTCAAGAGCTTCCTCTTTGACCACGCTTTCAGGCATCCTTCCCCTCCACAACCCCTACGTCTTCCACCCCCAGCTCAGGTGCCAAACCAAGTGCCTCGGGATGTCCTTTCTACATGAAAGGCGCTATGCAGACATATTTTCCAGCAGACATCAGGACCACAATCCCTGGTGGACCTTTTAGCCAATTCTGCATAGACCAGGCGTCAAATCTGTGACTTTACTGGTTTGTGTGGGTGAGTTCTACACAAGGCAGTGCTTCTACCCAACTATGCCAAGGAATGAATCATTAGGCACTTTGTGTTGTAAGGACACTTACCTGCTGGGGGACGGACTGCGGAGATATCTGGCCTGAACCGAGAGCACGTCATCTTGGTCATTGTTCTCTGGAACAATTTGTTCACTGTTAGTATCTTGGGATGTTGCCATAACTGCTTTCCAGTTCTACATGAAAACAAAGAGAATTGGAGTCTTAAAGCAGTGAAAGGTGCCCAAGCTAAAGTGCATTACAGACAGGCAATCACAATAATTATACCCAGGCAGTGGCTGAGGTAGTTTCAGGAGCTAGGGAGGAGACTAAAGAGCAGGACCTCAAAGGTGGTAATCTCTGGTTTACTCTCCATGCCACATGCTAGTGCATTTAGGAATAAGATAAAGTAAGTTAATGCGTGGCTGGAGAAATGGTGCAGGAGGAAGGGCTTCAGATTACTGGGGCCATTGGGACCAGTTCTGGGGCAGGAGGGACATGTACAAGGTGGACAGGTTGCACATGAACAGGACTGGGACCGATGTCCTTGTGGTAAGTTTACCTCATGCTGTAGTGGAGGATTTAAACTAATTTGGCAGTGGGAAAACAGGAAGTTAACATCAAAGAGGAGAAACAAGGAACATAGAGGATTGGGAGTGACAAATAACTTAAGAATAAAGAGCAGTCCAGAAAGAGGAGGGATCAGACAGGGGAGAAGTGCAAAGCAGGTAAAAGCAGTTTTGGAGTGCATGCGTGAAACAAATAAAGTTGGTGAGTTGCAGGCACAAGTTGCTGCATGGGATTATGATGTAGTGGCAATAACGGAGACCTGACTCAAACAAGGAATGGGAGCTTAACATTCCTGTCTACAATGTATTCAGGAGGGATGGGGAAGGAAAAAGAGGAGATTGTGGGGTGGTGGCAGTATTGATCAAAGATACTGTTACAGCCCTGGAAAGGGATGATATGCTAGAGGGATAAAAGATGAAATCTATTTGGTTAGAGTTAAGGAGCAGAAGAGGAGTTGTTACGCTGCTGGGTGTACATTACAGAAGGCCAAATCGTGGCAAAGAGATAGAGGAGCAAATCTGCAAGCAGCTTTCAGAAAGATGTAAAAACAATAGAGTAATGATAATGGGGGATTTCAATTATCCAAACATAAACTGGAAAGAAAACAGTGTAAAGAGCAAGGAGGGGAAATAACTCCTAAAATGTGTACAGAAGAACTTTCTTGAACAGTATGTTTCCAGCCCAATGAGGAAGGAAGCAGTGCTGGATCTAGTTTTGGGGAATGAAGTGGGGCAAGTGGAGTGGGTTTCAATGGGAGAGCATCTGGCTAACGAGTCCTGTAGCTCCATGGTTAGAGCACTTGTTTTTCAAGAGGGAGACCTGGGTTCAATTCCCAGCAGGGCAAAATGTTGGGCAAGTTTCCTTACTCCACACGCCTCTGTTTACCTAGCAGTAAGTAGGAACCCAGCTATAACTCGATTGGCAGATTACTTTTCCAGGGGTAATAATTCCTTCAAAATAATAATAAATTGGTCATTTCAATCCATGATTGTTCGTGGGACACTGCTGTTCACAATTGGCTACCACATTTTGCCCACAAAATATACAGTCAATTCACTTTACATAAGAAAATGCAAAATACTGCAGATGCTGGAAATCTGAAACAAAAACAGAAGTCGCTGGGAACACTCAGCAGGTCAGGCAGCATCTGTGGAGAAAGGAAAGTGAGTCAATGTTTCAGGTTCACGACCCTTTGACAGAACTGGGGCAGGTTGGGAGGGAGAGGCTTTTAAAGGCTAACAGAGAGGGGGGAGGCAGAGCAAGGGAGACAAAGGAGAAAATGGTGTAGAGGACAGCCAATTTTGCACAGCAGTGTCACAAACTGTTGTGGATTGAAGTGACCAATTTATTATTATTTTGAAGGAATTATTACCCCTGGAAAAGCGATCCGCCAATCGAGCAACAGCCGGGTTCCTAAAGGTGCTTGGGACCCAGATGATGTGGCAATGGTCACAGAAGAGGGGGAGGGGGAAGGTGAGCTGTTATGGTCTGAAATTGTTGAAATCAATATTGAGGCCAGAGGGCTGTAAGGTCCCTAGCAGATAAATGAGGTGCTGTTCCTCGAACTTGCGCTGTGGCTCTTTGAAACAACGTAGAAGACCGTGGATGGAAAGGTCAGAGTGCAAGTGGGAGGGAAAGTTGAAATGGCAAGAAACTGGAAGCTCAGGGTTGTGCTTGCGGACAGAACAGAGGTGTTCGGCAAATTGATCACCCAATCTGTGTTTTGTCTCCGCAATGTAGAGGAGACATATCGTGAGCAGCGAATGCAGTAAACTACATTGCTGGTAGTACACGTAAATCACTGACTCACTTGAACTCTGTGTTTGGGGCCCTGGACAGTGGTAATGGCAGTAGGTGAAAGGGCAGGTATTGCATCTCCTGCACTAGCATAGGAAGGTGCCGGGGGGAGGAGAGCAACTGTTGGTGGTGATGGACAAATGAACCAGGGAGTCATGGAGGGAACGGTCGCCGTCAGAATGCTGAGTGGGGAGGGGAGGGAAAGATATGTTTAGTGGTTGGATCATGCTGGAGGTGCCGGAAATGGCGGAGAATTGACAGCACCTTCCCATGCCAGGTACAGTTTTAAAGGGGGTACAGGAGCAGAGAGACCTGGTGCTTCACATACACAGGTCTTTGAAGGTGGCAGTACAGATTGATAGAGCTGTTAAACAAGCATATTGGATAATTGGCTTTATAAATAGAGGCATAATAATAATGAAGGACTAAAGTCGAGGGATGAAGGACTAAAGTCCTTACCTAAAGTCCAGGGATGAAGGACTTTAGTTATGTGGAGAAGAGAAGCTGGGATTGTTCTCCTTAGAGCAGAGAAGGTAAAGGGGAGATTTACAAAATTATGACGGTTTTGATAGAGTAGATAGGAAGAAACTATTGCCACTGGCAGGTGGGTCAGTAACCAGGGCACATAGATTTAAACAATTGATAGAAGAACCAGAGGGTAGATGAGGGGAATTTTTTTTACACAGAGAGTTGTTATGGTCTGGAATGCACTGCCTAAAAGGATGGCGGAAACAGATTCAATAACAACTTTCAAAAGGGAATTGGATAGGTACTTGAAAAGAAAAAAATTGCAAGGATATAGGGAAAGAGCGGGAGAGTGGAACTAGTTGGGTAGCTCTTGCAAAGAGCCAGCACAGACACGATGAGCTGAATGGCCTCCTTCTGTGCTATAATATTCAATGATTCTATGACTTGTTCTCACTTAATGTTGGTAAAATCCATTGAGACTTCCTACAGAAGATGCCCATTCTCTTAGACATAGCGGGTGAGTAGCGCAGTGAGACCAAGCGATGGCTTGAAGCTCCATAATGTACCTTCATACCCATCCCCTCAAAATGACAGGAGCCAAACACTATAAACATTTTCAGCTAAACTGAGTCTCTATATATAGAGATGTGATATATTAAAATAAATACAATTCCCATGCCCTGTTCCACTATTCTGTCAATGCCTCTTAATCCCAATCTCAGAAAATCGCAACGCGTCACAATGGTATGATGTATACATTCTTACATTTTCTCTTTATAACATTTTTGTGTCATTGGAGTTAAAATAAGAAAAGACTCCATTTCCAGGCACCGCCGTTCCCCACCTCACACAATACACAGCTTTGAATTTAGAGAAGATTATCAGGATGAGAGAATCAAATATCCTTTCACTTCACTGACAGAGATAACACACTGCTGCTTCTGCGCATTGCTGCTTTCTGACACAAACAGTGTGAGAATAGACACAGATGAATATATACGCCACTCTTGGCACGTTCTATTATTTACGCAAATTGTATTGTACGTATTGATAAATATCAGAAATTATCTGAATTGGCATAAAAAAACTCACCTAATTTCACAAAAGAATAAGATTGTTGAAACATGTTATAATACAATTTGCTCTCTATTTTATCAGTTCTTTCCCTTATCGTACAAAATGGGTCTAACTAATCCCCCTCAGACACCATATTAGTGAATCGAGCTGAATATCCTCTGAACAAACAGGCCCTGTTGCGCACTCTTGGGACATGCGGCCAGTTATAATACTACTCGTACTTTTTCCATTAAGCGTCCAACATGCCTAATGTTGACTACAAATGTGTATGCCTTACTGAACCTTCATGGAGGTTCCATCATCTCACCCTGCATAATTTAATTCCAAATTTATAGAGTACTTCGGTTTGGCCTTCAGTTTTCCTCGGTCAGCCCATATGTTCTACATCCGGCGCACACCATCTACTATGTTAGACCTCATGACTCATAATCCAGACACCTCACCGTAGCTCCAATGGAAGCTGTTTCAGAGTGTTTCAAGTTTACTTAATTACGTTTACAACATCAAAAGGTGATAGGTATGGTTCCTGATAAAACAGCATGAAGGTACTATTTTGGATTTTTTTGTGTGTTGAAATAATAAGACATTGAAAAAGATGTAATTAACTCAAATCAGCATTTTAAATGTTTCCCTCAAATTACCCCCTAAACATATGTAATGTCTTTTCTTCTTCAACACTCTCTTCATATACATATAAAAGAAAACACTTAGCCTCACTCATTAGAGATCGCAGAGGAAATTTAGAATATGGTTCTCTGTTCTTTTCAAAAAGCTGATGTTGGATTAAATCTCTTGATGTGCGCCACAAAGACCATATGATTGCCAGCCTGCAGGGTGAGCAGCATGCAAGTAAAAAGCAATTCCTTTCAATTGAATTCAGGAAAACTTTCTATATTAACAGCTCAAACCGAAAATAGATTTAAATTGCATTTTTTTTCTTGCAGCTTATTTTGGCAATTACTATCGATTCACAGGCCAAAAGGAAAAACCTCCGGTATCTTTCAGGTTAAAATACTTTCTGAAATGTCACTGTAAGTTTTTTGCAGGTCATCTCGATTGATGTATACACAGTTCTGCCCAACTTTAAGAAAGCTCTGTTATGCAGAAAATGCTGCTCTGATCTAGGTAGAACCATACAATATGTCCAAGGCCTGGGTTTCCTTAGGTTTGTTAAAAGAAATCAAAAACTGTTTTCTTGAATTAATGCCTATTGACATTTTATAAACGATACTGACATCCGGGGGTGAAACCACAGTTTGATTTCTGGACTTCAGTAAACCAATTTCCTTCATGGACAAGGTTTTTTTTTCTGAGGATGTCAACGAAAGGCAGATATATTTCACGGAGGTTTCAAACAACTGGCTGGAAAATCTGTAGAAATTCAAGACTCAAAAATCTCCTGTGAAATAAGACGTTGCTGGGAAAATTTAGAGCATCATAATATTATTGCTTATTGTCAGTCTAGCAATTTAACTCTGGTGAAGAATTAGATAAATGCAGATAGGTAAAGCACCAAATTTAGTCTTTGTCTGACTCTGAAGTCAGTCATGAACATCAATAATGTCAGGCAAAATTTCTAACAATTTTCTGATATAATAATAATAATATGTCCTTTGGATGAGATGTTAAACCAATTTCCCGTCTGGCTATTTAGGTGGACGTTAAACTCCATAGTCCTAGTCAACAATCCTCTAAATAAAATTGGTCATTCGCTTCATGGCTATTTGTGGAACATTGCTGTGTGCACATGACTACTGAGTTTGTCCCGAAAAACACACACCACACACTCCACTTTACAGTATATCCTGGAAAGTACTTTGGGATGTCTTCCTGAAATGAAAAGCACTATAACAAATATAAGGGTTTTTATTATTATTATAATGCTTCTATTTGGTATGGCATGTTTCACGTCTCAAGGATATCTTAAAGTACTTCATAGGACAAAGTGCAGAGATATTGCACAATATCAATAAGTGAACAAAAAACAATACACGTAGAAAAGATGGATACCAAACACATATTTTTCTGAACATCTAATAATAATAATAATAATAATCCTTGCATTTGATATAGCGCTTTTCACGTCGGGAGGACGTCCCAAAGTGCTTCACAGAACACACTGTAAAGTCAATTGACTGTATATTTGTGGGCGAACGCAGCAGCCAATTACGCACAGCAATGTCCCACAAACAGTCGTAGATTGAAAATGACCAATTTATTATTGTTTTTGGTTTTGGAGGGATTATTATTAGGTGTGTGGAGTAAGGAAACTTGCCCAAGGTTTCGCCCTGACCTGCCTGGAATTGAACTCAGGTCTCTCACTTGCAAAGCGAGTGCTCTAACCACTGAGCTACAGGACTCCAAATCTGAATTCTGCCTAAATCATTTCAGATTCAACATTGTACGTGTACCAAACGGAGAGAGCTGGATACACTCAGCAGGTCAGGCAGCATCTATGGAGAAAGGAAAGTGAGTCAATGTTTTGGGTCATTGACTCACTTTCCTTTCTCCGTAGATGCTGCCTAACCTGCTGAGTTTTCCCAGCTCTCTCCGTTTTTGTTTCAGATTCCAGCATCTGCAGTATTTTGTGTTTTGTACTTGTATGTGTAAGTCTGACTAAATAAAATTAGGTTTGAATATCGTACTTTGGCTTTGTACATTATTTGTGCTCTAAGTGGCTTTAATACTCCTTTCTTTATTCTACAACGAAAAATACTTTATTTTCTCTACACTTCAATAGGCTTCAATTTACAACCGTGGTAACTAAGGATGCATGGAGCTTTTTAAACTTCTGTCGCCGTACACTGAATCTGAAATTAGGCATTGCATCTTGACCAACACAATATTTTCTAATACCGCAATGTACTTCGGATCAGAATACAAGAAAAGTCTTCATGTTTGAGAGGTAGCTGATCCTTCCTTCATCTCCAGCCTTCATTCTTTCTCTCCATCACAATCTTTCTCAACTTGATACCCCTATTGTACAGGTTATCAACCTCATGAACAAAATTTCTCTGTGATCTGCATCTGTTCACTATGTTGTAACTAGCTTGTCTAGATATTTATTGATGGTACTGCAGTTAGCTCACTATTATTTCACTTCTAGCAATATGAAAGTGAGGGGTTGAATCTTCCTGTCTGTGCTCTTGTGCTAATTTGCACAGATATGTAGAGTTAAAATTGGATTTTTTTTCCTATGGTTAGTTTGCCTTTTACTGCTAATAATTACAGTTTCAAATAGTCTTTTGTGCTGATATTTTTTCATTTAATTCTCTGATATAAATCCCACTGGTTTTATGCCAATATTATGGATACAATTTTTGTTTTAATGCTCTCTTCAATTTAATTGAACATTCCAAACCAAATTTCACACACCAAGTATGTAACATGTAGCACTGTACTTAACTTCATACAAACAGAGATACAATTATAAAAATGGTAAATCTAATTGTAAAACACACTGTTGAATCAAATGATATATAAGTCACAACTCTATTTTTGGAGTTTAGTTAAATCTGTCAAAGGGAACAACAGTTACTTCCAGACATAATATAATGGTGCCCCATATGTTATATCGAACCATAATACAGAATTATTATGCATATCCTTTGGTTGGTTTAGAATTTTTTTCTCTCCTCCTCTTGATTTAATAGACAACCTTTATGGATTGCAATAAAATGGAAATAAACCTAAAATTAGCAACTCAATCACATAAATCAGACCTGTAGTTTTTTTTTAACCAGCGACTTGCTCACTCTTGCACTCTTGCCTGTAAATGTATCAAATATGCAAGATGCATGTTGATAAACATATACCTATGAAACAGATATATATACATAATTTCAAAGACATATTTCACTTTTAACTTGTAATAAACACTTTTCTGCTCTCAACATCTCTCAAACTCTTCAGCTCAACCTTCCACAGGCGAATTTAATGGTCAAGAAAGATTTGGAATGATTTGGAAGAGGCAGAGGATATCTGCCAGCAGGCCACATATTGTGAACACATGATTTTATATTTTCAAACTTTTTTTTGAAAAAAAATCAATTATTCCAAATGTTTCAGCATATTTCTCAATTGAATCCTATTGTTTCATGAACAACGGGTGGAAGATCTTGTCAACGTGTTTATGGTTTTAAAGTAATATTAGGAGCAATCGGTCATTCGTTAACAAAAAAATCAAATCAATTAAACAAGGGAAAATAAGATTAAAATGCGCACAGAATAAAGTTCCAGCTCTGTAACTATGCCTTGATATTGAAATCATCTTTCATTCTTAGCTTCACATTGAAGAATCATGTTTGGACTCTGATATCAACAAAAAAAATAGGATTTAGCAGAAGCAGAAATCAGATAATTTTCTGAGCTGCATTGCATTTTACATAACATTTTGATGTGATTAGCCAGTTTTCAAACAGACCAGGAAAAGGCCAGGGCTGAGATGAGAGCTTGGTCTGAACACTGCTGCTTATTTTGAGCTCCAGTGACAGCTGCGGTATGGCAATCTGCTCCCTCAGGCTGAAGGAATGTGGCCTCTGATGGGGGAGTGTGTGTGTGGGGGGGGGGAGGTGACAGGCGACACAACTTAACTAGTCAGACAGACAGAACCATTTCAAACTCAAAAGAAACCAATGAATTTACTAACACAGTTAAAGACAATAAAACCAAGCAAATTCAGGTGCTCTCATCACCCTCTGGTAGCAACAGACAGACAAGACAGACAGACAGACAGCCTTTGAGCATGCAGATTACCTGGGTATCAGACCTTGCTTCCAATGTGAAATGTCACCAAAGTCTTTCTATGTTGCAAACTGACTGGCAGTGATCCCTGTGCAGGGTCCTTGTCTGGAATGTCTAAACAAGCTTGTGGTGCCTGATGGCCAAGTCCCAGAGCAAACCCTCACCAATCAAATCATTAACCTTTATATACTTTTTTGGCTTTTATTCTCATCGTCATAAAGCTACATTTTCTTTTTACCTAGAATCGTTCTATGTTGTTTCTTTGCTATTTTAACAATGTTTATATTGGGAGCAGGCTCCTGCAATGCACATTGATAGCATCAGTACTATTTTCGTCCCAGAATCTCTGTCTGATAAATCTATCACACAACAACGTTGTCACAGGACTTTGGGACTTACACGGTAACAAAGGTGGATAAATATTCTCTCTGGAAAACATTTGCCAGCCGGAAGCCTCTTTGAACCATGTATTCATATTTTATCATTTTTAAAACTAATCTGTGGGAAGTGTACAAGAAACAATATAAATAACATAACGATGTGAATGAAATACAGTGTGGGCAAAATGAGACACTCTCTCCAGCAACTGTGAAAGACCAATGCAATAACTCACAAGCACAGATGTAAAATGAACTTACAGATATACAATATTTCTTTGTATTTTGATTATTTTCTCCCCCTCTGAAAATGCTCACTTACGTTGGCAGTTATTGAAGGAGCTAGTTTGATTGTCTTATCAGGACATTGGGAAACGAAGTGGCATTTTGATTATTTCTAGAATTTTATACACCTGGTAACGATTAAGTGAACATTTCTCTATATCTCTTCCAATCCCAAATTATTAGTACTGGAATTCTGTGATAGCAACTGGGACCAGTTTTTTCTCTGTTCATCTCCAGTTCGTTACACTGCAACAAAGAGCACATTCTGCAGTAAAAAAAATCAATACCAGAGCAATAGCTTCCCTGCTGATCGCTACAATCCAGAACTGAATGTTAATATTTCACACAAGAAAAAAAAAGCGCAAACAGATATCAGGAAAAAAACTCGTTTAATCAAATGTCTGTCGTAATCTCTCAGGCCAGACAACAGAGACCAAAACATTGGGTTCATTCAAAATACAATTAGGTACTATAATGAGGGAATCCATGCACTGGAGAGATGAGTTTCAGAAACACTGTGACAGATTATATGTGATTTTGTTCAACGCACTGCATTCTGCAATTATACATACTGTTTACAAAATATTCCTGAAAATAGGACAGCAAATATTCCAGAGAAAGGAGATAGAGCGTGCAGAGAGAGAAAAAAAAGGCAAAGTCAAGAAAAGAAAGAGAATCACATCAGACCAGACCCCTATAAAGTGTTAAACCATATAAAGGAATCAGAATACAGTCCTTCATTACATTAACCAAATCACATCATCTTCCTCAAAATTCACATCTCAATTGCAATGAAGTTTAAGGCAATTTTAACATGTGTCCTGTGAAAGGTTTTTTTTTAGTTTTGCACAAAATATTTTAAAACTATTAAACCATGGTTGCAATGATAGCAGAATGCATTGCATGGCTCTGAGTGTTTGACAATCCTGAGAAAGACACATTGTTTGCCAATAATGATATTGGTGCATTCCTACATTGTCATTTTAATCAGTAATATGTTTCACCCAGCTCACAGATCTGATAATTAATTACTGGAACTCAACAAGCTCAAAGAATCTGCACGTCCCTGCCAAAATTCAACTGAGTGTCATGCATTTTAGTCTTTTTTAAGCAAAAGATTATTTATAAACATACAGTTTTTGCAATCACCAAGTAAAGTTAATATTTATTTTTGCATTATAGAAAACGGAATTTCCATTTTGTTCAAATGAGCGTGTACACGTACAATTTTATCAATCATTTTCCCAATTTGGGCATTCAATACTCTTAATGAGTAATATAAATATATTTATTGTCAGATTAACCGAGAAACAATATTATATGTACCCACACTAAAGAGCCTTGCAGCTTTGTCTTTAATAATGTAAAACTTAGGCCGACACCCAGAACAGCAGATAAAACAAATGTTCCAATAAAATTCAAACCTACATCTTTCTACCATGAAACCCTCAATAAATATTAATAACAATGCTCCTCTATGGCATATATATAATATGTATGGTGTATTGCATTCATAACATGTACTGATCACATTGATTAATGGTAAAGGTTATTTGGCAATTCTATATGCAAACAAGGTTTAATTTCTGTAGTTCATAATGTGATCAATAATGATACGGAGAATTTGTATTCAATTGTTATTAGTCTACAGTGTAAGGTACAGCTTATCTTAGATTAAACTTCACGTGTTCAGCATTTGACATTAACAAGCTTTTGTTTTGTATTTTAGTGCCTTTCACATCCAAAAGATGTGTCAGTGCTTTGGGATGTTCTTCCGATGTGAAAGGCGCCACATAAATATAATTTGTTATTGTTGTTATTGTTTGAGAAACAAAGACGATAGTTACTAAACTAAATTTGAATTATTTAAAGAAAAGCTTTCCTGTAAATACTTTAATTTTGTAATAGTTAAGTATTAAAAAATGGTATTGTAACATGAAAACATGACTTCAGTTGTAAGGGTTTACCTTTCGATCTTCATAAGGCTTAGCTGGTTTTCTGAAATGTGTAATCATAAAGAATTAGCTAAGATTAGAATAATTTATTAACACTTGCCCTAATAGCAAAAAAACATTTTTTATAAAGCTTGAGGATACAGTTCGGGCATTAGTGCTACAGTGAAATATAATTTGCTTGCCCAGTCTATATCTACGTTATTCAGATGTGTTAATATATTTTTATCTGAAAATATTAGCCTTGTTATAGCATCCAAATGCTTTAGTTCTTAATGAAAATGCAATAAACATATTGGGTTGGGAGTGATATTCTCTCTCTCTCCATTCCTATCATCTGCTCTGGGAAGGGATAGGATTCAATCCAGGATTCAGGTAAAATCATGTGAAAATCAAGGCAGCTTCTTGAGTCATATTGATCAGAGCTCTCGCTTCACAAGCAAGAGGACCTGGATTCAATTCCCAGGCAAGCTGAAACCTTAGGCAAGTTTCCTTACTTCATACGTCTCTGTTTATCTAGCAGTAAGTAGGTACCCGGTTGTTAGTTAATTGGCAGATAGCTTTCCAGGGGTAATAATCCGTTCAAAAAATAATAATAATTTAGTCACTCAATCCACAACTATTTGTGAGACATTGCTGTGCGTTTCGCCCACAAAATATACAGTCAGTTAGCTTTATAGTATATTCTGTGAAGCACTTTAAGACATTTCGACAACGTGATAAGGTGCTATAACAATTGCAACAATTATTATTATTATCATTATTATTATTTATAAGTAAGGTGACCTAACATATTCCATTCCCAAAGCAAATCTTGTCACTCTCATTTGTTAGTTGAGGTTTAGTTATATGTTGATTAATGTTCACAAAAGCAAGTGTTGTCAAAATACAAATCAACTCATTTTGTTTCAGGAATCTTTAGTACAAGTAGAATTTGTTATGAAGAAACTCAAAGCATTTAATGCCTGTAAAGCAAGTAGAATAGATCTTAGAATACTAAAAAGGAACTATGAGAGGAAATAGCTGTGAGGCTCTTTTTAATATTTTTTTACGAGCTCCATAAATACTGGAGCTGTACCTGAAGACTGGAGGATATGAATGCTGTGCCATTATTCAAAAAAAAGGAATGAAACCCGAACCTGGAAATTTTAGACCCGTTAGCTTAACATCTGTAATGGGGAAATGCTTGAGAGCATTGCATAGCTTCCTATCAATGCTCATCTGAAGAGCACAGGCATAAAGAGTAGATAGCGTGGATTTCAAAGCAATAGGTCATCTGTGGCTCATGAATCTACTGGAATTTTTATGGGAAAAGTAATAAAGCTACTTTAGTAAATTAGGGTTTGTCCAGTAGAAATAATTTATTTGGTATTCCAGAAGACACTTGATAATGTTCCACATATGAGATTTTTTAAAATGATTGAAGCTCATGGAAATAACGCCAAATTAACGAATTGAAAAACTGATTTAGCAACAGGAAGCATAAATAATAATAATCCTTACACTTGATATATCGCGTTTCATGTCGGGAGGATGTCCCAAAGTGTTTTACAGGATATACCGTAAAGTGGAGGGACTGTGCGCTTTGTGGATGAACGTGGCAGCCAATTTGCACACAGCAACGTCCCATGAACAACTGTGAAGTGAACGATCAATTTTATTTGGAAGATTGTTAGCCAAGACACCGGGGGAAACTCCCTTTTGAATAGTGCCAGTGTATCTTTAACGTCCACATGAACAGGCAGAGTGTTAAACCAACAGGCATAGAGTGATATGTAAACAAAACAAAGTTCCATGTGAGGATAAAAATTCTGTTTTGGGATCCCTTTTATTTACTCTGTTCAGAAACTGTAGGAGACAATTTATATAATGTTTTTAAAAAAACATGTTGTTGACATGAATTAAGTTGAAGAGGTTGAGAGAAGAGCAATGAGAGTGATTTCACAGCTCATGTTATATGTTATCAGATGTGGTTCATGGATGTAGAAATACGATTGAAGAAAATTGAGAGGGGACATGATCCAGGTCTGCAAAATGACGAGGGGGTATACTTCCTGTGGAGCAAAAGAGGTCATGTGTGAATCGTAAAAACAGTGAAAACGTGGAGATGAAAGAATTATGTTCAATTCTTGGCTGCAGGTGGGTTGCGCCATTCTCGGACATGCTTCTGACAGCCCTCCAAGTTCTGTAGAAGTGGAATCCCACATCTCGCCATCGAATCCCATCTTCTCAAATGGAGCTGAGTATTTCTGTTAAGTTGACATTATAAAGGTTTGTTGGGAATTATTGGATATTAGACTCCAACAACATTTTTTTTCCCCAACAGCTATTAATATTTTTCCCAACTGTGATATACAACAATCCAAGTATCATAATGAACTAATTACAGTATATTATGGTGGTGAACTACACACCAAAATCCTTATTGTTAAAATCGAGCAATTCAGGCAGAAGTGTCGAGTGCCATAATTGATCAAATATCAAAACCACTGGTATAGGTTTAACAGTTTAACTGAGACTCGAGTTTGAATGACAGGCCAAAAATCTCCTTCATGTGCCAACGTTCAGGGTCCTAAGTTAAATGGGTTTGGGCAAAATCAAGCCAGTTCATTTGAGCAAGGACACAGCACCAGCTGTAATTTTGCATTGAATTTGCAGTCTCACTTGGAGAAGCTGCAGAAAAGGCCGTAGAAAATTAAAATATCAGACTGATAGTGCTGGTGTTGGTGGGGATCTTCTTCTGGAAGAGGGTTAAGGCTCATTCCCTTAGCAGTGTAAATGGATGGTTGCTGTGTATCTCATGTTATACCTGACAAGGAGTGATTGATTCTGACACAATATAAAAATGGTTACGAATTGCATTCCTTAGTCCTGGGATCTCATAGCTCACAACAACACACAAAATAATCGTCAAACCCTCTCCTTAGAAACATTTGCCAATGCATTCCTGCATAACAACAATTAACGGCAGCTTATTATGCAAAGGTCTTTCAGGCAATTCCACATGATAAGTGGTAAATTGAATGCAAATATTTATTATTTATTTTAAAAAAGGAAGCATTTAAGGCAATGATTTGCATCACAATGTAAACATGAATAAGTTGGTACTTGGATTATCAATGTAAAGAAGTGAAAACTAAACATCATTTGTAAGATTATGCATGAAGTGTTTTTTTTCAAGGTTTCTTCAGAGAACTTGAAAGATACGGAGGTAGTGGAAAGGAATCAGAGAAGGACAACATGGTTCATTCTTCATCTTAGATCATTGAACTGTGAAGGGAGGTTAAGGGAGCACCATCTGTTTTCATTAGAAAAAGACTGATCCATGTTTTTAAAATTGCAAAAGGGATTGATAGGGGGATGCGGGCATGCATTTTTTTTTGCGCAGAATTAGGAAAGGAAAACCAGGAGTGGAAGAGCTAAATAGTTAAGGAATTGTGTTTCATATCGAAGGTAGTTAACTTAAGCAATAGACTAAGTGCTAAAAATAGTACCCAGTTCTGTTCACTGTCCATCCGTTCCCCAGATCCTCATCCCCCAGCATTGACTGCAATGAAATGCCCAGCGCCATAAGGACTGATTTAGCTCTAACAATAAAAAACAAAATCAGCAGGTTCCTGGGGCCAAGGTTTAAGGAAATTAAACATAATTTGTACAGGTCGTAACATGGACCAAGGCAGTAGTTGAGAGGACTCAATGAGCTGGATGGTTGTTTCTCCATTGTATTTGCGGTTCTTTTGACCCTAGCCCAATGCGAATGGCAACACACAAATTATTGAGTTGATGCATGTGAAGTCCATTAAACAGGCTGAACTCGTGTTCCAGAGCTAGGATGAATGGGGAGGTAAGAGGGGCGGAGTGTAGGAGAAAGAGAGAGGTACAGTAAAGTGGAGGTCATCCTGAGGCTTAAGGATACACGGCTGACACTTGTAATAATGCAAGGCAGACTTTTAATATTGATATGTCCTCATGCCTAAAGACCTAGCTGGTAGGGCAGTCCCAGCCAGACAAGTACTATGGGGACAGGGGAGAAGTCAAGTGTGACGTGATAATTCCTACATTTATTATAATATATAATAATAAACCCTTCCAAAAAAAATGAAAAAACTACTACTAATAATAATTTAGTCACTCAATCCACGATTGTTTGTGGGACACTGCTGTGAACAATTGGCTTCCATGATTCGCCCACAAGATATACAGTTAATTCACTTTACAGTATATTCTATGATGCGCTTTGAGACATCTCGAAGATTTGATAAGGTACTATATCAAATGCAAGAATTATTATTACGTTAATATAATCATATAATTAATAGTTATTATGTATGACCCTTCAGCACATTGGGCTCAAAGCCACCTTTCAGCCTGCCATGGAGTCCAGCATTTCAATGCAGCTTAGGTCTTCAGAAAGAAAGGGAGGAGCAAGACAGCCCGAGTCTTTCAGAGTTTCGGGGCGCAGTGCTGGACCGATGGTGGAATGGAGGGCACGCGGGATATGATGGAGATCAGAGCCAGTCGAGCGGAGGCAGTGGGTAGTGGGTTGGGTGTAAGCAGGTCGGAGAGGTAGTGAGATGTCGGGCATGAAGGGATTTGAAAGCGAGCGCGAGGATCTTGAAATCGATCCATTGGATGATAGGGAGCCAGGGGATCCTGGCTAGAACTGGTGTGATGGGAGTACCGAGTTTAGTGCGGGTGAGTATGCGAGTGGTGGAATTTTGAATCAGCTGGATCTTGTGAAAGGTGGAGCTGGGGAGATTGGTGAAGAGGGCATATGAAAAGTCGCGTCGGGGCTTAATTGCATGAGGCTAGCTTTCTATCTAATCAATCCACTAATAGGCAGGGGAAGACCTAAAGAAGATTTTACTTGCCACATATTTTTCCTGTTCAATGTTTAAATGCAATTTGTGATTGATGCTACATCCTGTTAGAGCAAGCAGACGCACATACAGACAGGCTGAAGCACACTTAAGATCGAGAAAGTAGAAGGTTTTTTCCCCATCCATTATCATTATAGGGATGTAGGCAAGCAGTAGGAGGGAAGTATTTTCTTCTGAGAATGCATCAGTCTCAGTGGTGTTTTTGTGGCCTGACAATAATCTCGTATATGCAAAGGTTTTGATTATCAAAGTGAGCTCTGACCCCTGTTGGGAAGAGAGGGCTGATTCCAAAAATTATTCTGCAACGAGCACAGCCTTGCTGATAACAGTGAAGGTGACAGCTACTCTTACCTCTGTTTTTGTTACCTTTTAGGTCTTTGTGTGCGATATGTAAACCGATTCACTGTATCTTGCCGTGTAAAGCGGGACCCATCTGCATTAATTAGGGTGGAAGATTGGCACATCTGTTTCTTAGACACCAGGGAAGAGGAACAGAAACCTCAGCCAGATTTTAGCGCTGTATCTAACTTCCCTCGGGTCCTGTGAATAATTGATCGGGTACGTGTTGAAATCTCTTGAGAATGCAACACACTACCTCAACTGGGAAGATTTGTGTTCTGCACCCACGTAGGCAGTCCGAAATGTGCTTGCCACCATCACCTGTGAGTTTGCGAGTTTCCTGGAATCCTGCTAGTGAGTATAATACAATACAAAATTGCATTTGTATAGCGTCTTTCACGTTGGGAGGACGTCCCAAGGCGCTGGACAGTCAGGGATTTGGACCTGAGCAGGGGAGTTGGGTTCAGGGAGGGTGGAGGTCAGGTGGAGGGTGGCTGAAGGCATGGTCGAAGAGACGGGGTCTTGAGACGTGCCTTGAAGGAGGCAAGGGAGGGAGCAAAGCGAAGAGAATGTGGGATGGAGTTCCAAAGGGTGGGGGCAGAGAGGCTGAAGGCCCGACCACTGATGTACTGTAGGCATTGCACTGTTTTTGTTCTCAGACACTTTGAGATTGATGATAACTTGTGTGGCTTGCTACTGGTCATGTTAGTCATTCACTCCGTAGCTGTTTGTGAGATGTTGTGATGTTGTGGAGTCCTGTAGCTCAGTGGTTAGAGCACTCACTTTGCAAGTGAGAGACCTAAGTTCAATTCCAGGCAGGTCAGGGCGAAACCTTGGGCAAGTTTCCTTACTCCACACGCCTAATAATAATCCCTCCAAAACCAAAAACAATAATAAATTGGTCATTTTCAATCTACGACTGTTTGTGGGACATTGCTGTGCGCAATTGGCTGCCGCGTTCGCCCACAAATATACAGTCAATTCACTTTACAGTGTGTTCTGTGAAGCGCTTTGGGATGTCCTCCTGACATGAAAAGCGCTATATCAAATGCAAGGATTATTATTATTATGTTGCTGTGGGCGATTGAAGCAGCCAATTTGCACTTTACAATATATCCTGTGAAACTCTTTGGGATGTCCTCCTGACCTCAAAGGTGCTGTACTAAATGCAAGGATTATTTTCGTTATATCTGCCTGCTTCCTGTTATATTTCATTCCAGGATTGAAATATTTTCCTGTGTTTTTTATATAAAAAAGACTTGATCCTTGCTGATCTTACTGACTTTAGGTTGTCCATCTGTCTCAGTTGGCAGCACTCTTACTTCTGAGTCGGAAGGTTGTGGATGCAAGTTCCACAACGGGACTTTGAACTCGCAGTGTAGGCTGACAGAGGTGCTATCCTTCATTCAAGAAGTTAAACCGAAGTCCAGTCTGCCTGTTCAGGTGAATGTTAAAACAAAATCCAATGCACTGTTTGAAATGAGAAGTGAGTTTCTCTCAGTGTTCTTGTCAGCAATCACCCAAATAAAATTGATTATTCCCTTCATGGCTGTTTGTGGGACATTGCTGGGCATAAATTAGCTCCCTTGTTGCACTTTCAATGTCAAAAGGCAAAATATACAGTCACTACACCTCACTGCGAAATCCTGTGGAGCACTTTGAGATGCCCCTTCTATGTCAAAAGACGCTAAATCAAATGCAAGGATAAGTTTTTGTTATTATAAAATAACAATCTTTTTATTTAGAGTTGGATTCCTTGTGTGGCGATATGAAGCAGAAAACCCGATTTATGCTTCCTTCTCTGAATCAGAGCTGGGCACTTCTTCCCATCCCCCCTCTCCCACCCCCTCCGACATGTTGGTGCATGCAAACATTGAACTTGTGCATTCAGTTTTATTGTTAACAACAACTGGTTACGTAATGATCTCTTTAATAACATTAACAATGGTCTATTCAACATTCCTGCACTGTCTTCAAGAACCTAGATCAGAGCATGTGAGAAAGCAAGGCCAAATGATTCAAACATTTATACTGACTGCTTGGACACAAATCACACAGCTTCTGAAACCACCTCTTCCACGTTGGGTCAGTCACAGGACTCCAGAGCTACTGGACTATCCTTGTCCCTGTTTATACTGCACATTTGGTGACAATTTGCCACCAAGCATGCAGTATAAAAGCAGCATTTTTTTTGTATTGAGTAATCCCTGATATGTTGTGAGTGTAAAACAAGTTTACGTTTCCCAAAGCATATGAGATAAGGTTGCAATAAAAATGTTGGGGAACTTAATAAATGATTTACACAGCTCTGCTTCTACACAGTTCAATGGCACATGTAATGTCACACCTTTCTTCAGCAGTGCTAGTATTACATTCCCACTCTCCAGGCTCCATCCCACAGTCCTTCCAACTCGTTCCCTCCCTCCTCTCATTCAAGGCCCATCTTGAAAAATGCCTGTTTTACCAAACTTTCAGTCATCTTTCTCTTCCCCACTCCTCTTGGCTCCCACGCCCACTCAGTTCTGCATCCAGCACTGTGAAGCGCTTTAAGAATAATAATAATAATAATAATAATAATCCTTGCATTTGATATAGCGCTTTTCACGTCGGGAGGACGTCCCAAAGCGCTTCACAGAACACACTGTAAAGTGAATTGACTGTATATTTGTGGGCGAACGAAGTCCTCCTGATGTGAAAGAGGCTATGTAAGAGTAAATTGTATTGTGTATTATAGTTATAAATAAAATAATCCAAATCATTCATTCATTCTCCGTTTGTGGGACATTGCTGTGTACAAATCGGCTGCCACATTTGCACACAAAAATCACTTTAGAGTACATCCTGTAACCTGTGAAGCACTTTGAGACACCTTGACAATGTGATAAGGCACTAAATTAAATGCAAGGACTATAACCTTAAACCCTTTTATACTTTTGCAAGTTATATAGGTAATCAAAGCTTTCAATATATTAGAGCATTTTTGCGTAATATTATTATAGATATAAGGAAAACTGTTTACTGTTTATCTGATCTGATGACTATTGAAAGGAACAGACAAAAAAATCTTTCATTGAATTTACTGTGCGGGATATTGCTTATATCCAATTGGAATTTCATAATCAGTTTCTACAGTATTTTGTTATGGTGAGGCCAGTGCTGTTATAGAGGAAGCCTCTAAGACACAGACAATTGTGCAAAGTATGAGGAGACTTCAAAGCAAATTAAAAATTCACTTAGAACAGNAAAAAAGATAGTGTTTCTCTCAAAGATGTCTCAAGCTGAATTATGATGTTTGTACTCCTGCAGTATTGCATTGTCCCTTGGCTGCACTTGCCTGCCTCCCAGTAAAATTAGTTGAAAACACCATTTTTCGAAGCCTGGGGAGAAAATAGAATGATATCATACCCTCACACAAATTTAAACACAGGACATACATCTTGTGATTAATGCGGTTTTATTGTTTCAAACTGCGGATTATTCGAACCAACACTTCAATCATCATCTTTAGTCAAACTTCCACCCTGAATGTGGAACTCTCAGTCTGGTGTGGATACTCTAATGCATGGCTATGGGTTTCCACGTATGCCAGACACCCGGCGGACCAAAAAAAAATACTTAGGCAATGCTATACAACACGAGGTAGTATGTATGCAACATTTTGGATGGAGTGAGTAAAAGGTTTGTCGGATAATCCTATGAAGCCGAGATTAAATTACAGACTTGCACACACTTCTCCACTACTTGCTGATGACTGTGAAAGTAAGACTGAAGGTGCACTGATTTATAACAGTTGTGTAGGAGAAATGCCACAGTGGCAATATAAAGCTCTCGGTGAAATTGCCCTGTTTGCAGTTGTTATTGCTATTTTGGTTGAAACTGCGAAGTAATTACAGGTAGTTATCAGCCCAGCTGTTCATTTGCCACTTCGTACTTTTCTACAAAGGGATGATGGTAAGTTAAACTACCCAAAAGAATACAATCTCCAATAATGCAAATTAAAGAGTTTAAAATACTGTAAATAATGCACTTGACCTTTGGCAAGAGCAGGGTTGGCTTGCTTTGTACTGTTACTGAATCAAATGGCATATCAAACCCCACTAACGCTGCCAGTGAGTTTTCACCTTTCTGTTAACATAAGAAAAATAATTAAAATGAAAGAGTAATACTGAATAGGCACATCTCCATTTACTTACAACGGACCTTCAAATGTCCACATTTACAGTTGCTCTCACCCCACCCCCTTCCACCTGATAAAATCTCAAAAATGAAGGGGGACTTGAAAACAGCTGACTGATCTCAGCAGCGCAGAAAACCCATAAAGATCATAATAAAGGTCAACAGGGTCTTGCCATCAGTGGAACTATCCTACCATTAAAATACTGACTGCTGCCGAATGAACAGTAAGATTAATTATTAGTCTTTTATGTGACTGTCTAATAAAGGTAGTGAGCTGTAGTTGTGATAAATCTGAAACTAATCTTAAAACACAACACGATTCTTTCCTCAGACTGTATTTAACTATTTAGGTGTCAGCCTGGCTCAGTCAGTCGCACTCTCATCTCTGAGTGATAAAGTTGTGAGTTCAATCACCACCACATCAGGATTGAGCTCACAGTCTAGCCTGACATTCCAGGGAAGTATTGTTGTTGGAAGTGCCGTCCTTTGGAAGTCCTGCCTGTTATTCAGCTGTATATTAAAGATTCCATGACACTATGTGAAAATAGGTTTTCTCAGCTTCCTGGGCCAACAATCCTCCAGTTAAATTGTTCATTTACCTCAGAGGTGTTTGTGGAACCCTGCTGTGTGCAAAATAGCTGCACGTTTATAAACACTCACTATTATTGACAGTAATAATTATAAAATGCTCTGACATGGTTCAATGTGATAAGGTATCATAAAAATGCAATTTCTTTCTTACTTTCTTTCTTTCTTCCTTCCTTCCTTTCTTTCTTTCTTTCTTTCTTTCTTGCCAGCTATGCCAATTGTAAGTTTTTATGTTTCTTAACATAATTGCTGAAAAATAGTTCAATCTTGGACTGAGACTTTATAAGGCTTAGAAGGTCTTGGGGGAGGGAGAGATTCTGGTGGGAAAGATTAACCCAATTCATATTACAAATATTTCATCACAGTCGTATAGCAGGAAAACAAATATTCGTCGAACTTCACCGAGTTTGTTTGACACTAGTATATTCAAGGCAGTAAACTATTTGTGCAAAGATGATAGTAATCATTTGAGATGGGGAACCAATTTGCAGAGTGCATGTTATTTTACTTGTGAACGTCAGTCAAATGTTCGCTTACCGAAGGTTTCAAGGTTTAATGCACATCTAAAATAAGTCAGCTTTTGTTAAAAAAAACGTAAAAATACGAGCAGATAAGAATCAAAATCTGAGCAGTTAGCTGAGATTTAAGTCTTTTCCCGATTCAGGGTAAATGAAGACATCTATCATTTATTATTTGGTCTATCCCGTGAAAACTGCATTCAACATTTTTGCACTAAATTGAAAATTAAATTTAAACATTTAAACATATATAATAAAAAATCAGAAACTAAACATAGTAGTGAGGATTACAAATTATTCGAAAAGTTATACCCTGGAGAAGACTAGATGTAAAATCTTTGACTTCAGAAAGTCTGATCCCCAGCATCCCAATCCGATGCCAGGTGCTTTATCAAATGCAAGGATTATTATAATGATTATTATTAAGATATAATAATAATAATCCTTGCATTTGATATAGCCCGTAATCACGTCTTTTAGACATCTCAAAGCGCTTCACAGAATATACTGTAAAGTGAATTGACTATATATTTTGTGAGCGAAACACAGCAGCCAATTGCGCACAATGTGTCCCACAAATAGTCGTGGATTGAGTGACTAAATTATTCTTTTTTGAAGGGATTATTATCACCGGAAAAGCGATCCGGCAATCACCTAACAACCGGGTTCTTTACTGCTAGGTGAACAGAGGTGTGTTGAGTAAGGAAACTTGCCCAACATTTTGCCCTGCTCGGGAATTGAACCCAGGTCCTCTTGCTTGTGAGGTGAACGCTCTAACCACTAATTTACAGGAATCCAATAGTAGATATTAGGACAATCTGGTCCGAAACTGATGAATCATAGAGAATTGCTGCCCACACTATCGCACTTGTAGCTCAAATTCAACCCTTTGGCTGTGATTCCTTCCTTCATTAAGAAGAGCCATTCATTCTTTCAATGGGAGTGTGTTTCAACAAAGCTTCCGGATCTCCTTTGCCAATGTAAGAACAGCACCCCCTGGTGCCTGAAGGAAATAGATGGTTGCCGTGACTCGAGGTAGCCACCTCATAGCAGTTGGAGCACTTGAAAACCGCTCCAAATTAGACACGGCCATTTGACATGTCCCACTCTTGACATTCCTGCTGAGCCTTCATCTGCTAATACCTTAGTTGTCTGACACATCAGAAATTAGGGAATTCCTGTCCTAGTCCTGGGTCAGTGCCTCCTCCGAGGCCCCATCGCCCTTTCCTCATCGTGGACATCAATTGCAGCTGCAAATGATGCAGAGTTCATCCGGGTTTGCACTTACATCTCAGGCTTTACCAGAGCCAGGTTGCACAGATGAGCACCACACAGGTGCTGTGAAGACCGAGTGATGCTGAACCCTGCTGCTTTGCTTAAATTGATGAGAGCAAGTGTTGTAGTAAATATTAATGTTACAGTAATGAGGGAAACGGCTGATGAGTATGTTTGATCATGGCTCCCACCAATTTGGGTGTGAACATCAGGTTGGAAGTTAACAGGTTCTCATCTATGCTTTAGCTCTACTGTCATTGATCTCTTAAAGCTTCCAGTTTATGTAATAATAATCCTTACCTTTGATATCAAACCTTTAACGTCGAGGGGACTTCGCATAGCATTTCAGAGGATATACTGTAAAGTGTTGTTACTCTGTATTTAGTGGGCAAATGTGGCAGCTAACATCCCACAAATAGCCATGAAGTGAATGACCAATATTGTTTGGGGGATTGTTGGCCAGGACCTTCTCTATTCAAAGAAGCATGGGATCTTTAACATCCACCTGAACAGGGAGACGGGCCTAGGTTTCATGTCTCATCTGAAGGATGAGTGTCTGTGATTAATCCTCAGCTGATTATGATTTGTCAATTTGTCCCTGTTTCCCTGTTTCGTGTCCTCCGAGTGATGAAAATTGTGGTTGAAAAAATAACCTGGAGGAGGGAATCAGTAAAAATTGAAAAACCGGTTAAATAAAAATAATTGGCGATATTATCTGACGGAAATCAGAAAAGGAATTAAAAAATCAATTTCCGCTAACCTTTCTTACAGGCCAAGTTGAAATAGAAATGATAAAATAAAACGCTTTCAATTCTGCTCCCCCACCCTCATTTTCTTTTTCCTCTTTTATAATTCGCCCACAAAATATACAGTTAATCCACTTTACAGTATATCCCATGAAGCGCTTTGAGATGTTGCAATGATGTGATAAGGTACTATAACAAGTGCAGGGATTATTATTATATTATTTTACTTTTAATTTAATTCACTTTTATTTCTGTCTAATCTAATCAAATCTATCTACTTTTAACCTTTTATCTTATCGCACAGTGACTAGACTTTACAGTATATCCTCTGAAGCGCTTTGGGACGTCCTCTCAACATGAAGGTTGTTAAACCAAAAGTAAGGATTATTATTCCAAAATAAAAAGAAATACTTGAAAGAACCTAAGGGAAGTATTTTTTCCTTTCTCCTGTCTCTCATTATCCATTGTGGAAAGTGGGAGCAAGTGTCTAAACAAGGAGACTATCCATGTTCAAAACCAGCTCCAAAGGCATGTTTTGTAGCCAATCTAAATCCCAAAGTCTGAATTTTTGAAGGCTTAAATGTGTCAAACATAGAAAGGGTTAGTAAATTTGTCAGCCATTCCCTGGAGCCTGATGGTGCCTCAACGAATGAGCACAACCAGTCTGGGAGGGATTAATTTGTACAGAACACAGGCTTAAACCAAATGTTTACCCCACAATGAGCATGTCAAATTTTACTAATGCTTTATCAGAATCCTTTTCATTAAGCCTAACTAATTGCAAACCGTGGGCACAAATTTCAAGATCACGTCTATTCTTTTGACAGATGAGCAATAGAAATATTACTGTGGAGTACTTTCTGAGCAGAATAAATGTGAACCTGCACAAAATCTTTCAAAACAGCATTGTTTTCTTCTCAGACAACATCATTTTGATACATTGCTCAGCCTTGTTATGGTTCTGCAAAGCTGTCGTGCTGTCTTGAAATATTGCTACCTGTCACATATGGTATCAAAACCTGATACGCCTTCCTATAAGATTACACCTTTTTTGTAAAACAGCAGTTTAATTTGACTTAATAATAATAATCTTTACATTTAGTGTGGCGCTATTCACATCCAGAGTGAAAAGCCTCAAAGCACTTCACAGGATCTATTGTAAAACATGACAGCTAATTTGTGCACAGCATTGTCCCACAAACTGAAGCGAATGACCAATTTTATTTGGGGGGATTGTTAGCCAGGACACCGGGAGAAACTTACTTATTGATGATGTAGATAAAAATAGTCAATCAATAATAATAGACTTGATAATCATTGGCAATGTGTAGAAAAAAAAGCTACATATTGGTCAAGGCTAAAGCACAGCAAGCACATTGTTTACTCACCGTATGAAAAGTACAACATAAATATAAATTGTACTGTATTGTATTTTTTCCATTGTAAGGGACATTCATTTACACCATCACAAAAGAGGTTGAGATGAAAAAGGTCTTTCAGCCCATTTGATATTAATAATAATCTTTACATTTGTTATAGGGCCTTTCACATCGCGAGTACATCTCAAAGTGCTTCACAGAATATGTTGCAAAGTGCAATGACTGTGTTTTGTCAGTAAATCCAGTAACCAATTTGCACATAGCAAAGTCCCATAAACGGCGGTGAAGTGAATGACCAATGTTATTTGGGAGATTGTTGGCCAGGATTGATGTCATCCTTCCAGAATTACTGAGTTAGTTCAGCGAAACCTGTTTGGCTGGATTGCATTGTGTTATTTTAAGCAGATCAGAAAAACAGAAACAATGAATTGAGACCATAACGTGTGAGGAAATATAATTACAGTTTTGTGGAGATATTCTTTCGATGTTTCTAATTAAAATACTATGTACTCTACTCTGGATGGTGCAGTGCAGATCCTCATATATTCAATTGTTTTTCTTGCTCTCGCTTCCTTTACTGTTGGGGAATAAAGCCTCCTTTTCCCAGAATTAGTATCAGGGACAACCATTTTAATATTCAGTGGGGGCTTGTATGACAGCTCAGTATATCAATGCATTGTATGGTACAGCACAGACCCTCTATTTCAATCTTGGCTTATTTGTTGATCCGAGCAGCAGTGATTACACAGAGACTGACTTTGTAGCTTCTGGGTTAGGGAATGGAAACTCCATGCTGGAAAGTGCATGTGACTAATAATAATAATAATAATCCTTGCATTTGACATATTGCCTTTCAGTTCAGGAGGATGTCTTAAGGCACTTCACAGCATTCACTGTAAAGTGTAGTGACTATGTGTTTTTGTAAGTAAATCCCTTTCAAATGATTGAAGGCAAGCAAGAGCAGGTTCAGTTGTGATCCTTTGAGAAATGTGAGAATGGTATGAAAGATTGACCAGATGAACCACAATGATCGTTTCTGAGTCCTGTGCATTCCTAATAACAAATGGAGCACAATTTGGTCAAATAAGACATGTTTAGATTAACCCAGCATTGTGATTAACACATGCTTAGTGATAGCTCTTCTTATCAGGTACGCAATGCTAATATTGGGTAAATCCAGGCATGCACTGTAAATGTTGAGTAAGTAACAATAATCCTTATATATGATATAGCGTCTTGTCATGTGAGGACAACTCAAAGTACTTTACTGTAATGTGTACTGACTGTGTCTTTTGTGAGCAAACGCAGGTATGCAGAGTAAATATTAGATAAATACAGGGCAAATTGCAAATATTATGTCCACAAGACAATGAATAACTGATTTGAGGAAGATTCACTGATGCATTTCCTTTTCTCATATATTCAGTGACATTAAAACAACAGCAGTACAATACAATACAAAACTGTTCTCGAATTGAGTTTCCTACGCAAAAAAAATAGTATGAAGTATTTTACACACTATAAAAACATAACAGGTAGAAAGAAATTAGTTCAAACCCGTTACATAAATGTTAGATTGTATAACAAGCGCAAAAGTCCAAGCCTGAAAGCTAGTGGCTAATAATGTCCTCCAATCTATTTGATTATTGAAACTGTCTTGTACCTACTCATAGCTGCCTATTATTATCTAATGAAAAACTTTGCAACACTCTATAAATCAGCCTTGTGATACTCTTATTATCTCTCATGGGATGTGGCCTCATCTTACTCACCTAGATAGAAATCCATTACTCACTTGTTCATTCTGTCGGCAAAAGTGGGCAGCAGTAATGGCAAGAAAGGAGCTGTACAGGGAAAGCAGTAGACACTCAGTGCAGTAGACACTGAGGAAACATGTAGCACATCTATAGAGCAAACTCACTTGTAAAATGAAGGTTAAAGGTACTGATATAACACACCGCATAATAAATTATCAATGTGTATTACGGAGGAAATGGCTGGTTAATTCTCTCAGTTATAGTTAATTATAGCCCGACGTTATTGCCATCTGGTAAAGCAGTTGCGGAATTCCTAAAGTGTATTGTTTCTTCAGGTTCGGGCACGTGACTCAATCCTTGAAAGTCACCAACTCAAGTGTTTGTACATGTGGTTTAAACAGTGGAAGGTCCGTGCTCCAGACAGTGGAAGTGCAAGCACCGTGTACATATCATTTTCAGTCAAAATAAAACAGGCCTCGACCACTCTACATTAGCAAGCACTTTCAGGGAGGCAAGAAAGTAAAGAGGCCTTAAACGACCCGAGTTAACCGAGCAATTAAAAGCCTACGGTCTGAGAAAGCTGCTGCACTTTCAGCACCTTGGCACATCCTCCTGATGTGAAAGACGCTATATAAATGTAATTTGTATTTCAAGCGCTTTGAGACGTCTGTCAAATGCAAGGATTATTGTTATAATTTTGTTGTTGTTTTTGCACTTTGATTTCCACATAATCTCTTCGCTCAAAGCGATTGGGCAGCGGCAAACTGTAACGCAAACAGATTGTAACATTCTTCCTCTGCTAAAATCAATGTGAGTATCTCTGTGGTAATAAATCGTAATAAGAATACAGTTTTTTTCAGTTTCTTTCATTCAGCACAGGACACATAAGGAATAGTTTGGTTTCTGTGTGTGCTGTTAATAGTTATGGCTGTTCTCAGAGGTAAACTTCCACTCCCCATTCCTCTACCCCCACCTCCCACTTCCCCCACCCACCGCTCAGCCAGTAATATCTATCGACCATAATTTTTATCTGTGTGATAATATCACATGCTGCAATTTAGACCTCTCTTTTATTAAAAAGAAGCAATAGACTGATACAGTCTATTTGTGGGATTTCCTAATAAGGAATTTTGCTGATGTGTGGGAATTCTGCTCAGGGAGTAGCTTACGTTATGAGCAGAATTCCCACACATAGATATTGGATAGAGTCCTCATTTGCGTGACTTCTTAAAGAATCTGTTTATAGAAAATAGAGCAAATTAGACCCCAGCGGCTGGATTTTGAATCAGGAAATGTACGAAATGGAGTCTTCAAATGTACTGGGGCCACACAGGTGAGGAGTGCGGAAAGATAAAGCAATTAGCATTGGTGTAAAAGGTAAAAGTGCAAGAAAGCATCGAATATAAAGACTAGCATTTGAAGACTAGCATTTGCCCACGCAAAAAAAAATACACATTTACTGCATTTTCCAGTATATCCTGTGTTTCGTGATATCCTCCCGACGTGAAAGGCACTGTACCAAAAGTAAGAATTATTATCAACTCCATTCTACCTAAAACGTAGTAAACGTCAAGGGTACAAGGAAAGGGCAGGTAAATGGGACTGAAAGGATTGCTCTTTAAAAAGCTAACACAGGCACAATGGGCAAAATGCCTTATTATGTCCTGTAGATTTCCATGGTTCTACTCTTGATGCAGATCACACAAAATTCATTCCACCGTAATCTCCACCCTCAACTCATTCCTCAACTGATGAAGACAACTAAGCACAGACTTCCCAATATCCACCTCCTAATACTAGCCTGCCCCACTCCATGCTCTCACCCTCCAAAGCCACAACAGTACAGAAACCATCATATCCAAAGAAGCATTTATTCAGCTCAGTCTGGATATATCCCTGTAACATCCATTGCTTTCAACCAGATACTAATCCATTGTTTTATAAAAGTGATAATGAAAAACGTTGGTTTAAAGTCTTTTCTACATACTCACTGGTCGGTGTATGTAAAAAAAAATCTATTCTTTTTTCTCACTTGAGCCTTTTTTTAATTTTAAACACACATCCTTAGTCCTAAACTCAAGGTCTAAGTCACAGTATTCCAAAAGTGGCTTCATCAGTGATCTATACAATTTTAAAAAAAATTTCACTTGTGTAGTTGAATTCCCTTGGTGTGCAACCTAGTATTTGAATAGCTGTGTCGGTAGCAGCTACGAGGAGTGCATTCGGGAATGGGAAGCAGGATTGAACAGCCAAACGGGAAAGCGGGAAGGAGCAGAAAGTACCACGGAAACCAAGAGAGGCACAGGAGTGCGAATGAGAAAGAGGAACAACGAAATAATAATAATCCTTGCATTTAATATAACGCCTTAACACGTCGTTGAGATGTCTCAAAGCGCTTCACAGAATATACTGTAAAGTGAATTGACTGTATATTGCGCTCAACAGTATCCCACAACAGTTGTGGATTGAATGACCAAATTAGTTTTAATAAAAAAAATTTGAATGGTTTATTACCCTTCAAAAAGAAGCGATCCAACAATCGACTAACAACTGTTTTCCTACTTACTGCTAGATAAACAAAGGCGTAAGGAAATTTTCCGACGGTTTTGCCCGCCTGGGAATTGAACCTGGGTCCTCTCACTTGCGAGGCGAGGCGAGTGCGCTATCCACTGTGCTACAAGACTCTTCTATGTACTGCTATGAAATGTAATGTGGTGGAAACAAAACAGGCTATCTCAGAGAATGGGAGAGCTCGGAAACAGATAAGAAAAGTTAGTGAGAGATAAATAGGACAAAAATCAAGGCATAGAGAATTCAGGTAGTTGACTGCATCTCTGAGGGGAGGCAGAAAATAAGAAAATAACAAAAGGGAGACTGAGAGTTGTAAACAACAACCCGATAGAAAAAACAGACTGAATCAGCAAAGCGGAAGAAACACCAGAGGAGGAAAAATAGGACTCAGTATAAGAGTAAGGCAGCCAAAAGTAAAAATAAGTTTGTTGATTCAAACAAAGTATGACATGTTTTTGTATGATTCAAACAAAGTATGGGCGACCAAAAAGAGGTGATACCTTTACAATGTCTAAAAAATCTTAAAGAAATGATGATATTTTAGGGTTTTTTTTAGATAATAGGGTAGTTATCATGACTTTTTGGTCACCCTTATATACAAAAATCTGTTTTAGAGGGACAAGAGAATTACAGAACTGAAGGAGTGGAAGTGCAGAGGAAGTTAACTGGCACTGGGAACTGCAATGTTGGAAGGATTGAAACAGAGGCAAGGAATAACAATTTAGCAGTTGAAAAGTTATGTGTAGCATTAAGAGTTGGTTCAAGCAAAACACTATTAACAGACTGCCGTTAAAGCAAAATACATCAATGTATTTAAGAGGAAACTTGATGCACACACAGAGAGAAGGGAATAGAGTTGTATGAGAGAGGAGAATAGGAGGCTGGGGCTTACGTGGAGTATGAACTCTGGCATAGACTAGTTAGGTCAAATTCCCTGTGTCTGTGCCACATCATTCTATGTAACTCTATGTAAAAGACAGGCTGTAAGAGGATTTTAAAATGTCTAAACATTTTGAGCAACACAAATATTAAAAGATCTTTTTTTCTGACTTATTTTATCGCACTAAACAAAAATATCTGAGCCAAATCACATTAAAAAATTACCATTACAAAAATTGTTGTAATATCAAGATCTGCGCAGCAGCATTGATGCGACGGTGTGACGGCAAAGGTCTAACCAGAGTTTGACCCTTAACAGCAGAGGAGGCTGCTATCCTGCTCACATTATTTGCCAATAAATATTTAATTGTTAATTTTTTTTGTATAAATAGTTAATTCTCTGCAGAAATTAATGATTTATGAAAAGATTGAAGAATGCAGAGTTAACTGATATTTTAGCTTCAAAACACTCTACGATAGGAGAAAACCTTCAAGAAATTGAGCAAATGTACGTCTTAAGTGTCCCAGACAAACCCTTGTAGAATAGCCACTCTGCAGATGTTACAAACGAGCCCTCGTGTTTCCCGCAACCAAAGCAGAAAATGGATTCTAAAGTGCAATGTTCCCAAATTGGATTTGTTGTGTTAACTGCGGCTTCTGGGTTCTAAATATCAGATTGTGAGATTTCTGATTATTTGTTGTGAAAAAATAGCCACTTGGACATGCTACTGGACAACAGAGGCTTTCTGTGGAGTTTATACCCCTGCCTAAGGTGCCACGTTTTAGAAGATGAAGGAAGATTAAAGGTAGAAAAGCCAACGAGCGACCAAGAGAATAATAATAATAATCATTGCATTTGATATTGCGCCTCATCACGTCTTTGAGACGTCTCAAAGCACTTCACAGAATATACTGTAAAGTGTATTGACTGCATTTTGTGGGCGAACCGCAAAGGGTATGAGAACGCAGACTGACAACACCATATTCCTTTGTCACCGTGACTCCGACTAAGCAAACTGACAGCATCTATACTCATTGAATCCAGTTAGAACATTCTCAAAAGGTGACCTTTGTTTATTCCAAATGCTTTCAACTCACGCACAGTGTTCAGAAGCACAAACGAGACTGAATTACCTGGTATTTTTCTGCTGATTTGACTCCATTTTGGCACCGCAGCCAAAGGGCTGCTTTGTAGTGATAATAATTACAGCCACTTGTGATATCTGCCGCACTGCTGAGCACTGAGGCCTGTGCTCCCACCGCTACACCCATACTGGTGATGCACTTATTTGCAGCCTTAGCGTGCTGCTTGCTGCTGCCATTGACACTCACCTCCGCTGCAATTCTCTCTTTTCATATCGTTGTCATTGTTGATGACTGGTCATTTTGTCACAAATCTTCCAATTCCATGTTTGTTTCTAACTTTCAGATTCATTGTAAACCTTTGTTCCTTCTGGTTTTATTGGAATAATACTGTCACCAAAACACATGTGTTTTTAAATTTCCAAATACAGCATTGCTCCTCCAATTTTGTTCTCTCCTAAAGGCATTTTGACACAATAATAATAACCCTTGCATTTGATTTAGCACCTTTCACGTCGAGAGGTCATCTCAAAGCACTTCACAGCATTTACTGTAACATAATTTGTGCACAACTCTGTAAATAGCAATTTATAAATAAACATTTGCCAGATTACTATTGAGCGAAACTGCAAAACAAAATTTCAATGTATTCAACGTGTGTTTTTTATGTTGAGTTTTACATTGTGTACACATAGTGTATGCAGAAAAACATTTGTAATGTATCAATTTGATAAAGCGCTCAGCCCATGACAGAGTGGCCCTGCCTAGCCTTCTTGTTGGGTGTATGTATGTTATCCACAGAATTCCCTAGGTGTACCACTGATAGATTAAACTAACAAATTAGCTTTTGCATTGCGAGCTTCACAAACTCCCTGAGAAACTGATTGTTCTCCCTGCAGAGTTTCTGCCAAGGCTTTTTTTTTAAAAAAAGATAATTTGCCATTAAGGTTTATTTGAGCCATTATTTGGAACACCGCTGTCTAAGTGATTTTGTTCTTGTACAAATGTTGAGCTTTCCTACCTTGTGGGTGGCTTTTGGAACCAAAGCAATCAATGCTTATTTGGCAGAAGAGGAACAGATTTCATTCAGTATTGGAAACACCTACTGGGTTGACAAAAACTACAACAAATTTATACCATATCTCACAAATGTGTTGGTTTAATTTGTAAAGAAACATCACAATTTTAGTTGATGATTATCGATTGCCTGCTCTTTAAATGGGATTGACAAAATTAAATCGAGAACAATACTTTTCAATGCACTGATACAACAGAATAAGAGGGCTCAGGTTCAGGGTTCCAAAGGGGCAATTTCAGCAAATCTTTCTTTACCCAGAAGATAATTAACAACTGTAACTGTTACTTAGAAGTGTAGTTGAGATCAGAACGCTAAACTTATTTAAATGGAAGGGTATTACTATTTTATTATTATTAGTAACAAAAGTAATAATAAACAGAATTATCTAAACCCACTGCGTTGAAAGCATTGCACTTGCATTTTTAACTCGTTAGTAGTTTAGTATCAGTGGGAACTGAGTTTCCTGCAGAGTGATGTGCAGGTTACATTCCCCAAAACAGCAAACATCTTTAAGGGTAGAAATGCTTTGAAAGATTATTTGTAAACCAATAAGAAGGGCAGTGTGAGTCTGGAAATTTTTACGACCTAGATTTTTTTGAGGGCCAAGCGGTGAGTGAAGTTAATTTTTATATAACGGCAATATCTTTCACAGCCTCTTTGATAATCCAATGTCCTGCCCTTAAAAAGCCTGCATTCACTGTAACATCGGGATTGGCGTGAGGATCTATTAAAGCTGCAGTGAGAGGTAGGGAGCGTGTAACAACAGTTCAGTGTTGGTGGGCTCTGTGTTCTGCAGCACTCTCACCAGCTCTACTGTTACTGTCATATTTATGCATTTCTAGAGGCAACAACCTAGTTCCAGATGTTATCACACCGTGTCATAAATTTCATGTCACACGAGAGTGTGATAAAATCTGTTTATCTCAGGCAATGTCTGTGTACAATTGAGTTTAAAAATGCAATAATTACCCAGCAACGTGAAGGAAATCTTCCTGACGAGGAGAAAATAATGCAACCCCCACCCTCCCCAGCCCCAGCAGAGAGGCAATCCAGCACCCAGCACCTACCAGCAATCTCCGTCACACATGGAATAAATTAATAACGAGAAGAATCAGGCAGGAAATTTAAAACCCTGTGTCCATAACACCCGTTCATATAACACGAATGACAGCAAGTGATCCTACGGAACTATGCTTGCCGTCCTTTGGATGAGACATGAAACTGAACCCCATCTGCCTGTTCAGTTGGACCTTAAAGATCCAGTGGCATGATTCGAAAAGAGATGGGAGTTTGGCACATTTTCCTGTCCAGAGGTCATTCACTTCATGGCTGTTTGTGCAACATTGCTGCGTGAAAATTGGCAGCCGTGTGACTTCCAAATGCACTTCATCCTTACTCCACACGACTCTGTTTACCGAGTAGTAAATAGGAATTTGGTTATTAGTCGATTGGCAGATCACTTTTCTGGGGGTAATAAATCCTTCCAAAAAAATAATAATAAATTGGTCACTTCAATCCACAACTGTTTCTGGGACACTGCTGTGCGCAATTGGCTGCTGCGTTTTGCCCACAAAATATACCCTCAATTTACTTTACAGTATATTCTGTGATGTGTTTTGAGATGTCTCGAAGAAGTGATAAGACGCCATATCAAATGCAAGGATTATTATTGTTATTGTCATAATTATTGTGTGAATATAGCCCCCATTCCAAAGTATTATCAGTATAAATGCACCCAGTCTGGCAATTTCTTCTACAATCCATTTTCTCTTTTCTATCATCAGATATCATACAAGCGATACACCCTCCCACTGCATTAAATAATAATCCTAAATAATTCTTGCATTTGATATAGCGTTTTTCACGTTGGGAGGACGTCCCAAAGCGCTTCACAGAACACACTGTAAAGTGAATTGACTGCATATTTGTGGGCGAACGCGGCAGCCAATTGCGCACAGCAATGTCCCACAAACAGTCTTAGGTTGAAAATGACGAATTTATTATTGTTTTTGGTTTTTGGAGGGATTATTATTGGGCGTGTGGAGTAAGGAAACTTGCCCAAGGTTTCGCCCTGCCTGGAATTGAACTTAGGTCTCTCGCTTGCAAAGCGAGTTCTCTAACCACTGAGCTACAGGACTCTAAATTAACCAGAAACACAGAATTGGCATTGAAAATGGCACATTTTCTGAGGAGCACTTATCCGATAAAACTCCGAGCTGAAAGATTCCAATCACATTTGGTGGCACCATTGTTTAATTCTGAACTCCATCCCCCAGTGCCTTCGCCGCTTCCTCCCTTTCCTCCTTCAAGGCCGGTCTCAAGATCTTTCTCTTTGACTGTGCCTTCAGCTTCCCTCCTCGCTCCCTCCCTCCCCTCCCCTCACCCTGACCATTTCCCCCCTGCTCGGGTCCTGACCCAACTGTCCAGGGCCTTGGGACATCCTCCCTACGTGAAAGGCGCTCTATAAATGAAATCTTGTTGTTGTTGTTGTTGCTGTAAGTCAGTAAGTGCTTCACAGTATTTGGGGGGTGGAAACATTGGGTGATTTATGAAGCAGCATTTCTTGAATTAAATATTTTGTGTCTTTTGATTCACTTGAACTAAACTTTCCAGGAGTGAGATGTTGTACATCATTCCAGCGAATACTTGCTGCTTCTGCCAGCATTTTGGGCACTGTAATATCCTGATGTGTAATGAAAAGATGGGCGATAAACAAGGTGATGCAGCTTTTAGACAAACCTAAATAAAATCAAAGCAGTAAATTATGCAGACAGCATATGTGCGATGTTAGAAGAGATCGGGCTGAGTAATAAGCCATATAATGTGACGTACTGTCCTTGAATGTTTAAATGAGCACCAATTACCTCATGTCATATCTCGCGATGTTGACATTAGATTCCTGCCATACGACCCACACCAAGTATCCCACCTTTTATCAATGTTGGCTTCAAATTATTTGGGTTTGGTGAGCATAGTATGTCGATCAGTACTAGAGCAGGTACTGCGGGAGCTGAAAGTGGGTGGTGGACGCTGGAATCGCAAGCCGAGATCCTGAACCCTTTAGGTTTTCAAAGAGGCGAGTGTTGTCTGTTACATAATGGGGTGCATTGTCTGTTACAGATGCTTGGAAGGCACTAAGGTTTTTCTCCTTTTTTAATAAACCACTTGGTTGGTGAACTAAATCTGTCTCCATGTATGTTTAATTTAATATCTATCTGGTTCAACTGGTCTGTCGTCCCACCATTACTGGGAATGAGCTGATATATCTGTAAGGTTCCTTTTGCAGGACAATGGCTAAGTAATAAACCATGCCCTTCGATGAGTTTTTTTGTTCATTGCAAATCTAATAAATAGCTACCAGCTCATACCCTTGATGGCTCCCAGTCTTAATCCCTCTATATTCATTGACATTCTGACTCTTGCTGTCTCCTCTGAGTTCAATTGGAACTTTCACATCTCCTGGATTGCTTGAGCAGCCTTCAATAAGCTGACAAAAAAAAATTCTCCTCCACAACTCTGAACTCTATTAAAGCCAAGTTCATGCAAGACTTGAAACCATATCGGAGGAGGCTCTTTGAACATCTCTCTTGCACTCCTGGACAAGATATGAGAAAAGACTTGTCATCTGACAGGTTATCAGTCCCACCTCTGACCTCCATTCTCTCTCGCTCCTTTGTCATCTTTTCTGTCTCTGTCGATCGATGCTTCAGTGGGCACTGCTCCACATTAAGCTTTCCTGAAAACATAATGGGGTGCATTACTGTACGTGGAGTTTCGTGACAGATTTGATAATCGTTGAATGTGTTATTGAATCTGCCATGAAAGACTGGAATACAATTTGTAGTATTCTTTCATGTAGTCCTTAGCTTAATTAACACCAATATTAATCTCACCCAAGTTAGTCCTATAAAAATATACAGCCATACTTTACAATATATCCTGGGAAGTGCTTTGAGACGTGTTTCCAATGTGAAAGGTACTATATCAACAACAACAACAAAATTACATTTGTAAAGTGATTTTCACGTCGGGAGGATGTCCCAAGGCACTGGACAGACAGAGTTATGGATCCGAGCTGGGGGTTGGGGTTGGGGAGGATGGAGGGCAGTGGGGGAAGCAGGGAGATTGAAAGCATGGTCAAAGAGGAGGGTCTTGAGATGGGTCTTGAAGGTGGCGAGAGAGGGGATGAGGCGGAGGGACTGCGGGATGGAGTTCCAAAGGGTGGGTGCAGAGTGGTGGAAGGTCCGCCCGCCAATGGTGGGGCGGGCAAGGCAGGGGACATGAAGCAGGCCAGAGCCCATTGAGTGGAGGGAGCAAACAGGATAGGAAGTCACAGAGGTAGGGGGGAGCAAGACCGTGGAGGGCTTTGAAGGTGAAGACCAGGATCTTGAACTATATCCTCTGAGTGATGGGAAGCCAGTGGAGTCGGGTGAGGATGGGAGTGATAGGGTCATGAAACCTGGTGAGGGAGAGGATACGGGTTGCAGAGTTCTGGATGATCTGCAGCCTGTGGAGGGAGGAGTTGGGGACGCCGACAAGCAGTGAGTTTGCATAGTCAAGCCTCGATGTAATGAAGACATGTATGAGGGTTTCGCCGGCCTGTGGTGTGAGACAGTGGTGGAGCTGGGCGACATTGCAGAGGCGGTGGAAAGCAGAGCGGGTCATGGTGCAGATGTGGAGTAGAAAGGATAGTTGAAGGTCAAACAAGACCCCAAGGTTCCGGACTGGCTTAGCAAGGTGGGGTGTGCAACCATGGATGGTGATGCTGTCAGCACCTGAGGTGAGGAGGCGCTGACGGGAGCTAATGAGGAGAGCCTCGGTCTTGTTGACGTTCAACTGGTGAAAGTTAGCTCTCATCCAGGACTTGATTTCAGACAGCATTCTGTCAGCACAGCAGTGGTCCTGGAGTCAAGGGTAGAAGCAGAGAGGTAGAGTTGGGTGTCATCCGCATACATGTGGAAGTTGACTCCATGTCTGTGGATAATGTCACCAAGAGGGAGCATATAGATATTGAAGAGGAGCGGACCAAGGACGGAGCCCTGAGGAATGCCGCAAAGACGCCCAGGGGCTAGAAGAGAAGCCATTTGTGGAGATAAAGTGTAGGCGGTGTGAGAGGTATGATTTGAACCAGTCAAGGACAGAACCATGGAATTTGAGGTGAGAGGAGAGGCGGTGGATCAAATGTAAGTATTAATCAAGACATTATTATTATTTTTATCATTGAAGAATGCTTTAACGTACATAGAGAATTTTACTCTGTTGCATTTCTCCATCTACAGTATTTCTAAAGAAAGACCACTGACGTGAACACACCTTTTCCTGATTCTGGCACAGTGGTTAAGCCTGAAAACCCTTTCCCAAATCTTTGAACCACTATTTTGCAATCCCTCCACTTTGTTTTGCATCATTAACACCTCCATTCCCCTGCCCCAATCTTCTTTCTAATTAATGGAGCTGGCATTTGCTTGCTATTATATTGGATTTCCATTGAGTTAAGCTGGTATCCATAATGTAGAATTGAAAACAACGATAGCTTAGTGGAAATCTTCAAGCCTAACTACTGTGCCAAAGTCAAATTTACTTGGAAACATTGTGATTGTGTCCTACGATATCAACCGTGTTAATTAAAACATGACAGGTTGTAATTTTCACAAATGATACGACATCATGGCTTTAGCAATTTCACTCGTTGACCTCTTGCAGGGTCATTCCCATCCACACCTCTTAACATTGAAAGTAACACATCTCCACAGGAATGCTGAATTCTGAGGTTTGTCACAAGAGATGGAAATATAAATTATATAAAAATTGAAAAAATTGCCTCCATCCATGAGAAGGGTTAGGCAACGTTCTGATTAATTTACAGATTTGTGAAAATTGGTCTATTATGTGAAACATCTGAATAATAATAATCCTTACATTTGGCATAGCTCCTTATCACATTGTCAAGACGATTCCAAGCGCTTCACAGGATTGACTGCAAAGTGATGTGACTATATGTGTTTTGTGGGAAAATGTGGCAGCTAATTTGTGCACAGTAATATCCCAGAAACAAGCCAAGTGGCCAATTTTATTTGGGGGATTGTGGGTCAGGACACTGGGAAAAACTTCCTTCTCTTTTCGAATAGTACCATGGGACCTCTAACGTCCACCTGAACAGGCAGACGGGACGTCAGTTTAACGTCTCATCCGAAGGACAGCACCTCCTAGGATGAAGCACAACCCAGCATTGCACTGAAGTGTCAGCCTAGAATATATGGGTTCCAAGCCCTGACATGGATCTTGAATCTAAAACCTTCTGACTCAGAGCGAGAGTGCTACCAATTGAGTCAGCCTGACATAAGTAACGGAAAGATACTAGTCCCAGTTTGTTTATATGGCAGGCTTAGGACAATATTAATATAGGGCTATTTATAGACGGTAAGGATCAACAGTGGAAGCCCCACAGTAACAAAATGTTACTTTTATTTCTCTCTCAGGACTAAGTTGGCCAAAGCTGTGCCTGTAAACATGCACAGGGATTTTAAAAGCTCCGACTTCTAGTGTTTTAGAAACCCAATTTGATAAAATTAAACTTTGTAATCTTAGATCTCAACAAATAATCTGTGCTCAAATGCTGGAATCATTACAAAAGCAGATTATTCTGAAGCTGAGGTGAAAAATCAGTTAGCGAGTGGTAATTATGTGACAAAAACCGAACATTGCAGCTTTCAAAAGTGAAGGGGTGGTCATGACTGTTAATGCCACCTATTGTAACATCTCAAGTCAAAACGCAGAGGCTCAAATAAAATATTGATGCTTTTCATTTGAGGACTTGCCATTGTGACTTGGTTATGATCCATCCCACAATCAATACAGATGCTAAACGACTGTAACCCTCAAGTTCAAAGACTTTCTGGTTCTTTGATGATATTGATTGGTTGATAAGTCTGGTAAAAGCTATGGCTTGTTTTACACATGTTGTTTTTCTTCTACCTATCGATCAACTAGGGTTTCTTTAACATACATGAAATATCTCTACAATTTCCTTGCAAAGTAACACGCCCCAGTTTTATCGGGACAGATGTGAGATAGCAAGACATTTTCAATGATTTCATGTCATTTCAAACATTTGTAGTGATAAGTTTCTTGTCTGAAATTCCTAAAGTTTAGGATGTTTAGCTAAAAAAAACACAGTCACTACATTTTACAGTAAATACAGTGAAACACTTTGAGACATCCTCCCGACACGAAAGGTGCCAAATGCAAGAATTATTATTACTATATTATAACCGCTTTGAATAAGGAAGAGGAATACTGGTGAAACGAATTGCGGCACTGTCAGATTGTCAGTATTTCAATACAATATAACTAACTGAATCAGAACAAGGTTTGAAAGAAGATACTTAATAGCAGATTATTCTGTAGTAATTAGGTAAAAGGCTTCACAGCATTGCCAACAATTGTTCACATGCCAAGGAAGAAATTCAAAACAACAACAACAAAATTACATTTATAGAGCGCCTTTCACGTCGGGAGGACGTCCCAAAGCGCTGAACAGTCAGATATCGGGGCCCGAACATGGGGGAGGGGTGGTGTAGGGGTGAGGGAAGGCAGAGAAGTGGGAGGGAGACCAAAGGCACGGTCGAAGAGAAGAGTCTTGAGACCGACCTTGAAGGATACGAGGGAGGAAGCGAGGTGAAGGGACTATGGGATGGAGTTCCAGAGTGTGGGGGCAGAGAGGCTGAAAGCCCGGACACCGATGGTAGGACGGGTTGGGCAGGAGACATGGAGCAGACCGGAGCCCGATGAACGGAGGGAGCGGGCAGGTTGGTAGGGAGTCAGCAGGTCAGAGAGGCAGGAGGAGGCAAGGCCATGGATGGCCTTAAAGGTGAGGACAGCAACAACAGCAACAACTTGGATTTATATAGCGCTCTCCACGCTGGTCGGCGTCTCAGAGACTGTTAGGGATGATGATTACCCAGAGCCCTCCTCTTGTTTTTCTTCTCTCCATCTTTGGATGGTGACTCCCTCAAATCAACTAATACGTTGAGAGCAAAACATTCCTTGGTAAAATTGCCAACACCCTGATCAAGGGACTCAGCCCTGTGTTGATTCACCTCCGNCCCCCCGCACCCCCCTCCCACCACGTGCACACACGCAACAAACTTATGGTATTGATGTGAGCAGACATTCATCTACATCTGTGCTAATTGTTTTCATTGTAATTGCTCCTAACAGCTCCAGCATGTTAGGTCTTGACTTTATTATTGGTCGAATCTAGCCTCAGAAACTCAATGAAATGTACAAACAGTGGACACAAAGCAACCACAGTTTGCAGAACCTGGCAACGGCAGGTTCAAGCTTTTCTTTCATTTCATTTTTAAAAATATATAAAGATAATTGTTGGATTCCGATGCATTAAAGTAGGAAACGGATTGTCAAACTGTCCCCCTTTTGTTGCCTTGCTAAATACAACACCAACTTGCATTTATTCCGCGTCCTTCACACGGGGCAGCGTCTCAAAGCACTTAACAGTGGGGGAGCCCAACGCCAAGCTGGGGGAGGGAGAAGTTGACCGTAAGCAAGGTCGAAGAGGAAGGTCTTCGGTCGTGATCTAAACGAGGGGAAGGAGGGGGCAAGATAGAGGGATTGAGGAAGAAAGAGTTCCAATGCTTCATATACATAATGAAAGCAATTCATGCGTCAAATACATAATGAAAGCAATTATTCAATAGTGAGAATACATTTTCATGAAGCCTTTGACATTGTTACCTCTGACATGACTCATCAAACGTGCAGCTGGTAGATCGGAGCATCCAGGAGCACCGTGGTGTAGCCACAAATGCACACCCACAGGCAAAGCACAAATGTGTTTTTATCATTGCTACCCAGTCAGGCCATCTGCTCAGCAAATGTTTTCCGCATCATGAAGCAATGAGGTATTTCAGTGCATATTTAGCCTGTGTAGGTGGAGGCAGACACCGCCCGTATCAACAGTCTGTCTACGGGAGCAAAGAGTAGTTGACCTGATTTCTGATATTTGAAGTTGAACATTCTCTCAATCTGTGGATTCCTGCTTACTCTGTATTTCAGCCCCATTCTGCAGGATAAGTAAGGATCAAAGGCCTGGGTTTACAGCATGGACTCAGGGATAAGGTAATTCTCTTAAAATTGAAGATTGTGCAGAATTTTCAGAAAATTCTTGGAAATTTGATCTTAATTCACATACTCTGTACAGCGGGGAAACAGGCCATTTGGCCCAAGCAAATTTGGAAGTTGAATTTCTGCAATCCTTCTTAAGCAAAAATATTACGTAAAAAAAGGGCAAATTCCAAATTAAGATCATTCAAAAACCTAACGTGAAGTTTTGTTTCCACAATTCTGTGCACGCTAAAAGTTTAAGAAAATAGTCTGATGATTAAGACAAAGGTCAGGTGTCGGGTATACTATAAGTGAATCCTTTACTTCTGCAGATAATCAATAACAGCGAGGGTAACTTTTACCAAATATAAGTGGCTCACACTAACCGAGTTAATAAATCGCCATTAGTGATAATACTAATATCAAAAAGAAATGGTGTCCTAATTTCTTGGTGCAAGTATAAATCAAACACCAACCGAGTCTCTGGGAATTCATATCACTTCCCTTGTGCTTTCTTTGAGCACAATGCACTCTTTATTCTTTTCCTTCCTCCTCCTCAAAGAAAAAGCTACCAAAAAAAATAATCAGGTAATGAACAGGTTCTGTCACTGCTGAATTATTTTCTGTTCTGACGGATTCAGTGTAAAATGAGTCAGAATCAGATTCACTTCTTATATATTGAAGTCCACCGTTGTCAGAGAATATTGAAATTGAAACAAAAGGATTTTTCTGCATTTTTTGTTCTATCTGGGTTCTCCCCCACCTGTAATTGGATATTGCAGCAAGTACCTTGAATGCTTTCAGGCTATTACATCGTTACACATTGTCTTTTAAGATCATAAGGAAGCAAGGAACACGGAAATACCTTTTGGTTCATCAAGTAGCAACGCATACTCAGAAATCTAATTCATGAGGTGTGGAAAGTGAAGTCCCGTAGTATAGTGGTTAGCGTGCTCGTCTCGCAAGCGAAGATCTGGGTCCTTACTCCACACGCCTGTTTGCCTAGCAGTAAGTAGGAACCCGATTGTTAATTGATTGGCTGATCATTTTGCCACCCCCCAAAAAAAATATGGTCACTCAATCCATGACTGTTTGTGGAACACTGCTGTGCGCAATTGGCTGTCGCGTTTCGCCCACAAATATACATAATCAATTCACTTTACAATATATTCTGTGAAGTGCTTTGAGATGTCTCAACGACGTGATAAGGCGCTATATCAAATGCAAGGATTATGTAGTGCAGATCATCAATGCCCCAGATAGAATTGGTCAATTCACTTCAAGCACAAGTTGGTTGCTACATTCGCCGACAGAGTACCCAGGCGTTGCACTTTACAGTAAATCCTTTGAAGCGTTTTGAGATGTCCTCCCCACGCTGTATCAAATGCAAAGATTATTCGGATCATTTTATAGTGCAGATACTGAAGAAGGAAGAGGTAAGCTTTCAAAAGTTGTGTTTCATAAGGACGAAAATAAAACAGACATGACAGTGTCTGCTTAATTGTTTTTCGTATGAAACGTGACTTTGATGAGTTAAAAATAATTGGAAAACTAGGAAGAGAAGCAGATGGCGAAGCTGAGGAAATGTGTTTAAAATGTGTTTGAATATATATTACAGCTCGTATGGGTTAATGTTGCGGTAATAATACTACTCCTGTGAACTCTATGAGCCTTGTGAACATGATCTGCTCCTTTACAGTATTCCTGCCATAACTGAATCTTGTTCTGTCATCTTGCCAGATTCCTTTACTGTGAGAGATTGCATTCAACTACTAAGCAACCTCTTCCCACATTGACGGACAAGCACTGGGATTTAGGGAATTAATAGAGTCCCAAAGATGAAGGCCCATTTCCCCATTGATCAATCTGTCCTCGTGTTCAGTAAATCTCAACCTTTCCACCAAAGGTATCATTTCTTCATTTCCTGCAATAATAAATTAGCCATGAACTAAAAGTACAGTGGTCAATAGCTTACTTTCTGGATACTTTATCTCTTTAACCCACTTGTTAAAAACATGTTTCAATGTATTAGTAATAATAATAATAATTCTTGCCTTTGATATTTTACAAAGGGAGGATGACACAAAGGGCTTCACAATATTTATCATTTTGTGGGTGAACGTGGCAGTCAATTTGCAATGTCCCACAGGCAGCCATGAGGTGAATGACCAATTTGAATTTGATGGCTTGTTTCTCACTGGTGGTAAATTAGGATGAACAAATGTGAAAACTGATGTCCTGGTATGTGACTTTATGGTTCACAACCCTTACACTGGGAGACACATGATTCTGGAAATCACTTTAAAATCAAATTATTTTTTTCTATACAAAAAATATTTTTCCCTGTAATGTGAAAGTTAAGTTGAACACTGTATTGTAGTTTCTCAGTTTAACATGTGTCATTTTAAATATTTGCCATATTGGTTTATTCTCAGTGATGTGTAATCTAGAATTACAGGTAAACATCTTCCATTTCATTGAACCAGCACAGAAAGTCTGCAACAAATCGAAAAAAAGGTTGCTTTACGCAAAGCCTTGAGAGAAACGTGTTTGGGTGTAATGAGGGAGTGGGTGGTGTACTGGGTGATGGGAGCAGGAATAAACATGTTAATACAGAAATACAAGCCATCACATAGTTAATCCTTTAATCCTTTTCATTTACACAGGAGATTCCTGCAGCCTGCTTCCTTGAACAGTACTTCTTTACTCCACCATTGTACAGCTCACTTGGCAAACTCTTGCAGCCTTTGTATTTACACAATTATATACAATTATATAATTTAAAAAGCCAGGTGTACTATAAGGTATGAATGCTGATGGCAAGTAGGAACAGATTCCAATGCATTCCTTTATTCTCGGAATTTAAACAATTCTTTACTTCTGATAAACTTTAAAAACAGATGATGAAGATAAATTTATTATTCGTTTATTATTTATTATTTATTATTGGTAATATTTTGGTGTCCATTCTGAACTGAACGCTTTTCTGAACAGGTTCTGACAGACTCACAACAAAATACGTTGGATTGACGATACATTTATTAACACTTTCAACAAAAAACCTGGGTAAGTTCTGCTTGAGGAAAACATTGGGAGAATTTGAGGCTAGGTGCAAGCTGAAATGAACAATGGGCACATTGCCTACAAAATACGCAGTCATTACACTTTACCGTATACCCTACAAAATGCTTTGACAAGTCCTCCTGATGTGAAAGGTGTTGTGTAGAATGCAAGGATTATTCTTATTATTGATTTCTGTGGTGCCAGGATTGAAGGAAAATGGGAACATATATGTGGAGGCAAAGAGGGCAGGTTTGAATAGTGCAGATGCAGGAATAGTTGAATACCCTGAAGGATTTGCTTGATTTCCTTTAGATCCAGGGAATAACTGTGCAGATATTTCCCCAGAACGCAGGATGGGTGAGCAGTGTTCCTGATTGGGGAAGTGGTCATTTATTTGTTTCTTTTGTTATCGTTGTGAGATTCTGATGTACACATTTTTTATTGTTAATGAAAGGTTATTTTCAAACACCTTCTATGGGGAGAATTTCTGTCTGTATTGATTCTATTAAAGCAGCATTTTCAGAGTGTCCAGAATTTGATAAATTCTTAAACTCAGTCTGAATTTTAAAGCCGTTTGTCTTTGAAGCCATAAGTTCATTTTGAGAACAAGATATCAAGGGTAATACAATACAAGGTTACATTTCTAAAATGCTATGCAGGTCAGGAGGATGTCCCAAGTGCTGGACAGTCAGGCATTTGGACCCGAGCTGGGGGTGGGGTTGAGTTAGGGAGGGTGGAGGGCAGGGAGGGTGAGAGGGTGGCTGAAGGCATGGTCTAACAGGAGGGACGTGGCTTGAAGGAGGCAAAGGAGGGAGCGCGGCGAAGGGACTGTGGGATGGAGTTCTAACGGGTGGTGTCAGGGAGGCTGAAGGCCTGCCCGCTAAAGATGGGGTGGGCAAGGCGGGGGATCTGAAGCAGGCCAGAGCCTGCTGAGCAGAGGGAGCGGATAGGTTGATATGGGGTTAGCAGCCCATAGAGATAAGAAAGGGAAGGCCATGGAGGGTCTTGAAAGCAAGGACAAGGATTTTGAACACTGTCCTCTGGGGATAGGGAGCCACTGGAGGCGGGGGATAGGGAAGTAGTGGTGATAGGGTCAAGGAGCCTGGTGTAGGAGAGAACACGGGCTGCAGAGTTCTGGATGATCTGCAGCTTGTGGAGGGAAGAGTTGGGAAGGCTGACGAGCAAGGAGTTGGCGTAGTCAAGCGTAGATGTGATAAATACATGGATGAGTGTTTTGGCGGCCTGAGGGGAGAGGCAGTGGCGGAGCCGAGCAATATTACGGAGGTGGAAGAAATCAGAGTTTGCCAAATTCTGGATGCTTTAAAATGCCACATAAATAGATTAAATACAGAAGCAGGTGACATTTGCCCCCAATAAGCCTCAAATAACACAATCTAAATAGAAAACTCGGCAAAGCACTTTTTGAGATGTTTGACGTGCTAATTCGCTATATCAAATGCAAGAATTATTATTATGAAAATAGTAATATTATGAAGTAAGACATTTCTTTGTATCTTTGCCAAGATGTTGCCTTACTGGCTTAACAGTATAATAACTGTCATGGGATGTGGTGTGACTTCCTATAATTAAATAGAATAATACGGCATGGAAACAGGCCATTCGACCCAACAAGGTGGTGCCATTATTCACACTCAACCTAAGCCCTGCTCCCCCATCCCTCTTACTCATTTCTGGTATTGCATGTGGATCTTGAAATTTGGACGTTTTCAATCCAAACTGTAGAACAAAACCAGTGAGTGAAATTCTTTCCCTCATTCAAATTCAACGGGGAAAGTAAAACTTTCAAATGGGCACAACTTTAATGGGCAAAAATGTCAATACAGCTGTTTGCAATAAAACATTTTCCATTATATTATACTTGGTGAAGTTGTGTTCTGAGCTTATACAGGTTTCCAACCCACTGTTTCAGGAGATAAATTAACTGTAGCCAGAGATATAAAATTTTTCGCTTTGTGCTACCGACATCAACACTACAATGGAAAGAAGCAGTGCCTCACCCCATGTGCCCCCATGTTAATTAGCACCTTCACCACTGGCAGTAAGTCAGAATCAAAAGCAGTGAGATGTGTAACATGGATGTCCTGGCATTAGATCAAGTTTACTACTATCTCTTAGATGTAAAATGTAGTTATCCACAGTTTGACTGTTGCCAGCAGGAATCTTTCAGTCCCCATCTTTCTAAAAAATACAACTTTAAATTCAATTAGAAACTGCAGCAACAGGACCCAGGCAACAGAGGGCAGCTGTGAGCTGCTCTGTACTCCCAGGTAACAAGCACTCAGTCACCAGGTGAGCAAGGAGTTCAAGAGAGGTGAATGGGACAGGTATGTGGATTCATGCAGAATTTTTGTAGATGGAAAGGACTGAACTGCTGAGGAAGTGAGTTTGTGAGTGGAACAGTCCGTAGTCCAGCACAGATTGGGATGAGGTAAATGTTGCCTCCACTAGCAACCCAGAGATTAGCTTTATCATGGCACAAAAAGCCATAGGTGCAACAACAAGTTACACTTGCATAGCACCCTTCTCATCAAAAGATGTGCATTGGCGCTGGACAATCGAGGGTTTTGATGCAGAATCAGCTGATTATATACAGTTACTTAGGATGTAAGGGTATAAAGGAATTTAAAAAAAGAATGGGAAAGATAAGTTGCTGCTGCTAAAAGTAAAATGGTGGAGTATGTTCAATGGACCAAATGGTCCGTATTACTACACTTTTATATAAGTCATCAAACTCCTGGATGATTAGACACACAACTCCTAGATTATTCGAGATTAATTGGATGTAACTAGCAGTAAAAAAACATTTCTCTTTAACAAAATACCCCAGAGATCTGTGAATGGGAAGCAAGGCAGGAAGGCATACTGGTACACAACCTGATTCAAATTTGCAAAACAAAAAGACAAAATGGTCTCTTTTTAAGTCTTATCTTTATTCATTGCTTCCTCTATTCCATTTCTCCTTCTCTAACTCTTATTTCGCTTCTTTAATTTTGTCCTTATTCTCTTTATCATCCATCAATCCCCCTGTCACTTACCTAACTACCTAGCACTCTCCCTCTCTCTTGCTCTATCTACCCATTTATTTACCATTATTTTTTACCATGCCTGCAATCTGCACTGCTACAACTCGACAAACTGATAACAAGCGAGCCAGTTAGGATGTCTAGACACTGTAGGTCATCACTGATGCATCAGATGTTTCAAAAGATGTTAGGAAATTCGTGGAATTTCCTTTAATATCGAACTTCATTTTTTTGTGGAATTATGATCCGAGTATTGCTATAAGCCACTGGTCAGCATCTCCATTTTCTAAGCAATTACAGCAGGGCATAGAGCTTTATGCTCGGTGCTTTTAGCAGGAACAATGAAACTACAGAAAATCTTTCTGAATACCATTACTTTGTAAAAGAGTTGCAAAGCCCTCTGTGGTGTTAAATAACATGATGATTCTATACGCTGGCTTGATTGGGAAAACTGGTACCTCCAGCATAAAGCTTTGAGCAAACAAAAAGTAAATTAGGCCACAGTATCTAAAGCTGAGGAAAAAAGAAATATCGTTATTCTACGGGTATGATGGATATTTCCACTGTGCATAGGATCAATATTTCACACAATGGAGGAGCTGTGAGCCGTGGATTGTAAATAGATTGCCATAACTCACTGTCACTGCTGCAATATCCTTTATTCTTTTCACAGATATGAAAAAGTTATTCAGCTCTCAATGGATGGAAGTTGGTTAATGAATCACGTAGCCAGTGCACTGCCTTTTCATGTTTCCAGTGTGTTTTAATGACAGCAGTAATGTGAAACAGGTTTGTCTTCCTAATCATAAGCACTTTTCAGTTACTTTGACAAATTAGCTTGATCGGAAACTTATCACTCAATGACATCTTTAATATCAACATATTTGCTTGTCATTTCCTGGTACAAATTTATTATTGGCAGTAATTGATTTTCAGCAGGTGGATTTCTGTTTCTCTGAGTGAATGTCTTTCCTACACTCCCCACTCCTATCATTATGTATAAGTTATCCATATACACACAGCACATATCTATGGAAGTGCTGTCCCTTTAACCAAGGTCCTATCTGCCTGTTTTTAGGGGAATTTTAAAAGATGCCATCTTACTATTTGAAAATAGAAGGGATTTTATAATAATAATCCTTGCATTTGATATAGCATCTTATCACGTTGTAGAGACGTGTGAAAGTGCTTCACAGAAAATACTGTAAAGTGAATTGACTGTATATTTGTGGGCGAAACGCAGCAGCCAATTGCGCACAGCAATGTCCCACAAGCAGTCATGGATTGAGTGACCAATTTATTATTGTTTTTTTTTCTTGAGGGATTATTATCAGGCTTGTGGAGTAAGGAAACTCACCCAAGGTTTCACCCTGCCAGGAATCAGACCCAGGTCTCTCGCTTGCGAGGCAAGTACTCTAACCACTGAGATACAGAACTCCTAACACCCACAAAATACACATTTCTTCTAGAGTACTGGTCAGCGAAACTACAGATAAAAAATTTGGACATTCATCTGATGACTGGTCGTTTGAGGGATCTCGGTGTGTGCAAAATAGCTGCCATGTTTAGCCTAAAAAAACAGTCACTACATTTGATTATATTTACTATAAAGCACTTTGAGATGCTTTGATGTGATAAGATGCTATGAAAAGGCAAGTTCTTTCTTTCTTATCCACCTATATTGTCATTATATGCATCAGTCAGCCACATGAACAATGCAGAGGACACCATCTTGTTGCCAAGTCCTCTGGAGCCTGACCAAACTCCTCCCACCCCTTCTCTCTCTCTCTCACTCTCTGAGTACGACCCTGAATCAGATTGTGCTATCTGTGGTTTTCTGCCTCCCGTGTCCTTATCATCTTCTCTTTTCTCCTTCAGGACAGTGACATGTTTTCCCATAACTCCCAGAAAATGGATGAGAAAGAATCACTTTTGGAGACATGAAAGGTCATTTCATTAAGTGACCTTGGAGTCTGCATGAACTGCAGCTTTTTACAATGAACCAACTTTAGCAGATGGTAGAACCAAGAGCTAATTAATTTACTTGATGTGAGGCAAAATGTTATAATAATCTTTACATTTGTTGTAGCGCCTTTCATATCAGGAATATGTTTCAAAGCAGTTAACAGCATATCCTGTAAACTGTAGTAACTGTGTATTAAGTGGGCCAAACATGGCAGCTAAATTACATTCAGCAATGTCCACAAACAGCCATGGAATGAGTGATCAATATTATCTGGGGAATTATTGACCCTGAGATAAACTCCGTTCTCATTTTGTATACTACAATGGGATTTCTAAAGCCCATCTGAACAGGCAGACATCAGTTTAATGTCTCATCGAAAGGACAGCATCTCCAACCATGTAACAACAACAACAACGCATTTATATAGTGCTCCTCACGCAGGGTAGCGGCCCAGAGTGCTTGACAATGACGGAGCAGAATGCCAAGCTGGGGGGAGAGGGGAGGTGACTGTAGGCTCAATCGCTGAAGAAAGTCTTCAGGTGCAATCTGAAGATGGGGAAGGAAGGGGCAAGGCAGAGGGATAGAGGAAGAGTGTCCAGAATTTCAGGGCACAATGGCTGAAAGTGCGTCCACCGATGGTGGAACGGAGGGCACGAGGGATATGCAGGAGGCCAGAGCCAGTCGAGCAGAGGCAGCGGGTTGTGGGTTGGGGAGTAAGTAGCTCGGAGAGGTAGGGAGGTGCCAGGGCATGAAGGGATTTGAAAACGAGTGTGAGGATCTTGAAATTGAGCCATTCGGCAATAGGGAACCAATGGAGCCCGGCTAGAACTGATGTGATAGGGGTACAGAGTTTAGTGCGGGTGAGTATGCGGGCAGTGGAGTTTTGGATTAACTTGATCTTGTGCAAGGTGGAGCTGGGGAGACCGGCAAAGAGGGCATTTGAAAAATCAAGTTTGGAGGTGACAAACACATGGACAAGTGTTTTGGCTGCATCTGGGGTACGATACGTCGGAATGGGTATAAGGTACGCATTGGCAAATCTAATATGTGTCCTTCATTGATACTGCTTATTAATAAATTAAGGAAATACATAACACCTACCAAAATCTGAAGACGCCAAAGAGTTTGCTGGTTTCCTTCCCCAGAAGATTGAACATTTGACCAATATCTTTTTTGTAGCCAATGTTGGGATGATTGTGAAGTGTCTTGCACAGAATATCTCTTTTATGTTGGGATCTAAAACAGGGCAATTCTATCGGGAGTCACATATTGCAAGCCTTCACATATATAACTCTGAGCCATTGCCATCATGTCTTGCTGCCTTGGTGTATATTGTGTAAAGGGCTCTATATAAATGCCAGTTGTTGTCATTGCATCTGAAAGCATAGTTCTGGGTTTACTTTCTCTATTTTTTGTGTATCGTGCATAATTTAATTTGGCGTGGTGCTTACTAAACTGAACCATTCAATCTCAGTAAATGACCATTTCATGAGTGATGTCTCTTCAGGCCCTATTTTCCACCCTTTATTCCACAGCACTTGGGCTGTATCTGAAAGCATTGTTATAGGTTAATTTATCACACTCATTTTCGGAGGTCAATTGTCTTCCTTCTGCTATTCAGGAGAAAAAGAAAATCAAATAAAATTTTATTGGAGTAAAAGAGGTAATTAAATCAGCAGTGGATTGAGTTATTTGGCAAGAGTGGTTTGGCACCAAAGTTATGTGGTTAATACCAGATCATTTCCCTTCATTCCTAACAATTTCAGTAACTGTCCCCGTATGTCTAGGGGCACAGGCTTTCATTGATCCAGCACATGTATCCTGTGGCTTATTATGAACCAGGAGGCAATGTAGATTCAACACCTAGATTCTCCCTTTAGGTTAACATCAATTTCATTATAACAATAGCTTGTTCCATTCAATTGCATGATAAGTAACCCGCAACATCTTTTTTACACCTCAAACAATTTTGCTGAGTTCAATCTCATTGTTAAGTGGATCCTGCAGTGCTTTAAATATCACCATTGCCTTTCCGAATGAGCTTGTGCACTAGCCATATAAAGTATATGCTTCTTGTTACACCCACAGTCTACATGGGTCTATAAATATCTTGAGAGCAACCAGCTATATGCTGTCGTTCGTTCCCATTCACACAGTTTTATTTTCATGGATGTACAGATGGTTCACATTTGAATCAGCATGGGTACAGCTGTAAGACATGGAACAAACAATCCCACCCATATATATCAAATTCACATCATGGAACCATAGAAATTTACAGCACAGAAGAAGGCCATTTGTCCCCTTGTGCCTGTGTTGGTTCTTTTAAAGAGCAATTCTTTCAGTTCCATTTACCCGCCTTTCCCCCATACACCTGTAATTTACTCCTTTTAAGTTTACTCCTACATAACTTCACTTTGTCCCCTCTTTGCCTGTCTTCAAATTGCGCCTGAAGATTTTCCCCTTCGACCAGAAAGTTGTGGGTTCAAACCCTTACAGACACTTTAAACTCATAGTCTAGAATGATACTCCATTGCACTGCTGCAATGTTGTAGGTGCCATCCTGTGGTAGGACACGTTAAACCAAGGTTCTGTCTGTTCAGGTGAACATTAACAATTCTACGGTACTATTCAAAACGAGAAGGGAGATTATCCATTGTCCTGGCAAACATTCCTCCAGATAAAATCGGTCATTCACTTCATGACTCTCTGTGGGCTATTGCTCTGGACAAATTGAGTTTGCCTACAAAATACACAGTCACTACAATTTACAGTAAAATCCTATGAAGTGCTTTGTGCTTAAAGCAAACAGCATCAACATGTTTAAGAGAAAACTTTCCTCATACATGAGAGAAAAGAATGAAGGAGTATAAGCAAGGGGAATAGGAGGGGTTGGAGTTTGTTTGGAATACAAACATCGGCATTTGGGTTGAATGGCCTGCTTCTGTGCCCTATCTGTCTATGTAACTAGTTAAGACAACAAGTTGGGTATTGTGAAAGGATGAGATTAAATGGCTCAAAGGGACTTTGTTATCTGTATCTCTTGTATGATCCTGTTTGCAAATCGGATGTGTGTTCTGATCAATGGTCTGACCTGAAAAGTTAACCTATTACTCTGTCTTTTCTGTGCGGGTTGGTTACCTGTGTCTTTCCACATTTTCGGCTTTTGTCTTCAACGGGCAATATTTTTTAAATATTTCTTACTTCCATAGTAAGTTGAAGAGAAATGAGAGATACAATTTATAACTATTGTGCTTTTCCTCAGAAGGAGGAAGGAAATAATTAGAGAGCAAGTCAGCCAGACTGAGCCTTGTGCATCTCCTAGTGACCACTTCAGGAGCAGCACAGGCAGAAAGATCTGGAGCCAGTCAGCTGATAGCTTTCATAAGAACATAAGAAATGCTAGTTTGCTTTCCACCTTCCTGACGGTCACATGCACATATGTCCCAAACTACCTATGTACTATATCCATAATGTTATTTCCTAAAAGAAAACTATCTAATCTGTGTTTGAAAGAATCAACACTTCTTGCTTTAACTGTCTCCCTAGGGAGCCTGTTCCACAGGTTCACTGCTCGCTCACTGAAATAGTGTTTGCGTAGATTTGTTCTGAATTTATCCCCCTTCAATCGCAGGCCGTGTTCTCTGGCTTTACTATTCAGGACAAGTTGAAATAGCCTGTCATGATTTATATTGTCTAGCCCCTTTCAGTCTAAGGATTAAATGAAGTAACCAGCCTCCAGTAATAATAATAATCCTTGCATTTGATTTAGCACTTTTCACGTCTTCTCAACGTCTCAAAGCACTTCATAGAATAGACTGTAAAGTGAATTGACCTTATATTTGTGGGCGAAATGCGGCAGCCAATTGCGCACAACAGTGTCCCACAAACAGTCGTGGATTGAAAATGACCAATTTATTATTATTGTTTTGTTTTGGAGGAATTATTATTAGGCGTGTGGAATAAGAAAACTTGCCCAAGGTTTCGCCCTGCCTGGAATTGAACCCAGATGTCTCGTTTGCAAAGCGAGTGCTCTAACCACTGAGCAACAGGACTCCGCAAGTAACGTAACTTGTGAAAACAGCAGAATAAACATAAAGTATTTGGAACAAATGGGATTTGAACCTTGTGGAATTTTTCCATTAGAATGAAAGAAAATGTTTTTTAAAAAATTTCAATTAGTATGACTGGAACGTTTTAAAATTAGATTCATTTATCCTTCGGATGAGACATTAAACTGAGGTGCCCTCTGCCTGTTCAGGTGGATGTTAAAGATCCCATGGCATGATTTGAAAAGAGAAGGGTGTTTCTCCAGATGTCCTGGCCAACAATACCCCAAATAAAATTGGTCATTTGTTTCATGGCTGGTTGTGGGACTTTGCTGTACGTATTTGGGCTGCTGCATTCACCCATAAATACACAGTCACTCCACTTCACATTAAATCCTGTGAAACTCTTTGGGAAATGAGAGGAGCTATACCAAGTGCAAGGATTATTATTATATTATTATTTTGATGGGTGTGGCACCCTCCACATGCAGAGTATAGGAAACACAGTCCTGTCTGTTCTGGCTGCACAGATGTTTCTCTTGCACAGTATTTTTCAGGGACTGAACAGATTTGTAATCTATATTCAGTTTTAAGCTGTCGCTACGAATGGAGAAACCAGAGAATGGGGTGGGGGGGGGGGGGGGGGGGTGGGGTAGGGGGTGTGGGTGGAGAGAGAAACATAGTAAATAGAACCTGTGCTTGAACAGCCAATGTTAAATTCAGTTTTGATCATTGTTTATATTTACCATTGTACTACCTTGTACATTACTGTTGTGCGTCATAGTTTGCCCTTAGATTTACCTGCCCCCGTGCTTTTGAAACAGCTGTGTCTTTCACAAGTGTCAAATAACAGAGTGGAGTACAGTCTATTGGCATAGCAGCAGCGCCCTCGGGTGCCAATATTCAGGATACCAACTACTTGGCACTGGCTTGAGAGGATTCATTCACACCTCTTGCCCTCTATTTCAGCCTAATATTTTATACATACAACACTGTGAAGACTCGTTTGTTAGCAACAGCAAAGGGATTCATGTCCTTCACGCAGTATGTGTTATACTGTAGTTAAATTTTAATTGGACATGATTGTGAGAGTCCAAATTTGTCAAAGTATGTTGTTAGGAACAGCATTGATACAATAACTGTGCTTACCATTGGGAAAGGATGATTTTAATCCAGTTCAGAGGCTGGGATATTCTTATACTCAGCAAAAGAGCGAGAATGTCTTCAGCACTGAAAGCCCATTAACATTTATCAAGATCGAGGCACCAATTTTCAAACTCTCTGCGATGTATCCTCAGTTCCCTTTGAAGACAATCTCAGATGCTTTCCTCTTCCTTTACAAGGTATTCAGGTTTGCATTTATATGAAATGTCAGCCCCATCTCAAAAACATCTGCAACAACATTGCGCTGTATTTCCAGTATGCATTCCCAATGTGCGTTACAGGCTCTGACCAGATTGTCATGTCTGATACATTTTAAAATCTGGAAAAATTGATCTTAATATTTTTTCCTGTAGTTTGTGCCTTGTAAAGGTGCAAGTTTAGTGCATCGCCACTTAATTGCTGTTTTCAAAAAGAACCAAAAAGCAATGCTAGCAAAGCACAGACACATAATAATGGTCCAGGTTTGAGAATTTCAGATAAAGAAATATGGAATTTGACAGTTTTTTAATATTTTTACGGTGTAGCATGTCCTATCTGCAGTAAAGATCACTTTGGCAGTGCTATTGGAACAAATCAGATATCCATTATAGGATTTTGTGCAAACACACACCAAATTTTTTTGAAAGAGTTTTCAGCAATGATTTCACAACTGTTTATCTCTCAATACGAACATGTGCATTAGTACCCACAGTGATAGGAACAGTGCAATCAAATGTCCCTGAATGGAATAGAATGTCACCTGCAGGTTTCATTTTATGAAATGTCACCTTCATCTGGAAAACATGTGTAATAACGCACTGATGATACATATATATCGAATGTGCTAAGGAATGTCACCTCCCCCCGGCTCAGCGCTGTGCTCTGCCACTGTCAAGGGCTCTGGGATGTTACCCTGTGTGAGGGGCGCTATTACAAATGCAAGTTGTTGTCGTATTAATTATAATAATAAAAACTCAATTCACACTGGTCACAAATTACACAATTTACCCAGTCAGTATAAATTACAAACAGACGAATACCCCGTAATTCTAAATGATGGTCTCTGGTGACGTACATATAGGGTATAGATTGGTTTGGGTTTTACATAACCTATGGTTTATTAATACAAGTGTGCCTCGAACACATCACACTGTCAGACAGGAAGAAAGCTAATTAAATCCCTATTACACAGGAAAATCACTGGAGTATTCGACTTTCTTTACAGAACAGTCAAAGCTCACCTTTCAAAACAGAGCAAGGCTTTTATCAACCTACTCCTAATAACTTTCATTGTTACAAATATTCAGTGAGGTGTTAAAAAACTGTAAAAGTATGCAATATGAAGAACTGATTAACAATGGTTTCTTTTTCTAAAAAAAATTAAACTAACTGTTTGTATTATTCCCTTACCCGAGTTTAATAATAATAAAAAAAATCTGGGAACCACAAGTACATATAGATAGAACAATAATCTGTAACAAGGAAGATAATGTATTATGATAAATAACTAAATAGATTGTACATGTAGTATTATTGACATAGCTATCCCAAGTGATTACAATGTAACAAATAAGGAACTAGAGAAAATCAGGAAATAGATCGATCCACAAATTGAATGCGGATATATGTGACATAGTTCCTATAATCATCAGTACAACTGGGACTGTTACTAAGGCTATTAAGAAATAGCTTGACAAAATACCTGGTGAACAGAATATTACCTCCTGCAAAAAAACAGCTATTTTAGGAAGTTCAAACATACTAAGAAAAGAAACATCCATTCATATGTAAAGTGGCAGTGGTATTGGTCTGACTGACATATCACCGTAAACACTTCGAAAATACCTATACAGAGTGATTTAAAGTGTAATAACATAACAATAATAGTCCTTGCATTTGGTATAATGTTGTATTACGTCGGAAGGACGTCTCAAAGCGCTTCACAGAATTTACTGTGAAATGGAGTGACTGTGTATTTGAAGGCAAACGAGGCAGTACAATTGCCCACAGTAATGTCCCACAAACAGCCATGAAACGAGTATCCAATTTTATTTGGGGAATTATTAGCCAAGACATTGGGAGAACTCCCTTCTCTTTTCGAATCTTGCCACGGGGTCTTTAACATCCATTTGAACAGGCAGACAGGACTCGGTTTAATATCTCATCTGAAATAATAATCATAATCCTTGCAAAACACAAAATACTGCAGATCCTGGAAATCTGAAAACAAAAACAGAAGTCGCTGGGAACACTCAGCAGGTCAGGCAGCATCTATGGAGAAAGGAAAGTGAGTCAACGTTTTGGGTCCACGACCCTTCGTCAAAACTGGGGCAGGTTGGGAGGGAGAGGCTTTTAAGGGCTAACAGAGAGGGGGGAGGCAGAGCAAGGAAGATAAAGGAGAAAATGGGGTAGAGGACAGGCGATGATGGGTTAACTGGGTGTTAATGATGCAGAACAAAGGGGGGGATTGCAACAAAGCGGGGGAATAATAATAATAATAATCCTTGCATTTGATATAGTGCTTTTCACGTCTTCTCGAATAGACTGTAAAGTGAATTGACTAATTTGTGGGCGAATAGAGGTGTTAATACTACAGAACGGGAGTGGGGAGAAAGAACTTGCAACTAAACAAGCAGATCAGGGAGAGAAAAGGTGTGTCTGGAACCAAGATGATGTGGTAAAATCATAATCATAATCCTTGCATTTGGTATAGAGCCTTTCACGTCAGGAAGACATCCCAGGATGTATCGTAAGTGAAGTGACTGCATTTTAATGTGAACGAACCCAAAAGAGCAGGTAGGTGACATTTACGTGAAACACACTGTTCAGAGGGAAGTAATGGTTGAATCAATTGGGATGTGTAAAAAGGAGATAGGTGGATATTTAGGGAGTAAGGACATAATACAATCCAAAATTACATTTGTATAGTGCCTTTCATGTCAGAAGGATGTCCCAAGGTGCTGCATATTAGGGGGTATGGATGGATGGGTGGGTGGGTAAATGGGATTAAAAGATCTAATGAACTCAAAGGCTAAACAGCCTTCTCCTATTCTGAAGCCCAGCCTCTGCCAATGTCGCTGTAAATCTGACAGCGAGCATGTGAAAAGAGGAGGTAGTGGCCAAATGCTCTGCTTGTCACAGTACTGACCCCAAGGACAAATCATTGAGCAGTGCTAAGGCAGCGAATCTCAGCTGTGGTGATGGTGGTGGTTGAGAGCTTTACATTGTCCCTGGGTGCCAAAAGCTGGAGGAGGAAACAGTGAGCCAGATTTCTTTGTTGCCGGACAGCATACAGTAGACATCTCCAGAAAATTCAATGGTGGTTTTAGCCTTAAGAGTAATTTTAAGTCTTAAAATTTAAAAGAGTGCAGAATTTTGCAAAGATTTCTTTAAATAAGTCATTTATTTTTAAATTTTAATTTGTTAATGTTACGATTTATAACAACCGCGGNAAAAAGAGGAGCTTTTCACATTGACACAGGAAAAAATACACGCTGTGCATCAACACTCTCCAGTCCAATTGATAGGTTCAGCACAGCTGATGTGTACAGCACCGTTAACAGTGTTTTTCAAAGTATTCTCCACTTTAAAATGCGTAGATTTTTGGAATTTTTGCAGATTCAAACTTCCTGTTTACTTTCCAGAACAAAATGGCAGTGTACCCATGTACTCATCAGTCTTTTTGCATGACAATGGATACTGTCTGAGAATGTGACATGTGGTACCTATAACCCTTACACACAACTGATTGCCTATTATGTATCACATACACCCCTGGTCGCTCTGTCATACTCTTCTGGCCCAAACATCTGTCATTGTTGCCCTTTGACAGGTCAACATTAGTATTAAATTGGAGCTAGCTACCCATGCTATTTAGGAAGAAGTAGTCGGCAAAACATTCACAAAAGCTTGTAAAGCATTGTGATCTGGCTTGTTAGAGGTACAGAAAGGCTATTTCTCAATGATTCTCAGATAAAATTGGTCATTCGCTTCATGGCTGTTCGCAGGACATTGCTGTGTGAAATTGGTTGCTGTGTTTGCCTGCAAATACACAATGACTACACTTCACAGCAAAATCATGTGAAATGATTTGAGATGTTTCGATACAACTTGAAAAAGCGCTATATCAAATGCAAGGATTATTATATATATTTTATATTCACTTTGTTAGGTATGCCACTTTATGCAATTTAAAAATCCAAATTTACCAAAGAATAACATACAGATTAATTGGTCGCTTTGAAACATTCAATATGATCAGTCACTATAACAAGTACAAGTATTATTTATTAAATAGAATACATCAAATATTTTTTAACAATGCACACTTCAAAACCAGATGTTAATTTTATTGGCTTTGATGAATGAATGAATGGAATACGGAACAGGAAATATAAATCAGGTTTCCACTTCATATCGTTCTAACCCTAGAAACGTGCCATTAATCTTTTTCTTCCAAATGGAGACCCATCATTTCGGATTTGCTCTTCCTGCAGGGAAGCACACAGCTGATGTTAGCATCAGCGAAATTCCACAGGGATTCCTGCAGGTCAAATCCTCTCTGATCCTGGATACTGAAGTGAGAAGCATCTGAGCTGCAGGGTTCACTACCGCTCACTGATATAATAGGACAGATGCCATAAAGGGCTAAAATGAGATTCAGAGTGAAGTTTCCCTGACAATTGTTACACAGTACTCTTCACCATCTTGATCACGATTTTAGTCATGTGGTGAAATGTGCAGGGCAGCCGACATGAAACAAAGGATTGTTTAAATATTCTACTTTTCAAAGCCATTCAATAACTACTGGTCAACAAAACTTACATTTATAGGGAAGGGAGACCATAGTTGCAATGTAACAGGAAGGTTTAAGGTGGGATTTAAAGACAGATAAGACACTGGGTGAGGCAAAGAGATAGAGGAAGTACGTTCCAGAGATTAGGAATATATTGGATGAAGGCTCAGATGGTGGTGCGGAGGGGATGGGCAATGCAAAGCAGGGCTGTGTTGGCTGAGCGGAGAAGGGGAGCTGAGGAGTGAGGTACCAGAAAATCAGAGATAAGGAGGTGTTAGGACATGAAGAGGCAATTGTTTTACAGTAATCTCCACTATTTTACTCACAATTTTATTCTTGTATGAAATGTATAAGTCAGACGATGCATAACAAAGGGCTGTTGAAACATCCAACATTTCAAAGCCATTGGATAAGTGCTACTCTCCCACAAAGAAGAGTTTGAGGCAGAATCCTCATTCATTCACACGTCGTCTGAGCACATCACCTGATGCCCTTTAGGGAAATGACTGAAGCCTGTAATATTTGAGGTAGCAAACGAACAGAGAGAAAGAAAGATCGTTCCAACTGATAGAAATAGAGTCTGAAATATTGAGATCAGGCAACAGCAACAGAGAACAGCAATTAATATCAAGAAATAAATTGACAACACAGGCACACAAAAGAGTGAACCTGCCATGTAGGCCAGAGAGAGAGAGATTGACATTGACTTTGTTAATGACGTTGACACGTCTATAGATTTGGAGTGCGGGAGAGAGAAATGTGCTGTGAAAATAGCCTCTGTGCTGGCTGGTGATGCTGAAACAACAAATGATTCATCCCATTTCTTTGCACTGCTGAACTGACCATGGCATCGGACTGACCATGGCGTTGGGTGTAATTTATTTTTAGTGTCCCGTGAACATGTTATTATTATTGTATTATAACTCATGGCATGTTCGGGACACAAAATCAGACTTCGTTATAGCAGGTGTATTTGTTACACTAAACAGCCGTTTTTGGGGGGGGAATGGGGCAATGGGCAAGATTTGAGTTCAGGAGATTCTTAGTAACAGACATCCACCAGAACAAAGATGATTGACGCAGTTTGAGGATGGGAAGAGCTGATGAGTGCAAACAGATACATTGTACCACACACTACCAATAGCAATGTGGAAATTCCCAATAGCTGGCCCTGACCTTACTAATGGCTTGCTCTCTTTGCTCAGGCTATTTTGCCCACAAATATACAGTCAATTCACTTTACAGCATTTTCTGTGAAGAGCTTTGAGATGTCTAGAAGACGTGAAAAGTGCTGTATCAAATGCAAGGATTATTATTATATATTATATTACATTTAAGCTCACTGGGACTCGAAGTAATAAAGTGTTCCAGATGCCTCCCTACCATTCGCTTCTGTCAGCAGCATCTGTCTCCCATGTAAGGAATGGTAATGTCGCAATGGTACAGTTGATGTTTCCGTGCGTTCTGTGTCTTCGGTCAACCCCACCACCCCCCACCATCGCCCCCCACCCACCCCCTTCTCCTTGGCTCAGCGTCAAACTTGGCCAATGCAAGAGCTCTGAGATGCTACCTCTCGTGAAGAATGCCATGTGAATATAAATTGTTGTTGTCAGAATATACTAATAAATAATAATCCTTGTATTTCACATGGTGCCTTTTCACGTCCGAAGGATGCCTCAAAGTGCTTCCTGGAATATCCTGTAAGATGTAGTAACTGTGTATTTTTTTTACTCTAAACTACAACTTAAATATCCCCTCTAGGTACACATTCCCCATCACTGCAGCATTCTCAAATGCTAGATTGCCAAGGAACGTAAATTCACCCCCCACTATATACCCATCCAACAAAGGTTAACACCAAAAGCACTTTCAATTTTTTTCCATTTTAACCACACACTGCTGGCTGCAAATCAACATTTCTAAGGTGCAGAACAGTACATTTCTAGTAATAATAAAAATAATAATCCTTTCATTTGATATGACACTTTATCACGTCTTTGAGATGTCTCAAAGCGTTTCGCAGAATATACTGTAAATTGAACTCACTGTGTATTTTGGTCCATACACGGCAGCCAATTGCGCACAGCAGTGTCCAATAAACAGTCATGGATTGAGAGATCCCTTACTTTTTAAAGGGATTATTACTCCAGAAAACCGATCCACCAATCAACTAACAATGGGTTCCAGTTTACTGCTCGGTAAACAGAGGCATGTACTACAGGTTTCGTCAAGAAACATTTACGAGATATTTACATATTGGGGTGGAACTGGTTCTACCACTTTTTCTTCCCATGAAACTACAGAACTACATTGCAGGCAAGTGCTCATTTTTTTTTAAGTCAGGTGGGTGTTTGACACATGCTGAAACTGAACTGACCATGGGTGTCTGACACATGCAGCACCATGCTTAATCATAGCCAAACCAAATAGAGTTCTGTACATGTACTTCACCTACCTATGGATATCTTCCTGGATCTGGAATAGAATACATACTCTCTCTCCCTGGAGAGGCACACCTTGCTTCTGGAAAGTTATTACTTGAAGGTTGGCGTAAGCCAAGGCTTGGAGATCTTAGACTGTCTATGGAGTAATTGTTGAATTGTAACTGGCTAAAACCACAACGCGTTGTCTAGCAAGCTTCCCATTGCTTCTCCAAATAGGAACACCCTACCATCCTGTTAGGACTTTGGCCTTACAGCATGAACAGGAGATGAGTGGAAAGAATTCCTGCCCCCGTCACTGGTCTAACCCTCCATATCGTGCTGACAGGCCAGTTGGCTGGTCTGTGGTCAACAGCGCCTTGGATTATTGTGGATCTGCCTGGTTCATGAGCCAGACTACCCCTAGACCACCAAAAAGGATCAACTTGATTCCAATATTCAATTGCCCAGAATATCACCTTGTGACAAGCTCAGTCCTGAGGGGTCCTCCGCTTAGTTCTCCTTAGATTTAAATAAACTCCACTTAGAATATTATACATGCTGGGTGAACAATACAGTTTGATAATTGCAATATTCCATGAGCAAAGTAAGTAACATGGAACAAATACAGCTCTTTAAATCAACAAACACCAAGTTCAAATATTGCAGCATCACAGCCGGAAGGTATAATAAGACCTTTTTAGAAATAATATCAGAAGTCCCAGGGTTTTGAATGTATTGAGTTATGGGTTTGTGTAATGTTCTGAGTCAAGTGATTAATGTCATGAGGAATGTGAAATTGAAGATGATCCAAGGGAATCATTCAAGTCAGGGGAGCTAAAAAGGAATGTTTCCACACAAAACACTAGTGCTCCAGGACACCGAGCGATCGTCTTTTAACTGTTCGAGCAGATATTGTTTAATAAGTGGGAAGATTATATTTTTTTCACAGAGTGAATCAGCAGTCCTACTTGGGGAGTCCATTGGGGAAGGAGAAACAATATTTACAGCAATGTGAGATGCAGATTGAGGTTGAATTTTAAAACGCATTTGGCTTGGTTGAATTTTCTGAGCATGAAAACATAGCTATTTTGTGTTAATCCCCTTTTTCGCAACATTGTTCATGGGAAGTACTTTACTAAAGATGAAAGTGTAATCAGGTCCACTACATGTGGATTTCAGGAAATAGGCTGCATTTTGTTTTTATTAAAACAACTTTAATGAAGAAAAGAAGTCTCTGCACTAAATGTTACTGGAATTTAATTAGAATTAAAAATGACTTGGCATGTGTATGGGGAGATCACAAAATAAAAAATATCTAAATAACTCAGAAATTACATTTATTAATAGATACCATTATTTAGTTTCCATGTATTTTATATATTTTGTTGAATAAAGAGATACAGGGGGGCAGCAAATGAATAATAATAATCCTTGCATTTGATAGCACATCTTCGAAACTTCTCAAAGCGCTTCACAGAATATACTGCAAAGTGAACTGACTGAAACACGGCAGCCAATTGCACACAGCAGTGTCCCACAAACAGTCATTATTACCCCCGGAAAAGCGATCCACCAATTGACTGACAGGTTCCTATTTATTGCCAGGTAAACAGAGACGTGTGGAGTAAGGAAACTTGTCCGTTTCTCACTGCCTAGGAATCAAACCCAGGTCCTCTTGATTGCAAGGCAAGTGCTATAACCACTAATTTACAGGACTCCACAATGGATTTCATATACCAGATGGTGTTACAAGGACAGCTAGAATTCAGATTGTTTAATTTTTGAAAATGCATCATCTCTCCCATGAATTAGGAAAATAAACGGTAAGCTTCTTGGAAAGGCAAAGTCAAACTCTAAAGATAACTGTGATGCTTATTGTAGTTTGTTACTAAGCTTGTTAATTGAGGTTGGTGATGACAATTGGATCCATGCACCTTACTGCACATCCAGTCTCCAAGCTGACGTAACCTTACAACATTGGAATGAGTTTCTGAATCTACAATCTCAAATCTGCAAGCAAAATGCCAAAAGATCACCTTTTAGTTACAAGTACCACAGTCCAAGCTAACACGTCATTGCAGGGATCAGGAATGGAACATTATGCTTGCCCACCAAGCTCCATACCAATGACCTAGGTTATGCGTCCTTACGATATCTTCCTCTTTGATTGATAATTTGCCTAGTCCCTTTTAAACAGGTACATGCAGCACTAAATTCAGTTCCACAACATTATTCGAAGGATTTTTTATTGAGAGTTGGAGGGTTATTTTTCTCCATTCATGCAGTACAAGTCAAATATGCCCAAAACAATATTCAGAGGGTTTTAATGAAACAAAAGCTTTATAGACAATTGTATTCCTACTATATCATACTTTTTGTTTAAATCCCCAATGATGCTCACTTACACACACACAATCATTCAATCCAACATCACAGACTATCAATCTCCCCACTGCTCTTGTGCACAAAGCAAAAGGGGTTCAAATAATAGTCAACTTTCCATATCTAATCTAACTTCTCTAGCCTTTTCTTGGCATTAATAAAGATGTGCTTCTAAATTTGCTTCCGATTAGATAGATAACATTGAAGTGCAACTGTTTAGGAAATAATAATAATAATAATCCTTGCATTTGATATAGCGCTTTTCGCGTCTTCTAGACATCTCAAATCGCTTCACAGAATATGCTGTAAAGTGAATTGACCGTGTATTTGTGGGCGAAACGCGGCAGCCAATTGCACACAGCAGTATCCCACAAACAGTCGTGGATTGAAAATGACCAATTGATTACTGCTTTTCTTTTTGGAGGCTTGTGGATTATTATTAGGCGTGTGGAGTAAGGAAAATTGCCCAAGGTTTTGCCCTGCCTGGAATTGAACCCAGGTGTCTCGTTTACAAGGCGAGTGCTCTAACCACTGAGCTACAGGACTCCAGGAAAGGTTCTTAGGAAGAACCAAGAGAGTGAATTAATCATTGAAAAGTTCAGTGCTGCCCCTTCCAAATGCCCAGATGCTGTTTAAATCACCCAACATATGACCAACCCCCTCCAATCCATTTATGGTGCTGTGTACTCAAGATTCAAATTAAAATAAAATGGTATCAGTTCTGCATTGTATCAAATTGAATCAAATTGCTACCAATTGGAAACAAAAAATAAAATAAAAGACAAACTTTAAGTGCAAATAGAAATTTTTAGTTTCAAATTATTTTGGGACCAAAACACTCAACAAATTTTATATAGCGCCTCTAACCCAGCGTAGCGTCCCAGGGCACTTGACAGTGGCGAAGCACTCCACACATGGGGAAGGTCTTTGAAGCAGGAGAAACTGAACACTGAATTTTATACCTGGAGGAGTGAAAATCCACAGATTGTTTAACGGATTGCATGTACTAGATTGTGTTTCTCATAGTAGTACCCGTGTTACGTGCCAAACTAAGAGGAATGTAAAGGATGTCTGCAAAAACTGAAAATGAATGAACCATTCCAGGCAGTAACATGAACTTGCTTGATTCCCTGTAATAGTGTCCCCCTTCCTTCACGCTGTGGGTCATCCTGTCAACGTCCCCACCCCCACCTTTCCATCCCCGAACCTCAGGTGCCCAGTCATTTATGTGAAGCACTTTGAAATTTCCTCCCAATGTGAAAGGTGCTATATAAATGTAATTTGCTGTTGTTTTCATTACTTGCTTATAATGGGATTTCCTGTTACTCACCTGGTGCTATATTATGCTCATCATTGAGTATTGCTGTGCTGTGTTGGTTTGAAGCAGATACCATGGGCCTGATCAGGTACCAGGTTGCGTGTATCTCACAGATGGGATATCACATTGTTCCTGACCACAGGCCCTTGGTTGTGGTACTGCAGAAAGCAACAATAGATTTATTGTTATTATTTATTATTGTGTAACATGTGCACTTGGGAATGAACCATACAAACAGTGAAATGCAGTTCTACATTATTAACTTCTATTTAGATCGATCTTTTCCTCTTAGTATAATATGTGCACTCATTTAAGGATCCATCATTTGACTAATTAACACACCCATATCTCCATCACCAAGACTTTGACATTTTGCAACCAACCAGGGTCTGAAGTACTTTGAGAGATGTATTAAGGCGCTATAGCAAATGCAAAGATTATTAGTATTATTACCCATGTTTTCTCTGTGGATGGTTTTGAGCTCTATAATATCATCCCTAACTAGTTTTCAGCTTGGATTAATATGAGCCACCTGCCCTGCAGATAAGTGCAACAGAATACCAGATCACAGTATTTGTTTGATCTACATGTGTTGTGCATTAAGGTTTATAGCAAATATAATTGGTCATTCACTTCACAGCTACTTTGGAACATCACTGTGTGGAAATTGACTGCTACATTTACCGACAAAATACACAGTCACTACTGATGTACAATCAGGGCATGAATTCTTGGGGGATGCTCTGGAGCCAAACATGGGGGGCACTCTGGAAATTTCCTGAATTCCTGTATAGCCAATCTGCCACTGTTTGCAGTACATCCTGTGAAAGACTTTGATATATTCTTCCAACAGGATGGCGCTATATCAAATGTAAGGATTATTATTATTAAAATAAATATGTCAAAATAGTTATCCACAGAGCATATTAAAAAGCTTACTTTTTCACATCTTCAACCTATTGCAGCCTAAGCTATAGCACTCATATTTGCATCTATGTAATCATAGAAAATGAATTAAGCAATACTTTCATACATATTAAAATTATGTTTAAAAATTCCAGGGCACGACTTGTAAAAGAGCACCAATTTGTTTAACTCTTAAAGACGTTGCCATGGTAAAGTCCCCCTAAACCATTGAAATATGTGCGATTCTCTGTACATTATTCATTGAATAGTAATACCGCAGAATGAAAAACACATGGGACTTCTTTGGTATGATTTTGGAAAGGAAGACACAGTTTGTTTCATATAAATTAAAAGCGAAACTTCTCATGGTACTAAGGATCAGCCACTGGTGATGATCTCATTGGGCACAGCCAAGATTCTGATCTTTTCTAGTCACCACCTTTCCAGGTAGATCTTCTTCCGCTTAGCCATACTTTACAGTTTGTAAAGGAAAAGCAGTAACACAGTCATCCAGGTAAAGGTGTGTAGGAATGGGTTGGCCCAACCAGAGCCCAGGTAAAGTTTTGTAGCAATTGGTCTGGAGTTCTCCAATGAGTCAGATACCTGGTGGATGATTGACAGGTCACAGATCTTCCGGTTGCAAAAGAGTGGGTCGTGGCTGAGAGAGACATTAGATCATATCAGATCACAGGCTGAAGAAGGTGGACAGCACCACAAAGCAGAAGTGGGCTTTAAAAGGATCCTTTTTTTTTGTATTAAATGTTTAAATATAAACTCTGTGCATTTGCATCATGATGAAGGGAAAGGAAAGGTTGCTTGCCACTGGTGCGGCGCTTCTCTCTGGTGAGTGTTTGGCTTGTTTTCCGGGAGTACCTGCTGCAAATGGCTGCAGACCACACCTTGGAAAGTTGTTAAGACTGCAGTTTGCAGTGCACCTTCGCGTGGAGCCTTTGAGCTAAAGGTGCGGCCACAAACCAGTGGCAAGATGTGAAAATGTAATCTGATATATATATATATATTCGTAAATGTACTGTTAACACATGCAAATTATAATAATTTAACTCTTTCTCTGATTGTACAATTTCTCCTGGGTTTTTTTCTCTCTCTCTCCTGCTCTTTACCACCCCGGCCTCTCTCTTGTTTTTTGCCTCCTGGCTTGTATCACCAATTCCTATCTTTCTCGCAAGTATTTTCCTTCCCTTTCCCCTTGTCCAAGCAAAACAAAGGCATCTGGCATTTTGTGAGTTTGGTTAGAATAAACTTTATAAAAGTGAGAGGAACACATTTAAAACTATGAAAGAATCTATCTTAACGAATTGAGGTGGCGNTTTTTTTCCTTTCAGTTTCCTGGGCAATAATCCCCCAGATGAAAACCATCACGGTTATTTGTGGGATGTGGCTGGGAGTAAATTGGTTGCTGTGTTTGCCTGTAAGCATATGTAGTCACTAAGCTTTAATAGCTGGGAGCGCTTTGAGCTGTCCTCCTGAAATGCCAGGTTATTTTCAATTAATACCACAGGTGGGGGGGGGGGCAGGGAATGCACTGGAAAACTTCAAAGATGGCCTGAAAACCCAAATGGATTGCCATGAAACTTTACCCCAGTTCTGCCATATTAGCTGCTAGTTGCTTAATTGAAAAAAAATAGATTTCATTGACCATTGCAATTCATTCTAGAAGGAGAACGTGTTAGGAGTCACAGCAGTAACGCGCCTTGAAATTGAGTGCTAACTTCGAGATATTGAAAGAGTTAAGACAGACTATTTGTCGGCTGTGAGTTTCTTCCTTTATGTTCACTTTGACCCACATTAAGTCCAGTACGCTGTATGCTAAGTGCAGTCCCTGCGGTCTTAACTGTGAGTTCCGCGCCATGGTTGCTCTGAGCTCTTTTAAGTGGTTATGGTTTACCAATTCCTGGCAACTCACCGTAAATTCTTCAATTTCCTCTTTTTCCAAACATACATGCTCCAAACCTATTTATATAAGGTTTCAATGGTATCCTTGATAACTTATTTCATGCGTCTATTCTGCCTGAAATTCCTAATATTAATATTATGTCCCAGTTCTTCTTTGACCCCTCCCCCCTTTTCAGTGTGGGCAATTTGTCTGGAGCAGAAACCTATTAAAATTACTTCAGAAATTTTAATACCATTGGGTCACTTTGAAGTCCCCTTTATTTTCGACAAAAAAATGAAGCCTTCTGAGAAATTTAGTCCTGGCATTGTCTTTGTTCCCCAACAATATACCTTCTCAAAAGACCATAATATGCTTTCTATGATATGTTAAATAAAATATTCTGGAATGGGGCCTAACCAATGCTTTGGAGAGTAACTCAAATTATTTTGGTCCCAACCCATTGCCTTGTTTTCCTTTTGCAAAGCAGCCAAGGACTCGGCTAATGGCATTTGATCTCTTTTACAATAACCCCATATTGTTTTCCCAGTCAATGTGCTTGTGTGATTCTTCTATTCAACACAAGCCCATGTTTTGAACCTTTTGCTCCTGTGTCTGAGGCCTGAAATTTGTCACGGATTTGGCCTTTGGTACCATCGTCTTAAAATGTTATGATTTTGAAAAATTCTTAAATTCTACTCTAATTTGGAAGATGGCTTTCTGCAGTAAAAAAAAATGGTCACTCAATCCCCGAATATTTGTGGGACACCATTGTGCATAATAGGCTGCCGCATTTCGCCCATAAATACACAATCGATTCACTTTACAATATATTTTGTGAAGCGCTTTAAGATGTCTCAATAATGTGATAAGATGCAATATCAAATGCAAGAATTATTATTATAAGATGTTTTGAAGCATCATTCAAACCAGTTCAACAATGAATCCACGGATTTCCCTTGTTGCTTCCCAATGATATTCCTTAAAATGAGGATTCTCCCCAGCATGGAGTTGATGTGTTGGTATGTAATAATACCTTCAAAAAGAAATAACTAAATAATAACAAAAATAAATTGGTCACACAATCCACGACTGTTTGTGGAACACTGTTGGGCACAATTGGCTGCTGCATTTCGCCCACAAATTATACTGTCAACTCAGTTTACAGTATAATCTGTGAAGGGCTTTGAGGCTTCTCGTAGACGTGATAAAGTGCCATATCAAATGCAAAGATTATTATGTCGCTTAAATGCAGTCTCTCACTTTCTAATTATTCCTAATCGGCTTAAAGGCCCTCCACAGCCTTACTCCTTCCTACCTCTGTGACCTACTAACCCCATAGTATCCTGTCCTTTCCCTCTGCTCAGCAGGTCCAGCCTGCTCCACATCCCATGCCCAGCCCACCCAACCATCGGCGATCGGGCCTTCAGCCTCTCTGCCCCCACCCATTGTAACTCCCTCCCACACTCCCTTCGCCTCGCTCTGTTGCTTGTCTCCAACAACAACAGCAAATTACATTTTTCATATCAATAGGATGTCCTTCAAGGCATGTCTCAAGAACCTCCTCTTCGACCGCACCTTCGGCCACCCTCCATCCTCCCTTATCCAAAACCCCCAGCTCAGATCTAAATCCCTGACTGTCCAGCATCTTGGGACATCCTCCTGACGTGAAAGACGCTATTCAAAAGTAATTTTGTATTGTAATGTGTTAACTTTGACATCGCTTTCCTGACCTTCTCAAAATAAACTTATGGCTTCAAAAATAAACGGCTTTAAAATTCCGATTGAGTTTAAGAATTTATCAAATTCTGGACATTGAAAATGCTGCTTTGATAGAATAAATCCAGACAGAAATTCTCCTCATAGTAGGTATTTAGAAATAACCTTTCATTAACAATAAGAAATATGTCCATCAGAATCTCACAGTAGCAAAAGAAATGAGAAAATGACCACTTCCCTGACCAGAAACACTACTCACCCATCCTGCATTCTGGGGAAATATCTGCAGTTATTATCTGCGCCTAAAGGAAATCGAGCAATTCCTTCAGGGTATTCAACTATTCCCACATCTGCAATATTCAAACCTGCCCTCTTTGCCTCCACATATATACTCCCCTTTTCTTTCAATCCTGATACCACAAAAATCCCCAATGGAAAATGGGTTTGCTGGATAGAAGATAGTGGAGATAATAATCCTTCCATTTGATATAGTGCCTTATTGCGTCTTCAAGACGTATCAAAGCGCTTCTCAGAATACACTGTAAAATGAATTGACTGTATATTTTGTGGATATTAATGAGATACACTGTGCTGCAAGAGTTAGCCTTGTGTACTAATGTGTATTAATGTTTGTTTTGGGGTGGGTGGGGGGGAGAGAGAGCAGAAAGATGCTGTAAGGATGGGTAAATGTGACATTATGTTAGAAATGCACAATATTAATAAACTGACGTCTTTTGTGACATGAATATTGGTGTTTTGGACTCCCCTGGTGGCTGAGTTGGTAAATTGCACCATGTAATGCAGGTACTGTGGAGGAGTGTTCTGGACTGAAGCGAGATGAGCAAATGCTTAATAATATAATAATAAACCCCCTTTGACTTCCCCTTCAGCCATCCTCCTACCCCCTGCTCGGGTCCAAATCCCTGACTGTCTAGTGCCTTGGGATATTCTCCTAACAGGAAAGGCGTTATACAAATGTAATTTTTTATTGTATTGACCCATCTCCACTGAGTCTACATTACTGATTTCTAATCCCACTTTTTCTTAGAAAAATTGTGGTTCTATTTCCAGTGATTATTGCTGCCAGAGTTTGCTAGATTCTTGCCTCAACATCCCAAGCGACTGCTGTGCTCACTCCTCGAGTCTGGGCCCCGTGTTGTGTGGTAACCACTGAGCTACAGGACTCCACAGAATAGAATGGTCCTTACGGACTGTTAAGCTATGTAGTCTTTAGCTGGCCGAATTCCCTAATGCCTCTGCAACCGTGTTCTCCAGACACAAACAAGCAGGTTGTTTCTTCTTCTTCCCTCCTCCCCCCACAGCCATGATTCCATGGGCCGGGTGTTTGAGTAGTGAATCATGAAACTGAAACCAAATATGACACCAGAAACTTGTAACTAATTGCGCAATGCCATCATCGCAATGTCATTTGTTTTGTGCATTAGAAAGTGTGCTTTGGATACGGACTGTATATTAATTAATTGTAGTTGGACTAGTTTTATCCGATAAGATAACACTGGAATTCAGTGTTTGGTTCAGAAATGTATATGTGACGAGTCAATTACAGTATTGCTTTAAGAATTATGGTTTTATCTGCAGTGCTGACGGCTGTGACTGCAATAAAAGTTGACATTGTGGATACAGTGAAAGAAGTTGCTAGAGACGATAAAGTTAATTTCAAATGCCAGTACACAACTTCGGTGACCAACAGGAATGCGCTTAATATTATATGGAATTTCATTCCTGATGATCCAGATAAAGAAACGGTGAGTATAAACCTTGAAAGGGTAATGAGGTGTTTATTCATCAGGATCCTTTCTTAAAAAAATATCAGCTGCAAGGCACATGTAATTGATTTTGAGCTTTTTTTCGTGCTTGATGTCAATGAGAACTTCAAACTGGAGAGGAAAAAGTCGATAAAATGCCGTGACAGAATGACTACAGGGAAAGCCTATTGTAATGTGATCCTCTGGGTCCAATATTTCAAAGACTGGTGATCATAAGATTGGTCTGGATGAAGAAGGCCCTCATCCGTCCAGAACACCCACCCTACTAACTTCTCTCCCGCCCCATCACTGCATCAAGTTGCTCTTTAAATGACTCCAGTATCCTAGCCTCTACCACCTTTCCTGGCAACCTGTTCCGGTTGCTGATTGCCCTCTGCATCAAAAACTTACCGGTATCTGTTTGGAAATTGCCATTTACAACTTTAAACCTTCTACCAAAGGATGGAAAATGGCTGACATCTGGGTCATCAAGTCACCACTGACATAACCTTCCTGTGTGCTGCTCATATTTTACTATTTCATCATTACTCTCTTTGCCAATGCCAGTAGCAATCTGACAACCCAGAAGTCAGCCATTGTTTAGTGTTCTGGGGGTGTGCTGAGGGTTGCGGGGGAGAGACGGAATTTAAAGAGAGAGGTGAGAAAGAAAGACTTGCTCAGTTAGCTTTATAAAACCAAGCCTTGTTAGGCCTCCAAAACAGTAGAAAAAGTGGAATAAGTCTGACTCACTTCAGCCATTTATCATTCAAGCACAAGCTAGCTTTCACAGAATTTCAAGGTATTTCTTGTAAAACAAAGCGGTATATCAATGTTAAGTTGCATTCCTTCACTGAGAAGATTCAAGAGTCTGAGAAGTGGCACTTTTATTTGCTCTCAAATATTTGTATTGGGATAGTGTCTTAAATTGTCCCGTGGCAAAGGCTAAACTGATTCAAACAGAGTAAAACTCAGATGTAATATACCCATTTTTGGGTTGAGGTGGGTGAGAAGTTGAGGGGGAAGCGGGGGTGGGGTTAAGAAGGCAAAATCAGAGCTACCACAAAACTTGCATTTATATAGCACCCTTCACTCGGGGGTAGCGACTCAGAGTTTCCCTGTAGGCTCAATCAATACTAACATCTGTTGAGATATTATGACTGGCAGGCCCCAAAATATGGTATTTTCTAACAGAACTTCTGTGGTTATGAAAATAGGAAGTGAGCTCATATTGGTTCGGTGGTCTTAGAGTCACAGGATTTTCAGGGTTTTGGCTGTGCAATGGGTAGAGCTGATCTCATCTTAAGGACCAGGAGCTTACTGGTTCGAATCCGATGTGGGTGTGTGTGTGTGGGGGGGGGGGGGGGAGGCGGGGGTGCGCAAAGTCAGATTTACCGCCAAATATTTAAAAACTACGACATAATACTAGAGAAATTGCAATAAAGTTTGGAAATGATAATAACATATCTGACTATTTTAAATGTTGCTTTTTCACACTATTTCTCTTAAGATTGACGTAATCCAGTGGTTCAACGCTCTGGATGAACCGGTGATTGGAACCAAGTATAAAACTAGAGTGAAATTTACAGGCGACGTTATGCTTAATGATTGTTCAATCACAATCAACAATACAATCACATCGGACAGTGGTACATACGAGGTTGAAGTCAAACTTCCCACAGACTTGGAAGGTGACCGGAAAGACCGAGTGGAGCTCGTTGTATTAAGTAAGGATTTTATTGTTAAAATTGCTTTATCTCATTAAAGTTTTTAGCTTTGTTAATGAAAACAGTATTATTATTATTACATGATTTGTGAACCAGGTTTAGGACACTGATCTGCGGGAAAAACACATTTTACTACTCATAAAGTTAACGATAGAGAGCTGTAAGGAGCTATATAGTGCTTCTCGTGAACGTTAAGGTATCTGTGACACAATCTGAAAAGAGAAAGAAGTTTCTTTTGTCTCCCAATCAGGCAATCCTCAAGATTACCTGTTCGCTTCATAGTTGTTTGTGGGACCTATGGCGTGCAAATTAGTTTCTGTGTTTGCCTTCAACTTACTTACTTACCTACCTGTGAAGTACTTTGAAGAATTTTGACATTATAAGCGCAGTAAAAAAAATGCAAGCATTTAATATTAAGGATAAGGATATGGACTATGCCTCTGGGTGTTTTCCACACAACTTTTTCAAGTAGACATTGAATGAAATTTCACTCACCACAACAACCCGGTTGGCACTAATAGTGTAATCCATGAACTTGCAATGTTAATTTGTCAAATGGATACTTTCCACAAGTTCCCAAATAGACCATTTAATGAGGAATTGCCTTCATCTCTCTTACTCTCCTTACCCACCGAATTTACAAGTATTTCATCCAGATGGGTAGAGAGATACTCTCGTCTCATCAGGTGACTTTTTATAAGAACTTGACGATCAACACAATCTTAAATATTTATCATTTTGGTATCTGATGTCATGTCTTTGTTCGATGACAAAAATAATATAACGTGCAGGATTTGCATAACGTGCAGGATAACGTGTTGAGTGCTACACAGTGGTGGAGATCTTATGGAAAGAACGCTCCCTTTGTAATAATAAAAATATTTCGCACCACACAATATACAAATTAGATAAATCTTGTCTTCAGTCACGTCTCCTATTCCTACCCTGATTCCAATCTCCAGCTGGTTTCGAATCCTTTGACTGTCCAGCGCCTTGGAACGTCCGCCTGATATGAAAGGCGCTGTACAAATGTAATTTGTTGTTGCCTGGCTGGGTTTTGTTTTGGAAAGGTAAATGAAGTAATCTTTGTTATGCTATTTCAATTTGCAGTTGCTCCTTCGCCACCTGCCTGCTCCATCGCAGGAGGTACTGAATTCGGACAAGATGTGATATTGAAATGTCACTCTGATGAGGGGTCCCCTAAACCTACTTACTCGTGGAATTCCTACACTATTGAGAACTTGCCAAGATCATTGCCGGCAAATTCTGTTCAACGTTAGTAGCCATTGTTCAAATACTTGAGTCTGAATAGAATTTTGTTTTACCTCTTAGCAATATTTTAAGACCTTCTCTATTAATTAGTAATAATCGCGTTGGATAAATCCATAACTATAAAAAGTAATGTTCTCCATCATCAGGGCAGGTTATTGGTTCTCATGTCAACCTGCAGCAGTTTTTCATTGAACTGACGTGTTAAAAACACGTCAAAGTTTGCCTTTATACCCTTAATGTGTCTATGATCTGAATTTCAAGGTTTAGATTTCTTGGATTCAATTTGTCAATCTCTGAAATGTGTCAGGTTTTATAGTGTTAGTGACCGACCAATTTGTATACTTTTGTCTTATTTTCCCTTGCAACCCAATGGTGAATTGGATTGCTAATGTTGACATTTTGTCTGTTTGAACTTTGAGTTCACAGTCTAGGCTGCACTTCATTGAGTACTTCATGCTTCATTATTATTATTATTATTCATTATTGCAAATTCTATCCTTGAGATGAGATATACAACTCAGCACCCATCCACCTGTTGGATGTTAAAGATTTCATGGCATTAAATCAAGAGAAGGAAGTTTCTCCTGGTGTCCTGGCCAGTAGTCATCCAGATAAATTTCGCCACAAAATTTACTCAGTTCACTTTACATTATATTCTATGAATCGCTTTGAGACATCTCAATGATATGTAAGGTGCTATATCAAATGCAAGGATTATTATTATAAATTGATAATTCACTTTATGTGGGACACTGGCCTTCTGCAAAATCACTGCCTGTTTGCCAACAAATGCACGGTCACCAATAATCGCAGTTCCCTGTGAAATACTTTTGAGATGTTTTGATATTCTAGCCGCAATAAGATTTGCAAGCAGCGTTATCATCAGCGCACATGAGAACTGACAAAGCTCTTAGCCATTAAAGGTGAGATTAAGGGGCAGACAAACTCGGGCCTGTAAACTCTTATTAGTTTGAGTCAAGCGCAGAATAGTTCAAGCTGTCCAGCATTTTGCATCGTTAACGTTGATACTTTTCTGTTCCTCCCTCTCAGAGGAAGATGGATTACTGCTTAAAAATCTTACCGGTACTCATTCTGGGTTCTACATATGTACTTCAAGAAACAAAATCAAGTTTGCCACCTGCAATGTAACTTTAACAGTTTTGGCTCGTAAGTATCATTGACTATTTTAAGATGAGGGGATTTTTGACTCTATAATTCTGAATTTATACAATCCATTTTGTAAATGTGAATACAAAATGCAGTGCTTCTGTTTAAAACTCTTATACTATAGTAAATGATTGTGTTTTACGTGGCATGTACCTCAGCACAAAGACATTCCTTGAGAGCAAATTGAACCATTTTTTTGAACATCTTCCCTGATATAGTTGGTAATATATAGTGTAATAAAGTATGCTCTGTGGTGCGTTAATGTTTTGCGGACTAATGTAGCCACTGGATATCTTGTCAACTGACCCATGGGTTTGACTTAGATTCTTTTCATTTAGAACTTCTGTTCGCCTTTGTACTACATTTGTGTATTGTTTATATATTTTTTTAAAAAAAGCTAAATGGAATCAAAGCAAAGTAAAATAATGTGACGTTTTATGGAGAATTTTTTTAAAAGTTAAAAGCAAAAAAAAACCTTGAGTTGTAATGTGGTCTACTGAAGAAGTGTAGCCATTCTATAAAACTAGATTCCTATCAATCTCAGGAGTCCAAACATGAAGAGGAAATCATTCTATTGCACATTACCCTTCAAGTACCTCGGAGGTTGACTGCCTGCGAGTGAAAATGGATCAAGCCATTCTGATAGTATATCTATTAAAGTCTGCATAAACTATTGTTGGTGTTTCAGTAATGTTCATAGGCCACAAATAATTTTTTTCTTTTTTTTAGCGGCCATGAAATTTCCGCTTTACGCTGGACTTGTTGGGGGTGGAGTGGCTGTCCTGATTATCATTGGCATCATTGTTTATTGTTGCTGCTGTCGTTCAAAAGGGCCTCCGGAAGGCTATGAAATGGAGTAAGTATATTTTTTAAAAAAAGAGATTGAACACTCATAAAGCCTCTTAAGTACCTCCGTCACGTTAGTTTGGACAGTAAATTGAGTGTACAGCTAGCCTGACAGCTTTCCAATATTCGTATGGGCTGCTTCGGCTTCTGGCCAGGCAAGGAAATGTGGGCAAGTGAGAAACAATTATATTGTTCAATGTGATAGTGTTGTAGTTGTCTCTTGCTGCTCAAACCACCTGCTCAGACAGTCCTGATGACCTGGGCGGGTAAAGTGTAGATTTATTTTCCTTTTACGTGATTTATGTGCCAGTCTGGCTCAGTTGGTGGTGCTCTGAGTCAGAAGAAGGTTGTGGGTTCAAGCTCCATGTCAGCACTTTGAGCTACAGTACAGGTTGACCAAAGAGTCTTATTTTTCAGCTACCCTGTTATCTGAAAAGAATCATCATTATTTTAAGACTAAGCAGAAATTGTAATGGGATGATGACCTTTTGGTCACCCTGCATTAGGCTAACGCACCAATGCAGTCCTGGAGGTGCGCTGTATTGTTACAGGAGCCGTTTCTTTAGGATGAGACTTTAAAACCAAGGTCCCAGGTGGACGTTAATGGCACTGTTAGAAAAGAGAAGGTAATTTATCCTGGTGTCCTAACCCACAATCCTCTAGATAAACTTAGTGATTCACTTCATGGTTATGGTGACATCTTGCTGTGTGCAACGTGGCTGCCAAGTCTGTAGACAGTTAATACACTTCACAATAAGATCCTGTAAAGCGATTTGAGATGTCTTGACAATGGGATAAGGCATTATATATATCAAATGCAAGAGGGAGGGTGGTTCAGGCAGAATCCATATCAGCTTTCAAACATGAACTAGGTAAATATCTAAAAAGAAACAAGGTTATGATGGAAGGGCAGGTAAATGGGACTGAAAGGATTGCCCTTAAAAGAGCCATTACAGACAGTTGGCCAAATGGCCTTCTTCTGTGCTGCAGATTTCTCCGACCTCCTCACTCCCAAATCTACTGCACGATGCCTCCACTCGACTGGCACCGGCATCCTGCTTGTCTCTTGTGCCACCATTGCCATGTCTCTCTCAATCCCTCTGACTTGCCCCCTCTCTTCCCCTTTTCAAATCCTGACTGCAAACCTTCCTTTTCGACCGTGTCTACAGTCACCGTGCTCTGAAATGCTATCCTGGGTGGAGGGCGCTATATAAGTGCAAGTTGTTGTTGCTGTTGTAGATTTAATATTTAGATTTAATAATAATTCAAAGTATTATTATTATGAGGGAATATTTGTGAAGAGAATTGGTAAGGGATTTTTGTTGGACAGAGTGAACTTGGTGATGGGGAAATTTTTTTTGCTGCATTTTCACTTTGGCAGGAGAGTTGATCTCTTGTTGACCAGATTAATCAAATGTACTTGTTTTGTAGGGAGCGGGAAGAGGAGGATGACGAGTCAGAGCATCGACCTGCAAAGCCTAGGTATAAATAGAACTGACCCTGGTATGGTGAACTTCTGATGATGATGAATTTGACAAGGATAATGCTGATTTTTCTCTATCCCCCACTAAAAGTTCCATTGACATTTTGCAATACACTGTTACATGACCCAGCAACTCATGTTTTTTAAAAAAATTGTTCAGCGACAACTATTGTTAACTTGTGTGATCTTGGAACCCTAAAACTAAACTGATTCGGCTATTCATCACGTTCCATTTCCTTTATCCAAGTATAGCCGTTTATAAAAAAGATTAATACAGTAGAACCCCAGTTGCAACACGCATCGCCATAATGCAGGTTATTTTATGATGAGATTAGGGTGTGGGCCTTTTAAGGTTTGTTTTTAAAAAGTCACTGAATGTGATGTTGGTAAGTGACCAGATGGTCATTGAGCATCATTTTAGCTTCGGAGCCAGTTGGTGTGTGAGAAGTTCTGTGAATGGCTGTTTTGAGACTTTTTGACAGTGTTTAAAGTGCAATAACAAATTCAAGAACTATGTGAGCAATACTTTTTGTAAAGGGCAGGTAAGAAGAGCTAGAGTGACAGCGAGAGCCTACAAAACCTAGGTACAAAGAGATTAAATAGTTCATGAACCCTGCCACAAACATGCATTCACTTTCTTTTCTGATGGCTCAGCAAGTTTATTTCATGAGTAGCTGAGTTACACTGGGCAGGTCCCAGGTTAAGTTATGAGTCTATGCGGGTTTTGGGTTTGGGTAATCTCTGGAGTCCTGTAGCTCAGTGGTTAGGGCACTCACCTCGCAAGTGATACCTGGGTTTGATTCACGGTAGGGCAAAATGTTGGGCAAGTTTCCTTACTCTGCACAGCCATTCACTTCGCAGTAAATAGGAACCCGGTTGCTAGTCAATTGGTGGATTGCTTTTTGGGGGTAATAATTCCTTCAAAAAAATAATAATAAATTGGTCAATTCAATCCACGACTATTTGTGGAACACTTCTTTGCGCAATTGATTGCTGCATTTTGCCCACAAAATATATAGTCAATTCAACTTACAGTTTATTCAATGAAGCGCTTTGAGACGTCTCAAATACGTGATAAGGCGCTATATCAAATGCAAGGATGATTATTATTATCTTGGGGTCGCTACAGTGTGCTTCAGCAGCCTGAGGTTGAAAGAGAAATCTGATAGCAGTGACGCCCATGCCCCACTCTGTTATGAACATAAAGCCTGGGCACCAGAGGGCAAACAGTGCATGTGTGACCATAACCACACGGAAGGGGAAAAAAAAAGTTGAATGTCTTTAAGAAAGAAGAATGGTGGAGAAAATTGGGAAGAATTTGTATGGAAAAGTAGACTTAAACAAGTTTGTTTTTGTGTGGCTCTGCATCTTTGCTTTGTGAATCAAAGATTAATGGAAGGCTTTTTGTGTTTGTAGAACCCGGTATGAGGAGGAGATGCAGCGACGGCCTGCAAAGCCTAGGAACGACGGCAGGAATGACGATCGGAATGATGATCGGAACAGCAGGAATGACGATCGGTACAACGACAGGAATGACGATCGGTATGGGGGAAGGAATGACAATCGGTACAACAACAGGAATGAAGATCGCTATGGGGGCAGGAATGACAATCGGTACGATGATAGGAATGACGATCGCTATGGGGGCAGGAATGACAATCGGTACGATGATAGGAATGACGATCGCTATGGGGGCACGAATGACAATCGGTACAACACGAATGACAATCGGTACGACAGGAATGACGATCGTTATGGGGCCAGGAATGACGATCGCCAGGGGGGCAGGAATGACGACCGTTATGGGGCCAGGAATGACGATCGCCAGGGGGGCAGGAATGACGATCGCCAGGGGGGCAGGAATGACGATCGCCAGGGAGGCAGGAATGACTATCGCGATGACAGGAATGACGATCGCTACGCGGGCAGGAATGACAACCAATATGACGACAGGTATAACGATCAGTACAATAACTACGAAGGCAACCAGCCCCAGTATGATGAAACTCCGTACGATGATGATGAATTTGACGATGATGACTATTCCCCCCGTCCTTCAGCCGAGGTAGCATTGGTGCCTCCCAATGAACGCAACTACCCGCAGAATAATTATAATGCTTGAAAACAATTTGCTCTACAACAGCTGGGGAGATAATTTGCAATATCTCTAAATTCTGACACTCCTATTTAGCTTTCAGTAAAATTCTATTACCCGTATGCCATAAACTGTGGAGATATATTAAAAAGCAAGTTCACTTATTCAACTTTTCTCAGGGCTTGTAATGATCTTCGTCTGGATTTCACATCCTACTTGAGGGTGGAAATGTTCCAAATGAGGATACACCCATGGTTTTGTTCATATTTTTAAAAAATCTCACCTAAAGCAAAAGTGCCATTTTACATTGGTACATTTTTATTATGTTTTTGACCATATTTTATTTTTAAAATTTTTTAAGATAAAAGTCCATAGAAAAAAATAGAACATTTTCCTTCGCTAAATAAGAGAAAATAAATTTGCAGACTCAGCTGAACACGTCATCTTTGGAGTGTGTCCATTCCTTTTCTAAAACCCAAGGGGAGAACTTGCAGGGTTCCACAAAGGAACACTCCTGAAAGTTTTTTTTTTGTTTTGTTTTTTGTTTTTTTCAATGAGTTGTGAGTGAGAGAAAACGAATAGTAAAAACCCGTCTTCAAGCTCTCAGGGGACTGGGCCAAAGTGGCCTTTATATAAGGGTGAAGGTTCATGGAAGTGTGAACCGGTTTGTCCGAGAGGGAGGTTGTTGAATGAAGGTGATTGCTTTAACTAGTTGGAGAAAATGATGGGCCATGAATTGTGGAGGGGGTGGGGGCAAAGGTCTTTGTACTTTTTTTGGGGGAAAAAAGTCAACTAGTTACAATTTCAACTTGGATTATTTTGTCACTGCTCATTTAATGAGCTTCCTAAGTAGAACAGACTTCATTGACAGTGACCATACAGCAGTTTCTCAAAAGTTGCCTCAAAATATTTGTTGTCATTTCTAACTTTCTTCCTGTTACTACTGTGATATGTCATTTCCATCATTTTTCCTTGTCTCAAGGGGCAAGTTGCAAGGTTGTTGGGGCTCCTTTTAGTTCCTTTGGAGTTATTGTTTTCAGCTGATAGTTTGTGACCTACAACCAAACTTTTATGGGAACATTATGGGAATGGTCTGAAGGAGTAAACTGGGTGGGTTGAATGGGCAATTTCCATTCTCATGTTAAGAACACTAAGACATTTTATTCAGCAAAACAGAACTTGATTTTCCCCAAAATCTAATGTAAATATTTTGGCAGGGGCTGCAAATGTTAAACCATAGTTGACAGTATAGTGTCTCATTGCTGTGGTGTCCAACGTAAAATACTACATTGTCTCCTCACACATGTAAATTCTCTGCTGCCTCCCCTGAGATTTACTATACTATTTTTTTCTCTCATTTATAAGTGTTCACTCTGAGTTTTTGTTAATGCATGGCCAGTATTGAGAAACGAGGCAGTAAATCAATGGGAAATCTTCTAATATCAAACCACAAAAGTGAAGCTTGTGGTCAGAGCCTTTCAAGTTCATCAAAACCTTAAGGTGCAATTATTGCCCTGTCTCACTACTAGCCGGTACATTTTTCCTTATGGTTTGCTTCAGATAATGTTTGTTACTGAAGTTGTTGAGTTGACTGCTGGTACTTTGAGAAATAGGTTTCTAATCAGTAAAATGCAACTAAATGTATATTATCTTGACTGCCTTTACTGTTTGTACGTTTGTGTCGGTATTGTTGGCTGCTGGGTGAAGGGTCACAAATAATGAAGCTTGTACTGCAATGTTAGATTTGAAGGTGTGCTGTAAATCTCATTGACTAGTACCAGAGTTGTTGCTGGTATAGATAATAAAATAGTGAGTAGTAGCTTCTAATTTACTTTGGGATCTTGTAGACTGAGAGCAAATTTCCAAAGGCATATCTTCTGATCTCAGCCACCTTTTCACCTTTGTTTATATTACATTTTTTATCATCTCCATTGCCTCCTAATCAAATGCCTAATAAATAATGAAATGCTAATTGACATTTAAGTTTTGCGACTATTTTAAGTTCTAAAGATTCAATGAGAAGTAATTGAAGAGTATTTGTTATTCGCAGTTTTGCCAAATACTCATTTCACTTGCCAAACAAAATGTAAATAGTCATTTAACGTTAAAAAAAAGTTGCATTTAATTGCAAATTAGCTACTGGAAATTATGATAAATCACTTTTACAGATTTTTAAAAAGCTAGTTGTATAACTGTTTGCATATTCCTTTGACATGCATGGGTTGAGATTTCTTGGTACCTACTGGCTACTTTAAACCTATGATTTTTGTTGCTCAATTGGTACAGTGATATAGGGTCTTCTCCAATCTTTGTGTGGGAAGAATGCACTGACCATTGTTGCCTTCTGATTTTAGTTTGTGAAAATAGCAGCAGCTCGGAAGCCCTGTAAATGGTTAAATGTCTCATTATGAGGGAATTATTCTACTATCTTGCAGGATGATTTGTAGTGTAATTGCCCAAATCATACTTCTCCTACCTCAGATTTTTTAAACCCTTTTTGATAGTGAGCATTGATTAGAAAGATGCCAATGACTCAATGTCTTTTTAAACTATGAGGGAATTATACTAAAGGACCAGTTTGTGTCCAAATGTTATTTCAGCAACCTTTGTTAAACATGATTGCCATTATGAATTTTTAGCTTGAAACAGAATACAACAGAAAATAGAGGCAATGCTGGTTCTTGACTGTGAGTTGGATAATGTTAAGAACTTATGTTTTTGAAACAATACTACTGGAACCTAAAAGACTTGAGTACCTTATGATTTAAATTTTCTAATAGCAAATTATGAAGCCCTTTCAGCTTTAAAATATGTACAATGTCTTATCAGTTCAACTTTCATCAAAATATTTTGATACATAAAATACTTAAAAACAAATCAATATTTTATATGCAAAAATTACTTTGGAACTATTTTATACATCATCTTGGTCAGTTTAGATACAATTCATTTTTGCATTACAGTACTAATCAAAAGAGCAAAATAAGAGTATCAGCAATTCACAGGAGAAAGCTATTGTCCTGAAACTCGTGTTTTACATGGATGTGTCAAAGTATATCAAACAATTAACTAACATGAAAAGAATTCAGGCCAATTTGATATCTCATGATGCATTAGGGGCTTTGGGCTGAGATGCAGTCAGGAATTCCAGTCAGTCATTGCATAAGATGTTTTGGGTAAGGAATTTAGTTCTTCAACAAAGTAGTTTCTCCTTCAGGAATGAATTTTGCAAATAAACAAACCTGTAAGAGCTCCACTGAAAGTAAATTACATTGGAGTGAAATTGCCACAGGTCAGCATGATGCACTGATAAATGGAACTAATTCCATTTCGTGTAAATAATCCCAACACACCAGGTAATTTAAACAGAAGCTGTATATGGAAAGTAAATTTTTTGGTGGGGGTTTTGAAAATTACTTAAGTGATTAATTAATTTCTTTGAAATTAATTTTGTTTAGCTAACCCTAAATGCTATGGAGAAGTGATGTTTTGATTATTGAACAAACCAATGAATAGAGACATTTGAAGACTGGTGCATGTCCTGTAAGCCTTCATTTTGGAGAATTGTCATTTTAGAGTGTAATATTTGCTTTGAATGGGTGGAGTCACAGTGATGGTAGAACACTATTCTACTTTGTAATATGTGGTGTGTAAATGCAAGTTTTCCAAGAGAAAAATCAGTATATTCATACAGTCTTGCTAGTGGACAATAAACATGAAATTGTTCATCCATAAAGATCTGTAACTTCACCAGGTGTGAGCTTTGCTTTCAAAAGGGCCAATTCCCACATTGATGCATGTTTATGCCAATACAAAGTTAATGTTCTAAAGTAATCTTTAAATCATTAACAGCTTGCTTTGAGTCTTGCTGTAAAATTATTTCATTTAAGCAGATGTATTGCTTCATCTTTTGCTTTGATTAATTTTACTCAATGTATTGTACAAAATTATTTTAATAAAAGCTCCAAAATGATACCCTGTGTGAAGGGTGCTATATAAATGCAAATTGTTGTTCTTTGAGCATTTCATTTAGTTTGCTAGAACCTGAAGCTCTTGAACATGTGGTTCATGATGATTCAAAGTGTAGCATAAATTAAGTTTGAGCAGCAAGATCCCAAGTGGATTACCTGTAGTTCAATGGTCAAAAAGCCTAATTAATTCTCCACTGAAATCACTTCTCCCACATGTTTGACCGTGTCTCTTCACTCACCTCCGTCATTTCCTATAAGAAACCCACCCCTTGCTCCCTTGACCCCATCCCTACTCCACCTCCTTGCCCCCTACTAACAAACCTCATTAACCTCTCCCTGTCCACTGGCACCCATCCCCCCTAGACAGCCATCATCACCCATATCCTCAAAAAACCTTTCCTTGACCCATCTCTGCTCTCTAACTACCACCTCATTTCAAACCTTTCCTATCAAAGGTCAACTGGCTGCTCACTGGACTTCCCACCTTTTCCCTCTACAAGCTGCAGATTATTCAGAACTTTCACAACAGCTCATATCATCTCCTGCACCTGGCTCCGAGAACCTATCACCCCCATTCTTGCCTGGCTTCACTGGCCAGGCATGAATGGCTAGAGAATAGAGTACAAAACCCTTGTTCTTACCTTCAAGACACTCCAGTCTTGCTCCCCGCCCCTATCTCTCCAACTTCAAAACTCTATATCAGCCTTTCTGCTCCCTCGCTCAGCAGACACCAGCCTGCTTCAGGTCTCCCGCACTTCCCACCCCACCACTGGCAGTCAGGCATTCAGCATCTCTGTTCCCACACTCTAGAACTCTATCCTGCAATCCCTCCACCTCACTCCCTCTCTTGCCTCCTTCAAGTCCCGTCTGAACACCCTCCTCTTCAATCGTGCCTTCGGCCATCCCCCGCCCTCCTCCCCTTCTGACCTCAACTCTCAGCTCAGGTGTTTCTTCTTTCAACCTGCAAATGGACAATGGGAAGAAGACATGCTTTACATTAGAAGTACTAATCTCTACTTTAAGGTTTTCCCCTTTGAGCAATCTTTACCTATGTACTCCACTGAAGACATTGTTCAAAGCATTGTATATTTGGGATTTTTTAAATCACAGTAAACAAGCACACAATTGCCTTAAATTCCTACATCCAAACAACAAAGCAGAGAAATACACTGATACGAGGCAATTTTGTTTTTATTGCTGAAAATTTTCCCAAAGGGGGAAAAAAAAGGTAACTAATTATTGTAAATTTCATTACATAACCACAACACAAATGCTTGGGTTGCACTAAAATTATTTTATTTAACAAATAAACAAAATTGGAAATTGTCAACTAAGTACAGTAAACAAATCAGACCCCCCCAAAAAAAAACATTCTTTTAAGACTATTGTAGCAGTTCTCAGCCAAAACACAATCTCTACATCTTTTAACATGGCTCCAGAACAATAATTTGTTTTTCCTGTGCATTTCCGTAATGTCAGTTCTATCAAAGCACACACACAATTTAAACATTCCAAACGGGTTGTGCTTTCATTTTCTCTGAAGATGATTTTTTTCTGTCCAAATTTTACAAAAAAAAAATCCTTTAGGCTTCTTAACCTCTTGCAATCATTGTAATTGTCATCAATGCAACTGCCTTTGACAAACAGACACATTCTTGTGAATTTGCATTAACACTGTCTTGGGTTAAGAGACTGGAACATCCTGACATCTAAATCTAGGTTATTTCTAACATCCACACACAAAGATGTCTGGCAGAAATATCAAGTGAAAACATACTGCTATATTAAGTGCTTTTCACCACAGCAACAACTTGCATTTATATAGCGCCCTTCACGCAGGGTAGCGTCCCAGAGCGCTTTGTGAAGGGTTTAAGATTTCCCAGTCTTTGGTTAAATGTTGAATTCCTGGTTGTGGGCGAGCTGGAAGTTTCAGCCATGTAGCCAAAGCACCTCTCCCTCTCCCAAACTGGGCTGGAATAGGAATAGGAAATTCCCTCAAACTGTTTGTTGAAGTACACTTTCCATCTCCTAGCATAAAAAGATACAAGGGATATTTGCAATAAGGTTATTTTACTTTGTTTTTCTGGTCAAATGCTATCAACAGTTACTCAAGGAAGTCATTCATCAACATTAACACATTTTTTTTTAAACGGTTGGGGGGAGAGGAGAAAAGCGTGGAACAAATTCCAACTCTTAAGTGGGAGCAAAGCTCATGTTGATGGAAGTCATAGGAACAGGAGCTCGGCCATTCAGCCCCTCAAGCCTATTCCACCATTCTTTTAGATGAAGATAATAATAATAAGTGAATTGACTGTATATTTATGGGCGAAATGTGGCAGCCATGATGGCTTATCTTTACCTCAGCCCTAATTTATTTATGATTATTTATTAGAATATTTAAGTCATTCTATTAACTAATATTTGATTATTAGCAGCATTTAGGTATACAAATTAATCATCAATATTTTTGCAATAAATTCATTAGAAAATAAACCAATATTATCAAATTATATTCCACTTACCCAGGGAGATGCTGGAAGCTTCACCTTGAACAGGTGAACTGAAATACCTGTTGGCCACAGAACTCCTATCCATCTTTGACTGCTTTAGGAGATGGTAAAAGTGAAAGATTTTTTCAGTTTGCATCACATTTCTCAATAAATATTTCTGCAGTTAAAATGCAGTATCCTTTTCTGGTCGGTCACAGAGGCTTGATTTTATACCAAATTGTATACCAAAGATGTATAAAAGAGGCCTTGAAACATAAGAATTGTTCTTGATTTGATCTTACATATGATGAAACTGCATTAAAGCACCACAATTATCAACACCATCAATTATGCAGGTTATTGTTTTACAATAACAGGGAAAATCTAATTCACTGTTCAAGTGCCCAAATAAAACTCCTTAAGTAAATGGAATACTGGGTGGGTAGAGGGAAGGAAGGAATCCTCAGTATTTGAGTTTATATCCTAAACATAGTTAGACATACCTTGTAATTGTTATCCAACACTAGCACTTTAGGGTTCAACTTGGTGCCATAATCCAACTCTTTCTTAGGGACGTGTGATGGTGTAATCTCAAAATTGTAAGTGGAGGACAATGATTCACTGATGCAGTATCTGAAATTAAAAGGTAAGAAATAATCTGGTCAAATGTATAAAATAGGTGGCTAATTTCCATGATTCACTATTCCATTTTAGCAAAAAATACCACTGTGTCATGTGTAACTGAAAGTCATGCCTATTACAACAACTTCCATTTATATAGCGGCCTTCATGCAGGGTAGTGTCCCGGAGTGCTTAAGTGGCAGAGTCTGACCCGAGCCAGTGGGAGAGGGTAGGTGACCGTAAGCACGATCCAAAAGGAAAGTCTTTAGGCAGGATTTGAAAGTGGGGAGGAGGGGGTAAGGCAGAGGGATTGAAGGAAAGAGTTCCAGAGTTTTGGGGCGCAGTGGCTGAAGGCACGGCCACTGATGGTGGAGTGAGCAAAGGACAAACAGGAGGCTAGAGCCACCCGCACAGAGGTAGCAGGTGATGGAGTGGGGGTAAACAGATCGGATAGGTAGGGAGGTACAAGGGCATGTAGGGATCTGAAAACAAGTGAGAGAATCTTGAAACCGAACCATTCTGCAATTTGGAGCCAGTGGAGACTGGTGTATGGGGGTTTTGTGCAGATGATTATCCAGGTGGCAGAGTTTTGGATTAATTGAATTTTGTGTATGGTGGAGTTGGGGAAGACCAGCGAGGAGGGCATCGGAATAGCCCAGCCGGGAAGTATAGACAAAGATATTCAGCTGCAGGAAAATTGCGCTCATCCAGGCCTTGATGTCAGTCAAACAAGCTGATATCAGCAGACTGGGAGTCGCAGCTGAAAGAAGTTGATTTGGGTGTCATCTGCATACATGTGGAAGATGACCCCATGTCTGCGAATAACATCGCCGAGAGGAAGCATGTAGATGAAGAAAAGAAGGTGGCCAAGTATTGAGCCTCGGGATATCCTGCAGTTTTTTCGGGCGGGGAAGGGAAGAAAAACTATTTGCTGAGATGTATTGTTGGCGGTTTGTTAAACTGAACTCAAACCATGTGAGCACAGTCCCACTAAGGTGGATGAGGGAGGAGAGGAGATGGAGGAGGATGGCATGATCGACTGTGTCCAGGAGAACGAGGAGGCAGTGGGAGGAGGCAGAGCCTTATCACAGAGAAAAAGGACATAATTTGTTATTTTGACTAGTGCAGTCTCTGTATTGTGGGCAGGGCAGGTTTAAAATGGCTCTGAAGTTTGTGAGATTGGAGAGATCCAGGGTAGGTTTTTTTAAGGGAAGGAGTGCTGACAGCGGTTTGAGGAGGAGTGGGACAGAGCCTGAGGAGAGGGACAGGTTGACTGTGGGGAGGGGGTCGAGGCAGCAGGGTGATGGTGGGGAAGAACAAGGAGGGAGGGATGGGGGCACAGGAGTGTAGGGTGGGGGCCGTGATAGGAGCCGTGAGCCGCTTGTAGCTCTTTTATAACAATCCTTACATTTTCGTCTGGACAATGGGTGAAAGTCAGAATCTGACTTACGCGCATTTCTTGGCTACTGCCAGTGCACAGCACACAACATCTTGTTCATCATGCCATTTACATCTTCAGGAAACAAAAGTGAAGAATATTAGAAGCTTTTTCTTCCAAGTTATCAATGCAATTTCATTTTCAGGCACCCAAGATCAGCATCAAGCTTTCCCGGGTGAAACAGTTAAATGCACAATAACATTTCTTCTACTTGGCACCCAACCTCTTGTGCGGTGCCATATGTGCTGGCAATTTTGCCCAGTTTCAGAACTGAAGTGATTTTCATTGAAAAACGCAAATCAATCGAGGATGGGTATTGGGTAAGGGTGACTCTTGAGAGAGGTGGGGGGCTGGAGAAAGGAGAAACAGCTGGCAGGAGTCTCAATTTTAGAAAACAAGTCCATTTGCTCCCTGCATTTTGTATTGGAAATGACCAATTGATATTTCCATAGTCGGTCTCAGCATCTCAAGATCTGCATTTCCATCAATACGGTTCCTTGACAATCTACAAGGACTGAGAGGATTATGTTTTTGCTTTCAAATCCTTCATTGCTGTTATTAAAACCTATTTGTACAATCCTCTTCCAGTCCTATGTCCCAGCCCATGCACTCTAGATCTGATCCTGCTTTACTGTTCAAGCTTCATTCCCAACGCTCCACACTATCAGAGGCCAGGCATTCAACCATCAAGCCTTATCCTTGCTTCCAAAACTACTTTGCCCCACAACCTCTCTCCACACTTGAACATCTCCCAAAAGGCTCATCAATGATCTACTGCCTGTAACTTGTTACCCTGTGTTTCCCCACTCCCATTCTTAATGCACAAACCTGGTATTTGGAGCATAATCCCAAACTATCACATCCATCATTCTTTCCACCCTGGTTTTCGAAGGAGTCTGCATCAGTTTGTGTTCGTACAGTTTCACAATCAATTCCTCCAGCTCATAAACTTTCACCGGATTGATGGTGCCTAAATGAACATTTAAGGAATTTCACAACTATTATAATAGTAGAATCCTCCTCCTTGCCCACTCAGCTGATGCATTTAGGAAACTTTCAAGAGACAGTGTAATGTGCTTGCAATTTAACTCCAGCTCTCGTGAAACTGAGCATGTGTGAATTCCAGAATTTGACAGTTTCTCAGTTAGACTCTGTCCTGTTTGTGGGCTTCAAGTACAAACAACAATGCTGTGCTGAGATGGTAAGTGTGGGCAATTTGTAATGGGAAAGAAAGAACAGGGTTGGAAAAAAGGCTCCATTCGAAAAAAATGGACGATCATAAAATGACAGAAATGAAAATAATAACTCATTTTAATTTGGGAAGGCATTTCAAAGTGATTCACAAGATATACTGTAAAGGATATACTGTAATCTAACAATTTTCAATGCATCTCAAAGATTTCAAAAAGGAGTCCTGTAGCTCAGTGGTTAGAGCACTCGCTTTGCAAGCGAGAGACCTGAGTTCAATTCCAGGCAGAGCGAAACCTTGGGCAAGTTTCCTTACTCCACACGCCTAATAATAATCCCTCCAAAAACCAAAAACAATAATAAATTGGTCATTTTCGATCTACAACTGTTTGTGGGACATTGCTGTGCGCAATTGGCTGCTGCGTTCGCCCACAAATATACAGTCAATTCACTTTACAGTGTGTTCTGTGAAGCGCTTTGGGACGTCCTCCCGACGTGAAAAGCGCTATATCAAATGCAAGGATTATTATTATTCTTATTATTTTATTCAATTCCATTCTTGCTTTCTCAGGCCAATGAGGTGATAGTCAAATTAAAATAACTCCTGCGGGATTGGTTTGTGATAATAGATTGATATAAAAAGTTTGAGATGACGGTAACGTGGTTACCATAAAACATGCATGATTTTTAACATGATATTCCCTAAAATGTATGTCTCGACAAATGTCCTACTCACTTGCATGAGTAAATGAATTTGATGATTTCTAACAGAATTACATTTAAGTTTTTTTTTGCTCTCCTGTATACAATACGGAGAAGCAGAGGGATATGTTTTAGTATATCTCAAAAATAATTTGACGTGTTAATAGATTTTGTACTTTGATATTCACAGCAGCAAATAATAAACTTGCAGTGCGCAGTGAAGGCAGAAGTACTGTACTGGCAATCGCTTCCACGATAAGGTGAATTTGGGACACCAACTACTGCATTATAATAGGCATTAACTACATATGACAATTTATAATTCAAGTCATTTGTAAATATATCTAGCAAAAACATGTAGAGTGTAACCCTACTTAGAGATATTGTTTCCCCTCTCATAACTTTAAATAAATTACCATTCTTCATGATAACATGACAAGTTTTAGACACGTTTTTCACATTATACTCCAACTCCAACATTCAATGTAGAAAAAATACAGATCAAGAATATACTAATATCCTTCTGACAACACAGAAAACATTCATGGAAACAGTCATCATACTTATTTAATAAATATTTTATGTATAGTAACATTATAAGCAAACGTAAAAATAGAAAAATGCTGAAAATCCACAAGAAGTCAATAATCATCTGAAAGAAAAATATTAATTCATTTTCAGCATAATTCTTCACCAGAATAGAAGGGCTGGGAGAGACTCATTTGAACTTATTCATATAGAAAATCACAGCACATTATGTCTGCTGGCTCTTTGAAAGAGAAATCAATTCAGTCCCATTTACCTGCCTTTCCCTCCTCCCCCTCCCATACCCCTGCAAATAATTCATGTTTGGATAACTGTTTAGTTTTCTCCTAGTACCTGGCAGGGCATTCTACATCTTAACAACTCCAAAAATCTTTGCCTTTGTTAATTATCCTCAATTGAAACCTTCTAGTCATTAGTGACTAGAAATTATAATAAATAAATAATATAGAAATCATACTTTCACCGAATAGTGGAAATAATACCCTCCCCATTCTAGTTCTGACGTTGGCAAGGGTCATGCCCAAAACCTCAAGCTATTTTTCTCTTCCAGGTGATGATCCAGATTTCCAGCATTTATTTTCATTTCAGGTTTTCACTAATCTCATGTGCTCTTTTTAATCACAAACATACCTGCTTTGCTTGCTAACCAGTTCAGGCACCAGTCCACTCTGAAACATTCTGCTAACTAGAGAAGAAAGTAAACTGATCTTAGCTTCAAAGAATCTTCGAGTCAGAGATAAATAGCAAGTGCAATGAAGATTAACTTAAAAGCCAAGTTAGTACAAACCCACTAAGTTTGTTATTCTGAAATAATGAGACCCAGAGCTAGAAAGTCTTTTCATCCCATACCTCTCTTGTGATCTTGTGAACACAGAAACCATTTTGGATCTAAAAGAAAACATTATTATGGCCTGAGGGGCTAGGAGTAAATGTTTGTGACTGGAGCACTCCATGTTGGCCAAAGCTAGTAATGAATGAACTCATACTAAGCCTCAGCATTTCAGCGGTTTCCAAAAAGGCATTTCCTCACTCTCAGTGTTTGAGTGTCCTTGGCTAGAACTCAGGTGGAAGATCTGAAAAGCTAGCCAGCAACACAGGACATTCTAGGTAGCAAACTACTGTCACAATTTTCCTGTGAACAGGACCACAAGGGTTCAGATGAAGAAGGCCCTTCAGCGCACTTGATTTCATCCTTCTAGAATACCTATCCTACAGTTTACTCATAGCTGCATCCATTAAGATGTTTCTTAAATGTCACTCTGAGGGCAACTGTCCTGACTGCAGGACCAAGGTAATGTAGAAAATACATGTCCACAGCTGCCGGGAGGCAAGCAGAAGCAAAGGTCTTAAAGGGGCATTGTGCTATGATTGTCTCTCTCCTGCTTTGTGACAACTGACCTATCCAAACCCTGCAATCTCCTGGAATTGCCTGTGAAGCACTTTGAGACACTTGGAAGTTAGAGGGGACATATCAAATACAAGGATTATTAATTACAAACAAACAAGAACTATTTGGCTGGTCCTTCTCACCAACATTTTCTTGGGAGTCCACATCTCAGACTAGTGGCATTTTCCACCCGATTTATTCAAAATTAGATCACATATTACCTTACAGTATACTGCAATACAGCCGTTGGTCTTTACTGGCTTCAGAAAAGTAAAGAGCTCTTGAAAGATGTGGTTGTAATTGGCGCTTCCAAGTTCAAAGTTTGAAAGAGGAATCTTGTGGGTGGCATCACCTAGTAACAAGTTTAGTTTTAAAATTCTACCAACTTCTTGAAAAAAAATTGGACCAAAATCAGTTAACCATGATTTGTGTAGTTTATAAGAGGTAATATATTTCCTTCCTAAATATGCTGTTGTTTTTCCATTCAATGTTATAATGAGCAAAATATTGTTACATGAGATGACAAGAGACAATCACTGTGACTGCTGAAAAATAAACTTAAATTCTTATCAAAAGATGTTCTCCTATAGATTTTCCCAGACCTCATTAAGTTGAGTTATTGTCTCACTAATTGATCGTCCTTTTCTTTTTTCACTGAACTAATTACCTTTCTGCGACAGGCAACGATTAAAAGAAAAGGTAGTCCCTGGAATTGAATTCCAGTTTGCACCATAGGTATAAACTGACTAGTCAACCACATGCACTGTGTATATTAATACATTCCTATATCGCTGGAAAGAATTTGCCATTCTTTCCAGCCGGAAAGCATTTGTTATTGTTTCCAACAAGAAATAATTTGTTATTGTTTTCAGCAGGAAAGAACTTAGGATCAAGAACACAGATCTATACTGTACTTCCTGTCATGAAGTTATATTCGATGGGAGCTCGGGAGGTTTGTACAAAAGACCTTTTTTTAAAAATTTAAGATTACACATTCTCTTAGTGCACATTTTACATCGTCTGGATTCGTATTGCAATTGTGCAGATCGATTTTCTGGTGAATCCTTCTAGCATTGTATGCAACAAATCCAATTCCTACTATCTTTACGGTAACAATTTCACCAATTGGTTTCTCCAAAAGGTTGGTATGAACTGGGCATAACACACTTGTTTATCAACTTTTAGTTCATATTGCTTTGCAGTTAAACTAAGAATTGTGCTGCCAGTGCTGTGGATGACAGTCCTCAACCTGCAGTAAAATTTCCCATTGACAAGAGTTTCAATAAACATTAATGTGAAGGTCAATCAAGTAGAAGGTTTTCAGCTACTTACTTGAGGCCTGACAATGGTAACGAAATCCCCGAGGGATTGTGCCTGAATTAGTGAGAATAGAAAGGAATTGAAAAAATAAGTGATTTAATCACATAGCAGAAAATACACATCTTCATTTCAACCAAAAAATGTACAAACAGAAAAATGAAGGCTGTTGTAGGTTATTTAAAGCCAAAGTTTAATCCTCTAACTCATTGTGATAGGAGCCTGGTTAACGTGTGATACTGAGTTCTTTTTAAAAGAACAATGTTGTGCTGCTTTGCACAATGAGCCATAAAGAGATTGCGAGCTGCCATTTTGCAAGTGCCAATTATCTTGCATTAAAAACTTCTTAACAGATGATTGATAGCCACATGGTCTTACTGAAGTTCATTTTAAACCATCTACAAAATTAAGTTTTAATTTTAAAAAATTTCCACAATTCTGCCCAATCTTACATTCTAAAGCAAAATGGTCTTACAGGTTAAGACCAAATGTAATTTGGGCACCAGAATTCTAATTCACTATTAACTATTACTGTTCCAGCAATCCAAGCTATACACATGTTCTAAAATATCCTAGCCAAGCTATTACAGAGAATATGATGTATTCCCTTAAACTAACAAAACAAAGTGTATTGTGGTTACTCACCTGGATCTATGAATTTATGAAACTCACCAATGATGCCTCGATTCATTGAATATTTTACACAACCAATTTCACATGGCAAAAAACGCTGAGTGCAGGTTGAGGGTAGATCTGCCATGCTTATAAAACTGATAAAATAGAAGGTTTCATCACACACGGCTTGTTGAGATAATGGGGTGGGAAAAAGGGGAGGAAAAGAGCAGAAAGAGAAATGTAACAGTTATATTAGAGAATAATCTTTACACTTTACAAAATTAGGCTGGTCATGATTTGGGTGTAGGAAGAAAACTAGTTTCATCAACAATAAAACCCATCTAGCAGTACAGTAATCCCTGTGTCATTTTATCTTTTCATTTGATAAAGGGTCTATTAAACATCTCAAGAGTTCTGGTAAGATTAGTGGCTGCGCATTTGTAGACAAATGGTGAGCCAATTTGCGCACTGCAACACGCAGTGCCATGAAGAAGTCATGAAGTGAATGATCAATTTTATCTGGAGGATCGATGGACAGGACACAGAAAGAAACACCTTTCTCTTTTGAAGACAGTTATATCTTATCCGAAGGACAATTCCTCCACACTGGAGTCCAAATTGGTAAGTGGATATGCAACTGTTGGTGTTCAGGTAAGCAGCTTCCTACTGTATTTAATTAAGTGATTCATGTGGAGAAAAAAAAGACAACGCAGATTGAATGAGCTGAATAGCCCATTATTCTGCTATGACATGCTATGATTTTAGCTCATATTCTACTATAATTATTGTGCACTTTAGGAAGAGGTTGTAACTAGTTTGTTTTACGAGCAGATTAAGAGAAATTTGCAAATTAGATTTTAATTCTAAAGAATGAACTCTAAAGAATAAACATAAGCAACACAACAGTAAAACACCTGACAATAATTCATTATAAAATATCTTATTTTCTCCCAGACCAGTACTGCAATCCCACTGTTATTTTATCCATACAAGTGTTCTTGCTTCATGCTTGTACAAGCGCTGTTTACAATACAAATCGTAACAAACTAACAATATTTCAAATATCCAATTTAAATAAAATTATAGATGTTTCCAAATATCCAACACTTGCATTCCCTTTTAAAACATGCTAGCTTTGGCAACAGTAGAAAGAAATGTGTATTAATAGGCAAATCAGTACTGTATTACATGTGGTATTAACCCAACCTAATAATTTATCAGTAAGATTACTCTTGCATCCTTTGCTCTATAAATCCAGGCACATGAAAGTGAACCATAGTTGCCCTATGAACACAAGCTCAAAAGAACAAAACTACATGAACGGTAGTATATAAATGCAAGTTGATGGTAAAACACATTGTGGGGGGGGGGGGCAACAGTCAATTAATATGCCATGAGCTAAAAATAGATACAATCAAAGACTGATAGTACAAAAACATGGCTACACATTATTTTGTGATCCCAAAAGCATTTCAGTTGAGTAGGCAAGCAGTTATCTGATGGGCAGATATGGGGTGCTTACTTTGATTTGCATTTGATGCGGTGCCTTATTAATTCAAAATGTCTCAAAACTCTTCAGAAACAACAAATTACTTTGAAAATGCAGCGACAGTTGTGCAGGTATCCGCGGCAGCAACTAGTCTGTACCGGTGTTTATACTCCATAAGCCTCCAACCAATACTGTATAGTTCAGATTTATAAATGTTCTCCATTAAGTCTTACCAAAACACTAAAGCATGGATTAAAAGAAACAAACGTTTCACGACTGCTTAACGCAGGTCAGATAAACCTTGTTTATTGCCATTTCTAAATCAGATCCAAAAAAGACAGTATTACACTTACTATTTACCATCTTAAGATACATTTGTAAGTTGAACACACCATGGGAACAGAAAAACCTTTCATCTCAACAAACATCGGACAGAAATCCTCAAATCATACAGGTTTACACTACGGTTAATGAAGTGAAATACCTTTATCGCTTGGCCAGAACATAAGTGGGATGCCTATATCTCTATTATGAGTGGCTGGTTTTCCTACAGCAGGGAAGAGAGGGTTCTGCAGATTTAAGAAAAATAAAGATTATATGAGACAAAGTAAGCCCCTTGAACTACGGCACAGGTTTTGCACATGCAAAATGAAACAATTTGCCTGGAGTACATCATACCCATTCACTCTGTGCATGTAACAAATGATTTGCTCTTTGAAACGAGCGAGTCCAAACACAAGGAAGTGGTGGACATTCAAAGGCATAAAAGACAATGAGTGTTTCATAATCACACTCTGCAATCTGTGCTCCAACTTGGCAGGCCATCACTAGTGAGCAACCCATATTTAGCCCTGCAGCTCAGCCCAACACAGAGCAGAGTCTCGGAGAATATAAAATCAGTCTTCAAAGTGCAACAAGCTAATTCAATGAAACGGACGATTCAATCAGTGGCAACCAGGAAACTCTGTTTAGCTCCAGACTGCAGGCACAAACTTCTAGTCATATCTTAAACTTTTACAGTTTACAAACAAAACATGACATGTTCATTCACCCAACATTTTACTCCTGTAGATCTGAAATGAGATGGTAAACCTGGAGTTAACAGGGCAGGAGGAAGGAAAGCAAGCTTAGCTATATTTTTTCACACTGAAAAGGTTATACTACAATTAAGATTCTGCAGACCTGATTTTTGGCTGTAGGTTCATTTAACACTTTGCCTTCATTCTCAGCTTTCCACTGCTGCGCCATCTGTACATACTTCTCTCTCTCCATTGCAGTCAGCAACTTTGGTAAAATAAAAATTAAATATAATCAGCACAGTTTGGAGCCTGTTACTAATCAGCACCTTCATTATTAAATACTGACATAAAAGATGCTGAGTAACTATCAAATATTAGTAACATTTTTTGTTCAAATAAAGTCACATTTTGTTGCTTTTTATTTCTATTAAGCACCTTTCCTCTTTTTGGGCTTAATAATATATTATCATTAACACTATTTTTTGCAGTACAATGCCCTAATATTAGTACCGATTGCACTGCTAACATTCACAGATACTATGCAATTATGCAGTTACACAATGTGGCAGGGAATTACAGTGCAAAACACACAAAGGACTCTACTGACAAGGAGCGCTGTAAAGTGACATGAGGGCATTTGGCATTTTACAATCACACAGTGAGCTCTGTAGCCAGTCAGCGCTCTACATTGAGCTCTGTAGTTATACAGCTAGTTCTGTAGTCAAAATAAGCAGCAGTCACTGCGCAGGGAGCACAAACTGTGAGCTCTGTACATGGAGCTATAGTCAATCACACTGAGCTCTGTACAGGGAGCTGCAGTCAGCGGCACTGAGAACAGAATGTTAGTATCCGGTCAGCCCTCTGTGGTGGTCTCGGTAGTCCAGTTCCTGAGCCAGGCGGGTCCGCAGTATTCCAGGGCACTGCTGATGAGGTGCCATCCTTTGGTTTCTCAGGATGTATTGCAAAGCATAGCGACTGGTACCTTTGTAGGGTACCTTTGAGCTGAACTGGCTCCAAGGTGACACGCCCGGCAATGGAATTTCGGAATCGAGCAGCACTCTGCGGCGGCCTCGATAGACGAGTTCCTGAGCCAGGCGGGTCCGCAGTGTCCCTGGGCACCGCTGATGACAGCACGACCAGCCCGGCTCATCGGCAGGACTTGGAAGGGCAGACCAGTCACTGGGGCAGGGAGGGGGGGGGGGGGAAAGGGAGTCATCCCACTCAGCGCCTGTTAACCCTGCAAGCCAAAGCCCGAGCTGGCAGGGTGGTCTGCAGGTAGGGCTTTGGCTTGCAGGGTTAACAGGCGCTTGCCGGACAGCGATATCGATGACACGCTCTGCGGTTTCAGCCGGTCAGGCCGCAGCGGGACCACCAAGCACACGCTCTGGGGGTCCCCACGCCTCGGCTCTCGCCAACCTAACTTTCCGAAAGTATGAGGTGCAGGTTGGCGAGAGTGCGTCGTCCATCCCTCCAGATGGAGGGAGGGAGAGAGAGAGAGAGAGAGAGAGTGAGGAGAGAGTGCTGGGGCTTTGGGTTCCAACAACCTCTATCCTCTGGGATTTTACATGTGCAGGTGGGAGGCATGGAATTCCCAGTTTAGGTTGGATTCCCTTTGCGGAGTCCTGCAGCTCAGTGGTTAGAGCACTCGCTTTGCAAGCGAGAGACCCGAGTTCAATCCCAGGCAGGTCCCGGGCGAAACCTCGGGGCCAAGTTTCCTTACTCCACGCGGAGCCTAACAACAATCCCTCCCCCCCACCCCCCAAAAAAAAACAAACCCCAAAACCGATAATAAATCGGTCATCTTCGATCCGCGACCGCGTGCGGGACACCGCCGGGCGGGACACCGCCGGGCGGGACACCGCCGGGCGGGACACCGCCGGGCGGGACACCGCCGGGNGGGACACCGCCGGGCGGGACACCGCCGGGCGGGACACCGCCGGGCGGGACACCGCCGCGCGCGATTGGGGGCCGCCGCGTTTTCGCCCACACACACGCACACACACGATTCACTTTCCGGTGTGTTCTGCGAAGCGCTTCGGGACGTCCTCCCGACGTGAAAAGCGCTGTATCAAATGCGAGGACTATTATTATTATTATTAGTTACTATTATTATTATTATTATTATTAAGCGTGAGAAGAGGTGGGGAGAGGTGGGGAGAGAGGGGGGGGGGGGGGGAGGAGGGGGGTCAGAGAGTGAGCCCGAGCCCTGCCCCCGGGGGGGGGAGCAGCCTCTCACCACCCAGTCCCAGCTGCAGAGCGGCGCCGCCTCCTTCAGGCCCTTCACTTCCAAACCCCTCCTCCTCAGCTCCGGGATCTTCTCCAACATGAAGAAATAGTAAGGGTTCCTGAGCGGCCTCCTCTGAGCCATGTCTGGCGGGAGGAGCTGAGGCCCGGGGCCCGGGGCCGGGGGGGTGTGTGGGGTGTGGTTGGTGGTGGTGGTGGGGGGTGGCGGTTGGTTGGGGGGGGGCGCTCCTGCTCTTCACGATCCCGCCCGAGTCACGCGGCTCCAAAGGGCGGGAAGAGCCGAGCCGCGCCGCGCCGCGCACAGCGCCACCTGCAGGCGGGAGGTCAGCAGCACATGGCACTCAACTCAACTCACTCATCCAATCCAATCCATCCATTCACTCACTCACTCACTCACCCCAAATCCTGCCTTCTGTCACACAACCAACACTTTGCCTTTATTCTCAGCTTTCCATCTGTATGCACTTCTCTCTCTCTCTCTCGACCCCCCCCCCCCCCCCACCCCCAGTCACAAAGGTTGCGTGCGCAGCCATTGGGCTCGGCTGCAGCGCCCGCCAAAGCCGACCGCAAAGGCTCAAACACGAAGCATAGCCCTCCCCCCACCCAAAAAAAAAAAAATTGGACAAAACTATCAGGGTCACCACTGGCGTCCTTGGTAACTCTACCAATTCCAGTAGAGGTTAAAAAAAAAAAGAGTTGAATGTCTTCGGGAGAGCAGGAAAGAAAATTGCCTCCTTTATTCGCTCCTTGTGAACAACAACTTGCATTTGTATAGTGCCCTCCACCCCAGGCGGCATCTCAGAGCGCTTAACAATGGCGGAGCCCAAGAACGAGCCAGGCAGAGGGGGAAGGTGACCGTAGGTGCAGTCGAAGAGGAAGGACTTCGGGGGCGACCTGAAGTTGGTGAAGGGGGGAGGTGGGGGGGGGGGGAACGAGGCAAAGGGGTTGAGGGAGAGAGTTCCAAAGTTTCAGGGCATAGTGGCTGAAGGCACGGCCGCCGATGGTGGAGCGGAGGATTCGGGGGACACGAAGGAGGCAGGACCCAGGAGAGCAGAGGCAATGGGTACTGCTGTGGGGAGTGAGGAAGTTACAGACATAGGAGTGTGCCAAGGAATGAAGGGATTTAAACACTAGAGTGAGGATCTTGAAGTCGATCCGCTCTGTGACAGGAAGCCAGTGGAGTTTGGCAAGGACTGGGGTAATCGGGATATGCGGGTGAGAATGCAGGTGGTGGAATTTTGAATGAGCTGAATTTTGTGAAGAGTGCAGGAGGGGAGACCGGTGAGGTCTCGTCAAGTCAAGTGCTTTGAGAGGTTCATCCATTTTATAAATGCAAGTCGTGGAGTCCTGTAGCTCAGTGGTTAGAGCACTCGCTTTGCAAGTGAGAGACCTGAGTTCAATTCCAGGCCGGGCGAAACCTTGGGCAAGTTTCCTTACCCCACGTCTAATAATAATCCCTCCAAAACCAAAAACAATAATAAAATTGGTCATTTTCAATCTACGACTGCTTGTGGGACATTGCTGTGCGCAATTGGCTGCCATGTTCGCCCACAAATATACAGTCAATTCACTTTACAGTGTGTTCTGTGAAGCGCTTTGGGACGTCCTCCCGACGTGAAGAGCGTTATATCAAATGCAAGGATTATTATTATTTATTATTAAGTTTTAGGCGACAACTTCGTTCAATTAGTAGCACTCTAACTTCAGAGTTGGAAGGCCATCGGTCCAAATCCCATATCGGGACCTGAGGGCTTGAGACACTATCTTGTGTGAAGGTTGCTTTAAAAATGGTTGTTGTTAAGATTAATAAATGGTGGTTGTTGAGATTATAGTCCAAGATGCCAATTCAGTACAGTACTGGTGTAGTGTCATGTTGATGGAGGCGCTGTCATTCGGATGAGACATTTAAACTGAGGCTCCATCCTCGGGTAAATGCTAAAGATCCAATGACACGCTTTAAAAAGAGAGGAAAGGTTTGCTCAAGCAAACAAGCTCCAGGCCCACAAAAAAGTTAATTCACCACATGGAGGTCTGTGGGATCTATTTGCAAATATTCATCTGAAGCCTCATCATGATCTGATAAAGGCATTGCTCTATGGAAAGTGTTAAGCCCAGTAATTGTTTTTAAAAAGAATCATTGTGCAACCTGGGTGAATGGCTAAGGTGCACACTGCAAGACAGCAATAACAACAACTTGCATTTATATAGGGCTCTTCACACAGGGTAGCATCTCGGAGAACTAAGTTGAAGAAATATACATACGTGTCCAGCACCATTTCTTTGAAGAAATACAAATGTATATTTTAACTTTGGGACCAGCTAGAAGGATCACAATGGTCATTTCTGGTCTTGTATTGTTAAGAGTATATTAGTTTGAAAAGAGTCGCAGAGCAATCTTGATAAATCAAAAAGTAACAAAATGAGGTCAGGCATGTGCTTTAAAAGCCTGCAGTAATAATAATAACAATCCTTGTATTTGATATATTGCCTTCCATGTCAGGAGAAATCTCAAAAGTGTTTTACAGGATATATAATAATAATAATCTTTACATTTGATGTGGCGCTTTTCACGTTTTCTAGATGTCTCAAAGCGCTTCACAGAATGGACTGTAAAATGAATTGACTGTATATTTGTAGGCAAAAATACTTTACAAGTGTAGTGACTATGTATTTTGAAGGCGAGCGTGGTAGCCAATTTGTACAATTTTATAATTATACAATTATGCAATTATGTAATTCCTGTAGCAGGAAGGGAGGAGTTCACCAGTTTGGAATGTGATACACAAAATTTCAGAGCCATGATTCACACACCATAGTTTGGACTTAATTCTGACTGCTTCAGTTGCTGACTGATAAGCAAGCGAGAGGACCCAGTTTGTTTCCCTGGCGGGGCAAAACCTTAGGCAGGTTTTCTTGCTCCACACACCTCCATTTACCTAGCAGTAAGTTGGAACCCGGTTGTTAGTCAATTGGCTTTCTGAGGATAATAATACCTAAAAAAAAATTCTGGTCGCTCAATCCCCGAATGTTTGTGGGACACTGCTGTACACAATTGACTGCTACGTTTCGCCCACAAAATACAGTCAATTCACTTTACAATAAATCGTGTGAAGAACTTTGAGACATCTCAACAATGTGACAAGGTGTTATATCAAATGTAAGGATTCTTATTATTATAAAAGTTAATGTGTTCAGTGCTATGTAGGGGTGCACACTCCAAGCATGAGAAGACTGATCATTGAATTCATTGAGGTCTAATGTGCAGCAAGGTGATTTGTGGAAGGATTTTGTAAATATGCAAATGGAAGCACATCACGTTGACCTGCAGGAACTCAACTCTGATGGAGTCTGCTTTGAGGGTGGAGACCTCCATTTAACATCTGAGAAGCATCTCCAAGAATGTAGCACCACTCTCTCCTTATCGGGGTTGTGTCCATTCAGGAATGATTATGATGTCTATGTGATACACTTACAGTTCCTGATAGAAATACCCATTTGGATTCCTATTAGGGAATCTTGTTACAACAACAGTACCTTTTTTAGGTATTCACCATATATTAGACCCCATTGATCTTAGCAGATTCTATACACCTCACTAGGATATGCTTATTGCTCTATTGAAATTATTTAGCTCTGTTCATTAACATTAGCGCTCCGAGACACTACCCTGCATGAAGGGAGCTACATAAATGCAAGTTGTTGTCTGTCAGCACAAAAAGTTTTTGGTTACAAAAAAGCATGTTAATACCGCAAGTTAAATACTGTAAATATTTTTGCTAACAATTGCAGCAGATCTTCCTAACTAAACACATTAGTCTCGGTGGAGCTTTGAAACATAATCCAGTGTCAATGTCCAACTACTTGGTCACTCAATCCACGACTGTTTGTGGGACACCGCTGTGCGCAATTGACTACCACGTTTTGTCCACAAAGTATACAGTCTCAATTCACTTTACAGTATATCCTGTGAAGCGCTTTGAGACGTCTCAAAGACATGATAAGACGCTAGCTATATCAAATGCAAGGATTATTATTATTATTATTATTACTAAAGGTCTTCCTTGTTGGTGGAAAAACTTCATGTATTTATGTCGAGGAGAACTGACATTGTTTATCTAAAGAGCTGGTAGGGTGTACAACAACAAAGTGGGGGGGGGGGGGGGGGGGGGGGAGGGAGTGGGGATTCAACGCAGTATTTTTTGAAAACAGAAAAAAAAAGACTCAATTGGGGGGGAAAAAAACCCACACAGCTATGTCATCCCAACTTCAACCCAACCTTGAAGAGGCTTGAATGGAGCCATGTGATTGGCAAAGTCCATCGAGAGGCAAAGGGAGGAGGAGGTGGGGGGGAGAGGAGGTGAGGAGGAGGAGGTGGTGGGGGGAGAGGAGGAGGTGGGGGGGAGAGGAGGTGGGGAGGGAGAGGAGATGGGGGGGAGAGGAGGAAGAGTGGGGGGGGGAGAGGAGGAGGAGGTGGGGGGGAGAGGAGGAGATGGTGGGGGGAGAGGAGGAGGTGGGGGAGGAGGAGGGGGTGGGAGGAGGAGGTGGTGGGGGGGAGAGGAGGAGGTGGTGGGGGGGAGAGGAGGAGGGTGGGAGAGGAGGAGGTGGGGGGGGGAGAGGAGGAGGTGGGGGAGAGAGGAGGAGGTGGTGGGGGGGGAGAGGAGGAGAGGTGGGGGGGGGGGGGGGGGGGGGGGGGGGGGGGGGGGGGGGGGGGGGGGAGAGAGGAGGAGAGGTGGTGGGGAGAGAGGAGGAGGTGGTGGGGGGGGGGGGGGGGGGGGGGGGGGAGAGGAGGAGGGTGGGGGGGGGGGAGAGGAGGAGGAGGTGGTGGGGTGGGAGGTGCAGAGGGTGGAGTAGACAACCCGGGGTTTGGTTTGTGGGTCAATGGCGATCCGGATGACGAAAGGTATCAGCCGACCTCTTAAGTGCTACTGTTGATCTGTTTACGCCAATGTAAATCCCCCCAACCCCCCCCCCCCCCACCCCCCACTCTCTCCCTCCCCCCCCCCCCCCCCTCCCCACCAGTGGCCAGTAACAGGTGGCTGTCAAAGCCTTTGGCTGAGATACTTTTACGTCTTAGTTTGCAGAGGGAAAAGAGAAAGAGAGAGAGAGAAAAGAGAGAGAGAGAGAGAGAGAAAAGAGAGAGAGGGAGGGAGGGAGCTGATTGCAATGGGAATTATAAATCCCACCCACACCCCCCACCATCACCACCACCACCTCAAGTCGGTCCTAACAAAGCCTCTGCCATGTAACGTGAAAGCAGTGCGACAATGTGGATGGTCTCAGTGCCCCTCTGCCTCCTCTGGCTGACAGGTAAGAGAGAGAGAGAGAGGGAGGGGGGGAGAGAGAGAGAGGGGGAGAGGGGGAGAGGAGAGGGAGAAGAGGGGAGGGAGAGGGGAGAGGGAGAGGGGTGGGGGAGAGGGGAAAGCCTTTCAAACTTAAATGCATTTGAACTTTTGCAGCCTTCCCCCCCCCCCCCCCCTCCCTCCCCCCTTCCTCCCCCCACACACCACCACCAAAAAAAATACCCCAAACGCGACTGTGGTGTTGGGAGTGTGTGAGTGTGTGTGAGTGGTTTTTTTTTTAACAAAACACCACAGGAGTGTAGCGGGTGAGTGAACCCATCCCACATGGGCTTCTCCATCATCACCAGGAGGGGCTGTTGTTGTTTGGTCGTTGTTTGTGTTGTTGTTGTTGTGGTGGTGGTGGTGGTGGTGGTGTTTTTTTTTGCTCCCACTCTCACCCTCTCTCTGCAAAAGCCGTCCCCCACCACCACCGCCACGATCGTGTTCCACCGGTTTCTTTCCCTGCGCTGATCCGCCAGAGGATTGCATCGCACTTCGTTTTTATTTTAAAAGAGGGATTTGGAGGAGTTTTTCTGTCCCACTTTTCCCTCTCTCTCTCTCTCTCCCTCCCTCTCTCTCCCCTCCCCAAACACTCCCTTACACTCCCTCCCCACACACCCCCCCCACACACACCCCTCACCCCCTCTCCCACCCACACACACACACACACACACCCCTCACCCCCTCTCACACACACACACACACACACACCCCTCACCCCCTCTCCCACCCACCCACACACACACACACCCCTCACCCCCTCTCCCACCCCCCCCCACACACACACACCCCTCACCCCCTCTCCCACCCACACACACACACACACACCCCTCACCCCCTCTCCCACCCACACACACACACCCCTCACCCCCTCTCCCACCCACACACACACACACACCCCTCACCCCCTCTCCCACCCACACACACACACACACCCCTCACCCCCTCTCCCACCCACACACACACACACACACACCCACACACCGCACCACCCCATACCCTCTCCTCCTGTTCCTTCGCCCACATGTCACCCACCAGCAGCTAAACTTTTAACGGTGTTTATTCCCCTCGAGGCTCTGCCTCATTCCCACGCCTTCTTATTTCCTTTTGCAACGCGTTTGATTTGCGTGGGGGAAGTGCCTGCACACCCGCATTTCTTTGCGAGCCCGTTATAATAATCCTTGCATTTGATATAGCGCTTTTCACGTCGGGAGGACGTCCCAAAGCGCTTCACAGAACACACTGTAAAGTGAATTGACTGTATATTTGTGGGCGAACGCGGCAGCCAATTGCGCACAGCAATGTCCCACAAACAGTCGTAGATTGAAAATGACCAATTTATTATTGTTTTTGGTTTTGGAGGGATTATTATTAGGCTCTGTGTGGAGTAAGGAAACTTGCCCAAGGTTTCGTCCTCTGCCTGGAATTGAACTCAGGTCTCTCACTTGCAAAGCGAGTGCTCTAACCACTGAGCTACAGGACTCCGTTATCCGCAAGGCACACAAAAAAAAACACCCACCCACCCACCCCTCCTGGTTTGTGCTCGTGTCTTGTGCCTTGTGTGGGGTGTGGGGTGTGAGCCATGGGATGGCTTTCTCTGCAGCCCCCTTTTTCCAACAAACCAAGACGACAGGATCCCGACTTGCATCGTGTAATTTTATGCTCTTTTTTTGTTGTTGTGTTGTTTTAAAAAAAACAACAGGTTTTTTTTTTGGGGGGGGGAAAGGCAAAAAACAACATCTTTTTTGTTTCCGCAAAACTTAGCAGTCTGTAGATGCAAATGCAAATCAAATGCAAGGATTATTATTATTATTATAAGTGCACATCCTGACTCATTCCTGCACACCATTTCCACTCCCTCCACACCCCCCCCCCCCCCCCCACTCCACCCCCTACACTGGCATTGTACAAGTTCTGACTCACACACACACACACTCACTCGTTTGCTCACTCACTCATACTCAGCACATCTTTCTTGACCCCAGTTTCAGTCAACTCTATTGTCGTTTCTCTCCACCCAAAGTTCAAAAGAAATGTTATGCTTGGATCAGGAGTTCGGGACCGCAACGCAAACAAAACAAAACACAGCACCGAGTAATAGAAACTGGACTTTGGAAAAATCTGTGCTTGAATAAGAAGCGTGGGTCTTTTTTTTCAAAACTTAAGAAGTTCTCCAAAGCTTTGTGGCCGTTCCAGTTGTTGGAGGACGAGAGTGGGTTCTCTTTGGCCGATTGAGTGTGTTTTCCAAGCCCTTGCATTAAATACAATTGCGACATTTCTCGTTGCTTGGCAATCTGAAAAGCCACCGAAATTGAAGTGCAGTTTTGCAATTGATTTTGAAACAACACACTGCAGTATTTGGGATTTAATTCTGCTCTGCAAGCCCTCAAACATGAATTTGTTCAAGTTAAGTCCTATTCCTATTTCCGCTCCTTTCACGAGGGTTTCGTGAGTTTGTTCCTCTGTTTTTAATAAATAACTGTAACACAGTTTCCAAACGTATAGTTTAATGTTATTTATAATGGAATGCCAATTCATGAGTTAAAATTCATGTTATATGTGTTACATGCATGCATCAGAATACTGCCCCCCCCCCCCACCGCAGAAAGTATCTGGAAACTTCCCCCCCACTATAACAAGAAGTCAAACGTATAGCTGCCACTATGATGAGGGAAAGAGGTGATAATGTGGAGATTTTAAATAACAAAACGTTTTCTAAAATTACTACAGTTGCATTTTCTTTTGTTTTTCTTTTAACAAAACCAAGAGGAAGCACTTCTGCCCAGTTAGCACTCAATGTGAATGTTTTAACTCTTGTAACAAAGCTTAATATTGCATTTCATAAATTAAATGTAAACTAAAGAGAATAATCATAAGTTACCAAGATTCAGCACGGTTAAATTACAATGAGATATCTCAAAGATGTGATAAGACGCTATATCAAATGCTATTATTATTAATGTAAAATGTTTAATGGCAGTAACACAATCTGAACAAATGTTTTGTTCCATCAATAACATGGGAAAAAATATTATTTGACAGCACATAGTAAAACATCAAGTCACCTGATAGTTATTCTCTTGAACAGTCAATACTGAGCAATGATTTGTGCAAACAAAATGACAAATTATATGTCTGGCATGGGATTTAGAAGCAAGAAAATAAATCATGTTTTTTGTTGCACACCATCGGTGGTAACTGGAAAGAAATTCCCTGCAGAAATTAAAACCACAACCCTAGAAACAGTAAGTTAACATTGCTAAGCTTGTATCCACTAAAGAAGTCACCACTAAATAAAGTTTTGTTTTTACACCTTGTTACAAAATGTGCAAACAGTCTGAACATTATTTTCATGAGTTGTCAGACTGGAAAAAAGTGTGTCCTCAGTGATCTTATAAAGAATTTTGCTGGAGCTTTCTGAAAAATAATTCATGTTAATTTTTTGATTTACTGATTTGTCACAGTGTGATAAGAGTGACTATTACTGTAGAGTGCATTTTTTTTGTCATTGTAGAAACCCATCACCATGCTTAAGAGTATCTTGACCATACTGAGAGTTCCACATATATATATCACCTACACATGGACATTTCTCGGTGTCTGGAATGGTGTGTTCACTCTCTTTCTGGAGGGAATGCACCCTGTCCACCTATTTCCTGAGAGAATTGAGTGCAAGTTCGCAAGAGCCAAGACTGGGGGACCCCAGAGATGGCAAGACAGTGAGCCGGGGGTTGGTGAAGTTGACCGTAGACATGGTCGAAGAGGAAAGTCTTCAGGCGCAACCATATCAAAAGAATAGCAGCAGTAGTCAGTCATATCATTGTCATTAGCGCTTGTGGATTGATAGCCAAGCTGTATTGTTTTGGGCAGTTTGTCATCAGTAATCATTTATCTCTTATCCTTTGGTTTTGTTTGTATGTACTGTAGTTAGATCTAAGTTTTGAACAGTGAGGGGCTCCACCCATGGTTTCCTGGTGATCAAGGAGGGCTGATGAAATGGGAGACAAGAAATGGAGCTGTAGATTCAAACAACCATGTCATGCTTTTCCAAGGGAAGAATGTTGCCAGAATTCAAGGTTCAGAAACTGCTATATCTATGGGATTGAAAATGTTGCAGTGACGCATTGATGGAAATAGCATAGCTCTTGCGTATCTTCTGGTAACAGGCCAACAGTAGTAAGTGCCCTGTTAATGTTTTTTATACAATTCTTGATAATGCTCTTCTTTAAGAAAATAAATTGAATGGCCAATTGTAATCTAAGTATCTGTAAGAGTTGAAAACTAGTTGGAAGTTAAACCACCCTTATGATATTTTCATACAGGGATCATTTTTAAGTAATCTAGTGAAGGGCACAACCTTAATTGAGTGTCATGTGATGTTGTTGTGGGTCAGATGTGATTAGCTGCTGTTATACTTGTGTTATTACCACACAGTGTTCTTGTTCACACTACCCATAGCAGAGTATAAGGATCTCATTTCTAGCGCCAAAGATATTGTTCAAATCCTAAATACTTTCAAGTTTCATCAACGAGGAGAGTGAGGAGGTGGGGGAGCGCGAGGAGAGCAGGGTGGGGTGGGGGAGGAGAGTCGGGGTGGGGGAGAGTGGGAGAGCGAGGAGAGTGGGAGAGCAGAGCAGGGCGGGGGGAGCGGGGCGGGGTAGCGGGGGAGAGAGGGGAAGGTGGGGGATGGGGAGGCAGAGGGGGGGCTGGGGTAGAGCGAGGAGAGGGGGGTAGAGCGAGGGGGGTAGAGCGAGGAGAGAGGGGTAGTGCAAGAAGAACGGGGGAGTGGGGGCAAACACATTTGATCAGGTAGATTGTAAGGAACATTCTTCCTCTATCCCTTTGCCTTGCCCCCTCCTTCCCCATCTTCAGGTCGGGTAGAGGGACGGCGGGAGTTCCAGAAGTTAGGAGTGCAGAGTCTGAAAGCTTGGCCACAGATGGTATCGAGGATAGAATGGGAGATGTGAGCAAGCCCAAGTTAGCTGAGCAGACGTGGCAACAGACCATCCCAATATATACTTCACATATGTTACGCTGTTGAGAATAGCATAGGGCGGAGGAGATCCCATCTCCAGTACATGCAGGTGCATTCAATGCGATAAGTATTAAATAAGTCGCAAAACTGACGCCAGTGCTACATTTTGTGGCAAAATGAATTTCTCGCTCACGGTTTCCTTGATGTGGTGGGAAAGCAAACAATTTCTGACAATGCTGCTGTCCATTCGCAACTTCTGTAATAACAGAAGTGGCTCCTTTCCAAGCAGTAAGCTTTCTCATTATTTCAGAAATAAAGGTACTGCAACGGGTTCATTCCAGGCCTACATTCCATTCTGCTCCGACATGCTTGGTCTAATTAAAGACACAGCGCCCATTGTTTTGGCCTTCAAGGCCCAATGTCAACCCATGGGGAGACTGAAGCAGTGAGCGTGATCACAGCCTTGAACAGCCTGAGCTGTTGGTATGGTGATTACTGATATCACTGAAATAAAAGATGACAATGCAAATTTGCTTGGGAATCCCAGTGTGTATTAGGCACTTTATTCAAATGTTTCCATTTCAGTTAGCAAAGCTGATTACAATGAGGTTGCTTTTTCAAAATCATTGCCCTCTGCTGTGAGTTATAACCCGCAAAACCTTAGTTCGAGGTCTCCATCTTATTGCTTCAATACAGCTGACTGAAGCTCCACTTCCCCATTTTCTGGCAATGGCATCCTCACTATTGATTGGTGTTTTGGACAACTCTCTGGACTAACCACCCCTGGGGCGTTTTGAGATGTCCTCCTGATGTGAACCGTTCTATATTAAGTGCAAAGATTTATTTACAGATTCCAGATTGTCAATATGCAACTGCTATAAAGTCTTTAATAGATGGATCACCATTCTTACAAGTAGTTCAACAAAAGGAGTTTGTTCCAAAAAAGAATGTGTTAAACTATCTATGATTTGACCGTGTCAGGACACAAACAGAGGTGCTCTTGTATAATTATTCTAATATTGATCCACTGGCAGCAGTGATCCAAGTGATTCATTTTTTTAATGAGATAAAAGATGGGAGTTTTCAGCTGGACAGAAAACATTTATGCTCTATTTATACTTCAGATTAGCATTGATTCAGCGCTGCAGTTTCTTCTTGTTGAATCAGTGCTAAAACTGCAAAATAAATCAGATTCGAATTGCTAGTTTGATTCTGAGCTCTGCTCCTAAATCCATCTCAAGAGAGTTACTGGAGAGCTGCTGGGTCGGGGCTTTTAAGAGTGGAGAGGGGAAGAAAATTGGCAATCCTGAAGCTACTTTTAAAACAGGAATGATAGTTGATCTTTGACCTTCCAGTGAAATATAATGGAGAGTCTATTTGTGCAAACTATAAATATGTCAAACTCCTATTTTTTTAAATTGTTCTTTAGTAGTTATTAATTATACTATTTTAAATAAACATAAATTGCTTTCAGAGCTTCACAGCTACTATATATCAAACACTGAAACTTTAACCGTGTTTAATAAGGTAACCTAGAACTACTTGTTGCACTTAAAACAATTTGAATTAATATGGCCCAGTTATTCTAGGTATGCACAAGTAAAACATTTCACGCATTCCAATTGCATAATGGCCTCTCACTCGTTCTTTGAAACCAATTGAAACATTTATTCACAATTCAAATGGAATTGACATAACACTGTACAGATTTGACTGCACACACCTACACATATGCACCTGGAAATTGCAGAGAGCCTTGAAAGAATTGGAAACGGAGAAACTATAGGCAAAGAATTTTTTAATAAAATAATAATTTGGTCATTCAATCATGACTGTTTGTGAGACACTGCTGTGTGTAATTGGCTGCTGCATTTCTAGGTGTCTTATCATGTTACATCAAATGCAAGGACTAGTATTATTATAATCATAATATAATCATAATAATCCTTGCATTTGACAAAGCACCTTTCACGTTGGAAGGATGTCTCAAAGCGCTTCACAGGATTTACTGTGAAATGTAGTGATTGTGTATTTGCAGTGGAATGCAACAGCAGATTTTTGCATGGCATTGTCCTACAAACAAGCAATGAAGTGAATGACCAATTTTATATTTTCACCTGGAGAACAAATTCGGCCAGGCATCTACTGATCTCAAATTTAATGAGTCTTCCTTGTGTTAATGCTACTTGTGCCCTGGACTTTAAACATTAGTGAGGGTAATCAGACTAGAAACTATTGCTTGAATTAACAATTGACGATTTAGTGATATGTTGAACAGTGCACAAGACAAGTGGAAATCTGCCATTATGTGCACCATCCTACATTAAATTGATTTGAATAAGAATATATTCATGCCAACATTGGGATGATGATTCATCAGCACACTGAGACTTGTTTTTAAAAATGTATAATTATTGTGAACATGTCTTAAGTGATAATTTCAATGGTGAGACATTCCTGTAGGACATTCAGGGCTTGAATTTTTCAAATCCTGAAGAACTATAGGAATACACGTACTGCACACTGAGCATAGATTCAAAGCAGTTTCCACAATGAATCAACACTAAAAGTACATGCATAGGTGTGTCTACAAAATACAGTCACTACATTTTGCAGCGTATCCCGTGAAGTGCTTTGAGACAACCTTTCAATGTGAAAGATGCTGTATCAAATCCAAAAATATTTGTTATTTTAGGAGTATCTGTTTGATAAACAAAATGGAACTCAGCCTTCAGTAAAAATTCAAGTCCAGTTTGTTTTTTAACTTGAGATAAAAGCCGACCCTAATCGTAGGTTACCGGGTTGATGCTTAAAAGTAAGGTTCAGCAGTAGAATGATTCACATGTCCTGTACCAAATCAAATTTCCTGCTCCAATGATTCTACTCTTGGAAGTGGAGTCAAATTAATTTTTAACAATTATCCTACTGCATCCACAGGCGCATCATACAGATAAATCAAGAGGGTTTTGTTGCCATTAATTCAGTGGAATGTTTATTGTAAAATATCACTACAATTTAGTTTGTTCAATACAAATAAAAATGTTTCTTCATCGGACTGATACCGATGTTAATACGGTTTCCAGTCTTTGAATTTGGTTTTGTGAGATTGAAGTTTCTCCTCATGTTTATCAAGATTACAGTTGTTGCAAATACTATGGATTATTCATTGCCATTTGCAACCTGATCCAAAAGGTTATGAGTTGAAATGCCAACATTGCCTTTCACACACGATCACAAGAGAGATTCGGATGAAGAAGGCCCTTTGACCCATTTGATCTAATCCTTCCAGGGTGCCTACCACCTTCTTATCACAGGACATCCCCCCGATCTGAAAGGCGCTGTACAAATATAACTTTGTTTATTGTAATTTTGTATTGCATCACAGCATCCTGCTGTTTTTTTAAATGAGCCCAATATCCTGGTCTCAATCACTGACTCAATGGATTTCCAATAATCCTCAGCTGTAGCATTGGAATAGCATTGACATTGGTGATGGCCAAGTTTACAGGTCCTATCTGGTCCAACTGCCAAGCAGAGAACCTCATGGCCAATAGTTTATAATAATCATCCTTGCATTTGATATAGTGCTTTATCACACCTTCAAGGCGTCTCAAAACACTTCACAAAATATACTGTAAAGTGAATTGACTGTATATTTTGTGGGCGAAACACAGCAGCCAATTGTGCACAGAATGACCAGTCAAACAAAATACCAGTTAATTGAGATTAAATTGTCTGGGGAAAATTGCCGATCCAAAATACAAAATATAAAATTTGGCACATATGTTGTCATTGTCGGGACACGTTACGGAACACGTTACAATTTTAATCCATATTCATAATATTGCAGTGATGAAAGGCAACCCGCTGACATTTGGAGTCTGAAATAGAAACAGAAGGTGCTGGAAATTATAAAGCAAGTCACCATCAGCCTTTGAAAGATGATAGGTTACTATTTAGGATGTGAGCCCCTTCATCACAATGCATAAATTCAGTAATTTTATTCACTGCTGTCAAAGCGCTACATAAAGAATATTGCACTTGCTGGTGAGGGGTATGTGTTGAAACAAGTTTAAAATCTTGCTTTGTTGAGGAGGAGGTGGTTGTTTTCATAATTTGTGTTTTCAAACATTGCAAGGGATACAATGTGGATTAAATGTATATGTAGCTGCAAAGATCGATGGTCGACAACTGAGCAAGGGTGTTTTGGCAGTAACACAAATGTTTGTTAAACCAAATTTCTCAATGTTGACTATTGAGTCAGTGTTTCGAAACCTTTATCGTAGATAATAAAGGAGAAGACGTATTGTCATTTTTTAAAAATGAGGTGGGTTAACGCGAGGAATGTTCAAAATAAAAGCATTAGGGAGTGTATCAGTTCTGATCGTATTTGAAGGTTATCTATTACACTACAGTGGGTTTATTGCAAATGGTGAGAAAGCAGAGCTTAAAATGTGAGCACTATCCTCGAAGTATTTGTTTCATTTATTCCCAGTGAAGCATTCCATCTCCATGCTTGGTGGTAGCCATTTCACTCTGCTTTGTTTAAACAAACATTTGTGTTACTGCCAAAACACCCTTGCTCAGTTGTCGATCATCGATCTTTGCAGCTACATATACATTTAATCCACATTGTATCCCTTGCAATGTTTGAAAACACAAATTATGAAAACAGCCACCTCCTCAACAAAGCAAGATTTTAAACTTGTTTCAACACATACCCCTCACCAGCAAGTGCAATATTCTCTATGTAGCGTTTGACAGCAGACATTATTCAGTTCAGTCATACTCTGGAAACTAAAGTGAATGTTATTGTGATTAAGAGACTCTAATGCAGGGAAATAAATTGTAATACAAACCATTGTCATTATATTTTCATTGGTTTGAGGAAAAAATAGGATGGGGAATCAGGAATACTGATATCAAGCCAGGCAAATAGAAAAAGAACAACAAATACTCTGAACATGGAATCTGGTGAATTTTCACAGCACTTTAAAAGACAGAAACCATATTCATCTGTTGTAGCATCTACAAGAATGATGTACTCCACCAATCCCATACCTGAATTCAGTGGAGTGATTTCGAATGGGGAACTGGAATTTTACTGCCTGCTCTAAACGACTCGTGTCTAATTTCAAATAAAGTGGAGTTCTGCACATGGCAGAATTGTCATGCTCCGCAAAAGCAAAACACACCATTTAAACAGTAAATAAAAGGCACTACTCTTAAGAGCTATTGGAATTAATATACTTTAAATACACCGTAAAATCCTTATCTTCTAAAATAATAGGGAAAATTACCATTGTGGCACTCGGAACATTTGGGGTTGGCATTATCTTGCAAGCAGAAAATATGGCGATGCTTCTTTAAATCTAGTTTGCAATGACATTTTCACAAAAAATCCTTTTGAAAGGGAAGATGTTTTATGAAATGAACCTCCCACAAACTTTGGACTTGCCCCTTTATATTATGTATTTCTTAGCACATCGGTAAGGATAGTCAGTGTGCAGTCTCCTGTAAAATTGCCTATATTTTGAGAGTAAAAATTGGAGCATGTCAGAGATGAGACAGTTTCCTAGCCAAAGGGTAGAGTGCTGCGAGGATGATGGAAGAAAAATACTCTTGAGAAACAGTGCACGTTTGCCACAAAATGCTTTGCTTGAATGAGAATTAAGCTTTGATCCAATTTTCTATGAACTACAAATAAAAAAAGCATCAAATTGTAGTATTCATACTTCACTGCATCCAACTATTAATTCTGTATCTGAATTTGAATGAAACAACAGATTTTCCTGCACTGTTTTTCCCATTACCTTCTCTATGCAGGTTGCTTGCTGTCATGCTGGGTGGGTGATAGTGTGGACCCCGGACATTAGCTCCATAATTACTGTCTATCTTTGAGATCAGCAGGGCAGCAGGTGCAGTTTTAATAGCAAAGGCTGGTCAATGGCAGTGTCCTTTAGATGAAACTACACTTGTCACTAAAATTGACATGGATACAAAAAATAATAAAAACTTGCACTTTAATAAAATAAGCAAAATAATGTTTCTGGTAGCTCCATGCTTTCACTCTAGTAAAGAAACTTGCCAACATTCACTGTCCAGTCTCACACAATGGAATGGAAAATTGATCACAATCCGTAAGTTAAAAGGCAGTTTGCTCGTCGAATGCTTTTTCCAAAATCCCTAACCTCAGAATGAATTCATCAAGATATCAGGCTGGCTCCATTGGTAGCACGTTCACCTCTGAATCAGAATATTGTGCGTTCAAGTCCCACGTTGGGACTTTGAAGTTGCGTATTCTAGGTTGATACTCCAATGAAGTGCTGAAAGTGTGTGCTGCCTTGTTGGAGGTGCTGACCTTCGGATGAGATGTTAAACCAAGGTAACTGTCTGCCCAAAAAGAAAAGGACCAACTGGCCAAGAGTCCGCCTGAAAAAAAATTGTCATTCACTTTTGACCGTTTGTGGGACAATGTTGTGTGCAAATTGGCTGCTGGACTCAGCTGCAAAATATGCAGTCACTGCACTTTACAGTAAATCCTGTGAAGCACCTGGAGATGTAATCCTACATTCACCTCAGCAAAGGATTAAGTTTTTATCACTTTTTTTGTCCACTATTTTCTAAACCCTCAGCTCAACTAATGTTCGACTTGCATATAAGAGACAAGTAGCTCCTCCCTTAGTTAAAGGGGGTTGATTTATCTGATTTCATCTTGTATTTGATTAAGCGGCTGTATTTACCATCAGTAAATTAACCACTATAGAGACAGCAGTGGATAATGGAGGAAGGGAGTACTATGTTGCCAAATCATCTCTAGCATCTGCAAAGTGGAAATCTAAACTGAATTCCAATTGCCATTGCTTGATGATACTATACGGATCCTTGCGCTGAAAGTTAATGTCAGGCTCTGGATATCAAATTTATCTTATTCATAAGGGATTTCATTATTTATAGTTTACGTAGTGTTTCTCAACTGTTTATCGGACTTTGTCATTTTGCATTCTCGATTTAGGTGATTAGTCTTAATTCTGTTTGTTCAGGTGTCAGGGGCACTTGGGGAGGTGAGGTTTGCTGTCACGAAAGGAATGTATTGGTGAATTAGGCAGTGAGTGCAGTGCATTCTTGTAAGTGGAATCTGTTAGCTTTGATAAGACCCCTACCAAGCAGTGACATCCACAACTGGAACTTGTCATTGTCAAGGGGCTGAGTGCTCAGTGTTCTGTACTAGTTTGTAGCTTTAAGTTATAACTCTTGATTTATGATATGTTCTTCGTGAGTTTTGGGTATCTTGTCCAATATTTTGTCCAATATGATCATCGAGCTAAAAGTAAGAGATGCAGAGTTTACAATCCTTCTCTCTGTAAAAACATTACCAATTCTTAACCTGTGCTGAAATATCCCATTTCATTGTATTCAACAAATTGTAAACCAGAATACAGCAGATGATCATGCTTGTTTGTTGGGAAAGTGGCTTGTTTTTCATTCCTACTACAGTACAGCTGCTTGGTTTCTTTGTTTTTTTTCACAAACAGTTCCTGTTTGCTATAAATTTATGCTGTTTACTTGTACAGACATTTCAGTAATTGCAATTAGCTGAAACTTTTCCTGCACTAATTTACCAATTACTTTTAACTTCAGGGTGGTTCCATTATTAAGCACTTCACTGCATCTTAAGTATGTTTTCAGTGCATTCAGTGCAGTGCAGGCGTCCAGTGGGCCCACAGTTACCAGAACTGTTGTAAACCATCAGGTTCAGGATCTTTACTGAGCCGTCATGTCGCCCGCCACCTGCTGTGTACTGTATGTGCGCAATTGGCTGCCGCGTTTTGCCCACAAAATACAATCACTACATTTTACAGTAAACTGCAAAGTGCTTTGAGATGTCTTGAAGATGTGATAAGATGCTATATCAAATGCAAGGATTATTATTATTATTGTATGTGCATGATGCGCAGGACTGCCACTGACAACACTTTGGGAGAGAAGTGAGAGCATTGTCCTGAATGTTTGTTTTTTGTAAATCTTTGTAGCAAAGTAGTGCGTATCACATGAAGTTTTCAATAGACAATTGACATTATGCTGAATTAATAGTACAGTTCTACAAGACTATTTTTCTCATATCTTTCTGGAGCAGCATTTTAAAAACATGTCTGGAATGGATGGAGAAGTGTTTTAGTTATTTCACTAGATCTTAAATATTTGGCAATCTAGTAATAAATCAATGAAATTTCACCTATGGATCTCCCTTGCCAGTTTACTCAATCTCATTCCAATTTACTAGCCCCTTCTTGAGACTTGATATCCATGGAGCCTTAAGACGACTCTGTCTTAAACATTTAGGATGATACAAAATAAAAAATCCTTAATTTAATATAGCGCCTTTCATATCGGAAGGATGTCTCAAAGATCTTTACAGGATTTACTGGACAGTGTAATGATTGCATTTTGTGGGTGAATGCAGCAGCCAATTTGCAGCCACAGTACCCCACAAACAAAAATGAATGACCAACTGGGGATCGTTGGGTAACACATTGTGAGAGACTCCCTTCGCTTTTTGAAGAGTGCCATGGAATCTTTCACGTCCAACTGAACAGGCAGTTGGGGCCTTGGCTTAACATTTCATCTGAAGGAAAGCCCCTCCAAGAATGCAGCACACCCCCAGCACTGCATTGGAATGTCAGATAGGACTATGCGACATTGATATGGGGCTTGAACCCACAACCTTCTGACTTGGAGGCGAGAGTACTGCCAACTTACCCAGGCTTTGTCTGTACTTTTGTGATCGTGTACTATAATAATCCTTGCATTTTTGATACAGCACCTTTCACGTCTTCTAGACGTCCCAAAGCGCTTCACAGAATATACTGTAAAGTGAATTGACTGTATATTTGTGGGCGAACACGGCAGCCACTTGCGCACAGCAGTGTCCCACAAACAGTCATGGATTGAAAATGACCAATTTATTATTGTTTTGTTTTTTTGGAGGGATCATTATTAAGCGTGTGGCCTAGCCAAATCTGATCTTTTTAAATGTTATGGCTCACTGTCCCATGCAGTAATCAAGGCAATTAATGTCCTATTGTTCACTGAGAAATTGATTTATGTGATATATTAAGGTTTATGTGATATATTCCATATATATGACTATGGAAGCTCCTTGCTTGTCGGCATCCCCAACTCCTGCCTCCAAAGGCTGCAGATCATCCAGAACTCTGCAGCCTGTGTCCTCTCCCTCACCAGGTTTCATGACCCTATCACTCCCATCCTCACCTGAGGCATCCCATCACTCAGAGGATACAGTTCAAGATCCTGGTCCTCTCCTTCAAAGCCCTCCACGGCCTTGCTGCCCCCCTACCTCTGTGACCTCCTAACCCCCTACTATCCTGCCCGCTGCCTCCGCTCAGCGGACTCTGGCCTGCTTTACGTCCCCCACCTCACCGACACCACCATTGGCGGGTGGGCCTTCTGACGCTCTACACGCACCCTCTGGAACTCTGTTCCGCAGTCCCTCCACCTCGCCTTCTCATTTGCTTCCTTCAAGATCCATCTCAAGACCCTCCTCTTCAACCGTGTTTTTGATCACCCTCCTACCCTTACTGCCCTCCACCTTCCCCAATCTGGATTCCCAGCTCGGGTCTGAAACTCTGACTGTCCAACGCCTTGGGAAGTCCTCCCAACGTGAAAGGTGCCATACAAATGTAATTTTGTTGTTGTTATCCATTGATTTCCTGTTGATCAGAGGGTTTGTGTAGGAAAAGTAGCAATTTAAAGCTATTCAAAAATATTTGCTGCCGAGAGCAGACCGAGACCTCAAACAGTATAGTGAGGGCAGACAGATGGGGATCATGTTTCTAAGGGTTGACATAACAAAGGATCAATGTACTTTGAGATTTCATTTGACTTGTGAGTCAACGATAGAGTTGTACCATCTGTTGAGTAAGGACTTTCAAACAATCACTGTTAGCAATTCACTGACACTTGCCTTGAAGATTTCTTGCTGCTGTCAGTGTCCAGGTAGCATCCAGAATCCTTGGTGGTATTTGTCAACTGTCTGCCAGTAGGTGCATATTACAGGTAGCCGAAATATTATTCAAGAGGGTGTATAACAATCATAATAATAATAATCCTTGCATTTGATATCACATCATTGAAATGCCTCAATGTGCTTCATACAACTCACTGTAAAATGTTGTGATTGTGTATTTTGTAGACAATTTACACACAGCAATGTCCTGCAAACAACCACACAGTGAATGACCAATTTTATCTGAGGGACTGTTGGCCAGAACAACTGGTGTTATGGGATCTTTAACATCCACCTGAACAGACAGATGGGACTTGGCTTTAATATTTGATTTGAAAAATGGCACCTCTGACAATACAACATTCCCCCAGCATTGCACTGGAGTGTCAGCCTGAATTATGAGTTCAAAGATCTGATGTGTGGCTTGAACTCATAACCTTTTGACACAGAGGTGAGAGTAACTAAGCCAGGCTAACGCCAGATATACAGGATTCAAAATTTTCAGAACAGATGTAGAGAATTCACTTCAGCTAGGATGCTTAGAAATAATGTGGCAGACTTTCGAAGAAAAATTCTTATTTCTGGATAACCAACAAATACATTGGCAACGGAATCTGACGGCTGGGTGAGCAAATTTGGGTGGGGGGGGAGTATGTTTTTGCTCCCTTACTCCCCCATGTAAGAATCTTCTGTCGATGATGAGCTTAGTTCAGCGTCAAGACTGTCCCGTCTCTGATATGATCTGCCTCGGTACAATAATAATAATAATCCTTGCATTTAATATAGTACCTTATCACGTCTTCGAGACGCCTCAAAGCCCTTCATGGAATATACTGTAAAGTGTTGGGACTATATATTTTGTGGGCCAATGCAGCAGCCAATTGCGCCCAGCAGTATCCCACAAACAGTCATGGATTGAGTGACCAAATGATATATATATATATATTGTTTTTAAGGAATTAAAAAGTGATCCACTAATTGACTAAAACCAGGCTCCTACTTAGAAGTGCCATTTAACCAGTTTATAAATCATCCACTCCAGGTTCCTGTAACTGCTGTTTATTTGGGATGATTTCACTTTTCCATGGGTCAGGCAGGAGACCCTGGCGGTCAATTTCACCTCAAAAGTGCTGTTATCAGTGGTGAGGATGGACACGATAAAGGAGCCCAGCCATCATTCTGGGGTCTTTGGTTGCCATTTCATCCCATACCCCACTCCATCATAAAACGTTTCCCCTGCCACAGAATAAATATGTCTAGAAATCTTAATCACCAGCCAAACAGTACATCAGATCTCAGCTTGGCTCAGTTGGTAGCACTCTCATCTCTTGTTCAGAAGGTTGTGGGTGAAACACTTGTGACTGGACTTTGACCTGATATCCAATAGAGTCCTGGAGGAGCTCTGCTCTGTTGGCTGCGTCGTCCTTTGTGACGACACATTAACCCGAGAGCCTTGTTCAGGTCGACATTAAAATTTCCATGATGCCATTCAGAAAAGGAAGGGAGTTTCTCTGCTGATGTCCTGCCCAACAATCCTCCAGATAAATTGATCGTTCACTTCAGAAATGTTTGTGCCCTATTGTTGCGTGTAAATTAACCGCCGTGTTTGCTTACAAAACAGTCACTACACTCAGCAGCAATTAACATGTTTTGACATTTAAAGGCACTGTTTTTTTTTAAAAAAAGCAGGGATTATTTTAAACATTAACCCTTTTATCTCTTCCTGTCATGATTTTTCAATATGTAGATGACTTGTATATTGAAAGCTGATGTTGTTATAATGGCCCATTGTTCCTCTGCACTCATTGCAACAATTACTTGAGTATGATAGTGCTTTGTAACTTTTAATATCTGTTCACACAGAACATTGAAAAATCAGCACAAATGATTTCCTATGCGCCTGTAGGTTACATGTCCTTTGACATATTTATTCATTGACGGCAGAAGCGTTTTATGATGGGAGGGATTGAAGCCAGAGGTCAGGGTGGGTGGGGGGGGGGTTAATCGCAACCAACAGAATGATAGCTGGGCTCCATTTCGCCCCAAAAATACACAGTCAATTCACTTTACAGTATATTCTATGAAGCGATTTGAGATATCTCAACAATATGATAAGGCGCTATATCAAATGCAAGTAATATTTTATATATTGACCTGTTTTTAATCGCTATTTTAGAACAGAAATCCTGAAGTGGTAACATTTCACAAATGAGGCACAATACTTCAAGATTAAAATGACCCTGGCTATGTATCGCAGCAAAGGTCACAAGCTCTGTTTCCAAGGATACAGAGCCTTCATAGCCTTTGATGAGCAAGTCATGGGGGGTGGGGTGGGGGGGGCAGAGATTCAAGGGGGTTATTTACAGTTCTGCATCTCGCACAAGCTCTTCTAAACGCAAATTGAACAGAAGAATTTTAACTCTCTTTAGTTAAATTGTTTATTTATTAGACATGGTTTATTTAATTATAATCCATACAATAAGAATGCAAGAGTGTGTGTATATTATATATATATATAAAATCTAGTAGGACCCTTTTTGTTTCATTATTGCTATTTGCTCATGTGTTGCGTAAATCGTAACAAAAAGAGAAAAATAATTTCATCCAGGCATTTTGAAAGAAATCTAACCACTGGCTTCCTTCCGCAGAGGGCAGTGAGAACATAACAGAGAATTTGATGCGTAAATGAAGAGAAGGGAATGGAGAGCATAATTGAAGATAATAGCATGGATGGGGCTAGTGTCTGGCACAGACCAGTTGAGCCAAATGGCCTATTTCTATGCGGTATCACACTATGTAACTAAATTACTGATTATTGTGTATAAAATGCAGTTCTGCGCTGAAACAAATGGGTCCAAGTTAGGGTGCTGCTGAGAGTTTGGGAAGTCAAAATCTAGTATAGAATATGGGTATACAGCAGGAGTATCTGTCCATAATTTCAAAATATGCAATCTCGCTCAAGATGGCTTATTTCAACAACAACAATTTTACTTTTATACAGTGCCTTTCACATTAGGTTGGACATCACAAACCCGTTCACAGTGTCAGCTGGGAACTGTGCTGGGTGGGGGTGAGGGGTGGGGGGAAAGAAAGATGACCTAAATTGTGGCTGAAAATAGAGGTCTTAAGGTGGGCTTTGAAGTTGGGGGAAGGGACAAGGAGGAGACACTCAGAATGGAGTTCCTGAGAGCAGGGCAGAATATTGCAAGAGAGAAATGCTTCTCTGGGTTAAGGCCTATTAGGTCTGAAATTGCACCTTTAATCTTTAGCTTACAAGCTCTTTTTATCTTAAAACTTAAGAACGTGCAGCAATGTGGAAAATTCTTAAAATTTCAATTTTAATTGAAAAGCCGTTTTTCCCTTGGATCTGAAAAAGTACTGTCTTCCAACTCCAGACTGGATTTAAGAATTTTCCACAATTCTCTACCATCTCAAGGGACCACATGCCATGTGAGTGGATGGAATTTTGTGCCTATTGTTAGCAGAAAAGAGGGAGTTTCCTTCTATATCTCGTGCCTGCTCCATTTCTAATCACGAGTGTGTGTTGCTGACACATGCAAAACGTAGTAACACATTGCCATCCCACCACTGACAACAGTCATCTTGATAAGCACACATATATGGATACAATTTAGGTCCAATATATATGGATACCATACATCTGGATACAATGTGTATGATGAGAGATTTATAAAGGAAAAGCTTAGCTTTCATGTGAAATTGTACACTGCTTTTTAAACAGAAGTTGCACAGTTACTTTGGTAGAGGGCATAAGATTTTATATTTTGCCATTATATCAGTGGTAGGTTTGGAATAGTCAAAAGTCAGTCTGCAAAAGTGGCAACAACAGACGCAGATGCAGAGAGGATGAACAATATTAAAGGGTTGTAGGGAGTGAGCAGGAGTATTAGGATTAGATTAACTCATGTAGAGAAAAGACCTGAGGGTCAGAATGGCCTGTTTCTTCCCTGTAACATTCTTTGATTCAAACAGAATGCAACCTTTTATAATCATTGCATATAATTTTGTGCCTTATCACATCATCTAGATGTCTCATAGCCTTTCACAGGATTTTACTGTAAAGTGTAGTGAACCTGACAGTGTATTTGTAAAGTGTATTTGTTGGCGAACATGGCAGCCAATTTGTACACTCTTCCACACAGGATGAGATTGAATTAGAACAAATCTGATCACCATGCAGATTTTCACTCCTGTTCATTTCTATGCTGCTGAATTTCTTTTTAGAACAAGCTGTTGACAATCTGTACGACAGCTTTAGGATGCAAACTACCCTGCTGGAAAATTAATTTGTCAAACTGCGTTTGTCCAGGTGAAACAGATGCAAGGCAGCATCTGTGGTGAGGTGAATTAATTTGCTCAAGTAGATGGAGAACACACAAGGATTTGACACCAGTGTTGCAAACGTGCTTTCAAATCAAATGTTTTGCTTTCATTGGTAGAAAAGGAATCTGAAACTAAGCTAATTATGGTGGCCTTGGTTAATGACAGCCCTTGTTCTTGCCTATAAATGCCTTCACCCTTGCTGTACCATATCTCTGTGATCTTCTGGGGTTCTGTTTTTCACCCTCCACCCCCTCTGCTCTGCCAATTCAGGCTTGCTTCAGGTCCTTTGTTTCACCATTGGTGAGCAAGTGTTCAGCCACTCTTTACCCCCTCCCCACCCACTCCTGTCTCTGGAACTCCATCCAGAGTGCCTCCCTCCCCATTTCTAAAACCCACCTTAAGGCCCATTTCATTGACCGTACTTTCAGTCACCTTTCCACTCCACTCCTGACACATCCTCCCGATGTGAAAGATAAATGAAAATTGTTCCCATTGTTGTGTCAGTGGGGCAAATTTATAAACCACAATATTGAGTTCCAGGACCCACTTTAAACTAAGGTCAGAGAGCATTCGCTTACAAAATATACAGTCAATTCACTTTACGGTATATTCTGTGAAGTGCTTTTGCACTCGAGCTTTTCTTTACAAATCCATGACTTTACTGATCACTGACAGAGAAGTTGAGCAGATATAGAAATCCTGCAGAACCAAGTGCAGTAAACTGGAAGTGTTTTGTTACATAATATTAAAATGGACATTGACAAAGCACTGTAATGAAATTAACAATATGGTTAAACTTTGATGGTATTCCACTCTGTCTGGTGTATCTAAGTGAATTTTGTTGTGCTAATACTGTGCATGTTGGTAGTCAATTTAATTTTTTAAAAAATTGATGTTGCACTTTTCATGTAGGAAAGATGTCCCTAGGCGCGTCACAGGATATATTGTAAAGTGCAGTAACTATTCTTTGTGAGTGAATGCTGCAGCCATTTTGCAGATAGCAGTGTCCCACAAACAGCCACGAAGTGAATGATAAATTTTATTTGGGGGATTGTTAGCCAGGACAGTGGGAGAAACTCCCTTCTCTTTTTGAATAGTGCCAGGGATTGTAAGTGGTGTTCTTTGGTTGAGATGTTAAACCGAGAACCTGTTCACCTGAAGATGGAGATTGGGTCACCATTTAACCTCTCAACCAAAGGACGGCACCTCTGACATTGCAGCACTGCGATGGAGTCAGCTTGGACTATATGAGTTCCAAGTTCAAAAGTGGGGCTTGAACCCACAACTTTCTGACTCTTGAGACAAGAATGCTGCCAACAGTGCCGGGCTGACGCATGTTTGTTACTCAGGCATTGTACAACCAAATGGAGCTCTGAGAGCACAACGATGGAGTCTGAGTTCTGTACAGTATAGAACTTTGTAGTATGAATACAGTAACGGCAAAAGCTCCAATGAATGTCATAAAATACACAGCAATGGACTAGTTTGTACTCTTTTTAATGCCTAGCACATTTGTTTATGCTTACAGGTAAATGCCTTGGTGTGCAAGTAACTCTTTCGGAGTATAAGAAGGTAGCCATGCTGTTCCAGCCTGTTGTCCTGCAGTGCAAGTACACCACTACCTCTAACCAGAAGCCAGTGGTACAGTGGCGTTTCAAGTCTTACTGCCAGGACCGCACCAAAGATGCCTTCCGTATCCAGAGCATAGCCACACACGTGTTCGATCCGCAGAACCCAAAGAACCTCAACTGGGATCCGTACCTGGACTGCGCTGACAACAGTCGAACTGTCAGAGTTGTGGCCTCAAGTCAGGGTTCTGCAGTCACCTTAGGAGAATATTACAAGGGACGGGAGATTACCATCAGCAACAGTAAGGCAGATGTGTTTTTTTTATTTGTTACTAACAATTAAGAAATACAGTATGATATGACCCTACCACAGACTCTTAGATCTCAAGGAAATTTGGGCTTTGTCCAGGTCAGTGACCTTTCATCGCTTGATTTCTTTCAGATGCAGATCTCCAGATTGGGAGGTTATATTGGGGTGACAGTGGAGTTTATTACTGCTCAGTTATCACTTCAGATGACATTGTGGGTAATAGCGAACAAAGAATGGAGCTGCTTGTGATGGGTGAGTACAGTGTGTTTGACTGTTAGTGAGGTACTGTTCTACAGGCACAAGGTCACTCTCTAAGCAAATTGACCAAGTAACCATTTTTCATCTGTTAGCCTCGACAGTGAGTGTCACTGGGCTATCCAACTGTGGGAGGCAGTGTAGCCAAGCCTGATACTGTCCTCACCTTTGCACTTCCAGCAAGGATTATAGGGTAGAACACAATTGAGGGTAACTTTGACTGTTTTGTCCCTTCTTACCTTGGATGTTGAGACCAATTATAAGCATCTCTACCTCCCCTCAGCTAAAATAAGCCATCTCAGTACAGGCCAGGGATTGACCCTGGGGCCTCTCTAATCTGTCCGGCTCAGCAGGGAGAATTTAAATGAAGTGAAACACAAATCGATGATTCCAGGGATGCTCCTAATGGAGTGGGAGTTTGAATTGTTTGCTGTTCCTCTTATAAATGCGTAAATATAAAACCATCAAAAATGTGCACTAGAGATAGAGAAGACTGACATATGTTTACAGACATTATAGAGCATAACCTCAAACTGTACAACTGGAATTTTGTTTTGAAAGCAAAGTACAGATGCAATGGGCTAAAAGGCCTCCGTCTGTGCCTATATTTCTACGGTTTTATGAAACTGCCCTTTTCCATCACTAAACTAAATGGTGCCCCAATGTTTTTTGACAACGGAGATGCCTCATTAACAATTACACTCGAACAGTTTAGCCGCCAGTTGATACTTGGGTGATGTGACAATTATTAGCCATAATAATTATCACGTCAATTTTCAATCTTTGATACCACAAATAACCAGGGATACTGTGGAATGCAAAAATAAATGGAATACTTGAAATGGTAGTTTAATTAATGGTGTTGTAGAGGAATCGAGTATCACAATAGCTGATATGTCACTTTAGTCAGATGCTGATCACTTAGGTAACTAGATAAGATAATAGAGTCAAGTAACGGTGCTTTCTGGAGAGAAGACTGAGACAAAACTTTCTAAAAGGTATTCAAAAGATGATAAATATTTGTTGGTGGTGTGTTGTATTGTTGGAGTGCCATCCTTCAGATGAGATGTTAAACAGTATACCTATCTACCTGTTCAGGTACACATTAAAGATCCCAAGGCACTACTCAAAAGAGATGTGAGTTTCTTCTGGTGTCCTGGGCATCAATTCTCTCCTGTCAACCCCCCTCCCCCCCAATAAAATTGGTCATTCATTTCATGGCCACTTGTGGGACATTGCAGTGTGCAAATGGGCTGCAGTGTTTGCCTACAAATACAGTCACTACAATTACAGTGAATCCTGTGAAGCGCTTTGAGACATCCTCCTGATGTAAAAGGCATTATACCAAATGCAGGGATTATTAGTATTGAATATCCACAGTGATGGTCAATCAATGATTTAAGGTTCCTCCCACAAAGCAAAGCAATAAAAGGAAGACAACTTCTGCTACATTTAAATGCTGTGCTTAAATGTCATTGACAAGCAGTTTCAGTGTCTCTCTGCACCCTGTGTGCACTACTGGAGCATAGATATGTGGTGCTTAGAGGCAATGGTGCCCTGGGCACAGGCATTTGCGCAAAAATGAAAATGGAGCCATTAGAATTGTGGCATTTACACTTGGCAGGCTAGTAGGTTGTGAATAATGAGATCTCAGACTGGCCTCCTAAAATAGACATTTTGACATTTTGATCAATCAGATTAGCATTTGCAAAGAGCAGATGGCAGGCACAAATCTACTGCTTAAACCTGCTTCAAAAAAGAAGTCGCCATTACAGTAGATTTTATGAGAAACGGAGAGAGAGTGTTTGCTCAAGAATGAGAAATGCCCCTTGGCAGGTATATGATTAGTGAAATGGACTTTAAATTGGATTATTTTATCTGTCTTCTATCTAGCTAGTGTGATTTCAGGGCAGGAGTTTATAACCTAGGGGGTAAGGATCGAGGCTGCGTGACATGAACTGTGGGGGAAGATGGTCGCTATCTGAAGATCCTAGGTAAAGGGCAGGACCCAAGAGTTTAGCCAAAGTATAATAAGATCCTGACTTGCCAATAACTGGAAATAAAAACGCATCCACTAACTAGGAAAGAAATGAATTCCCAAATTTGCTTTAGAACTAAGGGTGATAACATCTGCGAATATCTAAACAATTCTATATATGAAAGGTATTCAACAGACCCACAGTAACTGCAGGGATTTTAATTTTCGAGAGGAGGGGGCTGTGTCACAGAGGGAGAAAATCCCATGCAGATCCATAGAGATTTGAGTTCTCAATGCAAATCAAAGATACATAGCCTCGCACTAGCAGAACTTGTAGAATCACTGACTGCGGATAACTGATTTACAAGCGACTAAAAGGGCTTTTGTAAAGCGTTTTAGTTCCCTGTAGGACAGCTTCGCTGTCTGTAATTCTACAAAGGGTGGATGTGACAAATGAGTATTATTGCGGTCATAATAAATCAGGCAGATGTTTTTTTGATTCTTTGTCACTTACCATCAAAGAGGTGCAAGTACATTTCAGTCTTACCAAATTTGAATGTGAATTCGATGGACATTTAGTACCCTATTTAACAGGTAGTCCGAGTTAAGGAGTTACTTCGATAATTATGTGGAGGAAACTGAACAGTACACACCGGCTGATATGTCACTGTTGAAACACAAATGTCTGTGATTATATATTTTTAAAAAAGCCTGGATTCGGAAATCTGTGGAGAGAAAACAAATCCAAAGGTTCCAACATCAAAGCAAAACTCTCAGTCCTCATTTTAGGACAAAGAAGGTAATTCTCAGGGAGAGCCAATCTCTACTTCCTATTTGTCATACAAACAGCAGCTCAATAACCAGTGATCAGTGATTGAGACCCAGTACGTGCAGAAAGTACAGCTTACATCTACATGAGCCAGAGAAAAGTAAAGTCAGTGAGAGGAACTCATTGTAGGACAGAACAGAAAAAGTGAAGCCGTTTGGGATTGTTTTACAAACGACAGTTCAACTGAAGTCTGCAGCTGTGATTTTGTTTCTTTTTTAAAAGAAAGTAAAAGGAATTGACTGGTGTATTTAAATGAGTAATGTACTTGTTAAGTACCCGTGCTTCTGATTTAATAACTAACTAATTTTACAGGCAGCTGCATCAATTTTTTATATTAATGCAAGTATATTTTAAACTTTGTCAAGGTCCGTTAGCTTCTTATCTTTTAGTAACAATAACAAGAGTTTGGCAGCATGGCGCATGACTGTGTAATGTCTAGTAATCCGAACAATTAGTCATAGGCGATTGTTATCCTTGTAGGCACAAACCCAGAAAACTCATAAGTAAACAGGCGCATTTTGCAGGATCAGAGAGATGGATAAATTCTGCTCGCGGGAACTGTGCTTAGGTGGTTGCGAGAAGTTGACGGTATTTTTTTTTAAAAATGTAACCGTGGGGCATTATTTTTTTCTTTAAAGCTTATCTCATATTACCAGCTGCTATATTCTGAAACTTACAATTATCTGATCCGGACTGAATTTAAAAGTCCTTTTTGAATAGTTAAGCACACGTATTCGAACCAGGTTTTTTTTTTGCAGTATTGTCCTATTTCTTATTTAAGAAATCTGGAAGCCGTAACTCCAACTTGATCTATTTCTGGAGCAGGGTTCCTTCGAGTCGGAGTGATGTGGGTAATGAACTTCCAGGTACCATAAGGAGTCCCCACTCAATTAAGAATTAATTTCTCAATTAAGAAATCTGTTCAGAAATATCGCAAAATTGACCCCAATTAAGAAAAAAATCTTAAATTCAACCAACCACAACAACTTCATATAGGACAATGTCTCAGAGTGTTGATTCGGTGTGAAATTGAAAGCTGCGTCTTTTTAAGATCCATGGGGAAACTGCTTCTAGATCAAGGTTGGATTTAAGAATTTTCCATAATTCTGCGCAAAACCTGCAATCTTAATTTGTGAAACAAAAACCCTCTTGTAGTTACTCAGACTAGGTAGAACTGCAGTGTGAGGAGAGATGAAATAAAGGAACCAAAAAGAAAATACAAGTTTTATGTGGACAAATAGAAAACAACAGACAATCTCTTTGTATTTATTAAGCCTTTATTTATTCTCCACTTGTCAATAAATTTACAAACCTTGCTGACAGGCACGTTGTTCTCCACTCGGTGGTTACATTTATAAGTGCATAAAGAGGTCATTAATTTATAGGTTTACTGACCACTCCCAATATTTGCTTGCTCTTCATTCTTGCCTTTAAATGCCTCCACAGCCATGCCAAACCCTAAATCTGCAATCTCATGCAGCTCTATTTTCCTCTGGCCACTCTACCAAATCCAGCCTGCTTCATGCCCTGTACCTTCTCTGCCACAACACTGGCACTTTTTTTTTCCCCCATCGCCCTTCCACTCAGTCATAGTAAATTACTTGGAGACATTATTCCTGTGAGAAAGATGCTATATATAAGAGTAACCTGTTATTACTGTTGCCAGGTTAGTTAATTAGAAGCCCCCCCCTTCCCCCCACCCCGTGACTTATTTTCTTAAGTAGAGCAATCTGCGATTCACCTAACCTCAGGGTATCAAACTGAATCTTTGAACACACGTCAGCCTGTGCTGCCTGAGGTTTTTTTAAAAATATTTATTTGTGGTCACTCAGATTCTCCCCTCCCCCCCACCCTCACCACCCCCACAGGATTCCTAGCAATTGGTATTTTTTTTCCTTTAGTCTGCCAAAACAGCATGGAGCTCCATCTATCACCCAGGCTGATATCCCAAAACTCAGTCCCACCGGGACAAGGAATTCATGATCATTCGGTTCATAGCCTGGCACTTCAGTACTCCTTGTAACTGTCCATGTAAAATCTACTTGTAAAGTCCTCCTTAGATCTCCCCACCCACCCCTATAATTCAAAACGTAAAATAAGCCCCAAACGTAAAATAAATTGCAGCTCCTTTAAACATACCACAAGTTCCAAAACGTATGCCATTGATTTGAGGTACTCTTCAAGACAAAGGTAAATATGAGGCGATTCACACAGAACACACAGAAGACAATTATTTTTGGACATACGAAAGCCACAGCTAACAATACAGTGTTAGCTGTATTGCACAAACACTTGAGTCTTAGCCTTAGTGTTAAAATTGAAGATTGTGATCATTTTTTCTCCTGCTCTTAGGTTGAGACTGCTTCGGGTCTCTGGTTTCTAATCACATTTATGCACACAGCTTTGCAGTTTCTTTGTCGGACGTAAAATAGTTAACACCTGCAATACTGCTCCAGTACTTGATCAGGATGTTGCCATATGTATATATTATTTTAAAAAAAGTATTAAAAAAATTCTCCCAGGATTTTCCCTTGAGCTTTGCTGGATAATTTTCCCTACACGTTTTCATATGCAGTTTAGAATTCAGGATAAATGTGTGATGCTGATGACTTGTCACTGTGTTCATTGTTTAACCTTCTGGGCCTCTGTTCTCTCATCCATTTCTAGCCCCCTTGTCTCATTTCCCATTCCTCTCCCACAATTGAGCCGCATTCCTCTTTTTTTCAGCTCTCTGCTTCAATTTTCCTTCTCCATTTGAGGTTGGGGTGTGGGGGGAGGGAGAGAGATGTTCATGCTATAGGAGGAGAGAAGCTTTCCTGCCCCAAGTAGTAAAAAGGAAACTCCTTTACAATCAAAAAGGTTTCAGGGATTGGAGATTAAAGCAGGCAGCTGAATTAATGTGTCATGTTTTGTTTCCAGTGGCCAAGATCAGGCTGTTGCTATATGTATATACAAAAAAAGCACTTGATTAATGATTTAGATTCCTTCTGGCCTTTACCTGGATTCAGGATTCTAGTCGTAATGTAATACACAGATATAGGATTAGTGCCATAAATCGGTGAAGCCCATCATATCTTCAAAGCCCTGGCCGACCTCAAAATCCCCAGTTACGAGTAGCTTGAATTGGTGCAGTTGCTATCAGTTTTATTGGCTTGCTGTGTGTGTTACTCGTCATGGGGAGGGCTGTATTTTATAATAGTGGGAAGTAAGCCGTAATCTAATAATGGTTACAGAAGCCCAACACCTTATCTATCAAAATGAATGTAAAATACATTTGGCCTCATGTCAGTAAGAGTTACCAGGGCTTGACAGGCATCCTTGGGAGTGCATTAATCGTGTGCAATCTGCTATCCAGTGACCCAAATTTAAGGGTCAGCAGTTTTCTCATTATGCTTGTTATCTTACCCAGTTTTTTGTTCCTCGTCTCTCATTTGCCTCTCCCTGTGGGCTGCTCTCGTGAGCACGGATTCCCCTCCAATTGGGAGGCCGCAGTCTTCCAAGGATGCAGTTTCCGTGCCAGCCCCCTCATTGCTGGCAAGTTAGTGTCTGTCAGGGGAAACAACGAGAGGGTGTTGGATCAGCAAACGCTTCCCTTGTCCCTCCTTTCCTACCTCCTCTTTCCCCCACCTCCCCCAACATAGAGTGAGTGCCTCACTTCTTTGAGGTGATCCATCAGCAGCTCCAGGTGAAACCTGGCAAAGTGTAACCAAAAAGGGGGAAACACATTTGAGTTAATGTGGTTACATTTTTCAAATGCTTCCCCCTTCCCCCTCCGCTAACGCAGGCATGCAGTGCGTCCCCGTCCTGCCCACATCACCGCTGGACCGCGTAGCTCTACAAGTCCCTCCTTCTACCTCTCCGTCTCGCCCATTCTCCTGCCTTGAAGCCTTAAATCCTACCTCTTCGACTGCACCTACGGTCGCTCCCACTCCCTCCCTTCCTGGCTTGTCCCCTGTTCCTCATCACTGTGAAGGGCGCTGCATAAATGCAAGTTGTCGTTGCTGGTGCAAATGGATCAAGAGGAGCTTTATTGGGCTCTCTCCCCAACCCCCCCCCCCCCCGCACCCTCATGCACCCCCACACCAAAAAAAGACGCAAAGGCACAAGCTTAGAACACAAATGAACGCACGCTCAATCTTCCATAAGTGAATCATTGTCAATTCAGTGCATGATGTGTGAGAGTGGGTATTCGAAGTGGAGCGACTGCGGATTCATTATTGGGAAGGACACAAATAAGAAGCTGTAAGTAGCAGCAGTTTTGAAGATTAAAGCCTCGACCGGCGTTTCCACAGCAACCGCATTTGAAAGGCTCTTGTCGCCTGTCAGGCCTTTTGATCTTCACAGAAGCACTTCTATTCCGTGAGCCGACATCCCTTTCTCCCGAGAAGCTCCAAGAGAAGGATGATTTTTTTTTAACACCCACCCCCGCCAGCCAAACAGAAGTAAAACAAATTAATTGAACTCTCGTTTTCCGTCCACACATCTCGAACTGTCTGCTTTCCGCAGTGTTTGCGTGTGGGTTTCCCCCCCACCACCCCCCCACCCCTCTTCATTGAATAATGAACAAACGCAGCCCGGCTCCCTTGGATGACCTGCTGCTGCTCCTCCTCCTGTGTTTCTTTTTCTTTTCTTTTCCTTTTTTTTTAAAATGAAAAAAAAAGGGCTTCCAATTAGGGAGTGTTGTTCGGCTGAGCCTCTCGACTTCATCGCCTGTTGGCATGACAACAATTGGCTTGAATGAAGGGGAGGCTCAGGGGTCAGATATGGATTTTACTCCCCGACTCTAGTCAGCGTGGCGCAGCGGAGAAAGGGAAGAATACGATTGCCGAGAGCGCGAATGGTTTCAAGTACTGCAGTTGTGTGGCCTAACAGTCTGCCCAACAAGAAGTCTAGTCGTTCCTACCTTCGGGGGCCCTGAAAGCACTCAGCGAGCGTAGTAATTAATCTCGCTGTACTTTAATTTCATGTGGTCTTAAGCATTAAAAGCAGTTGCATTCTGAATAACACTTGTACTACACAGTATAGCTACACACGGTTAGCAGCTGTGATATCTCCACCTAATACAGCGCGGTACAGGGTGTTCACAAAGTCCTTTTATCCCCGTGGTTTTTTTCAGCAGTGCACTACCAACAGCTGAAACATGTGGAAGAATGATGATAATTGTATTTAGAAGTACTTAATTGTATTCCGTAAAAGTGTTTGACTGTATTTAGACGTCCAGAGGATCGGCGTGAGTGTGCGCCATCATTTCCCTGGCAGATAATAATCTGTCGCTATGTTCAGTGCGACATCTTCCGTAACATGGGTGGAGTGATAAGGAAGTTACTGGTATCAGACATTGTTATACTTGACTCATCTGCAACAGAAAATAAAAATACTCATTGTAAGGACAAAAAAATAGGGGGTAACAGGATTTTGTGAACATCCTGTATTTTGATGCACTTTGGTACGTTTTGACGGTAATGATGCTACATCAAATGCAAGGATTATTTCCTAGCAAACCCTGGTAGAGTCAGGGCGAAAGGCAATTTCGAATGAAAACACTGCACTCATAAGTTTGAAAGAACATTTGGAAAATCGTGCTGTACCTTGAGTTCAGTGTCTGTTGCTTTCTTTTTAAAATAACAGAATGGTATATTCCTATTCCTAGATGTGCCTCTTTCCATTCCCCCCACCATTTTCTGCTGACATGTATAGCAAGAGTCCCAGCAATAACATTTTTATTTTGTTTTAAAATAAAAGGGTTACGTTTAATACCCAATAGAAAATGTCAAATTTCTGACAATCTGGTAGTCTAGCAGTTGCGTTAATTTATGACTACATTGCATCGCTCACGTAACGTTAAACAAAGCTTTAATGGAATAATGCTCACTGGTAAAATGCCAATTAAGACAATTAATGACAAATCTCATTTAAATGAAACAGACTGCCATTATCCCATATGCAGTCTTATGACGTTGCTGATAATGTGTCTTAAGCCAAATTGGCAGTGCAACTGATTCTTTCTCACAAATATATTTAATTTATCCCAAATTTTGAATTCTGTCCCTTGAGTATTTTAACCCTTTATACCTCCGAGCAGGTGAATGGAAATGTTTCTCTGGCCTGAAGGCTTCTCCGACACACCAGATATGCTGTTAGAAATGCTTCTTTTCATGATGATTCATCTTTAATTGTGGTTAACCTCTGGCACTGTGGTTCAAATGCTCTTTATGTATTTTTCCAAACTCCTGGTGGAATGAGATGCTTTATTCGCTTTGCTCCCCTACACTCAGCTGTTCTGCTGCATAGATGTTGTCATTCTGCATAGCACTGGGTCACCAACGTCACCTATATCTACAAACAGTTAATACCATTCAATCAATTAGTGGGATCTCGCACCGTAACATAGAGGGTTCGGTTTCGGCAATGATTTAGTACATTTGAAAATACATTTAATTTCTGGTTAATGGGGTCTCAATTGTAACATGGTTCACAAGGACTTCAGGTGATCACCCCAGCTAATGCATGTAAATCAGTTTGGTCTCAGCTCAGGAAAAAGTCTCTAAAAGTCAAAGGATCATTTTCTAATGTTATTAAAGATCCCGTCAAGACCAACCAACTCTGTTCTTTAATTGCATTAAACACAACAAGTGTTTCATATTCAAGTTCTGCACAGCTGCTTAGTTACACAGGCAAAGAACTCTCCTCGGCCCAGGATGGGTGTCTGAGGAGTGAAAGGTATACAACAACAACGATTTGCATTTACATAGTGCCCCTCACACAGGGTAGCGTCCCAGAACCTATAAAACAGCTTTCTCTCGCCATGTTGGTTTATTGCTGGATGTGACATTGCTCTGCTTCCACTTGCATCAACATGTTAATTTAGCAATTGTAGGAGTTTTTACTTGATCTATGTTCACAGAAAAAAATAAGGCAATTTATTTCACTGCACATTCTGTGAACCAGTGAAATTATTATTAGAAATGTACAGCATGAGACAGTATTAACACTATAACAACAACTTGCATTTATATAGTGCCCTTCACACAGGGTGGTGACAGTGGCGGAGTCTGACCCTGAGCCAGGGGGAGAGGGAGGTGACCGTAAGCACAATCAAAAAGACGGGATTTGAAAGAGGGGAGGGAGGGGACAAGGTGGACGGATTGAGCGAGTGAGTTCCACAGTTTCGGGGGAGGAAAAAGCATTTTCCGAGGTGCATTTTTGGTGATTTGTTCAGAAGGACTCGAAACATGCGAGTGCGGTTCCACTAAATTGGATGAGGGGGGAGAGAGGCGGTGGTGGAGGATGGCGTGATCGACTGTGTTGAATGCGGCGGAGAAGTCCAAAAGAACGAGGAGGCAGATGGAGCACTGTCACGGAGAGAGAGGATGTCACTTGTTACTTTGACGAGCGCTGTCTCTGTGCTGTGGGCAGGGCAGGACTGTAGATTCCTTCAGCTCAGGCCTTGGACTCCAGTGATCTATCTTGTACTAATCAACTGCCAATAACCTGCACTTATACTTATATCTCTTGTTATTGCATTTTGCAACTAGATATTACTGAACTCAATCACTTCAGTCAGTTATTTAAAGTATAATTAACGAGAGCTGAATTGAGTTAACTGACACACAAAACCTACTTACCCACTTTAATGCTGTTATCTCTGTGGGTATGGTCAGTGCATATTTAATAATCATACAAATATTCTTGCATTTGATATAGCACCTTATCATGTCAGCGAGGCATCTCAAAGCACTTTGTAGGGTTTACATAAAGTGCAGTGTATTTTGTAGGTGAATACACACAATTTGCACACAGCAACATCCCACAAACAGCCATGAAGTGAATTGTTGGCCAGGGCAGGAGAAATTCCATTCTCTTTTGGAATAGTGCCATGAGACCTTTAATGTTTACCTGAATAGGCAGCCAGGACCTTGATTTTCTGTTTCATATCCGAAGAACTGCACCTTAAAACAATGCAACGCTCCCCCAGCACTGTACTGGAATGTCAGCCTCGACTTTATGGGTTCAAAGCCCTGACGTGTCTTTAACCCACAGCATTCTGACTCAGAGACAAGCGTAATAACTCTGAAAAATAATGCTTGCATTTGATAAAGCACTTTTTCAAGTCTTCTAGACGTCTCAAAGCGCTTCACAGAATATACTGTAAAATGAATTGACTGTATGAGTGACCAAATTATTATTGTGTTTTGTTTTTTTCTTGAGGGATTATTATCAGGCATGTGGAGTAAGGAAACGTGCCCAAGGTTTTCTCCCTGCCGGGAATCAAATCCAGGTCTCTCGCTTGCGAGGCGAGTGCTCTAACCACTGAGCTACAGGACTTCACAAGTATACCACCATTGAGCCAGGCTGACACCTCTTACCTTAACTTGCTTTGTGGTGAATCATAAGTATGAACAAGTAGCCTAACACCTTGTTGTACAGTAGATCAACACACTAGCTGGCTTCCCATGTGCAAGAAGACAGGCAATGATGTGTTCCCATGTTCTGGAAATCCCATTCCCTGTAGTAAATGCATCTAAACAGGCTTCAGTCTTTCAATCCCTTTTCCTGAGAAGCCGCTTCCCTCTCGCCTCCCCCAGGATATGAACCATGAGATTTATCCTGCCTGCACAACCTTGACTGCACACTCTCTTGTCCTTGCTACCTTGGCAAATCTGAGTTGTGCTCTGCATTTTCTTTTTCAATCCCATCCGGAGGGTGTCTGCAGCCTTGGAGACGAAGAAGAAAAAATGCAAAGCATAAACCCCATTCGAATTTGATGTTAGCAAAAAGTGACACTAATTGCTGTGTTTTTCTTTTCTTTTAAAAAAAAAGGAGACGTCCCATAAAATACATCAACAAAAGAAGCCTTAAATTGTTTGATAATGCTGAGTTGAAACTTCAATGAAATGTTTCACTGGCACCTTTTAAATTAGGCAACATCGCCACCTAGTGTCTGAGCAAACTAAACTACTCTTAATACTTCTTATAGTTTTTGTTGGTGCTGTGAATTTGTCTGCCACCACACGTATGAAGGCATTTTTTTTATTTGCCGGTCTAGGTTTGACCTTGATTCACCCCCAGCTCCCTCTCCCAACGCAGAGGCTGCCACGAATTGAAGCAAAACTAAGCATAAGGAAGTAGGCCTGGGTCCCTGCAGTTCTATTATGCATTACGGGGGAAAAAATACCAATGTAAATTCCAAACCTCAAGAGGCTTGATTCAGTCTTACTTTTGACTGTTTTTGTTCTTACAAACGCTTGTATCTTGTCATTTTGGATTTGCGCTCAGCTTCAAGGTGATGATTCAAAAGAATTCTGTAATTCACCGTCGCAAAATACCTGCAGTAGCTTTAAAATACTGCACAATAACTTTGCTTCATGACCCACCAAAGGTTTTATAAGAAGCCCTTGTAAAGCACGGAATAAGTAAGCACAGAGTGGAAAACAGTTGCAGTGCTCAGTTTATTGTACAAGCGAGCAAGATCTCTTGCAACTCAGAGCAACAAAGCACCGCCATGTTAATGTTTAGCTCCCTGTGGAAAATACAGAAACAATAGAATTTGTAACTGCCTTCGAGCTGTTTTTGTCCATGTGCTAAATGGAGAAAAAGAAGGGACTTTTTTTTGAAAATACAACATTTGTTGTAATTTATTTCTATTCCCCTTTCTGCCTACCTCCTCTCCACTCTTTATACTCCATTCTTTTGCCTCTCCTTTTGCTTTGTGTCTCTCTTTGCCTCACAAAGCATTGAGAAAGGGGGCAGGCAACCTGTTTCCACGTCTTTATATTTGCTGTTGAATGACTGGCAACACGAAGCAATGTGGGTTTGTCCCTCCAGTGTCTCTCCCTGATAATACCCCTGATAAACTTTTTAACTCGCTGTGTGGGGGAATGACGGGTGTGAACTTCTGCCCACTCACACTGATTTTGTTAATTTCACAGCTATTTCACTGGGTTGACCTCAGTTGTTACTTCCACATAGGTCTTCTCAGTGTTCTGTGTACTGGATGGAGTAAATACTGATCCCACATTTTTATACGAAGCCTCAGATATTTAAAATCTCCTGGATAATATATGTTCTTGCATTTTCTCAATTCAATTTGAACACCAGCCTACTCCTATCACATTTGATCCTAATTTCTCCAGCCAAGCACTTAATTTAATCTCTGGCAACAGATAACAGGAAGGATATGGTTGCAATGGAGAAAGTGTAGCATAGATTTACTGGGAGTGAATGGATACAGCTACTAAAGATTGGACAGGTTGAAGCTTTTCTCCCTGGAGATGAGATGATTGAGACTAGACCTGATAGAGGTGTATAAAATCATGAAAGGATTTGATAAGGTGGACATATATAGCCTGTTTCCACTTGTTAAATCCAAAACGAGGCAATGAAATTAAATAGCCAGTAGCAGATCTGAAGGGAAGTTCAGGGGGAACTTATTTGTGCAGAGGGTGGTGAGGATGTGAAACTCACTGCTGGAAGCTGTGGTTAAAGCAAATAGCATCAATATTTTTAAGAGGAAATTTGATAATGATGATAATAATAATAATCTATACATTTAGAATAGTGACTTTCATGTTGGGAGGATGACCCATAGCACTTCATAGGATGTACTGTAAAGTGCAGTGACTGTGGCTGAACATGAGAAGGGAATAGAGAGATACAGAAGAGGGGATTAGATGGGTTGGGGACTCGTGTGAAGTATAAACACTGGTACAGAATGTCTTGTTTCAATGCTCTTCATTCTATGTAATATAATTTTTTAAAAAACGATTGTGTAGAAATGGAGCTTTAACATGCAGCCCACAGATTTGAAAGCATACAAGGACAACACATACATTGGTCAGAAGTACAGAATGAACTTGCTGTATTCATTCTTTGTAATCATGTTTCTTTCTCTAATTTCGTTTTCACTCTCTCTCTCTTTCTCTCTCTCTCTCTCTCTCTCTCTTTCCTAGGCAGGAGTGGAGTGGTTGCAGATCTGTTGCCAGGTTTTGATGTAGAGTTTATGCCAGGTACTGGTATTTCTCGTGAAGTCCGTTCTTCCCTCTAACCCCTCCCCAAGCCCTCCACCACCTGCACTGACTGTGGTACCAAAGTGTTCAGTTTGTTTCCCATCACAACAATTGTAGCAGTAAGTAGGAACCCGGTTGTTAATCATTTGGCGGATCTCTTTTCACCAAAAACAAATTGTCACTTCACCGAACAAAATGTGACTGTTTGTGGGATACTGCCATGCGCTTCTGTTTACCTAGCAGTGAGTAGGAACCGGATTGGCGATTGGTGGATCGCTTTCCCGGGGGTAATAATTCCTTCAAAACAAAAATCCCCCCCAAAATAATAATAATTATTTGCTCACTCAGTCCACGACTGTTTGAGGGACACTGCTGTGCGCAATTAGCTGCCGCGTTTCACCCACAAAATATACAGTCGATTCACTTTACAGTAAATTCTGTGAACCACTTTGAGACGTCTTGAAGAGTGATAAGGTGCTATATCAAATGCAAGGATTATTATCATTATTATAAGTGACACTATCTGCCAACTGGGAGGTACAGAATCCCACCCATAATTTATTTTTATGACCAAGATCAAATTCACACACAGTTTGCAGCCACTTCAACAGGTGATTCATTCACCTGTTAATTTGAGGTAAAATTGAGGAGTTGGTTACAGGAGGAGGGTGGGGATGTTAGCTTGTCTCAGTGCTCCTTTGTGTATAGTGTTTCTTTACATCGGCCGCTAGTTTGCCACTCCTATCTAAGTGCCAAGGCGAGTGGAGGGGTAAGCTGCGTTCTGGGAATGCTCCCAGCTTTGAGTTGAGGGAATGCGGGGAAGCTGCAAAGTGTCGTCTCCTGTCTGAGTACCTCTGAAAGACCTTTCCAGTAATAATATTCCTCTGCATTTGATATAGCAACTTTAACATTTTAAAAGAAAGGGTAAAGTGCGCCACAGGGAGTCAGTCGCTGGTCAGCCGAGTGACTTTTATTTGCAGACCAAGTTCAAATCCAGCAGGTACCAAGACATCAGGTTCAAAAGCAAAATGCATCGGGGCCATCTTTTCCAATATTAAATGTGTCATTGTTCATCCTTTGTTCACAAAGATGGAACGTTTCATGGGAAAAAGAGAGGCCTATTCAGCCTGCTCTGACAGTTAATTGCATCATGTTAGATCTTTTAGTCCTATTTCCCCTTCTTTTTCCCAAACCCCTAATACACATTGGAACATAGGAATGTAGTTAACCAAGCTGATTAATGTTGGACCGTGCTGATCATATACCCAAATGATCTCTGAAGAGAAAGTCACGTCACCAACCTTGTGAAATTCAGAAGGTATTATGATTTATCTGAATCCCTTTTGATTTTTCTGCACCTATTGACTACTTAATTTTTTTGTACCTCTATGTGGAGTCCTGTAGCTCAGTGGTTAGAGCACTCACTTTGCAAGCGATAGATCTGGGTTTGATTCCCAGCAGGGTGAAACCTTAGGCAACTTTCCTTATTCCACACACCTGATAATAATAATAATCCTTGCATTTGATATAGCGCTTTTCACATCGGGAGGACGTCCCAAAGCGCTTCACAGAACACACTGTAAAGTGAATTGACTGTATATTTGTGGGCGAACGCGGCAGCCAATTGCGCATAGCAATGTCCCACAAACAGTCGCAGATTGAAAATGACCAATTTATTATTGTTTTTGGTTTTGGAGGGATTATTATCAAAATAATCCATCAAAAAAAAACACAATGATAAACTGGTCATTTCAATCCACGACTGTTTGTGGATCACTGCTGTGCGCAATTGGCTGCCGCATTTCGCCCAAAAATATACAGTCAGTTCGCTTTACAGTCTATTCTGTGAAGAGCTTTGAGATGTCTAGAAGACGTGAAAAGCGCTATATCAAATGAAAGGATTATTATCATACTATATTATTGAAAATTGGAGGAGAGCAATAATTCAAAACACATTTTAATGACGTTCTTTAAATAAGGAATGGAATATGTTTAAGGATACTGCAGTTTTAATTCCTTTATAATCTTTATAATGATTATCTAGTCTTTTTGCAACCTCCACTGCATACCTTGAATACCCTCTGTTCCTGAAACTCATGAACACAGCAAAATAAGTAATAACCCAGAAATTATTCATGTCTTGTCCTGAAATTACTCTTTGCAACCCTATTCTGCTGTCCTGGTTCATCAGAAAGTATCGTTCTGGATTTATTTTCTCAATCCCATTTAAAAGCTTACATCTCTCTATTAGATCCCCTGAGATGTATCTTTTTCAGTATCCTAGGATGTGTTATGTGATATGTACTATCTCCTCAATTTTTTTTAGTCTTGGTAAAAAAGATATACAATATCATGCCTCTATACTTGCCTTTACCACCCCTCCCACACACGCACACTCTTGCACAATAATCTCAGCTAATGTAATAACACTAATTTGAGATTGTTACAAAAGTCTAGCAGCAGAAAGTTATTGCAATAACTCAATATCAAAAGGCAGTAGCCTCTCAATTTCAAGTCAGAAACCTTTGACGACACAGCCCATTACTTTTACTCTGGCAAGTGATTGAATAAATGTCTGATTTCTGTCATGGTTTCACATCTGTCTGCCTGCAGAGATTTTCCATCTCCCTCCTGATTTCCCATCTCCCTCCATAATCCCTCATCGATGCCCATTAACCCCTTAGAGTCATCATCGTGTTTCTGTGTTGAACTAATCATGTATTAGAGTAAACCTTGAAGGATATTGAAGCTGACATTAGTGATAAGGCAAGTGGAGCAAAAGTAAAAGGGGCTTTTTAAAAACAATTGGAAAGCAGTGCCCTTGTTAGTTAGTTAGTGGCTGATTTACATCAATTTAACTTTCGACTCTAACATGGGACAATAAAAGGGGCATAGGAACGGAAGGCTTGGGCACTGATGGTGGCGTGGGCTCCTTAAAGTCTGTGATTCAATAAACAAACGCGACATATGATGTATATTTTATATAACAGTGAGACTTTTTTGTTATTCTGCATGCATTGCATTCCGCACGATCCTATAATTCTTTCACAGAGCTGTATTGAATATTATTGTTTTACAGAGTGGGCATTTGTTGGTCTGGTGGGCTCGGGCACTTTACTTCTCCTTATCCTGTTTGGTATTTGTTGGTGCCAGTGCTGCCCTCATACCTGCTGTTGCTACGTCCGCTGCCCTTGCTGTCCAGAGTCCTGCTGCTGCCCTCGAGCCTGTGAGTATGTCATTCCCACACTCCAGCTGATAGAGGGATTTACGTTATCTCCTTTACAGTTAACACAGATCGCAAATCCTTTGTTAAGCGCTGAGGGAGTTTCTGGGATCCTATGCTGCTAACAGATCACATTTGTGAGCATTTGACAGCTTCTCTGTGCAAAAATATGTGTACAAAGACCACTGAAAGATCATAAAAGTCAATGATGACAAAAATTTGTATGTGGCCACGGAAATGGTTCACTACTGGTTTTGTGTGACAGTCATCTTTGGCTGTTGAGCGGCAAAGGATTCGGACACCCTACAAGCAATAGATGTTCATTCATGTGCCTGCCATTTTTGTGTAGATTTACATAGGATGTACAGCATGGATACAGGGCATTCAGCCCAACCAGTCTATGCCAGGATTTATACTCCACACGATTCTCCACTCATTCCTACTCCCTCCCATATTCTTCTGTTACTTTCTACCTCATGTGTACATCCAGCCTCCTTTTGGTAATAATATAATGATGTTTAGTAATAATGTGGGTTTCCTCGCTCTGGAAATAAAAAGTCAATACAATTCAAACCAACATTGTTTCTGTAAAGTAAAAGACAAATATGTAACATTATCCTTCTTTCTCTTCCCCAGTGTACGAGGCTGGGAAGGCAATAAAAGCTGGGCACAATATAGCAGCCTACCAGCCATATTGCATTCCCAGTGTTTCAAGGGTACCAATTCCAATTACATCAACTGTAATGGATACAAATGCCCCACCACCCACTCAGCTTGTGGAGAACGATGTTGGGGGATCTGGTAAGAAAACAACCTTTTGTTCAAACCAAAGGTCAGTTCGATCTTGTAATATTATAGGAGCAACCTCATGATAGAAGGATGACACTTGTGACTCTAGATCTAAACACTAAGTCTCACACTGATTCAAATGATCAAAGTTCAGGTAATGTACGTCCAATCAGCAGTTACTACCCATCTCTCTAACACACTGAAAGCCGCCTGAGCTGAGGTACTCAGCTGTTGAGTACCTTATACAGTTCAAGATACAGTTCAAGATCCTGATACAGTTTAAGATCCTGGTCCTCATCTTCAAAGCCCCCCCCCCACAGCCTTGCTCCTCCCTACCTCTGTGACTCCTAACCCCATACCAACCTGTCCGCTGCCTCCGCTCAGTGGGCTCCGGCCTGCTTCACGTCCCCCGCCTTGCCCGCCCCACCATTGGCGGGCGAGCCTTCAGCCACTCTGCCCCCAAACTATGGAACTCCATCCCACAGGCACTCCACCTCGCCCCCTCCCTTGCTTCCTTCAAGACCTATCTCAAGAACCTCCTCTTCAACCATGCCTTTGGACCCCTTCCTACCCTTAACCTCCCCACCCTCTACCTCCTGATCCCAACCACCAGCTCGGGTGTGGATCCCTGACTGTCCAGCTTTTTGGGACGTCCTCCTGACGCGAAAGGTGCTATACATAACAAATGTAATTTGTTGTTGTTGTTAGGCTGGTACAAATGTACAGACCTAAGATACTTCAACTGTGCTGAGGAATGGATATTGTTCAAATCAAATAGCGTAGATTCATTGCCACTTTGCTTCTTACACTGGAGGCTGCTGATGAGCTTGTATTATAAAATCAGATTTCAATAAGTCCCCTTTTTTCTTCTTTCACAGTACGAAGCGGATACCGGATTCAAGCCAACAAAGAGCAAGATTCCATGAAGGTTCTTTACTATGTGGAGAAGGAGCTGGCAGAGTTTGACCCCTCTCGGAGAAAGTTTGAGAAATGTACGGAGCATAGGTATTGAGAGGAAACTGTGGGATGGGTTTCTTCTGCTGGCATTAGTGGAGCGAGTCTTGCTTTTGTCATACTTTCATGTGCTACACCACAGCTGGGTTGAGTTTCGATAGCCCTCACCCAGGCTCCTGGTTAAAGTGCCTGGAGATGTCCCTCAGTGAGAAGGAACTGATGCTACTGCACCATAAAATTCATCTGGCATTTACAACCTAAGATGTTTTAGGACATGAAAACGTAATTAGGCCCAACAAGTCCATCTCTTCTTAATATCTGCCAACAGCAATTACCTGTCAGCAACTAAGTCCTCTTCAACATTGCCTACCCATGGTCACCTCCTCTTTCTCCCTTGGTCGGCATCAACCTATGCCTTCAAAGTAAATAAAAAATAATTTGGTCAATCTACGACTGTTTGTGGGACACTGCTGTGCGCAATTGGCTGCTGCGTTTCACCCACGAAATATACAATCAATTCACTTTACAGTATGTTCTGTGAAGCGCTTTGAGACTTCTTGAAGATGTGATAAGGCGCAATATCAAATGCAAGATTATTATTATTAAGCACTCCGAGACGCTACCCTGCATGAAGGATGCTATATAAATGCAAGTTGTCCTTCTTAACATCTCTATCAATTCCTTCTCCATCTCGAAACATGTCTAGTTGTCTCTCATACTCAGTCATACTGTCTACTGGCGTGACATTGAAGGATGCTTTGAAGCTATTTCACCTTGTTCAGAGGCTGGAGGAGACGTGGTGCTTTGTTTTTTTTCCCCTCTACTCAGAAAGCTTTTAAGAACTCACTTCACTGCTTGTGGAATACAGCTTTAAAGAAACTGTGTAAAGCATACAATTTTTTTTTAGTAACTGAATAACTGAAGAAGAATATTACTCTGGGTGAAACATGTTCACTGTAAAGAGCTTGTAACCTTACATAAGCATTGTCAGGTTTGTGAGACGTCCAATTCCACAGATGGCATGTTAGCTGGTACAGATGTGATCCCTGCAGCAATGCTCACAAAACATTTTGGGAGGTCCTTGTGTTTGGTAGTGTACCAAATGCAAGGATCATTATTATTTTCATTTGTTGCAGGGCTATTTTTAATTTTTTTTAAAAAAGTTGTAAATGTTAGTGCAGGTGATGCTGGTGCCACAATGGTGTTGTAAAACCCTTTACTCTTGCCAATCTGCGTTTAATACTTTCCAGAATTAGGTAAGCAGTATGCGTCCCTCCAGGGAGAGAGTGCGCATTCCATTCCAACAATTTAACTCTGGGATTTCCATGTGTAGGTGGGATGCATGGAGGTGGGTTTGGATACTCTTAAACATGGTGATGGGTTTCTGTGTGTGTCAGACACCCAGCTGACCAAAGAAACAATTGGAAAACCTGATGGAGCTTTTGTTGCACAAGAGGGATGCGCCTGTTTAAGTTCCACGCTGCTTCTACTTTCAGTCTAGCTCCTAGCAGTGAGGAATGGCCCAGTATTGTTCAGCTGCATCACAAAACAGCACGCCGGCATTTTGATAGAGAGGATGCTGCCACAACAGAGCTAACAACAGAGCTCAACATAATTTCCCCTTTATGCAATGCTGGTCAGATGCGGTTTTGATTTTGACAAAGAGCAGCTGCTCCAAGGCTTCTGGTCTACGTTTGTGGTGTTAAATGTTCAGGAGAGAATCGAAAGTAGTGACTTAAAAACTTTTTGTCCTAAACCCAGCCAGCACTATCTCCGAGCTGAGCTCGCTGCATGAGCAGGACACTGATTTAAGGCAAGTGTTGCGTCAGGCACGAAAGCCAGCCCTGCCCACCATCTGCGACCAAGAGGAGTCTGGAATCAGAGCTGAGCTGGCACGAAGGTCTGGACGTTTCAGTGGCAGAGAAAAGAGAGACGATGATCGCCACAGCCACAGGTGCAGTATAAAAAACAGTCAAAGAATAGATCCACCTTCAACGAGTGATACTAACACAATGTCTGGCGAGTGAAGCTCGGCCTGTTTAAAGTTAAAGCAGCAAGTGATCTGGAGCAGAGTAAGTTGCAAACTCGAACTGTTTTGGCTCACACGCCAAGAGGGGTGACAGCCGCACTCCGAGAAGGCGGGGGGGCAGAACCCACAGGAAGGAGGGGGAAGGTTTGAATTAAATTGCATCAATGATTGAATCTGTTTGTAATAAGGCTGGAGGAATTGTTGGCAAATTATTGGCATATTCAATAGGAAAAATGAGTTGACTGCGGTTGCAGCTTCTGTCAAATATGATCGAGAAAAATACAAGCTTTTTTTTAATAACAGCAGTGGATATGTTCAGAAAATGTACTATGACCCTGCTTATGGTTTGGAAACTTATACGATGGAGGGGAATGTTTGTATAATCTCTCAAATCATATGTGGGGGGGGGGTCATAATACATGTTACATTTCTTGTGTTCGTTTTACAGATGTCTTTTAACCATTTTTTGTAGAGCAGGGATTAGGACAATGAAACGGCACCAAACGATTTGGGATGTTACATTTCTACTCAAGTAGCTTAAACACACACACACACAGCAGAAACCTGCATTAGTTCTGCAGAATCCTTTTGAATGGCCCTGGATAAACCTTACATTATTTCTCTGTAGGTCGAGGTCTCGATCTTGTGAAAGGCAAAAGATGGAATTTCATGACAAGGGACAATCAAGGTCGATGAACGAGCTGGAGGATTTTGCTGAATCATATCATTGCAGGGGGAGGAGGGGTAACTCCCAAGAGCCAAATTGGGAGAGAAAGGATGCGGATAGAGGAGAATATTACAGAGCGCTCAGAGATCGGTATCATGGTCAGGACTGCTCTTCGGATGACTATTACAACAAAAGAAGTCGAAGCAGGAGTGATGTGTACGATGGTGACAAAGGACATGCTTATAATAATAGGAGAGAGAGGCGGGAGGAATATCCACTGAGATACACGCATGACGGTGACGGAGCCTATGACGATGCATTCATCAATAGTATTCTGGAGAGAAAAGCCAATTGCAGGTCTTACGATGAGAGCTACTGCAATGAAATACCTTCCCAAAGTAGCAGCAGGCGAGGTAATGACTATTACTATGAGAAACCTTCAAGCTATAGGGCAGAAGAGGAAGAGATTTTGCCTCCATACAGTGAAATGCAGCTGCAGAGAGCCAGACCAGAGAATCTGGCAATAAGGCCCTACTATCAACAAAGAGAGAATGACAGAAAAGAACAAACAAGACAGAAGAAAATGGTGAGTTTGGTTACTTTTCTAGGCCAAAGAAAAATTGCAGTCCTTCTCAGTGTCATCCCTTGGCCAAGACATTAAACCGAGGTCCTGTCTGCCCATTCAGATCCCAATTTGAAAAGAGAAGGGAGTTTCACCCTGTGTCTTGACCAACAAATCAGTCAAATAAAATTAGTCATGCATGTCATTGCTGCATGCAAATTGACTGCTACAATCATCTACGAATGCAGCCACTACACATTAGAGAAACTATGTTGAGATGCTTTGAGATGTTAATAGATGCCACCTCATGCAATGATTATTATTAATATGCTATTACAAGTAAATTTGAAAAATATTGAAATACATCTAACTGATAGAATTGATATGCCCTAGGACGTTGCTGTGTTTCAGTTAAATTCTGAGCAATGTCAACCGCTACAACACAGCCAAATATGAAATGAGAAGGTGGAAAATGTGAGCCGTTAACCATCACGGGTGATAATTAAAATGATCACTTTTAAAATAATTAAAATTATCACGTGATTGCTAATTAAAATTGTCACTTGATAATCATTGAAATACGTTGAGCCATCGATTAATTGACAAAATCAACAACAACAACTTACATTTATAGAGCACCTTTCACACACAATTGACTCCCATTATGATAGCTGCACCCAAAGTCAGCCACTAGCCTCATTGGCATTCAGAGGGCAGATTTGCCGTGGTGGTTGCCAGCTTAAGTCACTTTGTCGAAGCTTAAGTCACTATGTCAAGCAAGTCATTTGTAAATAATGCACTTCACTGCACTGCATGAGAAAGATTCAGTTATGCAGCTTTATCACTTTTCAACATGGGAACCATAAGCATTACAGATATTTAAACGTAAAAGAAGGCTGGATCTTTGGAAGACCAATCCATGTAGACCCATTCTCCTGCTTTTTCCTCACGCCCTTTTATATTTCTACTTTTCAGACATTTATCTAATTTTCTTTTAAACATGAGTGAATGTGTAAGACCACAGCATATTTTCCTTGCAGTGTAATAGTGTATTGAACAATTGCAGGAAGAAATGTCAAAACAATGGGATTAAAATACTGCAGTGAATAGACTTGGGGAATATATTGTTAAGCATCTTGTTACAATGGCCTGACTATTGTGCTTTTGCCTTACAGAATCAGTTCCCCGCCAGAGATGCATTGGTGGTGTAAAGTCCCTGAAAAGAATTGTGGAAGGCTTCTATTTCCAAGGTTGTACTCTGTGAGAAAAGGAAACGCCATGGATTTCAAACCCCAGGGAATATGATGGGTTTCAATGCAGGGTCGCTACATGAATGAGGAAATGGTTTACAAAGTAATGGGAGCTGGCTGCTGCAGTACAAGTCCTCTAGTGTTACAGCCGATTGGTTTACATGTATATTATTCAGTATTAACATGGCAGCTTTGAAACCTGCCATAACCAGCATTATGGTTGGTGCTTACCTCCCAATATTGTGGAAAACCTTTTATGTACCTGTTTATTGTTCCTCACAGTGGAGTGTGCTTATCTTACCCCATTTGTGCCACAAACCATTTATCATCATAAAGTGTTAACACACCATGCCATGACTTATTCCCTCGTATATGTTTCAGTCTATTTACGACTCCTATAGGTTACTGCATCTCACCTAAATTTAAATATGGGTGGCCAGTGCCATTTTGAGGAGTCCTCAGAAGCCAATAAATAAATAAAAAAAAGCTTAAATGCTTCTTGTCACAAAAATCACAGGATTAGTTTGAATTAAGAAGGTCATTAGGCTCATTTGATCTCATCCTTCCAGCATACCCACAGTCCCATCACAGATGAAGCATTTTCTTAAATGAGCCCAGGTCCTGGCCTCAACGACCCTTCCCAGCAACCTGTTCCAATTGTTAGTTATCCTCTAGGTAAGAAAACATGATACTTGGTGTCTGTCTTGAAACTGTGCCCTCTGGTTCTGCTCCCATAGTGGTATCTGAAAGCATTATTCTTGGTTTGCTTTCTTAATCCCATTTAGATTTGTATCTACCTCTGTAAGGTTCCCTCTCCTAGAGTAATCTCTCCCAGTCCAATTAACCAAACTCCATATATTCTCCAGACACACATACAACCTGAACTCTTACTGGATTTTTTAGTTCAGGGTAACCCATTCAGAATCCTTTAGAATCTCTCCCAGATATCATCTAGAACAAAATAATAATCCCCCTCCTGACAAACTATGGCTCCTTGGGTAAGTTTTCCATTTCTGCTCTCTCCCTCCTTCCTACAGGCCATAACATGGTGAAATATCTCCTGGCCTATATCTAAATATCAGCACCAGTTAATTCCTTTGTACAATGCAGGTGAAAATCACCTTATATATTCTTGCTTTCCATCATCGCTAACTACTCGCAGTTTTTTTTCAGCAACATTTCCTCAAATCAAACATCTTATGAGGTCCACCTATAATGACTGGTCTATTGATGTACAATCAATATTGGTAATTATTAAGATTTTTTTGTATATACTGCAGTAATTTATAGTTTACGTTCCATCCTAAATACGGTTGACAAACTGGGCATGGAAAAGTAATCACGCTCCACTGTGTAACATAAAAGCTGGACGTCGTCAAGTGACAATCTATGAGTAAGAAAACAAAAAGAAAATTGAGCGAACAATGCAAAGCCATTGGGTGGCTCCTTCATCTGTTCATCTTTGCCAACAGCAGTGACAACCCAGTGTTAGTTTTGCCTACTGTTACGGGTCATGTTAAAAACAATTGATGGATCTTGACTTTCCTGCTGTTGGCAATTGGGAGCACTGCCAAATCAGCATTACTTTCAGACATATAATCTATTGTATTTTCTGAATGGGCCATGGAAGAGCCCTATCAAGAGGGAACAGGTAAAGTATAAGGATGTGAGATCATAACTCATATTGTACCTCTACCCTTATTTCCCCTGTATTATGGGTTGTGATAGTGGGACACGAAAATAAGAGCAGTTCGATCTGGACTTTTCCCCTGTGCTCCTCTTATCATTATACACACCGCATTACTAGCACCACACATCAGGTTTGCCATATCTTATTGTTCTTTGAAATGTTGATACTTTAAGGAGCCAAATTGATAGATCATAGAAAAGCAGAATTTGTCTGAACTGGTTTAAAAAAATTGCCAGCTATAAATATTTTAAATACTCTCTGGGACGTTGCATGTATTAATATCAATCAATATTGGAAAACAAAGCACTGCTGCCTGTACAATCTTTATAAGATAACATGCCTGTGGGTCAAATGCTTCACCATGTATTTGATGTAAGTTTATTTTTTATTTGTGGTAAAATAATCTCCAGATAGGATTCATTAAGAATGTGCTTGCAGCCGAAAACATTATTTCATATTTTGTTTAGCATCAGTGAAGGCATCTAATACTAACAGTACATTAGTGTACAAAACAATGCCAAAAGTGCCGTTTTCATTACTGACACATAATAGGTTAATTCCTCCCTACTTGAGAAGGCTCTGTAATTACCAGTATTAAAAAAATGGTCCATTTTGGGTACATTATTAAAACATGCCACAAATTAATGTACAGTATAAAACACTTCTGACATCTATTTGTATATTTTACAATACAGCACTGAAATTGTGTCAGTAACTAGTCCACCACTGGTTAGTTCTGATAGTAGAAAATGTTAACTCAGACCCAATAATGCCTTGAAGTGGGGAACAACATGTTCCTTATCAATGCTACTGCAGTGCCTTTTGAGAACTGTACCCTATCACTAGCTTATCTCAAAGTAGGAATTCTTATAGTGGGTATATTCCCTGTTTTAATGTAACCTGTAGCATGCTGTATGTTATGTAGCAACAGGCAAAGGACAACAAATACAGTATTGTAACTTATCCATCACTTCAGCAATTTAACAACGTGCAAAGCTATTTTAACTCAGATTATAAAATAACTCCTCAAAGCCTCTGTCTAATTCCCACTTACAATAGAGCTAGAGAAAAAAATTGCCCTCACATCCCAGACTTATTGCCAATTGTAATTGTTTTGCTTGTAGACAAGGGAATTCCACTTGTAAATAGATGAAACAAGAGTGACAGTCAAAGGTGACAGTGAAAATACAAACTTTCTGAGGCTTTTGGCATAATTGTATTTTTGGGAGTGTTTATTTTAAAATGCGTCGTATGGCATTTTCACCACAGTCTTTCTCTAGAACTTACTGGTTGCAAAGATCGGAGTCCTGTAGCTCAGTGGTTAGAGCACTCGCTTTGCAAGCGAAAGACCTGAGTTCAATTCCAGGCAGAGGGCGAAACCTTGGGCAAGTTTCCTTACTCCACACAGAGCCTAATAATAATCCCTCCAAAACCAAAAACAATAATAAATTGGTCATTTTCAATCTACGACTGTTTGTGGGACATTGCTGTGCGCAATTGGCTGCCGCGTTTGCCCACAAATATACAATCAATTCACTTTCCAGTATATTCTGTGAAGCGCTTTGGGCCGTCTAGAAGACGTGAAAAGCGCTATATCAAATGCAAGGATTATTATTATTACATTGAAATTTGCAATTATTGTCATTGTTTGTTATTCTATTATTCTGATTCTCGTGGTTACAAGTCTCAGGCTGTCCTGAGTGGTCATGTCTACGGCAAGGTGAGGAAATGGCTCTAGAGATTAAATCATTTTGTTATTTATTTTCCTATCCTGACAGAAGAGTTGTTAATTCTCTTGTAATCTGAACCGGAAAAGAGTGAGTAGCCTGGTGCTATAATACATACAAGACAATTATTGAATGATGTTCATCCAGATTCCTCATAGAGTACCAGTACATTTTGGCTGGTGGATATTATGCTTGTATACGCTTTTGTGTATTCGATTTTTTTTTGAACCATGCTGTGTAAATGTTCAAAAAATATCTTCTTTTTCATAGACAGTAAACTGTGAAATTGTATTAAAAAATATTAAATTGTCATTATTGCTGAAAATATTTAACTAGGTACCCAATGAGACTGAGTGTCCTATTTATAATAATAATAATCCTTGCATTTGATATAGCGCCTTATCATATCTTTGAGATGAAAAATAATGGGAATATTCAGAAGGGGCTCCCTTTGAGCAATATTGATACCAGACGTGCTTTCATTCTTTACAAGTAGCAACATAGGATCGTTATCAGGCACCAATACAGGTACCTGAGATCTGGTTTGAAATCTCATCCAAAGTTGGTTCTTCTAAATTCCTGACTGCATCATGCTTTTATTGTTAGATATGAACCAAGTACCAAATGTGCATCTCTTAAACTTGCAGCCTTCCGACTCAGAACAGCAGTACCACTGAGCCAGCAGCTACCACCTAGCAACGCACAGTCAGTTGTCAATTACGCTTAAAAGCAATTTAAATTTTCCGACTGGGTCTTAAAATTAGTACAGTAAGACAATACAGCTTAAATCTCACCAGTGGAAATTATGTGCTAAAACATCCTAGTAAACATTTCACTCCTCTCCCCAACTCTTTCCTCTCCCCCAAATTTAAATAATCATGTTCAACACCTTGCTGGAAAATCAGACCTAGCCTTCTGTGTTCACTAAGTAAGTATACGGTTGCATTTGATACTCCACCTTTGAAGAATAGTATTCTGAAGTGGTAGTTGGTGATTAATTGCATACAGCAAGGGGGCAAAAGGGCACTCGGACTCCCACAAGGAAAGATCACTGGATCCAAAATATATGCAATCAGAAGTCGAAACTGTCTGTTTAGGTGGATGTTAAAAATTCCATGGTACTATTAGAGAAGGGAGTTTCTCCTGGTGTCCTGGCCAACAGTCCGACAGATAAAATCATTCACTTTATGGTTGTTTGTGGGACGTTCCTGTGTGCGAATTGTCTGCTGGATTTTGCCTACCAATTTTTTTTTGGTCAGCTGGGTGCCCCTCAAATGTGGTAACCCTTCACCATGCTTAAGAGTATCCAAACCGAGCTGAGATTTCCGTGCGTTCCACCAACACGTGAAATCCCAGAAATAGATAGTTGGAACGGAAAGTGCATTCTCTCCTGCTTACCAAAATTCTGGAAAGTATTAGGCGCAGGTTGGCAAGAGCAAAGGCTTCGGGACCATAGAGTGTGTGTTGGGGCACTGCTGGAGTCCAACCAGCTAAAACTGCATAGCTTGCCATTGATATTGCTGTCCAGCAAGCTTTCTGCTGCTTGTCCAGCTAGGACCACCGTACCCGTTAGGGCTTTGGCTTGCAGGGTTAACAGGAGCTGAGTGGGCTGAATCCCTGTCCCCAGTCTTCCAGGTCTTGCCAATGAGCTGGACTCGGTGTGCTGTGCCCTGGAATACTGTCGACCCGCCTGGCTCAGGAACCGGACTACTGAGGCCGCCACAGAGGGCTGGCTCGATTCCGACATTCAGTTGCCAGACAAGTAACCTTGGAGCCAGTTCAGCTCCAAGGAGACCTCCAAAATCAGTCGTTATGGTTTATGAGTAAATCCTGAGAAACCAATGGTTGGCACCTCCAACAATGCAGCATACTCCCAACACTGCTTGAATACACAACCCTCCCAATCAGCCGAGCCTGCCACCAACTCAGCCAAGCTAACATAACAGGTTCTTTCTCTTCGGGAGAAAAATGTAATATTGCAAGCATCAGTTTATGATCTCTTGTTTTATTTTCTTATAACAGAGTTCATGGTGGACTCAGGTGAAGACAACAACAACTTGTATTTATTTAGTGCCCCTCACAAGGGTAGCATCCCACAGCAACTACTGTAAATGTATTATTGGTTGTTCCTCATGGAATCAATCCACTCAACAACCAGATTAACAAGTACAGGGGATAGAACAACAACAGGAATTTGTACTTCTAATAGCACCTTTCATGTAGGGATAACAACAATAACAACAACAACCAGATTTCATTTATAGAGCGCCTTTCACGTCGGGAGGACGTCCCAAGGAGCTGGACAGTTGGGTCAGGACCCGAGCAGGGGGGAAATGGTCAGGGTGAGGGGAGGGAAGGGAGGGAGGGAGCGAGGAGGGAGTAGAGAGTCGAGAGGGGAGCTGAAGGCATGGTCGAAGAGAAAGGTCTTGAGACCGGTCTTGAAGGATGAAAGGGAGGAAGCAAGGCAAAGGCACTGGGGGATGGAGTTCCAGAGCCTAGGGGCTGAGAGGCTGAAGGCCCGGCCACCAATGGTAGGGCGGTTAGGGAGGGGGATGTGGAGCAGACCAGAGCCAGAGGAACGGAGGGTACGGGCAGGTACGTAGGGAGATAGTAGGTCGGAGAGGTAGGAGGGAGCAAAGCCGTGAATGGCCTTGTAGGTGAGAATGAGGATCTTGAATTCAATCCTCTGGGGGATGGGGAGCCAGTGGAGGCGAGAGAGGGTGGGAGTGATGTAGTTGTGAAGCCTGGTGCGGGACAGTACACGAGCTGCAGAGTTCTGAATGACCTGCAGCTTGTGGAGGGAGGTGCATTTACATTTGTATAGCGCCTTTCACGTCGGGATAACATCTCAATGCGCTTGACAAAGGCGGAGTGGCAGTTCGATCAGGGACGGTATTGGACCTGGGTGTACTGGGTGGGGAGGTGGGGGGCGCGGAGACGGGGTGACCAGAGGCAGAGGGAAAATGTCCACTGAATAAAAACAGATTTGGGATTATTTGGGACACAGTGTAAACCAACAGCCGCAGTCACAAGATGAAAATACAACTACCTTAAAAACGCAATATCCTCAGTGAGTGATACAAAAGCCACTGTCAAACATTGTCCATTTCATCCCAATTAAATGAGGTCAAATCTCAAATGTACGGTACAGTGCCTTCAAAACGTTCAAGCTGGCACCCAGACATTGCAGCAACTATATATACGGTATAATGGAGTCATTATCCTTTGACGCAGCGGGAAGGGTGGAGGTGACTATAAGCACAGTCGAAGAGGAAGGCAAAACTGAGTTTGATCAAAATCTAATTGCAACCTATCAAAACCCTGTGTGTTGCTCTCCTCCAAATTTTGGAGAAGTTAATGATTATCCTAGACTCATGAAGCTTACAATGATGTAAAGCTTGCCTCTCAGTCCCCACTGGTGGTGTTGCCTTAGTAACAGCACTTGCAGAGTTTCCAGTTCATCCAAATAATTCTTCATCCTACCTGCCTCCCAATCTGTGAGCTTCTGGTTGTATTTTCACAAGTGACTGGCTCTGCAAAATACAAGGACAAAGCAGAGTAGTGAATTTGGCACACATAATTCCACTGAGTGAAAATAAAGTGTCTTCCCTGTGTTAATAGATCTCTTGTTTTCATTCTGAAAATCCCTACCAGCCTTTACCTTGCAAGGTTAAGGAGAGGGCTCCTCCCAGACTGTTCCCTGTGGAAACACCTGTCTGGCTTTCAGATGACAAAGGAACAGTCTCAGATTCATTGGATCTTCGACTTACATCACTATAAGTTTTCTCTTACCTCTAAAATAGGAGCAGTTCAGATAGTTCTGGTCTCTGTAGTTTATTTAATGTATGATCCCCAGATTGCTCTTTGTCATCTCTAACCACACACACACACATATATTTGCCCTTTGCTTTCCTGACTGGGGCAATCCTTAAGCATTGTAAGGAAGATGGTGAGATTTTTTTTAACAAAAAACAAATATCTGAAGCTGGAACAAGATATGCAGATTTTTTCCACGTTGATGCATTCGTCCTTCAGGTGACACTGGGAGGGGTGGGAAGTCCTCAGGATTTGCCAGACAAGGTGGATGGAGGTGNTTTTTTGTGTCACATGTTGCACCTGTTTGGCGAGTCAGGTTCAAGCTACAAACAAGAGAGAGACACACAGAGAGAGAGAGAGAGGAGACTTTTACTGTGAAACCATTGCATTGGGGCAGGACAGGACTTTGAACGAATCCAACCGGTTTGGGAGAGAAAACAGGAACAGCATTTCAAGCTTCTAACCAACAAACTCTTTGCTTTCAACAAACTGGAAGAAACTTCACCACCAACTTTACTGTGTGTGTGTGTGTTTGTTGGTTGGTTGGTTTCCTTTTATCTCAATTCATTTGAATTGTTGGGAGAACTTCCAACCCACTCCTGTTCCTGTGAGGACAAGGTGGGAGTTGGTTGGATGATTTCACTCTGATCAGAGGGAGAGTCTTGAACAAACACAAAGTCAAGAGACATTTTGGATTGGAAACCAGTCACCATGAACAAACTGCTCCTTTGCGCCATCCTTTCGACCACGTACACAGGTAAGAAACCATCAGCAGACGAACCCCACTGAAGGGGTTAATTAGAAAACATATACTATCAACTTTATAAAACTTGGTAAATGTGTGCGGAATTTATTTTGAGTGAGGAGGGCGCAAACTGGGGAAATGGCAACAGGTGTATTGGGAACCTGGTCCATTTTCAGCCCAACTCCCAATATCTGGTCAGGGAGGCGGTTTCCTGGCCTTTGATCCATTTCTAATAATAATAATTAATAATAGTGCGAAAGTGTACAGCAGATTTCCTGTTGGCGGTAAATTACATTTACTAAAGCAAATATTATTATTATTGATCCATTTCATTTGTATCGCCTGTAAACTCAGAATTTCCGATAATCTTAGTTAATGTGAATTGAACCATTGACCACCCACCCCACACCCCCCCCCCCCCCACACACACACACACACCCCACACACAAACACACCACCACACCTGTTCCAATCTTTGGGTGTGCGTTTAGATCCTTTTTACCTGGACATTGGGTCACAAAAAGACAATCAATTCACTTTACAGTATATTCTGTGAAGCGCTTTAGGACATCTAGAAGACATGAAAAGCGCTATATCAAATGCAAGGGTTTTTATTATTATCTCTCCACCTTACAAAAGTGGCTCAGGTTTCTGGGAGAAAGCCTGTTTGGCCACCCCACCCCCAAAGAAAATTAACTTGGAGGGGGAGAAGAATCCTTCGTTGTCTTTTTTATTGTTCCTATTAAACTCTTTAAACGTGTGGGCTTTTTCCACAATTTCTTCCAGTTATTTCCGCGTTGCTGTTTTTAAAACCGTGGTTGCTACTAAACTCTTTAAACGTGTGGGCTTTTTCCACAATTTCTTCCAGTTATTTCCGCGTTGCTGTTTTTAAAACCGTGGTTGCTACAAGCAGGAGACTTGCTCCCTAAGATATTGAACAGTTCCATCAGGGAGAGTGTTAAAGAGTAGCTTAGGGGTGTCTGTGTGTGTTCACATTGCTCCAGCACCTGCACCTTTTGAGCTGAGTGAATTGCATTAAATTGCACTCTCTGTAATTTAATGCGTCCATTTCATTTCTGCATTTTATTTACTTGTTGCAGATCTGTTCGGATTTTTAAAAAAAAATAATAACCATCCACTCAAGATGCGCGTGGAGAAGCATAAGCAAAGAGACTCGGCAGACTGTTGGGTTGCTTTGTTACCAAACCACTATGTGGATCCAGGCCTTTGAGCGAGCTGCCTATCCAAAAGATTGCCTTAAAAGATCCTCGTTTTATTAGGATTTTATGTCAGCGTAAAAAAATGAGTTGCCTGCACCCTACCACTTTGAAATACATTCCTCAGTGGGAGGGCAAATCATCCTGTTGTCAATCTACCTGCCTTAAGTGATACATGATGGAAAGTGATGCCATGCCTTGAGCACTGAAAACTTGGGAACCTACTGAACACACACAATTTCGCCCATTAGCCTGGTTTTAAGATCCATGACCATGTTACTTCTGTTGTACCTGTAATATATTGGTGCAACTGTATACGTATTGATTGTAGTTTGATTCCTGTTGGTTCCATAAGTTAATGACTCATAGGCATGCCTTCCTTGAAAAATATTTAGAGGAGGAGGGCAGGCAAAATAATAATAATCTTTGTATTTGGTAATGCATTATCACATAAACCATTTCAAAGCATTTCACAGAAAGACTGTGTTTAGGAACATAGGAACAGAAATAGGCCATTCAGCCCTTCGAGCCTGTTCCAACATTTTATTCCACATCAGGCTTGAGCTCACTGTTGATCTTTAGTTATAGGGGCAGTTTGCTTTAGTAAATGTAATTTACCGTCAACAGGAAATCTGCTGTACACTTTCACACTGAAGAATTGCTTTGGAAATAACAAATGATCAAAGACCCCCTGATCCAATTGAGCAAGATACATTATATATAAGTAAAGGTGGGAGCAGATCACGTCCTTGGTTAGTGGAGTATTGAGCCACAGATAAACTGGGACAGAAAACAACCACAAGATTTTATTTTATTAATAATAATCCTTGCATTTGATATAATGCCTCATCATGTAGTTGAGACTTGTTTTAATACTTTATTGATTTTAAGCTGAATAAAGTGTAGCAAGTGCTTTGAGACATTCTCCTGACGTGAAAGGCGCAATATAAATGTAAATTGTATTCTCTTGATACCCAACTTCCCTGCAGGTGAAACTGCTTAGATTATGATTAGAAATTTTGATTCATGTGAAGAATGAGGGTCATGGGTGCTCAAACATTTATGGATGTATACATTATACAGTGGAGTCCTGTAGCTCAGTGGTTAGAGCAGTCGCTTTGCAAACGAGAGACCTGGGTTCAATTTCCGGCAGGGCGAAACCTTGGGCAAGTTTCCTTACTCCACACGCCTAATAATAATCCCTCCAAAACAAAACAATAATAAATTGGTCATTTTCAATCCACGACTGTTTGTGGGACGCTGCTGTGCGCATTTGGCTGCCGCATTTCGCCCACAAATACAGTCAATTCACTTTACAGTATATTCTGTGAAGCGCTTTGAGACGTCTAGAAGATGTGAAAAGCGCTATATCAAATGCAAGGATTATTATTATAGGAGATGAGGTGATTAAACACACCTGCTAAATTGGGTTTAGTGGTCTCGGTTGCTGTCTCTGGATGGGGGTTGCAGGCCACAGTTTTAGTTCTGATGAAGCACTGTGTTTGAAAGAACAGTTTATTTTGTAAAATATTCATTACCTTGTGTGTTTTTCTGGCATTTCTTCACTTATTTGTCTTTGTCAAAAAAAAAAATTTAATAAAGAGGAAGAGGAGCAACAAAGGCTGAGTTTGTACAAACTAAGTGCATTCCAGTCAGACTTGGCACAGTAAATACATTGCTTAATCTGGCACTAAACCACACACCTGGAAACTCCATTATACTGAGGAATTATCTCTTTCCACCCACTAATCATTCAATTGAAATCTGCTGTGGTTATGATCAGTGTTACTGAGTTCATATTTTCTATGATTATCAACAATCACGAAAATATGATCTGTTTAACAATTGCAACTGCGAATGTCATTAATCCTGTCATCCTTCAGATAAGATGCAAAATAAGATGGAATGCAAAATGGCTCTTCCACTTGCCTACAAACATGTAAAATCAACCCTGATAGCCATAACCTGTGAAGTGCTTTAGGACACTTCAGTTATAGGAAGCATATCAAATGCGAGGATTATTTATTTACTTTGCTCTCTAATCTCGCACAAGAGCAGTTTCTAGGGTGAGTAACTGGAGGGCAATTGGTGACCGTGGAATCATATTCCAGACTTGTCATTTTCAAGAGAAAATAGTGTTGGAGATATTCTACCTTTAGGTATTGATAGAATACAGTGCAATTTGCATTTATGTTGCGCTTTTCATGCCAGGAGGACATCTCAAAGCATTTGATAAAGCTAGATGTGCACCTGAGCTGGAGTTGGTTGCCCAGGGGATGGGGAGGGGAAAATAAATTGTACATTCCTCTCAGAATTATTGTGCATTCCCAAATAGCTGAAGGTATAACAGGCCCAATAAACTACATTGCAGATTTTAGTTTTCTTAAAGCTGGATAGTTAATTCATAGAATTTGTGGGGGGTTTTAAAAAAAACAAGGTACAATAGAGAAAGGAATTACTTTTCAATTAGAATCTGGGTGTACGCTTCAGACAAAGGAAACCGTGTAGGGCATTTTCCAAACTCTCCCAACTGGTTTTACTTGAATGTTGTAGCCAGCAGAGGGAGGTGACTTTCATCCCGTGAAGCTTTGCTTCATTTGACTTCAAATCCCAGCGAGTCGGTATTTTAACCCATTTTAACCCATGTTCACCAAGATTTTTATATCCGCAACTGTACGTGGTTTAATTTTTTTTTAAAAAAACTGTGTGGCCTGTTGAAAGCATTGACCTGACATAAGCAATGTGGCTCATGCGGAAGTGTTTTTTTTTTGTGTGGGGGTTATTTCTAAATCCTTTTTAAGTGTCAGAATTCCTGCCTGTAATGTGTTTTGTTTTCTTGTTTGTCTGCAGTGTAAGTTTCAGCATAACATACGTAGCAGTGTTGTGAGCTGCATTCTCTTGATGTACGTTGAATCCCATGACCTTATTTGCATTTGGGGTGAATCTGGTTTGAGTTATGGAATGGGACCTGTTCAGGTGACCCAGTTTCCACAAGGGATTTCAAATGCAAACAAAGGCTGTGGTATCAATAAGAGCTGATGTAATGCTTGTTGGCTGCCCCAGAGAGGGAATTGGATACAGCAATCGCACTGCAGCTATAACAACAACAAGATTACATTTGTATAGTGCCTTTCGCGTCAGGAGGACGTCCCAAGCTACAACACCACAATACAATAGATGAAAATAAACAAGTCTTATCATTTATTTTAAAGGATTGAAACCGAACTTCAGAAGATATAGTTGGATGCTGGTCTGCTTGTTAATAAAATTCTGGTCCAATGTAACATTGAACAGAACTACAAGAACTATTAAGTTAATGCTTCTCGTAGAATCATAGAATTATACAGCACAAAAGGAGGCCATTCAGCCTATTGTGTCTGTGCCGGCTCTTTGAAGAGCTATCCAAATCAATCCCACTCCCCTGCTCTCTTTCCATAGTCTTGTAAACTTGTCCTTCTGTGATTGCAAATCTCTTGGAGCCTGCCTCTTCTGGGCAATATGTACTATCATTCTTTTGAAAGCAAACTCCTAGTCAAATGTGGGAGTAGTGGGTATAATCCTTTGGATGAGACGTTAAAGCCGAGGCAACGTCTGCCTGTTCAGGTGAACGTTAATGATCTTGTGGCACTATTCGAAAAGAGAAGGGAGTTTCTCTCTTCCGGTGTCTTGGCCAAAAATCTCCCAAATTACTCACTCCATGGCTGTTTGTGGGACATTGCTGTGAGCAACTGGCTGCAGTGTTTCTCCGCCAAAAACACAGTCACTGCACCTTTACAGTATATCCTGTATAGACGTCTCAACAACAACATAAGGCACTGTATCAAGTGCAAGGATTATTATTATAATGGAAGATGCCTATAGACGTCTCAATAACAACATAAGGCACTGTATCAAGTGCAAGGATTATTATTATAATGGAAGATGCCTGACTCGACCAAATGTTCTCAAATGCAACCATCTGCGAGTCTTTGAGAACAGCTGGTCTAGACAAATATAAACTGGAATATAGAGCGTGAAGGATGCACACCACAGTGGCCATTATTTGGTATCAACATAATAATGCAAATCATTCTGTATCCTATTGGTACAAATCTTCCTGTATATTATACTGTTCTGCTTGGTGTCCCACATGTGTTTACTGGAATAACTCAAAGTTCGCCTGCCAAATGCGCAGTCACTGCTCGCTGCAGTAAATCCTGTGAAGCACTTTGAGATTGTCCTCACCGAAGTGAAAGGCACTATATCAAAAGCAAGGATTGTTGTTGTTATAAGAATAGCTCTGAAGTGACACAGGGATGTTCATTTGAATTGTATTTTGTTTAGACTTGATGGGAAGGGCCAGAGTGGTGCTACATTGTCGAACCACCTTGGTTTCTTGTTGTGCGGGTTTCTGGGCTCTTAAATGGTGTAAATGTTGCAGATGTCGGACCTGTATTCAAACCCAAGCAATACCCGAGAACTTTATTGAACTGTTGTGTTCATGCAGCTTAGTTAAAGTCTGCATAGCTAATGGATAACGCATTAAAGTGAAAGAAATTGGCCAGCAGCCAAGACCAGCTATTGTGCAATTAGAAACTGCCAAATCATAGCCAGTCCAGTATCACTTGAACTGGTGGTTTCTATTAACCCTTTAAGGACAAACGGCCATTTCTGAAAATACAGTTGACTTTTTCTTTAAACTGCCGAAAGGCTTTAATGAAGCAAGCTATCATTGTCGAAGGTAGTTTAGCAAAATGTGGCACTGGCGATTTCTGAGCCTGTACATTGCAAAAGGAAGGGAAGATTGAGGAAGGCAAAGCATACAACAACAATAACTTGCATTTATGTGGCGTTCCCCGTGTGGGATTGCGTCCCAGAATCTTGCTATCCTGGGAAGGAATGAGTTATGATACTGAGAGGTATCCTGTTCTCAATGCGGTGAAGGGAGAGTGTGGGATGAATTTAAGACACTGGAGGAATAAGAAAGGAAATGTTGGGAGTGGTGTTACCTGTTGAAAAGATAGAGACAGAGAAGATAGAACTCAGGGCAGGAAGGAGTACCTATCAGACAAAATGGAGTACAAGAGAGATGTGAGGAGAACATCTCAGATATTGGAGACTCAGAATAAAACTTGTATAACTCAGGGTAAAACCTGAATTCAGGAAAAAACTTAAAAAATGTAGCCTGCATAATCTTAACTCTTAAGATAATGTTCTTGAAGTTAAAACCATGAGCAATTCTGGGCTGCTGGAGTGGCACTCAGTTGCTTTTATAAAGCAGGCTGGCCAGAAGGCTGCAAATTCTGTGAGAAATCAAAGGACCACGGAGTGTTGATTAATTCAAAACATATTCTACAAATTGCTTTCAATGAATCCCCTACAAAATACACAGTCGCTACAATTTAGAATATATCCTGTGTGGCGGTTTGAAAAATTTTCACGATGTGAAAGGTGCTATACTGTATCAAATACAAGATTTGTTTGTTTATTTAGAAATTTATTTGTTTATTTAGAGAGTTAGAGATTTAATGTTGAATATCTCACTAAGCTCTTGTTGACCTATTGTAACTTTCTTTTGCAGCGTGCCTCGGTTTGTTGGTGAGAGTCCAGGATACCCGGCGTTACACTATGCTGTTTGCTTCCATTCTCGTCAAATGTGAATATTCAACTGCATCCCAGGCTCAGGATGTCCTCGTTACCTGGCGCTACAAGTCATTTTGCAAAGATCCCATAATGGATTATTATTCATCCTGTACGTATTAACATTGTGCTTTTACAAGATCTAATTTCCCACCTATTTTAAATGCAGAATGTTTGGGAATAATTCAGATCGTCACCCATGTGTACTCAATGCCTTGGTGGGTAAATGTGTTCTGTATGGTTTAGCACACGGAAAGATTCTCGAATTCAGCCTCTGATCTGTGCTGAGATATCTGTTCTTGGAGAATCTATTCACCCGGGTTAGGGAAAGGAAATATCAGCGAGGGTTCTAGCTCTATATTGCTTTCCAATGATCCCTGCTGTGGAATCCGTTCATGTGGGTCTCTGGTGTGAATGGGATAAGATCTAGCATTGATGCCCCTGATTGTATGAGCCTCTGAGATTGTCAAAGTATTGTCCTGTACCTGAAGAACATCCAGTTGAAGGAGATACTGCAGGTCTGCGGCATCTGGGGAATTATCGTACAGAACAATACGAGGCAGTGCCATCGGGAGAGGAGGGGAGAGAAAGGGTAAAGGGTATCCCCACTGATCAGTTGTAACATTTGCCTCATCTTTCCAGCATACATCGCAATGCTGAGTATGGGCCAAGATCCAACTAATGACTGTCAAGATGATACACGGCAGGTTCGAATCGTTATCCAGAAACGGGGACAGAATGAGCCAACCCTGGGGACGGAGTATAGACAGAGGAAGATCACCATTCAGAACCGTATGTAATGCATTGAGTCATCATTAGGGACCGGCATCCAGTAGCTTTTACTCATCTGGTACACCCTTGTTAAAGTCCTTCACAAGCCATGGGTTAAAATGACTTTGGTTTCTCCCCTTGGCGTAGATTAACTTTCTGCAATTATTTACTAAATTCTTTGCCCAGCCTTTTAAAGCCTGCCATCATGCAACCAAACACCAAATCCAGGACTTGTTCTTTATTTCCCAATTCTTTAACTAAATGTCTAATTAATTTTAGTTGTCGTCTTGACTTGTTTGGAAGTGTCAGCCTGGGTCAGTTGCTAACATTCTGGCCTCTGGCTCAGAAGGTTATGGGTTCAAGCCCCATGTTAGGACTTTGAGCTCACAGTCAAGGCTGACACTCCAATACAGTGTTGGTGGAGTGTTGTCTTGTTGGAGGTAGAGTCTTGTAGTTCAGTGGTTAGAGCACTCGCCTCGCAAGGGAGAGACCTGGATTCCATTCCTGGCAGGGCAAAACCATGGACAAGATTCCTTACTCCACACGTCTAATAATAATCCCTCAAAGAAAAAAAACCCACAATAATACATTGGTCACTCACACCGCGACTGTTTGTGGGACACTGCAGTGCTCAATTGACTGCTGCATTTCGCCCACAAATATACAGTCAATTCACTTTACAGTGTGTTCTGTGAAGCGCTTTGGGACGTCCTCCCAACGTGAAATTCGCTATATCAAAATGCAAGGATTATTATCTAGAAGATGTGAAAAGTGCTTTATCAAATGCAAGGATTATTTTTTATTATAAAGGTGTCATTTTTCAGATGAGATTTTTTTTAAAAAGAGGCAAGGTCCCATGTGCCTCTTCAGGTGGATGTTAAAAGATCCCATGGTACAATTCAAAAAGAGAAGGAAGTTTCTCCTGGTGTTCTGGCCAACAATCCCCCAGATAAAATTTAGTCATTCACTTCATGGCTGTTTGTGAAACATTCATGTGTGCAAATTGGCTGCTGCCAAATGCACAAACACTACACTTTGCATTAAATCCTGTGAAGTGCTTTTCGGCAACATGATAAAGTGCAAAATCAAATGTAAGGATTAATAATATTTTCCTTTTAATTCAACATTAATAGTCAAAGCTGTAACTCCAGATTACTTTATCTGTAGCTCAGTGGTTAGCGCATTCGCCTCACAAGCAAGAGACCTGGGTTCGATTCCCGGCAGGGCAAAACATTGGGCAAGTTTCCTTACTCCACACACACAACTATTTATCTAGCATTTAGTAGGAACCCGATTGTTAGTCAATTGGCGGATCATTTTTCCAGGGGTAATAATTCCTTCCAAAAAAAATAACAAATTGGACACTCACTCCATGACTGTTTGTGGGACTCTGCTGTGTGCAATTGGCTGCCATGTTTTGCCCACAAACTATACAGTCAATTTACTTTACAGTATATTCTGTAAGTGCTTTGCGACGTCTCGAAGACATGGTAAACCGCTATATCAAATGCAAGGATTATTATTATCTTATGTGAATGTGTTTACCTTGCAGAAGCTGATCTACTAATTACTGAAGTGATGTGGTGGGATCATGGTGTCTATTTCTGTTCTGTTGAGGCACCCGGTGACACCACTGGAGACCCAGACAAGGAAGTTCGACTCATTGTTTTACGTATGTTTTTATAACTCAATTTAAACATCGTAAGGACCAGGTTCCATAAATTTTCAATGTATTTGCTGGTTAAAATCCTCTGTTGAAATCATTACTATGCTCTACTGTATTTACTTCATTAAAAGTGGAAAATCACAATAGCATATTAACTAAAGTTTTTTTGGGGGGTATGTGAGGAGGGGCAGTCACAAGAAGAGCAGTTGGGAATTGCCTGTATTTTTCTGGCTGTGTATATATAAGAAGCTAAACCTTCATATGAGGGAGAGGGGACTAGAGGGTATGGGAGAGAGTAATGAATGGGTGAAGACTCATGTGGAGTATTAAACACTGTAATAGATTGGTTGGGCCGAGTGGCCCATTTCCGTGCTGTACATTCTTTGTAAATATTGAACGTACTTTTTGTGCAGAGGGAAGACTTCTTTTTTAAAAAACTCTGTAAATTTGTACAGTAAACTTGAATTTAAAAAAAAGCGCCATCTAATTCAGCAAAGCTGTCCGCGACCTTGTCTACAATAAGCTCTTTAAGTCATACCACCTATTAAAATGCTGTTCCTTCTCTTGCAGACTGGCTGACTGTGCTTTTCATTATCCTTGGTGCTCTCTTGCTGTTTATGTTGATCGGCGTCTGTTTCTGCCAGTGCTGCCCACAATGTTGCTGCTGCTATGTCCGATGTATCTGTTGCCCAAAACGCTGCTGCTGTCCAGAGAAAGGTAAATGTTTTTAAGAGCCAATTTGTAGCCGGAGAGTGAAGTCTGCACAAAGCACTATAGAATAGTGAGGTCTTCTGCCTTCTGCTTGACAAAATGAGCACAGCATGATAAAAGAGAACTCCTGTGGATTTATGAGTATTCATTAAACGGAAAAATAAATGGATCAAGAGGAAAAGAAAATTGGATTTTGGGAAATAAAAAGGAAGCCTTATTTTTATGGGAATCAAGTGTACATAAAAGGAATGAACCTGTTTTTGATAGATTTATAGCATTGATTTAGGGGCTGGAAGGAAATTAACAAAATATAAAACTCACATGTGTAGCTGAAGGTAGCCCTGCAAACATAGAAAAGAGAACAGCAAAAAACAAAAGATCGATCTGCGAAATTCATGCTGCTGAATGAAGCCATGAATTGAACCCAGTAAAGAAAGACAGAGTCCTGAGCTAGATGACTAACTTCATTTATTTCAACTTTCCCACCTCCGAAGTTTTTCACTGGACTTCACTGCTTCTGGACTACATTGAAGCTTGTTTTAATGGTGTTGCTTTCCTTATATACAAATATTAAAGTTCCTTAAATCTTTCTCTCCACTTTATTCTTCCCCACCATCACCTCTTAGATTTTAGCAAGACAAAAGTGTTGTTTTTCACCCATCGGGATTCTTAATTTGGCTACAAGATTAGGCTCCAAAGCTCCTCCCAGTCAATGCAAAAACAGACAGTATTAATGGAAGTCTTTGTGACTATGTAACTTTAATATAGCCATCAACTTGTGACTACTTTGGACTATCTTTCTGGTGAAACCCAATACAACTCTTATGTTCACTTAACTATGGACAAAGCACTTTGGGTCATGTGTGAGTTTAATACAAGTTTTACGATTTAGTCACTTTAATAACTGCCTGCATTTTATATGTTTCATATGATGTGTGAAAGTATAAATTTGATGATTAATTCATTTTATTTTTGTTAGCTCTTTTGAGGCACGAGTTGTTCAAACAAGCCAAGAAGGGTTTATTCCCATGGATGGACCCGTCAATGTATGGTGATGAAGAGAGACAAACCTTTATGCCTCCATATCATCCAAATATGCCGATTCCAAGAGGTACATATGTTTGTGTATTGAATCATGCAAATTTACAGCGCAGAAGAAAGCCATTTGGCCCATCAAGTCTGTACCGCTTCTCAGTACAAGCTCCACTTTCAATCTCGCTTCCCCATACCTCTTCAAGCCTGTAAGTTTTCAATGCAAATTATTGTATTGTAACTTTCATATACCCATTTACTTCCTTTTATCAAAACGGAAGTTGCTGGGCACACTCAGCAGGTCAGGCAGCATCTATGGAGAGAGGAAAGTGAGTCAACATTTCGGGTCCACGACCCTTCATCAGAACGTTGACTCGTTTTCCATAGATGCTGCCTGACCTGCTGAGTGTTCCCAGCCACTTCTGTTTCTGTTTCAGATTTCCAGCATCTGCAGTATTTTGCTTTTTACATTACGCCTGCAAAATATACAGTTAATTCACTTAACAGTATATTTTGTGAAGCGCTTTGAAACATTTCAAAGATGCGATAAGGTGCTATATCAAATGAAAGAATTATTATTATTATAGAATAAATAAAGAGAAACAACAGGGATGTTGGAAATCTGAAATAAAAGCATAAGCTGGAAGTGCAAAGGCCAAGGGTGGAGCCTTACAGGAAATTGTTACCCATTGGCAGTTTCTCTCCTGATGTTAAATTACTCATAATGATGAACCATTCCATGCGCACAAGCCCAAGAGATGGTTCTTCATGAGAGCCTGATCACTGAATGTCGGCAGGCAGTTCACCAGTGGAGGGCACCACAGCCAAGGCTGATCCTGTTTGACCCATGCACTTTGCAGCAGAGCTCACCGGATGTCAGTCTGGGTGTGGAAATCCAGGATCGTTTTCTCTCTTGCTCCCTCCCGCATCTCCATGCAATGAACTACACTTTAGGATTAAACTGAAAAAGCCCCACCATCCATCTCCTACTTTTCTTTGTGATTGTGCTTAATTATATTTGAACTCCAATTCACAGACGGAGTCCTAAATTACCATTCCTACTAAATTGGGCACTTTTAATAAGCAGAGTATACATATTTTTTTTTCCCCCTCCCCATCTCTGATGTCTGTTTGTGCTCATTTTTGTTCCGTGTTAGAGTATTCAATGAAGCACAGTATTCCACTGAGTGTGGTCCCTTACAGTGGCTACCCAAGCTCTTCTAACAAGATGCTGGACTACATAGAACATGAGGTGAAGACCATGAATGCATCCCAGTCTTTACAAAATGGAATCCATATAAGCGGCAGCTCACATCCCAGCATACTTTCATCGCTGGACAACGGAGTTCGAGAGGTGGAGCGCCGGGTCATCCAACTGCCTCCGTTGCTGCAGCGAATCCCGGAGTCCAGCCTTCCCTCATCGCACCGGACCAGCAACTCGTCCCACAGGAACAACCGTCACGATGAGAGGCAGCCCAGGAATCAGAGGCCTCAGGAGGGATCGAGGTCCAGCCGCAGCTCCCAAGACCGAAGATCCAACCGCCCTGCGGGGAGCAGGAGAGATAACCTGGACGAGGGTCGTTCCAGGCTGCCCTCAAGGAGCCGATTCCACGGCAGTTACAGCGACGACTCTGATTACGACGAGCGGTCGCGACGGAGCGGCTCCAATCACAGACGCGGCAGAAGAGGTTACGAAGAGGACAGGCGGCGAGAGCGCCGCGGAACGAGTGCCGACCGTTCGACTGAGCGAAGGAGCGGCCGCAGGGAGCGCAGCTACTCTCCCCCGTCGCTGGGAAGACGGAGGGCATCATGGAGTTCCCTGGATAACTATGAGCACGGCGGAGCTCATTCTGATAGAAGAGACGATCGGATGGCGAATTGGCTGGAATCCCTCAAGAAGCCGTTGAAATACCATGAGAAGCCCCCGAGCTATCATTCAGTGGACGGGGCATCGCAGGAAAGCAGCGCACGGAGATCACATAACGGCCGCCAGTCGGTGAGTCTTGGTCATTAAAGGATCACCTTTCCGAATGCAAATAACTTGTTAATAATTGCTGTCCTTACACAATCTGCTTGCGAGCATGAATCTTGACTCTTGCACACTCGGATTCTGCTGTGTTGCATGGTTTAAGATGCAGATGCATTGGTACAATACTTGGAGCACGCAATGCATGTTCATGTTCTAGGCCAATTTGCAACTAAGCGATGAGAGAGTTGTCAAAGGAATGTTTGGCATGATGAGAAATAAACATCGAGCTTTGCTCAGCTTTGTCTCTTTGGGACTCTCACTGCAAGTTTTGGAGAGTCAATAAATAAGCTGCTTTTCAGCAGCTAATCAAACTGCAAATACTAATTCATCTACAGTATCTCTACCTTGTGTTTCATATCAGTTTGTTTTTTTTATATTTGCTGAGTTACCCAGTGAAATGAATGAACAGGCTACACTAGCATAGTTTTACATAGAATGTACAGCAAAGAAATGGAACATTTGACCCTACCAGTCCGTGGCAATGTCTGTACTCCTAACTCCCTTCTACTCCCTGATGTACTGCGCAAACCGAAATCTATCAACATGCTTTTTTTTTTACATTGACAGGAGCGGGGAAGTTCTCGCAGCGGTAAAAGTGTGGTGATATGAAGTAATCTCCCCTTCATCACTTCTACACAACCCAATGGTCGTGGTGTGGGTTGCAAAGCAGCTGGTGACCTTTATCTTCTCTCAAGCAAACCTCTTTCATTAGAGACTTTCACAGCACAAAAAGTAATTGAGCCAAGCTTCTGTTTGAAGCAGATAACAGATAGTCTGTTTGGAATGCGACAAACTTTATAGGATAAACAAGCTTATTCCATGATCATTCATTGAGAAACATGCAGAAGTAGAACAATTAGAGATTTATCTCGAGTGTGAATGTGGTTGTTTTTTTTAGACTGATGCACACGACTGCAGTTTGACTCTTGTTCTGAAATTCTATCCAGCTGTTTCTATGGGGCCAGTGTGAAGAATGAGCAAAATATTCCTTAAATGTGAGGGGGCCAGAAATAGTACATTAACTCTTGAGACGGCTGGTGAGCATTTCGGTTTGAGTCAAGTTATGGAACTGGAAAACAAAAAATCCTGAACACATTCTTATAATAATCCTTGCATTTAATATAGCGCTTTTCATGTCTTCTAGATGTGTCAGAGCGCTTCACAGCATATTCTGTGAAGTGAATTGACTGTATATTTGTGGGCGAAATGCGGCAGTCAATACACAGCTAGTGTTCCACAAACCATCGTGGATTGAAGTGACCAATTTATTATTTTTTTCAATTTGAATAAACTGCAAAGAAAATTGTAATGTCAAAAGGATTATAAATAGGCTTTTAAATTGAAATTCCACATCTGTTATTGACACTTGTGCTCCCTTTCTTGAAATTTAAATGCTATGTAAATAAAACAAATTGCATAATTGTTTCTGTATTTTAATACAAAAATATGTTGTATGGATACAACTTATTTTCTTGTTTGTAGCACTGAATTTATACCCTTTTTTAAAAAAAAATGTACATATGAGATAGTCTATTACTGAATCTTCAGTTTTACCATCTAAAATTCTTTTTCGCTATTTTATGTTGTCTGACCGGTAATACTGGCGGGTCAAGCATTATTGTGTGTATGTGTGTGTATATATATATATATATATAGGCTGGAGCTCAGATCTATGCACTGTTGTAGCCTTGATGTGTGGAAGGTTTTGTATTCTGGATTGCCAGTAATTTTATTTTCACTGCATTGCTGTAGGCTGCACGAATGATGTGCAGGACTTGGGTCACTTTGAGGTGTGTTCACAGCTTCGCCAATTTGATATTATTCCAGCCAGTTCTGTTAGTGTGCAACCAGCGCCAAGGTGCAGTGTAAGACGGATGAAATATCTGAACCTCAAACTGTATAAATGAGACCCCATTATGAAGTTGTCCCTTATGTTTAAATCTTTAAGAAGTCTTAGTGTACAATACTTTTTTCAATAAATGTTGTTTGCTACCTACCAATAGTGTGTGATGATTGGCAAATTTAAGTACAGTAATAGCAATTATGATTGATTAAAAATGTGACCTACTCAAAAATCTAAAATTTTAAGAGGTCTCCAGCTTCAGCAACTAGCATTGCAAACAATACTAGCAATTTGTTTTCTTACACATTCTACAATGATAAATACCACATTTTTATGCTGAAGACCAGTTCCCCGTTGTGTCATTAGGTAAGATCCCAAATGGATTGAAAAGTAATCCTAAGAATGACTTTTGCCTTAAGTATATTGGCAGCAGCTGGGAATTCAGTCAGTTACTGTCAGTCACTGTTGGAAGTGCTATCCTTTGGATGAATTGTTAAACCAAGGTTCTGTATGTCGGCAGGACATTAAATATCCCGTTGGTACTATCCAAAAAGAGAAGGGAGTTTCTCCCGGTAGCCTGGCCAACACTTCTCCTGCTAAAATTGATCATTCCTTTCATGACTGTTTGTGAGATAGTCCTGTAAGCAAATTGTCTGCCGTATTCATCTACAAATGCATAGTCACTACCATTTACAGTAAATCTTGTGACAGATTTTGAAATATTTTGATTACTTGAAAAGGCACCATAACAAATGCATAATTTTCATTCCGCCACAAGGGTGCCTCATATTGACTGATCAGAGTAGGGATGATTGACAAGAAGTCAGCAGCCTGAGCCATATTGCTTATTTAGATAAAATAAGTTGCATATAGACAAAGTAATTGGAAGTGAAAAAGGTAATCTCAGCCAACCAAAGCATTTAATATGAAACAGTATTGACAATTATTTAAAAAATCTTATATTGGCACAATGTCAATTTTTCATGCTTATTAAAATATATCCCAACATAACATCCAACATTATGCACTGGATGACTGTAGTTTTGAATTTATGTTGCTCTTAACATGTGATGAAGTTGAAATACCCAATTTTAATAGAAGTGAATTTAGATTCCGATACATTGAGCAACTCTTGTTTTTCTCCTCCCTACCTCCCCCACCCCCACTCAAGATCCCAGTCAGATGTGTAAAGTGCTTTGAAACGTCCTTCCTAAACAAATGTAAATTGTATTTCAAACAGCTCTTACGGTTTACAAAAAAATACATAAGTAAGTGACTTTCTTGGCCCATTACAAGAAATAGGACTGTTAGTAAATTTGTTTACAAGTTATGCATAAGATTACAAAAAAGGAATTTTAATAACACCCCTATCCTCTACGTCCTCTGGTGAAAGATGCAAGCAATCAATTAAATTCCAGAGCAACAATTTTAGGAAAATATGTTTCTATCAATGTTAGAAAGACCCTGAATATTTGTTCGTTTGATTTCTTCGATCGGTACCACATTTAGCACAAGGTCTTCAAATCCACCGACCTTTTGTTTGGAGAAATCTTATCAAAGCAACGCAGAGCATTAATTGTGAAACTTCCATTCATTGATGATAGCCAAGCTTGTTCACCTAAAGGGAAGCAAAAACAGAATGTTGAAAGCAACCTGGATGTTAGGCCACTTAATTCGGCTGTTCTTAATAGGGTAAGCAACCCTGTCCCCTGCCCCGTGCGAGTTTAAAAACAGTACAGTTGATCCAAATTTTGCTATCTATGGCAGCTTTGCAGTAACTAAGACGGGACTTATTGCGATAGCACATTGAATGCTTTATTTGGTGAAAGCAAAAATATTGCAAAAGGTTTATTCACAATTTCGTGCATAATTCTAAGAGTGGGATGTGTTCTGTAGAATTTTTTTTCAAAATATAATCTCTAGATCTAATCTCGAGCAGCTGGACACAGAAAAAGTACTAAAACCACTGATCTGCCATTTGTCCCCAAACTGCTATAAAAGTTAGTAACCTCTTACCAGTCAGTGTTCTTCTGTACTTGACTTTGAGGTTGGACGCTGTAATATTCCTCCGGTGTGACTGTTTTAACTCCACCAAAGTAATCCAACACCCAGATATTGGTAATGTTGAGTTTGGCAAAATACCATCCATGATCACGAGGCCAATCAGCCATTTCTGGGTGTCTGCTGAACAGGGCATCTTTGGCAAAGGCCTCCTCTGATCCGTTCACCTGAAAAAATAAAAGGTGCATAAAATTGATTGATTGCAAGACAAGAAATAAATTGGAAAAGTGTTTTAACAAAGGAACTAGCTCAGTAGTTAGAGCACTCGCCGGGCACGTGAGACACCTGGGTTCAATTCCAGGCAGGGTGAAACCTTGGGCAAGTTTCCTTACTCCACACGCCTAATAATAATCCCTCCAAAACAATAATAAGTTGGTCATTTTCAATCCACGACTGTTTGTGGGACACTGCTGTGTGCAATTGGCTGCTGCGTTTCGCCCACAAATATACGGTCAATTTACTTTACAGTCTATTCTATGAAGCGCTTTGAAACGTCGAGAAGACGTGAAAATCGCTATATCAATGGCAAGGATTATTATTATATAACACTGGAGGTGCAGAATACACCCTGCCTGCCTCCCACTGTAATTTGTTCTGTTGACAATAATACCACAGGACGGTGGCATTACTAAGCATTAACATACTCAAATGGATGTGGATTCCTGGCACTGGACTATCCTACCTCTGTACATGAGGATAATTTGACTACGAACAACAACAAGATTACATTTGTACAGCGCCTTTCACATCGGGCGGACGTCCCAAGGCGCTGGACAGTGTACAGCATTTTAATCTTGGAGGTAGCTGAGTACAGCATACAGTACAAATAATCTAATTCTAATGGGTCAGAAATTGACAATGTTGCACGCCTCCTTGTTCCATGTTGAAGACCAGCATTAATATTGACAGCTCATCATTTAACAACTCAATAGCAAGAAACTTATGACAAGGTAAACAAAAAACAACAGATTTTGTTTGGAAAAAAATATCAAGGAGGAAGATCAGAAGAGCTTTGTACCTTCACAGCCGGGAGGATTTATCAAACCGTCCTAAAGAGCAACATACCTTCATAACTGTGCCAGAGAAGATCACACGACAACAAAGGGGACTTTGGGGGTCATAGCCATGTTTACGACAATAGTCTGTCTCAGCCAAAGTCATGACCATGGATGCTGTTGGATTACACTGAATGAACCAAAGGTGAGAATACCAATTAATACAAATTAAAATAATCGTAAAATATCTAAAGTAAATCATACTTCATAAATGGTAAGTCAGTGTGTTTCCTTCATGTTTCCTGTACTCTCTGCCTCAATCCCTTCACATTTGTCCCCTCCTTACCCATCTTTAGATCGCATCTGAAGACCTTCCTCTTTACGAATGCCTACGTTCCTTTAAATGCAAGTTATTGTTGTATATCCTTTTCAGAGAAATGCAGGGTGGAGCACAAGGATATGAAAGAAAACCTGAAAGCAAAGATATGCTGGAAATGAATGTTAGCTAAACAGCAACTGAAAGAGCAAGACAAGGCAATGTTTCAAGTGCATCAAGGCTCCTCCAGTATTTCCTATTACTTCATAACTTGCACGCATCCTTTTTCAAACGCATGAAATAAACAGAACAACTTGCTTTTATATGGCGCCCTTCAAGTCAGGTGGCATCATGGAGCACTTCAGTGTGAAGGGGACGGAACTCTAAGATGTATTTCTTCATGCATTTTCCATTTTGTTTTAGAAAAAGTCCAATATTAAAGTAAGTGTTGCTCTGTACATTGGTGAGAACAAACTAAAATAATTTTTCTTCTCCAACACCCCATACGGAATATTGGTAGATGCCATGAATCATTCCCTCACCCCATTAACTCTGATACTCCCTGTATTAAGAAGAACCTGTAGCTCAGTGGTTAGAGCACTCGCTTTGCAAGCGAGAGACCTGAGTTCAATTCCAGGCAGGTCAGGGGGAAACCTTGGGCAAGTTTCCTTACTCCACACGCCTAATAATAATAATAATCCCTCCAAAAAACAAAACCAATAATAAATTGGTCATTTTCAATCCATGCCTGTTTGTGGGACATTGCTGTGCGCAATTGGCTGCCGCGTTCGCCCACAAATATACAGTCAATTCACTTTACAGTGTGTTCTGTGAAGCGCTTTGGGACGTCCTCCCGACGTGAAAAGCGCTATATCAAATGCAAGGATTATTATTATTATTATAACTGTGGTAAACTCATTGCTTCCTTCTTTGAGATACTGAATCCAAAAATTCGAGTTCATAAACATTGAATTCTAGTGTAGGTGTGTGTAGGTAAACTTTAGAAGAATGAAAAGAAAGCAACAGAAGCAGGTATTTCTGTAGCCATATCCCTTTAAGAAGTAAAAGGCAATTAAGAAAGAGCTAATGAAATGGAAGCAGGAAGTATAAAAGGATCCTGGGATGAAGTATTGAATTATTGTGAGCAGAGAAGAAAGGAATTATTAAATATTGCCAGGGTTGTGGATTGAGAATCATTACATGGTGTCAGAAGTAACATTGAACTTGGACTGGAATTAACCACTGGATTGAACACAGACTTTAAAACAAAAAAAATGAATTCGGGAACAGGAGAATCAGTTGCCATACCAAGGTATGTGCAAATACCGTGTCCACTCAAGTTGGTCGGGAACTTGAGACACAACTGGCACCGGCTTGAGAGTGATTTTAAAACAACAACTGCTACTTGGATTTATATAGCGCCCTCCATGCCGGGCGGCGTCTCAGAGCGCTTTACAGTAACGGATCCAGGGGGAGGGGGAGGAAGGTGACCAAAGGTGCGGTCGAAAAGAAAGGTCTTCAGCAGAGATCTGAAAATGGGAAGGGAGGGAGCGAGACGAATGGAGTGAGGAAGGTTCCAGAACCTCGGGGCGTAGTGGCTGAAGGCACGGCCGCCGAGGGTGGAGCGGAGGACTCGGGGGACGAGGAGGAGGCCAGACCCGAAGGAACGAAGGCAACGGGTACTGTTTTGAGGAGAGAGATCAGAAGGTTGGTTTTTTTTAAATAAACCTTCGTGATAGCCTCAATATTTGAGGCAACTACCTCTGCTATGTTCCTGAATATATCAGGTGAGAGAGTACTTTGCAACTATGGAAAGGGATATGGATCTGTCTTTGGATGATATAATGTCTAATATAGTGACATTAGATATAGTGACTGGAAGAAACATGACAAGGAGCGGAAAAGAGAGAAGGAAACAGCAGCAGAGAGAGCTCAAAGTGGAACACTTGGACCCAGATAAAAACAAGGCAATCACATCAATGTTAATAATAATAATGATATTATGTTATTAACAGAAACAGAAAAGTGTTGAGGAACAGATCTAAGATTTTAGAAAAGGGGATTGTATTAGAAGAGTGTAAATAGAATCTCTCCCCCGCAGAGGCTAAATTCCCTAGGGATGAAATGGATCTTGTCGCACTGGAAATGGAAAAACAAAAATTTGCAGAAAATTGACAGGTGATTTGGGAGAGAATGAATTCAATGAGGATCCAAACGTTTTGAATTGCCGAGTATTAAGAGTTACTGAAGCTGAAACAAACTGGGTCTATCCAAGTAAAGAACTTTAAGATGAACATTTTGAAAAATGGGGAAAGTTATCAGAAGGAAAATGCAGAAAAAGATAAGGGAAAGAAAGAACCAGAGAGAGTAGTGGAAGAACAAGGCTAGAGTGGTGGCGGGGGGGGAAAATAAGACTGGACAAGGGAAAACGTAGGATGTCCTTTTAAGATGTAAGGCAATTAGGAAAGCCAATGAAATAACTGAAAGACCGCTATAAAAGAAACCTTTGAAATCATTGGAGAGGACAAGTTTACCGGGCTATAGAGAGCGGGGGCAGTGGAATTGAATTGGATTGCTCTTTTTAAAAGTTCCGGCACAGACACGATGGGCCGAATGGCCTCCTTCCGTGCTGTATAACTCTACGATTCTATGATCATGTAACTGTAATGCTGCACATGCTTTTACTGCTGATCGAAACACATAGATCCAAAGACAAAGATTGACTCAGCAGTTCTGGACATTTTGCTGAGTCAGCCTTGTACGACAGTTCACATTTTTCTGAGTACGGCACTTCTGAGCACAACTTCCCACAAATTTATTTTTTAAGGTGAATTCGGAAGTACAGTAAACCTGGTGTGGTTTACACAAATCACCAGTGTACGTCTCACAATATCCTGTTCATGTTCTCCTGTACACAGCTTATAAACTTTGGTTTAACATAATGTACCTAAATTTCAAAATCAAGTAAACTCTAGGATTACGTTGTCAACTAGTCCGCGCTGGTGTGTATTCTCTACACACGTCTCCACTCCCCTATTCCCCTCTCCTTTATACTTCTCGGTTTCCTCATGAATGCATCAAGTTCCTTCTGAAATACTTTTGATGCTTTTTGCTTCAATCACAGCTTCCAGCGATGAGTTCCACATCGTCACTACCCTCAGTGTGAAGAAGCTCCTTCTAAACTCTCTGATAGATCCAACACAAGCTACCTTATATTTATGCTCCCTCGTTTTAAACTTCATACGCTATGTTATTAGAAGGACCTCAGTTAAGTGTTCGATGATAAGAGGGCACGAATGAAGTTAAGAACAGTTCACAAGCAACAAAAGCATAACAGGTCTCCCCACCCACACCCTTCCCGCAGCAATGGGGAGGAACAGTCATTTAAAAACAAATATAAAAATGTTGATTTGTGAGTTTAAAGGACTTGATTGTAAGCACGCCAGGTTTGCTGTACTTCCTGATTTGCATTATATAATTAATTTGTGGGATATTTGTGCTCAGAGGTGCAGTACGTAGGGCTGTTTGACAGTCACATGTTTCTAACTCAGCAAAGTGTCCAGAACTGCTTTGCCTTCGATCTATGCGTATTATCAGCAGGCAGCAGCCAAGGGTGTGGCAGTAGCAAAATATTTCAGTTATGTTTATCTAAAATTGTTTGTTTTTACAAACTCAAGTTGAAAAGGATACAGCAACAAGAGAGAAATACTTATAAAATTCAGTTACTTAGTTTCATAATAACAACAAACAAATTAAGACTGGTTTAATCAATACCGTTTTACATTTAATAATAATCCCTCCAAAACCCCAAAACAATAATAAATTGTTCATTCTCAATCCATGACTGTTTGTGGGACATTGCTGTGCGCAATTGGCTGCCGCGTTCGCCCACAAATATACAGTCAATTCACTTTACAGTATATTCTGTGAAGCGCTTTGGGACGTCTAGAAGACGTGAAAAGCGCTATATCAAATGCAAGGATTATTATTATTATTATCAGCAGGCAGCAGCCAAGGGTGGGGCAGCAGCAAAATATTTCAGTTATGTTTATCTAAAATTGTTTGTTTTTACAAACTCAAGTTGAAAAGGATACAGCAACAAGAGAGAAATACTTATAAAATTCAGTTACTTAGTTTCATAATAACAACAAACAAATTAAGACTGGTTTAATCAATACCGTTTTACATTTAATAATAATCCTCCAAAACCAAAAAAAAATAAATTGTCATTTCAATCTACGACTGTTTGTGGGACATTGCTGTGCGCAATTGGCTGCCGCGTTCGCCCACAAATATACAGTCAATTCACTTTACAGTGTGTTCTGTGAAGCGCTTTGGGACGTCCTCCCGACGTGAAAAGCGCTATATCAAATGCAAGGATTATTATTATTATTATTATCTCTCATAATTGTGGCACTCTAAATCCCATTGTGTTCGAACTGCTGTGCGTACTGCGTGAAGCCAAAGTTGCACTTGTTTCATAGAATAGATGTCTCGGCAGAAGAGAAGGCCATTTGGCCCATCGTATATGTGCTTTGATAGCTCCTCACTGCAGTCTAATCCCATTTCCCGGGACACTTTTGCATACGGTATTTTATCTTCACCTGGTTATAACGTCATTGATTTTAAACGTGTGATTGGCTCAGTGTCAATAGAAACTTATAGCCACTCACACAATAACAACAAATGACATTTGTTTAGTGCCTTTCATGTCGGGAGGACGTCCCAAAGGTTACATGTTCCGCATCCTAAAACTTTTGCGCAAAAATAATGTCTTCTACAATTGGTAAATACATAATAATCCGTGCATTTAACATGCATGGTAGATATTCCAAAAGGACAGGTTTTAGAGTGGGTTTTGAAAGCGAAGAGGAAACTGGAGCAAGAGGATAGGATGGCATTGGGGGGGATGATTCACAAGAGAGTTTCAGAGAACAGAAAAAAAGGAGGAATACGGGTTTAAGTGTCCGAAAGGTGGTAAATAGACTACCATCTGAAGTCCACCGGGTGTATGTTGTGTTGTATTTAAATAAAAGGGGAGATTCAACAGAGACGTTCAAAATTATGAAGGGTTTTGATAAGAGCAAATAAAGAGAAATTGGTTCCACCGGTCGGTAACCAGCGGACGCAGATTTAAGGCAATTTGCTAAAAAACCAGAAGGGAGACGAGGAGACATTTTTTTTTACACACACAACGCGTTGCTACGATCCTTTCACTGCCTGAAAGGGTGGTGGAAGAGGATTCAGTAATAAGTTTCAAAGGGGAATTGAAGAAGAAAACATTTGCAAGCCCATGGGGATAAGAGCGGGGGAGCGGGGACCAGTCGGGCAGCCCTTTCAAAGAGCAGTCACGGGCACGGTGCGCCGAAGAATAATCATCACGATAGTAACAAGAATAATCCTCGCGTCTTCCGAGACGTCTCGAAGCGCTCGACGGGGACGGACACAGTGAACGAAGCGAACTGACCGCGAGATGTTGCGGGAGAAACGATCGGTCGCCCGCCGGACCGCCCGCCCGCCCGCCGGACCGCCGGACCGCCCGCCCGCCCGTCGAAGTGACCAAACGATCATCATCATCATTATTATTATTACTACATTTTTAACCCCTCTTCTCCCCACCCCACCCCCCCCCCCCCAAAAAAAAATGTTATTTTTCTGACTGGGTTGCAATCATTTCTATGAGTCTCCCCCACCCACCCCTACACCCCCCCACCACCCCCTACACCCCCAATAAACAGCCGAGGCCCTTCTCTGGCCAGTGCCAAAACAAGAGCACGTGCACAGCCTCTGGAGGAGGGAGGAGGAAGAGGAAGGAGGAGGGAGGAAGAGAAAGGAGGAGGAAGAGGAAGGGGGAGGAGGGGGAGGAAGGAGGAGGAGGGAGGAAGAGGAAGGAGGAAGAGAAAGGAGGAGGAGGAAGGGGGAGGAGGAAGGGGGAGGAGGGAGGAAGAGGAAGGAGGAGGAGGGAGGATGAGGAAGGAGGAGGAGGAAGAGGAAGGAGGGAGGAGGAGGAGGAAGGAGGAGGAGGAGAGAGGAAGAGGAGGGAGGAGGAGGAAGAGGGAGGAAGGAGGGAGGAGGAGGGAGGAGGAGGAGAGAGGAAGAGGAAGGAGGAGGAAGAGGAATGACGAAGAGGAAGAAGGAGGAAGAGGGAGGAAGGAGGAGGAGGGAGGATGAGGAAGGAGGAGGAGGGAGGAAGAGGAAGAGGGAGGAGGAGGGAGGAAGAGGAAGGAGGAGGAAGAGGAGGAGGGAGGGAGGAGGAGGAAGGAGGAGGAGGAGATGTCCTCACCTGCAGGTCCTGCACTGAGATCTCCAGGGGGGTGAGGTACATGTAGGGGACGCCGCTGCCGCCGTCGCTGACCGAGAAGACGTTGGCGAAAGGCCGCCCCGCGCCGGGGGCCCGGCGGCAGCTCAGGGAGGCCAGAGAGCCCCACACACACCGCGCCGACAGGAAGCGCGCCATCCGGGCCACCTGCCCGGGGGGGGGGATGGAGCCGCCCGGAGCCCCGAGGAGGAGGAGGAGGGGGACGGGGAGGAGGAGGAGGGCCGTCGGAGCCATCGGAGGGCCTGAGGTGAGGCGGAGAGAGAGAGAGAGAGAGGCAGCGCCGAACCCGACTGCCCGACCGCTGTCTGTCACCACCACCTGATCCCCCACCGCGATCACATGGCCCTCACTCTCACTCACTCACTCACTCACTCTCACACCCACTCTCACTCACTCACTCACTCACTCACACACTCTCACACCCACTCACTCTCAGCCTCAGCTCTCACTCACTCACTCACAGCCTCAGCTCTCACTCACTCACTCACACTCACTCACTCACTCTCACACCCACTCTCACTCACTCACTCACTCTCACTCACTCTCACACCCACTCTCACTCACTCACTCACTCTCACTCACTCACTCACTCTCACACCCACTCTCACTCACTCACTCACTCTCACTCACTCACACACTCTCACTCACTCACTCACTCACTCTCACTCACACCCACTCTCACTCACTCACTCACTCTCACACCCACTCTCACTCACTCACTCACTCTCACTCACTCTCACTCACTCTCAGCCTCAGCTCTCACTCACTCTCACTCACTCACTCACTCTCACTCACAGCCTCAGCTCTCACTCACTCTCACTCACTCTCACTCACTCACTCACACTCACTCACTCACTCTCACTCACTCACTCTCAGCTCTCACTCACACTCACTCACTCTCACTCACTCACAGCCTCAGCTCTCACTCACTCACTCACAGCCTCAGCTCTCACTCACTCTCTCAGCCTCAGCTCTCACTCACTCACTCACACACACACCCACTCTCACTCACTCACTCACTCTCACAGCCTCAGCTCTCACTCACTCACACTCACTCACTCACTCACTCTCACACCCACTCTCACTCACTCACAGCCTCAGCTCTCACTCACTCACACTCACTCACTCACTCTCACACTCTCACTCACTCACTCTCACTCACACACTCTCACTCACTCACTCACTCTCACTCACAGCCTCAGCTCTCACTCACTCACTCACTCACTCACTCACTCACTCTCACACCCACTCTCACTCACTCACTCTCACACACTCACACTCACTCACACTCACTCACTCACTCTCACTCACTCACTCTCACTCACTCACTCACTCACACTCACTCTCACTCACTCACTCTCAGCCTCAGCTCTCACTCACTCACACTCACTCACTCACTCTCACCCTCAGCTCACACTCACTCACTCTCAGCTCTCACTCACTCACCCTCAGCCTCAGCTCTCACTCACTCTCACTCACTCACTCACAGCCTCAGCTCTCACTCACTCATTCTCACTCACTCTCAGCCTCAGCTCTCACTCACTCTCACTCACTCACTCTCAGCCTCAGCTCTCACTCACTCACTCTCACTCACTCACTCTCAGCCTCAGCTCTCACTCACACTCACTCACACCCTCAGCTCTCACTCACTCACTCACTCACTCACTCACAGCCTCAGCACAGCTCTCACTCACTCACACTCACTGCCAGAGCACAGCTCACTCTCACTCACTCACTCACTCACTCACAGCCTGAGCACAGCTCTCATTCACTCACACTCACTCTCACACACTCACTCACTCACACTCACTCACAGCCTGAGCACAGCTCTCACTCACTCACACTCACTCACTCACAGCCAGAGCACAGCTCTCACTCACTCACTCACTCACTCACACTCACAGCCAGAGCACAGCTCACACACTCACTCACTCACACTCACTCATTGCCAGAGCACAGCTCACTCTCACTCACTCACTCACTCACTCACACTCACAGCCAGAGCACAGCTCTCACTCACTCACTCACTCACTCACACTCACTCACAGCCAGAGCACAGCTCACACACTCACTCACTCACACTCACTCATTGCCAGAGCACAGCTCACTCTCACTCACTCACTCACTCACACTCACTGCCAGAGCACAGCTCTCACTCACTCACTCTCACTCAGACTCACTTACTCACTCACAGCCAGAGCACAGCTCTCACTCACTCACTCACTCACTCACTCACTCACTCACTCACTCACTCACTCACTCACTCACAGCCTGAGCACAGCTCACACTCACTCACAGCCAGAGCACAGCTCTCACTCACTCACTCACACTCACTGCCAGAGCACATCTCACTCACTCACTCACTCACTCACTCACTCACTCACTCACAGCCAGAGCACCTCACTCACTCACTCACTCACAGCCTGAGCACAGCTCACACTCACTCACAGCCAGAGCACAGCTCTCACTCACTCACTCACTCACACTCACTGCCAGAGCACATCTCACTCACTCACTCACTCACTCACTCACTCACTCACTCACTCACTCACTCACAGCCTGAGCACAGCTCACACTCACACAGCCAGAGCACAGCTCTCACTCACTCACTCACTCACACACTCACTCACTGCCAGAGCACATCTCACTCACTCACTCACTCACTCACTCACTCACTCACTCACTCACTCACTCACTCACTCACTCACAGCCTGAGCACAGCTCTCATTCACTCACAGTCTCAGCACAGCTCCCACTCACTCACTCCCTCACACTCACAGCCAGAGCACAGCTCTCACTCACTCTCACACTCACTCACACTCACAGCCAGAGCACAGCTCTCACTCACTCTCACTCACTCACACGCTCACTCACACTCACTCACAGCCTGAGCACAGTTCTCACTCACAGTCTCAGCACAGCTCCCACTCACTCACTCCCTCACACTCACTCACTCCCTCACACTCACATCTCACACACTCACTCACACTCACTCTCACTCACACACAGAATATATACACACACAGAATACAGACACACACACACAATATACACAAACATGGACACAATGTACACAAACACACACAATATACACAAACACGGACACAATATACACGAATACACACAATATACACACACACACACAAACAATATACACACAATACACACGCACAGAATATACACACACTGATATGTCTCGCTTTAGCACAGAATACACACACGCACACATTCCTTTACAATGAGCTATTGGGATTTACATAGAATAATGCCATAGTTACAATACATTTCCCTAGCATATACATACAGCTCTACAAATTCGCTAGAATATGCATACTACCGGGTGGATTTACATAGAATAGGCATAGGATTGTGTATAATTACCTAGAATTCACGTGCTGCTTTGGGGGATTTACATAGAATACATATACCAATATATGTATAATTATAATATATATTTGATTGAATAAACACAGTTATGCACATAGGATGTCAAACAGCGGTGACCATATAGCATATTATTTAATTTGCATTGAGTGTATTTAAAAGTTTCTAATCATATGTTATGATTATCTGTCCTCAGTCCCCTCCTCTTCAACATCTATATGCTCCCTCTTGACGACATCATCCGCAGACATGGGGTCAACTTCCACATGTATGCGGATGACACCCAACTCTACCGCTCTGCCTCCTCCCTCGACTCCAGGACCACTGCTGTCCTGACAGAATGTCTATCAGACATCAAGTCCTGGATGAGAGCTAACTTTCTTCAGTTGAATGTCAACAAGACCGAGGTTCTCCTGATTGGCTCCTGTCAGCGCCTACTCACCTCCATCCATAGTTGCACACTCCGCCTTGCTAAGCTAGTCCGCAACCTTGGCGTATTGTTTGACCCTCAACTATCTTTCTAACTCCCCATCTGAGCCATGATCCGCTCTGCCTTCCCCCACCTCAGCTCCGCAACATTGCCCAGCTCTGCCACTGAAACCCTCATACACCCCTTCATACATCGAGGCTCGACTATGCAAACTCACTGCTTGTCGGCCTCCCCAAATCCTCCCTCCACATGCTGCAGATCATCCAGAACTCTTCAGCCCGTGTCCTCTCCTGCACTAGGCTCCATGACCCTATCGCCCCTATCCTCATCCAATTCCACTGGCTTCCCATCACACAAAGGATACAGTTCAAGATCCTGGTCCTCACCTTCAAAGCCCTCTTAACTCCCTACCATCCTTTTCGCTCCACACAGTGGGCTTCACTACTTATTCATAAGGCCAACACAGACACAATGATCGGAAAACCTTATTTTGTGAAGTAAAGTTCTATGGTTCCAACGCTACATAAAGAAGTAAAATCACATTCAAGGTGTCATTTGATGTTCCAACCACAAGATGCCGGTGTAGACTGAAGTTTTGTGCCTCTAAAACCTCCCCAAAGAGGAAATTCACATTAAAGGTTGTGGTTGCAATCTGACCTTCCAACCACAAGATGCCAGTGTAGACTGAAAGAAACAGCTCCTCTTAACAACAGCAAGATTACATTTGTATAGCGCTTTTCACGTCGGGAGGACGTCCCAAGGCTTTGGACAGAGTACAGCATTTCAGACCCAAGCTGGGGTCGGTGGGGAAAAGGGAGGGGAGGGGAAGGGGCCGATGACATAGTTGAAGAGGAGGGTCTTGAGGTGGGACTTGAAGGAGGGGGCAAGGCGGAGTGACTGGGGGATGGAATTCTAGAGGTTGGGGGCAGAGTGGCTGAAGGCTTTCCTGCCAATGGTGGGGCAGGTGGGTCGGGGGACATGGAGCAGCCAGAGCCGGTTGAGCGGAGGGAACGGGCGGGCTGGTGGGTTAGGAGGTTGCAGAGGCAGGATGGCGAGGACTAGATCTTGAAATGGATCCTCTGAAGGATAGGGAGCCAATGGAGTCAGGCGAGAGTGGGTGAGATGGGGTCACGGAGTTTGGTGCGGGAGAGGACACAGGCTGCAGAGTTCTGGATTATCTGCAGTCTGTGGAGGGAGGAGTTGGGAAGGCCAACAAGCAGGGCGTTTGCATAGTCGAGCCTGGAGGTGATGAAGGCATGAACAGGAGTTTCAGTGGCCTGAGGGGTGAGGTAGTGGCGGACTCGGGCAATGTTATGGAGATGAGGGAAGGCAGAGCGGGTCATGGCTTGAATGTGGGGGAGAAAAGACAGTTGAGGGTTGAACAAGACACCCAGGTTCCTGACTGGCGGTGAGTTGTAGTGTGCAACCATGGAGGTTGATGCTGCCAGAGCCTGAGGTGCTGAGGCGCTGGCGCGAGTCAATCAGGAGGGCCTCAGTCTTGTTCACATTCACCTGTAGGAAATTTACCTTCATCTAGGACTTGATGTCCGACAGGCAGTCTGTCAGGACAGCAGTGGTCCTGGAGTTGAGAGTGGAGGCAGAAAGATAGAGTTCGATGTCAACATGTGGAAGTTGACCCCATGTCTGAAGATGATGTCACCAAGGGGGAGCATATAGATATTAAAGAGGAGAGGGCCAAGGACAGAGCCGTGGGGACGCCAGACAACAACAACAACAACAAGATTCCATTTATAAAGCGCCTTTCACGTCAGGAGGACGTCCCAAGGCGCTGCACAGTTGGGTCATGACCCGAGCAGGGGGAAATGGTCAGGGTGAGGGGAGGGGAGGGAGGGAGCGAGGAGGGGGGAAATGGTCAGGGTGAGGGGAGGGAAGGGAGGGAGTGAGGAGGGGGTAGAGAGTCGAGAGGGGAGCTGAAGGCACGGTCAGAGAAAGGTTTTGAGACCGGCCTTGAAGGAGGAAAGGGAGGAGGCGGCGAAGGCACTGGGGGATAGAGTTCCAGAGCCTGGGGGCTGAGAGGCTGAAAGCCCGACCACCGATGGTAGGGCGATTGCGGCGGGGGACGTGGAGCAGACCGGAGCCAGAGGAACGGAGGGTACGGGCAGGTAGGTAGGGGGATAGTAGGTTGGAGAGGTAGGAGGGAGCAAGGGCATGGATGGCCTTGTAGGTGAGGATGAGGATCTTGAAATCAATCCTCTGGGGGATGGGGAGCCAGTGGAGGCGAGCGAGGGTGGGAGTGATGTGGTCGCGAAGCCTGGTGCGGGACAGTACACGAGCTGCAGAGTTCTGAATGACCTGCAGCTTGTGGAGGGAGGTGGCGGGAAGGCCGGCGAGGAGAGAGTTCCCATAGTCCAGCCTTGAGGTGACAAAGGCGTGAACCAGGGTTTCAGCAGCGTGAGGGGTGAGGTAGTGCCGTAGTCTGGCGATGTTCCGGAGACATGACAGTGCGGGGACTGGAGGAGAAACCGTTGGAGGCAACAAAGTGGAGATGGTGAGAGAGATAGGAATCAAACCAGGCAAGAGCAGGTCCGTGAAGATTAAGTAAAGAGGAGAGGCGGTGTATGAGGATGGAGTGGTCGACAAGTGTCGAAGGCGGAAGAGAGGTCGAGGAGGACAAGGAGGCAGAGGGAGCCCTGATCACAGATGTTCAGAATGTCATTAGTGACTTTGACCGGGGCTGTTTCTGTGCTGTGGGCAGCGCGGAAGCCGGATTGGAGGGGCTCAAAGATGGAATGGCAAGAAAGAACGGAGCGGAGCTGGGACGCGACGACTCGTTCCAGGACCTTGGAGAGGAATGGGAGGTTAGAGATGGGGTGGTAGCTGGAGAGGAGGGATGGATCCAGGGAAGGTTTTTTCAAGGTGGGGGTGATGACGGCTGTTTTTAGGGCGGTGGGAACTGAACCAGTGGACAAGGAGAGGTTGATGACATTGGACAGGAGAGGGGCCAGAAGGTGGAGCTGGGAGATGGGGATGGGATCGAGGGAGCAGGTGGTGGGTTTGAGTTTGCGGACAGTCATGATGAGGCAGGAGGAAGAGACAGGGTCGAAGGAGTATAGGGGGGATGGGTGAGTCATGAGGGAGAGGTGATGTGGGGGTGCCTGTGGACGGGCTGAGGTGGCTGAACGTATCCCCTCGATTTTGGATTCGAGGAAGTCCAGCATCTCCTCACAGTTGGAGTTTGAGGAGAGGATGGGCAAGGTATCGGAAGGTGGACGGAGGAGACGGTTTGTGGTGGAAAAGAGAAGCCTGGGGTTGTCTTTTGCCTCCAAGATAATCTTGGAGTAGAAGGAGAATTTGGCGGAGGCAAGAGCGCAGTGGTAGGTCTTGGTGTGGTGAAGCCAAATCTGCCGATAAACTGTTAGTTTGGATTTGATCCAGGCGCGTTCGGCAGCTCGCACTTGTGCCTTGAGGGAACGGAGATGGCTGGTATACCAGGGGGATTTACGGGAGTATGAGGCAGTTCGGGAGGTGAGGGGGGCAAGGGAGTCTAGAATGGAGGAGTTGTTGAGAAAGGAAAGTGAGGAGGGGAGATCGGTCAGTGAGGGCCAGAGGTGCAGGAGTTCAGATGACTCCAGGGCAGTGGAGAGGGAGAGGGAGGATTTTTTTTACCATAGAGGGTATGTAATGGTGGAGGGTTGGGAAAGGGGAAGGGGTACTGAGGTGTTGATGGAGGTGAAGTAGTGGTCCGAGATGGCTTTAAACGACAATGGTGATGTCCGAGACGGTGAGGCCCCAGGTGATCACCAGGTCAAGGGGGTGGCCACGGTCGTGGGTGGGGGAGTGGATGAGGAGGGAGAGGTTGAGGGAAGAGAGGAGGGAGGAGAAGTCGGCAGAGGTAGAGCAGGAGGCGGTGAAGTGGAGGTTGAAGTCGCCTAAGATAAGAAAGCGTTCAGAGCAGAGGGAGAGGGAAGCTTACCAAGAAAAATGAGGATCTGATTCATACATTTTTAAGGCACAAAACAAGCTTTTTACTGATGCTAGTGAGGCTGCCAGTTTACTTTTTATTGTTTATTTTACCGTGGTCAGAATGTACACTTTATACTAACAAACTGCCCACTTGCAGGTATTTAAACTGTACTGATATTCATTTTCCCCATACTCTTCACGTTTGAGTGTTCTTTATAAAAAATAAACAGTTCTATTCCTGTAGGTGCTTTATTTATATACAGTCGGTCCTTGTTATAATGTGTCTTTAATAGCGATTCAAACAGCACTCGAATAGTATTGAGTGTTATAAACCATTGTAGCCCTTTTTTTCCTCATTGAAAGTTATCAGCTTTTCTTTTGAAGAATGTTCCCATTACCAACTTAACATTGCAGCTTTAATGCAGTTTTATTTTAAATAGTTTTTCTGTCTCTATATCTTCTTCCATCAAATTGGACCCACTTCGCATTTTCTCTCACTGTTTTTTGGCCAGTAATTTTTGAAGCAAATTTCGTATTAATGCCTAATAGCAGCGTGCATCCAATGTACAGCAGCATTCTTGTGGCTGTGTTTGGGGAATCACAATTGAAGTCAGAGCCACTGCTTCAGACCAAATATGTGGAAACAAGACCAAAACTAATTCACCACAACTTTAGTTGAGTGAAGTGTTTTTTTGCTTCAGGATAAAATCTCGGAAGCACTTTAAAGAACAACTGACACTGAGATTTGTGTAATAAATCTCAAAACTTACCTCTTTGACTGAGTTTTCAGTCATCTTTCCCTTGAATACCCAACAACAACAACTTGCACTTATATAGCATCTCTCATGCAGGGTAGCGCCCAGAGAGCTTGGCTCTGGGACGTTACTCTGCATCCCAGAGCCACCCTCCCTCAGCTCCCACCCCAAGCTCGGGTGCCCAGCCAGTGGTGTCAAGTGATTTGAGGCATTCTCCTGTTGTGAAAGGCACTATGTAAATGGTATTGTGTGATATTGTTCTAATGCTTACCTAGGATCCTTCAAATAGTTAATGTCAATCCTGTTTCTATAAATGTCTGATCCAGTCCTGTCTGAGCCACCAAGAAAGTTGCTGTGTGCCTCAGTTGTGATATCCCTCGTTTTGCATACAACCCATGCATTAATAAAATGAAGGCTTTCCTAGCACAATAAGTACACGTGGTTATTTCTAGGTCCACAAATCCACAGTGGATAAAGTCAGAGGAATGCAAGTCAATGGTTAAGTTAGCGTTGGCAAAGAATGCGATGACTGTCAATTCTGAGATACCCATCACATTCCTGAAATATAGGGTCACTCTATCACCAAAAGCTATCATTTCGTTTGAAATCAGCAAACCTGCTGATAAAACATAAAAAGGGGGAGCTTGTATTTTTTATTCCGCTGTGTTATTTGAACAGGGATACCACAAAGAATGAAGGAGGAGAGGAGATTGTTGACTGAAAGTAGAACCAAAAGAAGGATGTTTTTTAAGGGAGTTTTGAAGATCATTTGAGTAAAACATTTTCTACAAATTTACCAGTGTAAGTTTTTTTTGTTCAGCCTGACACATGCGGAAATCCATCACCGTGCTTAAGAGTATCCAAACCGAACTGAGAATTCAATGCATCCCACCTATGCATGGAAATTCCAGAGATAGATTATTGGAGTGGAATGTGCGCTCCCTCTCTGGAAGGACACATCCTGCTTACCTAATTCCAGAAAGTATTAGGCCCGTGGTTTCCAAAAGCCTTGTGGAAGTCGATGATCGCAACGTAAATGGGTTTCCCCTTCATTTTATGATGTTCCGTAATCTCACACAGAGCCACACACAATGTTATAATAATAATAATCTTTACATTTGATATAGTGCTTTTCACGTCTTCTCGACGTCTCAAAGCGCTTCACAGAATAGACTGTAAAGTGAATTGACCGTATATTTGTGGGCGAAACCCGGCAGCCAATTGCGCACAGCAGTGTCCCACAAACAGTCGTGGATTGAAAATGGCCATTTTATTATTGTTTTTTTTTGTAGGGATTATTATTATATTATTATGTTGAGTGAAATGCTAACACGTGCATACGTTACAGTCCCCCGTTGGTTCTTCCAGCGGCTGCTGGTGATAACCGCATGTTGGCACTATTATTTTTAAAGCTCCCATTGTCTGAGTAAATCCACACAGAGTCAATCAGTCAAACCATTCATAAGGATAAGCATCACTAAACTAGATCATTTTTAAAGACACATTTTAATCAGTTTACATCAGTTAAACAGTTGGCCCCCAGAAAAATAATAATAATAATAATAATCCTTGCATTTGATTTAGCACTTTTCACATCGGGAGGACGTCCCAAAGCGCTTCACAGAACACACTGTAAAGTGAATTGACTGCATATTTGTGGGCGAACGCGGCAGCCAATTGCGCACAGCAATGTCCCACAAGCAGTCGTAGATTGAAAATGACCCATTTATTATTGTTTTGGGGTTTTGGAGGGATTATTATTAGGTGTGTGGAGTAAGGAAACTTGTCCAAGGTTTCGCTCTGCCTGGAATTGAACTCAGGTCTCTCACTTGCAAAGCGAGTGCTCTAACCACTGAGCTACAGGACTCCAAATGTGAAAATCCTGAGCAAGAAGCACTGAATCGTCCATCGCTTAGACTCGGGAGGAGGCCTTGAGATTAAACTGAACTCTTTTTTTTACAACAACAACAAAATTACATTTATAGAGCACGTTTCACGTCAGGAGGACGTCTCCACCAAACTGCTGGACAGTCAGGAGTTTGGCACCCGAGCATGGGGAAGGGATGGGGTAGGGGTGAGGGAAGGCAGAGAGGTGAGAGGGCGACTGAAGACACGATCGAAGAGAAGGGTCTTGAGACCGGCCTTGAAGGAGGCAAGGGAGGAAGATAGGCGAAGGGACTGTGGGATGGAGTTCCAGAGTGTGGAGGCAGAGAGGCTGAAAGCCCGGCCACCGATGGAGACATGGAGCAGGCCGGAGCCCGCTGAACAGAGGAAACTTTGGAAACTTTACCTTTGGAAACTTTTATGTTAATGTTAATATTCCGTTTTTATTTCAGAATTTCTGCATTTTTTAATCTTGTAGATGGTTATCTAGCAATATGTTTTGTTTCACTGGTACCACTATATTTCAACTGGTTCATATCAACAGTGAACAACAAGTAGCAACTTCCTCTAAGTTCTTCCCCCTTCATTCATCTGCACAAACAGCACTGCTGCTTTCAACTGATATCCTGTTTTGCTGTAGTTCTCTCAATAGGACTCGTCTGATTCTCCACCTCTCCTAAGCTAACCGGACGTGTGCATTTACAGCTTATCTTTCTCAATAACTGAGAAGCTTTGTGTGAATTCCATTCTCTTCTCCTCCCTACCTCCCCCAGGAAAAGCAAAGTCAGGAAATTGTAGCATACACACCCGATTTTATTAGCACATCATAATTCCTGAAATAGTTCAACAATATCAAATGTAAATAAAGTTTAGCTTAAAAAAAACTCCCATTTTCGGGAAATTTTCTCTTCTCCTGAAGGTAATGAAGTGAGGTTTGACATGCCAACATTTCCTCTAGTCACTTGCTCAAATGTTTATTCTTTGTATGTGAGTCCAGGCACGAGTGTTATCAGGGTGTACGACTAGGGTGAAACACCTCACGGTGGAGTCTCATTCTGGTTGTGCTCAATGTCCACATGGATATACATTGAAGAAGCAACTAAAACAACAACTTGCATTTATATAGTGCTCTTCACGCAGGGTAGAGTCCCAGAGCGCTTCACAGTGGTGGAGTCTGACTCCGAGCCAGGGTTAGAGGGAGGGAGAGAGGAGCACAATCAAAAAGGAAGGCCTTTAGGCAGGATTTGAAGGTGCGGAGGGAGGGGGCAAGACGGAGTGATTGCAGGAGAGAGTTCCAGAGTTTCGGGGCATAGTGGCTGAAGGCACGGCCACTGATGGTGGAACGGAGGACACGAGGGACAAATAGGAGGCCGGAGCCAGCCGAGTGGAGGCAGGGGGTGGTGGTGTAAGCAGGTCGAATAGGTCGGAAAGTGCAGGGGAATTAAGTGATTTGAAAATGAGTAAGAGGATCTTGAAATCGATCTGTCCGGTGATTGGGAGCCAGTGCAGCCTGGCAAGGACTGTTGTGATGGGGGTACGGAGTTTCGTGCGGTTGAGTATCCGGGCAGTGGAGTTTTTAATTAATTAGATTTTGCGTATGGTGGCGCTGAGGAGACCGACAACAAGAACAACAACTTGGATTTATATAGCGCCCTCCATGCCGGACGGCGTCTCAGAGCGCTTCACAATAACGGATCCCGGGGCCGAGCCAGCAAGGAGGGCTTTAGAATAGTCCAGCCAGGAAGTGACGAAGGAGTGGGCGAAGGTTTCTGCTGCATTCTTGGCAGTCATTGAATTGCAATTGGGAGTGGGAACATCAGATGATTTTCCTCTTTCCCCTTTCCCCCTTTCTCCCACCCCTACCCAGTGCGAGGCTCCTGGGTTCATCTGCTCCTCCTGCTAAGGTCAGCTGAAGCAGTAAAGAGCGGGAATGGAACCTGGGACCTCTGGTCTGTTTGGCTCAGCACTGCACTGGGCTGTAGTCACTGAACCATTGGGAGAGTAACCAAACAATGTGTAATAGATGAAAATGCATGCTTTAGATATCTTGAGTACAAACCACATTTTGTAAAGAACATAACACGATCCGAAGTACAGAACTATACTAAATTAGAGTATTTTCAAGATTACATTTTTGATTCCTCTTCACAGTAGGTAAAGAAGCTATGTCTTTATTCATAGTTTTATCAGACAGACACAGCAGTATATTCTGAAACAAAATGGCTTATCTACTGCAACAGAAGCTTTCCCCGCTTCCACTTATCAACAGTCCTAGATTCTGAGCAAGACTGCCAACTTATCTTAATTGGGCAGCTTTCCGCAATTAATTTTTGGTTACTATGAACTTGGTGGAGATGATTCTGGCCATGATGATTTTAAGACCTTTTACAACCAAGCAATATTTTACAGTGTTCGTTCATATGGTCTGAATTCCAACTGAGATCCCAGAAGTGCAAGATTGTATTTTAACGCACTGTTAAAATGTATTGGCACTGTAATAATGTGACATTTTAGAAAATTCTGCACCATCTTAAATTTTAGAGCCTTGAGGTCTGCAATAGCTGATTTAACAATAATAATAATCCTTGCATTTGATATAGCGCTTTTCACATCTTCCAGACGTCTCAAAGCGCTTCACAGAATATAGTGTAAAGTGAATTGATTTATATTCTCCTTTCATACTCATGGGACATTAGGTCAATTGTAGTGCTACTGCTGCCACCTGGAATGAGATCAGACTACAACCTCCTGGCTGTTGTGGATGGGAACTTCGTTGACCAATGTCCTTCAGGCTATCAGTGGAGTGGGAACTCATGATTCAATAAAAAATAACACACTAAACACATGAGTCATGCTGATTTATTCTCTTTGAACAACTGATCCTTAAGTGTACTTTGTTTGTATAATAGATATTTCTATTTCGCCCACAAAATAAACAGTCAATTCACTTTACAGTATATTCTGTGAAGTGCTTTGAGACATCTCGAAGACGTGGTAAGGCGCTATATCAAATGCAAGGATTATTGTTATTTTTATATGTCAGTAGTGTTTAAACTAAAGGGATTTAAATTAAATTGTGATCACCTAGCTAGATGTCGGATAAATGTCTTGAAAGACTTCACAAAATGTGATGGGGAGCACTGAGCAGAGAGAATTAAGGGTGTTGACTGAAAGTGCGGTCAAAGAGATATGTAAGTGTCCGGCATGGAGGGCGCAATATAAATAGTTGTTGTTGTAAGTGGTTTTGAAAACAGGTAGAGAGGAAGCAAGGTGAAGAAATTTTGTAAGAGCATTTGACAGGCAGAAGAACAGTGTCATTAGGTTCAGCCACCAATTATGGACCGCGAGGAGTGAGCAACAGACGAGAATTGGAAGAGCAAAGGATAAAGGCAAGAGAGGAGGGTTGTAAGAGATTGCTTAGCTAGGAATTCAAAGATCAGGACAAAGATGTTAAAGTCAATTAGAAATGGTCTAGAATAGTTAGCTCCAGCGGAAAAGCTGGCACCTCCACTTCAGTAATAATAATAATCATCCTTGCATTTGATATAGCGCCTTATTACGTCTTTGAGACGTCTCAAAGCGCTTCACAGAATATACAGTAAATTGAATTGACTGTATATTTTGCGGGTGAAATTGCACACAGCAGTGTCCCATAAGCAATCATGAATTGAGTGACCAAATTTATTTTGAAGGAATTCATAGGCCAAAGTTCGATCAGCTAAATGGTCTCCTTTTTATGCTACAAGATTGTCAGTACATCCTCGAAATCTAATGATATAATGATACATTTCCTATTTGATGTTTGTGTTACAGTTTGTGATGTGTGTGTTTTGGTTTAGATTGCACATCATTTCACAGAATGATGTTTGGATGCACTTGAAGCTGTTTATCTGTTTTGGCAGCACGCAACAATATTTACAGTAACTTTTCTAGTGCTACATTTATCCTAATTGCCAACTATTTCTTCATAGTTCTGACTCCTGCCAGCATATTGCAACTTTCAAAGGTTTTGTTTCCTATTGATTTCAGTGGGAACCTAAGTGACCCAAACGAACAAAGGTTGAAATTAAATAGGCTCTCACACAGTTGTTATATTTGAAACAATGACACAAAAAGGGCACAAGATATTTATAAAAGGAAAGTAACGTCACCATTGTTTTGTCAGAAACATTAGGTTTACACTGCCAAAGAAAATAGCGGAAATTGACATGAACTGTTTAACGTTTAAGAAAATATTGCTTTACTTTGATCCTGACAATCTGATACAAGCTTACAAACCAATGCATTACAAATGCAATGCACCTACATAAAAGATTATGGAAAATATAGGAGTAATCACAGTGGAGATTTTGGTTCCCTAATTTTAGACTGCAGCCCAATATTTACTGAATTCATGTTGAATCTGGAGGTTTCTACTGATCTTATTAACCTGTATATCTGCCTATTCCTGGCGGCTCATGTCTGTTTTAAAGAGTCCAATCTGCTTTCTTCTATTCTCAAGGGTTTCCAAACTCCAGAAGCCGCTGAATTATCCATTTGCAAAGGAATAAAACTGAATCCAAAATAATCATGCCTACACACCCACTGTGCTGAGGGCAGGATTTGAAAGAATAAATATGCGTTAATAGGGAAGGAAGACCCTCATGAAATTAATTCAGTTTATAAACTGGTCTTTAAAAAAACATTCAACCAAAACCAAGATTTCCAAATAAAATGTACACCCAGTGAGTTTGTCAGTCTGTATGTTACACCGAGACTACAGAGCAGGGATGTTAATCTTCAGGATTATAGATGGTATTTTGGAAAATGGGGAAATAGAATGGTCCACTTCTGAGATCTAACCAATTTCCGTTACTTATTTAATATTGTTGAGTCTAGGCTTTTCAGTGGTATGTGAAAGATCATTGTGGGCATTTTTCGCTAGTCAAATTTCCTCAGCTTTTAGTTTTCATTAGGAAACCACCTTGGACAGTCCTAGGAATCCTTGTACTAATACTGCACCTCAACTTTGGATGTCAATATATCGGGTATCAATCTAAACGTCTCTTGGTAAGGCTTGAATTCACAGTTTTGTTATTTGAAGGAAAACTGAATCATAAGTTGGTCACTGTGGTTATGAGACACCTGGCAGCAATGAACTAAAAGTAGAAAAATTGAGGTTATCATAACAATATAATAATCCTTGCATTTGATATAGCGTCTTATCACGTCATTGAGATGTCTCAAAACACTTCACAGTATACACTGTAAAGTGGTGTAACTGTGTATTTTGTGGGCAACTAATCAATGTTATTCATTTTCCTTAACTCAGAAGTGTTCGAAACCTATGCTTCTTGGAGGAATAGGCAAGCTGAGAACATTTCAAGTTTTGCACATAATATGGCATTCGTACTGGGCTAAAACCATCTTTCACTTTAGAATTTTCTCAAATTCATCACCTTCTTTATTGTAACACATGTACTGCTCCCCTCTGCAGTCCTGCTCCATCCAAGAGTAGCCCATGGATTTCCTTATGACTGCTGTCTATTCTTGGAAATGAAACTCTCTACCTACATGTCCAGCTGTGGTGGTTTCCCATACTTACAGGATAGTCACACTTCAATAGAGGAAAAAATTTGGGACTTTCCAACAGCAGGAAATTGAACATCAAAAGTACCCCAGTTATCTTTAAACAAAGTAGGAAACTCCCTCCCCATCCCTTATATTCCAGTAAGTACTCCTCACTCCAGCATTTTAATGGCAAAAACATGTCTTTTTCTCCCCCCCCCCCCCCCCCCCCCCCACCTCCGAGCATGAAATTACAATGGACCAGGAACATTCCAGTTAACACTATACAAAGAGCAATCTACCAAACACTTCCATCATGAGCAAGAGTCCCGCAGTCTCTGGCAGAGTCCTGAAGGAAATTCAGAGTTTCTGTGAGCTTATTTTTGTTTCTCAAAATAGAAAGCAAATTAGTGATGTAACTGCAAAAGTTGTACTTCTGAAGGCCTATTACAGTACAGCACACCAGCTAGACTGAAGGAACCAACTTTCACATCCTGATCTGCACCGGACACAGATTACTACAAGAGGAGCCTCCAAAGTTGTGAGAATTCCACCAACCAGCTCTTGGAAGTTCTAACTCTTACCACATCAGCAGAGTAAAAGGTAAAGTCCTACAAACAGCTGACATTTATCTACAATTTATTTTGGTCAGCCAAGAGTCTGACTGATCTGGAAATCCCTGATCATGCTTAAGAATAGCCATACCAAATAGCCCGAGATTTCCAAGCATCCCACCTACGAATGGAAATATGTATTAGAATGGAATGGGCACTCTGTCCCCTGCAGGGTCCTGCTTACCTAACTTATCGCATCATCGAGACGCCGCAAAGCACTTCACAGAATATACTGTAAAGTGAATTGACTGTATATTTTGTGGGCGAAACTTGGTAGCCAATTGTGCACAGCAGTGTCCCACAAACAGCCATGGATTGAGTGATCACATTTTTTTAATTTTATTTTTTCCTAAGGGATTATCAGCCTCCTGTGTTGTAATATTCTGTGATTCTTGTCCAATTGATCAAAACTTGACATCTTTGGATTTGCAAAAGCTTCTCAGCAATGCTCATATTTTGTATGTGTGTTTGTTGCTTTCTGCTAGTGACAACATACACAAACACAATATCAGGATGTGAAATGGCACCCATACTAACAGGATAACCACAGATACTATTGTGTAATCTAGCATTTGCTTAACATCATATCGAATAATAAGTATCCAACTTTAAAACCTGTTTACATCATGATGATTTGCCAATGCAGTTGAGGGACAATTCTAAAACTTAATATGAATGGATAGGGTGGAAGACAACTAATGTTTAACTTTACGGAACTCTATCTCCCTCTGGCCTGTCACTAGGGATTCGGTCCCAATTTTAATTATCTGTTCTGTGTGATAGCAATTTTATCATCCCCTCCCCCCGCATTTCCTCACTCAATGTTAGTTGAAACCTCTTTGCAAGCACCTCTCATCATTTCTGTGTATAATTTACTACCCTGTGATTTGGTAGATGGATTTTCGTTACTGGATGGACTGGCATATGTGTAGCTGATTTTCTAATGTTATCTTCTTTGCAGCGCATTTCCTCCACTTTGTCTCAGAGCCTAGTAGCTTCCGTTCAATGGCTTCCTTCCAATAAGTACAAAAAAATCACACAACCGAACGTTCTTGTGTCAGGAGTGAAAGAGGAAGCGGTCAGTAGTGTTCAATCCCTCTTTAAGGGGCACAGGCTTTAAACTGAAATGAACATCTGACAGTTAGTGTACTTCTAAATGGACTCCAAAAAACTATATTAAAAACAGTGCTAAATATTTTGGTTGTTTAATAATAATAATCCTTGCATTTGATATTGTGTCTTATCACGTCTTCGAGACGTCTCAAACTGCTTCACAGAATATATTGTAAAGTGAATCGACTGCGAAATTTCAAATTGCTGCACTTAGAAACCTCATTGCAATGGCTGACAGGATACGGTAACACTCAAAAGCAATCAACGAAAGGATCCTGTCACTTGAATACTAAAAAAGGAGATAAACCACAAAGCTTTTTTTTGTGTTTTCTTAAAAAAAAAACTTTTCTTGATCAGATGTGAAAAAAAAGGCGAACTTTTCCCACATTAAATATTTCGTGCTCTTCATTTTTGAATTTTTTTTTAAAAAGAAAAAAAAACCTGGTTTAGAGCTGCATCAGTCGCCAGGCATACTGCTGCAGTTATTGCAGAAGCTTTTGACGAGAGCTCAAATCAGGGGGGGGGGGGGGGGGGGTGACTTTTTTTTCACACACTGTGCTGCCAAGAGGAACGCCTCTTGCAAAAGAATTTGACATGTGTACACTGTTCAGAGGAGCCTGCAACCTTCTACTTTTTTTTTCGAGGAGTGTGCAGATGGGAGCCAGCAGATCCATTGCACAAACAGGGCACTGAAGTTAAAGCACTGTGATGTTAGCTTAAATGATATCTGAACAAGTTGGGGGGGGGGGCATCTCCAAACCTGATCAGACCCACAGAGAGGTTGCATTGGACTCTGGTGGGGAGTGCTCATTCTCCCCCCTGGTGTCTGATGGTTCAGACTTGCCTGCTGGGACCGATCTATCTCTGACCAGAGTTGTGTCATCGAGATCTATAGAGCTTGCAGAAGTGAGTGGGTGTCTCTGTCTGTCAGTCATGTGTGTAGTGGCAGAGCACGAGTCTGCGATCTGAGCAGAGAGAGAGAGGAGAGAGAGAGGAGTGATAACACACACAGACACACACACACACACACAGACAGAGAAGCCTCTCCAGACTGGACACACTTTGCAACAGAGAGAGAGAGAGAGAGAAAGAGAGAGAAAAAAAAGTCAAGACAAAATTATTTGAAGGGGACCCCTGGGCAAAAATGGAGGTAAGACAGAATTGGTCGTTTTTTTTGTCATTTTTTGGTACAGTGTAAACTTTGATCAAGGACTACTGGCATAAAATTCGAGCATGTTGTCAACTATCTGTCAGCTCTGCTCACACTTGAGCTGTCAGTTTAGCAAAGGCACTGTGTTTCCACTTCGTTATTTCTCTTGACTGCTCGCTGTGTTTCGTTTTTTTTACGTCTATAAAAAAAAACACACAGAAAATACACGAGTTTCTTCGAATTCGCACCACACACTCGTGCCTGTAAGCTGCAGCGAACTAAATCCACATTGGAACCACTGCAATAGTGGTTCAGATCTGGTGCTGTTTATTGAGTAGAGTTGTTAAGTGATTGACTGGTTGTAGATCCTTTTGCAAAGCGATTTGCAAAACACATTGCAACGTTTAGAAGTTTTTTTTAATATATATATATAGGGGTTGCAAATCGCAATGAGGTTGATGCTCTTAAGTCGATTTAATTTTGTTTTATTTCGGTTTTATTGTCCTTCTTTTGACCTTAACGTGCGATTTGAATTTTCTTTCGAGGGGCAACATTTTCTGAATTTGTGATCTGACTGCGAGAGAAAGATTTCTCTCTCTCACCAGAAATTTGTTCGAAACAAATTGACTGAACTGCAAAGGAGTCGAGAACAAGAAACCTTTAATTGCTACCAAAAAAAATAAAACCAGTTTCATCCAAATTTTAGCTAATGGGGTCTATTAGGTACCTTGTGTAAAGGCATTGGTACAGAGGTGATTCCAGGTGTCCTGAATTCTGGAATTGATGGCCAATGAAAGGGACTCTAAAGTTGATTTCTGGAATACTTTTCATTGTTTGAAATGAAATAAATAAGGGTACCATAATTCTCTCCCCTCAGAAGTGTTTACACAGCTTGTGTAACAGAGCCTGTTGTCTGAATGTTGTGCTCATTTTATACAGTATATTTCCACCGAGGGAGCAGGGATCACTTTTTTTGAAAAGATATTTCATATAAAAATATCTTTTCCCTTCGGTGCTTCAATATGTGAACCCCACATCCCCTCCTTCTTTCATATCCTAATGATATTATATCTCATCTTGTCCATACTTCCACCAATTATATGATATCACTCTGTGTATACCACCCGAATTGTCTGTGATGACGTTTTTATATCCATCATTTTGCAGATTAGGAGGATGTCCCAAGGCGCTGCCCAGTCAGAATTTGCACTTGAGCTGGGGATTGGGATCAGGAGGGGTGAGGCGGGTTGTGATGTCTCAAGCCTTTCACAGAAAGGGCACATGTAATTCCTTCTGTAAAGGTGCATTTATGCGGTTAACAGAAGTTGCAAATTAGGCTCCATTATTACACAGTTTTATAGGATGTTATGATGGGAATTTCGTTTTTTTTGCTCTTCTCGCTTCAAATTGCTTATCATTAAAACAGCAGACAGAGCAGACAGTCGTGCTTTATGCCTTACTGTCAGTTGATGTGTGCTATGGGGTGTGCAATGGAAAATTGGTTTGCTGGATAGAAGGTAGTGGCGATACACCATATTGCATGAGTTAGCCTAGTGTGCCAAATATTAAAGGTAGTCTTGGGGTAAGACAAAGATGCTGTAGTGACGGGCAAATGTGGCACTATGTGAGAAATGCACCATATCAGTAAACTGTGATGTCTTTTAACATGAATATTGATGTTTTGGGCCTCCTGGTGGCTGAGTTGGTAATTGCACCATGTAATGCAGGTACTGAGGAGGGATAATACACCAACAACTTGCACTTATGTAGCATCTTCCACACAGTGTTGTGTCTCAGAGCGCTTAACAGTGGTGGAGCTTGACTCCTGGAGGGAGTGGTGGAGGGAGGTGTCCATAAGAACGGTCGAAGAGGAAGGTTTTCAAGCGGGACTTGAAAGGGGACAAAGCGGAAAGATTAAGGGAGAGTGTTCCAGAGGTTTGGGGCTGAAAGCGCGATCTTTGATGGTGGGGTGGAGGGTGTGAGAGACCAGCAAGAGGCCGGTGCCAGTCTAGCGGAGGTGCCAGGTGGTGGATTGGGGAGTGAGGAGGTTGGAGAAGTAGGGAGGTGCCAAAGAATGAATGGAATTGAACATAAATGTGAGGATCTTGAAGTCGATCCATTTGGTGATGGGATCCAGTGGAGCCTGGCCAGAACTGGTGAGATGTGGGTTTGGAGTTTGGTTCAGGTCAGTATGCGGGCGGCAGAGTTTTGAATGAGCTGGATCTTGTGAATGGTGGAGCTGGGGAGACCGGCGAGGAGTGCGTTGGAGTAATCCAAGCAGGAAGTGACAAATGCATGCACGAGAGTTTTGGCTGCATTTTTGGGGTAAGGTACGGTCGGAGGCGGGCAATGTGGCAGAGGTGGGAGAAGGCGGTACTAGTCAGGGACCGGATGAGGGGGAGGAAGGACAACTGGGGTCGAACCAAACGCCTAGATTGCGCACTGGATTGGTGAGTCTTAGGGAGAGCAAAGGGAGGTTGAGAAGTTTAGATCTGCAGGAGTGAAAATGTTGATGGGAGCCAAGGAGCATGGCTTCCATCTTGTACATATTCATAATATTGTTCATAATAATAATAATCCTTGCATTATATCTTTGAGACATCTCAAAGTGCTTCACAGAATATACTGTAAAGTGAATTGACTGTGTATTTTGTGGGCGAAACACGGCAGAGTGTGCTTCTGATGACCAGGGAAATGTCCGTGGCTGGAGCAGAGGGTCAGGTCAGTGGCGATAGGTGAGTGTTCTGGAGTTTTTGCTAGATTTATCTTCCGGGAATGAGAGTGATTACTTTCCCTTCAGTGAGTGGGTGAAATCCTTGGGGCAGTGGATTTTTGTACCCTCTGTGAAAAGGAGTGAACTTGATGGACTGAATGACCTTTCCTTATTCCAGACATTTCTTGTGTGTGTATCTTGAACTGCTCAGATGTTGTTTTTAATGGGAGATCTAAATTATTGGACCAGTCTTTGCAGTAATAACTAACTTTGTTATCACATAACTGCTGAATCTTTATTGACGAAAGCAAGTCCTGCTGTCAAAATCGAACTGAAGCAATTTCCTGGATTGCCTCAATGAGTTGGAAGGAACAGTTTACCCTTGAGCAACAATATCACATATTAACATGAGGAAGAAGTGAGAAGCGCTCCAGATTTTTGTTGAATACCATGAATTCGAAATGCTTTGTTGTTCCCTAGATACTTCATCTAGTCAATTATAGCACAGCATCAGGAGTTCAGATTCCCAGAGATCTTGCTCAAACTGTGCAGTGCTCTGGTTAGGCCACACATAGAGTATTGCATGCAATTCTGGTTACCAAGACACAAGAGTGTTGTGCAGGATCAAGAGTTAATGCAAGGGAGAGCATCAAGATTGATTCCCCCTATCCTAGAGGGATAAGCTAATGAGGAATAACTGTATAAGATAACACTCCTCAGCCTTGGAATCAATATTTCAGAGAGGGCCTTGTAATGGTATATTAAATGGCATAGAAAAAGTAAACTCAGAGCAAAGCTTTCAAATGCAATAAATCCCCTGGTTTACCGGATTAAAGGTATCCGGGATTCATACCTTGGTGGACTGGGCCCGAAATGGAAATATTTAAATACATTTCTATGGACCATCGCGCGTGTAAACCACCGGCCAGTCTCCTAGTGCACACTCCGCCTCATGTACCTTGTTGGCCTTCAGTGGCTAAGATTATCCAACTCACCCCAGTGGTCCAGCCAGCCAGTGTAATGCAAAGCAGCAGGACAAAAGATTACAGATTCAAGATTATATAGAAACATTTTAGGACAGACTCCAAGAAATATTTCTTTACGCAGAGGATAATCAACAGCTGGAATAGGTTAGTTGGAAGAGTGGTTTAAGTCAGACATTGGACACATTCAAAAAACAATTTAATGCTCTAGTGAATACGGTAGGGTGGGTGTTCTAGAAAGATGAGATTCAATGGATTAAAGGGCCTTCCTTTTATATACACCTCTTATGATGTTGTGAGATGTCACCCAGTCTACTGGTAGGCATAAGATCATCAGTGCACTTCAGTGTTACTTTCTTCAGTTGTTTAAACATTAAAGGGCTTATTTTAAATGATGAAAAATATGATGCATATAATTTTCCTCGTTCTGTAAAATCATCACGCCAGCTTGGCCTGGTAACTGAAGTGGTAGATCACTGGCTTCATATCCAGGTAGACCTGACCACTTTCTTTTAGGTCACTTAATTACTGTAATCAGTTGTTAGCTGATTTGCTGGGTTAAATGCTACACGTGGATGTATGTCAGTGAGAGAGAGAGGAAAAAATGACCCTCAGTGGCTTGCTTTGTAGTAAGTAAACTTCCTGTCAGGTGAGGTTAGATGTGATGAGAGCAGTCTGGCCCTGTGCTCCAACCACAAGGAACAAGCAAGAATCAAACTGTACAAACTTAAAACTTATCCATTGGTGGATGTGGGAAAGGAAAACGATTTGAGTGTGCTTATTGATCATACAGCAAAGGTTTCCAGACGGTGTAAAGCTACCATCAATAAAGGTTTCAAGTATTAGTCCACCAAACATGAACTACAACTGATTCTTCAACTCATGTTCTCTCACACATCAGCCTTGCCATGCACTGTTGGCTCCCAGGACCCGAGAGAATCGATTTCATGATCTTTATCCCCGTCTTCAAATCCCTACACAGTCTCACTCCACCTCACATGTTCCCACCATAGAAGTCCTACATTCCATCCTACACCATTCTTCCTTTCTCCGGCTAATTGTCCACTCCCATCTCGCTTTTGGTCTGACCATACAATCACCAAACTCCTCTGGAACTCTCTCAAAACCACGTTGCCTGCTACTTTTTCTGCCTTCAAAAACATATGTCTTAGGATGTGCGGGTTGGTTATCATCTTTAAATCTTGTATTCCTTGTCCACCACTACATTTGTCAAATGTTTTGAGATGCACTTTTATTTGAAAGTCATTGTATCAAAGCCAGCTGTTGATGTAGGGATTGATGAGCCAACATTATGGGCTTGTGAACAAGAGAGAAAGAATAACAAATGTTTAAGATTAGAGACCATAAACCATGCTGCAGAAATGGAAAAGAGGATATTGTGCAGTCTTAATTGTAATGTTTTGTTCGAAAGCAGCATTTTTTTCCACATCGTGGCTTTCTTACGGTCAATTAATAAATTCACCACAAACTAGCTATTCATGTTTTAAAGGAAAGCTCTGCTTTCATTAAAAAAAAGTTTGGCAAGTTTCAAACACACAATTTAATAAGATAAACTGCATCACAATTCATCAAACCACTCGAGTGTGATGGCAGTTTGATTAAAGTGGAGCTTTTTTCTCACAAACAAAACATTTCTCAAAATATTTTTATGATGCAAAGAAAAAGTTTCCCAAAGTTATTTATATAAGGGCTATTGCCTCTCCTTTACATTTCTGTGATTACTTATCTTGATCTTTTTCTAGAATAATAATAATAATAATCCTTGCATTTTGATATAGCGCTTTTCACGTTGGGAGGATGTCCCAAAGCGCTTCACAGAATACACTGTAAAAGTGAATTGACTGTATATTTGTGGGCGAACGCGGCAGCCAATTGCGCACAGCAATGTCCCACAAACAGTCGTAGATTGAAAATGACCAATTTATTATTGTTTTTGGTTTCTGGAGGGATTATTATTGGGCGTGTGGAGTAAGGAAACTTGCCCAAGGTTTCGCCCTACCTGGAATTGAACTCACGTCTCTCGCTTACAAAGCGAGTGCTCTAACCACTGAGCTACAGGACTCCACAATATTACTAAAGAAAGCAGTCTGTTATCAGACTGGTTCACTTGTTAAGACTCTGGGCCAAAAAGTTGTGGACCTCAACCCTGCATTGAGACTCCGAGCTTACGGTCTAGCCTGACCCTCCAGTTCAGTAGCTGGGGAGGCCTGAACTATCCTTTAGATACTTAGAGGTCCCGACTGCCTGTTAACAGTCCCATTGTAACTATTTGAAAGGAGAAGGCAGTTTTGCCTTGGAAGATTGGCCAACCATCCTTCAGATAAAAGCATTCAATTAATAAATTGGTTATTTATGAGATATTGCTGTGTGCATATTAGCTGCCACATTTGCCTACAAATACATTCACTACATTTCATGGAAACGTCTGTGAAGCATTTTCAACATGATAAGGAGCTATAATCAAATGAAAGGATTACTATCGTATTATCCTGTAATTCAGCCCAGAAAAGTCAAATTTGAGATCCGTTTAATATTTATCACATTGAAATCGTTGGAGGTGGATTCCCCAACATTTATTAAAGTGAAAGGTGAAAGTGGGAGAAGCTGGACTCACTTAGTTGGACTTCTCCTGTAGGATACTGGAGTTTTGAGTTTGTTTACTAAAAAGATGGAGCCCAGCTGACCACCACTGAAGACTGTGAACCACAAGTCCAACACCATTCATTCAGTTTGTCTTGAGTTTAATATTGAGAGTGAAGTCAGGTGGTCTGTCTCCAGCCAATTTAATAAATATCACATGAATCTCAAAGTTGACCCTAGTATGTTTCTCTAAGCCAATTTTCCATTCATTCCATGTTATAACCTTTCATATTACTTTCCTTAGACACTAACCACTGCTATGGAATCCTGTCAAAATGTTCTCAAAAAGGAAGGATATAACACAGCTGTATTACTCTTGCACACTGTTTGAATAATATCTTCAAAAAGCTCTTGTAGGCTGGTTCCACGTGATTTCCCTAATCTGAATCGACCCTGACTTATCCTTGAATAAGCTTTGCTTTGCCAAGTATTTACCTTCTTTCAAAACAGATTTCCATATAATTTCAAAGATCTTCCCTGAAACTGATTTTAAACTTTACTGCCATCTAGATTCCAGGTAGTTTTACTGTTAATATTAGCTGCTTTTCACTCATTGGGATTCTTTTCCCAAATCTGGCAAACTTGCAGAAATATCCTTTTAAAGAGCGCTATATTCAGTTTCAAACCCCCTTCTCATCACCCCTCCCCTGGTCCTTTAAGGCCCATGTTTTTCATCCTTATAATCATCCTTTTTTTTGTGTTTTTGTTTCCAGTTGAAACATTCAAACGTCGTATTGCCTTTCTTTCCCTACTGCAAATATTTTGAGAGTGTGCTCTAAACTATGCATTTCTAATGTTCAGCTTTTGGGATCCACTTTTACAGCAATCACAGTCAAAAGTATCCTGTACACATTGTGCCACCTGGGAGATGTGATTCCTAGTTATTATACTCTATTGGTAAGAAATTCTATTTGGGTCCAGTTTTACTCTGTTTATGCTCCATTTTAGAGCATCCAGAATAAGGCAAATTGTTGAATTCAGTCTTGACTTAGAAGTCGGTTTTCTGTAGTTCATAAAAGAAAAATACAGAAAACCCAGTTTCAAAATTAAAGCTGAATTTAAGAATTTGCCAAATTCTGGACATTTTGAAACGTTACATAAATAGAGCAGCACACCTGGACCAGATGGAATTTCTTCCCAAGTGCAGTTAGTTAATATTGTGGGAAGGAGGGTTTTTATCTTCACTGAGGACCACTTTAGTGTTGCGTTTGAAAGATATTACTAAAGATGGACCTTTGGCTACCAATTGAGATACCTTGAGGAGAAAACATTCCTTCTCACCTGACTTGCAACTGGTTCCTTCATTCACGTGATGGCTGCTTGTGTGCAAATTGGCTGCCACGTTCACCTACGAAATTTCCGGCATTCCACTTTACAGTATATACTGTAAGACGTCTCGAGTCATCTTCCTGACATGTAAGGCGCTGTATCAAGTGTAAAAATGATTTATTCTCCGAGCGACATCCTTGGAAAAAAGTGCTCTGGTTCGTGAGTTCAAAATGCTGAATTGAACTTCTTGCCAAACACAATGGAGTTAAGTTAAAGATATATCCTATTTGGTTAACTCATTTAAGGGAAGTAGTCTCATGCATTGCTTTAAAAACAACAAAAAAAAGGAACAGTCATTATTAAGCAATTCCCACATCTGCTCATTTCAGAACTTGCCAAACAGCTCACTTATGCAACTCTGGAAGAGGATAAAGTGCTCCCCACATGTCTGAATGCTGAAACTTAAACTTTTGCAAAGTTATTTATCATGGTCCAGTTGCATTTATAGTTGCGGAGGATTTTCAATATGCAGCACCTGTTCTTTTTGTATATTTGTTATGCTTTGACGTTAATATTGACCGGCATCATTGAACTGATCAATGTTCCCATCTCCATGTAGTTTTCGGCGTGCAAACAAAAAGCCCAGTTCAACCGTTTATAGCTGTAATATTTCCCTTGCAGCTCATCCATTGTTTCCTCTTTTAGCTGGGTTACAGCTGAGACACGAGCCATGTGAATGGTGCTATATAAATGTAAGTTATTGTTGGGTTCAGTAGGGGGTTCCGGGCTACTGGCCGTCCCACAGTAAATCTCCATTCCTCCTCAGAATTGACTGACCTGTGCATTTTTTCAAGGAGAGGTTAGTTACATAGGCTGGAAGGGACCAAACTTTTTCTTTTTTCTCTTCTCCCTCTCCCCCCACCCCCTCCTCAACCCTCCACCACCCTTTAAATTTGAGTGTTCCACTATCAGATACTGCACAAGCAGTAAAACTCGTCTTTTAAAGTTAAGGGAGCCAGTGTTTAAACTCATGACCTTCGTGTTTGGATTCCAATCTTGAATTATCAGAACCTGTAAATCCCTTGTAAAAGAAAACAATTGTTGCTGCTGTTTATTTAAATGGAGAACACTGTGTATGAAGCTATGTGGAGTTGTATTTCCCTGACTAGTTTGTTCATTTATTTTCATGTTTCAACAAGTAGTTCACTGGATAGTGCAATGAAATAGTAGAAGGGAAGAGTTTACTTGTTAAGGTTCAGTGAGTTCATTGACATATATGAAGCAATTCTTAAAATTGGGCAACAAGTGAATTGTTAAATTTTGTTGACAAGACTTGTTCTCTTGAGGTTATGTGGCATCCATAAATCATGCCACCTTGTCTTCCATTAATGGGCGGATTTTTTGACTGGTGTGAGTTGTTAAGGTTGCCCTTCACACACCAGATGTCAAAGATTACAGATTTTGGTAGAGATATGTTTACAACAACAACTTACATTTACATAGCAGCTTTCACGTGAGGTAACATCTCAGAGTGCCCAAACAAAGGTGGAGTTTGATGCCCAACAGTGCTCCAGTACGTTTTCTACTTGTTGATGAATTTGTCGATGTGTTAGGGATGTGTGTTTGTAATGAGATTTGAATAAACCCGGTAACAGATAATCTGTAATATCCTTTGATAGCCTACATGGTTGATTACGTGGCATTTTCATGGACTGCGATAGTTGCGTTTCAGAACTGCTGTCGCAAAACAATCCTTCACTTGGGACGAACCAATCTACCCCACAAATCAGCAGGATTTGAAACATTGAATTTTGAACCCCAAAATTGTATCTACAGGAGATACAATTGTTAGCATAAGGGTGCAGAATTAATAATAATAATAATAATAATAATCCTTGACATTAATAATAATTAACATACTAACAATGGGTCAAAATGGGTGAGAGGTCATGGAACATATGGAGTCAGTACAAAGAAAGAGGGTTGAAGGAAACATGATTGGATATGTTAATAACGGGTTGTAAATGACTGACAAGAGATTGGTGGAAGGTACAGAGGGAGTGGGATGAGAGTATAAAGATGGGGAGAACAAAGAAGGAGAAGAAGGAAAAGATCGGAGGAGCACGAGGGAAGACTTGATGAAAGATCAAAAGCTTGAATAACCAGACAAGACAGATTGGAACCTCGGCTGCTGAACGTCTCGACCCGCGGTAGCATTGCTTTGTTGTAATCCCTCTATGGTGTAACTTTATAGAAGTAGTAAAGTTTGGCTTAACAGATTTCGCCTAAACGGAATGCTGGGTGACCTTTCTTGATATCTAACACAATTATTGCAGAGGAGTTTCACCCAATAACAATTGGGTTGCACATATATTCCTAAAAGAGAGTCCGTTGACTATTGTCCTTCCGATCCGAAAGGCGCTCTATAAATGTAATTTGATGTTGTTATTGTAGAATGACCCTTGTATTTCCAAAAGATATAATTTACTCTCAGTTTTATTTTCCCTCTGCAAGCCCCTTGCTTTCTTGTAGCCTCCTTCAGCTGGGAGCGTGGGAGAGCACGTAACCAACCAAGATGCATGTGTGTCAGCTTTAACATTTTTCTTCTGTACATTTGATCTCCCTTTAACAAATTGCCAGTTCCTTCTTTGCTGGCTAAAAATAGGAGGTATTTAGTATTTTCCCATAGTAGCAGTTTGAACGTGCGTACACTGTGTGTTGTCTCGGTATTATCAGTTTGTTCCAATGAAGTGAACTTCTAACAAATTACAATCAGAGCTTCACAACACTGCAATTACAAGCAGATAAATCATCTGTAATGACTTAAACAAGTTATAGCGAAGAAGTGTGCTAACAAAACTAACTTGGTCTAAGTACTAGAAGAACAGCTGGATTTTATTCTTGCTCTTAAAAGTCTATTCTGACACCAAACAATAAAACGTTGGAATTCACATTGGAAATTAGTGTAAAGTGCTTACTGCATGCAGATGCTATCTTAAGCAAGAGGCTAAATCCTTGTCAGCCTAATCATGAGTCATGAGCGAGAAACTGGAGGGAAGCTTTACTCTACAATCCTCTGTTTACTCAGCAGAAAGTAGGAACCCGGTTGTTAGCCCGAGGGTAATAATCCCTCAAAAAAATGTGGTCACTCAGTGCATGACTGTTTGTGGGACGCTGCTGTGCGCTATTGCCTGCCTCATTTCAGCCACAATCCACTCACACAGTCAATTCATTTTACAATATATTCTGTGAAGCACTTTGAGACATCTCAACAATGTGATAAGGCTGTATATCAAATGCAAGGGTTATTCAAGCGCTCTGAGGTGCCACCCCACGTTAAAGGTGCTATATAAATGCAAACTGTTGTTCACTTAAACCAGATTAATTGTAGAAATGAAAATGTATCCGTTTTCACCTTTTCCATCCAGACTCTTATTTTTCATGTTAGTTTCTGCTGCATTAGACCTGTAGCTATGGAGACTTGCAGCTCAGTGGTTAGAGCACTCGCCTTGCAAGCGAGACACCTGGGTTCAATTCCAGGCAGGGTGAAACCTTGGGCAAGTTTCCTTACTCCACACGCCTAATAATAATCCCTCCAAAAACAAAAATAATAATAAATTGGTCACTTACAATCCACGACTGTTTGTGGGACACTGCTGTGCGCAATTGGCTGCCACATTTCGCCCATAAATATACTGTCAATTCACTTTACAGTCTATTCTGTGAAGCGCTGTGAGACGTCGAGAAGACGTGAAAAGCGCTATATCAAATGCAAGGATTATTATTATATTATTACTCCAACTCACTTGTGTGCAGTTTAGATGTACAATAAGTCTTATCTTGATTGTGAGTGATTGTAGTCTATCTTTTACTTCAAATGAAAAGTCATCCATACTGCCTCAGAGATTGCTGTTTCTTTATATATGTATTTATATATCCCTCGTGCTGCAAGTCAATTTGGTTCTACATCAATTGCAGCAGATGAGCCAGCACAGACACAATGGGCCGAATGGCCTCCTTCTGTGCTGTGTAATTCTATGATTCTTATCAACAACAGCCTTGGTTAAGGCATGGATGTGATTTGGAATGTCACACCTCGCTATCTCTGCAGCAGAACAAACATCTTGGGTTTGCAACTACTCTTGAACGATTGGGTGAAAATGCATTTCATTGTTACAATCTCAACATGTATTGGGGGCATAGCAACACACAGAACACAATATCAAGATAGCTTGAGTGTGATCCATCTGAATCAAGGTGCCGGAAGGTTGACCGATAGAACCCAGAAGGTAGTGGTACAGGGAATGTCATCAGGCTGGGAGAATTTTACCAGTGGAGTTTCACAGGGGTCTGTTTTGGGACCTCTTTTGTTTAACATCTTCATAAACCACGTGGAGGTAGGAGTCACAAGCACAGTGGCTAAATTTGCAGATGACACAAAGCTAATGAAGGTGGTAGACTGCAAAGATATGAACAGGATAGGTTACACAAAGACTTGAACATTCTTGGGAATTGGGCAGATCAATGGCAAATGAAACTTAATGTAGAGAAATGCAAAGTGCTTCACGTGGGGACAAAAATAATTCAGGATGGGACGATTATTTAAATGGTAAGAAAATAATCTGTATGGAAAATGAAAAGGACCTGGGGATGCTGATTGATAATAAATTGAAGCTATCGCAGCAGTGCTCGGTGATCCTGTCACTTTATAAATACTGGTGCGACCGCACTTGGATTACTGTGTGCAGTTCTGTTCACCGCAATATAAAAAAGTAATTTAAGCGACTGAGAGGATACAGAGAAGGGAAACCACAATGATTGAGGGGATGGAGGGACTGGACTTCCAGGAGCGATAAGATAATCTTGGCATGTTCACACTGGAGAAGAGAAAGTTGAGAGGCGATATGATTAGGGTCTTTAAGATTCTGAAGGGAATAGATAATGTAGACCATGATAAGCTGTTTTATCTTGTACTGAACAGCAGTACCAGAGGACTTGGCCTGCGATTGAAGGAGGGTAAATTCAGAACAAATCTGCAGAAGCACTACTTCAGTGAGTGAGTAGTAAAGTTATGGAACAGGCTCACTGGGGGGACAGTTGAAGCAGAAAATGTTTGTTTCAAGAACAAATTAGATGGATTTCTGCTAGAAAATAATATCTCAAGATACAATATATAGTTTGAGACATGACATGTCAAGCGACTGGCAGGATAGTGGAAGGCGAACGAGATGGACCTTGGTCTTCTTTCACCCAGTAAATTTGTATGTTCTTATGTAAGATTTTCTATATCAATTCCGATGCTTTTACGAGGTTCAGGCAGTGCTGACTGCTAAACAAAAAGCACATCTATTTCGCGGCTCCGATACTTGCATGTGCCTCAGCCTGACCTTTTTCTCTTCAAAATACCGTGGTTTCTTTCACAGGTACGGAGCCGCTGTGTTTCACGAGTGATTAGCTCATCTACGCACACATAACCCAGTAACATCACAGGTTCCTGAGGATTTTTGGAAACTTTATTGCTCATCTAAGTAACAGAGGCCATGAGCTGTAACTGAATGTTATAATATTAATCCTCGCATTTGACATAGCATCTTGTCACCTTGTCGAGATGTCTCAAAGTGCTTCACAGAATCTCACTGTAAGGTGTACTGACTGTGTTTTATGTAAGTGAATGCAGCAGCCATTTTGCATGCAGCAATGTCCCACATATATCTATGAGGCCAGTGATCAATTTTATCTGGGGGCTTGTTAGCCACAACACCAGGAAACGTCCTGTCTCTTTTCGAATAGTGCCCTTGGATCTTCAACACTTAATGTCGTTCAGTTCATGACTATATGTGGGACATTGCTGTGTGCAAGTTGGCTGCCGCATTTGCCTACAAATGCGCACAGTCACTATACTTCACAGTAAAAATCCTGTCAAGCGCTTAGAGATGTCTCAATGAGGGGATAAGGCGCTTTATCAAATGCAAGGATTATTATTATTAGCTCATTTAATGCTTTGACTTATATTGGTGTTGTTATCACAACATAAGATTGTATTGGAATAATAACATTAAAAACTGCAGAATACATTGTATGTCAAAAGCATGTCAACAATCCGACCAAAAGTACACTTTGTTTCCTGTGTGTTGCCTCATTTCTCTTGGGCAATTTAAAAGAAACAAGGTTTGAATTCAACCGTTTAACAGGGAAAACCCAGCTGTTGGTGTGAATTTTGTACTTGCACTATGAGTAATATTAGTGTAGAACATGAACGTCAGTAACAAACATCTGGGAGTTTTTGAAACCAAATTTGAAACCGGATGTGCTCTTACATCTCCACGTTATTAATCACAACATATTTAGGAGTAAAAGATAGAAAACTATTCGTCCAATTTGTTCCCAGTTATTCCCCTGCGTGCCTCCATGCGAACTCCTACAGCTGGGTGGTTGGATTGGCCTCTGCTATAGATAACTTTGCAGCTAGCTGATCAAGTGATCTGATCTGAGCTTCTCTCTGTTATTTAAGAACTCTTTATTTTTTCTCAGTGTTCAATCTAACAGCTTGGCCAAACCCCTGAAATCAGCCCAGTGAGGGAAACCACTTTGTAACATCTGGTAGGGATGGGACTCAAAGCCCATACAGCAGAACACAACAGCACTTGACATTGTGAAACACTGTTTAAGTTTAAATATGAAATGTAGATCAAGCGAGAGGTACAATGTGGATAACAGATTGCCATTTGCTCCTGGGACCCATGCTTGAATCCAAGTCAGATTTCTTTGCATTAAAGGCTCCTCCCTATATTGGAGCCAAACTTTGGCCAGAATCCATTCCATTCTCCGTGGGCATTAGTCAAAAGGCTGCACAAAAAATATACCCAAACTTTGGTGAGGTTATAGGAGAGAACCGCAGAGAGAAATTAAAATGAACCTGGAAGAGAACATTAGAGAGAAGCCAAGAACATAAGCCTGGCTCATTTGGTAGCAATCTCGCCCAGGCCCTGAATCAAAAGGTTGTGGGTTCAGCAAATAGCTCACCTTGAAATTTCTGCAGTCCTTGATTCAATATCTCATTTAAATGCTCTCTAATGTGTGGACACTACTGGTTTTCTCTGCTTCTCGGGCTGTTGGATTGGCCTTAGTTACTTTGCAAAGACTGACTCTGCTGCTTGGTTGGACTGAGGAAGTGTGATCCTATCTATGTACCTGCAGCTAGGCTGCTAGCCTCGGGCAGTGTTTGCAAAGTTTGTTGCTGTAGTGATGTAATGTATTGTAATGAGATTCCATTTACAACAAAAACTCTTAAGTTTAACTGAATTAATTGAACATGTATCAGCACGAAATGAACTCCCAACTATGTTAAATGATTTACGAACAGTCATGGAATACGAAAAATTGCAACTTTCAGATTCACAGATGTACTGGGGGCCTAACATTTGTCATGGCCTTAGCCTTCAGAGCATGGCTTAAAATGTTAAGATTGTGCAGAATTTTTCCTAAATCTTTCATTTGTGCTTTGCCTTTTAATAGGCTGAGATTGTACAGTTTTCAGGCCTTGGGAGGAAACTCCTGATGCACCACACAATGACGATAAGATCAGTATTCAAGACTGTCGCTGTTAGTAAAGCATTAAACATAGTTGGAGTTCATTTTGTGCAGATACATGTTAAATGAATTTGTTTAAACTGGTAGATTTTGTTGTAAATGGAATCTTATTACAATACGTTAGAAACTTTGCGGCAACAAGCTTTGCAAACATTGCTCAGGGCCGTCAGTCCTGCTGCAGGTAGATAGGATCATACTTCTTCAGTCCACCCACATGGAAAACATTCACCCCAAAGGGATGGTCTTTCTACCCTACCAGTGACATATTTTATGTAATAAAAACAGAAGTCGTTGGGAACACTCAGGTCAGGCAGCATCTATGGGATAAGAAAATGAGTTAACGTTTCAGGTTGATGACCTCATCGACCTCAACCATTAACTCTCTTTCCTCTCTCCATAGATGCTGCCCGACCTGCTGAGTGTTCCCAGTGACTTGTGTTTTTATTTCAGATTTCCAACACCTGCAGTATTTTAACTTTTGCATATTTTACGTGACCGGTTGTAGGTGGTAGAATCACAATATTAGTGATGGCTGCATAGAAGTCAGCGATTCTTCAACTGAAAATGCCTCAAATTCTTTATTTTCTAAATGATTTCTAACATTTCCAGTGTCTACATTGCACTCTAAATGTGTGTGAGGCCGTGCCAATACCCAGGCTTTCCTTGCTTGCGAGAATCAATTGCAAAGATCATGTATAGAGATAATGGATCTTGGAGAGTCAAGAGCAGCATTGTTAAAGACAACCCAGTCATTATTCCACATGGCTCCACTTTGCATCACTCAATCCTTTGTTTGAGTTGCTTTGTATTTACGGAACAGTGCAGCCCCTTTGGGGAATTCTGAGTGACAAAGGGCAAATAGACAGGATGTTGCCATGCTGGTGTCCCTCGCTGCTTACATATGTGTTTGGACTTCAACGGCAGACTTCAGTATATATAAATTTACCTGGAATATTGTTTATAAAAGTTGATACCAGGAATAGTCAGCGAAATACTTTTCTTCCTCAACGTAACACTGTGTTCAGCCATACATCCCTAGTACTGCTTATTTCTGCAAGGAACACCACATACTTTCTGATAACAAGTGTGCACACTAATACCAGGGGAATGTTCTTTAAGTGTTCTGAAACACTAATGCGTAAAAGGCACTGTGTAATGGGAGGTGTTGTTCGGAGAAACCTGGTGGTATGGTTATTTTAGCTCTACTGTAAGTTACAGACAGCCTGGTTCTTTCTGATTGAAAACCAGTCAAAGAGGTAAGTTTTCAGACAGGATTTGAAAGCAGAGAGGGAAGGGATGAGGCAGAGAGATTTGGGGATAAAGTTTCAGAGGGATGGAAGAAAGTGGCTGAAGATTTAATTGTCTGCCGATTGTGGAGTGGAGCAGGGTGAAGTCACCAGAGGAGTAGGTTTACAGATTAGACAAGGCTGTGGAGGTGTTTGAAAGTGTGGAACAAAATTTTATTGAGACATACAGTAAATTATTTTTAAGATGGACCTCTGGGTATTTCATCTTTCAACTTATACTATAAGTGCAATGGCATTATGAATTTGGACGAGGTTTATCGTTATAAGTTATATTATGCAGCCACTGATTTATGCCAAAATATAGTTGAGCTGCTTTCACCTCTAGTTAAATATCACAATCATTTCCCAGCCCATATTCAAAGTGTGCTCCTGCAAAAAATTGAACACAGTTTAAGCAAAAGTAGAGAATGAGGAAGTGTCCTGAGACATCTTATCAGTTGATTCGTGATATTTAAGTTGTAGCAAATATATGTAAACCACATTTCAAGATAGCAATAAACGCAAACAAGTAATTTTTTTTCCACCTCTCTGTAATACTTGTTTTTGTGGTTATACCACAGAGTAGGAAATTGGAACTAATTAACAGGTCACTGAGGCACTGCCCATGGTATTTAAAAAATAAGAGTCGTTCAATTCTAAAATAATTCAATTTGCCCCAAGAATGCAAACATTTATCTTGTTTTAATACGCAGGAGACATTTCCCGGGAGAAAATAGTTGCAGCATCTGTGTATTGCAATGTACTCTGGAATTTTAGCATTGCCAGTATGAAAGGGCAGCAGAAGTTAATTGAATTGAGATGATGCATATTTATTTTGCTCTATGCTGCCAAATCGAATGGGTGATGTCGTGCTAAAATCTTGGCAAAACAGGTGCATCAGTGTGGATACCGACACCCAGTAAGAGAATAAACTCAGGCCTTCACTCTAAATTGCCAGCCACCCCACTATAAATCAGCCCCTGAATTTTATGTATGTAGTACAGTGGTTATGGCAGTACAGCAATTTTAACTGCCCTTATACGCAGTGCTAAACAATGTTCAATCAGAATATGATACAGGTGGGGAAATTGCTTTATTGTTTACATTCTTCAGCCATTGATGTGAGCAATGTTTTGTTTTGTCACTAGCACCCTGATGAAAATAGAAACCTACATGGTAAGAACAGGGCTGTTATAATACAGTTACAGCTACGGGCCAGTAAAAGAGTGATGCGAGCAGACAGGAGTTTCAGTGCAGGCTCCACGTCTCTTTGTCCTGAATTAAGTCTGAGTAAAGCAATACTTTACAGACTAGTCATTGGGGGCAGGGAATCATCCCATTCAGTTCCTGTTAACCCTGCAAGCCAAAGCCCTAACTTGTCTGGTGGTCTAAACAGGAAAGCTTGCCAGACCGCGATATCAATGGCAAGCTATACGGTTTTAGATGGTTAGATTCCAGCAATCCCCCAACGCCCACTCTGGGGTCCCCAAGACTTGGCTCTTGCCAACCTACACCTAATACTTACCAGAATTGAATAAGAAGGATACCTCCCTCCAGGGAGAGAGTGGGCATTCCATTCCAACCATCTATTTCTGGGATTTTCGAGTGTAAGTGAGATGCATGGAATTCTCAGTTTGGTTTGGATACCACTTAAGCATGGTGATGGGTTCCCACGTCAGAAACCCGACTGACCCCCCAAAAAGAGGGCTTTATACAAGTGCAGTGGTGGGCAAGCACAAAGCTTCACTAACCAGTGCCCGTAGACCCTTTAGTTCTCATCATTGTTGAAGAGCTAGTTGCCCCGCCATCTCTTTATTAAGATTAAAACTTTGGCTTTGCACCAGACACAGTTTTTACTGCAGCCGGTTAATTTCAGGTTAATTTGTTGCTGCACAGAAGGTTAATCGATACCAAATAAGCAGAGGAAATGGAGAAGTGATACAATGCAATTGTGTCTGATGAAATGAAAGGACGTGACTGGGTTAATGATGGAGGGGGATTCCTTTTGTTGGGGAATTGGTAACAAGGCATAGGCTCAGGTAGGGGAGAAGTTAAAAGGAATTTCTTCACTCAGGTGGCGTGTTAGTGATTAGAATTTGTTACCACCATTGACTATTAAGTTCGATAAAATTGTTCAAAAGGGATCTGAATAACCACCCGAGCAGGGCAAACGTGGCAAAAGAGCTGGAAATTAGGATTAATAACAATATAAAAGGCAATACAGAAAAGTGTTACAGAGATGACAGCGCCTTGGAACGTCCTCCTGACGTGAAAGCCGCTATGTAAAATGTAATTTGTTGTTGTTGTTCCATACAGAAAGGACGTGACTGACGTTCAACTGAACAACCAGTGGTGTTGTTCAGTGGAACTGAATCGATGTGCCCCGTCAACATGATACGGAGGTATATAGTCTCAGTAGCAAGGGCTGTCCTTATGAAGTGTCACAAATCTCTGCATTTGATTGAGCAAATCTGACGGGCCAACAGTGGACCGGTGGACAAACAGAGTGTGCTGGGCCAGTTGTCCCAGACCTATATTTAACCACTGAGATAGATGGAATCTAATTATACCATTATTCCCAAAGGGAGACATGACTACCCTCAAAAGGGCAATACCCGGCTTTTAGCATTCAGTGTTTGAATGGATACGGGCTGTACAGCGGTTGTTGATCTCAGCATTAACTCACAAAAGGCGACACATTTGCAGAGCTTTCTTTCCCTGTGGTTGCACCCCAAATAAAAAATTGATATAGGAGTAAAGCTCGCACCTTTGTTGTGCTTTGTCATGCAATTGGCTCTTTTGGAAAAGTGTGTGTGTGTGTGTTTGGAACAGCATGATCTGAATAAAACAAAACAATGTTTTTTTTAAAAAAAATTTCATTCTCCACGAACGTGAAGACCCATAAAATATTATGCAAATCTATTGAGCAGCACTGGCTGGGAGTTTTTATACTTGGCGCTGTCCGCTCCCTTCTTTTCTCCTTCTCGTGTATAATTGGAAATGTAATCACTGAAGCAATGCGATATTCATTCAATTATTCACAATAAAACTGAACCCAAGTACTTGCAGGCAGGCACTGTGACAACTGAAACATTTTCATTTTGTAACTTGTCTTGTGTGATACTGCATTTAGGAGTGAAATAGTGGACAGGAATAGTGGACTTCTTTATCTCCGAGATAGGCAATATCCGCCTGGCTGCTGATTTGCTCGCTCCCCCATTGCCCCCACTCGGCTGGCTCCTGCCTCTTGTTCGTCCCTCGTCCCCTCTGCGCCACCATCAGTGGCCATGCCTTCAGCCACTACATCCCAAAACTCTGGAACTCTCTCGTTCAATCCCTCCGCCTTGCCCCCTCACTCTCCACTAAAGACCATAATCCTTTACGATTATGTTTATGGTCAACTTCCACCTCCCTCTCCCCCTGGGTTGGGGTCAGACTCCGCCACTGTCAAGCTCTCTGGGACACTACCCAGAATGATGGGCGCGATATAAATACAAGTCAACCTTCTTTTAACACAGTACTCTGGGTTCAATAACCTGGAGAGTGCATTATAATTTGAAATGAGGAAAAATGCTGATTTGTGGGTCAATAGGTTGCCGCTGATGTCACTGACAGTACTTCCTGTTCCCATTGGCACAATGGAGCCATAGCATGTATATCAGTGGCTGCCGAGGAAGTAAGAAACGTTAAAAAAAACTTCTCCATTACTGTAGTGCTGCATTTGTTTCACGTAAGTGGTGTCTGCCACACACAAACACACACACCATCACTGTCGACGGAAAAGCTCATTGATCATGAATGTTGCTTTTATTGTATGTATTGGATTACAAACATTTCCCTTTTGGGGGGAAAATAGTTAAAAATCACAAAGGACAGCAGGCATGAATGTGTGCAGAATTTTTTTTCAATATTTTCACAGTAACTTGTTGGCAGACCTTAAAATAATATTTTGAAACATGTCCTTGAATGAGGTCCTATCCTTTAGCTTTTCCTTATCTATCCCAAAGGCATTGTAAATGCTGAAGTGTTAAATCCATTATGACTTCAGGTGGTGACCTTGCAATTCAATGAGCTTCCAGTTATTTGATGGTAGTGGTTCTCTAACTTGATTGACTCCCACACCTCTGCTTCACTGAGGAACATTCAATGCAGCAGTGCCCAGATCAGGGCAGTCAGTTACCACATTGCCCCCTCATATATTATTTATTGTATACCGTAGGCTTGTTTGTACAGACATGCTACACCTGGCATTGAGAACTCTGTAATGAGACCATCTTTCAGCGCCTTGGGACGTCCTCCCGACGTGAAAGGCGCTCAATAAATGGAATCTTGTTGTTGTTGTTGTTGTATCTTGCCTCCATACATAGCTGGGATTTGGTAAAGTGTTGGATCATCAAGAAATCATTACTCGGTTTTCAATTTCGACTTTCTCCAATGTAATTACTCAAGAGGCCTTATTGTAGCATCTAAGCACAAAGGATCAGGATTGGGCCATTTGCCTTGTACATCATTTTCTTAGGCCAGGGCTGATCTGTAACTCAATACCATTAGCTGTAACCAAGTACCATGTGCGTTCAAATGCATTAGTCGTTGCTTAGCTAGTAGCAAGCTTCCATCTCACTACCCTTGGCAGGAATTAGTGTAAGCGATTTGAGATTTTGACATGAGTGCTAACATGTAGAGTCCTGTAGCTTAGTGGTTAGAGCCCTCGCCTCGCAAGCAAAAGGACCTGAGTTTGATTCCCAGGTAGAGCGAGACTCTGGGCAAGTTTCCTTATTCCACACGCCTCTGTTTCACTAGCAGTAAGTAGGAACACGGTTGTTAGTTGATTGTCGGATTGTTTTTCCCGGCGTAATAATCCTTTCAAAAATAATAATAATAATTTGGTCACTCAATCCACGACTGTGGAACACTGCTATGTACAATTGGCTGCCGTGTTTCGCCCACAAAATATACAGTCAATTCACTTTACAGTATATTCTATCAAGCGCTTTGAGACATGGCAAAGACGTAGTAAGGCGCTATATCAAATACAAGGATTATTATAAATATAAATAGAATTTTATAATCCAGATTTATTCACTACTCTGCATTTTAAGAAAAAAAGTAATAGTTTACCAATTGACACTTATTATCTAGACCCGCATGTAAAGAGCGGCCACTTAACATGGCAGTGGAAGATGACTAACACACATGGGGCTGAACCTCAGGAAACGGGAGGGGTGAAACTAAAGTAGTCGCAAATTGTGTCTCTCAGAGTTCCCACAAGTCGACACAATTTATTTCTGCTTTTTTTAATGAAAGAATTCTGTTAGAAATCACCAAAAGTTATTTGCTGGTGATTGAATTAGTAAACATAGCACAACCAATGACAGATTTACCTCTGAACTGGCCTCATCACCACAGACCTTGGTATCAATGCATTTTGAGATGGTATGTCTTTATACTGCAGAGTAAATTGGAATAAATGCAAAGTTGCATCTAAATAGTGAGAGAATGGGACTCCCACCCTCAACAGTCTCAGCTACTTTATTGAACCAAAACTGAATAATATGCCAAATTTCTTGTCCTTAGTAGCTCGGTACATTGGTTGTTTGTTCCATCGACAATAACTAACTCTGTTAAGTATGGCTGGCATACAGTTCTCTAACGATTACAGTGAAATTCTGTTCAATAGGTTCGAGAAACCCGAAAGAGTTCTTTTTAATGAGACTTACAATTTACTGTTCCAGGTATACACAGGCTGTATCAGAAAGGAACTGCGACCTTTGCAACAAAATGCGAGACTTTATTAGATATCTACTCATTTGCTATAAGGTCTTTCTTATACTTTATTAGGTTATCAGGCCCCACTAACCTGGCTATTACATTAGCAACCAAATTTTTAATAAAAAGATGCATACTTTACAGACTAACAGTCATCTTAGAGAATTTAGAAACTTTTCTCCCAGAGATCATCTCACAAAATAATTTTAACTGTTCCTCTTTCAGGTTCATAGTAATAATTAGATTCTACATAAGCCATTTGATTCTGAACTTAATGCGCACTCTATAGTATCCTTCAGTGACACAGCTCACTATTGGTCATCATTGAATCTGAGCCTATTTGTCAGTTGTCTTGTGTATGGGGGTGTAGATGTTGTGTATGTATGTGTGTGTATGAGGTTGGGTTGTTTTGTGTACGTGGTGTGTGGGTGTGTGTGTTGAGGTTGGGTTGTTTTGTGTTTGTGATCTATGTGTGTGAGAGGTTGGGTTGTCTTGTTTATGTGGTGTGCTTGTGTACAATTTGTACTGTAGAAAATGGGATGGAAAATCATCTTTTACAACTAAAGATGACTAAACGTGCACAATATCATTTGTAAAAAAAAAGATGAGGAATTGACTGCTTCACTAAAAGTATTACTTCTGTGCCGTTTGAAAATCAAATGCTCGGGAGGAATTAGTCACGTTTTTTAGAACGTTTTGTAACCTACCTACCCGTACCCTCCGCTCCTCTGGCTCCGGTCTGCTCCACGTCCCCCGCCCCAACCGCCCTACTATCGGTGGTCGGGCCTTCAGCCTCTCAGCCCCGAGGCTCTGGAACTCCATCCCCCAGTGCCTTCGCCTTGCTTCCTCCCTTTCCTCCTTCAAGGCCGGTCTCAAAACCTTTCTCTTTGACCGAGCCTTCAGCTCCCCTCTCGACTCTCTTCCTCCTCCTCGCTCCCTCCCTTCCCTCCCCTCACCCTGACCATTTCCCCCCTCCTCTCTCCCTCCCTTCCCTCCCCTCACCCTGACCATTTCCCCCCTGCTCGGGTCATGACCCAACTGTGCAGCGCCTTGGGACGTCCTCCTGACGTGAAAGGCGCTCTATAAATGGAATCTTGTTGTTGTTGTTGTTGTTGTAAGGATGATGGACTTTTTGGATGATCATTCCCTTTATGTATTATAAATAATCCTTGTATTTGGTATAGTGCCCTTCACATCAGGACATCTTAAAAAGTGCTGCACAGAATTTTACTGTAAAGTGTAATGACTGTGTATTTTGTAGGCGATTGTAGGTAGATTTGGCATATTGTGGAATAAAATACAATGTTGGGTTTTGTGCATGATAAGAAACCGTGAAAGTAGTTGCACACGTAATGTGTGTTGTGTAACTTATTCCAAAAATATAAAAGTCTTGCGTTATATTTTCACACAACACAAGGTACTTCAGCTCGGGCCATGAAAGAGTTAAGCTGGCTTGTCTCGTTGCATTTTCTGATGGCTTTTCTGGCAGCCTCTCATTGTAGAGGTGGGTGGGGGGTGGGGGGGGCGGGGGGGAAGGGGTTTCCTGTCATTGTTTTCCTGTACAACTTCAAAGATTACCACGTGAGGCCTTGCAGATGGCCACGTTTGAAACGGAATTTAATAGGGGTCATTTAAAAATATCGCTCTGGTGATGTTCTCCATGCATGACTGATAACCCAACCGTGCAAGCAGGCTGCATTTACTGCTCGAGTGCATTTATCAGCTTGCTGTGTGATCTGAAATTTTTTTGTGTCGCATTGACAACCGACTGGCCATTTATGCCAGTGATTCTAAATATACCTCGGCCCCCAAAAGAAAGGCCTTTCCCAGTTTTCATTCTCAGTGGTGTGCACTGAATACAGCACATTAGGGGATGAGTAAAATTAAGTGTTGACCGCCAGAGACAATAAATGGCAAACAATTTGGTAGAAATGAACACACACAACTACAATTTCCTCAGTTCACATACACAATAGGAGGTTCTCACCTCTGATTTTATTGTTTCCTTTTGAGTAATCGCTTGTGCTATCGTGAATAAATTCAACAATTTTGTAACTGTTTTATTTGTGGTGATAATCGAGTCTGGAACAATAAAATGAAATGACTCAGTCATCACTCAATTCCTATCACTTTTTGCTCCCTGTCCATTGAGATTTTCTTTTCTGCGACTGGAATGACTACAGAAATGCAAGTTGTGTAAAATTCTGAACTTATAATAATAATAATAATAATCCTTGCATTTGATATAGCGCTTTTCACGTCGGGAGGACGTCCCAAAGCGCTTCACAGAATATACTGTAAAGTGAATTGACTGTATATTTGAGGGCGAACGCGGCAGCCAATTGCGCACAGCAATGTCCCACAAACAGTCGTAGATTGAAAATGACCAATTTATTATTGTTTTTGGCTTTGAAGGGATTATTATTAGGCGTGTGGAGTAAGGAAACTTGCCCAAGGTTTCGCCCTGACCTGCCTGGAATTGAACTCAGGTCTCTCGCTTGCAAAGCGAGTGCTCTAACCACTGAGCTACAGGACTCCACAAAGACTTATCACAAGTCTTTTCTTCCATTTAATAGGGGTCATTTATGAATGGCAAAAAACACATAGTCATTACACTTTACAGTAAATCCTGCAAAGTGTACTGACATGTCATCTTGGCCTGGAAGACCTTATTTCAATTGCAAGGATTATTATTATTATTTATATTCTGCTGCTGAATATTTTGAATGTTGAGTGACGTTAAAGTACCTCAAACTAATTTTAATTGCAGGACCCAGTTTTGGGTATTGCCACAATGTGAACCTTCTTCATTCAAATTCCTCTTGTGTGATGTTTTTAAAAATTCAATTTTAAAAGTTCTAAAATTTAGTTTTTTAGCTGGTTGAACTCCAGAGGTGGCCCAACTCTGGTGTCCCCAAATCTTGGTTCTTGCCAACCTGAACCTAATACTATCTGGAATTAGGTAAGCAGGATGCATCCCTCTAGGGAGAGAGCGCACATTCCATTCCAACAATTTATCTCTGGAATTTCCATGTGGTGGTGGGATGCATGGAATTCTCAGTTTGGTTTGGGTATTCTTAAGCACGGGGATGGGTTTCCACATGTGTCAGATACCAGACTGACCAACAAAAAATACCTTCATGCCAATCTCAGAGCCCGTCCCCGTCCCCCACCCTACAATGTGCCAGTGTGAATGGTTCTCCTTATATCAGTTGTCCTCATGGATTCTCTGAGCGTGGAACCACAACTGCAAGACATCACAGTGGTAACACATTTGTGGTTCCCAAAGGCATTTCATACAGTGAAGCTCCAGCTGCTAGAGAGGGAGAGAGAGAAAGTGGGGGAAGGTTTTGCAAACAGTCCTATCATTTGTGTTCCATTGTTTTGACTTTGAGAAAGAGGCTCTTTATTTCCTCTTGTGTGTCAATGAACCTAAACTCTTAAGAAGATAGAGATAAGAAAAAGATGATTCAGCCTTATGATATCAAGCCTTATCGTTCAGCCTCGTGTTATCAAACTGCAAAGACCATTTTCATCTTTCTCTCTTGTCTTGGAGTTGGGCTACTGAAGTAACAATCTGTACATAAGGTTCATACATTGCTCTTATCTTTTGTTTAATGTTTTAACTTGACATTTAGACAGTGTACAGGGACTTCTGTTCTGTGCGTTGTTTTTAACGTTCATCCACTTACACTGATAAAATTATGGTATAACAAAGCTATTCAAACATCAGGAACAGCTAATCAACTATAATATCAATCCTAGCCTCACCAAAATAAATATAAAAACAAATTTAAGTAGAAATAAAGCACTCAAATGTTTTACCACTTCTCTTCCTGTTGCTACATTTCCTTCACATTCTCTCTTTAAGCTATTTTTTATTTGAATTATTTTTTGCTTCATTTCCTACCTCTTTTATACCTAGAGCATTTCGAATTTTAAAACCTTTCCTTGTCCTCTCTTCCATTTTGAAAAGTGAAGCACCAACCCAGCCGTTCTCTTCATTTGGCTGACACTAGCCTACACTGTGTACCTCGCTCTATCCTCCCATCATCAATGGGCCGGCTGGAGCAATCAGCACATTTCTTTCCATGAAGAATCTTTGTTTTAACACAGCGCCAGGGGCCGTCTCCTCTGACTCGTCTACTCTAGTGACATAATAACAATAATCTTTACATTTGGTATAAGCGCCTTTCACGAAAGGAGGACACATCAAAGCACTTCATAGGATGTACTGTAAAGTGCAGTGACCGTTTAGTTTGTGGGTGAATGCCACCCGCAAATTGGCTGCTGCCATGTCTCAATATAATGGTTGGTGTGAATCCGTTTGTTTTACAGGAGCGGGAGCTTTGGGCAGATGGACAGTGCCTCTTCCTCTTTCACTTTGATTGTACTTACGGTCACCTCCTCCCTTTCCCCAGGCATCAGGCTCTGCCACTTTTAAGCCCTTCAAGACGCTACCCTGCTTGAAGGGCGCTATATAAATGCAAGTTATTGTTGTTGACAGAACTATGCTGAGTGACTGCAAGTTTGGGTCTTAAACACCTGCATAATAGAGGAGAAGAGGAAGGAGGCTGAGGGAATGAGGAGGTTCACAGGCCTCTCAATCACTCAGTGAAGCCAAAATATGTTTTTCAAAGCACAATGTTGAACGTGTTATTTGTCGGAACTGGAAAGGGCAGTTTCGGGTCAGGGTAGGGTGACGTACCAGATAAAGCACCTGTTACTGGGACCTATGAATAGCCTGTAACAGTGGATCCATGTTTACAGAGATTCTGATGTGACATTTTAACAGGAAATGAATGCATAAGCTAAATGTCGAATCGAAAATATGCGTACTGAGGTTTTTAGGTTTGAAGGCACCTCAATCCTGTGCTTTCAAAGTCAAACCTCAACACTCATCCCTCCCACCGAGAACATGATAAACTGTATTGACGATAACCCTCCTGCTCTTTGAATGCCATCACATCGTGAAATCGTTCAACTGAGTAATTTGTGCAATTAAAGTGAAGCGAACAATACCGATCTGGCAATAACATTTCCAGCTGCAGTTGTATAGTGTTGATCTTCCAGACACTGGGGTACAGAAAGGGAACCATTTGTCTTCAGAAATGGAAAAGGGTCTCCAACTAGTTTAAATATTCGCTTTGAGAAACTTCTTATCTGTAAGTGAGTGATAAATATTTAATCTTAGAATTTGAAAGCACGCCTAATCTCGTTGAAACGACTCAGTGGATTTCACAGTTTTCTGTAAAGCACTGACTGTGTGTTTGTAGGAGAATGCAGCAGCTGATTTGCTCAGAGCAATATCTCGCCAACAGCCATGAAGTGAATGCCTTTTATTTATTTTTATTTGGATGATTGTTCATTAGGTCACCGACTGGGAGAAAATCCCTTTTCTTTTCGAATAGTGCCATGGGATCTTTAAAGACCGCCTAAACGGGTAGATGGGACCTCTAGTTAACATCTCATCTGAAAGACAATCTAGGCTATGAGCTCAAAGTGGGACTTGAACCCACAACCTTCTGACTTAGACAGAGTGTATTATAAACTGACAATGATGAGTCTTGAGCAAATCTTTTAATAATTCAATGCAGTACTTTTGGTGGTGGTGGTGGTAGGTCTTTTTAACCATGTTTGTAATCCTAGGGATTTGTTATTGAGGTTTTACACTGCACAATGAGATTTATTTGAATATAGTATTTTAATATTCAGAGCTGGCACTACAGCAAATGCTAATTTTGTAGTGGCCGTTAACTTTGCATTTACTCTTTGAGCAAAAAATGATTAGTTTATAAATAAACTGGCTCTCCTGGAGAAAGGCCAATATATAAAAGGTTAGTAGGGTCAGATTACAGTAAAAGCAGCACATAGACGAAATAGGACAGACGTTAAACACTTAAAAATTAAATGGATATTTCCATGGTGTGAAATTGTGTAATGTTTAGCGTCACAGGGTCTCTGTGGGAGAGGAAAGATACCGATGCCCTAACGTGTGTAATGCGCTGTCCTGACCTTGACAACAGTGCCTCCCAGTCCACAGGCTCGGTTCACATGTATTACAAATTCTCAGAATGCCTGAGGTTACAGCAAAGAGAATGCTGTGAAGAATCTGGCATATGGAGTCTGACAGAGTGGAAATACTTTCCCTCTTCACATTGCTGACTCTTTTATGTCCCGTTATAGGCTATGTGTTACCGTGTGGGGCAAACTTGAGAGGCAGCGTATTTGTAGCAACAATAAAGTGGGCGCGTGTATAGTGTCACAGCAGCACCGCACACTGGAGAACCATCTGTTGTGTCAAGGGAGGAATGGAATGCAGGTTCCTATCTGGGGAGTTTCAGATCCCCCTTTAGTCCATCCATAAGGGAGGCAGAACCGGTGGGAAAGTCAAATAGGGACAGTCTTCGCATCTGATTACATATGAACGTTGGTTCAGACCTGATAAATAGTCATTTACTTATCGTTTGTGCACAAATGGTATGTAATATTAATAAATTTAACGTCCATCTGAACAGAAAGATGGGACCTCAGTTTAACGTCTCATCTGAAGCACTGTCACTTTTGAATCAGACTGGCATAAAACTACGTACGCAACTGAGATACACAAATGTTGGAATAGCCTGGACGGCAGACTGTGATTTTTTTTTCCCCTTCCCCTACCAAACAAGAGGAAATCAATGGGCTATTCTCATTTACTGTCTAGCACCCAGAATTATCACTGTACAGCTTCATGGAAGCCACTCCTGTAATAAGCCGCTCTCCCACGGTCAAGGGCTAAGTGACGTTATTTGGGCATCCCTGGAAAGGTGAAAATGGTATGGCAAAATCTGCTTGCCCCTGATGGAGGTGAAAGGCTGGGAAAATACTCTTGCGAAACTAGCACTAAAATACATCACCTGGGAGCTGACGCCCTGCACTTGGCCAGTGGTTTAATGTGTGATGGGGTGAAGAGGGGCAGAAATTACACTTGTCATTCAGACTGCTTTCTTGCTGACTGTTGTAATGGTGATAATAAGAAATAATAATCCTTGCATTTGATAAAGCACCTTATCAACACAGAGCTTCACAAACTCTTAAGAATATTTGTATAGAGTCTTCCACGTCGGGCGGAACGTCCCAAAGCGCTTGACAGTCAAAGGTGTGCACTCGAGCTGAGCGTTGGGATCAGGAGGGTTGGGTGGGAGGGCGGGGAGGGTGGGGGTAGAAGGGTGGCCGAAGGCACAGTGGAAGAGAAAGGTCTTGAGACGGCATCTGCTTCCAGTTATTGGAGTCCTCCAGTGTCAGTGTGCTACACTGGCAGGCCTCCCGTTTAAAATATCACATTTAATTCCCAATAAATGGTTAACATGTCTGAGTGAGAGCTTACGTTTACATTGCTCCTTATTTCCTCATTAGGGCAGCACAGGGGACACAACCCAAACTGTGGAAGAAAAACCCATGATGTCAGTCGCTGCTTTAGCTTCAAGGTTCAGTCACGGAACAAGCAACGCCCTGGAAAAACATGAGGCAAGTGTGGTTATATAGTAATTCTATCAATGAACTCATTAAGCGCCTTGGGACGTACTCCCAACATGAAAGGCGCTATACAAATGTAATCTTGTTGTTGTTGTTGAGCATCAAACTATGTGTTTACTTTTAAAAATTTCAAACATTTCAAAAATAAAATTAATATCACATTTGCAAAGCCTCTCTTCCTGCGATTATCTTACTCTCTTACTCAGTTTTTCTCACTTAGATCTCTATTTCCTCATGCTCTTCTCTTGCGTACTGCGTGAACTGTCTGCTTCCCCCTTTTTAGCCCTGATTCCACCACAGATTGCTTTTCCCGAACCTCGTGGCACAATCCATGACAAAAATCCCACGGCAATATTTAAAAAGTGGAGGGAGATTCTCCTGGTGTCCGGTCTAACAATCCTTCGAATTAATCAGTCATTAACCTCATGATGACTTGGTTTTTGTGGGACTTTGCTGTGCGCAAAATGGCTGCCACTTTTGCCTTCAGAAAAGGACACTGCATGTGGCAGTAATTAATAATAATTCTTGCATTTTGATATAGCATTTTATCACATCATCCAGATGTGTCTAAGCATTTCACAGGATATACGGTAAAGTGGATTGACTGTGTATTTTTTGGGGCGAAATGCAAGTTTGTGCACTACAGTGTCCCACAAACAGCCATGGAGTGAGAGACCAATTTTATTTGCGGGATTGTTGGCCAAGACACCAGGAGAAACTCCCTTCTCTTTTCAAATAGTGCTATGGGATCTTTAACGTCCACCTGAACAAGTAGATGGGACCTTGGTTTTAATGTCTAATCCAAAGGACGGCACCTTTGACAATACAACACCACCCAGCACTGTATTGAAGTGTCAACTTAAACTATGTGCTTCCAATTCCCCTGGCCTTGAACCCACAACTTTCTGACTCAGAGGTGAGAGTACTACCACTAAGTACTCAGGCTGACAATTACTATGAATCAATTTGAGTTGTTTCGACATTATAGCCACTGTAAAAACATGAATTCTTCTTTCGCTACTTCTCTCTCACTCCACTGTTATTTCTTTATTCCTGACGGGCCCACCACCCTTAATCTACCTTTGCCTGTTCTTTTTTGGTGGACGTTGAATAGTTTTGTTGGCCTATATAGTCATGCATGTTAAACTAATTTTGTTTTAAAAGAGGGAATCAAAGCAAAGATGAATAATAATGAGAGTGATGTCACATCGTCATATGAAGTGTCACAACATTGTTTGACAACTTTGGACGATATACAGTTTATTGTTATTGGATCAAGCCTCTGTAAGACTTGATGTGCAATAAATAAATTCTAGACATTTTTAGAAGTTTATATATAGATTACAAATTGTCAGTGGAAAGATTAAAATTTTCAGCAACCTTTGTTAGTCTACTTATTATAGAAATTCACTTGCAGTGACGTCCCATAAACATTCTGGTGGTATTGTAGTACAATATTACAAAAAGAAAAGCACCCAGACATGTTCAAACTCTAAAAATACAAATTCTTCTTTCACTTCTGGTTCAAATAGAAAAACATCAATATTCCTGGCTGTAAAGTGCAAAAGAATGTGGTCCATCTACCAATAATTGCTTAGCACTTATGTTTTTCAACCAAAGGAACACATCACTTTCTAAATTGGTGCAAGTGCTTAATTTCATTTTACTCCATGAAATGTTTCCCTGCAAATACACAGTTGCTACATTTTACAGTAAATCCTGTGAAGCACTTTGAGATGCTTTGATGATGTGCTAAGGTGCTGTATCAAATGCAAGGATTATTTTTGCATTCTGAGCTGTTACCCTATGTGAAGAGCATTATATAAATGCAAGTTATTGTTGTATTTTATTATAAATATCAGGGCATTTTTTAAACATATAAAGTGGTGGGAAAAATCCCCAAAACTTTATATTCCCCTGGGCATTCCCCAGCAATCATTTCAAAATTCCACACCAAGCACACGCAATAGTAATTAGTAGTCCACAGTAACATTTTAAAGAATATTATTTGATAATTAAGCAATTTGATTATTAGTTATTAAATTGCTACTCTCATATTATTTTATCCATTCTAAGGTTTGAACCAAGTACACAAAGCATCGCTTCATCTGCAGAAATCTGTTTTTAATGCTTCTGGATGTGAGATAAAAGTGCCCCTTTGAGTTCAGTCCCCACCAGTGAAAATTCCTTTAAAAAATGCCCTGATAAATACCCTCTGTATAGTTTCTTTATTACCTATAATCCTGACTTGTTTTTTTCATTTTAGAAACCAATTAACAGACCAACTCGCAGGAAGCCTCCTTGCTCTCTTCCTTTACACTGCACCAGCGGTGAGATAAAAACAGAGTCGGATCATAACGGAGCTGAGGTGAAGTGCAAATGTTTTGGCAAATATTTGAATCAGCTGGTCTCAAAACTGTCCTGTATGACATTTATCACATACATGACATGTCCTTAACCCTGTGAGCTGAAGCTCTAAGTGGAAGGGGGCCCGATTGTGGCAAATATTGTGAAATGTCAGTTCTTTGTACCAATACATTGAGTGGTTACCGTTTATTGGGAGTCTGCCATTCTGCCTCCACTCTCTGGAACGCCATACTGGAGTCCCTCCCGAGTTGCCCTTCCCTCCCTACTTTCGCAGACTTGCTTATTCAACTGTGCTTTTGCTCATCTAGCCCTTCCCCATCCTTTTTAACTCTCTCCCCGCCCTCCCCTACCCCTGGCTCAGGTAACCAACCAGTACTGTAATGTGCTTTGAGACACCCTCCAGTCCTCCAGACTTGAAAGGCACTGTGTAAATATCAATTGTATTGTTAGTAACCTGAGAATGATCAAGTAAAATTGAACACTCGCATCATTGCCATTTGTGGGACATTGCTGTATGTCAATTGGCTGGATCATTCACCTACACAGTCATCACAGATTACAGTAAAACCTGTGTGAAGTGCTTTGAGACGTCTTGACCTGATAACGCCCTATATTAAATGTAACGATTATTATTACGAATAATGTGAAGATTGCTATAAAAATAAATTTGAATTATTTCAGGAAAATAAATGACATGGGTTGGTTTCCTAAATCTCCTTTACTTTCTGAATACTCTTTAATGTCTTTGTCTTTTTTTTGTATGTAAATATACAGAAGCCACCGATAAACGACTCCTCTCGCCATCTAAAACTGAAGATGAAAACTTCCTCTCCCCTCATTGAAAAGTTGCAGGTGAGTTTTCTGAGAATGTTTACCATGTTTTTCACACATTATTTGCTGGACAAAGAGCAATGGGTATGGAGAACAGAGTGTTACGTATTATTAATAAAACTGTTCAGGTGGCAATAAAATCACAAGAGTTAATCTTTAGCGTTTTCTACACAGTGGGTTAAACAGTTAGGCATGTGATCACATCGGGGCACATTTTTGCTCCTGGAGACATTCCAGTCAATAGCTGTCACAAGGGAACAACCCCCCCCCCCACCACCCAAATTGCCTGTCAAGAACTGCAGAAAATCAACATCTTAATTAAGATGTAATTTAATTTTTTTCCAAAATTCTGCATGATCTTTTACTTGTAACACAATCGAATTCAGGCCAAGAGCATGAGTAATTTTGGATTTCCTGAATGTACATTTCTCTCTTGGCTGATGCTTGTATTTACACAGGTCCCTTATTTGGTGAGCTCAGGCTGTTCTTGACCAGTTTTTCCTGCAGAAAACTGGCAGGAACAGTCGCCTTTGACAGAAATACAGCTGCAGCCAGTTGCTTACAGAACCACATCTGTGAAAGTACCCAGAATCTGCTGCCCTCTTGCCTCAAGGAGACATATTGACACAAGGCGGCAGCCAAAGACTGAGAGGAATTACTCAAGAAAAACAGAATAGAAACAATTTGACATTAAAATTATTCTTCACAAATAGTCGTGCAAATTTTAAAGCACTTTATCACATCAAAATGCCTGAAAATACTTGACAGTAATTGCTGTCCATTGCAGTGACTGTATTTATTATAGAGCAAGTTGGCAGCAATTGTATACATGTCAGAATCCAACTAACAGCTGTGGAGTAAATGACCAACTTATCTGGGAGGAACACTGGGAAAAACTCTCATCTCTTTTCATAGTGCTATGGGATCTTTAATGTTCACCTGAACAGGCAGAGGGACCTTTGGTTTAATATTTTATCTGAAGGATGGACAACACCTTCTTAACCTAAGGAAGTCCACACAGTCAAACTACTTTACAGTAAATCTTGCGAAGCTCTTTGAGACCTTTCAAGGACATGATCAAATGCTAGGATTATTATTAAGTTTGGCTTTGGAATTTGAACCCACAACCTTCAGAGGTTAAGGTGCAAAGAAGACACCTCTCAACTATAAATTATGACCAGTTCATACAAAAATCCACATTGTTTCAAATTCCTAAGATGATTACATTGTAGTACGTCATGATTGATTGCAATAGTTGTGGTTTGTTGTAAAACCCAGCATATTTGGAAGATTTGTGCCAAATATATTTGCAAAACAGAAGGAAAATATTAAGCCTTACTTAAAATTTAGTTTAAAGTACACATATTTAATTTGCAAAAAACCCCCCACAAAATTGCATTTTGGCAAACACAATTCAAACCCACCCTTAATAATTGTTTTAATGTGTGCTGTTAGTCATATGTGGCACATAATTCCTCCTCAATGTTATTAAATATCCAAAATACAAGTCAGCTGCAATTATACTAAATGTGGGTTCCGCGTCAAATGACTATTATCTAAGTGTTGAACAAGCATGAAAATTACTGACGACAGTTCCACTCTATGTTCTAGCATGCTGCTAATACAGTAACCAAATTAGTGGTTGAAAACCTGTTTGTAATACTATTGCTCTGAAAAACTTTAGGATGGGAAGAGAGAGGAAAATGAATATTGTATGGCATGCAGCAGAGATGCAGCTTGATACAGCCTTTGGTTGGAATTTGGAAAATGCATGATTCCATTCTGCCACCGGATATCCCTAATTTTGGCTGCCTTACAATAAAATAATTGCCATTTGATCAGTAACTAATCCATTGCCATTGTACGGCCACTTAATGTACTGGAGCTAATGTACTTTGGAAGTAGGATATAGTATGTGTTGTGTAATGGCAGAAAAGCAGTACTATTAAAATACAATGAAGTTACCAACCGTAACTTTTTTTTAATTAATCAAAGCCTGCTTGGAATTTTGCCTCATTCATTTTTCCGAATGAGGGGTGGGGGTTAGGGACGACGATGGAGAGGAATTCTATTCTAAAATTGGAGAATTAAAATGATCCTTTTTTTTGAAAGAAAAAAGTTTTTTCATTTATACTGCAGATCCCTTGTTAAACTTTTAGTGTTTCAGTTCAGGGGAAGAACAGTTTCACCTTTCAGCTAAAGTGCTTTGTCCGAAGCCAAGAGTATCCAGCTCTTCAGCCTCTTGAGTTATTTGTGCTGTAACACACACATGTGTGTCAACAACCTAATGTTGTCCCAGTATGTGTCTTACTCTAGTGTGTGCATCCAGCTGTACCTGTCCTATTTGACTGGCTAACTGACCATATAGTCCACAAACTATACAGTCAATTGACTTTACAATATATTCTGTGAAGCGCTTTCAGACGTTTCAAAGACACGATAAGGTGCTATATCAAATGCAAGGATTATTATTATTAGTCTCAAAGTCGATTACTGTTTCTGGAGCAAACTGCTACGGAATGTCACCAGGTGCAGACCTAAATTATAACACCCCTCATAACGGGCTCCACTCAGATAAATGGGTCTTTACAGTCCTTAAATTCAATGCTGTTAAATGTACCTCTTCGTTTTAATTTCAAGTAAACTCCATTTCTCACACTTATCATTTTGACCACATCTTTCTCAGATTGCAGTCGTGCTGTTAAGATAATGCCATAATGCCACTAAGAATGTCCCTCAAGATTTTTATTTATAATTGTTCAATGCTCACCACACCTCCTGTTCCCTGGATTTGTAGCTACCCTGCCACTAATTTTGTATATTTGATAGCTGGTAAATGAAATTCAATACAATAACAAGCAAGTTACTGCATACCGGGAGTAAAAGGTGGGATAGAGTTTGCCAGTGGGGGAAGTTGAAAGAGATTAAGGGTATTACTGTAGTTGACTATTTTGTCAAAAGGATGTGAGGCAGCAATCAATAATCAATAATACTTGCATTTGATATAGCTCCTAATCACATTGTCAAGACAAAGTGCTTCACAGATCATACTGTAAAATTTGATAGCTGTCTGTTTTGTGGATGAACAAGACATCCATCTCATTTTAAAGAAAGCTGTTTGTGTAGTTTTGAATTTCTGGTTTCTATTTTGTTTTATATTTGGGACTTAACTATTTTTCAACCATTTCTCTTTAATGTTCTGGCTTCTGGAGCATGCTAAAGCGGACAAACTAACATTAGAATTGGCATTTCTCTTCATTTTGATGGCCCTTTTACGTTGGGAATATGGATCTAGCTTGCAAAGAAACAGAAATAGATTCCTCAAAATGAAATGTTTCCAAGCAAAACATACGTGGAGTCCTGTAGCTCAGTGGTTAGAGCACTCGTTTTGCAAGTTCACCTGAGTTCAATTCCAGACAGGGCGAAACCTTGGGCAAGTTTCCTTACTCCACACGCCCAATAATAATCCATCCAAAAAATCAAAACAATAATAAATTGGTCATTTTCAATCCATGACTGTTTGTGGGAAATTACTGTGCGCAATTGGCTGCCGTGTTCGCCCACATATATATACCCTCAATTCACTTTACAGTATATTCTGTGAAGCGCTTTGGGACGTCTAGAAGACGTGAAAAGCGCTATATCAAATGCAAGGATTATTATTATTATTACCTGCTTGACCACACTTTCAATCATCATTCCTCTCTGAGCTCCCACCCCCAGCTCAGGTGCTAGTCAGGATCGTTAAGCACCTTGGAACATCCTTCCGACGTGAAAGGCGCCATAGCAGTAAATTTGTATTGTAAAATATAAGCTGTAAAAATATAGTCATTTAAGTGTTCCTATATTTTTCCAACATCCTATCCCTAATCCAGGTTCAGTTTCTCAATTTAAATGCTAAAGATGTGACTAGCAATGAGTGACCAAGTAAGGATGATTGAGTGGACCGGACATCACCAAACACCACTTTCCTGTCTAGTTTAGTTCCTGACCACACACCCCAGCCAGGACTCCCTTCTTGTGGAAGCATGAATATGTGCATCAGTGGAGCCTCCGACTTAGATCAACTTGTTTTAATTGAGAATTCTCCAGCTATTGGACAACACTGCTTCCCAGAACTGTAAATAATTTCAGTAATAACCTTTAATATAATAATCATTAATAATCATAATAACTGTAAAATCATTCAGGGTAATAATCCCTTAAAAATATATTTAGTCACTCAATCCACGACTGTTTGTGTGCAATTGGCTGCCACATGTCGCCTACAAAATACACAGTCACTCCACTTTACAGTGTAATCCGTGAACCGCTTTGAGACATCTCAACGATGTGATAAGGCTATATCAAATGCTAGGATTAGAATTATTAGTATTCATTGTGTTTTATTTTTCACACTTGAATATAACTCTATGAATGAATTTTTTTTTATATACTTGTTTTCCCGCAGGCCAGCTTGGTTCTCTCCCCAACTGTTCTCCTGCCCGGGATTTGTCCAAAGAGCCCGTTAAAGTCTTGCTTCTCGCCCTTTGGCAGCCCTCCTTCCACTCCCAGTAGCCCTGGGATCCGCTCCCGATCCAGTGAATCAGCAGATGAAAGTCCAGTCACATTTGATCAGCCGCCGGGAGCAGAGCCTCTGCAAAGTTTGCACAAGGTAAACACCCCACGCAACACAATGTTATTGAAATATCCAGATTGGTATTAATTTGCCAGAATTTTGCTCCCAACCCCCAGCTCGGGTCCAAATCGCTGACTGTCCAGCGCCTTGGGACGTCCTCCCAACGTGAAAGGCGTTTTACAAATGGAACTTCTTGTTGTTGTTTAACGGTATATGGATTACACGATTTGATTTTAGCAAAAATATTAGCAAATTTTTTTTTAATAATGCAGGACTGTTTTTCAACCACCCAGTGTGGCTCTAGAAGGACTGGACTCTAAATTTGCAGCATTTCTTAATGGCATTCCTCAATTAAAAAAATATCCCCTGTACAATCCTCATTGACCTGCGGGTTCTCCCCTCTGGAAGTAGATTTTGTTGAAGCAAAGTTCCCACGGGTTGTGTGACTTAGTTACCTTTTACATGACTTGATCCTGGTTTTGTTTTGCGGTTCAGGTTTCTGAAACATCTGAAATGTTTGAGATTGATTCTAAAATGTGAACTAGTGAGGTACCCAGTAGCACCATAAAGAATAAGCGTACGGTGTTAATTTGTGTTTCAATCCCCTTCCCACCCACCCCCGCAACAACAAGGATGAGGAGATGTCTACTTCCATACTTTTCAGATACTTCTATTTCCAAGGCAGTCTGTTGTTGATGTATTGAGCAACAGTAGACTGACTGCCTATTCCATTTAGCCCACAAAAATAAACAGTTTACAGCGCTTTGGGACTTCTAGATAACGTGAAAAGGAGCTATATCAAATGCAAGAATTATTAATAATAATGATAATAATAATCTTTGCATGTGATATAGGGCCTTATCACGTCTTTGTTGAGACGACTCAAAACGCTTCACAGGATACACTGCAAAGCGGAGTGATCACTTTGAACTGCGTGTTTGCTTTGGTGCGCAGAGTCCAAACGATAGCTACACAAACAAATAAGATCAATATACACCAAGCATGAAACTTGTAGTACATTGACCTCCTAACCCCCGACCGACCTGTCCTCTCCGTCCGTTCTGCGGGCTCCGGCCTAGTTCACATCACCCCGCCTTGCCCGTCCCACCATTGGCAGGCGGGCCATCAGCCTCTCTGCTCCCACCCTCTGGAACTCCATCCTACAGTCCCTCTCCCTCGACCCCTCCCTTGCCTCCTTCAAAACCCGTCTCAAGATCCTCCTCTTCGACTGTGCCTTCGGTCACCCTCCTTCCATTACCCTCTTCACCCTCCACCCCCTCCTGATCCCAACTACCAGCTCGGGTGCGATTTCCTGACTGTCCAGCGCCTTGGGACATCCTCCTGACGTGATAGGCGCTGCACAAATGTAATGTGTTGTTGTTCGAAAGTGCGAGAGTTGATATTGGACACGGTTCTGTTATTTGTATTTGATTTAATCTTTAGGGCCGAGTGCGTCTGTCGCTGAAGCGTCGGCCCCCCAGCAGACGGTTTAGAAAGTCGCTCACTGAAGACACTGATTCTCCAGACGGTGAAAAGCCAGTTAACTCAGCCAAGAATGTGGAGCCGCAGGAGAACGGAGCCGCAGAGGAAGAAAACAGTGAGGTTTTCGGTGAACAAAACATGCAAACCGACAATCCAGACCCCAAAAACTCACCCTCACCTGAAGAGGGATCGCCTCCTACATCGGAGACACCCATGCAGACGGAAACCAGCGATGCCTTCTCCTCTGAGAGCAAAGAGTGTGAGAGATCTGCCAGCACAAGCCACCAGGAAAATAGCGGCCAGGATGTCAGCGCCGTGAAAAACACAGAGGAATGTTCGGACATGGTCACCGAGGCCTCTGAAGGTGCTGAGCAGGTCACCGCGTGCTGTGAGACTATGAGTTCTAAGATGTCCGAGCAGGAATCTCTCAGCAATGAACCATCGATCAAAGAACCCGAAATGGTAGATGCCGTGGAGCAGAGCTTAGATGGAGAGGTAAGTGAAGGGATCGGACAAATCGGTTCAATTAACTATTAGCAGTAGGAATGATTGCTCAAGTGTGCGTGTAGGCAGGGAAGTCTCCCAGCGGCACAGTAATAGGATGTTCTAGCTTTTCCAAAGTCAATGCCACTTTCCCATGTGAAATTGAGCTGTACAAACCAGGAAAGCCTCACATTAAGTTGGTCACTCAATCCATGACTGTATATGGGACGCTGCTGTGCATAATTGGCTGTCGTGTTTCATCCTCAAAATATACAGTCAATTTACTTTTACAGTATATTCTGTGTAGCGCTTTGAGATATCTCGATGACAAGATAACAGGTTTTATCAAATGCAAGTATTACATTATTATTACATGCAATCAATCCTTGGTCTCTGATTATTACGATGGTGTTAGGTGGGGCAATTGAAAGAGTGCTATCATTAGCATAAGTAATCCTGGGCTAGGGGTGGAGGCAGGCCAGACAGTTTCCCTGTTCCTGCTCATTATCGAGTAACTCTGGGGGAGGAGGAAGGTTCAGCCAGGGTTTAGCCCCTTGTACTTGTACAGCCTTCCTACAGTCAATGTCTGGAAATACACAGCAGAGTTCAAGTCACGTTGGGTTAGGAACATAGGAACAGGAGTAGGTCATTCAGTCCCTCAAGCCTGTTCTGCCATTCTATTAGATCATGGATGATCTGTACCTCAACTCCCATTTATCCACGTTTGCCCTATATCCCTTGATACCTTAACCTAACAAAAAAGTTATTTAAAGTGTCTTCTTCACCATTAATCTGGAGGGGCAGGAGAAATCCATATATTGTGCGTAGGTATATTTTAAACACATTTAACGGGTCCAATATCTTATTTGTTTCTAGGAAGAGTCCCGCGGGAATGATGAAGAGTGAAGATGACTCGGAATGGACAACTAATTCCACTCAGCTTTGAAAACCAATAGGAGCTTACTTTGTGCCAAATTATTTCCACAACCGCAGAACACGGGTGGATACCACCAATGTTTCTTTGTTCTATGCAAGTCTGTTTTTCTTTCCTTTGCTGGGACCTGGTCGCGAGTTTATGTGTTTGTTCATCTGCAAATGCATACTCATTGCCATGAAATGAGGGCTGGATTCCTTTCACATAGACTGGCAGTTTGCGACAGAGGTGGGAATTAATGATCAGTAAAGTGCAATCTGAATTTTTTTTGCATGGTTATTTAATTCAAACTACGGGTATGTCCAAAAATCAACTCTTACTGTTACAGTATAGTAAAAGCTCAAACCGCCGGTCTGTCTGAATAAATCTGCCTTGTAGGTTGTGTCAAATGGGGCGAATGAATGCATGTGGTTATGTCAACACCCACCCTGACGTATAGCGTGAGGATTCTCTGCAAAAATAGACAATGACAGCATCAACACAAAGAAACCAACATGGAGAGTCATGAGCGACAAGGAGGCAAAGGATAACAGATTGTAGTGGGCCATTGCTGCATTTGAAATTGAAGAACATTTGTTAAATAAGATTACGGATATTTTTCTGTACTACAGCTGTCTTGTCTACCAGCCAGACACCCACCATATCAGCTCTATTTGAGAAATCCAACACTTAAACGTAAACCTCGTGAACTTGACTTCTCCGTCACCTGCTTCGATTACAATCAATGATTGTGTTTCGCCCACAAAATACACACAGTCACTCCACTTTACAGTATATTCTATGGAGCGTCTTGAGACATCCCAACGATAAGGTGATGAGGCACTGTATCAAATGCAGGGATTATTATAATGATCAATTGAAACCTTTAACTTTTGTAAAACAAATTTGCTGTCGTTTTTTTTCAAAACATGTATTTCTAGAAAGCTGTAATGTAAATTTTAAAAGAGGCGTTTTTGCTACAATTTCATATCGCTCACGAGCATCTTGCTGCTCAATGCTGTAACATGCGCGGATAAAGTGGCTTCCAAATGTGGCTGATCTCATTAGCCCTCAAATCCCCAGCAGAAATGAGCCTTGCTTTCTGAAGCAAAAAATAAGTCAGTGCTATATTTTCTTATTTTCAAAGAGATGCACACTTGTAAGAGAACGTTTTTAATCACCTTCTGACCTAAACAAAACAAGTGAAGACTCTTGCGATGTACAAATGCAATGCTATTTTATATGTCGATTCTTTCACCAGGATTTGCCTCGGAGATTTGCTGCGTTTACAATTCGAGCTCTTTTGCAATAAATAAATAAATTCTGGGAGAAGAATCTTATCAGAAAAATTGGCCATGACACCAGGTTTCCTCTTTGCTTTTTGTGATTAGTGTTTTGTGCTTAATGTTGTTTCTTGAGGCAAAGCAGGCAAAATCTTGGTCCTACTGAGTGATCGAGCCATCCAGCAGTGCAGTATTTCCCTGACTGGTGCCACTCATCAAAAAGTGCAAAATAAATTCAGGTTTTTAAATCTATTTAATTTAGTGGCTGTAAAGGAAAACACCAACCACGTGAAGTCTTACATCAGTGGCTTACCAGCCTTGGAAAACCGGGAGGTGTGCATTGTTGCGATTGGTAAATACGTAAACATCACTGACTGTGGTTACTTGCTAACATTTTTATAAATTGTTAGTTTCTCCCAAAGTTTGTTGCAATAAAACTGCAAAATCACATTGCACAGGTATAGCGCCTGTTGCAAATGTGTCCTCTCTCAGATGTTCAGTACAGTGGCCTTGAAACAGCTTTCGGAGCAAGGTGTTTTGACCTGTTTCAGGAATACTGTTCCCAAAAATCCTCAGTTTCCAAAAATCCTCAACACTGCAACATTGCCTTAAGTGCAATTTGACTATGTTATACGTCCATACACGTAGGGATACATTGTCATAATTTGTTTTGACGATTCCTTTCTCTTTATCAATCCTTTACCTTTATCAATTGGCTGCCACGTTTCACCCACAAAATACACAGTCAATTCATTTTACAGTTTATTCTGTGAAGCACTTTCAGACGTCTCAACGGCATGATAATGCGTTATATCAAATGCAAGGATTATTATTTTTATCTGAATATCTTGAGGTGCCAATAATCTTCACATAGACCATGATTGGGGGATTCACTTATTAGTAAAGAGACGTTGCTTTAATCACAAGCAAAAATGTACGTACACTTTAATGCTTTTAATATGCCAAACATGGTGTCTGATGCTAGGCATCTTGGGTTGATACTAAAGTGCCTCATTCACAAAGTTGTATGATTTTTACTTATCTTGTGTTACTATTACTGTAAATGCTAATATACCCCTTTTAACCACTTTCTACTTTGTGGTGTTCTTAGTGGTCTCTATGTTCCAACTCAATGTCAACCTCCTAAAGTCAATACATTCACACGATGGAATCCTATAAATCATCCATATAAATTTCCAAATACAAAATGCATTTAATGTGTAAATACAATTATATAGTCCTTGCATTAGATATTCTGAGATTCCTGCAAGCCTTCTTTGAATAATTTTGCAATGGCTATTTGAAATGTTTTGAAGAGTAAGGGGGTTAATTATCTCATTCCTATAGGTCTGAGCTCAGCAAAGATGCACTTGAAAACAAAGTAGCTGTTTAAAGGGTTACACACTGAGCTAAGTTTGTAAAGACATGAAGAGATGTTTGTGGTTTGTTTGCCAAAAAAATCTAATTTGCATCTGTTTACATGTATCAACTAAGCCTTTAGTTGATAATAAAAATGTTGCCAAATATCAACAGGTATTTCATTCTGAAATGTTTTGTCATCGAATGGATCCATTTAACACGAGAAACTAGGCAATGGAGGTTGTTCCCGTTTGAAATTTGGAATGATTGCAAGTGTTCTGAGACGCTATGTATAAATGCAAGTTGTTTCTGTTGATTCTTGGTCTTATTTCCACGAGTATCTGCAACGTGCAGAAAAGGTTAATTTTAGTTCTATTTTAATTCGCACCCTATTGCTTACTTTGTCAGTAATTTTGATATGTGTTATTTGAGTTTACAATTTTACTATTGAATAACACTTTCTGTCCCAGCCAACCATCCTCCAGATAAAATTGATCACTCACTCCATGGCTGTTTGTGGGACATTGTTTCATACAAAATGGCTTTCACATTCACCTAGAGTCTACAGTACACTTTACAATAAAATCCTGTCAAGAGCTTTGACGTAATAAAATGTAATGTCAATTTCAAGGATTACTTTACACTATTTATCATTACTAAAGTTTACCATCTGGAGCCCTATTCATGTAGTTTGCAAAACTATGTATCTTTACAATTGCATGAATGAGCACATTGAGTTTTTAAGAAATGTTTTCCCATGAACAGAACTTCACATCCAGGGATTGGGGACAAATTTACCCAGAGAATAAATAAGCGTAAGATAATCACAGAAATAAAGGGGGTTCAAAAACATTTCTTTCCACAGAGGGTGGTTAGAATGTGGAACTGTATAAAATGTTATTGAAACAGGCCATACTTCTTTTAAAAAAGGGAATTCGATAAATGCTCCGAGTTGCTATCCGAGCTGAAGGGTGCAATATAAATACAAGTTTTTTTTGTTGTTGTTGACTGAAAGGAACATTAAAGGGAGAGGAATCTCCATGGATTGTTTCATAGAGAAAAAACCCCACCAGTGCGGACTTGATGGGACCGACGGCTTCTTTCTGTGCTGCAACATTCTATGACTGGTACAATGCACTGAAAATGTCACTAAACAACTTTGCAAAGTTTGGTTCCTGCAAAGCTAATCTTGCCTTTAAAAGATCCTTTTAAACAACCCCTTTGAACCCAAAGATGATGTTGATTCAAATCAGAATCTAAAGGTTAATAATGTGCTGGTGTTGTAGGCTGTAAGTTAATTATTGCAGCAATACAGGCACACATTGCAAGTTAAGGTATAACCTGTGACATTTAAGGAGAAAGGTACCTCCGTAGGTGTAGCCTTGGAAACAGATTTGCTGCTGAACAAATCCCTGTTGCCGTGTTGCCCTATTCGTTCGGTCTCGATAAAATTGTGGCTGTCATTTGCTCCAACCATGGGAATTGGGTTCATTGTGGAAGAAGAGATTTCAGGGAGATGACTGCTATCACAAAAGGTATGTAATCTGTATAAAGCATTATCCAGTTCAGAGTCCTCAACCCTGTGAACCAAAGCCTGGACAAGCAGATTGTTCTGGCTGGACAAGAACTGAACCTCAGCCTTACTTTATGTACATCAAGTCTATTTCTTTATTAATTATTCTGACCAATGGAAAAATCCTGCAGTTAAATCCTGTATCAGACCCCAGACTCAACTCTTACGTTTTATGGGGTTCAGCTGAAGATGACATAGATAGAATATAATGCAAATCTAGATCTATATTAGCTCATTTCATGTCAGAGGATGTCCTAAGGGGCTTGACAGTCATGGCTTGACTTGATGAGCCAGGATTGTTTTCCTACCGGGTGACTCACAATGCGTGTCTCTTAGCCCTTTTCTCCCCCCGAGCAAAGGTTTTAGTGTGTATAATGTGTAATAATAATATAATAATAATTTGCATTTGATATAGCGTCTCTCACATCTTCGAGATGTCTCAAAGATCCTCACAGAATCACGGAATATATTGTAAAGTGGATTGACTGTAGGCAAAACAAAATGTTGTAGACCCCTTTGGAGATACTTTGGAATATGCTTAGTAAAAAACAGTCAAGATCATGTTCTGTTAGGGATTACATAATCCAGCGATTTACTGCAGAGGAACAAGTGCCACTGGGTCTAATATGTGTTTTCTGTTAGCAACCCATCTGTAAACTATGCAGGTTGGGTTAAACTTGCAAACACATACAGGAGCAATGAATTAATTATTTTATTAACAGCGAATATAAAGGTTAGAGAATCACTGGTGATGGTTCTGTGAATGGAGAGTTTGTGTAATATTTAGCAATTTGGACTGTGAGCTAATCTGCCATCTCAAATCCAAACACAACAAATCTCCCTTTGAGGGTGGGAGATGGGTTACGCTTTGGAAACCAAATAAATGTACATTCTTTCTCTTCTCAGTAATGAAGCATACTTCTACTGAAACAGGCTAGTTCTAGTAAGATGGTGAATCCCACAGAGGGCAGGGGTGCAAATCATTACCTAGCCTGCAATTAATCTTCCCCTGTTTTGAACGGTAGGTTGAGATTTATATATTAATATAAGTAGATGTTTCTATTGAACTTTCTATTGGTTGTACAAAAAAAATCCATGATAATTTGTAAAGCCAAAACATTGTTTCTTATAAGCCTTTAACCTAAAAATAAAAAAATGTGTGAACACAAAATTCATAATGAGCCATTTTGTTATCAGCTATTTTCTTACTTGATGTTACTGGTGCTCACATCTCTACAGCAACTGTATTTTCTTTCGATTGATGTTGATACAAGCAGGAATAGGATGGATGGAATAGGTTCTGGTGTCCCATTAACAACTGTAATTATTTTAAATCAGATTGCTATCGGCAGAAACCACAGCTTCAAATACTTTCTATCTCATTAAAGATTTTCACATCATTTCTGAGATTTAATGTCACGTCTCCTTTGAATTCACCTTTTCCACAAAGATTCAAAGCTCCTTCAGGGATGATCTTAAAGAATTATACAAAATATTAGTATTTCTTCTCCGACACTGTCAACCAGTCCATCTTCATACACCGCCTCTCAGCTTTACTCATTCTTCACGGACCTGCCCTTGCCTGGTTCGATTCCTATCTCTCTCACTTTGTTGCCTCTAACGGTTTCTCCTCCAGCCCCCGCACTATCACGTCTGGCGTCCCCCAGGGCTCTGTCCTTGGCCCTCTCCTCTTTAATATCTACATGCTCCCCCTTGGTGACATCATCCTCAGACATGGGGTCAACTTCCATATGTATGCGGTTGACACCCAACTCTTATCTTTCTGCCTCCACCCCCAACTCCAGGACCACTGCTGTATTGACAGACTGCCTGTCGGACATCAACTCCTGGATGAGGGTAAATTTCCTACAGTTGTTTGTGAAAAAGACTGAGGCCCTTCTAATTGGATCACGCCAGCGCCTCTGCACCTCAGGCTCTGGCAGCATCAACCTCCATGGTTGCACACTACAACTCACCAAACCAGTCAGGAACCTGGGTGTCTTGTTCAACCCTCAACTGTCTTTTCTCCCCCACATTCAAGCCATGACCCGCTCTGCCTTCCCTCATCTCCGTAACATTGCCCGAGTCCGCCACTACGTCACCCCTCAGGCCACTGAAACTCCTGTTCATGCCTTCATCACCTCCAGGCTCGACTATGCAAATGCCCTGCTTGTTGGCCTTCCCAACTCCTCTCTCCACAGGCTGCAGATAATCCAGAACTCTGCAGCCCGTGTCCTCTCCTGCACCAAACTCCGTGACCCCATCTCCCCCATTCTCGCCCGACTCCATTGGCTCTCTATCTTTCAGAGGATCCATTTCAAGATCCTGGTCCTCACATACAAAGCCCTCCATGGCCTCGCCCCACTCTACCTCTGCGACCTCCTAAGCCCCTAACAACCCGCCCATTCCCTCCGTTCAGCCGGCTCTGGCCTGCTCCACGTCCCCCGACCCACCCTCCCCACCATTGGCGGGAGAGCCTTCAGCCACTCTGCCCCCAACCTCTAGAATTCCATCCCCCAGTCACTCCGCCTCGCCCCCTCCTTAGCCTGCTTCAAGTCCCGCCTTAAGACCCTCCTCTTCAACCATGCCATCGGCCACACCCCCTTCCCCTCCCCTCCACTCCCCTCTCCCCCCCTGACCCCAGCTCGGGTGTGAAATACTGTACTCTGTTCAGCGCCTTGGGACGTCCTCCTGACGTGAAAGGCGCTATACAAATGTAATTGTTTGTTTTCACAAGTTTATAGTTTCAACATGTTTAGTAAAATAAGTTAACAAGTGGAGTGAAGTTCAGACGACATTCAAAATCCCAAGGTATTCAGTTCACTTCCTCTTGTTCTTTAAAATATTTAAAAAATAATTTGGTCTATTCAATCCATGCTTGTGGGACACTGCTGTGTGCAATTGGCCTCTGCATTTCGCCAACAAAACATAGTCAATTCTCTTTACAGTGTTTTCCCCTCATACATGCATTCATAACATCCAGGCTTGACTATGCAAACTTGTCGGCCTCCCCAACTCCTCCCTCCATAGGCTGCAGATCATCCAGAACTCTCCAGCCTGAGTCCTCTCCTACACCAGGTTCCGTGACCCTATCACCCCCATCTTGGCCCGACTCCGCTGGCTTCCCATCACCCAGAAGATACAGTTCAAGATCCTGGTTCTCACCTTCAAAACCCTCCATGGCCCTGCTCCCGCCTACCTCTGAGACCTTACCTACCTGCCCGTTCCCTCCACTCAGTTCTGGCCTGCTTCACGCCCCCCACATTGCCCGCCCCACTTTTGGCGGGCGGGCCTTCAACCACTCTGCCCCACTAACTGGAACTCCATCCCGCAGTCCTTCCGCCTCGCCCCCTCCCTTGCCTCCTTCAAGACCCGTCTCAAGTCCCTCCTCTTGAACCGTGCCTTCGATCACCCTCCTTCCCCCTCCTGCCCTCCACCCTCCCCAATCCCGACCCCCAACTCGGGTCCAAAACACTAATTGTCCAGCGTCTTGGAACATCCTCCCCACATGAGAAGCGCTACACAAATGTAATTTTGTTGCTATTTTGCGAAGCGCTTTGAGATGTTTGATGATGTGATAAGGAGCTGCATCCAATGCAAGGATTATTATTATATTATTTTAAGAATGGTACAGTGCATGCTTAGATGTCCACCCTGTGTGCTATCTTGCCATGTTTTCCCAACATTTTAAACCCTGCAGTGTTGCGGGACATGGTTCTGATATACCTGTAAAACGGAGGTGTAATGGTGAAAAGATGAATACTTCAAGTTGAGTGTTGTCCAATTGATCTGTGTTTAATGCTCAATAGTGGATAATCTATTTGATCTGTTACAGTGACATTGAGTGTCGGCAGCAGCGTCTTAGCTTAGGTTTGAAAATATTAATGGTGAATTTTCTAACTTACATTGAATTCTAACCACTTAAGTCAACCGGTAACAAACAAACATTATAGTGTCCAAAGCGCCCCCTCCTAGTGATGGGGGGAACTGCAGCTCCCAGGGTTTGTGTTTCATTCAAGTGATGGCCATTTTGGGCCCAGAGAGCATTTGATCATTCAGACACTCCGCAGCTCGTGTCCTCTCCTGCGTCAAGCTGCGTGACCGTATCACCCCCAACCCGTGCCTGGCTCCACCGGCTCTCCATCCCCAGAGAATAGAGTTCAAAATCCTCGTTCTCGCCTTCCAAGCCCTCCATGGTCTTGTTCCTCCCTAACTCTGTTAACCCCATACCAACTTGCACTTACATAGGCACCCTCCACGCAGGCTAGCGTCTCATTAGCGGAGCTTGACTACGAGCCGGGGGTGGGGTGGGGGGGGTTGGGTGTGTGGTGGTGTGTGGCCATAGGCACAGTCGAAGTTTTCAGGTGGGACTTGAAAGAAAGGAGAGACGGGGCAAGGTGGAGGGATGGAGGGAGAGTCTTCCAGAGTTTCAGCCAACCTCTGATGATGGAGAGGAGGGTGCGAGGGATGAGCAGGAGGCCGGTGCCAGTCGAACGGAGGTACCAGGTGGTGGATTGGGGAGTGAGGAGGTTGGAGAGCTAGGGAGGTGCCAGGGTGTGAGGAGATTTGAACACAATTGTGAGGATCTTGAAGTCGATCCATTCGGTGATGGGGAGCTAGTGAAGCCGGGCCAGAACTGGTGAGATGTGGGTACGGAGTTTGGTTCGGGTCAGTATGCGGGCAGCCGAGTTTTGAATGAGCTGGATCTTGTGAATGGTGGAGCTGGGGAGACCGGCGAGGAGTGCGTTGGAGTAATCCAGGCAGGAGGTGACAAACTCATGCACGAGGGTTTCGGCTGCATTTGGGGTAAGATACGGTCGGAGGTGGGCAATGTGTTGGCGGTGGAGGAAGGCATTCCTGGTCAGGCAACGGATGTGGGGGAGGAAGGAAAGTTGGGGGTCGAATTGGACGCTTAGATTGTGCACTGATTTGGTGATTCTGAGGGAGGGCCCAGGGAAGTTGAGGAGTTTAGATCCGCAGGAGTGATGACATTGATGGGAGCCAAGGTGTATGGCTTCCATCTTGTCCACATTCAGCTGCAGGAAGTTTACTGATCCAGGCCTTGACGTCTGCGAGACAAGCTGATAGAACATCAGCGGAGCTTGAGTTGGTACTGGAGGAGACAAAGTACATTTGTGTGTCATCCATAAACACGTGGGAATTTACCCTGTGTCTGCGGATGACATTGCCCAAAGAGCAAGATAAAGAAAAGAAGAAGGCCAAGGATGGAGCTCTGGGGTACCCCACAGGTGACCGGGCGGGGGCAGGATGAGAAACCATTTGCTGAGATGAAGTGGAGGCGGTTGGTTAAGTAGAACTCAAACCATGTGAGTGCAGTATCACTGAGGAGGAAGAGGGAGGAGAGGCAGTGGAGAAGGACGGCGTGGTCAACTGTGTTGAACGTGGCAGAGAGATCCAGGACGACGAGGAGGCAGAGGGATCCCTGGTCCCAGATAGAGGGGAATGTCATTTGTAACTTTGACAAGGGCTGTCTCTGTGCTGTGGGCAGGTGAATACCAGACTGCAGGGGCTCGAGAAGGGAATTGAAGGGAGAGGTGTATTCAAAGTTGCCCTGCAACAATGCATTCCAGGACTTTGGCAAGGAAGGGTAGGTTGGAGATGGGACGGTAGTGTAAGAGATTAGAGGGATCGAGGGCGGGTTTTTTGAGGGGTGTGATAACAGCAGTTTTCAGGGGAAGTGGAACTGAACCTGAGGAGAGAGACTGGTTGACCATGTCGACCAGCATGGGGGAAAGCAGGGGGAGTTGAGTGACCAGCAGCTGGATGGGGAGGAGATCAAGGCAGCAGGTGGTGAACTTCATCCAGGTGATTGTGGTTGAGAGGGAGGGAGAAATGGGGGCAAAGGCGTGTAAGGAGGGGTGAGGGGTGGATGGAGAAGGCGGTGTGGATGGTCTGGGTGGGGTGGAAGGGGACATGGAGGGGTAGACGATGCAGTCAAGCGCATGTTTTCAATTTTTGAGGCGAAGAAGTCTAGGACCTCTTTGCACTTGGCGTTTGATGTGAGGCTTGAAGGAACGTGAGGGTGTGCATGGAGGAGGTGATGGACGGTGAAAAAAAAACGCGTCTTTGGATTGTTTCGGGCCTCCAGGATGACCTTGGAGTAAAAGTCAGTTTGGGCCTGTGAAAGGGAGAGGCGGTAGGTGCGGAGGTGCTCGAGCCACAGCTGGCGATGAATCGTGAGGCTGGATTTTTGCCATCTGCGCTCGAGCATCGGGTTTGTGTTTTGAGTGGCGGAGATGACTGTTGTACCGGGGTGGGGGGGGGGCGGTGGACCAGAGGGAGAAGAGATCCGAGGAAGAGAGAGCGTTTGTGAGGGACTCAGGAGGAAGCTTCTTCACAGTAACTGCATGAGTGGAGTCCTGTAGCTCAGTGGTTAGAGCACTCGCTTTGCAAGTGAGAGACCTGAGTTCAATTCCAGGCAGAGGGCAAAACCTTGGGCAAGTTTCCTTACTCCACACAGAGCCTAATAATAATCCCTCCAAAACCAAAACCAATAATAAATTGGTCATTTTCAATCTACGACTGTTTGTGGGACATTGCTGTGAGCAATTGGCTGCCGCGTTCGCCCACAAATATACAGTCAATTCACTTTACAGTGTGTTCTGTGAAGCGCTTTGGGACGTCCTCCCAACGTGAAAAGCGCTATATCAAATGCAAGGATTATTATTATTATTATGAGTGTAGTGACTGCATTCGCATGCATTAGCAGTTACTAGACTTAACCCAGTCATGGCAGTCAAAATACAGAACCTCAAGTGTCCTGTTCGACCTTCAACTATCCGTCATTCCCCACATCTGTGCCGTGACCCGCTCCACCTTTGCCCACCTCCGCAACACCCCCCACTGTCTCTCACCCCAGGCCGCCGAGACCCTCACAGACGCATTCGTCACCCCCCCGACTCGATTGCACAAACTCCCCGCTGGTCGGATCTCCCCAACGCCTCCCTCCACAGGGCTGCGGATCATCCAGGACTCTGCGGCCCGCGCGCCCCCTCTCTCTCTCTCTCTCTCTCACACCGGGCTCAGCGGCCCCATCAGCCCCATCCTCGCCCGACTCCGCTGGCTTCCCACGGCCCCGGAGGGCACAGTTCTGTCGCGGTCGTCGTCGTCGTCGTCAGCGGTCGCGGTTTTCTGCGAAGCACCGTCTCGAACAGGGCACCAGCCCCGCCACCCGCCCGGTGTGGGGGTGATGGTGGTGGGTGACGGTCGCCCGGACGCCCGGGAGTAACTCCCCTTCCCCCCCCCCCCTTCCCTCCCTTTACCAAACAGCGTTCGGGACGAGACGCACGTCCACAGCCCAAGGCCCGGGCGAGCGGACGTGCCGCCAACTCGCCGGCGGACCGCCGGTCCCCCGATCCCGAGCGGCGGCTCGGCCTCGGGTCCGGTCCGGTCGGGTCGAGGAGTCGGGAGCTCGGACCCGTGAGCGTCCGGTCCGGAGGCCGGCGGTCCGCGTCTCGGATCGTTTCCCCCCCCCCCACCCAAAAAAAAAACCGAGAGCTCGTCGACTTGAAAGCTCCCGGAGTCCAAACACGTGGGGACCCCGATGGGGAGTTGGGGATCCGGGTCCACCTCAGGGAGACAGCGCCGGGTCACACCACAGCGCCGCCCAGTGGCCACTAACCCGAATTACATTGGGACCTTCCCCCCCCTCACCCCCCAAACCCCACCCCACCCCCACCGCCCAAACCCCACCCCCCAAACCCCACCCCCCACCGCCCAAACCCCACCCCCCAAACCCCACCCCACCCCCCACTCCCCAAACCCCACCCCCCAAACCCCACCCCCCCACCCCCTAAACCCCACCCCACAACCCCCAAACCCCACCCCCCACCCCCAAACCCCACCCCCAAACTCCACCCCACACCCCCTAAACCCCACCCCATACCCCCCACCTCCCAAACCCCACCCCACACCCCCAAAACCCCACACCCCCCAACCCCAACCCCCAAACCCCACCCCCCCAAACCCCACCCCCCCAAACCCCACCCCCCAAACCCCACACCCCCCAAACCCCACCCTACCCCCCACCCCCCACCCCCTAAACCCCACCCCCTAAACCCCACCCCCCAAACCCCACCCCACACCCCCAAACCCCACCCCCCAAACCCCACCCTACCCCCAACCCCAAACCCCACCCCCCAAACCCCACCCCCTAAACCCCACACCCCCACACCCCCAACCCCCAAACCCCACCCCCACCCCCCCAAACCCCACCCCACACCCCCCAAAAAAAAAATTCCTCGCTTTAGGATTTGTCGGGAGCGGCAGAGTTCACGGTGTGATTCCGTTCGGCGGAGGAGAGACACTCGTCTCGTCTCGTCTCGTCCCCCCCATCCCATCCCATCCCATCCCATCCGTGTGAGCCCCAATCGCCATCGGGATCGAACTGCTGCGGGACGGCAGTCGCGGTCACACGCGGAGGCTCGGCCACACGGTGGCGCTACACACGGCGGCAGTCGTGCGAGACGGCGCGGCCTCCTCCTCGCTGGCCCTGGCGCCGCGGTGTGACCACTTCGCCACACGGTGGCGCTGCTGCTGCTGATGCTGCTGCTGGTGAGTGAGTGAGGGAGTGAGTGAGGGAGGGAGTGAGTGAGCAGCAAATACTTTGCCCCGTCGCGAGGTGGCGCTGTGGGGAGATGGCGTGTTACTCGCAGCCCCGCCGGTCGGTGCTGCTGACGCCGCCGCCGCCGGTGGTGGTGGTGGTGGTGGTGTCGGCGGCGCGGGGTTCGGGGTTGACGCGCTGTGTGTTGTGTTGTGCTGTGCTGTGCGGCTGTGGCGGTTGGAGTCGACCCTGAACGGACGGCGAGACGCCCCTCCGCCGTGGCCGCCGCCGCCGCGCGGCCGTCCGTCTGAATCGGCGGAAACGAACCGTTCATATTTTACTCGTGAACTGAACTGAGGCCCCGAGAGTGTGCACGAGAGGTCCGTGTTTCCTCCCTCTCCCTCTCCTCCCCCTCACAACTAATAATAATAATAATAATAACAACAACACATGATATATTATAATAACAACAACAACAACACATAGAAAGAGAGAGAGAAAAAAAAAGAATTAAAAACCCCTTTTTTTGGGGGGGGGGGGGGGGGGAAACCGACGCGACCATCGCATCGCATCGCATCGCGACCCGTCGTCGACCGCGGCGGCGGCGGCGGCGGTTGGAGATGGAGATGGAGGAGGAGGAGAAAGACGGCGATGGTGATGGCTGGAAACAGTCGGCTCGTTGGTCTAGGGGTATGATTCTCGCTTCGGGTGCGAGAGGTCCCGGGTTCAAATCCCGGACGAGCCCTCGTTTTTTTTTGTTTTTTTTATTTTTTTAAATTTTTTTTTCTCTCTCTCGCGCGGTCGTTTTCGGTTATCGTTGTTGCCGTCGCTTCTGTTAACGCGACACATCACACGGTGTCTCCCCGCTTTTTTTTTAAAAAAAATGTTTTTATTGTATATTGATGCGTGTGTGTGTGTGTGTCTCTCTATGTAATTGTTGTTATTTCACTCGAGTCTCTTTTTTTTCTCTCTCTTTCTTTCTCTTTTCTCTTCTCTCTTTCTTTCTCTCCTTTTCTTGTTTAAAAAATATCCGTTCGATTTTCGTTCCGAGTTTTTTTTTCGAAAAAGATCACGCACCGAAAACACGCACTAAATAAAGCTACGTGTAAAACGCGCACACACATGTAGATATATATATATGTAGATGTATATATATGTAGATATATATGTAGATGTATATATATGTAGATATATATATCGACATATAAAACAATGGAGAAAAAAAACAAAGAGAAAGAAGAAGAAAAAAAAATATCGGAACAAAATAAAACGAGGGCTCGTCCGGGATTTGAACCCGGGACCTCTCGCACCCTAAGCGAGAATCATACCCCTAGACCAACGAGCCGGATGGAGGTTGGTGGTGTCGGCCGAGCCTGTCTGCTCCCAGTGTCCAGAGCCCCGTTGTCGGGTACATTGTCGTCTTGTTGTTGTTGTTGTTGTTTTTTGTTGTAATTATTATTGTTGTTGTTGTTGTTGTTGTTGCTGTGTTGGGTGCAGCCCCTCCGAGACGGCGCAGGAGGCGCCGCGGCGCTGAGTCGACGGTGTGCGGTTTTTGGCGGCTGTGGCCCTCCTCCCACAGACGGGCGACCGAGTTATTCTGGTCAATTAAACTATTTGGGATGGTCTCCTCTCCCCTCTCCTCCTCTCCCTCTCCTCCTCTCCCCTCTCCTCCTCTCCCATCCTCTCTCCCCTCCTCTCCTCTCGCCTCGCCCCTCTCCCCTCCTCTCCCCTCTCCCCTCCTCTCCTCTCCTCTCCCCTCCTCTCCCCTCGCCTCTCCCTCCTCTCCCTCGCCCCTCCCCTCTCCCCTCCTCTCCCCTCCCCTCTCCCCTCCTCTCCTCTCCCTCGCCTCTCCCCTCTCCCCTCCTCTCCCCTCTCCCCTCCTCTCCTCTCCCCTCCTCTCCCCTCGCCTCTCCCCTCCTCTCCCCTCCCCCTTCTCTCCTCCTCTCCCCTCCCCTCTCCCCTCCTCTCCTCTCCCCTCGCCTCTCCCCTCTCCCCTCCTCTCCCCTCTCCTCCCCTCCTCTCCTCTCCCCTCGCCTCTCCCCTCCTCTCCCCTCGCCTCTCCCCTCCTCTCCCCTCGCCCCTCCCCTCTCCCCTCCTCTCCCCTCGCTCTCTCCCCCTCTCCCCTCGCTCTCTCCCCTCTCCCCTCCCTCTCCCCTCTCCTCTCCCCTCGCCTCCTCGCCTCATCTCTCCTCTCCCCTCTCCCCTCCCCTCGCCTCTCCTCTCCCCTCGCTCTCCTCTCCCCTCTCCTCTCCCCTCGCCTCGCCTCTCCCCTCGCCTCCTCGCCTCATCTCTCCCCTCGCCTCTCCCCTCGCCTCTCCTCTCCCCTCTCCCCTCGCCTCTCCCCTCGCCTCGCCTCCTCGCCTCATCTCTCCCCTCGCCTCATCTCTCCCCTCGCCTCATCTCTCCCCTCGCCTCCCTCTCCCCTCTCCTCTCCCCTCTCCCCTCGCCTCTCCCTTCCCCTCGCCTCATCTCTCCCCTTGCCTCGCCGCGCCTCCTCCCCTCGCCTCCCCTCACCGCGCCTCCTCTCCCCTCGCCTCTCACCTCTCCCCTCGCCTCTCACCTCTCCTTCCCTCGCCTCTTCTCACCTCTCCTCTCCTCGCCTCCTCTCACCTCTCCTCCCCTTGCCTCACGTCGCCTCACCTCTCCTTGCCCCTTGCCTCGCCTCTCCTCCCCTCTTCTCCCCTTCCCTCTCTTCCCCTCGCCTCCTCTCGCCTCTCCTCCCTTCGCCTCCCCTCGCCTCACCTCCTCTCACGAGCTCTCCCCTCACCTCCCCTCACCTCTCCTCCTCTCGCCTCTCCCCTCCCCTCCTCTCGCCTCACCTCTCCCCTCGCCTCTCCCCTCCCCTCCTCTCGCCTCACCTCTCCCCTCGCCTCCCCTCCTCTCGCCTCACCTCTCCCCTCGCCTCCCCTCCTCGCCTCACCTCTCCTCTCCCCTCGCCTCCCCTCCTCGCCTCACCTCTCCCCTCGCCTCCCCTCCTCTCGCCTCACCTCTCCCCTCGCCTCACCTCTCCCCTCGCCTCCCCTCCTCTCGCCTCACCTCTCCCCTCTCCTCCCCTCCTCTCTCCTCCCCTCCCCTCCTCTCGCCTCTCCCCCTCCCCTCCTCTCGCCTCTCCTCCCCTCCTCCTCTCCCCTCCCCTCCTCTCGCCTCCCCTCCCCTCCCCTTCCTCCTCTCCTCCCCTCCCCTCCTCTCGCCTCTCCTCCCCTCCTCTCCCCTCCCCTCCTCTCGCCTCTCCTCCCCTCCCCTCCCCTCCTCTCCTCTCGCCTCCCCTCCCCTCCCCTCCTCTCCTCCCCTCCTCTCCCCTCTCCTCCCCTCGCCCCTAACTTATAACCACACCAACCTTTACTATTATTGAACGCCGATCATGTGATCAGGAATTCACAGACAGGTTTGTTTTATTTGCTTCTCTGTATTTTTCTTTACGGTTTCCCTGATAGCCAGGAATGTTCAAATATAAGCAGGACATAGTAAAGCGAGTTTAAAAAAGAACAACCCCAAACTAACACACCGACCTCGCTGGTCCTACTGCCGCGGTTCCTTCACGCAATCTAATTGAACTGATGTCCAGTTTGTGGAAGCAAAACGACGCGGTGTCATATGATAACACAACTAGGAGCAAGGAACAAGTGAACATAGTCCCAACTCCTAACCGCACTGGACAGGACTCAGGAGATTAAAAAAAAAGCAGAAATGGCTGGGAACACTTCAGCAGGTCAGGCAGCATCTATGGAGAGAGGCAAGTGAGTCAACAACAACAACAAAACGACATTTATAGAGCGCCTTTCACGTCGGGAGGACGTCCCAAGGCGCTGGACAGTCAGGGGTCAGGATCCGAGCGTGGGGGTTAGGGAAGGCAGAGAGCTGGGAGGGCGACCGAAGGCAGGATCGAAGAGGAGGCTCTTGAGACCGGCCTTGAAGGAGCCGAGGGAGGAAGCGAGGCGAAGGGACTGTGGGATGGAGTTCCAGAGTGTGGGGGCAGAGAGGCTGAAAGCCCGGACACCAATGGTCGGGTGGGTCGGGCAGGAGACATGGAGCAGGTCTGAGCCTGCTGAACGGAGGTGGGTAGGGAGTCAGCAGGTTGGAGAGGTAGGAGGCGGCAAGGCCATGGATGAAGGTGAGGACAAGGATCTTGAACTCGATCCTCTGGGGGATGGGGAGCCAGTGGAGTCGGGCGAGGGTCGGAGTGATGGGGACACGGAGCCTGGTGAGTTTTGGATGATCTGCAGCTCGTGAAGGGAAGAGTTGGGAAGGCCGAGGAGGAGGGAGTTTCCATAATCGAGCCTTGATGTGATGAATGCGTGGGTGAGGGTTTCGGCAGCCTGAGGGGTGAGGCAGTGGCGGAGTCTGGCAATGTGGCGGAGGTGGTGGTAGGCAGTGCCAGTCATGGCGCGGATGTGGGAGAGAAAGGACCGTTCAGGGTCAAACAAGACACCCAGGTTCCTGACTGGCTTAGAGAAGTTGTGTGTGCAGCCGTGGATGCAATGTTTCATGTCCACTACCTTTCGTCAGAAAGGACTCAGGACAGCTCTGCTCTGCGCATGAGCAACGGCACCTAAACAAGGGAGCTTTGCAAACCGGTTTTGTTGAAGAATTTGTGCGATTGTCTCCTTAATAACCGTCGTAAGTGATCTCTTACAATACCGGTCAACGTTTATAGGCCCACGGATGAGGTGAGTTTGAATCGATTTGCATCATCTGTGGTTATGCAACAAATTGAACGGCAATGCACTGCCAAAACCACAAATACATTCTATCTGGAAATCAGTATAAAACCCCTCCAAAAAATCCAAATAGTTTGCACAAATTCGTAGTCCAAACACTTAACTACAAAACACTGTGGCTTAAATTCAATACTTTAATTAAGAAATGCTGCACAAATCACAATAGCAAAAGCAAATCACAAACACAATTGAAGCACATCTCTATATGATGAAACAATTTGAGAACAAAGCAATGTACAACAAAGTCTCAATTCAAGTTCTACGTGACCAGGAAAGTCAGTAAACCATTTTGTCACACTATTACCAAATATGATAATATTGAGAAAGAATTCACCCTGCCAAGTAAACCTTCCTCCCACCCTTACCATACGCGCTTATCAAGGAGGACTTTCGTACATTACTTCCATTCCAATCCTTACCACAAGTGCTTACCAAGACGTACTCACAAAATCGGTTTAGAGGAAGAAGATCCTTCAGCCTATTTGTTCTCATCTTTCCAGAAGCATATCTCATCACAGCATTAAGCTGTTTTTTTTTAAAAAGTCTTGCATACTGGCCTTAACTACCTTCCTGGCAATTTCAGATATTAATTACCCTCAAGGTAATTAAATACTTCCTGGAGTCCTTCTTGAAATTGCCCTTTACAATTCTAAACCTGTCTTATTATTGTTCTGCCTTGGTGCATCCAAAAGTAAAATTTACATGATTCCAATCCCTTTCCACAAACACTTACTAAAGTGAACTATCACATTAAAGAACAATATCAGTGCACATCATATATAGTTATACTTCAGCTGCAATATTGTATTCTAAGTGTAAAATAGTTTACAGAGAACTCCATTTCATTACAAGAAACAAGAGTAATATTAAGGTGTGGATTTTTTGAGTGCATTAAAAATAGAAGTTATGATTTTTGCATTTGACAGTACAATAGCAGCTGAGGCAATTAGTTGATGCTGGAAGCCGATTCAGGTAGAGAACGTCCCATGTGGTGTGGGGGTGCGGATTTTAGTACATGTGGAGTTGGGGAGTCTGTGATCCCAACTCCAGATGCACTTGGAGTTAAGATTCGGTTCCCATGAAAAAAATATCTGTATCAGCTTCGGATGCAATCCAGTTACCTGTGGGAATGATAAGAATCACAGTCAGGCTGGGCAGTGAAGCAAAATTCCCAACTGATCAAAGTCTTTGGCAGATATCAACAGTCCTCTAGTTATGTGGTTAGAGCACTCGCTTTGCTAGTGAGAGACCTGAGTTCAATTCCAGGCAGGTCAGGGCCAAACCTTGGGCTCTGGAACTCCATCCCCCAGTGCCTTCGCCTTGCTTCCTCCCTTTCCTCCTTCAAGGCCAGTCTCAAAACCTTTCTCTTTGACCGAGCCTTCAGCTCCCCTCTCGACTCTCTTCCCCCTCCTCGCTCCTTCCCTTCCCTCCCCCTGACCATTTCCCCCCTCCTTGCTCCCTTCCCTCCCCTCACCCTGACCATTTCCCCCCTGCTCGGGTCATGACCCAACTGTGCAGCGCCTTGGGACGTCCTCCTGACGTGAAAGGCGCTATATAAATGGAATCTTGTTGTTGTTGTTGGGCAAGTTTCCTTACTCCACACAGAGCCTAATAATAATCCCTCCAAAAACCAAAAACAATAATAAATTGGTCATTTTCAATCTACGACTGTTTGTGGGACATTGCTGTGCGCAATTGGCTGCCGCGTTCGCCCACAAATATACAGTCAATTCAGTTTACAGTGTGTCCTGTGAAGCGCTTTGGGACGTCCTCCCGACGTGAAAAGCGCTATATCAAATGCAAGGATTATTATTATTATTATTATTATTATTAACAGAAGGAGTGCTGCAGGACTGGTCTATATTAGAAGTGCGAAACGAAAAATCCAGAAGTGGCCGGGAACCCTCAGCCAGCGGGGCTCGGGCGGCATCTACGGAGAAAGCAGAGTGAGGTCAACGTTTCGGGGCCACGACCCCTTCCTCGTCAGTTCCCCTTCCGCTCAGCCGAAGGGGCCGCGGACCCGAAACGTTGACCCCACTCTCCTTTCTCCCCAGATGCCGCCCGACCCCCCCCGCTGGCTGAGTGTTCCCGGGCCGCTTCCGACGTGGTTCACAGAGATTTCCTGCATCGTTAAGTGTTTTGTCTGTGGAAGTGCGTGTTGTTGTTGTGGTGGTGGCGGTGGGGGCGGGGCATGTTTTGGGGGGCGGGGCGCGTGTTTGGGGGCGGGGCGCGTGTTGGAGGGGCGGGGCGCGTGTTCGGGGGGCGGGGCGGCGAGACCGGCTGACCGATGGCTGATCCGACCAACTGTAACGCGCGGCCTCCGTGACGTCACGGCGCCGGGACAGCCAATGGGCGAAGGGCCAGCCGGGCGGGACCGCCCCCTCCCTGCCTGGTCGCCTGCTCACCAGAAGTGGGAGGGGCCAGAGCGAGGGAGGGAGGGAGGGAGAGAGAGAGAGCGAGTGAGTGATTTTTAAATCGCCTTCTCTTCGGGGCGATGGAGGGCTTTGTGGCGGAGTTGGTGTTGCTGTTAGCGGGTAAGGCAGCAGAAGCGCTGGGCGGCGCGTGTGGGTGGGTGTGTGGGTGGGTGTCTGTCCCCCTCCCTCCCCCCTCTCCCTCTCTCTCTCTGTCCCTCTCCCCCCCACCACCACCATTGTCCGCGGGTGTTTGATCTCTGGCGTCGTTAGGAGAAGCCTTTGATCGTGAGGCATTTGAAGGGGTTTTACAAATGGAGGGGGTGGGGGGTGTGGGGGGGTTCTCCGTGTGTCTGTCTGTCTGTCTGTGCTGCAGGGACGGGGAGGGAGAGAGGGCAGACACAATGGTTCGTTTTATTTCTTTCTTCCTTCTACCTCCCCCCACACACACACACACACACACATGCACACACATCACATGCACACAGACACATCACATACACACACACATCACTTATACACACATCACATACACACACACACATGCAAACACATCACACACACACATTTCACCCACACACACATCACATATACACACACATCACATACACACACATCACATACACACACACACACACACACACATACAAACACATCACATACACACACATCACATACACACACACACATGCAAACACATCACACACACACATTTCACCCACACACACATCACATATACACATCACACACACATCACATACACACACATCACATATACACACACACACACACACACACATGTAGATCAAAACCAGTCACTGAACAGAAATACTGGTGGGTGCTGTGCTCAGGCTCAGGGAATGTGAAATAAGGGCAGGTATAAAATAAACTGTGCATCATAATACCTTAACCCAGTAATAGTAATGTCTGGTAGGATAATTAAAATGCTGCACCCATCTACAGTCTATCTTCTACTCCACCTATTTTTTGCTGTGTTGTGGTATGGTTAAATTACACTCGGTGCCCCCAGGATCACAACTACTTGAGTTCCAGGTTTCAGGACTCAGCAGTGCAATATGCTTTATATCTTATATTTAACTGCAGGAAATGCACCAGAGTCATTGTTCCTCACCTGTAAGATATGCATAGATTTATGTTTCAGTTGTTGTGCCTCATGCTGCTCTGATGAAGGGTGGGTGGATGTCGGGGGGAGAAATGGGATGGTTGTTCTGAACAGTAGAGATAATGGTAACCTTTCAATTTGATACAGTGCCTTTCATGTCAGGAAGATGTTTCAAAGTGCTTCACAGGATTTACAGTAATCATAGGGACGTTGGTCTGCTGTGTTTGCGTACAAAATACGCAATCCACTTTGTGGGAGGTGCTCACGACATGAAAGATTCTGTACAACACCAACAACAGCTTGCACTTATATAACAGTGGCGGAGCCTGACTCTGAGAATCTGAGTCAGTGGGGGAGGTAGCCATATGCACGGTCGAAGAGGAAGGCTTTCAGGCGGGACTTGGAAAAGGGGGAGAGCGGGGGCAAGGCGGAGGGGTTGAGGGAGAGCGTTCCAGAGTTTTGGGGTGTGGTGGTTGAAGGCGCGACCTCCGATGGTGGGGTACGAGGGACGAGCAGGAGCCCAGGGCCAGTGGACTGGGGAGTGAGGAGGTCAGAGAGGTAGGGAGGTGCCAGGGAGTGAATGGATTTGAACACAAGTGTGAGGATCTTGAAGTCGATCCATTTGGTGATGGGAAGCCAGTGGAGCCTGGCCAGAAAACTGGTGGGTACGGAGTTTGGTCCGGGTCAGTATGCGGGCGGCAGAGTTTGAATGAGCTGGATCTTTTGAATGTACCAACTGCAAGGAATATTATGTCAGCCAATTTGTGCACAGTGGTGACTCAATCCAAATGATGACATTTTATTTGGGGGATTGTTGGCAAGAACACCAAGATAAGTCTCCTTTCTCTTTGAGTAGTGCTAATGGATCTTTATCGTCAATGTGAAGAAGCAGAAGGGACCTTGGTCTAACGTCTTATCCAAAGGATGGCATATCCAACAATCCGCATGCCACCAGAGCTGTATTGGACTGTCATTCATTTATCAGTCATGTCCATAAGAATATTTTGGAACCAATCCATAAACCTCTCAGAAAAGAGTTACTTGATGGTGCCTTAGCATTGTTGACTCAAGCCTCGAGTGTTATTGACTGTTTCAGGTGAAATGGTCGGGTGGATTGGTGCTGAGGTAGAGAATTAGTTTTATAACTTAATGCTTGCTTAGATGCCTAGTGGATCTGAAATGATAGAATGCCTAACTTTATTTTATACCTGCTCTTGTTTTACCTCCCAGTGGTTAAGGGCCACACAGAAGGTATTTTAATGAACAGGATGAAAAAGTTCATTTTGTAATGGTTTGGGGATTCACCCGCAAAAATCCAGTTGATAGAGTACTTTTAGATAGGTTCTTTATTAAAGAGTGAAAAATATTTTTTTTCTCTCGGTGGATAAGCATAACAGGATGCTGGGTAGCTCCACACTCTCAATTTTCTGTAGCATCTATCAATGAGGGACCAGTGTATTCCTGGTTGGCTGGATCAGAGGAACCAAATTCAATATTTTGTTTTCTTTCACTCGTATCTACTACTAAACACAAAAATACCCTTTCCCCACTGGGCCAGAGTTTGTGCCCAGCCCATGCTGATGGGATGAATGTTTCCTCTCCATTGGCTTCTAATTATCTTATGTGAAATGAGTTTGGGCTGGCTCAATCAGTTTCTAATTGTGAAAAAATTCCACAGTTCTGCATGAATTCCCATTAAAAAAAAAAGCTTCTTTGGTTTGGTTTTCTGCGTGCTGTTAAAAATTGAGCACAGCCAAAGGAACAACAACGAAATTACATTTGTAGAGCGCCTTTCACATCGGGAGGACATCCCAAGGCGCTGGAGAGTCAGTGTTTCAGATCCGAGCTGGGGGTCGGGATTGGGGAGGATGGAGGGCAGGGGGGGGAAGGAGGGTGATTGAAGGCACGGTCGAAGAGGAAAGTCTTGAGATGGGTCTTGAAGGAGGCCAGGGAGGGGGCGAGACGGGAGGACTGCGGGATGGAGTTCCAAAGGAAATCTGGATACTGAGCTGTTCTTATTGAATAGCGTGTTCTGTGACCAGCTGATTTATAGTCTAAAATAGTCAACAGCAAGCAATCTGAAATAGTTAAAACAAAGTGTTGAATTTCTGGCCCGAGCCATCTTTATTGCACAATGTGTTTTAACTTTTAACAAAAATGATGTTATTGTTTTGGAACTACTGTATTTAAATAATAGTATTATTTGGCACTATAGCTGTAATATTATCAGGGCCACTCATACTATCATAAGCTGGCTGTCAGTTCAGCCTCTCCTGCTGTTGTAGTGAGAGGCAAGACCAGCTGTGTTTGAGATGCACAAGATGCCCGTAGCAACAAAAAAGCCTCTGGAGAGTTCCCTGGTTCTCTTCTGCTTATACAGATTTCTCTTCCCTTTTCTCCATCACTTCCGTATTACCAGCAGCCGGGGTTGTTTTGATACAGTGTCTGAAGTTTATCAAGGAGGGAGCAGAATGGTTCATATTCTCATGTGTTTCAGAGCATATTCTCTTTTTCCCAGGGGCTACTCTTTATTTTTTTGAAAACATTAATTCATGCCAGTGTAACAACCCCTCCTAGAATAACGTGCCTCCCAGTCCCAAAGGTCATTTAGTTTTAACTTTTCCAAACTGTTTTGCCAGTTTAGTGTTTATGAAGTGGATAAGGAGCAAGCTCATCAACATGAGGTTGTTCATTACACAGAGAGCAGTACCATGAATCCTGTTGGATTTTTGCCCTCCCTACTTCAATTTTTACCACATTCAAAACCAGCTTTTTGCAAAGCTCTAACCTATAACCTTCTATCTCACTAGACAGTCTCTTTATCCAATAGAGCTCCATTTGCCACCCAGTTTTAAAATGTTGTGGTTGGGATTTCTGAGCACCTTGAACTGATTCTCGCTCAGAGAGGGCTGAGGATGACTGATATAAGATACAATGATATGTTAAGCATCTCTGGCAAATATAACTATTGAATGCAAGTTAGTATTTTCTATATGTGAAAGTGCATTTTCGTTGAAAATTCACTTTTAAAATTTGTTATAATTAATTTGGGGGCAGAAAACCGATGCTGAAAACAGAAGTAAATCGGATAGAATTACATTTGTAAAGTGCCTTTCACGTCGGAAGGATGTCCCAAGGGTTTGTGAGCAATGGTTTGTCTTCCCACTATACTGGCAAGACCTGTTAATATTCATGTTCTGACATGCAGTGTATTACACAAGATATATTGTCCAGGAATGGGGATTGAAGTTATTAGTCATTTACATAAGGTTATTTTCAATGAAGAAAACTCTCTGGCCCATTTGATCTCATCCTTCCAGATACAAAATACGAGTTAGAATATAGGGCTGCAGACGTTTGCAAAGCGAGAGTGGGGTGATCCTTTGTTGGGACTTGAAGAACAGTTGATGCTCTGAGGTATTGAGACAATCAGCTTTGCACGGTTGGTGGTAATGGGTGTGTTTCAGAGAGAGCTTGGGCAACAAGCACTTTGTTGCACCAAACCGAGTTTGTGAACTGAATCAGTTGAAACTGCTGTACTGGAGCTGGGAAAGATAGTCCAGTATGGAAAAAAATCTATCCTTGTGGTGCCAATAGAGATAAGCAGATATGTTCGCCCACAAATATACAGTCAATTCACTTTACAGTGTGTTCTGTGAAGCGCTTTGGGACGTCCTCCCGACGTGAAAAGCGCTATATCAAATGCAAAGATTATTATTATTATTATTATGTAGATAGGCAGTGGGTGGTTACTTGGCTGCCCACTGTATTGTTGTAATTTTCCCATTGTTGATTATGGAACGTCTGTCCAAATGTTTAGTAATAATCCTTGCATTTGTGCCTAATCCTGTGGTCTAGATTTGATGAAGCACATCAACGATTTTAATCATGAAGTTTAATGACTTGTATGTGTGTAAGCGAATGATAAACCCAATTTGCACACAGCAATGTCTTACAAACCAATATGCAGTGAGTGAACAATTTTATATGTGGGATTGTTAGCCAGGAAGAACCAACAACGTGGGTTGAGAGTGCTACCAATTGAGCCAGGCTGAGCACAGCTATCCAACTAACATAGTTGCTATTTATAATTGTAAACCCACCAACATTAAGGTACTCGTTTGCTTCTCAAGTTTAATTCACAGAAATGTGAGAAGTTAGTCAGATGAGCTACCCCTCTGGACGAGGAACAGACGAGGGTCTTGAGGCTGGACTTGAAGGAGGCTAAGGAGGGGGCGAGGTGGAGTGATTGGGGGATGGAATTCCGGAGGTTGGGGACAGAGTGGCTAAAGGCTCTCCCGCCAATAGTGGGGCGGATGGGTCGGGGGACGTGGAGCAGGCCAGAGCCGGCTGAGTGGAGGGAGCGGGTGGGTTGGTAGGGGGTTAGGAGGTCACAGAGGTAGGGTGGGGCGAGGCCATGGAGGGCTTTCTAGATGAGGACCAGGAACTTGAACTAGATCCTCTGAAGGATAGGGAGCCAATGGAAACAGGCGAGAATGGGGGAGATGGGGTCACGGAGTTTGGTGCGGGAGAGGACACCGGCTGCAGAGTTCTGGATTATCTGCAGCCTGTGGAGGGAGGAGTTGGGAAGGCCAACAAGCAGGGCATTTGCATAGTCAAGCCTGGAGGTGATGAAGGTATGAACAAGAGTTTCAGCGGCCTGAGGGGTGAGGTAGTGGCGAAGTTGGGTGGTGTTGCAGAGGTGAGGGAAGGCAGAGCGGATCATGGCTTGGATGTGACAAGAAAAGACAGTTGAGGGTCGAGCAAGACATCTAGGTTCCTGACTGGCTTGGTGAGTTATAGTGTGCAACCATGGAGGTTAATGCTGCCAGAGCCTGAGGTGCAGTGGCGCTGGCGCGAGCCAGTCAGAAACTTGGGTGTCTTGATTGACCCTGAACTGTCCTTTCTCCCCCACATCTGCGCCATGACCGGCACTGCCTACCACCACCTCCGCAGCATTGCCAGACTCCACCACTACCTCACCCCTCAGGCTGCCGAAACCCTCACCAACGCATTCGTCACATCAAGGCTCGATTACGGAAACGCCCTCCTCAATGGCCTTCTCAACTTTTCCCTTCACAAGTTGCAGATCATCCAAAACTCTGAAGCTCGTGTACTCTTGCGCACCAGGCTCCGTGACCCCATCACTCCAACCCTCGCCCAACTCCACTGGCTCCGCATCCCCCAGAGGATCGAGTTCAAGATTCTCATCTTCACTTTCAAGACCATCCATGGCCTTGCCCCCTCCTACCTCTCTGACCTGCTGACTCCTTATCAACCTGCCCGCTCCCTCTGTTCAGCGGGCTCCGGCCTGCTCCATGTCTCCAGCCCGTCCCGCCCTGCCATCGGTGTCCGGGCTTTCAGCCTCTCTGCCCCCACACTCTGGAACTCCATCCCACAGTCCCTTCGCCTCTCTTCCTCCCTTCCCTCCTTCAAGGCCGGTCTCAAGACCCTTCTCTTCGACCATGCGTTTGGTCGCACTCCCACCTCTCTGCCGTCCCTTACCCCTACCCAACCCCTCCCCATGCTCGGGCCCCCGACACCTGACTGTTCAACGCTTTGGGATGTCCTCCCGTCGTGAAAGGCGCTCTATAAATGTAATTTTGTTGTTGTTGTTGAAGTCATGATTTTATTTATAAGGTTGTCTCTGCCATTATCTTCAGCAGATGAACTTTCAAGTGAATGCAGTACTTTTAGTAAATGTAGTTACAATGTGATACTGATAACGTTAAAGCAAATAATCCAAAGTTTGTGCTTTTTATTTCAAATCAGTAAAGAATTGCTTTTTGGAGTTCTGAATTTTCAGAATAAGTTTTAAACCGTCATCTATTTTTACCAGAATTTACTCAGTGTCTACCTGCCCATTTCTTTCAGCATGTGGTTTCGTGTCTGGCATTCAAATTTACACTACATCTGAAATGATTGTTGAAAATGGAACCAATATCAGATTGTCATGTACATTCAAGTCTACATCAATAATTGGAGCCTCTACATCGGTCTCGTGGTCTTTCACACCAGAAGCCAGTGAAACAGCTGTGAGAGTGAGTATGATAGTTGAATACTTTAGCAGCAAGTACACTTAACCTACCTGTGTATTCTCTTTTTTCACTTTTATATTGTAGAACTGTTTCAACAAGCTATGTTGTAATGTAGCCCAAGGCTGAGCACTTGTATTTCAGAACACATTTCTTAGGAACTGAGCAAAAGATGAACCAGTCACATCCACACAGTTATTTTCAATGTGTTTATTCATGGATTTTATGTTGTTTTCGAAGTTACTTTCCTTATGCCGCTTGCGAGTGAATGCAACTTGTGTTTGTGAATCATTCAGCTCATTGTATCTTCGGCCAATGGAGCTTCCAGTGGAAAATCATGATCGACTTGAAATAAAAATCGAACTATTTTACAACGTAGCTAATAGCTTAAATATCTACTGAATTTAGGGTTGAAACAAGATGGATTAGGGTTAGCATGGCAGCTTCTGACCATTTGATTGGAAAACCTATTTAGAGTTTATTGAAATTAAAAATTGGCTTTCTGGGGTCATCTTAACTCCTGAATGGAAGCATCCTCCACATAAAAGTCATCAAAGATCTTGTCCCCACAGCTTAATTTGACATAGATACCTTAATAGCCATGATGATTTCAACATCAACCTTAACAATATCAGTCATTAAAGGGCAACGTAATAATAATAATAATAATCCCTCCAAAAACAATAATAAATTGGTCATTTTCAATCTACGACTGTTTGTGGGACATTGCTGTGCGCAATTGGCTGCCACGTTCGCCCACAAATATACAGTCAATTCACTTTGCAGTATGTTCTGTGAAGCGCTTTGGGATGTCCTCCCGACGTGAAAAGCGCTATATCAAATGTAAGGATTATTATTATTATTATTAACGTTCCTCCTGCTGTCTGCTCCAATAAAGCAACAACTTGCATGTGTATATGGTGGAACAGGGTACAAGGGACAAACAGGAGGCCGGAGCCAGCCGAGTGGAGGCAGCGGGTGATGGAGTGGGGGGTAAGAAGGTTGGATAGGCAGGGTGGTGTGAGGGCATGAAGAAATTTGAAAACGAGTGAGGATGTTGAAATCGACCCGTTCGATGATTGGGAGCCAGTGGCAAGGCAAGGACTGGTATGATGTGGGCACAGAGTTTTGTGATGGTAAGCCTAGCCGGGAAGTGATGAAGGCATGGACAAGGGCTTCAGCTGCGTCAGTTCTGATGTATGTACGGAGGCAGGCAATGTGGCAGAGGTGGAAAAAAGTCGTGGGCAGGGAACAGATGAGTCGTAGAAAGGGTCGAACCTGACACCTAAGTTGCGCACAGGTTCAGAGAACCTGGGGAGGTTGAGGAGTTCCAACCCGCAGGAGAGAAGACGTTGACGGGTGCCAAAGAGAATGGCTTCCATCTTGCCGATATTTAGCTGCAGGAAATTTGCACTCATCCAGGCCTTGATGTCTGTCAAACAAGCTGACAGGACATCAACGGACTGGGAGTTGCAGCTGGAGGAGGAGAAGTAGATTTGGGTGTCATCCGCATACATGTTGAAGTTGACCCCATGTCTGCAGATGACATCGCTGAGAGGAGGCATGTAGATATTATGCAAAGCACGCTTTCATATCAGGTCAAATACTTTACGGGTAAGTAATCTGTTTCATTACTCTGAAACATCTTTTTTTAGATTTATGTTCTACATTCTACACCTTTACGTTAACTTTAAACTTTCTGTTTTGTAAGTTCCTACAACATTTACAATTGTAATCTATTGCAGTATTGCTCTAACTCTTTTCAACCACTCTCATCCAGCTCCTCTTTGTCTATTGCTCTTTTACTGCTGTCCTCATAACTTTAAAGAATGTTTTTGCTTTATTTCACAAGTATCTTTCCATTTTTTTTAAATAACCATTATTTTCTCTTCTTTTCTTTTCTGCAATAACCCCAGCATAGGCAAAAAGCCAGGAACATGCCAAGAAATGCTTAAAGGCAACCGGAAAAAGAAACAAATTGAAAATGGGCAGATAGTGGGGCAAGAGGACAGAAAGATTGCAAATGAACATCATGGTGCAGCGGTACAGTTTGTCAGTAAACAAACCTAGGAATAAATATACTATTAATAGAAGATGGGTTAGGTAATAATGATGTACTGAAATGCTCATTGCAATTTTTGAATCCAGATTTTTGAAGTTCTTTGGCACCAAATTAAATGTAAAATTCTCAAAGTCAAGCTCCTCCAGTAGATTTCTAGATGCGAAATGTTCCCAGACGTCAATATGTCGAGCGAGTATTACCTGTAGCTCAGTGGTTAGAGCACTCGCTTTGCAAGCGAGAGACCTGAGTTGAATTCCAGACAGGGTGAAACCTTGGGCAAGTTTCCTTACTCCACACAGAGCCTAATAATAATCCCTCCAAAAAAAAACAATAATAAATTGGTCATTTTCAATCTACGACTGTTTGTGGGACATTGCTGTGCGCAATTGGCTGCCGCATTCGCCCACAAATGTACAGTCAATTCACTTTACAGTATATTCTGTGAAGCGCTTTGGGACGTCTAGAAGACGTGAAAAGCGCTATATCAAATGCAAGGATTGTTATTATTATATTACCTAAGCTATATTCTCTTAATCACGATTGAACTAAGGAAATGGGAGAGCCCTCACAAGTGTGCAGTTATGATGCATGGTGAGAAATGGCATGTTTCTTTTAAAGGAGCTCTATGCATTAAATATTGGTGAAAAACAATTAGGAATTGATCCGTAATCCTGATTCAATGAAGGATCTTATGTCCTTTCAGATTATCTGGTTGGAGAACTAATACATTTTTGTACAATATGTTGCCTGGGATAACTGAACAGGCTACAGTTGTAGACATGTGGTGTGTCACTGTACTTTGACAGCCATTATCACCTTTCAGTTACCCAATTTTATTTGGTAAGTTAGTGATAGAATTGCAATGTTAGCAATTCTATCAGCACCAATGCCACAATAATGCATTTAGTGTCTTTTAAAGAATACAATCACTAATGTTTGACCGGACGAGTAAAATACTAGTGCTTGTTCCCATTTTCTCAGTGATCTTCGCGTTCACTGTGGGGAGACAGTTTGTGAGTGCAGTGCAGTGTGTTTAGTTTGTGTTCTCTTACAGATGGTCAGCACCAAAGATTGTCTTGAGAGTTTGTTCCAGATCCCAAGTGTATGAAGATCTCTGTGGTGACAACGTAGGGTTTTATTCTATAACAGCTCTGTAAAGTAAAGATTATTTTATTTGACATCTGCTCAGTTTTTTTTTGTTGAAAGGACCTAAAACATTACATTCCAGTTAAAATCATTCACTTGGCCACATATAAAACCTTTCTTTATTTCATAATTAATGCAAACTATCGAACTTTGGATACAGAATGGCAACAACAACTTGCATTCGTAAAGCCCACTTCATGCAGGGCAGTCTCAGAGCGCTTAAAAGTGGTGGAACCTGACGCAGAGCTGGTGGAGGCAGGAGATGACCGTAAGCACTGTCGAAGAGGAAGGTCTTCAGTCATGATCTAAAAGAGGAGAAGGAGGGGGAAACCCGGAGGGATTGAGTGAGAGTGCCAAAGCTTTAGGGCATAGTGGCTTAAAGCACGGCTGCCAATGGTGAAGCGAAAGGGACAAGGGACGAGCAAGGAGGCCAGACCGGGTAGTGGATTGGGGAGAAAGTAGGTTGGAAAGTTAGGGGTGGGAGGGTGCCAGGGCGTGAAGGGGTTTGTAGATGAGTGAAGGGATCTTCAAATCGATCCTTTCTGTGATAGGGAGACAGTGGAGCTTGCTGAGAACTGGTGTAATTGGGATACATAGTTTAGTGTGGGTGAGTATGCAGGCGGCGGAGTTCTGAAACAGTCGTAGTTTGTGGGTATTGGAACTTGGGAGACCAGTTAGGAGGCATATGGAATAGTCGAGGCAGGAGGTGAAGAAGGGAGATGGGCAGTGCAACGGAGGTGGAGGATAGCGGTCTTGGTTAGGGACCAGATGTGGAGTAGGAGGGATAATAGCCAGGGACTGAACTTGACGCCTAGGTTACGTACAGATTCGTTAAGTCTTAAAGAAGGGCTGCAGATGTTGAGGAGGTTAGAGCCATAGGAGAGAAGACGTTGGCTGCAGCCAAAGAGTATGGCTTGTCTTGTTGATGTTCAGCTGCAGGAAGTTTGCACTCATCCAGGCCTTGGTGTCTGACAGACAAGCTGACAAAACATCAGCAGACTTGGAGTCGCAGCTGGCTGAGGAGAAGTAGGTTTGGTTGCCAAAGAGGGAGCATGTAAATCAGGAAAAGGAGAGGGGCAGGAATGGAACCTTGGGGTACCTCGCAGGTGCCTGTGTAGGAGTGTGAGGAAAAAATGTTTGGGGAGACAAAGTGATGGCAGTTAGTTAATTCAGACTCGAAAGAATGAGGGAGGAGAGGCGGCGGAGAAGGATAGTGTGAGCGACTGTACTGCAGCGAGCTCCAGCAGGACAAGGAGGCAAAGGGAACCATGGTGACAGAGAGAGAGGACATCAATAGTGACTTCGACGAGCGCTGTCTGTGCTGTGGGAAGAACAGAACATAGATTGGAGGGGATCGAGTGGGGAGTGAAAGGACAAGTGTGAGCGAAGTTGATCTGTAAAAATGCATTCTAGCACTTTGGCAAGGAAGAACATATTGGAAATGGGCCGGTATTTTGCAAGGTTCAAGGGATCGAGGGTGTTATTGCAAGGAGGGGAGTGGGACTGACTCTGTAGAGAGGGACTGGTTGACAGCCGGCGGGGGGAAGATGAGGGGAGTTGAGTAATCAGGAGCTGGGTGGGGAGGGGGTCAAGGCAGCAGATGGTGAGCTGTCAGATGGATGTTCTGTCCGGGAACCCAAAATAACCCTCAAGAACTGGATCATTCACTCACAAATCAAGTGCGTCTTTGTGTGTCTAAATTTATGGTTTACTGCCCCCAAAACGATCTTGTTGTTGACCTCGGGTTACTGGAAGCAGGAAAATGTTCTTGTCGGAACGTTTCAGCCGGAAACTACCATCTTCCATTCTGAAAACAACTTTTTTTTTAATCTATAAAAATTCTGTGGTGGGAATTTACAACATTTAAGGCCGTACTGTACTACCTTAAGCTATCATGTTTATTGATAGTTCTTGACACTGTCTGATGTTACTTGCCACTTTGATAATGTTAACAGAATTCTTGCACCTGCCGTGTGTTTCGAGCCTCACGTTGGGACTTCAAATCCATTGTGTAGGTTGACACTCCACTGCTGCATTGTCAGAGGTGTTACTTCCCTTGTTTGCCTACAAATATGTTCACTACTCTTGACAGTGATTACCTGTGAAGCATTTTGCACCATTGATAAAACGTGTTCTAGGCAACGTGTCAAATCCTAGTATGATTGTTCACCAATAATCTCTTCATTTTACTAATTTATATATGAAGAAATGTAAGCCATTTCACCATAATCGGGAACTTTTAAAAATGCTAGTTCTTTAAAATGTTAGTTCTTGATGACTCTTCTATTTATCGTTGGAAATGATATTTGCAAATGGGCCAAAATTTGAAACCCAGTATTTTTGCTTCATTAAAAAAGACAATTGTGGTACCATGTTTGTTAACAATATTTATTGGAATATTTATTTTATTTATTTATCCCATCACCTGAAGTAGGTGCAACAGACTGATCCATTTAATTTAAATTACCTCCATACTTAGCATGGCATGCAATTTGACAATGCTTTTGTGTGTATTAACATCTATTGTATAATGTTTTCTGAACATATACCTGGAAAATTATACGTAAATTGTTAATTGAGGTGAACTTTGTGTGTGTGGTATGTAAGTGTGTGTTTATTTATAAGCTTTACATATACAGGATACTTATGTGTGAAGTGCTTTGAAACATGATATGGTGATTATCAAATTATTATTATTATTACCCTTATTGTTTTATAAATTGTTGGACCCCTCTCCAGGATGAGAGTGTTGCTTTAAAATTAAGGAGCACATTTTATCTAACTATTAAAAGTAACCTTTATTGTATTTTTCAAATATAACTTTAATTACTGTTTCACTTATTTTCTGTGACAGTTTTTCCAGTATTCTGGAGGAAAATTTTTTGTAGCACCTGAATCTCGATTTAAAGACCGTGTTACTTGGCATGGCAACATCAACAAAAAAGATGGTTCCATTAATATAGCAGATATTAATTTCAAAGACAATGGAACTTTTGCCTGTGATGTGTCAAATCCACCTGACATCGGTGGAACCACTGGTAAAATCCGCCTAAGTGTTGTTGAAAAAGGTAAGAAAAAGTTTTAGTTAAACCTAATTCATGATGTGTACATGTGAACATTGTGAATGTTTTAACTAGGGCCATTCTGTTGACTGAATTGTGTAGTATTTATACTATTTGTTCTCTGGTTACTTTTTAATTTCTCTGCATTTTATTTCAAAAATGCATTTTGATGTTAGTTTTTTGCATGGCTTATTGTAGTAAGCACGGTATTTGTTCATAGTAAGTTCAATTTTGACCTTCATGACTTAAGTTTTTTAAAGTCCAATGTCTTAATATCAATTGGTATGGGTGTCACAAAGAATAGGTATTTAAATTACTTCAAGTGCCATTAATTTTTAATTTTTTTTTCTTCTAGGCTCCCTCCCTTATAACATGACTGGAATCATTGTTGGTGCCGTCATTGCAGGAATTATCATTATTGTCCTTATTGGTATCGTTGTGTACTGTGTCAAGAAAAAGAAAGGGGACAAAAGAAATGGCTACATGGGGTAAAGAAAGACTTTTACTATCAATTTATTACTAATAGTTGGTCATTTACCAGTAAATCTGGTACTACTTGAAGTTCCAGGTCATTCATGAGGTCAAGCTTAAAAAGGTTTTCGTCTTTTCCCCTGTCCCTTTCAAAAAAAACAAATGTGAATATTGTGTGAAATTTAACCCTTCTACTTATTTTACTCTCTGCAGGCTTCGTTCAAATGTTCACAGATATTTGATATATAATTTAGATGAGCTAGTTTTGTGTTTTATTTTAATGTGTATGTATTTATTATATATCATGTATATAAAATATTTATTTTTAGTAACTGACAAAAACAATTGAACCAATTATTTGACCACAGTAATATTGGAGAAATGAAACAGGTTGTGTCCAGTGAAATGTGATTGAGTAAACCTTCACAGCAGCCAACAGAAAACGCCTGACATTTTCCAATGAATGAGCAGAAGCATTAGCCATATTTAAGAGATGGGCATGCGATAGAATTAACTTGGACGTGTTGATTTATCTGGAAGATGATGTTGCTGGCATTTCTTAACTTGCTAACTGAAATAGCACCCTTTAAATATTTGATCATGGTGGGACACCCAGCTGTTTCCTGCCTTCTCAAACCACTTCCCTTTAATTAGGATTCTGGTTAAATGAACATATACAGAGAACCAAAGGTTTGTGGATATACCTTTGACTAAATCATGAATATGTTAACATTTTTCTTTCTGAAACGTCTCAAAATGTTAACCTTGAATTGAATCAATTTCTGTTTTCATTCTGGAATTATGAACTCATTCCATTGTTTGTTTAGAGCTGAAACTTTCTTTGGTCGTCATCTCCAGTTTCCCAGAAGTCAATTTAGAGCCAAAAGCAACTTGTGGCATCGTTTATGTTGTGAGGAAATGTTTGGTATTTAATATTTTAGGATTCATTTTATTCTAACTCTGATTTTGGTTAATTTAAATTTTAAAATCATGTTAGGTTATTTTTAATTCAAACTCAGATCAGGGTTGCTGAACATGGGGTGCACTTACTTGAAGTCACACATTTATTTTTAATTAGCAGATGTACAAAACAGACACATAATATGTGATCTGCTGTTATTTTGTTCTATTTGGATGCAAGTACTAAGCATTCTCTTTGAATTGAATGTCAAATTTGTTTATAAATTTTTTGTGACCAGGATATGCAGTGCTTTTAAATGTAGTTATTTTCTAGTTTTGAAAGGTTTTTTTTTTGGCTTGTGTATGCATGAGACCCATAAATGTCGTCTTTGGTCACATTGAACTGCACGAGATGTGTTGCATTCTAAAAAAGAAGGAAACCTTTGGCTGTCAAGCGCAGTGTTATTTCAGTATTTCAAACAAAGCATGCATGTTTTAAAGGCAATATTTTGTCTACCAAAGGTTTTTACATTGACCCGCATGTTTTTTTATCCTATTTTCTACCAATAATTTGTTTTTTCCAACATTTTGGGGTTTAGTAAATATTTCAACCTTTTTTAACAAAAGAACTTTGCACAGAATGGCCTTCAAATTAATTAACATTTATTTGTAGGCCTTTTTTTCCAAGGTCAACCAGGGTCTGATTGATAACTTAGTCACATCGGACACTAATGCATTCTTTTATTGTTGCCTCTGAACTCATCTCTCTCTATCTGTAAGCTTTGCAATCTTTATTTGGAAGTGAAGAAATGTTGCAGGTCTTGTTTATGCAATCTAAAGTTCAATAGCAGATCCACTATCTTCTTCCTGACCTGAGAAGATAGGATACTGTTTCATAGGTACCAGAAACCCTCTGCTTTTACCAACCAGGGCTTAATTAAATATGAGGGTTATGGCTCAGTACCTTGGCACGTGATGCAGTTACTCAGTTTAGCCATCAAAACTGGAAGAAACGTTCGAGAGAGAGAAGCTGATGTCAGTCATGGTAAAGATGCTATAGGTTTCCTCGGTGCCCTGGGTTTTGAATTGAAAGAATTAGCCACTGTTCTGCTTCGGATTCATATCCTGTGATCTCAGCTGGAAAGTGGGAGCGTATGCCCATTGGGTAATGGCGAAGTCAGGTTCTGCTGTGTTGTGATGCCTTCCAAGGTCAAATAGTTTGCTGATACGTAAGGTCTTGGCTGACTTGAAGAATAACTACTTGTTCACTTTCTGGTACTTTCTTAGAATAAATACCCTTTATTTCCCCTCTTTTCTGGTATATTGCCAGTGTGTCTGAACATGGTTTAAGCATTTGGGCAGGGGCTCGAGGTGGAGCTTAATCCTGCCTTGTAGAATCTCGATATTTACAATTGACAGTAGCTATACAGAATAATGATCAGTGTTTGCATGAACACTGTTTCCTCCTTTTTCCTCTTTCTTCCCCTCCCCCCCACTGCCAGGCTCAGGTTCAATTGGGCTAATTCATTTTGCACCGCAGCTGCCTTGCTGCTTCTGTTACAGTATTGGATAACTCAACAGACACAAAGCATCAAACCTGGGTCCACATCCTCATTTGTATAGTTTAGTTCTCCACCAGTTGGTACATTGAGCCATTGAGGAGCACTTCTATTTTACTATTTTACATTACAATTGTGGAATAGGTAAAATATCAAAGGTGGTTCCCTGTTTGTTTTTAAGTGATCTTTTTTAAAGTTCCTAGCTTGTAGCATTCAATGGGTTCTTTTAGATTACTTCTGCTCCTGGCATCTGGGGAAAGTGAAATTAGTAAGAACCTGGTTAGTATTGCATCCTAACACAAGTAATAAATACAGTATTGGTGCTGAAAAATTACAGGATTTTGTGGCTTGTTCAATCATAAGGTTTATGTCAGTTGCATCTTTGTACTTTCTGCCACATAAATCAGTTAATCTGTTCAAATAGAATGAGCAAAATCTTAGATAGGTCTTCCATTAGTATTTGATTGAAGAGTCAGTCTGCAGGTGTAGGTGTGATAAAATCACTGCTTACACAAAGCAGTAAAGAAGCATTTAAAGTTCACAATATGAACTATTTTCATGCATGGATGAGAGAAATTTAAGGACTTCGCACTGCAATAAAGATTGCTTTTAATTCAATTAATTGCAATGGCATGCCAGTTTTCAGCTTAGCTACTAATACTCATTGCTATATTTGCATTTTTGTCCTAATTGGTCAAGCACAAGTAACCAAGTGTTTGTCAGTGTTTGTCCTTAATCATATTAATTTAGACAATGGATACTACTGTGACAATCCATGCCTTTTAAAAAGCAATGGATTATCACATACTGATAACAACATTTGATCTAATTTCATGAGGCTTTTATTTTTCTCCTGCTATCATGGTTATATGTACATCATAATTATTGTTGTGTGATGATGGATGTAGTATATTATATGGGGAATATGGCTCTCTTTGGTTGATAAGTACAATTTATAAATACAAAAACAATAAATTGCATTCATATAGCGCCTTTCACCTCGGGAGGATGCCCCAAAGCACTGATCGTTATCTTTGCATTTGATATAGCGCCTTTCATGCCATCGAGACGTCTCAAAGTGCTTCACAGGATATACTGGCACAAAATACATAGTCAATCCACTTTACAATATATTCTGTGAAGCACTTTCAGACATCTCAACAATATGATAAAGTGCTAAATCAAATGCAGAGGTTATTATTATGTTTTATGTCTGTTTCAGCAGAACATTGGCTGGCGACTGATTTGTTTTATTTTCCTTGAATGATTATTACTCAGTGTTGCAAATGTGGCTAAAGGAAAGTTATATAAGGTCTTGACCACTAACTTTGGTTCTATCATGGCTCCAACCAGTTAAAAAAAGAAACCAGAGATTGGGTCGGCCAGTTTTTGGCTAGATTTAAGCATTATCGTGGGTTTTTCTGGTACAGATATAGTTGGCAAACTTTAGACTTAATTATCTGCTGTGTTCCAAGATTTAGGAAGTCTCTGTACTTTTGTCCTGGAATCTTAGTGTTAACTATGATTCAGCCCTGTTCAGAAGTTTTGCATATTTCTTTTCCTTTTACCATTTCTCATCTCCATGCAATTCAGTGGGAATGAAAGGAGCTGATGCTGAATACCAGTAAGTGGTAGCCATATTCAGCAAAATAAAGATTACAAATTCTTTTATCTTGCAATTGGAATAAAAAAAACTTGGAGGTGCTTTGGGGGGAAGAGGGGAGGAGGCAAGGAAAAATCCATATGGTAGTATTGCAATGAAATTTGAGTGAGGAAATTGAATGGTTGAAAGCCATGATACAAGCATTGTGGCCAGAGATTTGAGTAGGAATCCCGTTGTTGGATGAAATGCATACTCTGGCTTTGCTTAAGCGAATGAACGAGTATTGCCATTTAATTGATGGAAGCCTCTTTCACAAGAACACTAAGGTGCTCTTTGGCATGTATTGACAGGTGGGTGAGCTAGTTATCTGGGGCGATGGGGAGGAAAGAGATGCTAACGTAGAAACTAATATAAACCGAAGTCTGGGCAGAACATGTGTTCCATAGTCATCTGTGAAGTGATTTACCTATTTGATTTAGCTTGGTTCCAGCAGGAGGAGTTTTGCCTCTATACAAAGAGTATGATACTGGACTTCAACAGTCACAAGCCACAGAGCAACATTATGGCAATGAAGCATCACTTTCTGTTTGTTTTCAGTAGTTTGCATTACAGTTGCAGGTTTTTACACCATTATTAGCCTGGATTATACAGCTGTAGTTTGAAAGCTAATCAAAAAAAAAGAGAAATCTCAACAATCTGGAACTAAATATATTCTTACTCTTAAATCTTGATTAAGATTTAGTTTCTTTAATTTCAAAATCTGAAAATTCCTTTTAACATATTTCAGCCATGGCTAGTTACAAATGTTAGTTGATTTGTAAATCACTTGATCTAATTTTTGAGTCTCAAATAAGTTCAACAGAGACTAAGCAAACTGGTGTAAAAGCTTGTGATGTATGGTTGGTCTCTGTATGAGACTAATTTAGCACTGAGTTATTGTACCGTATAAAATGTATTTTACCCCCAGTTTTCCAAGTATCCTATTCTGTGTCAGAATATACAGATATCTTATCACATAATGTTTATCAATCTGACATCTGATTGGTTTCGAGCAAGATGTTGCATCCCCTTGTTTCCCACTACTGTGACACAACGTAGCCAATTTTTTCCCGCAAATATTTAACTGGAGGGGGAACTACATTTTTAAACGTATTTCTACAAATGACTGATCGGGGCTGAATTGGAAGTGCAGGAGTTTGATTTTGACTTTTGGAGGGGCTGAGTGCTGAGTGATTTTTCCATTTTGAAGGCACTATCTCTATCTTAACATCAACTTTGAACTCCATACACTTTAATTCACTCGTCAGTTGAATTAGGTAGTTAGCATGGATTTGCAAAATACGTTTGTTTGGTGTTCATTTTTTCCCAGGGTAGAGTTTATACCTCTTCAGTGATTGCATTCCACTATCAACTCACTTGATTTCAAATCTGACTTGTGCCTAGGTTCATTTAGGAACCAGTGACCACAATATTTTTGTTTGGAAATTTAACCACATCTTAAAATCCCTGACTCTTAAGATCAGAGCAAACTTCTATAAATTAGAACAATGAAGTAGGAGTGACAGTAAAACAGCTGAAATGTTTTTCAGACTTATTCACTAGCAAAGGTAATATTAAGTAGTCACCCCACCACAAAATTGCAATTGAGCACTATTTTTATAAAAGAACTTCTCAAGAGCGCTTAACAATGGGAACGATTATTGCTAAGCAAGTATGGGAGAGAATTGTGACTGAAGGCACATTCACACAGAGTGTGGGTTTTTGAAAGCAGATATGTCAGTAGCAAAGAGAAGTAGATTTGAAAAGGGATCTGCTAAGAATTTCTATATTATACCACAAAATACTTAACTTTTAACTTACCCAAACATATTAAGTTCCTGGGCCAGGTGGTGTTTTTTTCTTTGTGAGTAAATCGCAAGTCTCCAATCGCACTTGGAGACCAGTACGGAAATTGGTCAGATAATGGTAATCATCACAGATTGTTTAGCACTGATCCAGATTCTGAATTACTGGTAGCAGTCAATGTAGTATCTATATTTTAAAAGGAAGACAAAACCGATCATTTCAGGCCCATTAGCTTCACATCAATAAAGTGTAAAACAATAACGTCTGGTATAGTAACAATTTAAAATGATAAGCATGGATTTTGAAAGGAAAGATCATACCTGACAAATGTTTCACTTGAGGATGTCACATATAAATTAGATAGTGATATTTCCTTTATTATGACATATTTAGACTTTCAGAAAGCTTTTAACAAAGTTCCACACAAAAGACTTCTGATGTCATGAAACATAACTATTCTGTAGTTAAGGAAGTTTTAAATATTCATATATTTCATAGATTATTTTTCACCATAAATTGCACAAATATGCGGTTTCCATTAATGAATTATTATCCTACAACCCTTGATATGCCTGACTCTGAGGAAGGTACAAACGTTTTGCAAATCCCTGATAATGTGTACTGTTGTAGGTTTGTTGCATGTATTACGTTTTTTTTGTAATGTTTTGAAAAACCCATTCTTGCACACAAACTTGTGAAAGTTACCCAGTGTGTAATTGTATTGTCTGGAAATCTTATTTGTCATTTTTTTTAAAAATCAGGAAAAGCAAACATGATTTATTTTAGTATACTAGAAGAGGTAATGTTTCACAAAGTGGGTTTTTCAAAGCTTAATTTGTTTGCAAGTCTGTGCTTTTAAGTACAAGGTATTTTTGTAGTGTGTGTGTGTGTCAGTGTGTATGTATTTCATTTACTTAGCAGCTCATACCATTTGCATTTGCTTTCCTTTTTCCACCCCCCAACATATGTTGCTGCATGCTGATGCTTGCTTTCTGCTACAATGTGCGCTGAAAAAATGGCTCTTGGCAGCTCCATAGAAATTGTCTCACCAACCGAAGAACCGCTGAAGATGTCAGCAGATACCTTCGAGTCAGACTCAGTGACTCGTGTTTCTGTTGGCCCACGCCAGGTATGATTTATATTTGCTTTTATTTATTTGGAATTCAGTTGGACAGAATATTTGTTTGGTTTATTAGCTCCTCCTCCATTTGCATCGCTTGGGAAGCCAGAAGAAATTATTTTGGTCAGCGCCCAAGAAAAAGGTCATCTGATAGAATTTTTAACACACATTTTACTTCATCTCTTTAGTTTGAAAGCATTCTCAGTCTACCTGCAGTTTACATATTTGTACACATTTGTACAGGAGTAATCCTTAAACTAATATTCAATTGACTATTTCGAATTGAAGTCCTTTTTTAAAAAAAGTAAAGTACAACATTTGTGTTTGCAAATGCCATTAAGTCAAATACTTTCTTTGTTCTGGTTGACTTGGCAGCATTGTCTTCTAGGTCAGGTTTTAGATTTGAACTCAGTCTTTTCAAGGAACAAAAACTAATTCCCATAAAGGGACTCTAACCCCAAATTTACAAACTCGGTGGAGAGAAAAGAAACAGCACGCTAGTTAAAGAGAAGTTTAACATGATTTAATATTCAATTTAGAAATGTTATTAGTGTGAAGCTTTTGACAGCACTGATTATAGAATAAATGCTTAGGTCTATTTCATGTGGACATCAGACAAACTAAAGAGAAAGTGTTCCATTCTTTGCGATTATTGTCTTCATTTATTCCGATATTTTAGGCAGCAAAACTAAATGCAAGTTCAGGAAATGTTCGGACTGGTTCCACACTCTTAACTTCTCCACGCATTACTGGAATAAAATCAAGTCACCTTTGGCCATTGGCCTTGAAGTTGTTTGTCTTGACATCAATAACAGGAAAAATCCTTTTCCATATCCTATGAAAATATCCTGTCTGATTATCTTATGAGTTCTTTTTATTTATAGCCCCAGCCTATGGGCTAATGCCATCCACCTGACCGCTCCCTCCCGGTCCCCGCGTGCGCATTATGGCTGCCGCTCTGACCCGAGCCCCCTCACCCCCTCCCTCCCTCCCCCCTCCTCTCTCCCCCCAAACCCTCCCCCCCTCTGCATCTCTCCCACTCTGTCCTCTCTCTCCGTCCCCCTCGCCTTCTATCCCCACTTGACCCTCCCACAACTTCCCTCTATTCCAGCCTAGGAATCCTCCGCCGGGCTCACCGTGGCACTCGGCGTTGGCTGTCCAGCAGCAGCCACACCGACTGCCCCATTCTCCACCACACTCGCCACAGACACAGACCCGGGGAGCCAACCTCTCCTCCCTCATCCCCATTCCCCCCACCCTGCCTCACAACCTGGACCCCCCTCCCTCCCCATACATCCTTCTGTCAACCGCTCCCTCCACATCAGACTACAAAACGAATGCTCCCTCTGTAACAAGGCCCTGGTCATCAACGATCTCATCCTTGATGAGAGAGTTGACATTATGGCCTTAACGGAAACCTGGCTCATGCCAGGCGACACCTTCCCCCTCACGGAGGCCACACCACCCGGCTACACCTCCCACCGCATCCCTCGCCCCAACCACCGTGGCGGTGGTGTAGCCCTTATCTCAAGGACACCACTTGCCCTATCCCCCTACTCCTCTGGCTCTTTCCCCTCTTTTGAGCACCTCACTCTCTCCCACCCCTCCTTCCTCTCACTCAAAATCCTCCTCCTCTACCGGCCCCCTAAAACCTCTCCCACCTTCATCTCCGATATTTCTACCCTATTTCTACGACTCCTACCCATCCTCCCCTACACACCTTCGAACCCGTTTCCCCACCCTCTGTCACCAAACTCATCCTGTCCCTGAAACCCACCACCTGCTCCCTTGACCCCATCCCCACTCCACTCCTTATCTCTCAGCTCCACCTCCTTGCCCCACATATCACAGACATCGTCAACCTGTCCCTCTCCTCTGGCTCTGTTCCCATTCCCCTAAAAACTGCCACCATCACTCCCACTTTGAAAAAACCCTCCCTTGATGCGTCGCAGCCATCAAGTTACCGGCCATCTCCAACCTCCCCTTCCTGTCCAAGGTCCTTGAAAGAGTTGTCGCCTCCCAGCTGCGCTCTTTCCTCTCCACCCATGCATTATTCGAACCCCTTTAGTCGGGTTTCCGTGCTGCCCATAGCACAGAAACTGCCCTGGTCAAGGTCACCAATGACATCCTGACCATCTGCGACCAGGGCTCCCTCTGCCTCCTCGACCTATCGGCAGCATTCAATACGGTCGACCACGCTATCCTCCTCCACCGCTTGTCCTCCCACCTCAACCTTCAACAACAACAACAACAAGATTCCATTTATAGAGCGCCTTTCACGTCGGGAGGACGTCCCAAGGCCCTGTCCTTGAGTGGTTTAGGTCGTATCTCTCCCACCGTCTTCATTTTGTTTCCACAAATGGCTTTTCCTCCAGCCCCCGCATTGTCTCGTGTGGTATCCCTCAGGGCTCTGTCCTCGGTCCCCTCCTCTTCATCCTCTACATGCTCCCCCATGGTGACATCATCTGCAAACATGGGGTTAACTTCCACATGTATGCGGATGACACCCAACTCTACCTTTCCTCCTCTACCCTCAACTCCACGACCACCGATGTCCTGACAGCCTGCCTGTCTGACATTGAGTCCTGGACGAGAGACAACTTTCTTCAGCTCAACGTGCGCAAAACTGAGGCCCTCCTGATTGGCTCACGTCAGCGCCTCCGCACCTCAGGCGCTGACAGCATCAGCATCCAAGGCTGCACTCTCCACCTCTCAAAGCCAGTCAGGAACCTCTGCGTTCTGTTCGACCCTGAGCTGTCCTTTCTTCCTCATATCCGCGCCACAACTGGCACCGCCTTCCATCACCTCCGAAACATCGCCAGACTACGGCACTACCTCACCCCTCACGATGCTGAAACTCTGGTCCACGCCTTTATCACCTCAAGGCTGGACTACGGGATCTCTCTCTTCGCCGGCCTTCCCGGCACCTCCCTCCACAAGCTGCAGGTCATTCAGAACTCTGCAGCTCGTGTACTGTCCCACACTAGGCTTCACGACCACATCACTCCCACCCTCGCTCGCCTCCACTGGCTCCCCATCCCCCAGAGGATCGAATTCAAGATCCTCTTCCTCACCTACAAGGCCATTCACGGCCTTGCTCCCTCCTACCTCTCCGAGCTACTATCCCCCTACTTAACTGCCCGTACCCTCCGTTCCTCTGGCTCCGGTCTGCTCCACATCCCCTGCCCCAACCGCCCTACCATCGGTGGCCGGGCCTTCAGCCTCTCAGCCCCTAGGCTCTGGAACTCCATCCCCCAGTGCCTTTGCCTTGCTTCCTCCCTTTCCTCCTTCAAGGCCGGTCTCAAGACCTTTCTCTTTGACCGTGCTTTCAGCTCCCCTCTCGACTCTCTACCCACTCCTCGCTCCCTCCCCTCCCTCCCCTCACCCTGACCATTTCCCCCCTGCTCGGGTCCTGACCCAACTGTCTAGCGCCTTGGGACGTCCTCCCGACGTGAAAGGTGCTCTATAAATGAAATGTTGTTGTATTTCCTGGAGGAACCAAACGTGCATCACACTGACCTGATGGAACTCCGCTCCAACTTGGTCTTAAGAATTTTTTTGTTTGTTTGGTCAGCCAGTGTTTGACACCTGCAGAAACCCATCACCATGCTTTAGAGTATCCAAACCAAACTGAGAATTCCATGCATTCCACCTATACATGGAAATCCCAGAGATAGATTGTTGGAATTGTTGGAGGGATACACCCTGCTTACCTAATTCCAGAAAGTATTAGCCGCAGGTAGGCATCAGCCAAGGTTTGTGGACCCCAGTGTGTTTTGGGGGTACTTCTGGAGTTCAACCAGCTAAAACCACATAGTTTGCCATTGATATCACTATCGGGCAAGCTTTTCTGCTGCTTGTCCTGCTAGGACCACCCTATCCTTTACGGCTTTGGCTTGCAGGATTAACGGGAGCTGAGTGGGATTCCCTGGCCTCAGTGACTGGTCATAATACTTGAGAAACTTTTTCCCAGTACAGATGTTTATGTGTCCAGAGTATAATTTCCAGGCTCAGCTCTTGGATTTTTTTTTAAATTAGTGAGATGGCATTTACTATCTTTGAGTGCAGCTCCATTGTTTTTCTAAATGCTGCACCAGAAAAAAACACATTTTCAAATTTCTAAAAAAAAAACACCTAGCCGTGGCCTTCACCATTTTGTTTATATGTATTAAGAAGATCTGCTGAACCAAATTTGTCGAAACGACTCAACATCGGGCACCGCTTTTTTTAATAAGCGGCCTTGTTGTGTCATGATAGATTTCTCATCAAATTCTAATGTAACATTGAACTAATCTTTTTTTTCATTAGGGAAAAGATTGAGAAGAAACATGATTCTGGTCTTTTAACATTGAGAATTGTAGATAAGATGTTAATAGACCATTTAACTTGGAAGTGTGAGTGCAGACCTGGAGTACACAGTTACAATAATTGAGACCAGAGATCTAAAATACTATCTTCCCACAGGGTAGGGAATGTGTGGAACAGACTCTCACTATTACATAGAACCATAGAAATTTACAAGATAAATAGCCAGTTAGCAATGCTGATCTCAGGATACATTTAGATCAAGGAAGTCAAGAATTGGAAAGTACACAATTGATCATCTGCTTGTGTGACCTTGGAAAGTAGTTGGTCGAATTTGAATAATTGAGACGTACATACGGAAGGAAAGTTGTTTTTTCTCTCTCTGAGGACGCATTGAAGAATACAGTGCATACTTATGATTCATTATTAAGATTTTTGCTTGCTCTTTACTTCATTAAAAAAGAACCCGTTGGAAGCAATCAAATGAAGCCACTTTCTCTTCAGGCTCACACATGAATAATGGCAGGTTCTACCAGGTACCAGAGGACAATCGGTGCTTGTGGTACCCATCCAGTAGAAAAGGAATCGAATGCCTTGGGGAGAGGATAAATGTGAAGGATACATTTTTGGGAGTAATGTAATCCTTTTGGGGTCCATTATGCTCGTACTCTGAACCAACGCGTTGATACTTGACTAGTGAAAGCCTTTTCTAGGAATCAAATCCACCTGTACCACACATAAAAATCAACTCTCTGCGTACAACACTCTGACCACATGAAACCACCACTGACGTAAATTTGCACACTTTGGGACAACTTGTTAAATGGATCACCGATAGCTCTATTGTTAAAGTGCTGTTGATGAAAATACGAACTGTATACTGTATTTGCAATAATTTTCCTCCAATCTTCTTTCTTCCACTCCCCAAATTAAAAGTATCCTCACACTAGGGTATGATCCCATTGTTAGGTGGTCTTCATGTGTAAGATCAAACTGTGATGCCCACCAACAGATTACGCAATTATGGGGGGGCATTAAAAATCAGCCTAATTCTCTCCTCACTGATATCCTTGCATGGGCTTTTCAGCAGGAGTCACTGTTGGCACTGGGGAACAGGATTTCCAGCTGACTCTTACCTCCACTCTCCTTGCAGCTCTAGACACTGAAGCCAATTATCGTGCTGTGTGTTAACACTGCCCTGAGTGAGATTGGCTAATTAACAGAGACTGGAATCAAACCTGGGTCCTCGCTTTTCTCTATTATTTAATTTTCACACTTTCGGTGTCTTAACCAACCAAACCACCAATGAAGGCCCTAAAATTGATATTAAGACTGGTAGTTGAACAACAAAGAGTCATTGAAACCTTTGAATAACTGTTTCCTTTTCTTAACTTTAGGGCCCGATAATTTATGCAGAACTTGACCACTCTGGAGGAAAACAGTCAAAGAAGATCTATAAGTCTGAGCGTGTGGTTTATGCTGACATTCAGAAATCCTGATATAAAAGGACCACATATTTGTAACATCAAGGAGCAATTGATCCCCTGGAAAAAGAAACCTTACACAAATTCAAGTAGAGATAATCTGGTGATAATGTGAGCCCATGTTTTTAACCATGTTTGTAATCATGAGATATTACGAAATGAGATTACTATTAAGAAAATGTATTCAATTTGGTATTTAATGTACTTTTTAAAATATTGGCTAGATACATCCCTGCCATTTCTGTCTTAATGTTGTCATACATGGTAATTATTTTTATTTTTATTATGAGCTACAACCTTGTTTTTAATATGACTGCTATTTACCAACTTTATGAAAAAGTCCCTTCACAACAGAAGGACTGCGAGTTTGATGATGCTCTTTCTAAAAACCAAATTCATAAAGCTCCTTGATGTCTGCATCAAGATTATTGACATTGTATGTTGTCTGCTGCTGCTGCAAAAAAAGTGTAAGCCCTTATGTTACTGATACTTATGTTACTGCAAGAATATCAGTAAAGTACTCACTGGTATATCCATTGGTATCTCCGCTATCTATAGTGGCGGAAATTGAGTACCATAACTGTAGGACCTGCACGTTTTTAATCGTGAAATATTAACTTTGACACTGCCATGTTGATGAAACAAAACTGCTATCCATTTTGGTTTGCATTTGTCTTGTATGATCGATCCACTGTTTTACAGTTCACTGAGACAAAGAATGTTATAACATTGTATATTTTTCAAAACAGGATAAAATGCTACATAGAAACATTGGGATCTTTGTGGTGGTAATAACATTGTGCTTTATTTTGAGGTTGCATTGCAATTTAAAACTGTGCCTTTAGAGAGATTGTATTCATCATATTGGATTTGTAGCAGGATTTAATGTATACAGCAAAAAGCATGAACTTCATTTAATTTATTACTTGCTCTTACCATTAAATTTAAATACATTTAATCAAACAATTTCATTTAAAACATGAAATTTGGAAGATTTTACTGCCGGGCATATGTGATGTATATATTTTAACTGTCCACGCTATTTTTCAATGCTCTGAGTTTGGATAATTAAGGGAATGTTTTACATTTGATGTACAGCATATGGGTTTAGAGCCTTGTAGGTTTTAGATGGTGGGCTTTTAGCTAGTAAATTTGTAGTTGTTCAATCATTTTTTTATAAAATTGTCAGTGAAATTCAAAGCCGTCAATCAGGGCACATTCACACCATCTGTTTTCAGGTAAACGGACTGCCCTTAAACATAAGGTACCGTAAAATCGATTGTATTTAACGTTGTGTATTTGAGGACCAGGGTATCTTCTAAGTAAGATCATTCAAATGTGATTTTTTTTCTTCAACGAGCATCAAACATTTCCAACTTTTATTGACTCATAGTAGAAATGTACCCTTATGCGCAATGCAAATGGCATTTAAGGGAGCAAGATAAATCAATTATCTTGATTGATTTACTGTTGAAACAAGCTGGTTGATGTATTCAGCTATCATTCTGCTGCTGATTTCTTGGTGAGGCCCAGCAAGTGAACATTGTTAACTTAAATAAGCCTTGCGACGAGATCAGTTTGACACTACTTGCATGGACCAACAAAAGTACAAATATGTAGCAAGAAAGGTCTAGGATGGAGTTCACTTTTGTTGGAACTCAGTGTACTAAATGATTTCACGTCTGATTGTTCCAGTGCAATGTAAGATGCTTTATTTGGTCTTGTTTGTGATAGGTTTCACGTTTGATTAATACAGGACTAAAACTGGACAGCAAAAAGCAATTGTCGCTGATTACTCTTTTTGCATCAGGTGTTTATTATATTGCACAAATACAGCCTTTAGAATTATTTTCCTCCAGTATAATTTCAGGGGCTTCTTAAGCCGCAATTGAAAACTGAAAGTATATAAATCCTACCTGCTTCACATTGCTATACTGCAATATTAGATTGCTGTAAGGCTCTTTATACTGTGAGTTCAGCTCACTCACTATGACTGTAAAGAAAACCACTATGACTAAAGAAATAAAGTTTGGGATGGTTTGATTACTGGAATATCAACCATAACACAAGATATATATGAGACATTTGAAATAAAAAAAACTAATCTTCCTTTTGCTTCTATTATTTTGTTTTTTTTTGTTCTAGCTACAGTACTTCTATCCCTAAAAGCTTTCACTTGCTTTGATCTAACACTGTATTTCGTAAGGCAAGAGTAATTCAAGTTTGTTATTCGTTGGGTGAAAAGCCAGACAGCAGATTTATCTATTTTTCCTTTTGTGTATTGCATGACTTGTTCTTAAATGAGATTTGCCAACCTCTGGTAACCCTTTTAACCAATGTCTTTCCCAAAAAGCTTAAGTGTATTTGTTTTAGTTTTACCAAATTATGCCAATGTAATTTATCAAACAGAATTTGCATAATTTGTTTCCTCAGTTTCAAGGTTAAGGTACTGCTACTATCTAATACATGTGCATTTTGCACCAGGTGCTGGGTCATTAAACGGATATTTACTATGAATAATGGCTCAATGGAGGTAGCAACAAACCTAATAATTGGTGCGATTACTCCCAACAGTTTTCATTTGTGGCTCGACAACCAATGTATAAAACATATGTAGACCTTTTTATATATCCATTGGATTAAAACATGTTGAACACGATAAGGGATATTAACTGAGGTTGGGCTTCCATACAAAATTTATATTGTATTTCATTTATGTACGTAGGTTTGCAATCTGATTCATATAGTGCAGCAGTAGGTCAGTAATGTCTCTTCTCACATTTAACTTCATTTTTGTCAGTCATTTCTGTTCAGCATATGGGTGTCCTGCACAGCTGTGAGGCCAGCACGGTGTCCTGTATAGCTGTGCAAACAACACTGTGTCTGTCCTGTGCAGCCATGCAGACAACACTGTGTCCTGTGCAGCCAGCAGGGTGGACACTACAGCGACATGGCTGTGTTTCAACAAGGAATGCGACATGGCTGTGTTTGGACTCGAGAGGGAGGAAGCCTGAAGAGACGAGATAACATACTAACAGATGGGCTGATATGTGAGCACCAATGAAGCAATCTGGAGAACTTTGGGCTTCCCTATACATGATCGACATCCAGTGGTCCAATACCTTCAGGTTTACCTTGAAAACGGCCAAAGAGTGTTTTTTTACAGAAGCGAATGTTCGGAAACGGTGGGCATGGTGTTCTGGGCAGCCGGGTGGACAGCACTTACCATTTAAATATTTAATTGAATATTATGATACAAAATTCTAAAGGTTCCTGTTTTTAGCAACCCAATGATTGCTTTATTCCACGACAGTAGATTCCTGTTTGAGTAATTATTTTTAACAGGAAACCTGAAGACCATTTTAAATTGAAGTAAACAAGTTAAGCAATTCCTTCTTTGCAATTAGTCTGCTAACAGTGTTTTGCTGTAGTAGTATTTTGTATTTTGTATCCCTGGGCATCAGTTAACTTGCCCAAAGTCTTAATATATACAGTATTTATTAAAACATTCACTCCAGTACATATTCAGGAAAGAAAGTTAATTTATTTCCTATCAAGTAGATAAATGCTTTCTTTTTTTTAATTTTTTTTCCCTCTGGCATACAATCATGATCTTGCATGAATTTGTTTAACAATTTAAACAAATTCATGCAAGATCATGATTCCATGCCAGGAAAATTTTCACTATATGATTTATATTGTAAAATCAATTCTGTGTAGCATTTAAATAGATTGCAATTCATTTGTTTGCAACTTGGGGAAGAACCTTGCACAGCAGTCTGCATTTCACTTATACACACAACATGTAATTGTGTAAAGAGAGAGTAAGCTAGTTCAGAAATATTGTGCCATTTTAATTGTTTTCGTTTATGTGCCTGCATAAATTCAAAATGTTTATGTTAAATAATTTTTTTCACAAGTCTGTAGTGTTTATTTTTGTAAAAATACATTGGGAATTAGAGTATTTCAGATGTTTGCTTTTGTCTTGAAAGTTATTAAAATACAATCCCCTTGAATAACAGGGTGGTTTGAGCGCTCTGAGACACTATCCTGCGTGGAGGTTGGTATATAAGTGCTAGTTATTGTTTTTGGTTTGGATTTCCAGAATTTTTATTAAGAGCATACAACCTGATTTTTATCTATTTTGCCTTTACTAAATCATACGATTCAAAATAAGCCACTATTTACATGAATAAATTGTAATATTAAAGACGGAACCATAAGTAGCATTCCATAAGTAATTCTGTAGACCTGCTGAGATTCAGTGAGAGATGTTAGCCACAGAACAAATTGTAAGATGTTGCCAGTAGTAGATTTATTTTGTTGATTCACCAGTTTGAATGACTGCCATAACTCTTAGTCAATGCCACTGCTGATTGCTTCCAGGGACTTCTGTTTTTATTTCAGATTTCCAACTTCTGCAGTATTTTGCCTTTTCACTAATAAAAGGTTAATCTTCTAAGAAGATTAATAGAAGGTAAATAGACCATAGTGGGATTTGCATGCTGTGATTAGTGTTTAAGAATTGTCTGTGCTTAAGCTCTGCCTGTGAAATGTAAAGAACTCAAAGCTTTTTGGAAACTCTTAAGTCAGTGAAGTCAGTGCCTAAAAGTAATTTTTTTTCTATAAACTCAATTTAAATTTAATCTTTGTAGGTGAGTAATTGCCACTCAAAGTAATTCAACATGGGAGGACAGGAATATTGTAGTGGATTATTTCAGTATCAGTTATAATGTAAACTTTGATCTTCTTTCTTCTAGACATGGCTCTCATTTCTTAGAATATCTGAGAAACTGAGGCATTAAAAATATTCAAAGCAATTCATACTGAGTTCTGTGTGACGATCTTGTAAATTGTGCAAATCTATCCATCTTAATTCTGTAGCGAAATGTTACTAATAGGATTGGAATTTAATCTAACAAAAATCAACTTAATATTTTCTTGTCTCTCTCTAATAAGTTTATTACACAAGGTTTTGAAGTTGAAAATCATAATGAGCACTTTGTAAATCAATCAGAACTGACATAATTTGACACATTGTTGTGACCTAACCTAACTTGTGAACAACGTGACGATGCATGATTTATTCCCACAGGCAATTTAAAATCAAACTGGATCTTTTGTAGGAAGAAAAGAAAGGGATTGTCTCTGAATGTTGTATTGTATAGAATAAGTTCTGAAGTCTTCTGGCTATTGCCATGACCTTGTCTTAACTAAAAAGACTCCCGCATCGAGGCAGCCACTGGCACAATGGTGCTGATAAATTGTCGAGAGATGGAATTGCTTGATTTCGACTGGAAAAGTTTAAATTGTGTGATTTGCTCATGTCAGAAGTACTTTACTTTTTTGTTGTATTGTCAAAGTCGATATTAAAAGTTCTTTCCTTTACAAAAAAAATCAGCATAGTCCTGTTTTTTTGTGTCTATATAGCACCTTCACACTATTTACAGTTATTTGGCCTCTTGTTTTATTTTGCTTTAACTTTATAATCTTACGACACTTTGTTTCTGGTGCTGTTTGTGTTATTTGATGGGTAACAATTTGGATTTAATACGATACATTTCTTGAAGAAGAATGCCTCAAGGTACTTTACAGACTAAGTGTGGGCCTGAGCAATGTGTGAGATAGGAGTATAGGACGGAGATGGTCAAAGAGAAATTTTTAAATGGGTTTTGAAAGGAGGGATGGAGATCGCCAGAGAATTCCAGAGAGGGAGCTGAAGTGGCTAAAATCTCACCATCTAATGGTGGGAACAGGACTGCAGGGATTTCAGCGACAAGCCTGGACAAGAGCATGAAGGTAAGTTATAATAATAACTCTTGCATTTGATATAGTGCCATATCACGTATTCAAGATATCTCAAAGCACTTCACAGAATATACTGTAAAGTGGATTGACTATATATTGTGGGAGAAATACGGCAGCCAATTGCACACCGCCATGTCACACAAACAAGTTGATCAAATTATTATTTTATTAGCATTTGTATTTATTACTAAGTTGCATTTGAAGGGCAGCAAGATTGGGCTCAGTGCACGATGAAGGATACAATTTTTCAACCTACATTCCTTGGTTCCCCATTTTGTTTGACAAGGTGAGGAGAATGCTGAGCAGGATCTCCTAACACAGGAGAGAGAAATGTGTAAAGGGTAGTCCTGCTTGTCTGACCTTCTACCCAATTAGTCCAAAGGTTAGATTGACGTCCAGAAGCAGGTTGCCGACTTACAAGCAAAGGTTTGAGGCCATGTGAACTTAACAGAGAAAACTGTCTTGCAATTAAGATTACCTTTTTTTGTAGAAAGAATTGCAAGCTTCTTACAATTAGGTATACCTGCTATTGTTTCCCTCTTTCCTCTGCCTCCCATCAATGACACTGGCACCTGGACCGAAGAAGTGATATATCTCAGTTTGCGCATTGGTCATGATTGAGACATAACAACAAAATTACATTTGTATAGCGCCTTTCATGTTAGATGTCCCAAGGTGCTGGACAGTCAGTGTTTCGGACCCGAGCTGGAGATTGGGATTGGGGAGAGTGGAGGGCAGGGTGGGATGGAGGGTGATCGAAAATATGGTTGAAAAGGAGGGTCTTGAGATGGGTCTTGAAGTTGGCTGTGGGATGGAGTTCCAGAGGGTAGGGGCAGAGTGGCTGAAGGCCCGTCTGCCAATGGTGGGGCGGGCAACGTGGGGGACGTGAAGCAGGCCAGAGCCCATTGAGAGGAGGGAGGGGGCAGGTTGCTAGAGGTTTAGGAGGTCGCAGAGGTAGGGGGGAGTGAGGCCATGGAGGGCTTTGAAGGTGAGGACCAGGATCTTGAACTGTATTCTCTGTGTGATGGGAAGCCAGTGGAGTCGGGCGAGAATGGGTTGATAGGGTCAAGGAGCCTGGTGCGGGAGAGGACACAGGCTGCAGAGTTCTGGATGATCTGCAACTATGGAGGGAGGAATTGGGAAGGCCAACAAGCAGTGAGTTTGCATAGTCAAGCTTGGATGTTATGAATGCGTTTATGAGGGTTTCGGTGGCCTGTGTTGTGAGACAGTGGCAGAGCCGGGCGATGTTGCGGAGGTGGGGGAAGGCAGAGCGGGTCATGGCACGGATGTGGGGTAGAAAAGATAGTTGAGGGTCAAACAAGATGCCAAGGTTCCGGACTGGCTTAGCAATGTGGAGTGTGCATCCTTGGATGGTGATGCTTTCAGCGCCTGATGTGTGGAGGCGCTGAAGGGAGCCAATCAAGAGGGCCTCGGTCTTGTTGATGTTCAACTGATATCAACCATATCCTTGACCATATCCTTGACTGTGTAATGTGGATTCATTATGTTTCCTTTGAACCAATATGCTGCCCAATTGTCCAGTGATCTACTAAAATAAAATTGCATTTCATGCAGTGTGTGAAAACGTAACCTTGGCACCGTTCACACTTCCTTCCTAAGGATATGAAGTATGTGTCTACAGCCTTCAGCATAACAGCAGCACAAGTTTCTCTGATAGCTGGTGAGGTTGTAGCAGATGAGGTAGTTTGTGGATGGGATCCAAACCTAATGTGATGCATACTTTTTATGCAGTAAGAGAAGTGATCATATCCTTAAGAATTGCTTAATTAATTGGGCCCCGACATCTGACTGTTCAGCGCTTTGGGACGTCCTCCCAACGTGAAAGGCGTTCTATAAATGTAATTTTGTTGTTGTTGTTATGCTGAAATAACTTTCTGGTCAAAACCAGTCCATCGTATTAATTTTGTTAAATCTACAGCCTAGTTGCATTGACTATTACTTCAAAGTGGAATGCGTTGCTGTTTCATATTGCACCACCTATTGGTTGAAAACTGATCCAACTTGTCAATTCTTTTGTACAATATTTGGGTGAATAGCCCAGATTTGTCAAGGTGCATGTAAATGCGGTGATGTTAACCCTTCATCTGCCAGCATGTAGAACTATGTGCAGACGCCTATCTATTGCTTATGAGAAAAGGGAGCTGCTAGAAGAATTTTCCCTAAATATTTATGAGTCCTAATTGAAATTAGCAGCTCTATCTCCTTTATACTGGAGATGTAAATGGCTCTAAATTGCTCCTGCAACAGATAGGAGTTATTTAAGCAATAGAGGAGAAGAAAGCACTTCCTTGCTGTTAAGCAAGATTGAGGCCTTCCTGATTGGCTTGTGCCAGTGCGTCCGCACCTCAGGCGCTGACAGGATCAGCCTCCACGGCTGCACACTCAACCTCACTAAGCCAGTCAGGAACTTGGGTATCTTGTTTGACCCTGAACTGTCCTTTCTCCCCTACATCCGCGCCTTGACCGGCTCTGCCTACTACCACCTCCGCAACATTGCCAGACTCTGCCACTGCCTCACCCCTCAGGTTGCCGAAACCCTCAGCCATGCATTCGTCACATCAAGGCTCGATTACGGGAACTCCCTCTTTATCGGCCTTCCCAACTCTTCCCTTCAAAATAATAATAATAATCCCTGCATTTGATATAGCGCTTTTCCCTTTTTTTTCTTCTAGACTTTTTCTTCTAGACGCCCCAAAGCGCTTCACAGAATATACTGTAAAGTGAATTGACTCTGTACTTGTGAGCGAACGCGGCAGCCAATTGCGCATAGCAGTGTCCCACAAACAGTCGTAGATTAAAAATGACCAATTTATTATTGTTTTGATTTTTTGGATGGATTATTATTAGGCGTGTGGAGTAAGGAAACTTGCCCAAAGTTTCGCCCTCTGCCTGGAATTGAACTCAGGTCTCTCACTTGCAAAGCGAGTGCTCTAACCACTGAGCTACAGGACTCCACAAAAGCTGCAGATCATCCAAAACTCTGCAGTTCACGTACTCTCACACACCAGGCTCCGTGACCCCATCACACCCACCCTCGTCTGATTCCACTGGCTCCCCATCCCCCAGAGGATCGAGTTCAAGATCCTTGCCCTCATCTGTAAGGCCATCCATGGCCTTGCCCCCTCCTACCTCTCTGACCTGCTGACTCCTTACCAACCTGCCTGCTCCCTCCATTCAGCGGGTTCCAGCCTGTTCCATGTCTCCCGGCCGACCCACCCTACCATCGGTGGCCGGGCTTTCAACTTCTCTGCCCCCACACTCTGGAACTCCATCCCACAGTCCCTTCATCTCACTTCCTCACATGCCTCCTTCAACAACAACAACAACAACAACAAAATTCCATTTATAGAGCGCTTTCACATCGGGAGGACGTCCCAAGGAGCTGGACAGTTGGGTCAGGACCCGAGCAGGGGGAAAATGGTCAGGGTGAGGGGAGGGAAGGGAGGGAGCGAGGAGGGCGTAGAGAGTCGAGAGGGGAGCTGAAGGCACGGTCAAAGAGGAAGGTCTTGAGACCGGCCTTGAAGGAGGAAAGGGAGGAAGCAAGGCAAAGGCACTGTGGGATGGAGTTCCAGAGCCTAGGGGCTGAGAGGCTGAAGGCCCAGCCACTGAAAGGTCTCAAGACCCTTCTCTTTGACTGTGCCTTTGGTCGCCCCCGCCCCACCTCTCTGCTTTCCCTCACCCCTACACCACCCCTCCACCATGCTCGGGCCTTGACGCCTGACTGTTCAGTGCTTTGGGACGTCCTCCTGATGTGAAAGGCGCTCTATATATGTAATTTTGTTGTTGTTAATCAAAACTCATTTCACTTTCTCCAAACCTTAGATCTATGGACATATTTATCTCCTTCAGTCTCCTCTTCCTCATACAATCTAGTTAGAATCTAACCTTGATGTTATGTGACAGTTTCTCTGCCACTCAAACATGTCGGGGAACTACACAACCTTGGCTCCTCACTTAAATTTGCAAAAAAAAACTTGATTTTCCCTATAGTAATTATACAAGTCCGAAAGATAACATAAAAGCTTAATTTGCATTAACCATAATATTGTTGTTATTCTAAGGTAATTGCTAGAGGAAATGAAATGGGTATTTAAGAGGTTGAGTTGACCATTAAAATATGTGTTGCTCCAGCTTTCTGTTGTACAGTAAACCTCACATAAGTCGTATCAGTTGGGGCCATAGATTTAATATGACTTATGCAAAGTATGAATTATGTCAAACTTATGTCCGAATATAAACTCTTGAACAGGACACGGGCAGTTGTCTGACTTAGGCGATTATATGATTTATACAGATCAGTCTTGTGCGAGTTTTACTGTATTGACCTCATGTTTAAGAACACAAGAATGAAAGACTAAAACGAAAAGGCCATTTGGCCCACATACCCTTTTCCTTCCATTATTTTAATTTGTTTCATGTAAAAGCTTTTCAAATTCCATTACCAATGATTTACTTGATATTTTTAAGTGCTTTTTCGTTTTGCACGAAAGCAGGAGGTACGGTACCAATGAAAACGCGACACTTTTGGGAGAGAGTGAACTTAATGAAACATCATTAACATACATCAAGGATCTAATTGTCACCCTCAAAAATGAAGTGAAACTGAAGGAGATTAAGACATTTGAAGAGGATCAATAAGCAATGTGGAGGAAGGGCATTAGAGGATACAAGGAAAGAACAGTGAATTGGGATTTGGGTGGGTGGCTTCAGTGGAGGATCCACCATCCAATGACCTATGTCATAGATTTCTACGGTCCTGTATAATTCCTATATGGGTGTATTTTAATTTTTCATTGCAAATTTTCATCTGATCTGAGATACCATGTTGATAGCTAGGGATTTTTATACAAACGGCTGCCTAGATTCTAATCTTGTCTGCTCATTTAGAAATGTTCCTTTAAATCCACCTTTTTTGCAACAGACTGAGTATGTATGACTTTTACCTTATGTAAAACATTTAATAAAATTCTGCGTAACAAATTAAGCAAATATTCCTCCCTGCGCCCCCCACCACCCAATTTATAATGGAAACACAGCTCTGTTGTCTTCTTTTTACTGTTGCTGTGTTTGCCAACACATCACCTGTTGTAACTCATGAATTATCTCACCCTGAGGGCTGGCGACTACCTGATTAGCTCTTGAGATACTTCACAACATTTCACTGAGGATTGTAAACAGTGGAGATACTGCATGCACCTATTGCAAGGTTTTAGTGTCATGAGACTTTGCAATGCTACCAGGGATTTCCAATTTCTTGCTGGACTTGATCTCAATTTGAATATTACAGCCAACACTGTGCGTAGGAATGACTATTCATCTAGAAATAAAGAATGGAGCCATTGCAAAATCAATGGGTTTAATCAGAGGTAAAGTGGAGTGCATTAAACAACAACAACAACAACAAGATTCCATTTATTGAGCGCCTTTCACGTCGGGAGGACGTCCCAAGGCGCTGTACAGTTGGGTCAGGACCCGAGCAGGGAGAAATGGTCAGGGTGAGGGGAGGGAAGGGAGGGAGCGAGGAGGGGGTAGAGAGTCGAGAGGGGAGCTGAAGGCACGGTCAAAGAGAAAGGTCTTGAGACCGGCCTTGAAGGAGGAAAGGGAGGAGGCGGCGAAGGCACTGGGGGATAGAGTTCCAGAGCCTCGGGGCTGAGAGGCTGAAGGCCCGGCCACCGATAGTAGGGCGGTTGGGGCGGGGGGTGTGGAGCAGACCGGAGCCAGAGGAACGGAGGGTACGGGCGGGTAGGTAGGGGGATAGTAGGTCGGAGAGGTAGGAGGGAGCTAGGCCGTGAATGGCCTTGTAGGTGAGGGTGAGGATCTTGAATTCGATTCTCTGGGGGGATTAATTGCTCAATTCTCAATTCCATCAAAGTTAATATTTTGCACTATTTGCCTTTCCTGTGAATGTCATGTCAGTAATTTACCATTGATAAAGTAATTCCATCAAAAAAAATTAGTGTTAGGATTTATGAATGGCATTCTACTGGAGTGACTAATTAACACAAACATAGACTGTGTTGCAGAGAGATGATCATGAGAGACCTAGAATATTCCTGTGGGGAAAGTACTCTGCTTCATCTGGAGTGCTGTCAGCCAGAAGCACCAATCCAAAAAGCTTGAAACACCCATTAAGAGATGCCAGGCATATCCATTAGCCTGAGTGAAAGAAATGTAACATAGGGGCATCTGAGGTCAGCAGTAGATATATTCTTTGGATTTTCAGGTAGCAGCAGTGGAAAAAGTAAAAGTCACAAATAAGCTTTTAGCTCAAATTAATTTGGCCCCTTTGAACTGACCCAAACCAAATGTACCCTACAAGCGTAACGCTTCAATAATTTTATTGTGAGTGTTTGGTTGTAACATTATCAATAATTTTAATACATTTTCTTCTGGAGACTCTCAAAGTCTGAGTGCATCCAAGATTTGAAATGCTATCATTTTCAGGAGAGACTTTTCCAGCAACTCGCTTGCGTCCCCACACAAAGTAGAAAAAAAAGGCTGTGGTCATTTGATAAATGATACTTGCCTCTGACCTCCATGCTCTCTTTGTGGCAACCTTCCCAGCCTGCTTCAATACTACTGTTCTGGTCAAAGCTCCTCCAAAAATGTCTTTGTAGTTTTCCCAAGAATCAAGTGAGTTGACGCCATGATCTCATTCTCCTAACATCCCCTTTTGTAATGTAACGACAACATTGAAATCAATTCAATCGACTTTACCTCATGTTATTCCCAGGAATTCAATTTTGAAAAAATATCCTTACCTGTTTCTCTCAGTCTCTCTTTAATCACACAATGTACATACATGCTTTCAAAATTAGATTTAGTGACACATCAACAATTTTATTAAACTTCTTGTTTTTCTGCTACCTCACAACTTTGTTGTCGTATCACACCATTCACCTCAGTACTTCGCTAAGGATTTGTTACAAAACAAAATATAAAACTGACCAAGAATGTAACATATAGTTATTTTATGATTGACAGAGAGAAAATACATTTGTACTCGTAAGTACTCATTGATTGAAATCACTCCAAGTGAGACATCTAATCAATAGTAATGCAATGTTAACCTTTCCTTTACTGAACTATAGATTCCCTTTCCAAATTATAGGCATTTCATATGCTTTTAACTTGTTTGCTAAAGACTGAATCTATTGTAACTTGAAAACAAATATTTACTATTCTGCAGTTTTTGATGAACTGTCTTATGAAATACAGTACTCAAATACTTTTACTGATAATTCTAGAGCATTTCACTAATTATATAAACTATATAGGTTGTGGTACAACAACACTTTAGGTTTGTATAGCACCTAGGAGGGTGGCCAAAGGTGCAGTCAAAGAGGAGGACCTTGAGATGTGCCTTATAGGAGGGAGGCAAGGGAGGGAGCGAGGCGAAGGGACTGTGGGAACGAGTTCCAAAAGGTGGGGCAGAGAGGCTGAAGGCTCGACTGCTGATGGTGGGGTGGACCGGGTGGAGGACATGGCGCAGGCTGGAGCCTGCTGAGCGTAGGGAGTGAACAGGTTGATATAAGGTTAGCAGGTCACAGAGGTAGGAAGAAGCAAAGCCTTGAAGGCAAGGATGAGGGTTTTAAACTCTTATCTTTTTTCAGGCTCCGGCCTGCTCCATATCCCCCACCCTTCACCTCATTCCCTCTGTGGGATAGAGTTTAAAATAGGGGAGCCTGGTGAGGGTGGGGGTGATAGGGTCATGGAGCCTAGTGCTGGAAAAGACATGTGCTGCAGAGTTCTAGATGATCTGCAGCTTGTGGAGGGAAGAGTTGGGAAGGTCAACAAGCAGGACGTTGGCATAGTCAAGCCTAGATGTAATGAACATATGGATGAGGGTTTCAGCAGCCTGAGTGATGAGGCAGTGGCAGAGCGGGCGATGATGCGGAGGTGAGGGTAGGCAGAGTGGGTCATGGCATGAATGTGGAGTAGAAAGGACAGTTGAGGGTCAAACAAGATGCCAAGGTTCTGGACTGGCTCAGTGAGGTGGAGTGTGCATTCAGGGATAGTGATGCTGCCAGTGTCCTGGGTGTGGATGCATTTACGGGACCCAATCAGTAGGGCGTTGGTCTTGTTGACGTTCAACTGGAGAAAGTTAGCTCTCATCCAGCACTAAATTTCTGCCAGACATTCTGTCATCACAGCAGTGGTCCTGGAGGCGAGGGTGGAGCCAGAACAATAGTGTTGGGTGTCATCTACGTATATGTGGAAGTTGACCCCATGTCTGTGGATGATGTCACCAAGGGAGCATGTACATATCGAAAAGGAGAGGACCAAGGTCAGAGCCCTGAGGAACGCCACATGAGACGATGTGGGGGCTGGAGGAGAAGCCATTTGTGGAGAAAAAGTGGAGACAGTGTGAAAGGTCGGATCTGAACCTCTAAAGGACAGAACCATGAAGGTTGAGGTGAGAAGCGATGGAGGAGGGTAGAGTGGTCAAAGGTATCAAAGGCAGCAGAGAGGTCAAGGAGGATGAGGAGACAGAGGGAGCCCTGATCACAGATGGACAAAATGTCACGTGTCACTTTGACCAATGATGTTTCTGTCCTTTGGACAGTACAGAAATCTGATTGGAGGGGTTCATGGAGGGAGTGGTGGAAGAGGAAGGAGCAAAGCTGGGAAGCAACAATTCATTCCAGGACCTTAGAAAGGGAGGTTGGAGATCGGGTAATTTGAGAGCATGGATGGGTCCAGCGAAGGTGTTTTGAGGATAGGGGTGATGACAGCTGTTTTTAAGGTGGTGGGAACGGTGCCAGTGGACAGTTAATGATGTTGGTGAGTAGAGTGGCAAGGAGGTGGAGCTGGGAGGTAAGCAGAGGGGTAGGGATGGCTCAAGGGATCAGTTGGTGGGTTTCATATACAGCGCAAGGATACCATGTTTGCTATATTTTGTGACTACAGGTACATGCAATAATCATTGTGACCACTGATAACTGCAATGACTTTTTTCAGCATTTGTGTCTGCAAGATCATTCAGGTGATTCACATGACCCAAGTATTATGATAATAGTTCTGGCACTAGTTATAGTGCCTTTCTCTGCAGGAGGATCTCAAATTGCTTCACATCATTTACTGCCTCAATCCCTCCTCCTTGCCACCTCTTTGCCAGTCTTCAGATCATACCTGAAAACTTCCCTCTTCGATTGTGCTTATGGTCACCTCAGTTTGACTCGGTTTCAAACTAAGCCATTGTTAAGTGCTCTGAGTTGCTTCATGAAGGGTACTGAATAAATGTAACTTATTGTATTGTATAGACTAATGCCTATGTATTTTGCAGCCAATTATATTAATGTAATTGTTTGGCCACAACATTCCCAATAATACTATTTTTTTCCTGGACACTCTTAGGTTCTGAGTTCATCCAAGACTTGAATTCTATCATACTCATGGAGATGATTCCAGTGCTTTTATTGCATTTCTGCACATGCAGAAAAGGCTGTGGTCATTTGATAAGCGAACTCAACTCTGACCTCTATTCTCTTTTGCTTTGTTGTAACCTTTCTGGCCTGCTTTCATTAGTACTGTATTGATGCACAGATAAGGATTGCATGGTCATGCATTTCATGGCTGTTTGTGGGATATTGTTGTACATAAATTGGTCACCAAGATTGCCTACAAAGCACAATCACTACTTTAAAGTAAATTCTGTGAAGTGTCTTGAAACATGATATCAAATGTAAATATTATAATTTTTAAGAGATAAACTAATTCTTTGAAAGGGGATTTTCACTCTCAAATCCAGCAGGTAAACATCTGTTAATCTATTAGGAGTCCTGTAGCTCAGTGATTAGAGTATTCACCTCGCACGTGAGAGACCTGGGTTTGAGTCCCGACAGCGCAAAATCTTGGGCAAGTTTCCTTACTCCACATGCCTGATAATAATCCCTCAAGAAAAAAAACACAATAATAATTTGGTCGCTCAATCCACGACTGTTTGTGGGACTCTGCTGTGCGCAACTGGCTGTTGCGTTTCGCCTACAAAATATACAGTCAATTCACTTTACAGTATACTCTGTGAAGTGCTTTGAGATGTCTAGAAGATGTGAAAATATATCAAAAGCGAGCATTATATTTATTATTATGACCACTGCTGTACCACGAGTGAATTATCCCAGTCTATAGCAACTGAGAACACATGTAGTAATCAAATAGCCTCGACTGTTGACCTGGGTATATCGATCGTTAGACTAACTAGGCTCAAATTACTGAAACAACCAATCTTTGGAGTCAGTTTTCAGCTAAATCAAATCACTCTTCCCACACCCCCATCCATGAAAACTGTCCCATAAATCTGAGGAAAAGGAAATAAACAAGTATTTAAACTGTGCAGAATAGATAGATGAGCACACATAATAATATTAAAAAAAGGAAATGGAGGTGGGAGAAAAATGGAGTTTTCATATTCATAGAGATGGCATTGGAGGAAAATAAAGCACTTGATTAAACATTTTATTTCCAATGAAGTTGCACGTTTATTTCAGTGTTTGAATTATTTACATGCTTAAAGCCTTGCTTGTAGCTCAATTGCAAACCGCAAGCTTGTGAGTTATCAGCTGACTGGTGAAATAGAAGCTTTTTTCAATATTATTCTCCTTGAGGGAAACCTTTGTCATGCCCTCCTGTTGCCGCACTCGTATCATCACTTCAACAGGACTCCCTCACTCATGGAATCCCAGTGGAAAAATCCACATCCCACAGCAGAGATTTTAGTCTTCTATCCGATTTTGTTAATTTCTTTGGATTTTGTTTGGAAAGGCAGAAGTAGGGATAGACTGTACAACATTCAACACAGTCTCATGAATTCAGCTCCCTTTAAATCATGGGACATTGAACCGAGATCCCATCTGCCTGTTCGGGTGGACATTAAAGATCCCATGGCACTATTCGAAAAGAGAAGGGAGTTTCTTCTGGTGTCCTGGCCAACAATCCCCCAAATAAAATTGATCACTCGCTCCTTGACTATTTGTGGAACATTGGTGTGTGCATTTCGCCCACAAAATGCATAGTCACTCCACTTTACAGTATATCCTGTGAAGGCCTTTAAGATGTCTCGAAGATGTGATGCGGCACGATATCAAATGCAAGGATTATTATTATTACAATACGCTTCAGGGTCATAACCTGCTCTGCTTTTGTTCTACTTGAATTTTGCATTTCTTTCCTTTTACGAGTAACAGTTCACCATGTTATGTTAGATGTACTGTATTCTTGCAAGCAAGAGAACCTAAGTGCGATTCCCAGACAGGGTGAAAGGTTAGGCAAGTTTCCTTAATCCACACACCTCTGTTTACCTAGCAGTAAGTAGGAACCTGGTTGTGAGTCGAATGGTAGATCGCTTTTCTGGGGTTAATAATCCCTTAAACAAATTGATCACTGAATTAATGACTGTTTGTGGGACACTGCCGTGCGCAATTGCCTGCTGCGTTTTACCACAAAAAAATCTGCAGTCAATTCACTTTACAGTATATTCTGTAAAGCGCTTTGAGATACCTCAAAGCTGCGATAAGGCGCTGCATCGAATGCAAGGATTATTAGTATTATTAAATGAAGAGATCACAGTACATCCTCACAGCTGTTTTGTACTCCTTTCCCTCCCCAATTGAAGCAAAGGGCCAATTTCAAGGTTTACTTTCAACTCCCTAAACGTGGTGCCTTATAGGCAGCATGAAATAACGAGGCACGTTTCTGTGAGATTGAGAAGGGATACTCTAAATACGACCTGGTGCAGGCAGGGTGAAATGTCAATTGGATTCAGGGTTTGATGTGGTTCCTCTTCGGGGGGTGGGGGTGGGGGAGTGAAATCACGTTAAGTACTATTTCGTGTGAGGCTTTTTTTTAAAAAAAAATACAAAAAAATACACAGACTCCCTGATGGATTTGCAGCAATGCACATCAGCATCGTGTCACTTCCTCGCCCAGATTGCTTACTCAGCCTTTGTCCAGTGCAGGCGATTAACATGACATCCTCTTTTTATAGATGTGGAGAGAGAGAAAAAAAAAAGCAATTATTGATTTACATGAATGCTAATGAAAGGAAACGTGGGATTTGTGCTGGTGACGACGACAGCTGCAGTTGTCTGTGGTCCTCACCCAGCCTTAAAGCCAGAGAGAGAGGACAGACACACAGACAGACAGACAGACAGCTGCAGGGTGCACACACAGGAGCTTGCAGACAAGACAGCTGGATCGTCCTGGTAAGCAACATTGGAGGAGAGACAGACGGAATTAACACAGAGACCTGCAATCTACTCATTCTCTACTGCTACAGACTGCAGCCTCTTTCTCCACAGATACCCCCCCCCCCCACCACCCCTCCTACCACCCCCTTCCAAACCCAGAGACGCATCTCCAGGTCAATCCTCAACCATCACAGGGGGTGATTGAGCTGTTTTGTTTTTTGCAGCCTGGTTCTCTATCCTCAGCACATCTTTTCCGAAGAACTTTGGTGCCTTTTGCTCTCTCTCTCTCTCTCTCTCTTTGTTTTCTCCTCCCAATTTCAGGTTAGTCTCTCTTGCATTCTCTCTCTCTCTCTCTCTGTGTGTGTATATATAATATATTTGCTTGAAATTAACCATTACTCAAAAAGGGCCCTTACAGAAGGGGATGATGGTTTGCACACACACACAAAAAAAAGGTTTAACTTCGTGGGTTGTAAGTGTTTCAAGTCGGAAATGTGAAAATATTTTGTGGTGGGAGCACAAACCAACACATTGGGTTAATCTATCTATTGTTATCTCCAGGAGGAAATAACATTACAACCGTGTGTGTGTGTGTGTGTAATTCTGGTGGATTGATGCTTGTGAGAGTCTGGCTCAGGCACTCTGAGATGGATGGTGGGGAAATCCTCTGATATAAACTTATGTCGCACAATTTTTAGTTTGCATGGCTTTGCTTATATTTATATTTCCAACAGTACTGTTAACCTACTGATACTTAACGTGCAAGTTAGGGCTGCAGCCTTAGAAATGTGCTGGTGGAGTGGAGATTTGCCCTTTCCAGCTGTAAGCAGATTTATTTTTTTTCCCTTTATCTGTTTTTTTTTTCCTTTTTAGAAAGGCAGTAATCTGATTATGTTTTGAATAGTGAACTGATAACGCAGATGGGGTGCATTTTAATTGGGGGAGGGAAGGGTGAGTGAGTGGGAGGAGGGGGAAGAGAAACTGCAATCTTTTATAATAATATCTGGGGCTGAAATGTGTGTACAGTAGGTGCAAACTACGAAGTAATTCATCCCCTTTTGAAAGCCATTGAGCCTTTTGCCCTGTAAGCTGCCTCACCCCCACCCCTTAACGCTCTGTCTCTCTCTCTCATCCCCCTCCCCTTCATTGAATCGCCTTTTAATTCTGTTCTATGGGGCTGGAGCAGATTCTGTAACAGCTGGAGCACAGATGGCAATGTGAGGTTAGAGGATTTATTCAGTGAATGCAGAGTAATGGACTGGGAAGGGCTTCAATGTCTTCTCATCTGTCGATCGTGCAGCACCAGTTTATAATTTTAAGACCAATGCAAGCATTTGGGGGAACATTGTAACCTTTCACCAAGCTTGACAACTTGTGATTAAAGCACGATTAGTTTAATGTGGAGAAATCTGAATAATTGAAAAGCAATGCATTAGAAGTGGGAAGTGAAAATCAATTAATGTCTCTTAAAAAAATATATACACAGAAATATTGCATGATGTGATGGGGGGGGGGGGGGGGAGGGTGTAGAGGAACACTTCTTTGTAGTAGCATTATTTTTTAAAAAATTTCAATAGACCAGGATCTATTATAAACTGTTAAATGTTATATAAACTTGTAATTTGGGTGCAACTGGCATAAATCTGGGAATTTTCCAAATCCTGAGACTCGCTCCTCTAGCAAAGCATTTCCCAATAGTGGAGTTTGCTGCCTTAAAAATACTTAACGCTGTTCTTTCATGCTTGTTGGGGTTATTGCATGTAGCTGTGCCAAGACAAAATCGATAGCATTCTCAAATGCATTGGATGCGCTAAGTAGGGTGGAGACATGGTAGAAATTTGGTGCGCAAAATTCAAACTTTTTTGCTTTCACTTTCCCAGACCACCATCTATGTGGGTTGGTGGATAAATACCTTGAATCTAAGCCTCTAACAATGTCGTTCTGATTTTTTTTAGTCTTAGTTTTTGTTCCCCACTGTGCATTGAAGGTTTCTCTGTGATGAGAGGTAAATTCTGAGTGGTCTTAATGTGTGTTGCTCCCCTCCACAATAAGCTGCTGATCTAGAAGGTTTCTCTCACAATCTACCTTGTTCAGAGCAGTTGGGAGTGAAATGTAGGGAGGGGAAAGAAGCAAGAAGGTTTAGCAGCCCATGATGAGTATTACATCTTTTCGCCAGGCAAACTTTCCAGAATGTATTTTAATAATAATGGCACATCAATCACATTCTAGGTTATAAAAATGGCCAACAGAGGACCGAGTTATGGTCTCAGCCGAGAGGTTGAGCAAAAAATTGAACAGAAATATGATCCGGAATTGGAAGGAAGGCTGGTGGAATGGATCATTGCACAATGTGGTGGGGACATAAATCGCCCTGAGGCTGGAAAAACAAATTTTCAGAAATGGCTGATGGATGGCACAGTAAGTGTAATATTGTGGCTTCATAAGTTGTATTGCTTGAATAAGGAGAGAGTTGTTCATCACGCGATCATTTTAATCAAGGTAGTTTAAAACAAACATGTGGACTTGATCCTGTGTCATTTACTGTTGGTGAGATAACTAGTGGTTTCCATTTAGTTTCACTTGAAATTATAATAATAATAATCCTTGCATTTGATATTGAGCTGTCACTGGATCCGCAAAGTAGGGTGGAGACATGGTAGAAATTTGGTGCTCAAAATTCATCCTTTACAAGCACTTTGCTTAATTTGAAATCAAAGCCAATTTAGTCATTCCAACTGATTGCCATTTGTGTTTCACATTAAATGACTAAATGGGTTGGCCCTGTGCTGTGATCTATCACTGGAACTGGTACAAAAATACATCTAGAAGCTTGAATTATCGCTTAACCACTTTCACTTTAGATTTTGGCATTCTGATGTAAAAGCATTTACTACCATTAAAATAAATGGACACTCCAATTTGGCAATTGTGAAACTGGTACTGTAGCCTGTTTGATCTTTGTTGGCTTTCTCATTAAATTCAGTGAAGGAACTAATGCATGGATTCTCAGTTCATTCCCCACCCCCACTGGAAGAGGGAGATTACACCCCAAGCCATGCTCATTGCAATTTTTTTAAGAAAACAAATCAATTGCCCTTCAAGGCTCAGTGGCTTACAATTAAATATTCCTTAGCTTGGGAACACTGTGACCCACCACTGTCCTAACTCAAATCAGTTGGAATCAAATTAGCCAGAGATTGAACTTGACTTTATGCAACTTTCTATGGATTATCATATCATTCAGAACCTAAACTCAATTGGAGTAATGGTAGTGGTTATGACATTGTTGAATTTCTCTGCCACCCACACCCTTTTTAAGTGAAGATATTTTAAGATTAAAGCTTGAATTTTTCTGTTTGTCACAGTGCCTTTCATGTCAGGTGGATACCTTGAAGCCTTCACAGGATTTATTGTAAAGTGCAGTGACTAATGTGTCTAATTCACTAGTCAATTAATTTAATGCATTGTTGTAATTTAAGAAGCATAATATTTTCCCATCTTGAGTTCATTCTTCTGGATGTGGGGTTAAATGTATAATTTAATGAGGGATGTTTGCCAAGGCTCAAGAGCTTACTCTTTGGAAATCAAGTTTATTATTTGCGTAATGTGTAAAATTGGTTTAATGTTTCTGTATTTTTGTTCTTTAGCTATTGTGCGGAGTTATAAACAGTCTCTACTCACAAGATGAGGGGCCAATCAAAAAAATTCAGAATTCCAAAATGGCCTTTAAACAAATGGAACAAATCTCTCAGTTTCTGAAGGCAGCTGAAGCTTATGGCATTACAAAAACTGATATCTTCCAGACTGTAGACTTGTGGGAAGGTAACAATAACTTTCTTTTCTTTTTGATGGCGGATTTATTTTGAGGCGGTGGGAGGGGTTCAAGAACTAGTTTCGAATCTAGAATAAAACAGATGGGAGACAAAATGACCTTTTGTAATTTTTTTTCGATCAGTTCCCAGGGGATGCATGCCCACAAGCAAAAATAAATCGATGATGCATTTGAAGCAAATATTGTTCCTCAAACCTTTCTCTGTTACAATCTTGGGCTCTTTAATTCAACAGTCATTCTAAGGGAAATTGTTTGCAATGTTCTTGTAGTACGAATTCAGGCTAGGCTTTAATCTGTTTAATTCTGGTCCAAATGCAAAAAAACAAAACTCTGTAGTGCCTTTACTACAACAACTTGCATTTTTATAGCCTTGGAGTCCTGTAGCTCAGTGGTTAGAGCACTCGCCTCACAACTGAAAGGTTCGATCCTGGCAGGGTGAAATGTTGGGCAAGTTTCCTTACTCCACAGGCCTGATAATAATCCCTCAAGATAAAAAAACAAAATAATAATTTGGTCACTTTAATCCACGACTGTTTGTGGGACACTGCTGTGAGCAATTGGCTGCCACGTTTCGCCCACAAAAATGCAGTCAATTCACTTCACAGCATATTCTGTGAAGCGCTTTGAGACGTCTAGAAGACGTGAAAAGCACTATATCAAATTCAAGGATTATTAGCTTGGATTCCGTTAAACTTCTCAAAGCACTTGAAAAGATTGATGGGCACCAAATTAGAGATGGTTGCAATATTTTTTAAACAAAACAATCAACACAGTGGTATTTGCTGATGATGCTTCTGACTGCTAAGGTGCTCATGCAAGAGCAGAATAAAGTTGGACAGAAGGTTGGAGACTGTTTACAGATGTAGTTTGGGAAGAATTGGGTGGTGGAGTGAGAGAAATGGAATTTGAGCTACATAGTCTTGGATCTTGAATGAGTGATGCCTGTGAATTGGAGAAATCTATCCTAGAATTTGAACAAATCCCTATGATTCATCTTCATAGTTGTTTCACTAAACCCAGTTGTTCTCTGCCATGCATTCTACACATCCAAAATCCATTTATTGATGGCTTTTAAAACTGAAGATGAACTTGGGTGTTGCTTGATGCTCACTTCTAAACTGGATGAAGTGAATTTGTAATTGTTTGTTAGTAAAGGAATACCTTGGCTTTCGGAGGAAGCTGAGGTTTCTGCATTGTTGCTAATGGTCAGTTAAGTCTTCAAAGTGGAAATAATGCTATCGACAGTCTTATTTTCCCATTTAATGTCCGTGGTATGACTCACTGCATGGACTGCTTAAGTTGCATTGTCGCCAGCATTCATTGCGTAAAATTAAGTTATCTTATCTCTGCAGGAAAGGATTTGGCTGCGGTTCAAAGAACTCTAATGGCTTTAGGTAGTGCTGCAGTTACCAAAGATGATGGATTTTACAAAGGTGATCCTAACTGGTTCCATAAGTAAGTACTATTTGGTTGTCTAATTCTAGAATGTTTGGTGCAGGATGGCAAAAGCTAAGACTTGTGACCCCAGAGTGTTCAATTGAGGTACTGCTGGAGTTAAATCAGCTTTTTTTTAAAAAAAACATAGCTTGCCTTTCATCTTATTATCTGGAAAGCTTCCTGCTGCTTGGACATGTTGAGGCTTTGGCTTTGTCTGAGGGTTAATGGGAACAAGAGGGAAGAATCCCCGCTCCCTTTTGAACAGTCTGACCTTCCAAGTTCTGCTGATGAATCAGGCTGCCTGGGCTGTCAGCAGCAGTGTCCTGGAGTACTCATTCTACTGCCAAGCATGTCACCTTAAGCCAGTTCAGTTCCAAAGGGATCCTGGTTATCTTTCTCCTACCCCTCCTCCTCTTTCTCTCCCCTCCCCTGGCCTCCCACCCCAGAGGGTAGTCACTAGTTTTATTAGTGCCAAGCCACCTTGGGGCATTCTCCTGAGGTGGGAGGTGCTATGTAAATTGATATTGCAGCTAGTCATTTGGAATCTGACTAGCGTGGGTTTAACGTGAGTTTCATTCGGCACTATTAAACAATGGCTTTTATTTTACATCTATGCACCTGAGTATTGTAATCATTTATAGCAATTCTTAAATTGAACATTAATTTCATAATGGGCTTTGCTGGCTGTTCTGTCCAATGTATTGAACAATTTCTTTCCAACAGGAAAGCTCAGGGAAATCGTCGAGCATTTTCTGAAGAGCAGTTGCGGAAGGGACAAAATGTTATAGGTCTTCAAATGGGAACAAACAAGGGGGCCTCCCAATCTGGCATGACTGGTTATGGCATGCATCGACAAATCATGTAATCTGCCATACTACGGTGAGACGCATTATGCGTATCAATCTTAAAGACATGGCAACATTATAATTAATGACTTTTTATCATGGAAATAGCCATTCTAACAGACTGCTTGCTTGTGCTTTACTTGTGCAACTCCACCCCCAAGTACAGGCTGACTTTCTCCCTCTTTCTCTCCCCCCCCCACCCCCCACTTATAATGCATTGGTTTGGGTCCATGAACTCAGATGCAGCATATATTAAGGTCACCTAAAGGCAGTCAATCAGTCCATCAAGGTTGTCACTGACCTCACTTCCTGCGCGCTATGCCTTCGTGCAGGAAGAGCTGTCGATGCCAGCGTTGTGCACTGTGCATAACGCACACGTGTGCATGACATCGGCCTGCGCACTATGCCCACAAAAGTCTCACACCCCTTTACAATATATCATAGTGATTTGTTCATAAGTGAACCAAATTAACAATTTTATTTATGTGCAGAAAGGCAGCCACAAGAAGTGTAGCCTATTTCTGATATAGCATGGGTCCCAGGTATATATATCTACTATAAGTGGACCTGAGCTAAGCTGAGGTGTTGGCACATGACTAGCAACTTAAATTCTAAGTTTCACCACTCTTATTGCACTTCATTTTTTTTACACAAATTTGTTGTTACTAATTTTGGCTTCATAACCACTTGTTCTCACTAATTTTATACCAACTCCTTCACTAGTTAACTCCATATAAAACTATCTTTAACCACGGGGAAAACATTTTAAACCCCTCAACTCCTGATCATTGTTGTACCACAGTATATTCTGCAAGTGAAGCTCTACAGTGGAACAATAGATTTGTATTTCCTTTTCTGGTTAAGTGTATGAGTGTAAAGATAATTCTAACTTTAAAAGCAAAATAATGACTTTAGTGGATTGTAGTAAACTATTGTAACTAATTCAACTAGAACATAAATTTAGTATTGCTGTACTTGTGTGTGAATTACACATTAGACTTGTGAAAACTTTAAAGCCTTACAAGTTAGGATATTTCTACAAATTGGTGTTTACAAAAGAGAAATTGCCATAAAACTCTTTACATGCCAAAATGGTCTAGCTCATCTTAAGCCCTAAATGTTCAGAGATCTGTTAATGGCACTTTGAGAAATAGATACTTTGAATGCAAATTGATATTTTATTCTGATTCTTTCTGTTTTGCAATATATCTTTGGTTGTTCTTGATGTACTGTTAGGTTGCACAGATTTTCTGGGGGAAAAAAAACCTGGAACAAACATTGTTCTCTTCCGAGAACCTTCAGAAGGTAAAGGTTGCAGAACATCTTGCTTTCTGTTAGTTAATTTCAGTTCAAGGGATTTCTTCTCGTCTCCTTTTTCTAAACTATTCAACTCCAGATGGATGCTCACAAAAAAAAGGGTGGAATTGTACATTAGTGTGTTCAAAGCTTGCATTGATGCTTCATAGTCTGTCATTAGGTGAAGGGTATTCTTGCATAACTAATTTCAATGTAATGAATTTTTTGTAAAGGCTAGCATTATAGGGCATTGCATTTATACATGTACTTAAATGTGTTGGAAATGAAGTAGGTTGCAATTCTCAAGAATAATTTAAACTTCATTCTTTAAGAAGCGTTCTCCTATCTTATGACATATATCAGTTTTTCTCTGAAATGAGATGTGTGAAGGGACAGAACCTCTATTGCATTGGCTATCTATAGAAGTTAGCTGACTATGATGGAGATGCAAATGCATCTGAATTCCTTTTTTGGGGGGAGGCGAGTGGAAGAGATCCTTAGGACTGTTTAATACTTGTGTGCTTGTTCAATATGTTAGGATTACTGAATTAAAGACTGAAATGATCATTCAGTATGTTCTACCCCTGCTCTACTTGACTCTATAACTTAAATTGATTATTTTAGCAAGGCAGCTTATTTGTAACGAAACAGTTTTTAAAGCTTTTTAGTAAAGCTAATGTATGTGGTCCATTCCCAACCAGGTACTAGGACTCAATTATACTGGCTACTTTGGTGAGAAAACAAGCTAACTGAATGAAATGCATGTAATACACTGTACTTTGTGCATACAGTTCACCAGTGTTTATTTACTATGTACACAATCACAAGGAGGATACAGCATAATTTTTCACCTGAATCTAAAACTTGTGCTTTAAGGATTATGTTGTATAATGGTCTTGTGCGGCACACTCACAATATTTATTGTTTTCTAAGAATTGCCATAATGTTTACAGCTGCTAATTCTGCTTTTATTTGCAATGTTTTCAATTCTGCTCTTCTTGTTGGGGTGTGAAGACTCATTCTAGCCTCTGGCTACAGTGTTTCAATGTTCTAAGCAGTATTTATTAAAGATGTTAAAATAAACTTTTTGTTAAACTGTATAGATGGCTTTAGACTTCTTTTTCCGTGTTACCTGCATAAGGGACAGAAAGGTCTACTTGCACGGTTGTGGGGTGGTGGGGCAGTGCTGCTGTCTGGTTGAACCTGTCCTTTCTGAGTGCAAGTCTCAGTTGTTCTCTTCCCAACGCTGCCCTCTATCACGTTTTCCCCACCGTGGTCATTGTGTTGAGCTGTAATAATTAATGACTTTAACTTGTGATGTATCAAAATAAGCTTCACCAGTAATTGCTGTGAAGGGAAACTACTATAGTTGTAGGCAAATGCAATAATAATCCTTCCATGTGATATAGCGCCTTATCACGTCTTTGAGACGTCTCAAAACGCTTCACAGAATATACTGGAAAGTGAATTGACTGTATATTTCGTGAGCGAAATGCAGCAGCCAATCGTGCACAGCAGTGTCCCACAAACAGTCGTGGATTGAAGGGACCAATTTATTATTGTTTTGCTTTGAAGGAATTAGCGATTCACCACTCGACAAACAACCGGGTTCCTACTTCTGTTACTAGGGAAACAGAGGCGTGTAGAGTAAGGAAACTTGCCCAACATTTCGCCCTGCCAGGAATCAACCCAGGTTTCTCGCTTGCTGGGCAAGTGCTCTAACTACTGAGCGACAAGAATCCAATGGCCATTTTGTATGCCACAACTATGAAGTGAGTGCCGGATTTTTAAAGAAAAAATCTCGAGCAATTTTGTCCATGGTCCCTGAGAGAAACTCTTTTCAAATAGTGCCGTGGAATCTTTAATGTCCAACTGGACAGTAGGACAGAACCCTGTTTTAATATCTTTCCCTAAGGATTGCACCATAGTGTTTAGCTTGGACTATGCGATACTAATGTGGGACTTGACCTGCAACCTTTAGCCCCAGAGGTGAGTGCCACCATATTGGCAATCAAACTTGTCATTCCATATGGCTGCCTTTTGTTGAGATCTGCCAACTTAGCCCAGACAGAATAATGAACTGGAATCTGCTTGATCTATATGACTTCAAATCACACTGGTTAAATATTGTTTTTAATCTGCGATCGTTTGCTTTGATAACATCAACATTTGACCCAAACAGATTTTTCTTCTTTCTCCTCCTGCCCCAAATCATGCGATTGGACACATGAAAAGGAAATGTAGGACTTGAGGCAAATATCTGAACAAAATTCCATGATTTTTAAAAATGCATTATTTAATCCAATCTATGAGTATTTGGGGGGGAAGATTTCAATATTGTCTTAATGTATGACATCAATAAAGAACCAGCCAAACATGCAGTTTATGGAAAGGTCATTTTCTGATGTGGCAGTTTGTCACTGATACAATATTTTTATATGACCCTATTAAACTTTACAGAAGCAATTTGACTGTAACTTTAATGGCCTTGGTTAGCTTCAATGACCAGTGTCTAGATCTATCACCATCGCCACTATAAAACTGACAAACAAAATAAACTGGCGCCATCTATTTGCAGTATTCTTGTATTAATTCGCGGAGCAAGTTGCAAAAATCCATATCCACCGGGAAAAGGAATAGGAAATGCCATTTGCTGTAACTTTATATGGTTCAGAGGTTTTATTAATCTGTGCATCTCATTTCTTTCATAATAGAAGCTTTACTACATCTGTCAAATAAGTTTTAAATTGGCAAATCTGCTGTAGTCAGTGGTTAAAAGGAAATGTAAATGTTTTACAAGATGCCTTGAATTTGAGGCAATCCACAATGCCTAACTTTTGATTGGAATAAATCCAATGAAAGCAATTGCCTTAAAGGGCATGTTGCAAGATTCAAACTCTTCGCTTGTCGATACATTTTCATTTTGGGTGTCCTTTCGGTCCTAAAAGCCATTGGTTTTAAGGGAGTCTCAACTGCTGCTGGATGTGACCAAGGATTCTGCGTGCGAATCCAATCAATCTCCTGAGGGAACATTACTACACAAATTCTCCAAGACGATTGAGCAAAAGGTTAGAATCTTCATCTTCACATCTCAACTCCTTGCTTGTTGCTCCCACAAACTACCCTATGCACTTTAGTTGACACTGAAGATGGACCAATTTGAGGATGTCTACTTGCTGGAGATTTGTCAAAAATCTCTGGTAACTTCCCTTCCTAAACAAATGGCACTATACATGCCCCAGTGTTGCCTTTTGTCCCATATACACTGTATTAATCGGGATCTGTAATACAAAAAATGTCAAATTGTGCAAATACTAATTGTTTGTGCTGATGGCAAGTGACATGACTAGTGGATTTTAAATTCTCAACCTACTCTTGCTGTGCTGGTACTAAGGATGTAGTCCATGAAAGGGAAGGGTCAGGTGGACAATACCATAGATCATTCCTGTTGGTTCTCTACAAAGCAAATTGGGACTTTTGTTTACACATGGAATCCAAAGTGAATTTTTAAATAACACAATACAGTATAACTAACTTGCAGGAGATTTAAAAAAGGTAATAAAACTGTATTAATACCACAATGCCGCATTCTCTAGACACTAGAGAATCCCATCACCATTTTAATTCTTTAAAAATTTAAAGTAGGATCATTATGTCTGATTATAGTTACAAGAGCCTAGGTGTTTGATTACTACCGTCCTTGCATTTGATAGAGCACCTACAATGTCAGCGTTGCAAAACACTTTACAGGTAAGTACTGACTATTTATAGGCAGAGCTCTAGTGGAATAATTATTCGCTGGTAACAGTATGTGTGATGCAAACATCATGGACTACTAAACTGACTGCTGTAATATTAAACCACAGCCAGAATTTATCGGCATACGGTTAAAACACCAGTTCCATCCAGACCTGACTTAATGGGCTTACGTGTAAACTGAAACTTGTCTGCATTAAACTTGTGTACTGTGAATCAAGACTGAAAGTAAATTTTTTTTTTAAAAAAATAGTTTCTCATTCTAGCAAAAGTTTTGGAAATCCAGTAAAATACTGCAGGTCCCTGACATTATCAATAATAACAAACTTTCATTTATATAGCGCCCTTCATATGGGGTAGCTTACAGTGGCAATGAGGGAGGGGGAAGTGACCGCAAGCATGATCAGGATTTGAAGGTGGGGAAGGAATGGGCAAGGCAGAAGGATTGAGGGAGAGGGTTCCAGAGTTTCTGTAGTGGCTGAAACCAGTGGAGCCTGGCAAGGACTGATGTGATGGGGATGCAGAGTTTTGTGCAGGTGAGTATCTGGGCAGCAGAGTATTGAATTTTGAGTATGGTGTACCTGGGGAGACCAGCGAGGAGGGCATTAGAATAGTCCAGCCAGGAAGTGATGACAGTGTGGACGAGGGTTTCAGCTGCATTGCGGTACGGATGGAGGCAGTCAATGTGGCAAAGGTGGAAAAAAGTTGTGGCTTGGGGTCTTTAACATCTACCTGAATGGGCAGATTTTCAACTCTGTTTTCAATGCGTCATCAATAGCACTACCCCAAGTCATGACGTGTGGCTTGAACCCACAACCTTCTGACTCCAAGGTGAGAGTGCTACTAATTAAGTCACTTGTGGCAACATAGTGAGCACATTTTTTTTGCTATAAAAATCAATTCTGATGAGCTTTGTTTTCCAGTTCACTAATTTTTTTCTAGAATATAGAAGAATTAGAGGTGATCTTATAGAAACCTACAAGATTCTTAAAGGGTCTTGACAGGGTAGATGCACTGAGACTGTTTCCCCTGGTTGGAGAATCTAAAACTAGGAGTCATAGTCTCAAGATTAAGGGTCAGCCTTTTCGAGGAGTTGAGGAAACATTTCTTCACTCAGAGGGTAGTGAATTTGTGGAATTCTCTACCACAGAAGGCTGTGGATGCTCAGTCCTTGAACATATTCAAGACTGAGGTTGATTGATTTCTAAAGAATTAAGGGATACGGGGATAGGATGGGTAAATGGAATTAGGTTAGAAGATCAGCTATGATCTTATTAAATGTTGGGGCAGACTCGAGGGGCTGAATGGCCTACTATGTCTTATGGTCTTTCCAGGGCAGAGATTTAAACTATAATTTCTGATAACGGGTATATAGAAAATAATCAAGTATAATGACACATCCTATAGGGAACATTCCCATAACAAATAAAATGTTCTCTTTATCCAAACCTTCTTAAAACATTGTAGAATAATTTAGGAATCTATTCACACACTATTGTGTGTTAACAAATGTTCCCTTTCAAATTAATTTTCTTTATCAATTTGTTGAACAATTTATAATGTTTTTGTGTACCCAGTTAGCCAATTGGTGGATTGCTTTTCTGTGGGTAATAATCCCTTCAAGAAATAAATAATTAAAAAAAAAAAATTGATCGCTCCATCCACGACTGTTGCTGGGACGCTGCTGTGTGCAATTGGCTGCTGCGTTTCACCCACAAAATATGAAGTCAATTCACTTTACAGTCTATTCTTTGAAGCGCTTTGAGGCATCTTGAAAACGTAATAAGCACTATATCAAATACAAGAATGATTATTTTGTTATCTCAGGGCTTCTCAAATTCATGCAATGAGTTTTTTTAGCCAGGGAGGTGTGAGATTTAGCACAGACTCAGGTTTGAAACCGGGCACCTCTGCTAGGAAAAATACAACAGCACTCCCTATATTTATGATTTTGTTAGTGACTTCAAGGTTAAAGTGGCTTTGGGGCACATAAACCTCTGTGAAAAGATTGCTTGTGGATCCTGGGCTCTGTATAATATTCTCGTATTTAATTTTGTCTTGTGGATGTGGGCCAGATTTCATTCAATTTATGTTAATAAGCCAAGGACTGTGGCTAATTAAACCTTTAACCTTTAGCTGTTTGTTGTATTGAATTTCTAATAACTGAGTTAGGAGACCGCAGGTCCCATTTATATGACAGTGTTTTATTGCTGGCACTGGATGCTAGTTTACAGATTAGGCCAAGAACATGGCTCACAGCATTTAACTATTTGTTTGCCTCTGACTCTGTTTTAAATGAAGCCTTGTGATTTCAGTCCGTGCCAGACGCACTTCGCAAATGGGAAGAAAAAAGCAAGGTAAAAATCATTGAAGATGGATGTTACTGTGCCCTTCCCTCTTGTTTCTCTCCCACCTCCCCCTCCTCCATGATATCTTCCACATCTGCACTCAGTGTTGTCAGTATCCCCCAGGACTTCTCAGCGACGGTCACCATCTGGGGCCTGCCTTTGTTTTTTACTGAAAAGGAACTGACCCCCTGCAGCCGTGTCATTACCAAGCACCAGCTATGCTCCTGGGGCTACATACATAAAAATACACGGGTGGAAAGGAGCGGTGCAGAGTAGGGTGGGTTAGGAGGAAACATTTAAAATAGCTCTTCACTTTAAATAGTACTGAATAATTCCCCAGAGAAAAAAAAATCGGTCATTCATTTCATGGCTGTTTGCAAAACACTGCTGTGCACCAATTGACTGCCACAAATACAGTCGCTACACTTCACAGTGATAGGGCGCACTATCAAATGCAAGGATTTTTATCTTGTAATTTCAATCTTTTCAGAAGTATCTTTGAATCAAAATGAAAAGAGAAGGTTCATACTTTTGTTTTTCGTTAAATCTTCTTTGAAACTAATTTAAACAAAGATGCGTCGATCCATGGCTACAAGATCCATGCCTTCACACCAGCAGCATGCATTACCTTCACTCTAACTATAGATAACAGTTTCCAAATGTTTCTAGGTCACCGTGCAGTGAGCCGACAGAAGTAGGCCACCAAATTGAGCATGTTCAGGTTCATACACTTAGGTGGGGAGAGGGGGGAGGGGGAAGATGTCAGTAATGTTGTTAAGGACACCTGAAACAGAAGTTCTGTATGTTGCCTGTGCAGTCTTTGTCAATTTGGCTTGGAGCTTACCAGTTTCCAGCATTGGTTTTCAATATCGGAAAATGAAGTTGTCATAAAAACGCCAGTCAGTCTCATAAAAAGTTTGTACGGCTGGGGAATGGGGAAGGAGAAGATATTAAACCCAGAGCAATACTTCAACAGACAGTAGAATATAGGTTTAGAGTTGCAATTTCAAGACGGATACTAGGAAAGCTTTCTTTATTCAGAGGGTAATCAATAGCTGGAAAGATGGACGAGACCAAGACACTGGGAAGCGTTTAAAAGCAGCTTGGAGTTGTGACGGGGGGTGGGCGCGGCAGTGTAGGTGTGCTGGAAGGATGAGATTGGATGGACTTAAGAGTCTTCTTCATCCAAACTGATCTTGTGATGTGATTAAAGTAGACCAAATCTCAGTTTAAGTATTTAAGTGCCCTCCAGAACTTGCCAAACGTTACAGCAACCTTCCCCAGGTTGGTTTCTGCACAGATATTGGTTGCCACTGTTCATTCATGAAAAGACATGAAATAATATGAATGGCAATTTAGGACACACAAGCACAGATGTTTCTGGAGAAGACGTTCCCAGTGAAAGGTTCAAACAGACACAGCAATGCCCTACCAGGAATTAACCAAGGGGCAGTGAAAGAGGCAATTACGACTCTTCCAAAAGGTTATTACTGAATTTTCAAATGCAAGCAGAAATTTGGGGGTCTCTTCCATGATTGACTATTTTGTGTACTTGAGAAGGTCACCGTTGCCCTGAATTTATTTCACTTGTAGATCATCTCGATCAGATATTTCAGGCTTCACCCACAGAACTTTGTCCAGCTGTGTTCAACTGGTGACAGATGTCCTGTTTGAGATTCATAGCAGGCTTATCCGTTTCCATTTTAAGGGGAATCAATGCTTACACAGACAGCAATTCTCCAAGGTCTTCAGTGTCATTGGCAGCACATGCATGGAAATGAGGGCTTCGACTGTCAATCACGTGACTTATATCAACCACAAAGACCCCCATTCAGTCATTGTGATCTGCAATGCACAACAAAGGATTGTGCATCTCAATGCATAATTTCTGGCATCAAAACCTGACTGTGTTCAACCTCATTCGGTCGTGTCTGGTTATAGCAATTGTATGCAGTATAGTAATCGATTGGATGACTGATCTGGTTAATTAATGACAGTGCAATTGAGGCCAGGAGCCTGGACTCAATTTTAAAAACAAACAAATGGCTTTGATGCTGTGATGAGAAGATGATTTTCTGAAAAGGAAGCCATCAAATGGCCTGAAGAGCCTTCATTCCAACTTTGTGATTTAGGTGTGGCTTAAAGCCTTGGCTTGTGATTCTTTTGCACAACATGCAGATAACAGCATAAACCTCAAAAACTAGGCACTGCAATACAGTTATTGTTGTCATTGAGCAAATTTTCAGTATTTTAAAGCAGTGATTCATGGGTTTGGCCAATTTGGAGAAGCTTTACAATGGAATCTAAAATGCCCTATTCAAAAACTATTTCCTAGAACCAAATGTGCATCACACTGACCTGCTGGCACTCTGCTCCAACTGGGTCTTCAGGATGGGTAGGGTAGTGTGACCCACATCAGGTTACTTGTAGGAAGTTAGAATCCTGTTGCTAATTCTGCATTTTAGACTTCAGTAATAGATAAGTCAAAGTGTATAGAATAATTGTCGCCCATTTTTGATATATGATATATTGATTCAACAGAAGCTGATTGGCTCCATTGTTCAATCTCCTTTCCTTGTATTCATTTTTGTTTTATTTTCACTTAAATTTTTGGCAGGGCTGTCTAGAGAGTTGTTAAATCCTAAGGACAAAATCTATGACAACAAAACACTAGACTAGATCAAAGTCCCAACGTGAGGTTTGTACCCAGAACATTGATGCATTGGATCTTGATCACATCACCATGTATTTCCAATATTTGCGGCATTTTTCCAATTTAATGTTTGCATTTGTAGCTTTTTTAAAATATCTACAGTTTTTTCTGCCTCTCTTCAGTGTTGGCTTTACACTCCATTTGAGATGTTCACCAACCAGTCTACAGCTCCCTCCACTGGCCTAAACAAGGTTGCTTCAAAGCTCAATTTGATAATACAGGACTGTGTTTATTATTAATTTTAAGTCTAGGTTTGCTTTAAGGGCACTGTGTTTACTTGAAGGTAGCGGAAAGTGGTGGAAGCTGAACTTTTTTAAAACCAGGAAAAAAAAAACCAATCTAACTAAACAGTTACGCAGAATAGTGCAGGTGACTACGGCATAGAGTTAATAATACTTGCATTTGATATTGCACCTTATCACGTTGTTGAGACATCTCAAAGCGCTTCACAGAATATATTGCAGAGTGGATTGATTGTATTGTGTGGCCAAAATGATAATTATAGTCTTAAATAATAATTGCATTTGATATATAGCGCCTTATCCCATTGAAGAAGCGTTTCTGCGTGCTTTACCGGATTTTACTGTAAACTGTAATTTGTAGGCGAACACGGCAGACAATTTGCATACAGCAATGTCATACAAACAGACACACACACAGTGAATGATCCCATTCCAAGGGATTGTTGACCAATTCACATGAAAACTCCTGGTGCTCTGGGCAGCAAGTAATATTTTGGAATTTAATGTGTGAGAAAGGTTAAATAATTTTCCACCCAAACAAATTGTGTTTTGAGTTTCAGCTTCTTTGTGTGTTTCAGGCAGTTGGAGAATAAATGGTTATTCATTTAATTGTCTCAGTCAGCAGTACCTTTGAAGTATAGCAATTTCACATTGTTTCTGATCTTTGTCATTCTAGCACAGGGTTTCCATAAGGTCGTCTATCATGTGGTACATGAAGGCACAGTTGGTTGATTAGCAAGGTAATACAATACCTCAATACAGGAAGACACTAACATCACTCACAGGTCTCATCCATCTGGAAACCTTTCATCAGATAAAACTGCAAAATGAATTCATGAATCGTCAGGATTGGGGAAACAGTAACAATTCATAGAGATGGTGTAGATGTTCTCTCTTAGACGCCTACTTGTTGGAAGGAGGAAGATAAGTTTGAAGATTTGGGGATGGCAGAAAATAACAGCAGTGAGCAGCCTGGCAAACCAGACGATAATCTAAGTGTAAGTGCACAAGATTCTTCTGTAATAAACAACGTGTTTTATTGAGGTTAAAAAAATTATGATATTTGATAAAAAGTTTGTTGTAATAAATAATAATCCTTGCATTTTGATATAGCGCTTTTCACGTCTTCTAGATGTCTCAAAGCGCTTCACAGAATATACTGTAAAGTGAATTGATTGTATATTTGTGGGCAAAACACAGCAGCTAATTACGCACAGCAGAGTTGTGATAAGATCCTGGATAAAATGTTGCATTTCCTCCCCATTATAACATTTTACTTGTATATGCAAGTTTCAAGAACTGAAAGTGAAATGGTAAGAGTATGTTTTTTTTAAAAAAACTGCTAATATATAATATACGCAAAGTTATTTCAGGCATTTCTGAATCTTTTAGATTAATGCTATTCCCATTTGGGAAATTGATGTATATGATTTATACACCAAATTGCAATATTCATTTTAAGGAAGTACTTTGTCATTGCATCCATGTGTTTAATGACGTTTCTGTCTACAACAGATAGAGCAGTAAATTTTAAGTCATTGAACCAATAACAGATCTTAAAACAGTTCAATTTACTTGACTATTATTTTAGATGCTTTGACTTTTGTGCAGGATAAGCATTATCAAATTCATGTTGCACTTATTTGAAATCAAGTGAATTAATAAGAAAGAGAAGTGTTGAAGGGTACAGAGAATGTGAGCAGGAGAATGGGTTAAGTTGGATGGTTAACCTGGAGCAAAGCACCCACATAGACTTGATGGACTCAATGGCCTGTTTTTGTATGTGAGATTCTCTAATTCTAAGTAAGTCTTAATATATTTAGAACAATAGAAATTTACGGCACAGAAGAAGGCCATTTGGTATTCCCATAGCATAGTGGTCAGTGCGCTCACCTCGCAAGCGAGTTGACCCGTGTTCGGTTAGCGGGCGGGTCGATACCTTAGACAAGATTCCTTGCTCTGTTTTCCTTTCCTGCCTCTGTTTATCGAGCAGTAAGTAGGAACTTGGTTGTTAGTCAATTGGTGCATACTTTCCTGGGGTAATAAACCCTCCAAAATGTAATCACTCAATCCATGACTGTTTGTGGGATATGGCTGTGTTCAATTGGCTGCTCCTTTTCACCCACAAAATACAGTCAATCCACTTTCCAATATTTTTTGTGAAGCACTTTGAGACAACTCAATGACGTGACAAGTCACTTTATCAAGTGCAAGGATTATTATTATTATTATCATCATGTTTCTGCTGGCTCTTTAAGAGACCTATCCTTTCAGTTGTATTTACCTGTCCTCCCATTCCCTGTGGGTTTACTGTTCAGTGCTCTCAGATTCTACTCTGCATAAAGGGCGCTATATAACTACTTGTTGTGGATTACTCCTTATTAGAAGCAATTGATTCTTTTTCAAAAGGCACAGTAGAACCGACTTTTTCTCGACTACCTGTAAAAGACACTCATTTAAAGAACTGTATTTTTAGCCACCCGGGGAGGAGTCTCAAAAGAGGGGAAATTATTTCCTTCCTTTGCTTAAGAGTCTTCAGTTCCAGCCACTGAGAATTCACACAGGCAGACTTTCTGTTTGGCATTTCTGGAATATTTAAAGGCATGTGGTGCTTCCTGAGCTAGACAATACAAAAATTTAGACAAGCCAAAACATGATCAATGGGGTACTGCTGAAATGGAAGCAGCTAAGATCATTGCAGCTTACTGGTACAAGGTAATATTAAGCTCCTTGCTGCTTGTACAGCTAAGATCGCCCTCCCCATTTAGGCAGTGACCTGATGGCTTTTCAGAAGCTATGTGGGATGAATCTGTGTGCCAAACCCCCCTCCCCTCCAAAAAAAAAAGTGGGTCTAGATTTACTCGATTTTCTTAATATTTTAAAACATTCAGAACTTTGATGAATTTAAGTTGTTGAATTCATAATGGGAATCCTGTCATTTGATATAATGATATAATTCATGTCGGGAGGCTGTCTCAAAGCGCTTCAAGGGATTCACTGTAAAATATAGTGACTGTGATTTGTAGGTGAATGCATCATCCAATTTGTGCATAACGATATCCCACAGACAGACAAAGTGAATGATTAATTTTACTTTGGGGGATTGTTTGACCAGAATTTCCTCCCTTTTTCTCAAAACAATTCTTGAGTCAAAAAAAAGTGAACACCCTGAACCAATAATTAATTCAAGGAAAAGCAATAGACATTGGATATCAGGTGATCTTAACATAAGCCAATGACTCATCACCCGTGTGTCACAAAAGTCAAAAGGAACACTGTTGGTAAGTGACAGCTCTAAACACATCATACTGAAGCACAAATGCCCTTCTGAATGTTGCTCAGAATGAACGTTGCAATCATCCAATCAGTAATATTAGCATTCTGTTTTTTCAGGGCACTTCTGTTATTGCCATATATTATAACACTGTGCATTTGTAATCATAATTTCCTCTAAAATCGTAGTTACTGTAATAATCCTCTCAGCGCATTTCAATCAGAAAATAACCGGTGTACGCAGAAAGCAATTGATTTTCTTGGAATTCGATTTGGATTCTTGAACCAATCATATGTGAATGAATGCCTAAAATATATAGACCCGCTATGCAGTAGTTGACCACCTCATTTTAGTGGGTGACCATAAAGAGTGTGATAGATGCCTGAGAGGGATGGAAAATATTCATTAGTCACATAATGAGATCCTGAAAGCTGGTGTCTGCACCTTGTAATCTAAGTCAGTAATAATACAGTGCTTTCTTTGATCTATTTATTATTCTACCACTGGATTAAAATGCCTCAAAGCTACATTTTGAAGTGACAGCCAAATGTCAATTCCACTGTCTCACTGTCAGCTAGATTTCCGGAGATGGTTTGAACTGTAATCCTCTGAGTCTGTTGTGCATTACTCTGTGTGGTTTTGTGTTTCCTTTATAATAATACAAGGAAGCCAAGATATACTATACAGTTGCCTGGATAATGTGGCTGCTCTGTTATCTTTATCTTAAACGATGGAATAACACAGCATGTATTATTGATGGCATTTACAGTGAAATTTAAGACTATCAGCTATTGAGCGTGTAGTGCAGTGGATGTTTGAAGATAACACCGTATTAAGATTCATAAACTCCTGGATTATATGGACTGGTTTTTACATTTGCATTGTTATAAAATGTGGCCCATTATCAAATATGTTAATAAAAATATATACTCTCTCTGACATTGGCAATCCTGAACGATTTTTGCAATGTTGTTGCAAAAAAATTTCCCTACGTTTTTACTGTAACACTGCAATTAGGAAGAGACTCATTATTAAAGTCCCAGGTTTTAGATTCTAAATACCACTGTACTCTATGAAACATTTAGCATTTCACATTACTCGACTATCCCCTGATGCTTTCCAGGGGTAGTCAAATATTAGAATTGGGACCTGGAACTTTCAGTTCATGTTTTAATGAGCTTCTATTTCCATATTGTACATTGTAATTCATTTATAATCAGTGAAATTCCAAAGCAAGCCATTACCAATAAGTTTACATATTATTTATCTTCTCTAACTTTAATAATTTGCCACTCCTACTGGTAACTGACTTGAATTTGATATTGAACCAAACCTAAAACATATCACATCTAGTTTGTGTGAACTGTTGTCATTATTGCTCAATGAATAGAGTGTATTAACATGTGACATTTCCTAACTAGTGGATTCATTATTAATCCTTTGTTTAATGACTACATGATTTGTGTGCATTCTCAGGTGGTTTCAATAGTAATTGATCAGAACTCCATTTTCATGCCCAAGAGTGATTTTAAAATATCTTTGGTGTGCAGGTTTCTGAAATCTCGGTTTACGTGACCAATGTGGATGGAAATGTGCCCGTGAAAAGAAAACACCCACGAAAAGGCCGAAAGAGACCCAGATTTTTGCGGAAACATCACCTCGATGAAAAGACCAAGTTCTTATTTACAAACAAAAAGATTATCCTCTTTACTTTGACAGTTCTTGTCCTTTTGGTTTTAACATGGACGTTACTGTGGATCTTTGTCTGTGAGTCTTTCCCCTACACTCCCCTTTTTTTGTTAGTACTTTATTCTCCATATTTGTGACACAGGTAGATTAATTAACATGTCCTTCAGGAATCACTTCCCTTTTGACAACGACCAAATATGCATTCATAGACTATGGGATGAGTACAATGACCTGTGCTCATCCCATTATCAATTTGCTTCAATTCTTGGGTCAGTTTAACCCTAAATTGGTCTAGGAGAAGTCCAGAGATTTAAAAATGCTCTTAATAATACCAGTGCCAAATTGACTTTGCTCTGGTTTCGCTTTTACTGCTCGTGGGCAGTTTAGTATCTGTGTTTGAGAGCTGCCCCTTGATTTGTGCAGGTGCCTACCTTCTTCGTGATATTTATCACCATATTGCAGTTATTCTTGACTATTCTCAGAAAGTTATTTTCTGGAGAAGTATGATACACATATCCTAGCTTACTTATATACTCTCTCTGACAATGGCTATCCTAAACAATTTTTCCAATGTTCTTGCAAAAGCTTTTCCCTGTTTTTACTGTAACACAGCAATTATTATTTCTTCATCTGGTATTCAAGAGCACTTCAATCTTTGTCTCTCCCTCCCATAAAGTACATACAAACACATACCTCTCATAAGCCTTTCTGTTCATTGTACTTCTCAAGGTTCCTCCTTCACCCTTCACATGTCTAGTTTTCGATACTCCTGATATCCATCACTCTGCACTTATAATGAAGGTCAGATATTCATATCAGCGTCAAGTCATTTTCATAACTGTTAATCCTTTCCTTACAACCGCTGAATTCCACATGCAGCAGCAACATGAATGTTGTCTTTTAAACATCCCTAGTGAACTTTCAATGACCCATTCGAGCCCTACTTCGACTTTGGAGCCAGAAGCGTGACTGTGTTGACCACTGACACTATCTTGCAATAGCTTTTGCTAAAAATTTGCCCTGGATTTAGATTTACTGTACTTTCTGAGAAATTCAGAGCAAACGGAATCGGTCAAATTGTTAAATTCTGCCTCAACTTTGAAACCAGTTTTCATTAAATGGACTTTTACAAAATAGGCTTCAAAATCATGACTGTATTTAAGAACTTGATGAATTCTAAACCCTTTCTAATGCTAAAAAAAAGTTTAGATCCAGATGGAATTTCTCTCCACTTGAACCTATAAGATCTTTAATAATCCATGTAGTGTTAGTGAACAATAATATTGTTCATCCACACTACACTTCTGTAATTACAAAGAAACGTGAGACTCTATTACACATACCAATATAAGCCTTACAATGCCATTAGACATTGACTGGAGCAAAAAAAAAATAGGTCTCAACATTTCCTTCATCAAAATCTGTTTCGGTTTGTTAATCCATTCAAAGAACTTACATAAGTTGCTATGCACTTGGTACTAATGATTGGACAAATGTAGTTCCAGGATTGTTAAAACAATGCATCGGAAATGTGCCTTTCTTTCTCTCCATTCTCTTCATTGTGCAGTGCGGACTGAAAATGGCAATCCCTTATATTTTGCTGGATTATTCCGTATAGCAAATTTTGAATTTGTTCCCGAGTATCGAAGAAGGGATTCGTCTGAATTTCTTTCCATGGCGGAGAAAGTTCAGCAAGTGGTAAGAAAACATTGTATGATGCAGGGCGCCAGTATATTGCATGCATGAAACACAGGAAACATTCTACAATGACTCAACTGCTTAATCTGTGAGCAAGGCAGCTACAAATGAACATGTACTGACTGGACGGGGCAACGTGAAATGTATTCCACATACCATCACAGTTGCATCACCTCTACCCTGTAACTCGTCATTAGAATTGTGAAACAGTTATGAAATTTAGTTTCTGTTGGATACTTACTTCTTTGAACATAAAATTAGGGATTGGCTTGGACTCCTCTCCCCGCATCACGGTTGATACTTTGTACAGCTGGACCCCATTGTGGCCCTTCATGTTGCTGTATTCCCTGAATATTAGTCAATAGCTCATAAGATAACTTTTACGGAAGGTAGTGTCAGATTACATAGATAGAAGACAGAAGGATTTAACATTTCTCTGATCGCTATAGTAAGCAATTGTTTTGCTTGTAGCAACTGGATCACATACCAAAATGATTGTTAGTTTTAGTGATCAGCGTATTATAGACTCTACAGTTTATGAACTGCATATTTTTATATACAAAGCAGATTTATATGTCTGGGAAGATTACATGCTTGTTTTTTTTCCCCAGAAGACCGAATGTTAGTTTACCTAGAGTTAACAGATTGACTTATTACGAGGCGATGTGCAAGAGAAGAATTGTGACACTTTGGAAATTAAAAACTATTTGAAATAACTAGTCCAGTTTAGTTCTGAGAAAGGGTGTGGATGAGTGATAAAATTAGATAATTATAATAATAATCATTGCATTTGATATAGCACCTTATGACGGCCTTCGAGACTACTCAAAGCACTTCACAGAATATACTGTCAAGTGAATCGGCTGTATATTTTGTGGGCAAAACACAGCAGCCAATTGATTGATAAATGAAGTTGATGTCCTTTTTGTTACTGTAACTTTTGCTATTGATGAGCAGGTGAATTGTTGGTTGTTCTGGGAGCAAAAAAGAATTGTTCAGGGGAATGTACGGAGGGAATGAGCAATCGAGGGAGAGAGTGAGTGGGGCTGAATATTATAATATAAGGAAACCCCCACAAGTACCTTCCACCTGTTGCAGGAAAAATCCCATTGAGATCGTGAAATCTTAGTATTGTCCTAATCTGAAGGGATTTTACCCATCTCTAATATGTTTTTGTTTGGTGCCTTCAGCCACTACACCCCAACTACCTGGAACTCCCTGCCTCAATCCTTCTGCTTAGTCTCCTCCCTATCCATTTTTAAAACCCAACTGAAAACCTATCTCTTTGACCGCACTCCCCCTCTCCTTTCTTCCTTGCTTAGCGTTCAGCCCTGTACGTTAGCTCACTCTGAGATGTTATCCTGTGTGAAAGACACTATATAAATGCATCTTGTTTTTTGCATACAAATTAATTAGAGTACATCTGATCGTTATATTTGAATGAGTGTTATTCTCAGTTACAGCAGTGCAATAGTTAACTGGGTGATCTCCCAGTATTGTAACAAAACTCTTGTCTTCTGAATAGATAAGTTAAAATCAACCATCTGTTCAGATTCTATAACTGGTTAGCTTTGCGGTTTAGGTTGCTGTACTATCGGGTTCCTCCATCATGGAATGGTGTTATGAAGTTTACATCCATTTGTAAATGAACTTGTCACTCAAATAGCCACAGAGAAGCAGGTTCAGTAGCTTGTTTACAGCTGATTATAATTACACACTTCCATTTCATCTGGTCCATTTTTCGCCTTGTATTTTCCTTCCCCTTCAGATGAAGAATGTTTACAAGAAATCGCGTTTCGCCAAGTTATACAAGCAATCAATCATCTCTGACCTGAGGTAAGGTAAACACGCTCAGCTCAACAGAGTGTGACATGGGATGTGAGGATTATCCCAGTTGGTGATTATTCCTGTTGCCTACCACTGAAGGAAATGCGTGCATTGGGAAATTAGTCATAGAAAAAAATAAACTAAAATATTATTAAATGCAAATTATCTTTGTTTCTATTTTTTTTCCCACTATACTGAACAGAAATTCACATCATAATACCATTTCAGGAAAATATATATTGTCAGTTTGTGTATGTGTGTGCGTGTATATAGATATAAATATCTATATATTAGATATATCATATTATAAATATATATATCTGGCCTGCTCTCTGGAACTAAACCCCAGAGTGCCTCTTCCTCGCCCCCTCACCACCTTTAAAACCCACCTTAAGATCTTTCTTTTTAGCTTCACTTTTAGTCAGCCTTCTCCTTTCCCTCGACTCTCCCCACTCAAGTCTGGACTTCCAGTCAACTCTGTGAAGCACTTTGAGATGTCCTCCTGACATGAAAGGCACTACATAAATGTAAACTTGTTGTTGTAGATGTTGTATACATTTTATGAATGCCCTTTTTGTGAACATGACCTCCTATGTGTTTCTTTTCTAGTAACAACAACAATGGTGGCGTCCTAGTTCACTTCTGGATTGTCTTTGTGGTCCTAAATGTGAAGAGTCAATTTATATGTGAGGATTGTATCAGCGCTGTCCTAAGGGATTCCATTCAGACCAGTCTGGTAAACCGTTCATCGGTTGGATATCTCCTTGGACTTCCTGTGGACCTGGACTCGATTGTTGTTAATGGTCATTCTTTAGCCCTTTTTTCTCTGCTATTTGCTACAAAGTGTATTTACCACTATCAGTTCTTTAGTTGGTAATTAGTCTGGTTCCATTCTCTGCTGTCCATCGCCATACAGCAGGTTTAGAAGTTTGAAGATGTTGGAATGATGAGAAAACATTTTCCGATTCTGTATTTTAACTATTGCTTGTTTTTACTCTGTGATCAACAAATTCAAGGGCCTTTTGTCAATGCATGTGTGTTGGTGGTTTCTCTTGAGGATTCCTTGTATCTGCGTTGACTTTGTTTCAGTGTCTACTATCACAGTACATTAACTGCACTCCAATGTTGTTTACACACAATGTGTACAACTTGTAAAGTACTAATGTTTAAACTGTTATTTTTTACTTAATAGCTGCCCTCCGGTCAGATTACATTGCCACAGCTACACCAGGTGAGATTTGTTTTAAGTGCAAATATTAAAACAAGTTTTTGATTAAATTGTAACTAAAGGTATCTGCATAACATCCATTAAGGAGTAAACCACAGCAGTACAGGGAAAAGGCAGGTAAATGGGACTGAAAGGATTGCTAGCTCAGACAGAATGTGCCGAATGACCTTCTTCTGTGCTGTAAATTACTGTGGTTCTAAGGAGAGAGAGCTGGGATTTCTAAAGAACTTTTAAAACTTATTTCTGTGCAAATTGAGCAGTTCTGTGTACTTTTCAACTTTTCTTCTTTTTGATAACTTAATTATTTAATATCCTGCTAGTCAGTAATACTTAACGCTAATACTTATTAATCCTCGCATTTGATATTTATGTTGGGAGACAGTCTGAAAGCACTTCACAGCCTTCACTGTAAAGTGTAGTGACCTTGTATTTGTAGGCAAACATGGCAGCCAATTTGCGCATAGCAGCATTCCACAAACATCCAAGAAGTGAATGACCAATTTAACTGCGAGATTGTTGGCCACGACACCGGGAAAAGCTCCTTTATCTTTTCATCAACAACAACAACAAGATTCCATTTATTGAGCGCCTTTCACGTCAGGAGGACGTCCCAAGGCGCTCAAATTTATCATGGGATTTTTAACATCCACCTGAACAGGCAGACAGGACCTCAATTTAACGTCTCATCTGAAGGACGGCACTTCTCTTATGCAGCACTTCTCCAGCACTGCATTGGAGTTTCAGCCCAGACTCTCAGCTCAAAGTCATAAAGTTGGTCTCGAACCCACAACCTCTGACACCGAGGTGAGAATGCTACCAACTGAACCAGGCTGATTGTCAAACTACATTTGTACTTTCTCACACATTTTGTTCCTTCACCCCTCTCACGCATGTCATTTCTCTGAGACCTGAGAGATTTGTGAGAAGATAGAAATATGTTGCCTCCCTCTCTGAGTCTCAACAATGTGATTCCTCTCCCTACCCCTCCCCTCTAACTTCTAACTAGCCTAAGGAAAATGAAGCAAAAATTGAACTCATAGGTACTACTTTTTTATCAGCTCTCAGTTTAGTTCTATGTGGCTCTCGACCTTGGCTCTTGAGAGACCACGGTGGTATAATATCGGGTTGTTGAAGGAGTCCGTCCCTCAGTCAGAATGAGTAACTGTTTCATTAAAGCATGAATCAAGGCTGCAGTAGCATTTTACTTTAAATTAAAAATTGACGTTAGCATTTTGATGCTTTCAGGTTCCAAATGTAGTAGAGAAAAGCACGCAGACCGGCCCGGTGTTCAAGTCCCTTTCAACTTGTCTGCTGCCTCTGGAAGTCTGAGCTGCCACTACAAACTCACATCATTGCTAGGACACATCATTCGCCTCTCTCTTGTGTCCCTTCAGTTTGTACCTGACAGCTGTGTCACAGATTCCCTCATTATTTATGACTCCCTCATGCCTATCAGAAGTAAAATGTTATATGGGTATGTACAAAGAAACAAACAATCCTTGCATTTGATATAGCGCCTTTCATGTCAGAAGGATGCTTTTCAAAGCTCTTCACAGAATATATTATAGAGTGAGGTGACTGTGTTTATGTGGCATAAGTAGCTGACATGGCATTGTATTTTGCACATTCTCATGATAAACTTTTGCTAAACCTGACAGCTTATGATTCTGGCAATCATACCAGATTGTCAAACCATCAAGAAAACCTTACATACTTGTTGGATATTTAGTACTATCTTCTCAGACATTGTACAGTGGAAAGGTGTTCAGATATTGATTTCTACCTTTCGACCGCTTGTAACTGCTGTGAATGACAGACACAATATGTGAATGACTGAACACACCAGCAATGGAAATGATCTCTTACTAAAGATTTTATTGGTATCTGCTAAAAAGAATAGTAACAAAGATCATGTGCATTTGTTCATTTTTTGTAAATAAATTCCTAATGCAGCCATTTCATGTATAGTGATTCCAGCTGCAGAATCTTATTGGCAAAATGTGAGGAAAATATACAAATTTTGCCCTTAGTTCGTGGTCTCGGGTTGCTTAGATTGTTGATTTGGATCAAAGTATCGATTCTATTTGGACTGAAATTACATTCAGCATTATGCATATATAGTGGCTTTAGCAATGTGATTCCCCCCATTATAATTGCCAATGGCACTACCTGTGAAGCTGACCAGAATATTAGCTTTATATCTAAGTCAAGCATTTAATGAGCATGAGTTCATTTCTATCACTGGTGTCCATTTTTATTTCAGAGTCTGCGAATCCTTTGGGTCTACCCCAGTTTCCTTTGTGTCAACTGGCAACGCTATGTTCTTGTCCTTCAAATCACTCAGGGTGCACGGAGTGAAAGGAATGAATGGATACTTTGAAGCAATTCCACAGGAAAGTAAGTTGTAAAACAGCTTTAAGTATTGTAATCTGTATTGTAATTCTTACCAAAACATTGATCGAGTTCTGTGCAAGATCCTATGATCCGTTGAATAAATTGGTGACAATCTTAACTTAGCAACTAGGTCCCAGTTCCTAAATCAACATCAAAAAATTGACCATAATTTATTACTTTAGTTTGAATTGGACAATCTGCAGTTACAATGGATTACTCTTGTCTCATGCATTCCATGTAGGGAATTTGTTAATGTAGGTTACATTCCTCCGTTTGATAAATTTAGCAACATTGTCCCTATGCACTTATAAATAAATGAAATGCAATTTTAAAACAATCATTTGCTTTTACTTCTAGACCATTATGGCACCTATAATTAATGGAATATTATTTACTCATAAGCACAGAGGTGCATTTTCTAGACATACAAAATAGAAGAGAATTTGATATGAGATGTACGATACAGATGTGTGACTGAAGCCTACATTACGTTGCACGACATGGAGGTCCCAGAATAGACTAAGTCTCATGTGAGGCCTATCATGAGATGATTGCTAGCATCCGCTGGCAGTCTTTTTGTTCAGACTTTATAAAGAGAATTCCTTTTCCAAAACATAGTGAAAGGTTGTTAGGCTTAGCAAATGCATGTAATTGACCCCAGTGATTTTACAGAAGTCCCTGCACTGATGAAGGCTCAACTTTATCTACCTGCTTTAGAGAAGCGGCCCTGTGCATAAATGTATATTTGTGAAGCAAATGCATGTATTGGATGTTGTGCCTCTGGATAGTTAAGAATTATTCACTTGGTGTGCACTGATTAAACACATTACATGCTCCAATAAATTACCACCACAGAATTTTTTTTCAAAGAAAAACTTGCAGTCATAACTAAAGTTGAAAACCAAAAGGTTGTAGGGTTCAGTCCTCCGTGGTTGGTTTAAATTCAGTTGTCAGGTTTGCACCTTTATTGGTCAGTCCTTCAGTGCTCCACTGGATGGAGCAATTTTCAATATTTTAAATTCACAGGAAAACTCACTCAAGCAACAAAACTTTGGCTGGTCACAAAACTGACCCATCAGTTCCAAAGAAGTATATAGACCTGACCTCACTCAGTGTGTTTAGAACCTACAACGTTTAGATCATTCTAGTGACTGAGTTTCCAAAGATAGAATTGTGATTTATTCACAGTTATATATGTATTTCTTCAATGGTTCACCTCTTTGAGAGTTGGTAAGCCGGGTATCCTTGGAGCTGAGTTAGTGACATCCTTGGTAATAAAATGTTGGAATCGAGTCACTCAGCTGTGTGGCGGTCTCAGTTATCCAATTCCTGAGATCTGCAGTACTCCAGGGCACTGCTGATGACTGACCGACCAGCCTGACTTATTGGCAGACCTTCGAGGACAGACCAGGCACCTTGGAGTAGGGATTCTTCCTTCTTGACAGCATCTGTAAACCCTGCAAATCAAAGCCCAAATGGGTGGGGTGGTTCTAGCTGAACAAGCAGTGAGAAGCTTGTTGACCGTGCTTGCAATGGAAATATATGCATTTTTAGCTGATTGAAACCGAACAGTCCTCCAATACACATTCTGTTTCCCCAAGCCTTCACATTCCATTCCAGACGCAGGGAAATTTCCATATGTAGCTGACATACATATTGGAACTCTGTCTGGTTTGAATACTCTTAAGCACAGCGAAGGGTTTCCGCACACCCTTCTGTCTAAAACAACACCTGAACATTATTACAAGTGGGATAATCCTAGGATAATAATAATCCTTGCATTTGATGTAGCGCTTTTCACGTCTTCTAGACATCTCAAAGCGCTTCACAGAATATGCTGTAAAGTGAATTGACCGTATATTTGTGGGTGAAACACGGCAGCCAATTGCGTACAGCAGTATCCCACAAACAGTCGTGGATTGGAAATGCCCAATTTATTATTGTTTTTGTTTTTGGAGGGATTATTATTAGGCGTGTGGAGTAAGGAAACTTGCCCAAGGTTTCACCCTGCCTGGAATTGAACCCAGGTGTCTCGCTTGCAAGGCGAGTGCTCTAACCACTGAGCTACAGGATAACTGAGGGAAGGAGGTAAATTAGAAAAACATGTCTTTGTGATCTCCTTGTTGGTGATGATTTTACTACAATCATAACTTCTCAGAATAAAGAAACATTGACAGTGACTTGTCTGCCTGTCCACTTAATTGAAGTAGAATGAATGTGAAGGCAATGTATCCTGGTGAAGAGATAAAGTGAAGAAAGTTAAAATAATAAAAGTAGTAATAATAATCCTTACATTTGCTATAGCGCCTTATCAATATCTGCAACATCACAAAGTGTTTCACAGGATTATTATTGTGAAGTGACTGTTCAAATTATAATTTGTAGGTGAACTCATGATGTTTTTTATATATTTTTGCAGAATACGAAGGGACTTTAATAACAACAGATGGTACAGGTTTGAAAGGAAACATAACCAGTCCTTATTATCCAAGTTTTTATCCTCCAAAATGCAATTGCAAATGGACGTTCAAGGTAATGTTGCCTTTGTATTTAAAAAAATTGTTCCATTTCTATGTGGCTAAATGTTAATTCATCATGAACATGTGTGCATATTCTAAATTTAATTTACATTTATAACAATGATATATCCCAATAACTGAGCTATTGAACATCCTTTACTATGCAATTTGGCACAGTAGATGTACACTAGAAAGTATTTTATTTGAGTGAGACTGCCCTGCTAGATTATGTATTTCTTCAATGTGTTACCATTACGTAAAACCAAAGGTGCTGTTGCGTTTACTTCAGACCTCTACAGACTCTCTTGGGATTGCATTGACATTTCATAACTACATCCTGAAAGAGAAGGGTCTTGAAAGATGTGATCACGGTTGGTGGAAAATAAATGAGAAGATGTGAGTGTTGATATTTTGTATTCTTATTTCTATTCCTTCTATAGATTGTGAGGTACAATTTACAGTGCTTGATTTTTGTTTAGATAGTTCCATCGTCCTTTATTATTACATGGCTATATCTCATGAAGATTTAGAACCATCACAAAAGTTAATTCCTGACAAATCTTCATAAATCTGACATAATAATAATAATGATAATAATTGTTGCATTTGATATATGCCTTATTCCATCGTTGAGACATCTCAAAGCACTTCACAGAATATACTGTATAGTGAATTGAGTATATATTTTGTGTGCGAAACATGGCAGCCAGTTGCGCACAGCATATGGTTTCTAGTCTTTATGCCATATTACAAAATGTTATTTAGGGTCTAATGTGGGAATCTGCCACCTCCAACAAGGCAGTGCACCTCCCAATACATCCTAGATTATGTGAGTTCACAATCTTAATGTGGAATTTGAACCCAGAATCTTCTGCATCCCAGTGAGAATGTTACCAACTGAGACAGGCTGACACAGGACCAAAATTTAAACCTTCAATTTAATGTTAAATTTAAATTCGATTCTCTGTCCCCCCACCCCCCACCCCTCCACCCCCAAATCTGTATTATTTGGAAGGCAAAAGTTTTCTAATCCATGGTTCTCCCAGTTTAAGATGCAGCTTCAACATTCATTGGAATATTGAATGATATTGCTGAATTGGGCATTTTGTAACCTGGACTTGTGCTTTTCAAACAGGTACTGCGGTTATCAAATAGATCATCAGACAGTATTCCGGGTAGCAAATGTCTTAGTGAATATCATGTTCCAGTGCAGTGGAAAGCAATCGGACAAGGCACTTCTGGCAGAGTACAGCAGTTACAACATCAGTCAGCGTAAGCTCGTTCATATCTTCTCTTTCAAACCATAAGCATCTCTGCTCATGGTTATCGATAAGCTGACAGTTCACTTAATTAGTGCAGTGGATTTTACATCTAACTCAGCAAAGCTAGTGGTCTGGGGCATTGTGTGGATTCAATAGAAGTTGAAGCAGATTACCTGCCTCAACCACATGAGTGTGGATTACATTGTGGAACATTGATAGCAAACCTCTTTGACTTGGAGCGTGCTGTGGATTGGTGAATGGCTCCTAAAGGAAACAAAAAAGGAAATTGACAGTTAAAATGAAATGTAAGCAATAATTGGTGGCTTATTTGTATTTTGGAGCCCGTTTCAACGTTCTTCTTCAGAGAGATATTCAGGAATTGTCTTTTCATTACTTGCCTCATTGAATAGGAGCAGAAAAGATGATCTTTTAAAAAAAAAACTGCATTTTTTTTCTGTTAATGAATATTTGCACCGATAAAGAAATGGTTATGACAGAAATGTGCCCGTCACCGCAAGTGATGCATAGGAATCTTAGAAGCATGGTTCATAAAACAAAGGGGGTAAGATAGTTGTATTATTCCCTCAACCCCCCTTTCCCATGAGCTCCTGCTGCCCAAAACATCACAGAAAGTTGCAGGCAGGTTCTGAAGTGAACAATCTTACTCAGTTGGATAAACACAGAATCTAACTATGATGGTAAGTGACCTTATATGTATGGTGGAGTTGTTCTTTTAATGACTTGTTTCTTCTGTTTATTTCCGCCAGGACAATGTTAACATTGTTCAGATTAATGAGTTCAATTCTCATTTTTTTTTCTAAAGCTTGTCCTAATGGATATTATGTCTGCTCCACTGGTCTGTGCATCCGACAGTCTCAGCGTTGTGATGGATCAGATGACTGCTTTGATGAAAGTGATGAAGTATTTTGTTGTAGGTACCTCCAAAGCATTCTTTCCTTAAAGGTGCACTGTAATCTCGCGGGGACGGAGGAGAGGCGTTTGGCAAACGATTTTTCTCGTTTGAGGAGAGCAAAGAAGAAGGGGAGCAGAGTAGTGCTTTTATCAGGATGCTATGATGTAGCAAGTAATATACATTTGGATGTCAATCACTCAATCCATTGTGTTTGTATTTTTTTTAAAAAAAGTTGCCAAGCAGAGCCAAAGTACAGGAGTTGCTCTATGTAACTAGATCTCAAACTATTGCCCGATCCCATCATTTGACAAAAACGCAGCATTAAATTTGTTGTTTTCTGTTTTTTTTGTGTGAAAACGACTGAACCTTTTTTGTGTTTACGTGCATTTGCACGTGTACGTACACATATGGGTAGATCTTCATCTAGGTTTCAATCTTGTAATTTTTCTTGCTGCAAGTTGTTAAAGAAAAGCTTCAGTAAAAAATCACATTTTTGTTAAGAAGAGTATTACAAAATAGGCCACTGAGGTCGTAATAAATAGCCCATCACTGCTTTACAATGCACTATTTATTTATTGGCAGTGTAGACTAAAATGATTTAATAATTTATGGTGAATGATTGTTCTTGTGCAGGAAGGAGGAGGTGAGGGGCTTAATATTATTGGGGGGGCAGCAGATCAGCAGTAAATTACGGTAATTTGGCGAATGTTCATCTTGATTCCCTTGGGAATAATAATGTAAACTACAGATATTTTATATTTCTATCAGGAAAATGAGGGGTAGGGTGGAGTCAGTGATTTGGTAGTTAATGCTTGTTCCATGGAAGGAGCAGGTTTGATGGATTTAATACTCTTTCTTCAATCCAAGCCTTCTTATGTTGCCTTGTGTTCACTTTAGCACCAAAGGAGTGCAATGCAAGTTCTCCACAGCAGCATTTTGACCTCATCTGCAATGGAGTTATGGACTGTGAGAATGGTACAGATGAACTCAACTGCACTGACCGTGAGTCTTTAAGAAATCTGAGTGAGATGCATAGATATGTTTATAATTCCTAATCTCCAAAATATCAATCGTCAACTTTAATTTTCAGCTGTGCCTTGCACAAACATCACCTATAAATGTAAGAATAATATATGCATTCAGAAGAAGAATGCCAAATGTGATCGGACTATAGACTGCCTGGATGGAAGCGATGAAATAAGTTGTGGTGAGTTTAACGGTTGTTACTGATGAGGATTTCCATAATTGAGAATCAGTTTGTCACCCATAGAATTTTGGATAAACTATAATAATAATAGTCCTTGCATTTGATATAGCCCCTTATGACATTGTTGAAATGGCTTAAAGCGAAGCATTTAACAATCTAAAGTGTAGTGACTGTGTATTTGTTTGCGAGCATTGGCAAAAATTCACTAGCATTGTACACAGCAGAGTCTGCTTAAAACCCATGTGTAGATATTGGAAAGAAATAACATAACTTTTATAACACTTTATGTTTAAATATGTCAGGTATAGTTTTTTTATTATTTGCTTAAACAGAAGCAGATTTTTAAACTATTTAAGAGGTTGCATTGAATTTGTCATTTATGTATTTTAGACAGTAATACCTCTTTTATAGTACAGGACATGATATTGCATTGCTTGTTGTAGTAGAGCAATATGAACAATAGAGACTGACACATCATGTAAATTTGAATTGATTCAATGATTCTCATGTGATTGCAGCCCCAGGCACTGACCTGGTAACCCCAGCAAGATGGAAAACAAGCATGTGACATTGCACCTCTTTTCCAGATTGCTTGTGCTGCTATAATGTCAGACAATGGATTGCGGGGTTGGGAAAAGGAAAGAACGGAGAGATATGGGATCTATGTCATTCAGTTATGCTACATTTGTGCATATTAATTCATGTCTGAAAACATCTTATGGGAGATTTTTGTGGGCAGACTTGAAAACTGACTATTTCCCATGTTATACAGAGTTACATATAGTGATACAGCATCGAAACAGGCCATTTGGCTCAACTAGTCCATGTTGGTATTTATACTCTACACAAGCCAGCACCCTTTCTATTCCCCTTTTCTTTATCCTTCTATAACCTTTCTCATGTATGCATCAAGTCTTCTCTTAAATTTATTGATGATTCTTACACTGATCATAAGTCAGAATCCACTTATATGTTAATTATAGAATATTAGAACACAGAAGGAGGCTATTCAGCCCATTGTGCCTGTGCCGGCTCTTTGGAAGAGCTACCCAATCAGTCCCACTCCCCTGCTCTTTCCCCAAATCCTTGCAATTTTTTCTTCTTCAAGTACCTATCCAATTCCCTTTTAAAAGTTGTTATTGAATTAGTTTCCACCATCTTTTCAGGCAGTGTATTCCAGACCATATTCACCGTGTTTATTAAAAAAAATTCAAAATTCCCCTCATCTCCCCTCTAGTTCATTTGCCAGATATATCCTTAAAGCTGTGTCCCCTGTTTACCGACCCATCTGTCAGTGGAAACTGTTTCACCCTATCTACTCTAAAAAGCCCTCATAAATTTGAACACCTCTATTAAATCTCCCCTTAACCTTCTCTACTCTAAGGAGAACAATCCCAGCTTCTTTAGTCTCTTCACATAACTGAAGTCTCTCAACCCTGGTACCATTCTGGTTAATCTCCTCTGCATCCTCTCCAAGACCTCGATATCCTTCCTAACGTGTGTGTTCCCAGAATTGGACGCAATACTCCAGCTGAGGCCTAACCAGTATTGTTCCTTTAAACATCGATTTCATGCAAAAATCATGTTGAACTGATTGCAAAAGTATGCTATGAAAAAGACTTTACCACCCCAGTTATGAAAGCTACATATTACTGATGCACACCATTGCTTCAGGTGGCAAGTTATGATGCTCACGTAAGTATAAGTTGGAGAGAGTTTGAAAGTGCAAAGGTTTTGGTGTTTGCTTCTATAATTTGTCTTGTTTGTACTTGTCATGCAGGCTGTGGCAATAAGGAGCAGGAGCAGAGTCGAATAGTTGGGGGATCAAATGCTCAGGACGGCAAGTGGCCTTGGCAAGTCAGCCTACACTTTGGTGGATCAGTGTATTGCGGTGCTTCAGTAATAGCAAAAGAATGGCTTTTATCAGCAGCACACTGCTTCCAAGGGGAAAAGTATGATGCTACTAACCATCTTTGCTTTAGAGTTTTGGACCTTATTTTGACAATGATTATAGAAGGGAAAGATAAATGACCCAGGCTGGTAAATACCCACTTTCACTCACAGGGAGTTATTTACCACTTGTTGATAAATCTACCTTCATCTGTGAATATTTATAGTAGGAAATCCTATTAGAAGTTATGTGTCACTTTATTTTTTATGGTGAGCAGGGTTTTTCCCACTCAACTGAATTGCTTTCCACAAACAGGAGCTCAGGTTGCCCCCCAGGCAATCTGTGAACCAATCACTCCTGTTTTTGCACGGCTTCACTAGCTCCCCATTCCTCAAAGAATCAAGGACAAAACACTTTATTCCCACCTTCAAAGCCCTTCATGGACTTGCTCCCCCCAGACTTTTCCGACCTCCTAAATCCATATCAGCCTGCCTGCTCCTTCCACTCGACAGACACCAGCCTGCTTCAGGTCCCCCGCACTTCCCACCTCACTATTAGCAGTCAGGCATTCAGCATCTCTGCCCCCATACTCTGGAACTCTATCCCGCAATCCCTCCACCTCACCCCCTCCCCTGCCTCTTTCAAGTCCCGTTTGAAGACCTTCATCTTTGATCGTGCCCAGCCACCCATCCACTACAATCCCTTACTATCCTCCTCCCCTTCTGACCCCAACTCCCAGCTCGAGTCCAAAACCTCTGATTGTCCAGCGCCCTGGGACATCTTTCCGACGTGAAGGGCACTATACAAGTGTAATTTGTTGTTGTTGTCTAAAGACCTTCCTCTTCAACCGTACCTTTAGCCACCCTCCCACCCCCACACCCGCTGCCCTCCACTCCTCCTGACCCCAGCTTCCAGCTCGGGTCCAAAATCCCCTCACTGTACATCTTACCGATGTCCCCTCCTGGGACATCTTACCGATGTGAAGGGTGCTAAACAAGTGATTTGTTGTTGTTATTATTTATCCCCAAATTGTCAAAAAATGACACACATCAATTGCTTGCATCACGACCATACGAGCAAGTCAACTGGCCAGATTTGCTCTCCCATCTGGGCAAGCCCAGTGACCAAAGGCCTCCTTGTGAGGGTGGATCAAACTCAGAATTAGCAGTCCTGTAACACCAAGTCCATTTGACCACTAGTATCATCTGACTTTGTAATTAATATTCTTTTCTCAATTTAAAAATACAACAAATACAAAATCGACTGGATTCAGGGTTGTGACTCTCCCCACAGACCCCTTTCACTATAGGCAATGAATCATCTAAGGCTTTCAGCTAAAAATAGGCTGGATTTTAAACCAATGTTCCTTGTAGAAAGATAATCCAACTTTTCCATTCATTCTGTGACCTACTAATTGGAAAGCCACCCTACGTCATCTATATTGACCTGGTACACTTCATTAGCTTGAACCTTAATCTAAACTTAAAATTTCAAGAATATTTTAATGATTTCAGCATAAAATAATTGGGAACGGGTATTTCAGCTCTTTATTGTGAATAAGAATAGAAGTGTTGTGTATACGTTTCTGTGCTTTACAGTCATGATGAAAATTTAATCCACAAAAGATTTTCTACCTCTTTCTTTCACAAGGATGTCTGATCCGAGACCATGGGTAGCTCATCTAGGAATGCGTATTCAAGGGATTCCAAAGTTTACAAGTGAGCTGAAACGAATCATTGTCCATGAATATTATAACACTCGGAATTTTGACTATGATATTTCACTGCTACAGATGAAGAATGCATGGCCAGACTCGCTGGCAGCAGTAATCCAACCAATCTGTGTCCCTTCACTCACCCATGCAGTGCCGAATGGGGAGAAATGTTGGGTGACTGGATGGGGTCGAAGACAAGAAAAAGGTAAGAATATCACAAAAGTTTATTTCAACCAAACCAATTAATTCAACCTAAATAATGCTTGGGTGTTTGTCAGAGGTGCCGTCTTTCATATGAGACATTTAGCCGAGACCCCATCTCCCTGTCCAGGTGTATAATAACGATCCCATTGGCAATATTCGAAGAATGAAGAGAGTTCCTCTCACGGTGTCTCAGCCAACAGTTCCCCAAATGAAATTGGTCATTCACTTCATAGCTGTTTGCAGAACATCTCTATGCACAAATTGACTGCCATGTTTGCCAACAAAACACACAGTCACTCCACTTTACAGTAAATCCTGTGAAGCTCTTTGGAACGTCCTCCCAACACGAAAAACATATTTTTATTATTATTAATACATTTGTGAAAAAGTAAATTGTAAATGATTACATGGCTTTAATATTTTCCCCATTTGACTAAGTATTAGTATTTAGTCCACAGCAAAATAATAGGTAGAGCATGCTAATATTGATGAACAGTTACTTCCTGCTGACAGTTCATAGTCAAGCAAAGTACATTTTTAGACAGATTAAGTAGTGCCTTGTAATTTTATCTTTTCCTGTACCAAAGACACCAGTGATCCTACAGTTCTGCAAGAAGCCGAGGTTGAGATCATAAACCAAACATTCTGTCGCTCCACCTATGGACTCATCACTCCACGTATGCTGTGTGCTGGGTTGCTATCAGGGAAAAGAGATGCTTGTCGAGTAAGTGTAAAAATATGGTACAAAAGGTCAATAAGATGCCACTTTGATATTTAAATGTAAGTATTATACAGTCTGAACTGATTAGGTTCAAATATAGTCATTTATTTTGTAATTACTAACGTTTTGCCAATGGGTTGATGTAAAGGATAGGGGGAAAAATGGAAGAATTGGAGTAAGCGCATAGCTCTTACAGAGAGCTAGCTCAGCCACAATAAGCCGAAAGGCCTCCTTCTATGTTATCAATTTCTTCGGTTCCAATATATATATGTTGCATATTATCATCTGCTTTGAGGCAGCCTCCTGCCATGAAAGGCGTTGCATCAAATAGGAGCTTGCTATTTTTCCCTTAATTAATAAAAAAGATCTAATGAAAGCGAATGAGTGAAATGTTAATTTTCCAACGTACTTAACTAAAATGGGTTGCATTTTTAATTTATCTCATTCGTTGGTTTCAGAATTGTGATTAACATTGCAGGGCGATTCGGGAGGTCCATTATCCTGCCGTGAAAAGGTTGGTGGAAGATGGTTTTTGATTGGCGTTGTTAGCTGGGGTTACGGATGTGGAAGACCAAATTTCCCTGGAGTCTACACAAGAGTGTCAAAGTTTGCCACATGGATCCAGGAGCACGTATCTATATTGCCAATTACTGACAGCTTTACGTAGCTGCAAGTTTTGATTGTATGTTAGAAATTCATGTTGTAAATGTTTTACATTACAAAGCATTAATATATTTATCTGTGTGACAATAAATGAGTTATAAAGATAAATGTTTTTTTTGACTGCTCTATTTATTCAAAATGACCATGGCCCAAACTACAACTGACAGGTAAACGTATTAATATGAAGGTCTACATCTGATTATATTTGGATATTTATGAAGGATATGTACAATATATAATTATATATAAATTACAGTATATATGAAATAGACAAAGCAGAATACATTTGAAAGCATTTTATCACAGTAGAGACTAATGGAGATGGTTTATAAGAAATCTCAGTGACTTTTCTGTTATATTAGAGGTTATTCAGCAATATATCATACAAGGCTTTTTTGTGCCTTTTTTTCTCTCTCAACTGGAGATGAGTGACTGACTAGAGTGTGGTTCCATGGGTACAATTCATTAGTCATGTGTGAGCATCAACAGATTGTATCTTTGGGAGTATCTGATATCTGCAGACAGGCCTTGTGCAGCAAAGCTCAATGAATATCCAGGGTACACAATGCCAGCACTTATAACTGACGGAAGCTGTGCTTGAATCAGAAAGCGTCAACATATTTAAAAGGAAACTCGATGCATACATGAAAGAGAAGGGAATAGAAGGATATATAGGAGGCTCAAGTAGCGTATAAACAGTGTCATCGACTAGTCGGGCCAAATGGCCTGTATATAATTTTATAATACTCTATAAAGTGTAAACAAATGTGAAGAATGAACAGAGTCTTAATGGTAAACAGGAATCCAATCCTTACTTGTGTTCCCTATCAGGCATTTATCTAAGTTACTAAAGAGCTAGTTTACATTGGCACCTCCATGATTTGTTCTTAGAGAGAAAAAAAGTTTTTTTAAAAAAAAATCTCATTGTAATCCAAATAAATTTGTTCAACCAATTCTTCTCTTCTGATTTTTTTTTAAAAAAAGTTCAATTTAAGAAAAAACTCTTTTAAGTCTCTGAAGCACAAAGTTTGCTTTATTATGGTTTATAAGAGTAAAGCCCTGGGTTACACAGTGGAAAATGCAACACCACACACCACATTGCTCTCTTGAAACATCGACTCCAGGGATCATCACTGATGCTGACTGACTGGACAGCAATATATCACACAAGGCTTTCTTCTTTTTTTTTTGCTGGCATTTTGTGAGGTGCCTTTTGAGGCTGGCATCAGGCAGTCAATGTGCCTTGTGGGGCTGTCTCGATCACCAGCTTCCCCCACAGCACACGTATCTTCTTGGGATGCTTGCAGTTGCTGTGTGTGTTCTGCTGGTGTCGCAGTGCAGATTCACCTGTGCATCTGTGTCTCTTTTTTGGGAGGGGTGGGGGAGCTGAGAGGGGAAGCAAGGGAAGGTCTTTTATTTGTGTCTTGGGCTTTTAAAGGGCATGAGCAACAGCTGGCGACAGAAAGCACCCAGTCAGAGCTAGTCACAGACAAAGTGGGGTCTTGGATTGTCGAGGTGGGTCAGTCTGCAAGCTTTGAAGAGAGAGAGGGAGAGAGAGAGAGAGAGAGGTGTGTGGGAGGTGAATTGATTCCTGATCAGGTTCTGGGTTTAACCGAAGTGGGACGATGTTCACTTTTCCAAAGCAAAGGACCTGTGAGATCTTCAGTATATCAGGAGCAGCAGCTGAGGACCAAGGAAGGTCAGTGCCTGCCACTGGACAGGTAAGCCATCTCCCACAAACACTGGCTCTGCAGAAATCTCTTGACTTTTCAGGAGAGACTTTTTCTCTCTTTTTTGTTTCAAAAAAAGGTAAAGGATATAATTGTCCTACTTTTGTATGGCGTAGAGTATGGATTTTGAATAGCCCCCTAACTTCAGGTACCCAGTTTATTCTCTATTTCAATTCACTTCAGTTTGTTTTCCATTTAAAAGCATTTTCTAATGAAATGAAATTCTGTTCAGTTTTTATTTCTCCAGTTCTGGGAAAGAAAATTGTAGTCCTCCCTCAGATAATTTCTCTCTCTCTCTCTGTCTGTCTCTCAGTGTGTGACTCTCATTCAAATGATATTCACATGGGAATCAACCACCCACTTGTTAACTACTTGCCTTTTTAACACTGATCGAAGAATAACGGTGGACTTCAGTTTCCATTTTTTTTAAAAAAAAAGTCTTTTGAAGTTTAATTGTGCTGCTCAGAGTCGGGTGACACATTCCTGTGGGTGTTTTTTTTTAAGTGTATTTATGTACTTAGTGAATAAAGTTACTCATGAGAGCATTGCTGTAGGAGAAAAGACTGGGGACCAGCAGTCATTAAAATAGTGTAAGCAACATGTCACTTATAACAAAGTGGAAAATACACTGTACATTCCATAACAATGATAGAAACCTGCAAGTGGTAAAGTGTAAACTACTTGCATTTTTTTAAAAAAAAGCTATTTAATTTAAGAGAAAATTATTGGCAGGCTGTAAAATCTATTTTAATTCAAAGAGCTGTCTTTTCTGGGGGAATCTAATCAAACTCATTTCGGATATCCTGGTAGCGGAATAGTGATTTGACTCATTAAGCGCTCAAAGAAGAGTCACAAAACCGTTCAGACAAAATCTGAGGACCTGCGTTGCATGTCGGTGTGACATACTTATCGCAGAAACAACCGTTTAGGTGATTTGATTCTTGTTTTTTTTTCTTCTTCTTCAGAAATATCCTATTACGGTGTCCGACAAAGAGACCTTGCCTTCTGATCAGTGTCTCAATCTCTCATCAGTCCATTCAGTGGATCCATTAGCATTCAAAGCCAAGCTCTGCCCCCTGGAGCTCTCCTCCCACAGGCTGGCAACAAGTGAACCCTGCAGAAGATGGATCCTTGGATCTCTGCCTGTAATCCCTCTAACTGCAGCAACAATCATTGTGCTCCTTTGTTACTGTTTGTGTAAGTTTGAATTCTGCATTTTGACAGCATAATTTAGCAATCAATGGCTACTGGCTGGGTTGGTTGACAGAGCAGTAAGTGTTCAGCTTGAGTGCCCTTTGCAGGTGAACAGAAGTTCCATGTAGATGCTATCTGCAGAATGTGGATGTAACATGTGATTGTTCTCCTTTGCAGCGCCTGCCATCTCCATTTTCTACCTGGGTGGAAGTCTAGAAATCTCTAACCTGACCTACACCAATGAATTAGGAGACCCACGCTCACAGCAGTTTATTTCACAAGCACAGGCAGTCCAAAATTATGTGAGTGTCAAGTTCTTTTCTTCATAAGGATTTCCTTTCTACGTAAGCATTTCCTTTCTTAAGCGTTTCACAACATCATCAATCAGTACCAGGTATATACGTAGTTGTGTGTAATCTGACTAATATTCTCATTGTCTTGTTCAAACACAAAACACATACAGTCACCGGATTTTACAATATATCTGATCTAGTGCTTTGGAACATTTTGGGATTGCTTCACTGGGGTAATAATCCCTCAACAAAAATGTTGTCTCACTCAATCCACGACTGTTTGTGGGACACTGCTGTGCGCAATTGGCTGCCGCATTTCGCCCACAAGTACAGTCTCATGAGAGCCCTATGCACATTCTGTGAAGTGCTTTGAGACGTCTCAATGACGTGATAAGGGGCTATGTCAAATGCAAGGATTATTATTATCCTCCTGACATGAAAGATGCTATACCAAGTTTAAGGATTATAAGTATCATTATTATTATCATTGCACTGCCTTTTTAATAGGCTAATTGACTGCTGCCACTGAACACTTTTTTTTAAAATAGTGATTTGGAACCTAAATTTACATTTAACTTAAAGTGGCTAAACTCGCTTTTTGAAGTAGTTTGGCTTTTAAATAAAGTTGGTTTTGGTACACCCCTACCCCGCTTTCCTTTCAACAATTCCACAAGCCACAATCAGCGAGATCAGACTGACATGTGAGGAGAAACATAGAATTATAGACATTTAGAGCACAGAAAAAGATCATTCGACCCATCAAGTCTGTGCTGGCTTTTTTAAGTTATACTTTCAGCCCAATTTACCTGCTCTCATGGTGTGTTTGTGGTGTTTTGCAGTGTGTTGGAACACGGACTACTTATGGTCTGCATTGTTGAATGTTTACTGTTTCGTCAGTTCTGAATGTCTGAGAAGATTTCTGGGAACTAATCCCAGTCTTAGGCAGGGGCCATAGTTGGCTGGACAGCCATAATGCAAAAGCACTCTGATTTCATTATATTTGAATATCCTTAAATTATAAATTAATACTCCTTTAGTTAAGCAAATCTACTTTAGATTTCACATTGGAAGTGTGTGGGAGTTTGGGTTAGGGTGTGGGGTGGAGGAAGGTGGAATGATCATGCCACTATAGTTCAGTTGGCAATGGAAAAACATATTCAGTTAAGTTTCCTTTTTGTTGCAAAAATAGCTTGTATTATTAATAACATTGAAACATTTTTATTTTTTATTTTATTTTTTGTTCAGTTTTGTTTCAGTTTTTCTTTTACTGCAAAATACTCATTAATAATAAAACATTTTTATTATTAAACTTTTTATTATTGTTAATAAATATAATCCATGTTTACAGTAGAATTGCTACATTAGTAACTCAGCCACTTACAAATGTGACCTTAGCAGAATGGCTCTGTTAAGATTCGAGCATAAAGCCAAGTGGAAACATTGCATGAGTTGTTGGCTCTCAATTTCACCCTCATTGACAAATTAAACCTCATGCTAAGTGGACTCAAAAGAGGTTTAGAATTGATTTGAAATGTTTCATTATGACAAAGAAACTGAACTAAAGGGTACATAATAAAATCCAATCTATTTTGATTTGCTAAATGTGTAATTATAGAGGGAATTGTTTGATAAGCAGTAGAAGCACAAATAAATGTGGGTTGCAGTGTCTAGTGGAGTGTAGACGCTTATCGTCTACATTGTTGAATTTTTACCTTTTCCTCAGTTCTGAGTGCCTGAGAAGACATCAGGAACTAATCCAATATTAGACAGGGGTCATAGTTGGCAGGACAATCATTAATCCAGAGTGCTCTGATTTTATTATATATGAAGACCCTTAAATTATAAATTAATATGAACATGAGTGAGAAGGGCATTGAAGGATATGTGTGGGAGTAAGGAATGAGTAGAGTCTCATGGAGTATAAACATCAGCATGAACTAGTTGGACCGAATGGTCTGTTTCTGTGCTATACATTCTATGTAAATCTATGTAAATATTCAACCACCATTGCTAGTTACCACACAACAACAAATGACACTTGTATAGCACCTTTCACATCGGAAAGACGTCCCAGACACAAAGCTTAAAATCTGATGATGTTTGCTGGGTCAGAAAGCTTTCAAGACTCAAGTGTCTATTCACAAAAAAATACGCATAGATGGATTGCTGTTATTATCATTCTGTTAAATTCAGTATTGGTGGAAAGGACAATTCTCAACAGAGCAGCATCTGACCAGTTTAAGTAATTTCTTGAATGCCCTATTTTGGACCACTTCAGACAATTGAGCGTGGTGGGTTATGTTTGCTCATCCATGGGTATATAAAAAACATATGATAGCATTTATGCAGAAAGAGATGGGATGTGTAATTTATGTGTACAAGGAACACATTATTTGCATTATTTGTTGATGGTTGTTGATTGCTGATTAAGGGCATCAGTAATTCCTTCTGTACGCATGTGTTTGGTGGTTTACAAATCATGGAGATTAGATCCCATGATGGGTCTCTCTGCGTACACATAATAATTTTCTTCCTCCAGCTGTAGTTTATCTTGGCATGATTACAATTGGTGGACAAGCCGCTGATATCTAACCAGAGCCAGTGAGACAGCTCTTGTGCCGCTAGTGCAACATTTGTTGAAGTCAGCGAGCTGAGTCGGCAGGGGAATGGTGTAAGGGATACTAATAGCATCTATAAGAGATCTAGGCAAATGTTAGTGGATGACTCAAGAAAAGCAAATTGATTTTAATGTGGATAAATAATAATTCATGTACTTTAGGATAGGAAGATATGAAGCAGGTGCTCGCCATGTACGAGTTTTGTTTACATGAAGCTGTTAGCCTTGGGCTAAATCAAGTCCTGGAGTAAATCAGAAATCCTTATCATTATAAATCAAAATGGGTTTATTTTAACCATGTTTTACTTATTGAATGAACCACATTTACAGCAAATGTGGATGTCTTGCATCTGAGAAGACATGAAAGTACATGGAGGAGTGGCAGTGATATTTGTGGATCTTAGTTATCTAAGTTATGAAGAGAGACTGAAACAAATTGAACTTTTTTCGATGCAGACAAAAGTATTGAGATGGGATACAACTCAGTTCAGGTTGCGGTGCTGCAAGGATGATGGCCAATGCCCTAATAATGATAATCCTTGCATTTGATATAGCGCCTTATCAGGTCTTTGAGATATCTCAAAGTGCTTCACAGAATCTACTGTAAAGTGAATTGACTAAGGTGTGACTATGGATTGTAGTTGCAAGGTTGCAGTAATGTTGAGGACTTGAGTTCATTTCTTTCAGAGATTGGATATAAATTTGACAAGTGTTTTATATTCTTTAGGAAATTGGATAGAATTGTTATGGGAACCTGCTTATTAGGCTGAATTAGCTTTTCTCATTCTGCAACATTTATGTCCTCCATCTGTTAGTTTGCAGACATGTACCAGCCATCTATATTGGGGAAATATTACCTGAAATCTATCATCACTGCTTTTAGGTAAGTATAAAATATTGGATTCTTTTGTAGTGAAATGTATTGTGTTGCACTATTCTAGTTTCTAATAAACTTCACAATAGTTATTTGCAAAAGGATTGCCAGAGCAACTTTAAAGGCATTGCCTGTTGTAGTAGAAATTAATACAGACTAGCTTTTCACAAGTTGTGCCTTAAATGTTCAGCATAGAACCAAAGAAATTTATAGCACAGAAGAAGGCCATTTGGCCCATCATTTCAGTCCTAGTACATCTGCACTACATTCAGTTTTTATACACTGTAATGTTCAGATCAAGTATTTTAATTAGAAAATAGCATACCTTGTTGACCTGGAAGAATCTTCAATTCTTTTGGTCTCCTTATTTAAGAAAGGACATACTTGCCTTAGAGGGGGTGGGTGCAGCGTAGATTCATGAGGTTAGTTCCTGGGTTGAGGGGGTTGACCTATGAGGATAGGTTGAGTAAAATAGGCCTATATTCTCTAGAATATAGAATAATTAGTGGTGATCTTACAGAAACATATAAAATTCTTATGAGGCTTGACAGAGTAGACAGTGTGAGATGGTTTCCCCTGGTAGGAGAATCTAATACTAGGGGTCACAGTCTTAAGATTAAGGTACAGCCCTTTCGAACAAAGTTGAGGAAACACTTCTTCACTCAGGGGGTAGTGAATTTATGGAATTTGCTACCCCAGAAGGCTGTAGATGCTCAGTCCTTGAAAATATTCAAGACTGAGATTGATAGGTTTCTAAAGGATAGAGGGATTAAGGGATATGGGGATAAGGCGGGCAGATGGAGTTAGGTTAGAAGATCAGCCATGATCTTATTGAATGGCGGGGCAGGCTAGAGGGGCCAAATGGTCTGCTCCTAATTCCTATGTTCCTGTGTCCACTTGTTGACATCTTGTATTTCTAACAGGATTTTGCGAGTTTAATACTATTTTATGAATGTATGTTGAGTATTGTTGGTGTTTAGCCCATCTCCAGCTGTATGAAATTGCTGATCTCTTTTGCTTCTCTAATGATTGCAGTGAAGGAGAAGAAGGACTTCGGGCCTATTACTGGAGCAAGTTCTCAGCCCCAAAGGATATAGTGCACAACATCAAGAATGCCACTGCGTCCAATATACGGCAAATCAATGGCAAAAAGGTGAAAGTACCTGCGTTGAACTCCTCGGAAGAGATATGGTCCATGGAAGAAGATTTTGATATTTACACAGTCGAACTGTTTGGTAGTATTTCCATTTACATAAAATCCAGATTTGTACAGTAGGCTAAGTTGCACTTTACTATGTTTCTATATTTTTTATTGTGAAACTAATTATCTTTTCAACTTTATGCAGCTTCAGGATCTGAGGAGTACGATTTGGCAGTAAAATCAGGTAAAGCACTTTTAAATTTATAAGGGACTCCCGGCCAAATCAAATCTAGGCCAAGCTGAGCAGAAGAGAACCCAGTCATTTCTTTCGATGTTTGTTGGGCTTGAAATTCCACTGTGTCTCTCTCATCCTCTGAGACCATTTTATTCCATTTTATGTTGCAGAATTGTGAATGTGCTTGCTCTTGTGACTGCTCCAATCTCTGTATTCCATTATTAGATTTCTGTTCTCATTCTGCAGCGATTTCCTTTGATCTGTATGCAAAACCAGGCAACAATCGGACCCTGACCCTGACTCGCCCAAAGAGGTCCTATTACCAGTGGAGACTGCGAGTGCCATCAGGCCACATTGTGCGCTTGGTAATCTTGACCTTACATGGGGCGACTCCAGGAAACTGTGCAATCCATAAACTGTCAGCTTATGACTTTCTGCTTCCTGTTCAGAACAAAATAATAGCACGGTAAGGCAGTGAACCAATCCTAATATTGGGCAGAGTTGACTTATGGCTGTGTCTCAGGTTCATTCCAATGTTAAACCCTGGTCTTGCCTCTCTATACTCTACATCAGGGGTCTTCAACTGGTCGATCACCGCTAGGTGGTGCTGTCGCACAGTATCAAAAAGACAAGAGGAAGGAGCGATGGAACTGTGTCGTTATTGAGTCAAAATGAAAACGAAGCCAGATGCACCAAATATTTCATGCATCTGGAAATAAAATCTAACCTTTAACGTTAATCCTGCGGAAAATATCACTCCTAACTCTTGTTTTTATTGAGCACGCATGAGATGCCACCTAGCGACGATCAGAGGCCTCTGCTCTACATGAATGTAGTATGAACCAGATCATAACCTCTGACCTACTTACTGAGTTGATGGCAGTAATAGGGGCAGTACAGTTGTTCTGAGTATCCCTGGACTAAGAGAAATAAAATAACTTTTACTCTTGCTACTCTTGAACACTATCTTGTAACCCCTGTGGGAAAGAATACAATTGAGGACAGGTTGGGGCTTGGCTGTGATACCATCCATGGTTGAGTAGCCTGCCAATTCTCATTGGCCGTGCTTGTTTTAGCGAGAATGTTATCCAGCAGCCTTTAAGGCAAAATTCAATCATTGTCTGGAATAAGCCTTTGTCTCTTTTATATATGAACTACCTTGAGACTCTTGCCTTTAAAGAGGTCTAGAAATAAAAGGCTTTTTTTTTCCTCCTCCAATTTGTTTTGGGAATGAAAATGATTCCTCTAAAATGCGTCGTCAGATAGAACTAACGTGTAAATAAAGATCAAGCTATAGAATTAGGGGTTACATTAGCAATGTAGATGTTTGCCTACAAAATACACAGCTGCACACTTTACAGTAACGTCCTGTCAACGGCTTTGAGGTGCCCTCTGGGCATAAAAGGCGCCATATCAAATGCAGAGATTATTGCTTCCACAGTTTAAATCGCTCCTTAGAGGTATTTTCTAAGTGTTTTCAGTGATGGGGCAGCTAGATCAATAACACTGCCACGTTAAATATGAATGGATGTTACTTTTCTTAGTTTGAACTTCCAAAAGTAGCTACTTTCTGCAGCAAAACGATATTTTGTTCACCAGGTATTTTGTCAAGCCATTTCTGAAATAGTCTTGTTAATATTCCCAGATGCACCAATGAATGTAGGAACATACGTCCACATTCAATTTCTAGATTGATATATTTCCCGATCTTCTCTAGCTCTTTATGTCTTATGTTGTAATCACTTGAGATAGCCACATCAACAAAACTACATGTCCAATTTAGTTGTCTTTATAATAATATCTTATTAATAATACTATTTTAATGACATTTTATTATTGTATCATAAAATAATATTCTATGCCAATCCATGGCTCTTGCCAACCTGTGCCTAATACTTTCTGGAATTAGGCAAGCATGGTATGCTCCTCCAGGGGAGAGTGTACGCATTCCATTCCAGATGAGGAAATTTCCGTGTATAGATGCCACATGTGGGGCTAACTCCAAGTGTGGTTTCTTATGGGTGATGGGTTTTGAGATGTGACCACTAAAAAAAAGCTAGAAAAATTAAAGTTGTGACTTAACGTTTGTTCAGGTGGTGTGGAATGCCAGTGACGTGGAATCCTCCTCTTATCAGATTGACCTCAGCTGGCAACGTGATGCTGGTGACTTTTTCATCAGACAGACCAAGAGAAAATGCCGTGTTTAAAGCCTATTTCCAAGCCATTCCAAAAGGAGGTACATGGTTTCAGGAACAACTATTCTTCAGATTTTTAAAAAATATATATATATATGAAACTAATCTTGGATCTTTTTGAACTTGTTTTAAAAAAAATGCACTTAAATCACACCAATGGAGAACAGTAGAAAAATCTGTTGTTTATTTGTTTGACAGCAAAGCAGCATTGATGATGGCGGAACAGCATTGTAGCCCGGGAGGGTTTTTTTTTGAGAAAAATCCCTTCAAAAACTGTGGTGCTAACAGTGGGTTAGATAAGTTGTAGCATTACTAAAAAGGAATCCCACTAAAATTCCTGTTCCATGGGAACTCCAGTCTTAGATTCCTTTCTAAGGAATGCCATTAAGAAATATCGCAAAATTGTATCAGTTTCCAGTATTGGAAACCAGCAACTGATCCTGTTTTTTTTTCAATCCCACGTGCATAATTATGTTAACTAGAAAAAGTGCCCTACCAGACCCTAAAGACAAGATGGGCTGCTGATTTGAAACACAGTCCACCCTCTTAGCTGATTTCAGTCAGGGGCAGCAATTGATGCACGACAATTGGACTCCGTGCCCTTGGGTTAGTGAGGGGGAAATCAGCTACAAACACGCTCTGGTTGCTTTTCCAGAGACTGGAAGGATTCAACGTGTTGGATTTTGGGCGAGGACTGGCTCGGACTCAGCAGGTGACGCTTTCCTCCTCCCCTACCCACCCAGGTTGAACAGTGTGCTGACACTCACCGTCTAGGCTTGCAGTTGAATAATGGTTAATATTTGAGCAAAGTCCAATGTACAGAATTCTACATGTAAATGTCTATTTTGGGCTGAAATTTCATTTTGCCCTCTTCCACTCGCAGGCTGTGGTGGCAGTTTCAGCTCCTGGAATGGTTCCTTGAGTTCTCCCTTCTATCCCAGTTATTATCCTCCCAAGGTTGATTGTACCTGGACAATCAGAGTAAGTAGCAATGGAATTGTATTCATTTAAATCCTTTCTCCCTTCCCAGGTTGTCTAGAAGCTGAGAGGACGGAGCCTGGCTCTATTCCTTCTCTCTTTGTTGATGCTACGATCTCTCGGTGACGAGAGTTGCCTGTATCTTTGCACAAAGCATTATTCACAGGTCACCTGTTGGATACTCCCAGAAAATCATTCTGGGTATCAGGTTCTGTAGTACACATTTTCTTTTAACTTATAGCATTGTCATGTGAGGCCCAAAGTTCCCTGTCCCATTAGAATATTTTGCTTTAAGATAATAATAATCCTTGCATTTGATATGGTGCCTTATCACAATGTCGAGACGTCTCAAAGCACATATCACACAGAATTGTGAAAAATTTTACATTCAGTTTCAATTTGAAATGTGTTTTTTCTGCTGTTCTTAAAAAAGAATCAGCTTCCAAATTTAGACTAAAATTTAATGATTTTCCACATTTCTGTGCGATTTTAAATTTGAAGATAAAATGATCTTGCAGTTACAGACTAGGTGGAATTTCGAGCTTCCTTGATGTACAGCCAATACCAATAATCTTAAATCAGAGGTCTGCATTAGCAGGCATGTCCATGAAAGCAATGCTCCACATTGTATGTTTATGGTTTTAGGGGGTCTAATGTCCTATTCGTTAATGCAAGCAAACCACTAGTAAGCAATGTTGATGGTGAATCCCAGATGATGGTGAACTCCCATTACAAACACGAATGAAACACTTTCTAGCAATAATGAACCATGTTTTCTTGCGAGAATTTCTAAGATGTGATTACTTATCTTAGATTGCATTACCCTAAGATATGGCCAAGATATGATTATATAAGATGTGACCAATTATAATATATGACTTTGTTTGTTGCTTGGATGTCCTCATTGTTTGCTCCCAGATTGCTACTAGCAAAGTGTTTAATCTCGTGTTGGTGGGTGAATGTTAGGTGAATTTATTTTATCCAAAATCCACAAAATTGGCAATAGTATTTCCTAATGTTATCTACTATTCTGACTGACTCTAAAATGGTCTGGAGCTTTCTGACATGACTGTAAATGCAAGTTGTTTTTGGAAGGTTTCAGCTCTTATCTTGTTTCTGATATGTGTGTGTGTGTGTGTGTACATAGGCACCTGCTCCTGGATATGTTATAGCGCTTTCTGTTTTCGTTTTGGAAACCCAAGAACGGTCACACAGCTCTGGCATCTGCGATAAGGACTGGTTGGAGATAGATGGGGTCAGGTATGAAAAATAGTTTGTAATTTAGCATAGATGGTGTTAACATGTCACTTCATTGAGAATATGACCCCGAGGAGGATCTTTCAAATCAAACATCCTCTCAAACTTGACGGAAAGCTAAGCTTTCCAAATAGAAAAACAGAGACCTTTTGCACCTTATATAAAGCATGTGCAGGCAAATGCTGTAACTATTTGTGCCAGTAAAGTCCTGCAAACAGCCATGGGTGAATTACCAATTAATCTGGAGGATTGTTGGCCAGATGCCAGGAGAATTGACTTTCTTTTTTTGAATACTGTTATCTGATCTTTGATGTCCCCTTGAGTAGATAGGCTAGACACTGGTTTAATGGCACCTGTAAATTTCACATAGTTGAATTTAACTTGCATTTTACTTCATGAAAATATATAAAAATCATGCTACTGGATTAAAAGTTCTGAAAGTTAAAAAATAATATAAAATTAACTACACTTTGTCTTTGTCAAAATACAGAAACCTGTTTATTTACATGTGAAATGCCTCTGTGACAATTCTATTCATTTTAGTCACTTCTGTGCCCAATGCCTTTTTATTTCCTCCAATCAGTTTGTCAATTACTCTATCATATATCATTAAAAACTGTACAATGTTTTCAAGTTTAGACTCCTATGTACATCTTGTACACTGTCTAGAATCTTTGAGGCTAAGTTAAGCACTCATGAAAGAATGTTACTTGCTATAATACTATTAAAGTTAAAAGTTCCCATGCTGTCTAACTACAACATATTCTTGTTGTTCCCGACGTGAAAGGCGCTCTATAAATGCAATCTTGTTGTTGTTGTCTTGTTGTTATAACAAGTACTGTAATAATAATCCTTACATGTGTTATAGTACCTTTCATGTCAGGAGGATGTACTCAAGAGCATCACTGTAAAGTGTGGTGATTGTGTGTTTTGTGGGCAAACACAATAAAAGCGCAGTGAAGGTTAAGAAATAGTTTAAAAATAACCACTACATTTTTTATTTTCACTACAGAATGCAGTGTGGATGGATGTTAACAAAGTAATAAAGGGCTCTCTCTAGAGGTTATGAATTTCTCTTAGTGCTAAGGGCAGAGACATCAAGGATAGGCACTTAGAATGGGGAAAATCCGATTTTAAACCGTATGACCTGAAGTCCTCATTTGGGGCTTGAAACCACAACCTTCTGACGAAGAGGCGAGAGTGTTGCCAACTGAGCTAGACTGAAGAGAAAAACATCCAGTGGCACAACACTAATCCTGCCTGCTCCAGACTTTTTTATATTTACAGTCTGTAATTTGACAGCTTGGAAGCTTTCTTTAGTATCTAGTTAACATGTCCAACATCCATTTAACAGTTTAACCTAGTATCTAATTAAAATATCAAATGTCCATTGAACAGTTTAGCAGTGCTAACAAGTGCAAGCGATATGGTAATAGGAGAAAATCACCTGAAACTCCAAAACACAAATGAACCATTTTACGCATAGAGCAATTTGAGCTATTTTATGTGAATGCTAAATAATGCATGCAAAGCATGGTAGTATCTGCTTTTATTTATGCCTTTAATTTTGCAGATATTGTAGTCCCGTTTCTGAAGGCAGCCTCAGCAAGATTCATGGAAGATTTGTTAAAATCAAATTTCACTCGGATCAGTCAGTCACCCGCAAAGGCTTTTATTTGGAGTACAGAGCTTTTAGCTTTGAAGACCGTAAGTAACGTCTGATAATGTAATTTCAAACCATTGACTTTTATAACAGCAAGTTACATTTATGTAGTGTCTTTTATGTGCAAAAGAGGCACTTCAAAGTTTTTTATAGAATGAGACTGATTAGAAAGAACTGAATGTTTATTTTTAGTTCATTTTGGGGCTCTTGGGGGCACTGTTCAATACCAGCATTTATTCCACAACCCCAGCTGGCTTGAGAAGGTGATTATGGGCTTCCTCTTTAAAAACTTCCCACGATGGTGTTTCCTACTTCTCTTATTGTTGCAAAGGGATCATTCAATGTCCACTTGATTTATAACACAGATAGGATCTAAATTAATGACTTGATCAAAACGAGGAGCCTGCTCTGGAAATAAATAATGAACTTGTATTTACAATTCTGTCCAGAATTGTGTGTATTGTTGAAGGGCTTTCACCCACCTTTGAGATTTTCAATTGTAGTCAATGATCGACAAGTTCTTAGGTGTAATGCTGAACTGATTTTTTAATCCAGAGAAAGAGACATCTGATCCAGGTAAATAACAAGATTAAAGCGAAAGAGAGACACACACACACAGATTCAGAGATGCAGAGAGATGGCCCCTAGTTAAATCCACCCAATATTTTGAATTAATTGTCTCTCACCTTATTCTTGTTTACAGATGTTTCTGGCACAAATAATCTGTCTGTTTAGTACATAAAACCATTGTGGGAGCAGAAGTAGCACTCAGACATTTAGAGAGGCATATAGCGAGAGACACATGCAGATGCACACAGAGATCCATTATCCATAGTTTTCATATCCACAATGGGATTGGTCCCAATTAGTGTGCATATTGAGCTCAAAATCATATTCATTGTGAAAATAAGTTGTTTGCTGTATTGTATTAGACAGAGAATATTAATTTCACAAAAAATAATGAACACCTTCTCTAATTTGATTAGCCTGCCCCAACCAATTCCAATGCAAGGATGGGTCATGCATTTCTTTGAAGAACCATTGTGATGGATGGAGGGATTGTCTGGATGGAAGTGATGAGGTGAAGTGCAGTAAGTTATTATTATACCTAATTTTCATATCTATTGTCTTGCATTAAATTGGCTGCACCATCTAAATTGTGCATGGAGACGACTGATAAGACGACTAATAATCACATTTTATATAGGGCCTTATTACATCTTTGAGACACCAAAGCGCTTCACAGAATACACTGTAAAGTGAATTGACTGTATATTTTGTGGGTGAAATGCGGCAGCCAATTGCACACAGCAGTCCTACAAACTGACATGGATTGAAGTGGCCAATTTTGTTTTAGGAATCATTACCCTGGAAAAACAATAATAAGAAAAGCGATAATAATAAGATAATAAACCCAACAAAATATTGGCTCCACTGGCTCCGCATCTCCCAGAGGATAGAGATCAAAATCTTCATCCTCGCCTTCAAGGCCCTACATGACCTTCCTTAGCTCTGTGATCTGCTAGCCCCAAATCAACTTGTCCGCTCCCTCCGCTCAGCAGGCTGTGGCCTGCTCTATGTCCCCTGCCCAACCTATCCAGTCATCGGCGGTTAGGCCCTTAGCCTCTCTGCCCCCACCCTTTGGAACTCAATCCCACATTCGCTTTGCCTCACTCCCTCCCTTGCCTCTTCCAAGGCACGTCTCAAGATCCTTCTCTTCGACCACTCCTTCAACCACCCTAGTATTCTCCATGTCCCCCTCCACCCTGATCCCAACCCCCCCACCCACCCCCAGCTCAAGTCCAAATCCCTGACTGTCCAGCGCCTTCTGCTGACGTGAAAGGCATTATACAAATTTAATTTTGTATTGTTTTGTAAATCAATGTTATCATGAACAAGACAACCACAGCTTGTGTTTGATTGTACTGCAGATTGTCATTTTAACTGCTTAAATGGAAACTGCCTTTCCCAGACATCCCTTTGCGATGGAGTAAATGATTGTGGAGATGGAAGCGATGAAATAAACTGTACCAGGGCATGTGAGTCATGAGAAATGTTACTTTGGTTTTCTTCGTTCTTAGAAACTTGCTTGAACATGAACTAAGCAGATCTCTTAAGGTCTGTGCTACATTAGTGTCTATCACAATATGCAATAATAATTAAATAATAATTATTCTTGCGTTTGATATTCCATGTTGAGATGTCACAGGATTTAGGACAAATAGGCCAGCCAATTTGCACGTAGCAAGTGTACCACAGACAGCTATGAAGTCAATGACCAATTTTGTGTGGGGAATTGTTGGCAAAAGAAACTCCCTTCTTTTTCCAAATAATGCCACGGCATCTATAACATCCACCTAATCCTCAATTTAACGATTCATCTCCAACAATGAAACACACTCCCAGCGCTGTATTGTAATTATATAGCGCTGGGGTTGTATCAGAGTCCTGACATACAGCTTGAACCCACATCTTTCTGACTTGGAGCCGAGACCACCTGAACTTGTCTGATACCCAAATATTAAGTCGCTTGTTAAAAGATGAAGATGTCATGAATCATGGACACTGTTTTTCATCGGCAATAGTCACGTCCTCCCGACGTGAAAGGCGCTCCATAAATGGAATCTTGTTGTTGTTGTTGTAAAGTAAAATTATAAATTACATAGAGCCATGACATCAAGGTAAAGTACCACTCAGCATTTATGTGGATAAAGTGATAGCATTTCTTTCCCAATGCAATTTTCTAACTTAAATTTAAAAAAAGGAATTCAAAAGAAAAAAAGAATTTAAAAAAAAAAAATTTCAGTAGAAATTTCAAAAGAAATTCAGGTTTCTTTCACTGGAACTGAGGAAGTGCAAATTTAGCTAATTAAATTCCAGCAGTATTCCAGACATACACTCTGGGATCCACTGGCAACAAGGTTGCCCTCGACAATCTGCACCTAGACATCCTGGGATTAAGTAAATCGAGAGTGCAGCTCTGTGAGGAGAGAGCACTCACTCCAGTACTGGATAAACAGAAACCACACAATGTGGAACTCTCAGTACTTTGGTTTAGAAATTGGTAATTGGTTTCCTTGCGTGGCAGGGGCCTGACTGAACAGAATTCACCAGAATCGAGAGGGATAATAGTACACTGGAAGAGGCATCAGCAATGATTGGTGTGCACAGGAAGCCACAAAAGATAATAATAATCCTTACATTTGATGTAGCGCCTTATCATGTCTTCTAGACGTCTCAAAGCGCTTCACAGAATATACTGTAAAGTGTATTTTGAATTGACTGAGATCGATAGATTTTTAAAAACTAAAGGTATTAAGGGATATGGGATAGGGCGGATAAATGGAATTAGCTTCGAAGATCAGCCATGATCTTATTAAGTGGCGTGGCAGACTCAAGGTGCCGAACGGCCTACTCTTGCTCCTATTTCTTATGTTCTTATTTTGTGGGCGAACCGTGGCAGCCAATTGCGCCCAGCAGTGTCCCACAGACATTCGTGGATTGAGTGACCAAATAATAATTATTTTTTTTGAAGGGATTACTATCCCCAGAAAAGTGATCCGCCAATTGACTAACAACTAGGCCCTACTTACTGCTAGGAAAGCACAAGTGTGTGGAGTAAGGAAACATGGCCAATGTTTCGCTCTTCCGGGGAATCGAACCCTGGTCCTCTCGCTTGCGAGGCGAGTGCTCTAACCACTGACCTACAGAACTCCACAGCATATCTAGCTTCAAGAAGAAACAGACCTTCATGTGAAAGAGAGGGGACTAGAAGGGTGCGGGAGGGAATAAGGGCTAAGTGGCGTATAAACTGGGGCTGATGGGACGTGGTGGCCTGTTTCCACGCTGTACGTTCTTTGTAAATTGATTTTACTGCTCAAGTGCTTATACAATTCCCTTCAAAATACTTCTGACAATCCAATCTCACCCAATTTTGATAATGATTGAATTGCTTTCAATCTAGTTTATGTTCCCAACAAACCAAGCAGCTATTCCCCATGTGCCAGAAACACATGGCCTCAGGCTGTGCCCTCTGTGTTTTAAGGATAACGAGAACTGAGAGGATCTGAAGCGTCACACAGCACACTCATCTTCCATCAAACGGCTTATGTTTTTTAAATAATAATATTTTAAACAGTTTCAGATGATGTGCAGAAATATTACCAAACAATCCTTGTTGATGTTGCTCTGCTTTTCTTAAACGATTCGTTGGGAATTCCGTTGGAACAGAGAGTTAGGTCACCAGCAGATTCAGTTCTTGGTGCTGTGACTTAGGCAATTGGAACAAAGAGAACAGGATCCACTTAAAATTTGACTCCAGTGAAAAGTCAGCTGTTTGCCAGTGAATTGACTGGAACCACATTTCACTTCCCAAGACCTTTAAAGTCATTTTGTGGGAACACAGTTAATGTTTCTCTGTGCAAGTCTCCTAGGTGTTCCTGAAAAACTGTACAGGGTGTTTCTGAAAAAAGAACATATCCTAGATTCAGCAATAGCATGTTAGGAGGTATGAATATGTCCTGCTCTATTTTTGTAGAAGGTTGGACAACACCTACAACTCCCTCCCCCACACTCCTCTCATTCAATTAATTTCTTGTCTGAAGTCTACTACCTCTTCCCTTCACAAACCCAACTATTATTCCCTGGCCCCATGTCAGCTGACATTGTCAGCCTCTTCTATCCATTCATCATTTCACAGCTGTTATTATCGCCCGTTTTCAAAAAAATCCATCAACCCCTCAAGAAACTAACGTCCATTACCCTTTCTTGCTAAGGTACTGGAATCTATTATTGCAACCCAACTATGTGCTTACCTTTCTCACAGTTTTTTTTTAATTCCTCCAGTCAGGCTTTCCACCTGCTCACAGCAATGACACCGCCTTAGTCAGTCATTAATGACATCCTTCTGACTGAGGCTTCCTACCATCATCCTCGTCAACTTCTCTTCCACCTTTGACACAATTAAAACTACATTCTCCTCCATCGCCTTTCTTCTGTGGTCCACATCCTTGGTTGTGAGCTTTCATGCTTCAGTTCCTATTTGGTCCAGTATCATCATTGCATCTCCTCCAAGGTTTTCTCAATCCATGTTCATATAGAAACACCTGGTATATCCCAATGCTCTATCTTTGGATCTCTCCTGTTCTTTTAAGAACTACAAAAAAATGACTACAAAGTTGAGACTGAATTCAACAATTTTCTCAATTATGGATGTTCTGAAATGCTCCTAAATAGAGTAAATCTAGATCCAGGTAGAATCTCTCCCTAGATATTTGTGGATGAATGATTAATAGTTATAGTCATTGGAATTAAATATCTCTTTTCATCTTTTAATTTGTATTCAATATTTGATGAGAAATCACCATTGTTGAAGTATTCGATAGTGTACAAGGGATGCTAGTAATCCGTTCACAGCAAGCCCATATGGACGTCGCCTGCAAAATGCATGAAGGTATCCTTAAATGTGACTTCTTACTCATCCTTTGCACTGAATTTCTCTACAGATATCTATTCTGCAGTGCATAAAGGCTGCTACTTATCTTCATATAAGTGCCGTAATGGAAAATGCCTGAACAAGATCAACCCAGAGTGTGATGGGAGAAGAGACTGCCTGGATGGGTCAGATGAAGCAGGCTGTGGTATGTTGAGGTAAAATGTGGACGTGGTGTATAGCAAAGCATTTTATATCAGGTGTGGTCATAGATTAGAGGGATCAGCCTAGCTCAGTTGGTAGCACTCTTGCCTGTAAGTCAGAAGGTTGTGTATCCCAATACAGTGATGAGGGAGTACTGGATTTTGGAGTTGTCATTCTTCAGATGAGACATTAAACTGACATCCAGTCTGCATGATCAGGTAGATGTTAAAGATCCCATGGCATTACTCAAAAAGAGAAGGGAGTTTCTTCTTGTGTCCTTGCCCAGGATTCCCAAGATAAAATTGGTCACTCACTTCATGGCTGTTTGTGGGGCATTGCTGTGTGCAAATCGGCTACCTCATTTGCCTATAGAATGCACAGTTACTAAATATTACATTACATCTTGTGAAGTGTTTTGAGATGTCCTCCCAACCTCAAAGGCACTATCTTAAATGCAAGATTTTTTGAATTTGATTTTCTTGGATGAAATCTTCAAATTTCAGTACAATAACACATGTAGTTTTTTTAGATGCCTGTAATAATGATTTACATCTTACAACTTCTCTTAACATCAACAAAACTGTCTTGGGCAAATATGTGCATATCTAAATGCGGTGTAAATACTGCATAATGAATCGTCAGATGTGGTTTCTGTATCATTTCCTCATAAGATGATGCTGAGCCACTTCATTCACTGAATAAGCTCGATTAGAGAATGAGAATTCAGTTTAAAGTAGTGTTTATATCTAGCCTTAAAAATTATGAATTCTGTGAGAGTGTAAAGCTCAGGGTTTAATGGGTAACTTTAGGACCGCCACAAAACAAGTAATGTAATTCTGATTATGGTTGTAACTTAAATGTCTAAATCTATTACAGCGTGTGGAACAAGCCCAGCCAAGAAAACAAAAATAGTTGGGGGTGAAGATGCCAGGAATGGTGAATGGCCTTGGCAAGTCAGCCTGCAGATGGGGATGTATGGGCATATATGTGGGGCATCCATTGTTTCAAATCGTTGGCTCCTCTCTGCTGCCCATTGCTTCCAAGACTCTGACTCTATACGGTACACTGCAGTGTGATCATTCCATTTTGTAAGAACCGCAAAGGTTATTTTTTTAGAAATGTATGGGATTTGTTCTGATAGCTGTTTCAATTTTGAATCAAGTGACCATTAATCCTTGTGCACTGAAGCTAAATTCAACATTCGTTGGATATGCTAACATTCAAATGAAAAGCAAAAGTTTTAGTTTTTTATGGAATATTTTCGCATAGACATGTACAAGATCAGGGAAGTTAAAAGATGAAACAAAGGGTAATTGAGCAATATTGCTTTAGTTGCTTTTCTCACTTTGGTGTCCTGGCCAACAATCCCCCAGATAAAATTGATCACTCACTTCATGGCTGTGCATAAATTAACTGCCTCATTCATTTACAAAATACAATTATTAGAATTTCCTTTGAAGTGTTTTGACACATCTTCCCGATGTGAAAAGGTGCTACTCTATATCAAATTTAAGGATTCTTATCATATTACTACACAGATAAGTATCCACTGTCATATGTTTATTATTCAATATATGTTTAAATGGAACAAATGGTCAAATGTATCCTCATAAAGACAATAATAATAATCCTTGCATTTGATACAGCACCTCATCACATTTTCAAGATGTCTCAAAGTGCTTCACGGAATATATTGTAAAGTGAACAGATTGTATTTTGTGGGCAAAACTCAGCAGCCAATAGCGCACAGCAGTGTGCCACAAATAGTCTTGGATTGAGCGATCAAATCATTATTATTATGTTTTTTTTAAATTTTGGCCGAGTAATTATTACCCCTGGAAAAGCAATCCGCCAATCCACTAACAACCGGGTTCCTACTTCCTGCTAGGTAAACAGAGGCATGTGGAGTGAGGAAATTGCCTAACATTTCGCCCAGCCGGGAATCAAACCTAAGTCCTCTCGCTTGCAAGAGGCGAGTGCTCTAACCACTGAGCTACAGCTACAGCCACACCACGTTTAATCACTGATAATAGATTTCTTTATTGTTACAGATATTCTACCTCATCATCTTGGACAGTGTATCTAGGCCTGAGATTAATGAACAGGATGAATACTCGGATAGTCACCAGATCGATTAAGAGAATCACTGTGCATTCCAAATACAATCAATACACCTCAGATTACGATATTGCACTGTTAGAACTGAATGCACCGGTCTTTTTCAGTGACACCATCCAACCCATCTGCTTACCAGCTGCTACTCATGTCTTCAGTAATGGAGCACACTGCTACGTGACTGGTTGGGGAGTCCTACATGAAGATGGTATGTGGCTTAGGCAAAGCTGCTAAATGAGTGAAGCAGTGCTTAAGACAAGTGTGTTTCATCTATTTTGATTTACAAGATGCAGCGTGAGTTTCTGATAAATACAATTTAGTATTGATTTGCCGCAGAAACCAATATGTACCATAAACTTAAGTGTACAGTACAAAAAGGGCATGACTGGCGTTATTCTAGAATTTCGGCATAAATGCATATGGTTTGCTGAATACTTCAGCATTTCCAGAAAAAGAAAAGTCAATTCTATTTTTGCTATTTGATGTACAGAACATTTCTCATGTTCATATTGGTGTTTTTTCTGACATCTGTGCAGTCCACTCATCATTGCGTATTTAATTTGCGAATTGTATGACCACATGACTGCAGAGGGAATTAGAGGTGCCCTGATTGTGCACCAGTCAACAACAAAACCAACAAAATTACATTTGTAAAGTGCCTTTCACGTCTGGAGGACGCTGAACAGTCGGGGATCAGGACCCAAGTGTGGGGGGGCAGGTTGGGGTGAGGCAAGGCAAAGAGGTAGGGGTGGTGGCTGAAGGCACAGTGGAAAAGGAGGCTCTTGAGTCAGGACAGAGCAGTGGTTTTGTAAATAAGGACAGTTGAGGGTTGAACAAAACACCCAGGTTCCTGCCTAGCTTGGTGAGTTGGAGTGTGCATCGTGGATGCTGATGCTGCCAGTGCCTGAGGTGCAGAGGCGCTGGCGCGAGCCAATCAGGAGGGCCTCAGTCTTGCTGACATTCAGCTGTAGAAAATTGGCTCTCATCCAGACTGTCAGACAGATAGTCTGTCAGAACTTCAGTTGTCCTGGAATCGAGGGTGGAGGCAGAGAGATAGAGTTGGGTGTCATCCGCGTACATGTGGAAGTTGACCCCATGTCTGTGGATGATGTCACCAAGGGGGAGCATGTAATAATAATAATAATAATAATCCTTGCATTTGATATAGCGCTTTTCACGTCGGGAGGACGTCCCAAAGCGCTTCACAGAACACACTGTAAAGTGAATTGACTGTATATTTGTGGGCGAACGCGGCAGCCAATTGCGCACAGCAATGTCCCACAAACAGCCGTAGATTGAAAATGACCAACTTATTATTGTTTTGGGTTTTGGAGGGATTATTATTAGGCGTGTGGAGTAAGGAAACTTGCCCAAGGTTTCGCCCTGCCTGGAATTGAACTCCGGTCTCTCACTTGCAAAGCGAGTGCTCTAACCACTGAGCTACAGGACTCCACGTCCTGTAGAGGTTGAAGAGAAGGGAACCGAGGACAAAGCCCTGAGGAACACTGTGGGGAGACAAATTGGAGACTGTATGAGAGATAAGACCTGAACCTTTTAAGGACAGAACCTGTCCTTGAATGCAGTTCTCTCTGTGCGGGTTTAGCACATGCTTTACACAACCTGCAAATTAGATTCCCATTTTCAACGAATTCAAGTGTCCGTGCATTGCTCTAACCAATAGGTATGAAGATGGATTCTAGTCTAAGCAGACTAGGATCAAGTAGGCCACCACATGAAAGGTCTGCAAATTTACAAGTCATCACTAGCTTACTTTGTTGATATGAGTCCAAGAGTTATTAATGCGGACCCATAGAGTAGCATGAGCAGCTTCATCAATCTCATCATGGGAATCACTTGACAGGAGAAAAAGCCACTGACCATGAAGTCTTGGTGTGCGCCCAAACCTGTGAAGGAGGAGTGACAAAGTGATCACTGTGGTGAAGGGTTCAAATTCCAGGAATTGCAAGTTAAAAATTAGGAGTTCAAGGGAAGTCGGGCAGAACCTTTGTTCAACAAACTTATGAAATAAATTGGCAGGGAAGGCAGTGCAATCAAATGGGTTGATGAGGCAGCCAGATTCATTTCACAAGAGAGAATCGAGGGTCAAGCAATAGTGGAAAATGTGGTGAGATGAGGGTCACGATCAGTCAACAAGAAAAGTACTTGTTGACCCTAATAAACTCTTCTAAGACATTCTTTGTTCCAGCATCCTATCTGATTGACATTTCCCCAGTTTGAAGGAAGGGAAATGGGATAATAATAAAAGACCTCAGAGTTGGGATTCCATGATCAAGCAAAAGTAACAGATTAGAGTAGCAGATCAATTTCGTGCTCAGGCAGGAGATCGGGAAAAGAAGGCAATCTCCTCACTCAATGGTGGAGGGACTGTATCTTCATAGGAAAAAAAGCATGAGAAGAGGAATAGGATCTTGGAGACGAAGAGTGGACAAGCACAGCTCCACAATGGAGCAAGTGGGTATGGGAATATCTTAAAAACAGTGAGTATGTGTTGGGGAGATTTTAGAGAAAAGACTGCATGATCCATCAATTTCATATAATTTCCAAAGTAATGAAATACCGCCTCAAATATTTAAGAATCTCTGTAAATGTTTCACTCCGCTGCGAAGAGAAACCCAAGGAAACGTAAGGTGCCATGACTCAGACAACCTGACAGTTATTAAGCTCAATTATTTCTTTTACTGTACGTTCACCTGCAGTTTGAACCAAACAGGCCAAAGGTTTTCCTATTTTTTAATATGTGTAGTGTAACCGGGGATAGTTTATTTTGCTCATTCAAGAAATCCAATTTGGAAAACTGAACAAATTTTAAACCACTTTTGCCGCTGCAATACGGACGCAGAGATGTTGCTGTGGTGCCACCTTACTGGAGAACTGGAGTTAAACGTATCTTTCCGATAAATAAACAAAGCTGTCAGTTGAGCGTGGATGTAACTGGTCGTAGGAAGAATGGAGGCTTCAGTCACCAGCTCCTGAGAGGAAGTAACCTTGGCGTATCTCGGCGGTGGTTCCAACAGAGCAATGGTTCAGTAAATAATACTTAACTGACAAAAGCTTTTCTGTCCGTTAGGTGAACTGGCTACTGTTCTCCAGGAGGCCAGGGTGAAAATGATTCCACTCAGTACCTGCAACAAGTTATATGAGAACGGAGTGACTCCCAGAATGCTCTGTGCCGGCTACCTTCATGGCGGAGTCGATGCCTGCCAGGTAAGGGTCTATGCACTTGATGACAGACGACTGAGTTACAGGTGAACCCTTCAAGGATCGTGGGGAGCTGTGGGTTTGAAAAACGAATAATAATCATCCTTGCATTCTAATACAGTGCCTCATCATGTCTTTGAGACGTCTGAAAGCGCTACACAGAATATACTGTAAAGTGAATTGACTGCGTATTTCGTGGGAGAAATGCGGCAGCCAATTGCACACAGCATTGTTTCACAAACAGTCGTGGATTGCGTGACCAAATTATTATTTATTTTTAAACTAATGTTTTGGATTTTCTTTGTTTTCTACCACAGCAAAACCTTCTTTTAACATTGTCTTTATTTCATAGAGAAAATTCTTGTCTCAGCTCTGTATAATATATATATATATATATATGTGTATATATATATACACACACACAGGGTGAATCAGGTGTCCTTACTCATAGAGTTTTTAATTATACTTATGTTCTTTTTTTAAGACTCAGGAGATGCTTTCATTGCTTTCGAGAAAGATTTTGTACAGAGTTGATATGTGTAAATGTCTACATAACATGCAGTTTAAACATCTCATATATAACTATGAGTAAGGATTTTTGATTCACCCCATTTGTGTGTGTGTGTCTATGTGATCTTTTTCAAACTATACATAAAGATCAATTGTATTTGTGTGCAAGGTGTCGTATTCTGCTTCTCTCTGATATTTACAGTAGTCAAGAGCATAGAAAGATATCTGAAATTGAGATGTTAAGATACTTTTCATTTCATTTTCCACTATTGGGAAAATGTGTACAGTTTCCACGATTTATGGACTTACTTGATGCATGACTGTCAGCAAATTCAAAGTGGAGAAGCATCAAGCTGTGCTGGCGTGAAGGTGCTTTCCATCTAAAAATCTTAATTAAAAAATTTCCTTTCCCTGTAACCCTCTTATTCCAGGGAGATTCGGGAGGACCGCTGGTTTGTCTGGAAAAAGGGAAGAAATGGTTCCTGGCAGGAATAGTCAGCTGGGGAGAAGGATGTGCTCGCCACAATCGCCCTGGTGTTTACACTCGCGTTTCTAGGTTTCGTGACTGGATCAAACAACACATCAACTGAATGGCCAGTTTACTTTACAAGGAAACTCAACAATGTTTCCCAATTGAATAATTTCAACAATACAGTATTTCATTTGTGGCTCACAGTGGAGCCCAGAGGTTGAGGAATCATTTGTTCACTGACTCAGTGCGCTATTGTGTGGAGTATCAAAGGCCTGTAATAGACTGAGAAAGAAAGAATTTCTGGAGGTGGAAAAAAGACAGGAGCACCAGTTAATAGATCACCAAAGGTGCCTGCCAAGAAAAAAATTGATAGTGAATTTATGTAATTCTAGTAGCTGTCATTATATAGGTTATAACTGTAGTGCCTTTGTCATGAGGCTACATTAAAAAGAAGTTTCCTAAAGTGAAATACTTGTAACCTAGTTTTATAAGGGTTTTAAACAAAAAGACATAATATTTCTATGTCCCTTAAGGATTGATTATTTCTTTAAGCAATGACTATGTGTAGCATTGCCTGCACTAGATATATGAAAGATCCTGGTCTCTTATTTAATGACTAGGAATGCCACTCTGCTTTTTGACAAGATAAACATCACTATATAAAATATGATGATCATGGTTGGATGTGTCTTTTTTATTGTATAAAAGTGCTCCTTTTCATGCCAAACCATTAAATATGAATCAATTGGATCAATTAGCTTTAAAATGTTATTGTTGTTACCTGTGCAATAAAACATAAACTAGCATTTCTCTCATCTATTTGTACTTCTACACTAAGATTGAGATCCGCTAGATTGTGCTCCTTAGGTAGATGTACAATTACCGCCAATCAGATTATCACAAAACAAAAAATAATAAATATTAAATCATATTCATGTTTTCTTGGCATTAACACAAACTCAGAAAATAGCAGAATAATAATGGCAATAATGATGCAAAGGCTCAGGCGGACTTACAGAATTCCACATTGAGTGATGGTGAACTAGAAACTAAATGCCACTGACGTTCCTCTGTACCACATCTCTGAATCAGAAGGCTGTGGGTTCAAGCCCCACATTGGGATCTAAACTCACATAATATAAGTGCTGATAGGGTGTTGCATTGTCGGAGGTGCTGTCCTTCGGATGAGATGTTAAATCAATATTTTGTCTGCCTGTTCAGGTGAACGTTAAAGATTTCATAGCATTACTCTGGCCAACAGTCTCCCAAATAAAATTGGTCATTGGTTTCATGATGGTTTGTAGAACACTGTGCAATTGGGCTGTCCCATTCACAACCTTAGTCACTCTACTTCATAGTAGATTATCACATCGATAATAAGACTTCTTCACTGTTATCCCCAGCTCCACTCTCCACAAGCTTCAATTCATCCAAATTTCTGCAATCATTGCTCTTTCCTCTGAACATTCATTCACTCCCATCGTTGGCAACTTCCACTGACACCTCATACCCGAGTGGATGAACATTAAGATCTTCGTCCAGACTTTCCAAGTTCTCCCTTCACGTTCTCGCCCTCACCCCTACAACCTATGTAATGTCCTCTATCCTTACTCTGCTGGCCATACCTCAAATCTAGTTATATTGTCGTTCTTCGGACCATCACTTAAAAAACAGCTTGAAGGTGTGATGCCAATACTCCTTTATCCCTCTCCCCACTGCCTCCAAACCTACCACCATCTTCTACTAACCGTGGAAGAAGATCTCTCCGCAATCCCTCTCCACTGCCCTGGAGTCCTCTGAACTCCTCCCCCTTTGGCCCACCTCCCACACCAACCCATCCTCTGCGTTTACTCTCCTCCACAGCACCCTCTCCACCACACTCGACGCCCTTGCCCCCCTCACCTTCCGAACTGCCTCCTATTCCTGATGCTCACCCTGGTTCACCAGCCACCTCCGCTCGCTCAAGGGCTAGGTGTGGGCTGCCGATCGCACTTGGCTCAAATCCAGCTTAACGGTCCACCAGCACATCTGGCTGGACCTCATCAAAACCTACTGCTCCGCTCTCCCCTCGGCCAAATCGTCCTTCTACTCCAGGTTAACCCCAGGCTCCTGTTCTCCACCATCAACCGGCTCCTCCGCCCTCCCCGTCACACCTCGCAGATTCTTTCCTCCGATTCCCAATGCGAGGAAATGCTGGACTTCCTCGAGTCCAAAATCGAGGGAATCCGCTCAGCTGCCACTGCACTCCCAATCCACCCCCTCCCTATCCACCGCCCACACTCCGACCACTACCCATCCTTCCTTCCACACCTTCAAACCTGTCACCCCCTCCTCTGTCATCACCACCATATCCTCCATGAAGCTCCCCATCTGCTCTCTGGACCCCATCCCCAACCCTCTCCTTAAATCCCAGCTCCACCTCCTTGCCCCACAACTCGCCGATATCATCAATCTCTCCCTGTCATCTGGCACTGTTCCTACACCTCTCAAAACAGCCACTATCACCCCCACTTTGAAGAAACCTTCCTTTGACCCATCACAGCTATCCCGCTACCGGCCCATCTCCCACCACCATTTTCTGTCTAAGGTCCTTGAGAGAGCCTTCGTCTCCCAGCTTTGCTTTTTCCTCTCCTCTCATTCCTTCCATGAGCCCCTCCAATCGGGTTTCCGTGCTGCCCACAGCACGGAAACTGCTCTGGTCAAGGTCCCAAATGAAATCCTGACCACGTGTGACCAGAGCACACTCTGCCCCCTCATCCTCCTCGACCTCTCTGCCGCCTTTGATACTGTGGTACACTTAATCCTCCTCCACCACCTCTTCTCCCACCTCAACCTTCAAGGTTCTGTCCTTGACTGGTTCAGGTCCTACCTTTCACACCACCTCCACTTCATTTCTGCAAACAGCTTCTCCTCCAGCCCCCACGCTGTCTCGTGCGGCGTTCCTCAGGGCTCTGTCCTCGGTTCCCTTTTCACTCTCCATATGCTCAACCTTGGTGACATCATCCGCAGACATGGGATAAATTTCCACATGCATGCGGTTGACACCCAACTCTATCTCTCTGATGCCATCCTGAACTCCAGGATTATTGGCGTCCTGACTGACTGCTTGTCCGACATCAAGTTCTGGACGAGGGACAACTTTCTCCAACTGAACATCAGCCAGACCGAGGCCCTCCTGATTGGCTCACACCAGTGCCTCCGCAGCTCGGGCGCTGGCAGCATCAGCCTTCACGGCTCTGAACTCTCCTTTCTCCCCCACGTCTGCGCCATGACCGGCATTGCCTACCACCACCTCCGCAACATTGCCAGACTCCACCACTGGCTCACCCTCAGGCTGCCAAAACCCTCATCCATGCATTTGTCACATGCTCCATTATGGAAACTCCCTCTTCATCGGCCTTCTCAACTCTTCCCTTCACAAGCTGTAGATCATCCAAAACTCTGCAGCTAATGTACTCTCGCGCACCAGGCTCCGTGACCCCATCACTCCCACCCTCGCCCGACTCCACTCGCTCCCCATTCCTCAGAGGATTGAATTCAAGATCCTCGTTCTCACTTTCAAGGCCATCCATGGCCTTGTCCCCTCCTATCTCTCTGACCTGTTGACTCCCTACCAACCTGCCCGTTCCCTCCAATCAGTGGGCTACAGCCTGCTCCATGTTTCCCGCCTGATCCACTCTTCCATCGGTGGCCGGGCTTTCAGCCTCTCTGCCCCCACACTCTGGAATTCCATCCCACAGTCCCTTCACCTCGTTTCCTCCCTTGCCTCCTTCAAGGCCGGTCTCAAGACCCTCCTCTTCGATCGTGCTTTCAGTCGCCCTCCCACCTCTCTGCCTTCCCTCACCCCTACATCACCCCTCTCCCACGCTCGGGTCCTGACCCCTGAACCGTTCAGCGCCTTGGGACGTCCTCCTGCCGTGAAAGGCGCTCTCTAAATGTAGTTTTGTTATTGTTTGTTGTTGTTGTCGTTGTTGCGTAAGGTGGGCGTGCTGGAAACTTGAGATCAGGTGAGCCGAAGGGCTTTCTTCATCCAAACCAATCTTGTGATGGATGAATTTAAGAGGTGAAAGAAACAGTCTGAACTGAGCAACTCTGGCTTGGGAGTAAGAAGAAAATGGAATGAAAGCCAGAGGAGGAGTTTGTTAGATCCGCCCTTGAGGTTTCCACAGTCCTGTGTGTGTGTGTGTGTGTGGTGTGTAGATGAGAGTCGCGTGTCTTATATGTATCTTTAATGCTTTACTCTTAATGCAAGAAGTCCCATAAAGTTAGTCCTCCTTTCTCCTGGTCAGAGAGAAACCTGCAGCCCTGCAAGAACGTCGGATGCACAACCAGCTGCTTAATTCTGATCACAGGCTGTGTGATCAGCTCAGGTTGTGGAGGGGGTTGGTGGGTGGAGAGAAAACTAATCGATCATCCAGACCAAGAGTACATTGATTATCGAAATGCAACCACCAGTCATCACCCAAGGAAACCGTGTTCCAATCCAAACCAGGGAGAAATATGTAAGAAAAACCAAGCAGCAAGTTGCAGATCAGCAAAGTGCTTACACAAACCAAGCATTGGAGCCTGATTTCCCTGCAGCTGTCTTCAGCGTTCAGCAGGTAAGGAGCTTCAAACGTCCACTTTTTTTTAATAGCAAAAGGACATGTGCAACCATTTGGGCTTTGATATCTTCCAGCAGATAAATTGCAGTGAAATGAACGAGAAACAGTGAGAGAGATGGTGCTTGAGCTGCTGGTGGTGGTGGTGGTTTGGGTGGGGGAGAAAGGAGAAGATGATATAAGTTTCCTGTATTGAAATGCAGTGATAATACAACTTTGTTTCGTTTTTATTTTTGTTTCTTTGTTTGTTTGAGCTATGCAGCATTTTAGGTTTTTTTTTAAAATTATAGCTTTGCTACAGATCTGCAGGCCAACGTACTTTCAAGTAAATCTGGGAAGATAACACTGTTTAATTCTTCAATCATTACCTGGATTTTCTGTGTGCTGTAAGCAGGTACAGCCCAGTACTATTCCACAATCAGTAGAATACAGTATCACAGTATATTATAGCCAAATCAGTATTGTCTGCTTTCAAATATCACCTTGTTGCATATCCACAATATCTCTTTTTTAACCATACGACTCCTTCACCAAAAACCCTATAGAAATTTAGTAATACAGAAATAATCCTTGCGTTCGATACAGCACCTTTCACACCTGGAGGGTGTCTCAAAGCACTTCACGGAATTTACTGCAAAGTGTAGTTACTGTTCATTTTGTAGGTGAATTTGCAAGAAAGAAGGCCATTTGGCCAATTGTGTCTGTTCTGTCTTTGACGTCTCTTTGAGGGAGAATTGTAATACTTGTGGAGTGGATTTCACTGCTGTTGAAAATTGGGTGCAGTCATTAAGGTTATTAAAATATTTGAATTCAGACTACTATTCATATTCCTCGAACAATCCAATGTATTAATTGTCAAATTCATTTATTAAAAATGACTCTTTACTTTCTCCAAGTCTTCCCTTCTTTGCTGAAAAGATCAAGAGCCAGAAAATGGAGTATTCCCTTCTCACATGTTTGCAGCAAAATTGACTTTAATGCTGTGGTTTGTGCACTTAAATCACTGACCTTTGCTGATCTTAACTGATCATGGAATAGTGCTAGACACCCTTGTTTATTATGTAGCCTATCCGCTGGAATAGTCAATGTTTGAAGCGCTACCCTGGATGCTACTCTGCGTAAGGCACTGTATAAATGCAAGTGGTTGTTGTTATTGTTCGCCTGATGTGAAAGGTGCTTCGTAAAGTGTATTGTATTGAATGTTCCCACCCACCTAAGTAATCATTTCAGAATATAATCCACAATCCTGGTTATTTTTGAAATTGGAATTATTTCACATTATTATGGGGACCTTTTAAATATTTAAAAAACCTGAATTGCTCTTTAACTGTTAATTGATTTTTACCTTAATTATATATCTGCCTTTTCACACTCCAATTTATTATAATAGATAATAATAATAATAATCCTTGCATTTGATATAGCGCTTTTCACGTCGGGAGGACATCCCAAAGCGCTTCACAGAACACACTGTAAAGTGAATTGACTGTATATTTGTGAGCGAACGCAGCAGCCAATTGCACATAGCAATGTCCCACAAACAGTCGTAGATTGAAAAAGACCAATTTTTATTATTGCTTTTGGTTTTGGAGGGATTATTATTAGGCGTGTGGGGTAAGGAAACTTGCCCAAGGTTTCGCCCTCTGCCTGGAATTGAACTCAGGTCTCTTGCTTGCAAAGTGAGTGCTCTAACCACTGAGCTACAGGACTCCACGATGTAGCAAAATAAAATTGTAGATTTGACTTCTGTTTTCCATCAGAAGCAATCTGAATTATGTACTTACATCCCCTTCCTCCATGGCCCCTACCACTCCCCCCTCCTTATACTCCTTTGCCCATCCCTCTCAACCACCAGACGAAGCCCATCACCTGCTGCCTCAACCCCCACACAGCTGCTGTCCGTCTCTATCCTCTCCCCCTTAAAAACCATTGAATTAGTGCCCTCCTCAAAAAACCCACCCTTGACTCCTCCAACTTACACATTACCGTCCCATTTCCTTCTTGTACTTCCTTGCCAAAGATCTGGAACACGTTGTCGCTAACTAGTTTTGCTCACACCTCTCCCTCCTCGAACCCCTCCAGTCTGGTTTCTGCCCTGCCCATAGCACAGAGACGTCGCTTGTCAAGATTACAAACAATGTCCTCTTTCTCTGTGACCAGGGCTCCCGCTGCCTCCCCATCCTCCTGGACCTCTCATCCACCACCTCTCCTCCCTCATCCACCTTAGTGGAACTGCACTAGCCTGTTTCAAGTTCAGTCTAACAATCCGCCTGCACTTTGTCTCTTCAAATGGTTTCTTTTCCCGCCCCCGCCCAGTCACTTGCAGGGTACCCCAGGGCTCCATCCTTCGCCCCCTCCTTTTCCGCATCTACATGGGACTCCACCCTGCATGAGGGGCGCAAAATAAATGCAAGTTGTTGTTGTTATTGTGTTTCCTAATTCTACAAACCAACAGGAATTCTAATTCTACAAACCAACATTGCTCATTCGAAGGACGCAGAGGTAAGCCATCACAAAGTGACACTCTACAGCACTATACTACTGAATTCTCACTGTACAAAAAAAGCCATAAACACTTCACCCCTCAGCCCACTCCCCTGGCACCCCCAAACCCACACTACAGCAAATAGCTTCCAAATTAAGATGGAATTTAAGTCTAAAATCCAAAATATTAGAACAATCTTAGTCCAATGTCTTGTGCATTAGAATGAGGAGTTTTGATCCCATGATATTTAGTTTTGCTCTCATGGTCTTAAATCAAATCACCCTGCTTACACCTATGTCACGTACACTGCTCACAATATTACATTCAGTTTAATTGGGGTGGACACCTTGGATTGACTGAATTTGGGAATGCGCAGTGCTGATGAGTTTGCAGGAATATCAACAGAAAGAACTAAACGTTCTTATAAAATAGTAGAAGAATGTCACAGGCCAATTTTTCTTTTGTTCTATTCTATAAATAAAATAGAGTTGATCTTGATATATATACCCTTCAAAGAATTAACTGTTACAGCATGTCAACAATGGAATGAATTGTTGTACTGATCTATTTTTAATGCCTTTCTGCAGCTCCAATTGCATCATCTTGTTCAATGAGATTTTATTGAATTATGGAAGCATAGAACACAAACAAGTCTGTGCTGGTGTTCTTGTAAACAACAACAAGATTACGTTTGTATCGTGCCTTTCACGTCAGGAGGACGTCCCAAGGCACTGGACAGAGTACAGCATTTCAGACCCGAGCTAAGGTTGGGGAGGTAGGGGAGGGGAGGGAAAGGGGGCGGCCGATGGCATGGTCGAAGAGGAGGGTCTTGAGGCGGGACTTGCCAATGGTGGGCCATCTAACCTAATCCTACTCGCCTGTTTGCTCTCATAGCCATTAATCTTCCTCTCTTTCAAGCATCCAATTCCCTTTTAAAAGAAAGGATAGACTCCGCTTCAGCAGTGGTTTGTGGCAGTGAATTCTAAGTTCCAGCTACGCTTTGTGTACAAGTGTTTAGTCTAAAGCCCCCTTTATTTACTTTTGTCTATCTTAAATCTGCTTTTTCGTTAATGACTCGCCGACTCAGTTCCTAACTTTTCTTTATGCTAGATTCCTTCCGCAACGTGTCCTTCAGTCCATCATGGAAGTTTGAATGCAGGGAAAGCACCATCTTTCAAGCACCCAGTTGCTGCTCCACCAACTCTGCCTGAGAAGAAGTTCCATCCACTGCCTATTGCTTTGACAGTCTTTCTTCTGGTGGTCATTCTTGCAGGAGCTGCAGCTGCTATCTGGTACTTTGTGTGTAAGTTGAACATTTACCATTTGCTATTAATGTTTTGAACCCCCGTATGGTAGGAATACACCAACTAAAAACAAAGGAGGATCCAAACTGTGTAACCATGGCTTGGGAGGCACTGTGATGGATCTTTTACTTCCATTGGGAACAGAGAAGGTTCAGAGGTGATATGGTAGAGATGTTTAAGATAATGAAAGGGTTTCTTCTAGGAACTTATTAAGAACGTCAGAACTGGGGATGGCCATTTTGTTTGTCTCTGTGGAATCACTAGATAATTAATTTATATTCATATTGCGCCTTTTAGGTCGGGAGGACATCTCAAAAGGGCTTCACACAACTACTAACTGGGAGCCCAAGCTTAGATGAGTTGAGAGCTTATTGTATTATGCTGATTGACATAGAGAAAATAAAGCCAGAACAATATTTTCAGAGAAGTACATCATTAAGATGACACAGGTTCAGGCATGTGAAAGGTAATTTTAAGAGAAGTAACAGGCATAATTTCCTTACATAACAGTAATGAGCAGCTGGAATAGGTTACCAGGAAGAGTGCTAGAAGTCAGAACATTAATTCATTTAACAACAACAACAACAAGATTCCATTTATAGAGCGCCTTTCATGTCGGAAGGACGTCCCAAGGCGCTGTACAGTTGGGTCAGGACCCGAGCAGGGGGGAAATGGTCAGGAGGAAGGGAGGGAGCGAGGAGGGGGTAGAGAGTCGAGAGGGGAGCCGAAGGCACGGTCAAAGAGAAAGGTCTTGAGACCGGCCTTGAAGGAGGAAAGGGAGGAGGCGGCAAAGGCACAGGAGGATGGAGTTCCAAAGCCTAGGGGCTGAGAGGCTGAAGGCCCGGCCACCGATGGTTGGGCGTTTGGGGCGGGAGATGTGGAGCAGACCAGAGCCAGAGGAACTGAGGGTTCGGGCAGGAACAGCTTGATGTTGTAAATGGTAAGAAAGTAGATTAAGTATTCAAGAAGGATTTGATCAAGTGGGTCAGAGGGCTTTCTTCATTGCATACCTGTCTTAAGGTCTTTCTATCTCCCTCTTAAACAAGTTAATTAATCCTGCATCTGTGGCTTTCTGAAGTGACTTATTCCACATTCTTAATACCCTTTGTATAAAATTGTTTACCAGACTCACTTTTAATTCACCTAGGTCTAATTTAAAATAGTCCTTGTTTTCACTTCCTTCACCAGAGGGAAGAGTTGTTCCAAACGTTCTCAAAACATCACAAGAAGGGTTCGGACAAAGCACCTCCTTACTCTTTGCTCTGTGAGCCAGAGCAGACTCAATAGGCCAAATGGCCTGCTTCTGCAATGTAGATTTCTCTGTTTCTATGAAGAAGGCCCCTTCAGCCTGTTTGATCTCATCCATCCCAAATATTAATAAGTGTTGCATTTGATATAGCTCCTTATCACATCGTTGAGACATCTCAAAATACCCACCCTACCATCTTTCCTTAATAGCATCAAGCAGTTTTTTTTAAAAAAATTAGTCCTGCCCTCAACCACTCTTCCTAGTAACTTGTTGCAGGCTCTTTACCTTATAAGCAAAAAAATACTTTCTGGTGTCTACTTGAAATTGCCCTTTACCACCCTAAAACTCTGTGCCCTTGGTGCATCTGAAAGTATTGTTCTGGGATAACTTTATCAATCTCATTTTTTTAAAAATTGTATCTCCTTAAGGTTCCCTATGAGATGTCTGCTTTAAAGCCTGACCAAAAGTCATTGTTGTTCTAAAGTATTGATCTGAGTGATGCTCAATTACACTTTCTCTAATGGTGGATTTCAATAATTTTCTTAGTGCTGATGTTAATATTGCCATAATATAGTTACTTAGTTGTTTCATCCTTCTTGAATAATGGTGTAACTTTCCCTACCATCAAATCTCTTCTTTATTGCAAAAACAGTGTTTTTTCAAACGTTAACAAGCTCAGAGAGTAAATTAACCCCATCAATTCTGATTAAGGTGTGCTCAGTCAAAACATTTCCAAAAGCTGCAAGTACAAAAATTGTGCAGACAAATTCATATATATTTAAATACATTTTTAAATTATATTTTGAATAAATTATATTTATTTTTAACAAATATACTTTCCACTATTAAAATATAACCACACAACTGTTGTCTTCTAATGGAATCTTATTTATAGATCCTTGAGTCTCATGATATTGAGATTACTTTGGGAACAATTTATTTTACCTTTTCTAACATTTTTTTCATGTTTCTGGAAATATATTTTGAAGCCAATTGCGTGTGCTCTGGCATGAAGGGGATTACTTTACTAAGATTGTTATGCAGTGCTTAGTTATCTATGCAGATTTTGAAATGTTTCCACAATTATGATTGATTTTCCTATACTCTTTGCACTTTTCAACAGATGACGATGTTCCAAATCTTTATTTCAGTGGATCAATGAGACTGCTCAATATTTCCTACAGCTCTGTTTTAATGGACCATAGCTCAACAGAGTTTAAGGACCTAGCCAGCCAGGTGGATGAATTAGTAAGTTACATCATGTTCATGTTTATTATTTATTATTATTATTAAGGGATAACCCTCTTTAAAGAATCTACAAACAAAACAGCTGTAATTATTACTAAGAAAATCCTAAAATAAACGTTAGTTTAGTTTAAAATTGAAGGCTACTCCTTTTTTGCCAGTGTTGTAAGAGGCTTGCCACTGATGTCCCAACTGATGTTCCAGTTGGGACATTGATACATTGGGCCATCGTTCAGATGAGACTTAATCAGAATTGATGGGCTAAAAGTTTCTGTGTGCCTGTTCAGGAAGATGTTAAAGGAAAGGGAGTTTCTCCCAGTATCCTGCTAGCAATCTGTCAGACAAATCTATCATTCACTTTCTGGCTGGGGCTTTGAAGTCATCATGCAGGCTGAAACTCCAATACAATGTTGAGGGAGCACTGCATTTTTGGAGGTACTGGCCTTCAGATGAAGTATTAAACTGAGTTCCAGTCTGCCTATTCAGGTTGGGTGTTAAACATCCTATTGCACTACTCAAAAAGCGAAGGCAAGTTTCTCCTAATGTCCTGACTAACAGATAAAACTGATCATTTTCTTTATGGCTGTTTGTGGGACCTTGCTGTGTTTGTTTGACAGCAATTACATGTGAAAAGCTTTGAGCCACTTTGAAGTTAGGGGTGCAATCTGTTCAAATTACATTAAGATAGTTAGATGGAAAAAGTGGCCGAGAATAAAATAAAGGTGGAAAAACACCATAAGTGAATTCCGTTCAGTGCTTTTCACTTTAGTGTACAATATCTCAATACCCTTTTGTTATGCGTTGCACAGCTGAATCAGATATTTCGAAGCTCCCAACTGGCACAACGTATTGTCGGAGTCAAGACCGTCTCTTTCAGGTGGGAGTCAATTACTTTTCTCTCTCCCAGAGAGCTTATTGTAAACTTATTTTGTGCAATTGGACGAATATTCTCTGCAGTTTAAATCACAAAGCAGTTGTGCATTGCAATGGATATTTCCTGATAGGTCGTATTCTGCATCTGTTCACAGCAATGGCAGTGTGCTCGCTTATTTTCTGATGACATTTTCTGTGGGAAGAAACAGGCTTCTTGAAGACAGCAGGATTTTGTATGCCACCAGTGTGGCTAACGTACTGAATAACTACCTCAGGGAAAGGAGTGAATCCACAAATGCTACAGCACTGGCTGGGACTCTCCGTATAGATCTTAATTCCATTAACGTTTATGGTATGACATTTTCGTGCAATATCAGGCTTCGGACTTAAAGCTGTTTTTGGAAACTAATAGTGATTTTCATTTAAAAATCATTTATATTTGGGGCTGATCATTATTTATTGTATCAACATCAAGTGAACAACACTAATGGGTTATGGGGGCGGTGGGGAGGGGGTCGATCCTATGAACATATTGCTTTAAATCCACCTTCTTAGTGTCTGGAGGCTCCGTCCCAGATGAAAAAACAGAAAATATTTAAATATGCTCCGTTGTGTGACTATGTAAGTCAGATATATCTTTTCAACGGGCTTTTTTTTTTGCTGGTATATGACCAGTGTGATATACAAAGGTAACCAGTGCTGCAATTCTTACATCTTGATGCTGTGATGGGAGAATAGGAGGGATTGGGTATTCTGGAGGATGAGATCAAATGGGCCAAAGAGATCATCTGAATCGTGATCATGTCTGAAATGAATTTTATAAATGTTGCATTAAATTAACCCTTCGCCTGAAGAAAAAACATATTACAAAAGTTCCCAACTCCGTCATCACATCAACTGTAGCATGAAACCTTTTCAGAGCTTAACATACTTTGACATTGCACTAAGATTTTCTAACTGGTTGTTTCCGGCTATTCCAGGAAATCAGCTGATTCAAAAACTTTCCATTACAATGCTAATAGCCCTTAAATATTTACATTGGAGGGCTTCAGTTATATTGCATTGAATATGATTTTTAGTTGTCTCTTTTTGTATTTTAGTCTATTTTAAAATCAGGTATTAATCNTTTTTCTTCCAATGGTCCTCTGTTACAGAAACAAATCCAGATGAGCATTTGCTCTTCTCTGATGAAGGTATACCTTTTTTTCAATATAAAGAAGCTTAAATTGTAGTAGTTTTGTGAATGCTAGATTATTGTTAAATGGGAGAACAAGTAACCAGCAAAATGTTGGTGATTATTTCATCTGTTTCCATACCAGTGACATTAGCTCTAGGATTCTTGTTGGTGGATCAAGGCACTCCAATACAAAAGTAGAGGACATAAATATAGGGTGGCTCTGTCTCACCCTCTCTCTTTCTGTCTTAAATCCAGCCTCAAATGTTACCTCTTTGAAAATGCCTATGGTCATCTCCTCTCCTCCCCTTACTTGGCATCCTACCCTGTCCCTGTAAAGTGCTCCGAGACATTAACAAACATGAAGGGTGCTGTACAGGGTGAATCAAAAGTCCTTACTCGTAGATTTATCAGAGATGTTTACACTGCAAGCCATGTAAACATTTGCCCATATCAAATCGGTGACAAACTTTCATGAACACAATGAAAGACATCTCTTGTAATAGCTGTACCTGCTCTACAAATGTTGTCTTGAAACAAAGAATATAATTAATAATTAAAAACTCCACAAGTAAGGACTTTTGATTCACCCTGTATAAAGACAAGTTATTGCTGTTTATAATTGATGTAGGCAAGCTGATAAGGAATTCAGGAGAAACGTCTTCATGTAGAAGGGAGGTGAGAATGTGGAACTTGCTGACAGAAGCTGTGTTTCAACCAAATAGCATTGATCTATTTAGGGAAAAACTTGATGCATACATGAAAGAGAAGGGAATAGGTGGGACGGGGGTTTGTGTGGAGAATAAACATCTTTTAGCTTTAATAGTTCTACAATGGGCTGTATCTTTAGAAGAATAGTTCAAGCCAGTAAATGGTGTCACCGGCATGGACTAGTTGTGCCGAATGGCCTGTTTCTATAATGTACAATCATGTAATTGAACTGAGAGATTTGCATTGCATGTGATGATAGAAATATTTCTTAACAACCTACAATTCAGGCAGAGAGAATGGTTCAGTGCTTAAAATGACTGTGAGTACCATTGAATACCATGGTCGTTCTTGGATTGTCCAAGTTAGAAAGGGTTAAAGCGTGTCCTTTTAAACATAGAGATAAATGACTGCACAGTTACTGTTCCGGCCTATCTGCAACCTGAATCTTCAAGTTTAAAAAGTAGATCAGGAGACGAAACCTTGCCAAGAAACCTAAAAGCAACTGAGATAAGATAAGGATTTAACAAAAGGTTCACAATAAAAGCAGGTAGGAAACGAGAGCGAAATTAAGCTAGAGTAGAGGACACCAAAAAATAAAAGCTGCTTAGTTCGGTTCAGTTTGGTGAATGAACCCCATTGGAAGAGATAGACTGTCTTACATTCAGCGTGCGGATGACTGATTTGCCCAAACTAATTTTGTATGGTAATATGATGGAACAGGTCAAAAAAGTAAAAGAACCCATCAAAAGTGTAAAATAAGCTGCATGGGAAAGTGGCAAGAAGTTACATAAAGTAATGGACCGCCTAGTGGGTGTGTTTAGGTGAGCTCGGTTGAATTGCCGAGGCTATTCTGATGCATGGCAGTCAGATCAGCTTCAAATACTTATCACAGTTTGATCTCCGATCTACAATTTAAATGACACAAATCATGAATGCTCAATTGTACCTAGTACAATAAATAAATCCGGCATTTGTCTCACACTGGCACGGATTTTAGACGCATGGTAGAGTAAACCTTTGCAATATTGTCAGCCTGGCCCAGTCAGTAGCACTCTCGTCTCTGAGTCAGATGGTGGTAGGTTCAAGCTCCACATCAGGACTTTGAGTTTATATAATCTGGGCTGACACTCCAATGCAGTGGTAGAGGGTGCGCTGCAATGGTGTACATTATACATAATTGTACATTGTACATAATACTATTTGAAGAGGTAGGGAGTTTCTCCTGATGTCCTGGCTAATAATCCCTCAAATGAAATTGGTCATTGGCTTCATGGCTGTTTGTGGATATTGCTATGCTCAAATTGGCTGCCGCGTTCGCCTACAAAATACAGTCATTACACTGTACAGTATATCCTGTGCAGCGCTTTCAAACATCCTCCCAAATTCAATTTAACTGCATTGCACCACCATTCTACCTGCTTCATACCTTTCCTGCAAGCATACCACTAACATTCTGTCTGCCAATCATCAACTATTGCGCACTTACTCGGTATGCTCATATACAAAGTATGTTCACTGAGAAGATCCAGTAAACTGCTCATTAAAGCTTGATTATTATTCAACAATANTTTTTCAGTGATATTGCTATAGCTAATAAGAACAATGCTCCTCTTTCAGTTACAAGGAAAGACTAACAGAGCATAACATATACAGATTAAAAAGATGGAACAAATGCTCTGATTCAGAGATGGCACAGTCGTGATGGGCCAGATAGCCGCCTTCTGAGCCATAAATTTCTGTTTATTGTATGATTCAGATATGAGCGTACTGTTGACTCAGACTGTGAAAGCAGACCAAGGGGGCACAAGTTCAAATTGAGCAAATCTCAAGTAAAAGTAGAGATTCAAGAGATTTTTTTTTCTCAGTATGGTGGATTTACTGAACAGGTTCTCAACAAAAACAACTAAGGCTATGTCTATGAATGCCTTAAAAAATAGTTAGATAAATATTTAGTGTGAGACTTAAATGGAGATTAAGGAATAGATGTAGACTGCGAAAATTAAGTACAACTTGGGGCGCTTTACAACATCAAGGTTCAATGCCAAGCAAGGAAGGAGGAATCTCTGTAGGGCAAAATTGTGTCTAATGTGTTCCAATTAGAAGCGGACACTCCTTCTGGTAACTAAAAGTATCCTGTCAATTTGTGGGAACTCACCTTCAAAAGTAGATTGTGTCAAAAAAAAAGTTTCTGTGTGTCAGGGTGAAATATTTCTGTACTTCCTTGTTAAGGAATCCCACCAGAAACTGCAGCATATTAGACCCCAAAGGACCTTTTTATGAGGACAAAGAAGGTATGGGTTTAATAATGGAGGTGGGAGAATAGTTTAATATTGTAATGTTTTGATGATAACCTTCGCGGAATTTAATAGATCAGTCTGAATCAACAATGCATTGCACATGGTATCTGGAGAAGGAGTGAGTTTAAGGGTCAAATGACATTATATTATGCTGTGCTGCTATGTATTTACCTTAATACATAATTAATACATGATTTAATAAATCTCCAGATGAGATGTTAAACCATGATCCCATGGCACTATGGTACTATTTGAAAAGAGAAGGGAGTTTCTCCCCAACAATAATACTGGTCATTCACTCCATGGCTATTTGTAGGACTTCCCTTTGCACAAAATTGGTTGCCACATTCGCCCACAAACACACAATTACTCTACCTTACAGTAAATCCTATGAAACGCTTTGAGAAATCCTCCTAACATCAAAGGCACTACCTCAAGTGTATGGATTATTATTGTTGCTATTATTAATTGCTTTTGAAAATTCTATTCCTTAGTAAAGCTGAATGGTTTTGTTTCACTCCTCAGCGTGCTCAGTGATTGACAGAAGGATCGAGTGGGATAAACCTTTGCCATGTCGCTGGGAGATAAGAGCTCCTGTGGGGCATTTACTACAAATTACTGTCCAGAATTATTTTAACAATGGCGACTGTCGTTTAAATTTTATTGCATTTTATGACTCACTGGTGCCTGGGAAAAATAGACTAATCACAAGGTAAGGCTGCATAAGATCAGCTTAGTTCATTTTGTAGTCAATGGCTTTAAGTGAGCACTGAAGTGAGCACTGCTATTAAGCAATTGTGTATAACTGTGCAAAGGATCCTCCACTGTCTCTTAACATCTTGTTCAATGTTGATCCAATGAATATTCTTGTACAACATAGATCAAAACGGGAATCCGGCCAGTTCAAGAGAAAAGTAATTCATTGATGTTTCACTTTCAGAATGTACCATAGAAACAACCACAGAGTGAAACCGTAATTCTTCCTTGGAATACTAAGGACAAAGCAGCTGTTGCCTAATTATATGGAGTCCTGTAGCTCAAATTCTGGGCCTCAGATTTATTATGTTTTTAAATTGGGAGGCCAGTAGCTCAGTGGTTAGAGTCCTCGCCCCACAAGTAAGAGACCTGGGTTTGATTCCCGGCAGGGAGAAACGTTGGGCAAGTTTCCTTACTCCACACGCCTCTGCTTACCTAGCAGTAAGAAGGAATCCTACTAGTCAAGTTAGTCAATTGGAGGATCGCTTTTCCAGGGGTAATAATTCCTTCAAAACATTTTTTTAAAAATTTGGTCACTCAATCCACAACTGTGGAGTGCCTGGGTGGTACATTGTTTCAACACACAAACCTTTCAATTGAGAGATGCCCCAAATTCCTCACGGCAGTTTTCAATAATTCTTAAAAACAAGTGGAAAATGTCTTCCAGACTAAGACTGATTTTAAGAGTTTTCCAAGGTTTTGCACACTCTTAACATTTTAAGACAATGCTCTAAAACCTAAGACCAGAGGAATTTCAGAATTCTATGGTTCATATCTAACCTAGAATGATGGATTAACTGAAAGTTTATAAGAATACCATGTAAAATACATGAGGGAAGATTCAATCTAGATTCAATCTAGGGAGCACAAAACTGGTCAGTTACTGAATGCAATCACAACACATAAAACACTGTGATGTGTGGGAAGGGCAAAAATGCAGACTGAAATAGGGAGAGGAGGGTCATCTGAGGCTGAAGCAGAGTCAGAGCAGAGAGAGCTTTGTGCTCCTGACCTGTGTTAGCAAACTGTTGCCAAGTGGTTTGTAACCTGTGCAAACAATATAAAAATGCCTTAATATTGCTTGTGATGTTCTTTCCTAATACATCAGTTGTGCAATAACTCTTTCTTGCAGAGGGATCATTTTGTTGAGGGCTCGTCCCTCGCACCCTCTGCCCCACCATCGGAGGTCGTGCTTTCAGCCACTACACCCCAAAACTCTGGAACACTCTCCCTCAATCCCTCCGCCTTGCCCCCTCTCTCCCCTCTTTCAAGTCCTGCCTGAAAACTTTCCTCTTCGACTGTGCTGATGGCCACATTCCCCTCCCCCCGGCTCAGAGTCAGGCTCTGCCACTGTTAAGCGCTCTGAGACACTACCCTGCGTAGAGGGCGCAATATAAGTGCAAGTTGTTGTTGTTGTCATCCTAAGCCTCTGTTTACCAAGCAATCAGTAGGAACCTGTTTGTTAGTTGATTGACAGATCACTTTCCGGGGTAATAATCTCTCCATAACTGTTCATGGGACACTACTCTGTGGAATTGGCTGCTGTGTTTCACCCACAAAATGCACAGTCGATCCAATATATTTATTTACAATATATTCCGTGAAGCACTTTGAGACGTTTCAACAATGTGATAAGACACTTCATCAAATGCAAGGATTATTATTATTATAAGTTTGTGAGTGTGAGGAGTGCTATTTAACAAACAGACAGACAAATAGACGGGCATCACCTAGCATAAAAAGGTGTTTAACCAAATCTGTTCTCGTTCCACAGAGTTGGTGTGCCGACATTAATCTTGTCCAAGGACTCATCACCTTGGTGATGGGTGACCAATAATGGACAAACAATGGAGTGTATCACCTCTGTCTTGTCTTCCAAAGGAACCAAAACAAAAGTTGGCCAACATTTTATTATCAGAAAGATTGTGGCTCTTTGAGAGTTGTAATCTGAGAACACAAATTGTAGACTATTGTCGTATGGCGCCAGTGCTTATGACCAAGAAAACATTTGCCCTCAGGCTTCTTATTCAGCAGTCTAGATTCAACTGGTTATTTCTTGTGTTTCTATAGTAATAAGGAGAGTGCAAAACACTTGTTAATGTTCACCGAGTAATCAAGTTCAACTGACCTTTCGAATACCCCCTATATGTAACCTTAGAATCTCCGCTGAATCCCAATTTACTGGTACTAATAATTCTAGGTTCTCTATAAGTCACAGTTGCTGATTGAATGATGCAGATTTACTACTTTTTTTAACCAAAGATATTTTATATTTGAATAGTTTTATAAGGTCAGATTCTGGAATAAATAACTGGGTCTAATCACTGATCTATCTGGAGAGTTGTTGATTGAGAATGTGGTCTATTACAATGAAGCAAGCTCACGGTAGAATACAGAGCTGTAAACTCTGGATTGTTGAGCAGCCAAGCGACCAAGCGAGAGTGAGAAGGCTGAGGTTAACCATTATCAGCATCAAATTCTCCCAGATGAGGTACAGCACAGTACAGACACAAAAGTAATCTCTTAAAAGTCTCTCTTAAATCCATACACTGCTCTCTGTTCAAACCTGAACTCCATATCGCTCGCACCCTGCAAGGATTTAAGAATCTTGATGTTGACAATCCACTTTATAATATATTCTGCGAAGAACTTGGCGAAGTTTCAACGACGTGAAAAGACTGTGCATCAAATGCATGGATTATTATTATTACTATTATTGTTTATACATTTCTGTGCTGAAAATAATTACATTGTAGTAATCAAACCACAGTATTTGGCACCTTAACATAACAAATCTCACCATTCTCCTCATATGGGATTTCATTCTCAAATCAAGTAGTTTGATATGTGCCACTCAATTATTACAAAGGTTGGGCCGAAAGCTGTCTTGGAGCACAGCATTGCATTCCCAGCCCCGCGGATCATAGGCAAAACCATTGAATGAGTTGGGATTATTTATTTTGAGTAACCGGTTTGAGTTCAGCATTATAAATACTCTGCCCCAACCTCTGGAATTCCATCCCCCAATCACTCCGCCTCACCCCCTCTTTAACCTCCTTCAAGTCACTGTCTAGTGCCTTGGGACGTCCTCCCGACGTGAAAGGCGCTATACAAATGTAATCTTGTTGTTGTAAATGCATCTTTACTCAATACCAAGGTGGCTATTCTTGCTCTTTGTTTGACAGGATTTGCTCTGGCAGCCAACTATCCCCACTGCAGAATTTCACTGTGACATCCTCAGGGAGAGTGATGTTAGTAGTGTTTATCACTCAATCTGAATTGAGAAATCAGATTAAAGCAACTGTGAAATTCATCAAGGAGGCAAGTGAGTACAGTAGAAACGAATAGGGGAAAATTTGGGACGTGTGATGTGCTAGTAAAGATAGAAAATTATTACAAAAGTTGGAAATTGCATTTCCAGCCGCATGGATCCAAGAATTAGTATCGCAGTTCATGGAATATCATCTTGACTCAATTTTAAGGTAGAATCCCATAAACTGTCACTCCAATGTCTCAATCCATGGCTGGATGTTTCATGCATGTTGCAGGCTGACAAGGCTCAAACACTGTGACTGAGTCAGAGGGAAGGACACACCCGCGGGCAATTTTTAATTAACAACGCAAACACAGCAATGAAACACAGACTTGTGTATCCGTTGTGGAATCCTGTTTCAACAAGCATTGCTCAAATGAAGGCATCTAATGCCTTTCTGCCCACAAAGTACACAGTCAATCCACTTTATAGTATATCCTGTGAAACACTTTAAGATGTTTCAAAGATGTGATAAGGTGCTATATCAAATGCAAGTATTATTATGAATAAAGTTTAGAATATTAGTGTACCTTCAATGCAGTCTGTTTATTCTTGAAATGTTGCTTTTTTGTGATTTGAGGTGGGATGTATGTTTGGAGGACCAACATGCTTCTGCAAGTCAGAAAACTGTTTTTTCATTCAAATGTGTTCATTTGTTTCAATTCCATTTGATTCTCAGTTTGTGGAGGAAATATAACAGCCTTTCGTGGGTTGCTGGCATCCCCATTTTACCCCAGTTACTACCCTTCGAATTGCAGATGCACCTGGATAATTATTGTAAGTGAAACGTTGAAGTTCCGAAATATCTGTTTGATGTGTACGGAACCATTGGGATATCACAATCAGTTATTTAGTTGAAATCAATGTGTGGTGATGCATAGGTAGGTACTTGACTCAGAGCCATTTTGTTGGGGGGTTGTTACAGTGCTTGTAATTGGGCCACTATTATTAATATTTTTTGTAACTGATTCAGAAGGATCTGCCTAAGTTGCATAGATGGACGGAAAGGTGGCAGATACAGTTTAGCACAGAGAAATGTAAAGTTATGAGATGCAGCAGAAAAAGGGTAGTGTAAAATATGTGCTAAGTGGAAATTTATTTGAGGTATTGGAACAGCAGAGGGACCTGAGGTTTCTAGTTGGCTGGTCATTAAAGCGATCAGTTCTCTGGTAATTAAGAAAATGAATAATATTGGGATGTGTAACTAAGGGGATAACATAAATCGAAAGAGGTGAATTTAAAATTGCATCTGGTTTAGGTGTTTGAATAATAAAGGCCATTTTCAAATCCTACCTGAGAATACGTGGGAATATTACTTCCCATTCGATGTCTAAGTTCCTGACTGTCCAGCACCTTGGTATGTCCTCCTGACATGAAAGGGCGCTGTACAAATGTAATTTGTCGCTGTTGTAATTGTTGTTGCAAGTATCGTTGCCAGTATTTTACTACCAATAGCAAAAATTGGTATCAGGCTTCTATAGTGGGTGAGGATGATGATCCAAATAAAATCACTGCTGAAGGTATTAGAGACCATTGTATCTTGGCATATCTGTTCAAGGCTTTCGACATCTGAACCTCACTTGGATAAAACTTTCTTAGAGAATTCTACCATATTGTGATTGCCTCCCGGGGACTATCCTGCTTTCATATTTCTCTTTCAGCTTGTTCTATGGGATACTCCTATTGCTCACATAGAAATTGGTCCAGTTTTGGTATAACTTCTCTCTGTTCCTAATCAGTGAAATCACTGTTGCGGCCTTTTTTTTGTTTTAACTAGCAATTTTGTCGCTTTACCTCCTTGCCGAAAAACTGTTTCCGCTTATAAGTGATATCTGTTTCTTCAGTTAGTAAAGAGATCATATTTAGCTATTTGCTGTTTTTAATTTTCCTAGTCTGCTATAATTGGATTTGAATTTCAGTGATGTGCGCTCATCTCCATCACTATTACTTTGTCTTTTCAATAACTTAAAAGGTTTGTTGGATTTTTACCAATCTGTCTCTCATCCAACTTGTTCCTTTCAGTTTTAGACAAGCTGGAAACCATATCTGCATAGCTTCACGGACCAATAAACACTAGCGGAAAGCTCAACAAGTAAAGCAAAACTTCAATAGGTCTTAACTCAGCTTAAACCCAACATACTCTTTGGACTCTAGAGATGTGAAATTCCATTTGCCTTTGTAATGTAACACTATTTGCCTTAAAAGATTAAATTGTGCAGAGTTTTAGAAGATTCTCAAATGCATTTTCAATTTCAAAGCCAATTTTCCATAAATCTTAACGAGCTTCAAAAATAAATCGAACAATCTTTAAACTTCTGTACAGTCTGAACAATTAGAACAATGGGTTTAAGGCTACAAGCATGGCACATTCTGGGCCTCAGATTTATTATGTTTTTGAATTGGGAGTCCTGCAGCTCAGTGGTTAGAGCCCTCGCTTCTCAAGCAAGAGATCTGAATTTGATTCCCGGCAGGGCAAAACGTTGGGCAAATTTCCTTACTCCACAAGCCTCTGTTTACCTAGCAGTAAGTAGGAATCCAGTTGTTAGTCGATTGGTGGATCGCTTTTCCAGGGGTAATAATTCCTTAAAAAAAGAATAATTTTGTCACTCAGTCCACGACTGTTTGTGGGACACTGCTGTGTGCAATTTACTGCTGTTAACAATTGGCTGCCACGTTTCACTCAAAAAATATACAGTGAATTCACTTTACAGTATATTCTGTGAAGTGCTTTGAGACATTTCAAAGACGTAATAAGGCGCAATATCAAATGCAAGGATTATTATTATTATCATACAAACTTTCCTTTTGAGCAACTTTCATGTCAGTCCGCACGGATGTTTGTTCATTAAGCCTTCTAACACCACTACAGGTTTGTGGTATGCTGAAAAAAATAAAATTTCTTAATGGTAAAAGGGTTTTATCTTTTTACTGGGAGTTTTCAGGCAGTTTCAATTGTGGCGTAGCCAACTCCGAATACATTATTGGCCATTAGGAAAGTTTGGGCTACAGCAGAAGTTTACTGATCTACAGAGTGAACTAAAGTACATATTCCAATTATTACTTTATTTTATTATAATTTATTTTACATATATTTATTTTACTTTATTATATTTATTTTACAACTGTTTGTTGGACACTGCTGTGCAGTCCACAAAACACACAGTCAATTCACTTTACAGTACATTCTGTGAATAGATTTGAGACTCTCAACGATGTGATAAAGTGCTATATCAAATGCAAGCATTATTATAATTATTATCCTGACGTGAGAGACGACGCTATACAAATGTAATCTTGTTGTTGTTATTATTTATCTATCTTTAAATCTCACCTGAAGACCTACCTCTTCGACTGCATCTATGGTCACCTCCCCCTTCTCCCTTGCTTAGTGTCTAACCCCGACACTGCAACACTCTATATAAAGTTCTTTGTCATCATTATTAAGGAATCCCAAATCTTGAAGTATAATCTGGTTTTAAGCTTAAAACTATTTGCCTCCAATTTAACATTACATAAAATTGTAGAAAATATTCAAATTCAATCTTAATTTGGAAGCCTTTCCTCTTTAAGAACAGCGGAAAACAGTTTCCAAATTAAATCCTGTTTTTAGGACTTCAAAGAAAAAGCATAATTGTGATCAATCTGAAAAGGAACAAAGAAAAAGGATAGTTGTGATCTGAGAAGGAATCATTTACACTGAAGGGAAACCAGTTGCATTCCAATGGGATCTCTTTGATTTATGCAAATCAAGAACAAAATGATGCTAACTTTGTTTGCCAAAGTGGAGACTAACTATCCTCATCGAGTATCTTCTGTGCATTCTGCCCCTTGGTTAGGTGCCAAACCCAAATCTGAGGCTCAAGATCCAGTTTAAGATTCTGATGCTGGAAGGTACACAACCAAACTGCACGAAGGACTGGATCTCTATTGATGGGAATCGGTATGTCAGCATGAGATGCACAGTGCGTTTGCCTACATTCAGCAGAGACCTTATATGTTGGTTGGTTCAGCCCGGCTTTGTTGGTAACGTTCTCATCTCCAAGTGAGGAAATTCTAGGTTTGAGCCTCGGATCAGAACTTGAGACCGTGTTCTAGGCTCACGCCCCAATGCATTGTCGGTACAGTGCAGTCCTTCGGATACGACGTTAGACTGAGCTCAGGTCCACCTGTTCGGGTGAACATTTAAGATCTCATTAAAAACAAAACTATAAGCTAATAAAACTGATTAAACAGTGAACAATGTGCAGACCATGATAAACTAAAACAGCTGTCACATTTATGTATAGTATATAAAGATAACAGATAAATAGGATATAAGTATGACTCTGTATGTGGAGTCAAACTATAACTTTTACAGAGTTGCTGAAGGTTGCAGATTAGAAAGCTTAAAGCACTTGTAAAGACTGTTTCTGTTTCCCTTCAAAGGTATTGTGGTGAATACTCCAAAGTCTTAGTGGTTCCCAGCATCTCCAATATCATGACTGTTCACTTTCACTCAAACATTTATACTAGTAATGTAGGATTTAATGCTGAATACACAAGCTTTGATCCACGTCATGGTGAGTACTTAGAAATGATTCCCTAAGTTATACAAAGCGATGTGTAAGGCACTATTGCATATTTTACGTTCAACACAGGTTTTGAATTTCACAACACTTTTGCCCGATAAGAAATGATGTGAAAATATTATGTTTCTGGGGTTCTACAGTAATTCTGCCGTTTGGGCTCAGTTTTTCATCATTGGTCATTGATGTAAAAGTTTCAGTTCTGGCCAGCTGAAGCTGATCAACACCTGAAACTGAAAATCAAATATTTTCAACCGCCCTATTTCTATCCATCATGGTATTTCTGCTGGCCGCAACCTGCTCCAACCACTCCTTACTAGCTAACCTCTCAGTTTAGCAGTGAAGCTTTGACTTTCCACCTGCCACACCTAGGCGTCTGCTTCTATCCAGTCACTCTCAATGCAGTTTCAGGCTATTTCCACGTTTCATGCTATTGAGAGGATCTGGGTTCGATTCCCAGGTGGGGAGAAACATTTGGCAAGTTTCCTTACTCCACACATCTCTGTTTACCTATCAGTAAGTAGGAACCCGGTTGTTAGTTGATTGGTGTATTGCTTTTCCGGTGGTAATAATCCCTTCAAAGTAAAATAATAAAAAAATTGGTCACTCAATCCACAACTGTTTGTGGGACACTGCTGTGCGCAATTGGCTGCCACATTTCACCCGCAGTATATCCTGTGAAGCTCTTTGAGACGTCTCAAAGACGTGATAAGACACTGTATCAAATGCAAGGATTATTATTGTGTATGAGCGGTGTTGTATAAATGCATGTTGTTGTTGTTATTGGATAATAACTTGTAATTGCAGACCCATCTTTGCAACATAGGGTGTGGTTCAATGAACAATGAAATAGTTAATCTGAGTAAAATGAAGTGTTCACTTGAATCTGTTTCTTCTGTCTCCCCTTGCCACATACAGGTCTGCTGTGCCCAATAAATTACTTCAAGTGCCGTAATATGTTATGTATACCTAAGATCTGGTTGTGCGACGGACTCGATGATTGTGGGGATTGGAGTGATGAACACAACTGTGGTAAGTTGAATATAAAAACTACACAGCGTAAAAAATTTATACAAATGTTACGTAACTTCTTATAGAAAGTTTCACATGTTTTACTACCTTAACTCTTTGTTTCTGAAGGTAGAGGATTATGCTGGGGTAAGGTTCCACAGGCACAGACAGCCTTACAGAGTCTCATCTGGGTGTCATTCTTCTTGACCAGTGACTAGACCAGTGGTGGTCAATCTATGGTGGTCATCAAGAAGCCCATGCCCACCCCCCAAACTAGTCTAGGTCCATCCGTGTTCAATCGGCTTATGGCATAAATCAAGAAATATTCTATCAAGAAAACGTATTTTGTTGACCATAAAGATTGGCCACCGCTGGTCTAGACAATGAGTGCTGACTGGGTATTCCACTGAGTAAGAGAAAGGAAAGGCACATTCCTCTCTTCCTACCAAGTTCAATTGTTCCTTGATTCATAAGGGTCACTGTTTCTTGGCAGTGATCAATAGCAGAAAGCAGATTGATTTTTCATCCCTCGTCACCACCAGCATAGTAACCTTCAGCCAATAGGCCCCTAAAACATTGAAACACCCTCCATCTACCCTTCCGTCTCAACCCATCTCTATCCATCTTTGGAACGGAAACTTTTACTTCAACGGCCAATGATTTAAAAACTGAGTCCTAAAGGCAGAATTCCTGTAGAATCTACCTGCGTGAAATGTGAAATAAGCAATGGTGCCTTAAACATCGCTTTGTATAACTTAGGAAATCATTTGTAAGTATTCACCAGAATGTGGATCGAAGCTTGTGTATTTAGCATCATATCCAGCATTATTAGTATAAATGTCTGTGTGAAAGTGAGCAGTCATGATATTGGAGATGCTTTTGCCTTAAAGCTCCCCTGTTCATTCATGCTTATGGTCACCTCCCCCTCTCCTTTCTCCCTCGATCAGGGTCGGATTTCTTGCAAAGGGCTCTGCCCCATTATCCTACAGGAAGGGCATCATATAAATGCAAGTTGTTGTTGTGGTGGTGTACTTTTTTTCCAACCATAGATTTACTTAGAGTTATCCGTACTTAACTTTGGCTGTGTGTTTATTGGCTCCTTGGTAGGAGAAATACAGTCTTCCACCATTTCAGCTACTTTCAAATGTGGATGGTGTAGGGGTAAAGTCTGTGACGTATCACAACACTTCCCTTATGTTAATTAACAAGGGATTGAAGCAGATGTCAGCCTTAGGTTTACAGCAGTGATAACTGAGCTGATTCAAAGACTGCCATGGGCTGCCATTTGGAAATACCACAAACTTTACTCCTCGAGGTAACAGTGTCCCTTCATTGTAACATTAACAGTCTATACACAACCACTGCAGTCTCAGTGCCCAGCTTCAGAGTATTTGAATGGAAAGCATAACAACCTTTTTCCATTCCCAGGTTGCTTTGACGGGTCCTTCAAGTGCCTGGATAGTTATTGTCTGCCCAGTAGTTTGCGATGTGATGGGAATAATGACTGTTCAGGTGGCTTAGACGAGAAGAATTGTGGGAACACAGGTAAGTGGAACATACTAAAGGCTTTCTCTGATTAGTATGCAATCACAAGTGGTATCTCTCAGGAATTGGTGCTGTGGCCCCAGCTTTTCATACTCTATATAAACAAGTTGGACGTATTTCCAAATTTGCTGATGATACCAATTGGGAGGTGTTGCATCTTGTGAAGAGCACAGCAGAAAATTGCAAAAGAGCACACAAGTGAAACTAAGGCATCTGGATTTCAAGTAAACAGTGTTAGTTGGTGTACTTTGGATGTATGAATAGCAGGTGGGAACATGCATTAGGTGAGAAAGCTCCAAGAGGGATAGATAAGCAAATTAATCTAGGGTTCCAAGTCCATAAATTATTAAATATGGTTCTCTGGTGCAGAAAAGTAGCAATAAGATTAATGGGATATATCCTTTACAACAAGGGTCTGGAATGAGGAAACAAGGATGCTCCACAAATGGCTGTTCCATTTATGTATTAAAAACATTTGATCACTCAATCCACGACTGTTTGTGGGACACCGCTGTGTGCAATTGGCTGCCGCGTTTCACCAACTGAATACACAGTCAATCCACCTGACAATATATTCTGTGAAGTGCTTTGAGACATCAATGATGTGATAAGCTGGTATATTAAAAGTAGGGATTATTATTATTATTATTATCATATACAATGCCGGTCAGACCACATTTAGAGTATTATTTTTGATGTTAAGAAGAATGCACTAGCCATGGAGGCTTCAAGAATCGATTCACTAAATTGGGAACAAGGAGATTAGCATGATGACAGACTACATATACATCGGTTATATTCCTTAGAGCTGAAAAGAGGTGATCATAGAGCAGCAAACAACAAGAGGAATTGACACTCTAGATAGTTGACAACTCTTTCCCTCTGGTAGAAGGATCCACAACCTCGAAATTAGAGCTAGAAGTGGGATAAGAACACATTTGTTCACACAGAATGCACTGTCCCAGCTGGTGGAGACAGAATCAGTTGGGACACATGAAAGGGAGATAGATAAATACTTGGAAAATATTAAGGGCTATGGAAAAAAGTAAGTGGGATTTCAAGATTGTTCATGATCCAATAAACTCATAGAACATCTTGCTAGAAATGAAAAGATCACCCTTTTTGAATGTGTGTTGTAATAATTCCATCCTCTTTGAATATAAGAGACACCACATACAGATCTTAAGGCATTATTTCTAAGAAAAGTGGGGAGTGTTTTTTCTGGTTGATATCCCTCTCGTCCCATTTATACTGTTGCAAAATGCTTGCAGGCAAATGTGACAGCTAATTAATGTCACCAATTTCCAATTTTCTCTTTTTCTGCGAAGCGCGTTTCACGTGATGGTCTTTCATATAAAAAGTGCCATATAAATGTAAGTTGCTGTTATTGCTGCACTTTTCAGTACCTTTAAATAGAAAGTGTTACTGATTTACCTTTTTATTTCTCTCAGAATGTGGTGCCCACACATATCAGTGTGCCAATGGACACTGTATTTCCAAAGTTAATGCTGAGTGCGATGGTGAAAACGATTGCTTAGACTTCAGCGATGAAAACAATTGTGGTAAGCAATACAGGGAGTGACAAGACCTACTAAGAGTTGTTGACATGAAACGATAGGCAACACAAGTGAAACTTTTTCGATGTGATATAGTGGTACATTCTTTCTTGCTTGATTTCACAAGATAGTGGTGCCACTTATATCAAAGTAGATAACTGACAGCAATAATCTTTTTGGAGGGGAGGCAAGGGAGTTTGAGCTGATACTGAATAAGATGAATTGTAAGTGTTTTCTGAATAACTCCTGTTTCTTTTCAGTGAATGAGGAAAGCAAGCAGTGTTGCGTAATTTTGTTCCAGCAACTTGCATTTATAATCTATTCAGTGAACCGAAATAAAGAAATTACATCCTGTGTTCCCAAGTTTACGGCCTGTGGTCACTTTTTCTGCCGTTCACATAGAATAATGTTCTAAGAGCGCAAAGTTGGATGCTGAACAAGGAGGAAGGGGGAGAGGGAAGTGACCATAGGTGTGTCGAAAGGTTAAGTTTTTATGTGGGATTTAAAGATAGATAAAGAAGATATCAACAAATTCAATAACAACTTTTAAGAGAGAAGTTGATAATTATTTGGGGAGAACAAGTTTGCAGCACTATGGGGAGAGAGCGGGGGAGGGGGATTGATTTGGATAGCTCTTTTCAAAGAGCCGGCACAGACATGATGGCCCGAATGGCCTCCTTCTGTGCTGTATAATTCTATGATTCTATGATCCCTAAGAGAGGATAGAAGCAGCGAGTTTAAGAGACACTGAAGACACTGATGGTGGTGCGGAGGGTAAACCTCTGTATTAACTGAACAGAGAGAGAAAGCAGAGGAGTGTAGTGCCAGCAGATCAGAGAGATGCTAGGGCATGAAATAGCAGGTGTTTGTTGAGAGAAGCTTGAATTCTAATATTCTGAATGCACCGAATGAGAGCGATAAGATCAAGGAGAATCATAGACAGCTTCCTCTTGAGAATCAATGTAATGCCTTTGAGATAATAATAATAATCCTTGCATTTGATATAGCACCTCATCACGTCTTTGAAATGGCTCAAAGCGTCTGACTGTGTATTTTGTGGGCGAGATGGTCAATTGGTTTATTTGTGTTACGACCTCTGGTCGTATAGAATGCACAGAATCAAGGAAATTTACAAAGCAGAAAGAGGCCATTCGGTCCACTGAATCTGCACCAGCTCTCAGAACAAGTCCTTCTTTTAATGGCACTGCCCTGCCCGTTTGCAATTCCCCATGTCTCCTTGGATACTATGTGACTCAGCCGAAGAAAGGCTCAGACACAATTCTGTCTTTCGTTACTCAGCTGTACCTAGGAGTGCCTCCCCTGAGAAGACTATATTTGGGTTCTTGGTCACCACATGACCTAACCTGCATTTGTTAATGCAAAATACACAATGCTCATTCTGTTTGCTGCTGGGATGTAGGTCAGTCTTGAGTTTGGAACAAAAAGAACTATTTGTGATGTTTGTAAAACATGCTAAGGAGAATACTTTTGACACTAACCGCTCAACCCTCCCTATTCAGAAAAGGTTGTACGAATATTTCTAGGTGTGGGTACGTTGCCTTCTAAAGAGGATATTTAATCCTCTTTTATTTCCTTGCGCCTTTACACCCTTCCACATATACTGTACCTCTTTTCGCTCTGGGACCTGCTGGGATGCTATCGAGGGGGAAAAGGAAGATTGGAGAGAGAGAGTTCATTCCAGGTCACACAGCGATCTATTGAATGTCACATTGTGAGATTTGGAAGCCTGGTAGTTACCCTGCTTTTATTATCTGAGTTTTATCTAGAGAGAAGTCTTACAATGAAAGGAAAGAAGCCAATATTAAAGCAAGTTATTATTAATAATAATCTTTGTATTTGATGTTGAGTCTATCATGTCGAAAAACCTTAAAGTGCTTAACAGTTTATCAAGTGAGGTAACTGTAGGCAAAACACAAGCAGCCACACAGTAACGTCCCACAAACAGTTGTGAACCAAATGACCAAGTTAGCTGGCAGTTTATTGCCCAGGAGACCTGAAGAAACTCACTCCTCTTTTCAATAGTGTCAAGGGATCTTACCGTCCATCTGAACAGGCAATTGGTTTAATGTATCATCCAGAGGCCTAACCTCTGCAATGCAATACCTGAGCCCCAGTACTGCATTGTAGTGTCAGTCTTCACCATGAGAACAAGTCCTGAAATGGGGTTTAAATCCCAAACTGTATGGCCTACAAAGGGAGATTGCCACCAACTGAATTGACACCTTGGGAAAATAAAATGATTCACTTTTGTTGCTTTTTGTTGATTGAAATCTTACAGTAAATTAACTTATCAGTTTGGATAAACTGTAAACAATTCAGACTTACCACGAGAATAAACATTTAAATAACAGGAAAAAAAGATTAGTGGACTGAATTTGAACCTAGTCTTGGCCTATCAGATAGTTCTGTCTTATCATTTAAGATAGCACAGAATTGTGGATAAATCTTGGAATTACAAGTTAAAAAAAGTACCAGAAAAATTAAAATTAAAAATTCTACTCAATCTTATATTTTAAGACCAAATGGGTTTATAGACAAAGCCTATGTGGATATTTTGGTTTTAAGGTTTTGGAAAAGGAAATGGAACTCCGCAAAACCAAGAGCTTTCTTTTCTCTCTACGCAGACTGTGGAAATCTTCCCAGGCTTAACAGTCGAATTATTGGTGGACATGAGACTCAAATCAGTAACTGGCCCTGGTTGGTCTCCCTTCACTTTCATTCATTCGGGCATGTTTGTGCTGCAACAGTGATAAATAGAAAGTGGCTTCTGTCAGCTGCACATTGTTACCAAGACACATACAAGGCAAAGTAAGTGATATTTTTCTTTTTTTTAAATAATGAGGCTTCACACCATTACTTTTGGACCTAACCTGTTACTGCGCAATGTCAAAGAAATAACTATCAGGCAGCTCTGAAGCACCAGTTTTACTCATGTAAAAAAAAAGCAGCTGTGATGGGAAGACAGTGCAAAGCAATATTTTCTGGATTCACTTTGAACTAGCATAGCTCTCAAAAAATGTATTCTGAAGCACAGTTGAATACATCATGGAAATGCCCTCTAAGGAATTGTGAATGAACAGACAAGTTCACTATGGTGAATCTGGTAATTCCTCATTTCTAAATATCATTGCCTTTTATGCTTTGCAATCTCCAAGTGCATAATATCGCATTCCTTTTCAAATTGGCAATGAAAGCGCTTTGAGACTCTACCCCATGTGAAGGGCACCATATCAATGCAAGTTGTTGTTGATAGTAGGATGGGTGGAAGAAGGAAATCAAGTTGCAGACTTGATGAATTCAGAAGTTGCATTAACGTTCTGTGAAGTGTAAGCCCGGAGGTGACTGAATAATGGTACCTTTGGATTCTACCTCTGGCGGCAAGCAGAATGGTATCAGAGTGGCAGAGCTGTTAATTATACCTCTGCTACATTGATTTTGCAGTCGAGCTGGTTTATTCAAGAAACTTTGCGTGCTCATCCACAGTGTTTCGAATCAAATGAGAGTGTGTCCAAAGGTGATGTTATCGTCCAGCCAAGAAACATAGGAAAATGGGACCTGAAGAAGGCCATTCAGCTCATTGGGCCTGTTCCATCAGTTTATTAGAACTTGGCAATTTTTTTATGTCGGTGCCCTACCCTTTTTCTAAACCCTTTATACCGCTGCTAAGCAATGACTTTGTTGTGTACTGAGCGAAGATTTCACCCATCCCCACTTTCATGTACTCGAATCCCCCCTCCCACAACCCACCCTGCAAAATAAAGATCTTTTACTTAATGTTTGTTGTGGGTGTAAATTAGCTGCTGAGTTTGCCTGTTTAACAACATCTGCTTAATTTCTAGTTAACCTCCTTCTGCAAACCCTTTGAGCAATTTCCTTTATGTGAAAAGTGCTACATAAATATAAGTTGTTATAATCCTTGCATTTGACGTAGGGCTTTATCCGGTCCTCGAGACATCTCAAAACACTTCACAGGATTTTATTGTGAAGCTTGGTGGCAACCAATTTGCACATAGCTATGAAATGAATGATCAGTTTTATCTGGATGATTGTTGGTCAGGACACCCTTTTCTCTTTTTGAGTTGCACTATGGGATCTTTAACTGCCACCTGAACAGGCGGATAGCTCCTTGGTTTAATGTCTCATCCGAAGGACAACATCTCTGACAATGTGATGCTCCCCCCGACAATGTATTGGAGTGTCAGCAGTTACCCCCACGCACATTCTGGCTGACGTGAGTTGTGCAAACATAATGGCAGGAAGCAGGGAACCAGAATGCTCAAAGCCTTCACTTTTGATTTGCTCTACTTTGTCTCCAGAGGTGTCAGATAAACGCATTAAATTCAAACTGCTTATATGGTTGAAAGTGTACAGTGCGTGCTTGGCGCCTGTGGCAAACACTTAGCTGATAGCCAGCGATACACACAATGGTGACAGTAACAGTGGACCTCACTGCAAGATGCAGCAGTAAAATGTACTTGGCAGCTTGTTTGCTGCCTGGTCTAGCTTCCAATCCAGCAATCTGTGCCACTGTTGTCAGCTAAGCACAGAATAAGTGATCACAGGCCGTAAACTTGGGAACACAGGATGTGATTTCTTTACTTCGGTTCATTGAATAGATTATAAATGATTCCCCTGCAGTGTTATCTCCTCACAGGTTAATGTATAAACTGAGTGGGGAGACGATCAGATGATTACAAATAAAAACATCCAGCTATTCGGTGGGACTCGCAGTGAAATCCTAAGATCAGCAAGACCACAAGATGCAAATTAAGGATGTGAAGAAATGATAAGCTTTATTGTTTCCAGAATCATGACTAGACCAAGGAGTCCTTAGAATAGAAAACAACTGACGCAATGGACGGATGTGGAAATGTCAATCTACGCAACTTTTGGACTTACCGAGTAATGGGATAATTACTCCTTTTGGGCCTCTAACTTATATAGAAGAGTTCCCAATGTCCTGGCACTTTTGTCCAGTGGCCTCGTGATGTACAATAGAGAACCAGAAAGATGCACTAAGTGGATCTGGCCCCATTGCGGATGTGAAAACAAACCGGATAATGGGTCTCTGTGTTTGTAGATTTGTGCCTCTCTCTACTTCTCTTACTGTGTGTGTGCGCATGTGTGTGCATGCATCTGCCACTCTCACTATTTGTGTGTGGGTGTCTTTGTCTCTAATCTTGTACCGACCTGGATCGGTTCTCTCTTTGCCATACATGTTCAGTCCTGCTCCATTAAAAGCATGATCTTGGTTAGCAAATCACAACTAAGTTCCCAACATTGTCCTCTGTGATCATTTATTCAAATGTATATATGTGAGATATAGAATCACAGGAGGCATTACAGCTGAGACTACTTCTTCCCTCAGGCAAAATCCGTGCACTTTCTGATCAGCAGTCAGGCGCAGGAAACCTCTGCATAGTTCTGTTTATTGGTCTGGTTTTCAGATGAGAAAATAGCTGGTTAAATTAAGCTGCCGTTGAATACATCTGCTCCTGTTGCTACTCTTTAAGAAGATGACACCTGCCATCTAGTGGCCGTGAATTAACCCCATATGCTGTCATTTTCAAGTAAAATATTGATGTCTTATGAGAGTGAGAACCTCCTCTCTCTGCAATTTGCATATATGTGGGTTACACCTCCCAGATCTATACCTACAAAGATCTGATTAAACAACTTGATGCTATGGTGAGAAGATGGTAGGACTGTTGTACTAGAAGGATGAGATCAGATGAGCCAAATGGCCTCCTTCATCCGAATTAATTTTGTATCTTGTGCACTTGCTGAGTTTTTCTTTACATAGTAAAATGTAAGGTAGACAATAAGTTGGAATCCAGATGCTCAAAATCTGAAAGCCTTTCTGGAACCTTTCCTCGGTAGTGATTAAAATGTATCTGTTATCCTGAATTCAAGTCAGTCTGACTTTCCCAGGGACTGGGATTTAAACCCCCAATTGCTTAAAAAAATGCTGGAAAGGAAATAATATTATCGTTAAAATTTACAGTAAGTTTTTCTCCCCTTCACTTATAATAATCATAATTAAGAGTACTTGCATTTGTGTTCATTTGTGTTTATTGTGTTCAATCTGTATTTGCCTGCAAATTTACATTATATACTGGGATGCACTTTGAGACGTCCTCCTGATGTGAAAGGTGCACTATCAAATATAATAATTATTATTATTTTATCTTTTGCTTCATTGTACTCTAGATACTCTGATATAACAATGTGGAAAGCAATCTTTGGAATAGACTCTCAATATTTATCGACAAGTGCAGTGACTCAAACAATCAAACGGTTAATACAACACGAACAGTATGATGATACAACACTGAATTACGACATAACTTTGCTGGAGCTTTCAGCCCCTATAGCTTTCAATGAGAACATACAACCAGTATGTCTTCCATCATCATCTCATGTGTTTCCTGCAGGGAAATCCTGCCATATTGTAGGCTGGGGGGCAAAGCAAGAAAATGGTGAGTGTTTTATTTTCCCCCTGTAAAAAGGCATTATTACTGTGTTTTTTATATATGTATATATATCTCAAATATGATATATATATATTTATGATGTCTCAATGACATGATAAGGTGCTATATAAAATGCAAGCATATATATAACACGTGATATTTTAATCTGTCTGTACAATATTGGGTGAGATTTCCAATTTAAACAATTGCCTAATGGAATGAAGGGTATTATACAAGCGTTGACAGATATTGCATTCATTCTTTATTCTTACATTACTTAACACAGTTCCTACAGGATGCAGACATGCTTTCAGTAGTTAGCAAGCCTGATGATTGGCACAGTAACCACATTTTAAAAGATCACGTTCTACAGTGTTTTGTTATAGTCTTATATTTTCTTATTTCACATCAAGGCTCGATTACGATTCACATCCAGGTTCAACTACAATAACTCCCTGATTGTCAGCCTTGCCAACTCTTCCCTTCACAAGCTGCATATCATTCAGAACTCTGCAGCTCATGTCCTCTCCCGCGCTAAGCTTCATGACCCTATCATCCCCATCCTGGCCCAGCTCCACTAGCTCCCCATTCTCCCAGAGGATTTTAATTCAAAATCCTTGATATAAAAGCAAATAATTGAGTATAGATGGGGCTGATACACAGTGATGAGAAGCCATCCTCTCCACTAAATCCAGTGTATGTCTAAAAAGTAACATCCCTATATAGGTTTAAATAGAAGATTTTTCTGAGTTTCGTCTAACTGTAGTGCGGTAATCCTCTAACGTACATTTTTTGCACAACTTTTTCATAAAGTCAACATTAGTTCAGCAGAACAAGAAATGTGTATGAATACCAAATTGCTGTTGATGCCAGTGACTATATGTATCAATGCTGAACCTGTAAAATAATATTGGGGTTTTCAATAATAATAATAATAATAATCCTTACAATTAAGTCTCATACAAAAACATATGGAGTACATTGTCACATTGTTTTATTGTTAACATTTAGGAGTCTTTGTGATAGACATTTACTGTGCAGTACCAAATTCAAGTCAAATAACACAGGTCCAAAAGTTAGTTGTATGTATTGTTAAAAGAATTGCTCTTTTAAAGTGCCAGCAAGACGCAATGGGCTGAATGACTTTCTTCTTCTGTGCTGTAAATTTCTATGGTTCTGGGTGTTGACCATGTCTATTTTGGCATGAGTTTATTCCTAGTTCTGAACTACAATGGAAAACAATCTTTGTTTTTGCTTTACAGGCCCCATTTCTCTGCACCTTCAAGTGGCTACAGTAAAAATCATTGACCAGGCATTATGCAATAAAAGAATGAAACACCAAATCACCACGCAAATGCTTTGCGCAGGATATCTTACTGGAGAAATTGATGCATGTGATGTATGAAAAACTGATAATCACAGTGTATGAGAATGTATACATAACCACCAATGTCTGGACAGTTCCTATAACCTGACGATGCAATATAGATCAAGATTTTCACAAAGCTAACAGAAAAATATAGTGCCAGAATGAAAAAAAATCTCAATTCTAATATCAATGTTGAGAAACAGTTGGAGATATAGTAGAGCTATAGGCATGGAGTATACACAGGACAAAAGAGCTGATTGGTCATTTTCTGAATTACGCTGACTGATCTATATCTATATAACCCTGAGTCTTGTAATCTTGTGACTCCCTCCCTCTATCCCCTCCATCTCGTTCCCCTCCCACTTTCTTTCGGTCTTGAAGCCCTGACTTAAAACCCACCTCTTCAACTGCGCTTATATTTTGTAATGAATCCTGCACCTTTACAGAAAAACAATTCCAGAACTGTGCATTTCTGAGATACTTTATGTTTTTTTAGGGTGATTCTGGAGGGCCTTTGCTGTGTGAGGAATCTTCAGGGAAATGGTTTGTGGCTGGTGTTGTGAGTGCAGGCGAAGGGTGTGCTCGGAGCGGTTTGGCTGGGATTTACACACGTTTGGCAAAGTTCTACAACTGGATGCACGAGAAGATGGGGGTCGGTGGAAATCTATAACGGAAATTATTGCTACACAGTGAAATTTGCTAGAAACAAAATCTTGTTTTGGTAGCACAAGCAATGGTCCCTGCTAATACTTGTAGTGTTATAGAATCGTAGAATATTACAGCACCAGCATGTCAAAGCTCGAGGGAACTGCAAACATCACTGGTCATTTCAGTCAAGCCTTCTACTTAAATAATTTACCCGAATACAGCAACATAGACATCGTATGATTAGTTGTCATTGTGTACCTGTCATTGGGAGCATCAGGCCTCCTCCATCCCATTTCATAATAATACTTACATTTGATATAGCGCCTTTCATCTCAGGAGGATGTCTCAAAGTGCTTCACAGGATATTCTGTAAACTGCACTGACTGTGTTTTGTGGGTGAACTTTTTAATTAGTTTGTGACAATTCTTCAGCTTTTAAACTTTCCTTTTTACTTCCTGGTAACTTTAAATGTCAGCTTTCAATGTAGCAACCTAAGGCAAACACACCCTCAACAAACCCATTACCATGACTCCTCAAACAAAAACAGAGAGAGCTGGGAAAACTCAGCAGGTCAGGCAGCATCTATGGAGAAAGGAAAGTGAGTCAACGTTTCGGGTCCACAACCCTTCGACAGAACGGATCACCTGCCACGTATCCCTATGTGACACAGGGAATCCTTCAACTCAGCTCCTGTTAACCCCTGCAAGCCAAAGCCCGAATAGGTAGGGTGGTCTTAGCTGAACAAGCAGTGGGAAAGCTTGTCAGACAGTGCTATCAATGGCAAGTTATGCGGTTTTAGCTGGTTAGACTCCAGCAATACCCCAACTCGCACTCTGGGGTCCCCAAGCTTTGGTCCTTGCCAACCTGCGCCTAACACTTTCGGGAATTAGGTAAGCAGGTTGGATCCCTCCATGGAAAGAGTGCGCATTTCATTCCAACAATCTGTCTCTGGGATTTCCATGTGTAGGTGGGATGTGTGGAAATCTCAGCTTGGTTTGGATACTCTTAAGCATAGTGATGGGTTTGACACCCATGTGTCAGACACCAGGGTGAATTTTTTTTACTATATTAAATATGAGTTCATTGTTTATTTCCAGATCATCATTTTTGATTTTTTAAGATTAAATTATTCATTTAAGAATTGTCAGCCTTATGCCTTGAAAAGGCAAATCTTTGTTCCGGCTCATTTCATTTCCTCGCCACCATCAGTAACCGAGGCTTTAGTTCCTACCCTCCAACCTCTGGAACTCCCTCCCTCTACCACTCCAACTCGTGCCCCTCTCTTTCTGTCTTTACATCCTTCAAATGTTACCTCATTGAATGTATGCATGACCACCTCCCTCTCTCCCTTGCTTGGTGTCTAACCCTGAATCTGTTCAGCACTCTGGGATGTTGCCCTACATGAAGGACGCTGTATAAATCTAAGTTGTTGTTGCTGCATTTCAATCGATTTTAGAAACTGAGCAATCATATCAAATATTAGTTTTATAAAATGGGCCCAATCACAGTCCAATCTATGCAATTCAGTTTGGAACACTACATAGCAACCATTATATTTCATAGCTGCAGTGGAGAAGTGTGATGTTTAACTCATCCATCTTCATCCAAACCAGTGAAATATTACAACTTGTTCTCAAACACAGTGAGAATATTGTTTGTGCAGTGAGATGTGCTGCATGTCATCTCACACAAGAACATAAATAATCAAGAGAAACACACATTTCCTTATTCTTTTGTTTATTCGAGTTTCATGTTGGTTAAAGAATGTGATCATAATATGTCACAGACACGTACTAGTAATAACCTATTAACTGACAGTGTTTATCAGAATAAGTTTATCTAGGAGAACTATTTGTTGTGGCTCAAATGTATTTGATCGTACAAAAGTGCAATATTAAGATGGATCATTGTTCAGTTTATTATTGTTTAAATGAAAGCCACACTTGATTTGCTTTTCGATTGCAAAATATTTGGAATATATTAAATTTGTTAATGTTATTGTAAAAAGAAACTTGGTTTCACAGTGCCTGAAAATTGCTTGCTATATTAAGGCTACTGTTAAGCTGTTGTGGGGAAAATTATGGAAAAGTTAATGCAAGCGCAGAATCGCAAGACTATTATGTACAACAGAACTCATTTTAAATCTTTTTATTAAGAATTCACCCCGTTTCGGATCATCTTCTTCACAAAAGTGTTTCTAGTCATCACCACGCGTTCATCATTCACAAGACCACTATGTGTACACGTGTGTGTTTGTGTGTGTGCGTGTGAGACAAAAGTTTCAGAAGTAGAATTTGCTGACAATCTCAATTAAAGTCGAGGAGCTGAAAATTCAGAGAAAAGGTTTCAATTCAGAAAGAGACTTTGCTGCTCATGTTTTATGCAGTCAGGTCTGCCCATTGTTCTCTAAATGTGTTATCACATCGATACCTACAGTACATGATATCCTCTGTATAAGTTTTTTTTGCTTAAAAGGGTGATTAGCAGGTTGCCAGGCAAGGTGGTTGAGGCCAGGGTGCTGAACTCATTTAAAAGCAGCTTCATGCTGTAATGGGAGGAGGATAGGCTTGGTGTTCTGGAAGGTTGGAGCAAAAGAGCAGGGATTTAAAGATCAACACAAAAATCATGAATTCAGTCCACTTGGAGATGGGGACGGAGAGAGAGAGAAGCCTGCTGAGGGTGGGGTGATGGGCATGTTGTGTGTAAAGCTGGCTACTAAGGCAAAATAATTTTATAGACTAAGACAAGGTGGTATTTTGGGTCAGTTTGAGTGTTGGTTAACATTAGCGCAAAACTGGTTGCACTATTAGTATTTCACTATCAGTAGGAAAGTATGGGAGATCCAGTGTAGTGCCTCTGAACTAATGTTAAGTTTAAAAAGTTCACTTTGCACTGGCTCAGTTTGCGCTGATTCAATGCAACAACAACAACAACAACAAGATTCCATTTATAAAGAGCCTTTCACGTCAGGAGGACGTCCCAAGGCGCTGCACAGTTGGGTCATGACCCGAGCAGGGGGAAATGGTCAGGGTGAGGGGAGGGAAGGGAGGGAGCGAGGAGGGGGAAGAGAGTCGAGAGGGGAGCTGAAGGCTCGGTCAAAGAGAAAGGTTTTGAGACCGGCCTTGAAGGAGGAGAGGGAGGAAGCAAGGCGAAGGCACTGGGGGATAGAGTTCCAGAGCCTAGGGGCTGAGAGGCTGAAGGCCCGACCACCGATGGTAGGGCGATTGGGGCGGGGGACGTGGAGCAGACCGGAGCCAGAGGAACAGAGGAATGCAAACAAAAATCACATTGAACTGACACAAAACTCTGCAGTGTAGCTGGTCTGTGACTTTCAAAAGAATGGCCTGCTTCATTTGAACAGTTCATTATTATTATTATTCATTTCAACCTCATCAACTAGAGTCAGACTTGTGCAGATAACAAGTTGTTCAAATTGCATTTACATCATGCAGCTTGTAATGGACCAGATGCAATAAGAATAGGTGTACACATGAGAGAGAAGGGAATATAAGGTAATGGGTGGGAGTAAGGAATAAATAGAGAAAGTAGAGACTCATGTGGAATATAAGCCCTGGCATGGAATAATTGGATTGAATGTCTTCTTTCCATTCTGAATAGTCTATGTAAATCTATGAATGGATATGCCCTCCGTACCCCAATGTTGCTTCTCAGTACTCTTCGAAACCAACTACCAACCCATCCCCCATTTTTAAAGGGAGCGGAACAAGAATACTGCAGCTGATGAGGTTGCCAAATAGGAATTTCCATCACAGAAGTGGAAGGGAAACAGGATAACAATCGGACAACTCCCCTAAGCATCTTAGTCAACTAAAGCCCTAAATTCTACCTCGTTTTAGCCTTCCGGTTCTGGGAATATGCGCTCAATCTTATTCAATTGGTGCTAAATATAATGCACAAGCCAGTTCCAGGAATGCACACAAACCACATTGTACACCTGGATGTTCCAAAGTCAATCCCAATTTAGCTGGGGGAGGGGAGAGAGTGTGTGTTACATTTCCCCAACCCCACCTCCTATTTTCTCATGTTTTTTGATAGAAAACTAGACCTCGAAAAATACCAAGGTGCTTATTTTGTGACCAAACCTGACTTTATGGTCCTCACACTAGGCCCAGAGAAAAGGAGAGGGAGAGATGGTTGGACACTAACGTCAATTTTAAATGTTTCACAATTGGACCTTGGAATGCATACATTGTGAAAAGAATAGACAATTGTATCTTCATCAATGTTTAGTGCATTGCAGACAGCAGTATTGTAGCATGTTTGCATACAAATACTATCTCAATCACCACGCCCTTTTAGAGATTCCTGTGTGAGAAGGACAACTGGAACTTTTACATATCGACATTGGGGGAGGCACCAAAACATCCAAACCTTGTAAGTGCAGTTAGCAGCCTTACGTACACCTCTGTCCCTCCCTGACCGATCTCCCCTCCTCACTCTCTTTTCTCCACAACTCCCCCTCTTCCATTCTAGACTCCCTTGCCCCCCTTACCTCCCGAATTGCCTCATACTCCCAAAAATCCCCTGGTACACCAGCCATCTCCGTTCCCTCAAGGCCACAAGTGCGAGCTGCCGAACGTGCCTGGACCAAATCCAACCTAACGGTCCATCGGTAGATTTGGCTTCACCACACCAAGACCTACCGCTGTGCTCTTGCCTCCGCCAAATCCTCCTTCTACTCTAAGGTTATCTTGGTGGCAAAGGACAACCCCAGGCTTCTCTTTTCCAGCACAAGCCGTCCTCCATCCACCTTCCCATGTCTCGCCCATCCTCTCCTCAAATTCCAAATGTGAGGAGCTGCTGGACTTCCTTGAATCGAGGGGATATGTTCAGCCACCTCAGTCCCATCCGAAGCCACCCCATCACCTCTCCCTCATGACCCAGCCCCTACCCATCGCCCCCTGTACTCCTTCGACCCTATCTCTCCCTCTTCCCTCACCACCATCGTTCGCAAACTCAAACCCACCACCTGCTCTCTCGATCCCATTCCCACTTCTCTTCTCATCTCTTAGCTCCCTCATCAACCTCTCCTTGTCCACTGGTTCAGTTCTCACCCCACTAAAAACAGACCATCATCACCCCCTCCTGAAAAAATCTTCCCTGGATCCATCCCTCCTCTCCAGCTACCACCCCATCTCTAACCTCCCATTCCTCTCCAAGGTACTGGAACGAGTCATCGCATTCCAGCTCCGCTCCTTTCTCTCTCGCCATTCCCTCTTTGAACCCCTCCAATCCGGCTTCCGCGCTGCCCACAGCACAGAAGCAGCCCCGGTCAAAGTCACTAATGACATTCTGAACATCTGTGAGCAGGGTTCCCTCTGCCTCTTTGTCCTCCTCGACCTCTCTGCCGCCTTCAACTGTCTTTTCTTCCCCACATCCAAGCCATGATCCGCTCTGCCTTCCCTCACCTGCGTAACATCGTCTGACTTCGCCACTAGCTCACCCCTCAGGCCACTGAAACTCTTGTTCATGCCTTCATCACCTGAAGACTTGACTATGCCAACATCCTGCTTGTCGGCCTTCCCAACTCCTCCCTCCACAGGCTGCAGATAATCCAGACCTCTGCAGCCCATGTCCTCTCCCGCACCAAACTCTGTGACCCCATCTCCCCTACTTTCGCCCGACTCCATTGGCTTCCTATCCTTCAGAGGATCCAGTTCAAGATCCTGGTCCTCACCTGCAAAGCCCTCCATGGCCTCGCCCCACCCTACCTCTGCAACCTCCTAACCCCCTACCAACCAGCCCGTTCCCTCCGCTCAACCGGCTCTGGCCTGCTCCACGTCCCCCGACCCACCCACCTCACCATTGGCGGGAGAGCCTTCAGCCACTCTGCCCCCAACCTCTGGAATTCCATCCCCCAGTCATTCCACCTCACCCCCTCCTTAGCCTCCTTCAAGTCCCGCCTCAAGACCCTCCTCTTCGACCATGGAATTGGCCACCCCCCTTCCCCTCCCCTCCCTTCTCCCCCCCCCCCCCCCCCCCTCACACGACCCCTGCTCGGGTCTTAAATGCTGTACTCTGTCCAGCATCTTGGGATGTCCTCCTGACGTGAAAGGCGCTGTACAAATGTAATCTTGTTGTTGTTGTTATCGGTGTTATCCTGGTTTCGCTCATAAAATATACAGTCAATTCACTTTAAAGTATATTTTGTGACCTGCTTTGAGACATCTCGAAGACATGTTAAGGCACTATATCAAATGCAAGGATGATGATGATTATTATTATTATTATTATTATTATTATTATTATTATTATATGTAGTTGTTACACTGGGACCCAATATAATAATCTTGCATAGAACGCAGTCTGGTTCTTTTCAAGGCAGACCCACATCTCAGAGGAGAGATAGTATGTGAACCCCATGAAATGCTGAGCTGTGATCAACCCTCCCAACAGCACAGTGTGTGTATGTGTGTGTGTGTGTGTTTACTGGAGATGTGTGTGTGTAAGTGTGTGTGTGTGTTTACTGGAGATGTGTGTGTGTATGTGTGTGTTTACTGGAGAGATGTGTGTGTTTGCTGGAGGTGTGAGATGTGTATGTGTGTGTTTGCTGGAGGTGTGAGATGTGTATGTGTGTGTTTGCTGGAGGTGTGAGATGTGTATGTGTGTGTTTGCTGGAGGTGTGAGATGTGTATGTGTGTGTTTGCTGGAGGTGTGAGATGTGTATGTGTGTGTTTGCTGGAGGTGTGAGATGTGTATGTGTGTGTTTGCTGGAGGTGTGAGATGTGTATGTGTGTGTTTGCTGGAGGTGTGAGATGTGTATGTGTGTGTTTGCTGGAGGTGTGAGATGTGTATGTGTGTGTTTGCTGGAGGTGTGAGATGTGTATGTGTGTGTTTGCTGGAGGTGTGAGATGTGTATGTGTGTGTTTGCTGGAGGTGTGAGATGTGTATGTGTGTGTTTGCTGGAGGTGTGAGATGTGTATGTGTGTGTTTGCTGGAGGTGTGAGATGTGTATGTGTGTGTTTGCTGGAGGTGTGAGATGTGTATGTGTGTGTTTGCTGGAGAGATGTGTGTGTTTACTGGAGGTGTGAGATGTGTGTGTGTGTGTGTGTGTTCACTGGAGAGGTGTGACCAGCTGTACACTTCATTCCTGACATTGCTGCCTTAACCACCTCCTCCCAGCCCTGCCCACCAAAACTGAAGAAAGCCACTGACAAATTAACATCAAATTAACTTACTGGAAGCTGTAGATCGCCTTGTCAACACCCCCCCCACCCACCCACCACCCCCACCCCCAGCTCTCATCGTTAAGTCAGCAGTCTCCAACTTCAGGCAAAGCTTCTCTTTTACTCCCATTGCTTCTGAAGTTTCCACTCACTAAGTTTCCCTGCAGTTTGATCTCAGTCCTTACCTGTGAAACCTACATTTCCGGGGTTAGAAAACCTGACAAACAGGAGGTGAGGTGAAACCTACTCAACCAGCTGTTGGGGGATCTTTCTGACCATCTGCCAACCTTCCAGGACAAAGTGGTCCCCAGGATGGAAGATCAAGAGGTGAATATCCCTCTCAACAACTCAGGGGATAAAGGTGACCCACATCAGGAGGAGGTGAGCATTCCCTTGTTACTCCTTCACGTGAATTGGACAAGTCCCTCTGATCTGTCTGCCTCACACTCTTTTACTCTCGCCTCTTTCACTTTGTGTCCTCTCTCATTCTCTCTTTGCTCACGAAGAGGTTTCGTTTCAATAATTCTCCTTTCCATGTGTTAAAATAGTATCTCACCCCCCACCCCATCTCTCTAGCACTCTCCCTCTCTCTCTCTCTCTCATACACAAACTCTCACACACACACACACCCTCCATGAAATACTGTAGATTCTCAAGCAATGTGGGAATGTGGTTTTGCATTTGCTTTCATACCCCCACCCTTTCTTGTGAAACAAAAACCCACTAAAGTTATAGGAAGTTCACAGGGCTGGAACAGCAATGTACGTTTTTCTTTGAGAAAAAAAAACATTTAACTTTCTCCCATGTTAATTCATATCCACACCATAATAACATCGCAGTGCTCCAGGACGCTATCCTTGCATGGTGGAAGCTATTTAAATGCTGTTGCAAGAGGGTAAACTCTTGATACCTTGACCCTGGCTTAATTTGTCACTAAACACTTAAGTCCTCACGTTGTCAATATCCTGGCTGCATTTGTAGTTTGTATTTAAATGTATAAATAATACATTTATTTATGTATTTATTACACATGCCTAAATCTCCACTCTGGATACCTGGTCACTGAGCCTCTTTCCCTTGAGGTAATAGTACTAATAATCCTCACATGTGATACAGCGCCTTTTCACAATATTGAGACACCTCAAAGTGTTTTACAGAATATTCCGTGGATGCAATGCGGCAGTTAATTGTGCACAGCAGTGTCCCAGTCGTGGATTGGGTGACCATATTTTTGGGGGGAGGGATTTGGGACGTCCTCCCGACGTGAAAAGCGCTATATCAAATGCAAGGATTATTATTATTATTATTACCCTCGGAAAGTGATACAGTCGACAAACAAGTGGATTCCTACTTCCTGCTAGATAAATAGAGGCGCGTGGAGTATGGAAACTTACGTAAGGTGTCACCCTGCCTGGAAAGCGAAACCGGGTCTTTTCGCTTGCGAGGCAAAACCTCTACAGGACTCCACGTGATGAGAGGTGATGAGTTATCAGGAGTCGAGTGTATTTGGGACGTCCTCCCGACGTGAAAGGCACTATACAAATATAATCTTGTTGTTGTTGTTATTTCTTCCTGCAATGGACTGTATTGCTGAGTTTGAATTCAGCCCAGCAGTGGGAGAAAGAGGAATGTAGGATCGTTTCTAAATTCCGTTTTTGCAATTTTTCACTTTTGTTTGGAGCCTGACCAGCCGAAGCCCTGCAAGGATCTTTGTGGTAGAGCACACTTCTGTCGGTCTTAGGAACAGTTTATAAGGAAAGAAATAGGAAGGCGGTCACCTACAAAATACACAGTAAACCCCGTGAAGCCCTTTGAAATGTCCTTCCAACGTGGAAGGCAGTAGGACCAAATGCAAGGATTATTATTACTATTCTTATTATTATGATCATTATCTCATCTTTTCTACCAAGGTAAATTGGGAATGATATGCTTTGAAAACTATATAACTTGATATTCTGGTTCCTATACACTGAGAGCTGATGTTTTAAACCTTTGGTAAAATCCTAAGCTTCATCTCTCTCAGGGTAAAAGCATTTATTGTAATGTGAGTTTACCCTGCGTCCCAAAGCACAAGCACCCAGGTTTTTTAAACATAAAATTGCACATCACGTGGAATCGCATGGAGTCCTTAACGCACTCAATGTAACTTTCACACAACCACAACTTCTACATAAACTCATTCTTTTATGCAACTACTTTTTTAAAAAATTTCTCTTGATGTGGGCAAATACTGTCCCCAATATTTATTGTCCATCGTGAGATGAGTGTGTAATCCTGTTCACCACAATGTGACCAAATGTTGTTTCCTGCCACCCAACCCCAAATGTAGGCAAAGTAAAGACAGTATTAATAACACAAAGAGTAGTTCTATTTTAACTTGTAGTAACTTGTACCTTCGATTGCAGTGAGGACCTATCACTTTCATGATTCCCATTCCTGAATTATAGTCAGTATAAGCATACCTCTCAATAGGCTGCCCCTGCATGTTCTGATGTTGCTTCCTCTATTTTTGACCGCATTCTCTCTCCTGATCCTCGCACAATAGTTGAACCGCAGGGTATTCTAATAATATAATAATAATAACCCTTGCATTTGTTATAGTACTTACCCCCGGGACACAATCTCGCATGAAGGGCGCTGTATAAATGCAAGTTATTATTATCTGGTTTTTGAGAGTTTTACAGAATATATTGTAAAGTGAATTGACGATGTATTTGTGGGCAAAACACAGCAGCCAATTGTGCACAGCATCGTCCCTCAAACAATCGTGGATTGAGTGACCATTTTTTGTGTGTATTTTGTTGGAGAGATTATTACCCCCGAAAATTGATCCGCCAATCAACTAACAACCGTGTTCCTACTTACTGCTAGGTAAACTGCTAGCTAAACCACAGAGCAGCGATTCCCTGACAGGGCGAAACCTTAGACCAATTTCCTGACTGGAGTCTGTGGGATAACTTTGAAGTGTCCATTGAAGTGAAGCAGTAAATGGTTTTGCAGCTGGAGCCTGCAAAATGCCCAACCTTGGTTCAGCCTCGAACCGATCGCTTGTTCACATGTTAACCCCAGCTTGGGTCTGAAATGCTGTACACTGTCCAGCGCCTTGGGACGTCCTCCCGACATGAAAGGCGCTATACAAGTGTAATCTTGTTGTTGTTGTTAATAAGGGAAGCATATCTCTCTTAAATACTAAAAGGATTCTTTTGATCGCCCCTTGGTTACTCAGGTTTCAGGTAATAATAATAATAATAATAATCCTTAAACATTTGATTTAGCCCCTTTCACATCGGGAGGACATCTCAAAGCACTTCATAGGATATATTGTGAAGTGTAATGACTTTGTATTTTGTAGGCATCAATTTCTCAGATGGTTAAATGGCATCAAACCTTCTAAAGCTCATTCCAGTAAGTGCAAAGTTAGCAGACTCCAGATCCTGTTTTATACCATTCCCCTTAGTAGAAAGCCACAACACTGCCTTCACAGCAGGTCTGTAAAGTGAACTTTTCACATCATCTATAAAGGCTGAGGCAGAAAAGCAAAAATACACTCTAAGCCCAGGAATTTAAACTTGGGGCACACTGTCCAAATTAATTCATCACCTTGGCTCTTTGCTTTTTCCACAGAGTCAAGAAAGTAGACATCGACAGAATAATAACTCGTCCTGTGCATATATCTGTGATAAAGATTTTTGCAACAGGGATATCTTCTGCCGGTTTAAGATGTGGATGTTAATTGCAGTGTTTGTTGCTGCATTTTTACTCACTTTTATCTTCATCGTATTTGCCGGGATAAGTAAGTGAAATCCCTTAAGATTTAAAATTCTGTAGGTGACTTTAGTGATATTGATATTCAGGGAGCTCTCTGCATCCAAGTAAAATCCTTTATAAATTTCTGTTGTGTTTAAAAGACTGTTAGCTTAACAATTGTATTGTTTGCTGCATTTTGTAAAGGAAGGCAATTGTTACAAAAGCAAGTCAGTATCATGCAATTTACACGAGGCCATGTCATATTTGTATATCCTTTACTATCACTGCTTGCTATTGATACTGTATTTTACAACTTGATTATGCATAAATAGCAGATGCTTTGCAATGAATTACACTGTTGTAATTTCATTGTGTGGCTTTGATCTAGTTGTACACTGGGTAAGCTTTGTTTGTTAACGATATACCAAATGTAAGGATTATTATTATATTATTATTATTGTTATTGTTAACACGAGCAAATATGCACTTAGATTTCATAATATGCTTTCTTTCTGTTTTCAAGGGGCCAGTTCACGTGATGACGACTTTGTTGATCCAAAACTTAAGGTTTACGGAACAGCTCGGTATTATACTGGAACGATGACAATATCCAGTCTTTCATTTACACCTGAATTAATGATGCCTCAAACCGAAACATTCTCATCCCTGTCATCAGAACTGAAAAAAATGGTAACAAGTGATGAAAATATATTTCATGTTTGATCATTTAGAAGCTACTAATGTAGCAAAGCTTGTACACATTTATGTGTATACAAAAACAACAACTTGGATTTATATAGTGTCCTTTACACAGGGTAGTACCTCCAGGCCCTTAATATCTCAGAGCGCTTAGCATATGCATCCTTTCTACTGAATAACAACAACAATTTGCATTTAATAATAATAATAATCCTTGCATTTGATATAGCGCTTTTCACGTCTTCTAGACGTCTCAAAGTGCTTCACAGAATAGACTGTAAAGTGAATTGACTGTATATTTGTAATAATAATAATAATCCTTGCATTTGATATAGCGCTTTTCACGTCGGGAGGACGTCCCAAAGCGCTTCACAGAACACACTGTAAAGTGAATTGACTGTATATTTGTGGGCGAACGCGGCAGCCAATTGGGCACAGCAATGTCCCACAAACAGTCGTGGATTGAAAATGACCAATTTATTATTGGTGTTTTTTGTGGAGGGATTATTATTAGGCGTGTGGAGTAAGAAAACTTGCCCAAGGTTTCACCCTGCCAGGAATCAAACCCAGGTCTCTCACTTGTAAGGTGAGTGCTCTAATCACTGAGTTACAGGACTACACCCCATTCAAGTGGGGATGCTAAATTTACTAGCAGTGCCCTAGAAGTGTCATATCCCTTGATATAGTAAGCTACTATATTGATTTCCTTAGTATAGTTAGTTACTTATTCAAACATTAAAATAAATCTACCAAAAGCCTCTAATCCTTTCCTCATCTATCTACCTGAAGGGCTTGGTAATCGAAATGCCTAATTTGTCAGAATTTTGACCATTTGGTGGCTCAGTCTTCATCTGTTCAAGCTTCTTGTCGAGAATGTTTTGGGACACAGATATCTAAATTGTAGTCCAGGGGAAGCCCAATTTAGTGTGCTTCCATACAGGGCACTGCTGGCAACAGTATAACCAGCCTGGCTCGTCGGTAGGACTTGGAAGGAAATGCAAATTGTTGTTGTCGAAAGCTCTGTGGTTTTAGTTGGTTAGACTCCAGCAGTATTTCAACGCACACTCTAGAGTCCTCAGGCGTTGGCTCTTGCCAACCTGCACCTAATACTTTACGGGATTAGGTAAGCAGGATGAGTCCCTCCAGGAAGAATCTATTTCTGGAATTTCCACGTGTAGTTGGGATGGATGGAATTCTCATCTTGGTCGAAAGCACAGTCGGAGAGGAGGGTCTTGAGATGGGGCTTGAAGGAGGCAAGGGAGGGATCGAGGCAGAGAGACTGCGAGATGGAGTTCCAGAGGGTGGGGGCAATACAACTACAACTCTGAGTCAGAAGGTTGTGGGTTCAAGCCCCGCAACTTGATTTCGAACTCACGGTCTAGACTGACACACCAATGCACTGCTGGGAGAGTCTTGCATTGTTGGAGGTGCTGTTTTTCGGATGAAACGTTAAACCGAGGCTCTGTCTACCTGTTCAGGTGAACATTAAAGATCCCATGGCACTATTCGAAAAGAGAAGGGAGTTTCTCCGGGTGTCCTGACCAGCAACCCCCAAATAAAAAACTGCACCATTTTGTGCAAAACTGACTGCTGAGTTAACTTACAAAATAGACAGTCACTCCATCTCACAGTAAAATCCTGTGAGGCACTTTGAAATGATAAGTTGCTATCTCATAAGCAAGGCTTATTATTATTATAAATCAACCCCTTGTCATGTATTATGTTTTAAACCTTGCTTCCATTAACTTTGCTTCATTAAAAAAAATCTATTGTTTTATTTTCTCAGCTGTTGGACCTTTACGGAAGCTCTCCAGCTCTGGGATATTATTTTGTTGACAGTAACATATTTTCATTCAGGTATGTTCATACAAGAATGTGCTTGATGTTGACTGAAAAATTATATCCTTTGTATAAACGCTTTATTGTGTTTTATTTAATGTGTTTACCAGTAAGGTATGTCACTGCAAGCTCTCTGAGCGCTGTCAGCTTGTGTTTCAGTGAAGCAATAGAGGCCCAGAATTCCACCTGGTTTTAGCCTGGAAAACAGCTTCGTCTTAAAATGTAATATCATGCAAATTGTGGCAAATCCTGCATTACAAAGACAGATCTATTTAAGAACTGTAGGATGTTCGCTTCTAAATTGGAACTGAACTCAAATAATTCCTTTCCCAGAGCGTAACTAACAACTGGAACAGGTTACCGAGCAGCGTGGTTAAAGCCAGGCTGGTGAACTCATTTTAAGAAACACCTTGATCCTGTGGTTTGAGGATGGTTGTGTGGGTATTCTGTAAGTTTGAGATCAAATGGGCAGAAGCATCTTCTTCATCCAAGTCAATCTTATGGGATCCATTTTCTCAACAGTGAGTAAGGATTTAACTTGATACCTTCCTAGGCTGTTAGTGCCACTCCTATGATTTGCTCCTGTCTCAGTCATCTGGGGGACTTGCAATGAGCTTTTAAAGAGGTTGTGCTTTTAAATAAAGGAAGTTCAGTCAGTCCTTTCTTCAAAAAGAACTGAAAATGGAATTCTCAGCTTGGTTTTCAGTTCTTTTTGAAAGAGGGGATTTTTCAATCACTATTTTACTCAATCTCAACTCATTTAGGTATTCAAATAAAAAGGAACAGGTTTTCAATCTAAACAACAGCTGTTCTGTACTCACCACAAGTTCTGAAAATATTTTTAACGCAGAACAGTTGAAACCTAAGTAAATTGGCTGCCGCATTTGCTTACAATATCTAGTCACAGCAATTTACAGCAGATCCTGTGAAGCACTTTGAGGCTTTCTCCCCACATGAAAGGTGCGATACCACATGTAAGGATTATCATTAGTAATAAAATAATAATAATAATAATGCTTTCATTTTGAAACCAATCAACCACAAAATGCCACAGGTAAAAGGTCAACATTTTTCCTTGGAGTTTTGCTGGCCAGGACACCAGGAAAAATTCCTATTAATATGAACAATGCAAGTTGCGGCATGTTTGTCATACACATGGTTTGATTTCACCTATGCACAAAAGGGGGTGGAGGTACACTGAGCAGCGGCCACTGTAAATAGAGCAACAGCTTATTGTTCTGTGTGCTGTGTTGTAAAAATAGTAATGTCTAAGTCAGAGAGTGTGGAAATATGAGATGGGAAATCCCAAGGGAGGAGTAGTGTTCCCCGAAAGAGGTGAAAATAATACAAAGGTACCAGTATAGAAATGAGATTTGCTGGTTTCAATTATAAATGAATGAAACTAAGAGAAAGACTTTGAAGAAATATAATACAAAAGTACACAAAAAGCAAAACCAGTTAGCGGGTAATAGAAGAAAGGTTTGTAAACTGAATAAGAAGATAACAAAACACTGGAGGATAGACATTTGGCTCACCAGGCACATCTCTCTCACAAACTGCAAGAAACAACCCTAAACGTCATCCAATCCACTCTCTCTCTCTCTCGGGAGGTGGGGGTGGGTGGGGGGGAAGATACTGCCTGTTACCCAAAGTGAATCAGCAAAACCCTCAGCTATTCATCCCCACCTCTTCATCATTCAACCCTGTCCTCTTCTATACAGGACTAGAGATTAGACGATTCTCACCCCCGCCCAACCCCCCCCAACCCGGCCCCGCCACACACCCGCTGGTATGAGTGAGCAGAGTAGGAGGAGTGGCGACTCGTGTGCAGTACAAACATCAGCATCGACTAGTTGGGCTGAACAGAGGCTGTAAAGATTTTATGTTGTTCTATGTGTATTACAGACTTAAATATGCGTTTGATTTTTTTCAACTACTTCTCCTGAGCTTCCCTCTTTTGCAGAGTTAGCATTTTCAGTAATAAATACGGCTACAGGTCAGCAGATGTATTTGCTCTTACGATTCTTCAAGAATTGTCGACCAGAACAAACTGCTGTTGCCTTGCATGTAAAACTTGCTGAGACTAACATTGTCCTCATGACAGGAAGATGCGTGCCAGGGAAAATAAGTTTGTCTAGACTATGGTTTGGTGATTGAATGTAATAATCCTTGCATTTGATATAACGCCTAATCACATCTTTGTAGTGACTGTATATTTTCTAGACAAAACTAAAGTTTCTTTCTCTTTATATCCGGCATCTATGTGTAGTTATTGAAGACATATTGGTCATAATGTTTACAAATTATTGACTACAAATGTGGCATTGAAATTACTTTAGAAAGAGTTTTCTATATCATTATACAAGTATGGTTTTACTTTACAATTAACGTCTCTTTACACCAAATAAATTAGAGCGATTTATGTTAAAATTTTACAATTTTATATTGTGTATTTGACATTATTGTGTGCAAATTGGCTTCCTCGTTCACCCACAAAATACATGTAGTCGTATCGCTTTACAGTGTATCCTGTGAAACGCTTTGAGACATCTCCATGACATGATCAGGCGCTGTATCAAATGCAAGGATTATTATTATTATTATCTGTTGGGATGATTCTTTGAGATGAGTAAGTGTCAAATCCATTTTTTTACATACTGATGCTGTCGGAATGTAAAATAGAAAACTACCTGAACTTTTGTCGTACATTGGTCTAACTGCAGGTACATGCTACTGGAGCCAACAAAGTGTCAGAGCAAAGTCCTTGTGCTGATAATGATCGAAGATATCCAGTCTGTTTGTTTAACAAAACTGTTGCCAAGCTCCTGAATACTTTACAGGGCGCGGCATGTGAATCGTAGGCTTCTGATCAGTTGACGGTTTACTGTTTAAACAGACGGATGGATTTTCAGCTATACTTTACAAAATCAATAACTTGCATTTATGTAGCACCCCTCACACAGCCCTCTCCGTCTCCCAATCCCCTTAATGTATTTCCATTTGTTCCATATGGATAGACACAGTGATTTATGACGTAAGACAGAACAAGATCACAAGATTGCTTCAGATGAAGACCCCCATTTGCCCATCTGATGTACGTAGAACCTTTTGGCCATCAAGATTACTTTGGCTGAGAAGTAATATTTTAAACACCAGTCTTCGTGTGTTGGTGCTGCAGGTGACATGAATTTAAACATGTGCCTGGAATTCCTTACAGAGTGAATCCTCACTATCATCCACGACATTAGTAAGAAGTTGGAAAATCAACAGGATAACGTCTCAGAGCCCTTGTAGGATTACAATTGAAAAGTATACATTAAACATGTCAATTTTCTGGCTGTTATTTCTGGCACAATGGTCAATACGTTATCAATATGAGTCATTGACAATTTGTTGGTTCATGTAGAATTCCGTAATGGTCATTCTGATGATGGGTGTTTTATTTACAGCAATGGCAGCGTTATTGTGTACTACTGGTTGCAGTTCGCATTACCGAAAGAACCTGACTTTCTGATTAAATACACACTTAGTCCAGAGGTGCTGATTAACGTGCTGAGGCAGCATCTCTCCAGTGATGGAGTGGCACAGCATCAAGCTTTGGTGATCGAGCCACATTCTCTCACGCTGGACGGTAAGCCTTTTATTGACAGTCTGCGAAAGTTAGACCAAGTCAGAAGAAAAAAACTAGATCAACAATCCCCTTCAAAATTGAAACCATTCTAGTTGAAGACGATTGTGGACTTGTTAGCAGGGAAATTCCAGTCTGTGGCTTGGAGTCATTCTCTGGAGTAAGATCATAAACAGCTGTGAATCACAATGAGCTTAAAAGACTAGTTTCTTTGAATAAGTGTGATGTCAACATTTTTCACATCCTTTTATTTTTGTTACCTGTATGAACGAGATTGCAAAATGTGCTGAGCCCACTGAGAGTGCACTGAGTGTTAAAATCATTTAAAGTTGAATTAATAGCTTAGAGTCTCGTTTGAGCCTTGTTCGAAACAAAAAAATACGGTTTCCTAAAAAATGAACAGCCTGTTACCCAGCCACAAGGCATATCCTGTTTGGGGTAAGGTTATTAGGCTTCTTAATGTGGTATGTTTTGAGTGGTGGTGAGGTTCTGCAGCAGAAAACACAGTTCAGCTTTCTTTGAATAAGCTGTAACCAAGGTGGACATAACGAGGTTAGCTGCAAGACCCTGCACTGTTAGAAACTTCTGGATTTATGGAATTTAATGGCGGAATTTACCACTAAATTTGATTTTAAACATCATTAAAAAAATATGTGATCCTGAAAGCCAGCAAAGGTCATCTTGGGGCCAACAATTGCTTTCTGATGTTTAGTCAGACACTTTGTGGGGCTTTTTCTTGGTCAAGAAATGGTTCGAAATGAAGAAAAAGTCACCCACAAATACAGGAAGGAGTGGAAACCATACGCTGGTTTGGTTTTGCAAAGTGCTGTTAACTCAATACGAACTGTTTTCGTCTTTTTGCAGTTGCTGATCAAAGATATGTTGAAAGCTTAAAGAGCGGTAAGTAGCTTAGCTCTGTTGACATTAGCAAATCGCAACACAGATAATAAGTAATCTTGGCTTTTGAAACAACACCTTTTGAATCGGAAAGATATCTCAAAGTGTTACACCAGATGCACTGCAAAGAGTGAGCTTGGCAGCCAACCTGTGCAAATCAATGTCCCAAACAGTCTTGAAGTGAATGAACAATTTTATTTGGTGGATTGTTGACCAGGATACCGGGAGAAACTCCTTTCTCTTTTCAAATTGTTCCATGGGATGTTTAACGTCCACCCAGATAGGGCTTTGGTGTATCAGGGCTTTGGTGTAACACAATGCAGCAAACTCTCAGCACTGCTTTGGAGTGTCGGTTTACCTTAGGCTATATGAGTTCCAAGCCCTGATGTGGGGCTTGAACTCACAGCCCTCTGACTCAGCTACTGACTGAGTCACCAGGCTGACGTGATACGGTTCGAATATTTACTGAAAGAAGGATAGCTATGGAGTGTGTATTCTGCCCTTGCTGGATTAATTTACTGAGCTTTGGCACGTTGCTATTATTTTGAGTGAGTGATTACAAACATAAAGGGAAGAATAACACCTGAGATGGGATTGTACGATTGTTTTAAGCTAGACTTTAACCAAGAGCTTTGTATATGGATTGGAGGTTCAGTGTGCGTGAAAGAAGCTGTCTAAATGTAAATTGTATTGTAAATCAAACTGAATATGCACCAGTGCAGGAAATATGGACGAGGGCTTTTAGTATGTTAAGAATTAGATCATACCTTTGTGGAGTCTGGGTGCATCAGCTTTCTTGCATTAAACATGTGTGGGCGGATAGAATGGGACTTTTGGTTAGATTGTGATGTCTCAGCTAAGCATCTCTCCAATCCCGACATAAAAGGCACTACACAAATGTAAATTTGTTGTAGTTGTTGAGGAGCCTGTATTTTGTTTGCAAGCCACAGGGTCAAAGTACTTATTTATAACTAATATAGCCCAGAAAAAACACAAAATTAGAATCCAGCATTGTACAGGATTGAAAGCAGAAATTAATATCTAAGAGAGATCAATACATATTAGAGCCCTTGCCCCCCCCCCACGCCCACCCCCCTACCCGATGATCATGATGAAAATCGGGTGACTTTCACAGATCGTAATCCTACCCAATAAAAGAGAGTTTGCCAAACACTATCTTTTCCTTACCCTTTTCATTAAGAAGCCTGACAATATATGTGATTGAACTCTGGCAACTTATGACTATATTTACCATCTAAGAACATAACCTCAACAACAATTCTACATTCAGGTGGAACCTTTCACATCAGGAGGATTTCGCAAAGCGGCTTTGCAGAATTGCCTCAGAACCCAAGCTTTTTGTATGCTAAGAATTAGATCTAGATAACTTTGGCAGCTGAATTTTAAGGGGTTTAAGAGAGACCTCAGAGCTCATGAGTTTTTATCTACATGGGCTGTGAGTTCAATGAGTGCTCCGAGACCCTTCTCCGCATGAAGGACTGTATAAAATACAGTCCAATACAATTCAATACAAATTTACATTTATATAGCGCCTTTCACGTCGGTGGGCAGGGAGACACCCTGAAGCTCTATATAAATGCAAGTTATTGTTGTTGCAATGGTGGGGGAGGGGGGTGAGGAGAGAGAAAAACAAATCAAAATATGACCGATTTAAAATAGAGTTGCTACTTGCGATCTCAAAGTGACCTAGAAAATAATGCATTCTGGATGGACCCTCTCCAATTAGAAAAGATGTGTGGCATACGTATATGTGAGCTCAACAATCTAAATGTGTTTTGTTCATGTGCCCTTTAGGTCATTGTGCATTTTATGTCCCAGTACTGAACAACGAAGCAGAGCAGAATTTTTCTTCATTGAAATTAGATAACTGTGGTACAAATACCAGTCACTATTGGCGGGTACAAGGGCACAGTGGTCACTCCATCAAGGCCATCCTTTCAGTGAGAAGCGAAGCTTGTGGCATGGACGTGACAACGTATTATGGTTGGTTCCCAGATTCGAAAAGAGACGTTAGTAAGTACGTGTCATTCAGGGGAAAGTAGCCAAATGTCAAAATATTACGTATACATTGTGGTTTTATTTCCAGTTTACAGTATTTAACCTGTGTGTGAATCCATTTTTGTTTGACAATTCACATCTCCAGTCCAGGCCATGTATCTAGTTATCGAATGATCGGCTGTCTTTTCCACTGGTGTAATAATTAGCTGCGGGAATAAACAACACCAATGTTAATTAGCATATCACATAACCTAATTTTTACCCCTAAGTTTGTGGAAGTTTTCTTTTAGTTTCGTTTATGTTTTGCTGATATTTTATTCATATATTACTACCCTCTCTCCCCAATGCTGTCACACTTCCTCCTTCAGCTTGCGGGAACTATTGTGATCTCTGAACTCTTTTGGCCTCAGTCAGTGTTGAGTCATGATCTCTGAGCATAAGTTTAACTTCTGTGGGTGAGGTTGTGCAACTCAGCTCATATAGCTGGAGAGCACATAGCTCTGGGCCAGCAGCCTCAAACTAGTAAATAGCTCAGAATTGGTAGGGTCATGACACTGATAATGGCTTCAGGCCAGGGAATAAGAAAGCACAGATCCATAATTCAATGGAGTAGGACTGTACTGATAAACAGATCAGGGGAGCAAGCATGCGCTGCTAGAAAGCTCAGGGAACAGTTCTGTAATAAAAGATAGTTCAAGGAAGTAACACATCTGGTAGTTCAGAAGAGCATTTGATGGCTCATGGCAATAGGGAGGCAATTGAAGGTTGCTTGGGGGAATAGAATAGCACTGGGAGATAGGTCAGGAGATTTCAGTAATACTTGATATATAGTTCAAGAGAGCCGGACTGTGATGGTAGATGGCTTTGGGACGGGGAGTAACATGGCACTGAGAAATTGCTCTTGAAGAGCAGAATGGAAATGGTAGATAGCTCACGAGGAAAGGATGACTAGATACTGTAGCTCCAGGAAGTGGAGCTGGATGGATAGATAGTTCAGGGAAGTAGGATGACATTGGTAGACAGCAGGGAGCAATCACTCCATGATCCAGTGCTTGGCCTGATAAAGATCCAGTGATTGCCCAAGTAGATTATGTGGATTTACTGATTGAAACTGAAATTTAATCTTGCAACCAGCAGCTCATCTACAGTGGAGTCCTTTAGCGTAGTGGTTAGAGCACTCGCCTCATAAGCGAGAGGACCTGGGTTCGATTCCCGGGCAGGTTTCCTTACTCCACCCACACGCCTCTGTTTACCTAGCAGTAAGTAGGAAAACGCTTGTTAGTCAATTGGCGGATCGCTTTCCGGGATAATATTCCCTTCAAAATAAAATAATAATAATAATGAGGTCACTCAATCTATCACTGTTTGTGGGACACTGCTGTGCGCATTTAGCTGCCGTGTTTCGGCCACAAAATATACAGTCATTACGCTTTGCAGTATGTTCTGTCAAGTGTTTTAAGACGTCTCAATGATGTGATAAGGCACTTGATCAAACGCAATTATTATTATAATTAACATTGAGGAAAGGCGCTGTATATGAAACACAAGACAAACAGCCAATTTTTCTTTTCCCCCTTCTCCCTCTCCCTCACCCCATAACAATCAAGGGTGGGGGGAGAGTAGAGAGTGGGAGTGGGGAGATATAGCAAGCGACCAAGTGAGCGAGCGAAAGCCACCGTTGTTATTCCCCCTCATGAATGTTTAATAAAAATCTGCTTACATCAGTGTAAAATCTGTCACAAAGAGGTGAGAAAATAGGGAAGTCTGAGTGGAAGGGGCCCTTGTTTCTTGCGTGGGTGGGGGAGAAGCGGGTGGAGGGAGCGGACGGTGGGTGATAGAGGCTAGTGGAGAGGTCAGGCCGGACCAGACTATATGAAGGAGTCACACCACTCTCGTAGACAGCGGTAACAATCCTCTGACTGCTTGTTCCCTGCATAGCAGGTCTGACGCAGCCAATTCTTAAAGCTCTCACGGTCTTGCTTGAGGAGCAAGAATTGGCCCAGCACGTCCTTTGCCTGCAAGAGAGAGAAAGAGGGAATGTGAGAGAGTGTGTGTATGTGAGAATGTGAGTGAGAGAGCAAGAGTGAGAGAGTGTGTGTGAGAGAGAGACAGAAAGAGTGAGAGAGCAAGAGTGTGAGAGACAGTAGAGTGAGAGTGAAAGGCAGTGAGAGAGTGTGTGTCAGAGGAAAAGTGTGTGTGGGTGAGGGAGAGATAGATTGTGTGCGAGAGACAGAGAGTGTGTGTGAGAAAGTGTGTGAGACAGAGCGAGAATGTGTGTGAGTGAGAGAAAGTGAGAGTGAGAGAGCAAGTGTAAGAATGTGTTCAAGAATGAGAGAGAGAAAGAGCATGTCTGAGAAAGCGAGAGTCTATGAGAGCGGGAGTGAGAGAAAGAGTGTGAGAGAGACAGAGCGAGAGAGAATTTTGCCCATAAAAATACAAGTCAATTCACTTTACAGTATATTCTGTGAAGCGCTTTGGGACGTCCTCCCGACATGAAAAGCGCTATATCAAATGCAAGGATTATTATTATTATTATCCCGTGAAGGGCTTTGAGACGTCTCAAAGACGTGATAAGCTGCTTTATCAAATGAAAGGATTATTATTATTCCACCCCCTCCCTCTCCCCCTCCCTCCCACTCCCTCTCTTCCCCCACCGCCTCTCCTCTCTCCCTCCCCAGGGTAAGTGACTTACCTTCAGGAAACCTTTCTCCTCGAGTCTCCCTCCCAGCACAATGCCAATCCCCGGCAATTCCTTCACTGATTTCTCTTTCATTGGCTCCCCCACAAAGTTCTTGTGTTTCTGTGACGTGTTTGTCATTGTCCCCACAGCCGTGTATTCTGCCAGAGAAAGAGTGGGAGAGAGTGTGAGAGAGGGAGAGAGTGTGAGTGAGAGAGTGTGAGAGAGAAAGTGTTAGAGAGACTGTGTGAGAGCGCGGGAGAGAGCGTGTGTGAGAAAGATGGTGTGTGTGAGAGAGAGTAAGAGAAAGAGTATGTGAGAAAAAGAAAGGGTGTGTGAGAGAGTGTGTGTGAGAGTGTGCATGTGAGAGAATGTGAGAGTGTGTGTGTGAGAGAGTGCGTGTGTGAGAGTGCGTGTGTGAGAGTGTGCGAGAGTGTGCGTGTGTGAGAGTGTGCGTGTGAGAGAGTGTGCGTGAGTGTGTGTGTGAGAGTGTGTGTGAGAGAGAATGTGTGAGAATGAGTGTGAGCAAGAGAGAGCGTGTGTGTGTCTGCTCCCTCCGTTCAGCGGGCTGCAGCCTGCTCCAAATCCCCCGCCCGGCCCACCCCATCATCGGTGATCGGGCATTTAGTCTTTCTGCCCCCCACCCTCTGAAACTCCATCGCACAGTCCCTTCACCTCACCCCCTCCCTTGCCTCTTTCAAGGCACGTCTCAAGTCCCTTAGTGTAGTGGTGAGAGCACTCGTCTCACAAGTGAGTGGACTTGGGTTTGATTCCCGGGTGGGACAGGGCGAAACCTTAGGCAAGTTTCCTAACGCCACACTCACGCCTCTGTTTACCTAGCGATAAGTAGGAACCTGGTTGTTTGTCGATTGGCGGATTGCTTTCCGGAGGTAATAACGCCTTCAGATAAATAATAATAATAATTATTAATACTAAAAAAGCTCTAACCTTTTCCTTTGCTAAACTCATTAGTCACAAAACTTCTCAACTCCATCTCGAGTCTATGGAAATCTCAGGAACCCAGGATAGCTCTCTCTTAGCGTAAGCAGCTCAGTCGAGTGAGTGAGTGAGAGGAGACGGGCACCATATCTCCTCCTCACCCCACGGCTCACCCTCGTATCACAATGCTCATCCCATTATGACCTTGACTTTGCCTCATCAATTCATCACTAACCCAATGTGACTATCTTGTGACCTACCTGCTTGCCCGAGCCAAGTGAGGGGGGGGGAAAGAGAGAGGAGTGTTGGGGTGGGGGTGTAGGGTTTTTTTTCCTTCGCCCCCTCCAGACCTACTCCTCACCTCCTTTCGCATCCACAGCCGGCTGCACTGACTCCCCATTTTTTGGGGGTCAGCCGAGTGTCTGACACATGCGGAAACCCATCGCCGTGCTTGGGAGTCTCCAAGCCCAGCTGAGAGTTCCGTGCATCCCACGTAGACATGGAAATCCCAGAGAAGGATTGTCGGAATAGAATGCACACTCTCTCTCCCTGGAGGGATGCATCCTGCTTGCCTCGTTCCGGAGAGTATTGGGTGCAGGTTGGCGAGTGCCAAGGCTTGGGGAGAGCCCAGAGTGTGGTTGGATCAACTGCTGGAGTCTAACCAGGGAGAGATGGATAAAATAAAGAATCCTTGTGTTAATATAGCGTCTTTTACGTCGGGAGGACATCTCAAAGCACTTCCCAGGATTTCATGTATAGTGTAGTCACTGTGTATTTTACCCCTTCTTAATGTCATTACTTATCTCTTCTTTAAACATCCTGATCGATGCTATTTTAACAAAAAAACAGAGATGAGATGATTTAGGAAGAAGTGTATAGTGAGTTGCCAAAAGCAGTTTGGACTGCTCATATTTTGTCTGGAAGTAACAAATAATTTGTGATAATCAGCCTGGCCGAGTCAGTCACTCTTGCCTCTCAGTCAGAAGGTTGTGGGTTCAAACTCCAAGTTGAAACTTTGAACTCACAGCCTTCGTTGATGCTCCAATACATTGATGAAAGATTAAACTGAGGTCGTGTCTGCCTTTTGAGGTCAATGTTAAAGATCCCATGTTACTACTTGAAATGTTTCTCCCATTATCCTGGCCAAAATGAAATCGAAACATGGTTTATGAGATTTTCTTTGTGCTATTATGCTGCTACATTTTTTGACATTGTTGGCACTGTATCAAATGAAGGATTATTATTAATAAATTAATGTCCTTTTTTCTATAGGTTTAGGCAGGTTGGTGTACCCCATATTAGTGAGGTCATTGCTTCCGAGACTGTGTTCTTAATGACCATTACCCCTACAAGGGAATGTGATCTTCCACAATATTCAATTACATTTTCACAAGTTCCAATGACAGGTAAGGATCTATTTATAAAAAGGATTTATCTTGTTGTATCTTGGATAAACTTGGTTATTTTAATCTTGGTTATTTTATTTGGGGGTTCGAGGCAGCTTTATATTTAGAATTCATTAATTTAAACACAATTAGTCAGGGCAATTTATTTCATAAAAGTTCTCAAAGCAACATCAGACAGACATATTAAAAAAAATTATTACGTTTCAATTTCCTTTCTTTTACAGAATGTGGTGGTATCCTTAGCGGAATAAATGGGAGTTTTGTATCGCCCAGTTACCCTAACTTTAATTCAGCAGAAATCAACTGTACGTGGACATTGAAGGTAACTAATAAGAACAACAACTTGCATTTACATAGTGTCTTTCACGCGGGGTAGCGTTCCAGAGCGCTTGACTCTCAGTCAGTAGAAATCAGCTGTACGGGGACTTTGAAGGTAACTAATAACGACACAGCATGCAAATACCTTCTGCGTATCTGATCTTATTCTTCCAGAACACCCACCCTACTGTGTTCCCATCACCTCATCAAATAGTTTTTAAACGAGTCCAGTGTCCTGGCTTCAAACATCCTTCTTGACAATCTGTTCCACCCATTGAGTAAAGTAAAACTTCCTTTTGGCTGTCCTAAAATTGCCCTGTGCAACTCTAAATGAGAGGAAAAATCTTTCTTGTATAATAATAATAATAATAATAATCCTTGCATTTGTTACAGCGCTTTGTCACGTTATTAAGATGCCTCAAAGCGTTTCACAGAGTATACTGTAAAGTGAATTGACTGTATATTTTGTGCTTGCTCTGAAGGATCAAGGTGGCATGCCATCGGGAAATTGACCTTGTTTTTTCTAGCCCACATCAGTGCTCACATCAGAAATGATCTGGCCTATTCACAGTACCTAGTAGTCACCCCCTTACAGGCTTGCACTTGAATCTCAGAAACACATGCATGAATAGACAAGTAAACAAGTTTCTTTCCTCACTCGCATGTTATTTTTCAACTCTGCACCGAAACTTTGCAGGATGTTATCTTAGACCCATCAATCTTAAGAATGGGGTTGAAACTGATCTTAACAATGGGTTAGCATATGTTTAAGTCAGCTAATCAATTTACTGTTAGTTATTGGAATAGAGAGAGTCTTGACGGAGTAAAGCTCTGACTAATTATATTTTCGCAATTTTGTAGGTTCCAGATCATTTTAGCATTGTTGTATTCTTCAAAGACCTGGCAGAAGCTGGAGCTTCATTCGCATCAAACCATATAGAGGTTGACGGTCGAAGGTGAGCACAATATACAGCTCTATCACTCTATCGTTTTTTTCATCTGCTTACAATTTGTTACCAATGGCAATGACTGACTGGTGATCAGCAGCTATGTAGCCTTTTTTGCTGCATAGTAATTTGTACCACATTACGCTTGGGCAGGCAAAGATGGTAGACCTTAACACACAGACAGGTGTATATTACCTGGTAAAATATTACATTCTAGATTATTATTTTAAAAAATAACCCTTTGCATAGAGCTGCTAATAATTGGTTGATCCTGCAGGTGGAAAATGCCAATAGCTAGCATTTCAGCAGTATCTTTTAATTGAAAAAAACACTTATTATTAGAATTACTTTGAAGCATTTTACTAGAAAATAGAAATAAAATGGTTTCGTGTCAACTACCTAAATAAGATACGTTCAATGCTGCTTTCAAAACTTTGCCTAACATTTTCGTCATGGACTAGTCATGGACCAGTATTGGGTGAACAGTCCAAGAATCATTTCATGAGAGCAAGTGTATAGTTGTAATAGTTTAGAACTATTAACTATAAATGATGACCAGGTTCTACATTCTAGTCTTAGTATGTATAGAATTGCCTCCGCTTCCCACTCAAGCACTGTTTCTGGTACAAACGTTTAACTTGTAGGCATCCTGGCCAGCCATAGGTATATAAACCTGATTTGCATGTGGAGTTTTATTCAAGCAAAACGAGAATAGCCTAAATGATTCATATTTAATGTTTTGAGTTATTGCTAAACACAGGAACAAGTAAAATCAGCATTTTAATGTAAAGGTTTCCCACATACTTACACCTTTCATTATTTTAAAATAAGTTTTATTAAGCTGAATTTAATTCCAGCAATTTCTTTTCACAATAATAATAATAATCCTTGGGTTTGATATAGCGCCTTATTACATCATCAAAGTCTCAAAGCACTTCACAGGACCTACTGTAGAGTGTAGTTATTGTGTAGGCACACAAACAGCCATGGTACCTCCACGAATGCAGCATCAGTGGAATATCAGCACAGGCTTTGAGCCTAAAATCCCAATATGGGGCTTGAACCCACAATCTGACTGAGAGGTGAGAGGGCTACCAACTGAGGCAGACTGCCACTAAATTGGTAACAAAAGTAGAAATAATAATGCTGATCGGTAAGCCATGATTGAGTTAATGGTGGCATTTTTTTTATTTGTTTGCAGATTCAGCGAGCACAAGCAATTTTTCCTGTACAGTAAGAGCTCCAGTTTGCAAATACGCTTTCACTCTAATGAAACTTACACCAGTGGCTTTGCTGTCGACTACCTGGCCACTGATGGTAAGAATTAAGTTTCTGATTTTTATTTTATTTTGGAAAGTTCCAATGTACGTGTTCATCAGTCTCTCGAGATCCAAAATAATCCTTGCATTTAAAAAAAAGGACTTGAAACTCAGGGATCACAAATAGAAAAAAGTTAAAAAAAAATACTTTATTTTAACCTTCTTCTGTTTGTGATCCCTGGGTTTCAATTTTTGTTTGAACACAAATGAGGCTGAGGGGAAAGGAAAATGTAGTGTGTGATGTGACAATTATCTCAGTTCAGGTACCAAAGCTATTAAGAATCATTATCCTTGTGTTTGATATAGTGCCTTTCACATCAGGAGGACATCTCAAACCGCTTCACAGGATATACTGCATCATGTAGGGACTGTGTAATTTGTAGGCGAATGTGGCAACTACCTGTGCACAGTATTGATCCACATTCATGGCATACAAAACATTTCAATTTATATTGAACTTGGACAAAGGTAAATCATTACAAGACATGCATTCATTCCAGTTCCTTATAAAAATATAATTGACATAAGACACCCAAGGAAAGCAGGTGATTCAAACTTGATCCACTTTGGTCTCAGGGTAGCATAGCCAGTTACAAGAAATTTAACTTCAGGGGAGTGAACTAATTTTCAACAACAACAACAAAATTACATTTGTATAACACCCTTCACGGCCCAATTAACTTTTTACTTTTCTTAGTTTGTACAGATCCCAGCTGCAATGAAATCATGTGTTCCCTTGCACACAAAACATGCCAGGACCTGAAGGAATGCAATCGTTTCAATGACGTTACGGTTTATGGTAAGTATCTACAAGCCTACCTACGGCTGCTGTTGTATATGATGAGAGCCTTTTTCTGTTTCAAATGTTTCCAGAAATCTATTTTGCAACCTCGTTTCCTTTTCGTAAATGAAGCGTCAAAACTGTGGTTTAGATATTGTTATATTGAGAAAGTAAGATCACAGTGAGTGAGCAACAGCAACAAAATTACATTTATATAGCACCTTTCACGTCGGGAGGACGTCCCAAGGCGGTGGACAGACAGAGTTTCGGACCCGAGCTGGGGGTCAGGATCAGGGAGGGTGGAGGGCAGGCGGGGCAAGCAGGGAGATCAAAAGCACGGTTGAAGAGAAGGATCTTGAGATGAATCTTGAAGGAGACAAGGGAGGCGGCAAGGCAGAGGGACTGCAGGATGGAGTTCAAGGGGGCGGGGGCAGAGTGCCTGCTAATAGTGGAGCGGGCAGGCAAGGCGTCGATTTAGTCTTCTTGCAAGTGAGAGAAAAAGAGCATTTCAGTTCCTTTCCTTATTAATGTGGAGTCTTGTAGGTCAGTGGTTAGAAACTCGCCTCGCAAGCGAAAGACCTGGCTTTGATTCCCGGCAGGCGAAACGTTGGGCAAGTTTCTTTACTCCACACGCCTCTGTTTACCTAGCAGTAAGTAGGAACCCGATTGTTAGTCGATTGGCAGATCTCTTTTCCGGGGGCAATGATTCCTTCAAAAAAAATAATAAATTGGTCACTTCAATCCACAGCTGTTTTTGAGACACTGCTGTGAGCAATTGGCTGCCATGTTTCGCCCACAAAATACACAGTCAATTCACTTTACAGTATATTCTGTGACCCAATTTGAGACATCGCGCAGATTATACGCTATAACAAATGCAAATATTATTATTATTATTATTAATGCCTTTGGTACCTCATGACTGGAGTTATCAAACGCACTCCTCACCGGTCTCCCAAGTTCCACCTTCCTTAGGCTCCAGCTGATTCAAAACTGAGCTTATATCCTCACCTGCAACAAATTCCACTAGCTCCCTGGCTCCTAAGGGATCAACTTCAAGGTCCTCACAGTCACCCATAAATCCCTTATAATATAATAATCCTTGCACTTTATCATATTGTTGCGATCGTTAGAATTTACACTTTTTGTATAATGTTAGAATCATAATAGATGTTGTGAACGAGTTAACTTTTAAGTTAAGTGTGGGGGGCAACTGGGCTGACAGTCATGGGATAGGACACATCTGGTTTTCTCTGTTTTTGAAAGAATAACAGGACAGCTTTGGAAAAGGGCAGGGGGTCACCTCTTATCAGTAAATGACAACACGCCCACAGAGATAGTGGTCCAAGGTACCGGTCGACACAGGATCTCGACTTAGCAATAAGTCGCTAGATTCTGACAGGGCCTGCCAAGTGACAGAAGGCAACCTTCAAGAATAGCAACTGATGAGCAAGTTGCTTAAACTAGAGGACCTTGGTATCATCCCGGGATACTGATAAGAAATAACCAGTCACTTAAAAGGAATGTACTAATGATCCCACACCACAAAATGATGAGAACCAGATACAGTCCTAAACTGATCAATCCTCTATCTTAGACAATTAAGGACAATGTGTGTGTGTGCTGAGGCACGTACATCCCATGAGGGTTCACGTGAACCCAGCATGATTTCGACCAGGTGATCTAATGTCCACACCATGATTGGACGAACATCCGATAACTTTGTGTACGTGGGCGGCCCGGGTCGCGGAGACAAGGGTACGGGAGATGGGGCTATCCTGGGTCGCGGAGACAAGGGTACGGGAGATGGGGCCGTCCTGCGCTGCGGAGACAAGGGTATGGGAGATGGGGCCATCCCGGGCTGCGGAGAAAGAGTACGGGAGATGGGGCCATCCCAGGTCGCGGAGACAAGGGTACGGGAGATGGGGCCGTCCCGGGTCGCGGAGACAAGAGTATGGGAGATGGGGTCATCCCGGGCTGCGGAGACAAGGGTACGGGAGATGGAAGACTGAGAGCTAAAAATACTAAGACTGAGGATATAGATAGAAGATTGAAAGCTGTAAGCAAGAAGACTGAAAGCATAAAGAATCAAGCTTGTGTGCTGTAAAGACACACAAGTCCTGCCTCAGGTTGCCTCAGGGAGTCCTGTAGCTCAGTGGTTAGAGCACTCACTTTGCAAGCGAGAGACCTGAGTTCAATTCCAGGCCGGGCGAAACCTTGGGCAAGTTTCCTTACTCCACACGCCTAATAATAATCCCTCCAAAACCAAAAACAATAATAAATTGGTCATTTTTAATCTATGACTGTTTGTGGGACATTGCTGTGCGCAATTGACTGCCGTGTTCGCCCACAAATATACAGTCAATTCACTTTACAGTGTGTTCTGTGAAGCGCTTTGGGACGTCCTCCCGACGTGAAAAGCGCTATATCAAATGCAAGGATTATTATTATTATTATTATTATTATTATTGTAAGACACAGTGTTGAACTCGAGATATCTACAGTGGTATTGTTCTGTTATAAGATCTGTTGATTGTACCTGCCTTTGGTCTGACCCATCGGGATAATGGGCAATAACGAACAAATAATAATAAAACAGTCAGATATCTGGTTGCAAACGGATTATGGCTGATTTTATTTTCTAACACGATGTCTCAAAGCGCTTCCCAGAATATATTGTAAAATGGATTGACTGTGTATTTTGTGGGTGAAACATGGCACAGCAGTGTCCCAGAAACAGTCGTGGATTGAGTGACATTATTATTTTTTGAGCGATTAATACCCCCAGAGAGCAATCCATCAATCGACTAACAACTAGGTTTATAAATACTGCTAGGTAAACAGAGGCATGAGGAATAAGGAAACTTGCCTCAGGTTTTGCTCTGCCCGAAAATTCAACCCAGGTCCGACACCTTGCCTCGCCTGCCCCACTATTGGCAAGCGTGACAACCGCCGTGTTACAGAAATCCCTTCATGCCCTAATACCTCCCAAGCTCTGAGACTTTCTCCTATAACCCCCCCTTTATCCTCCCACCTTCACTCAGCTAACTTGGGCTTTCTGTGCATCCCCCCCAACCCCTCCACACCGCCGTTGGTGACTGTGCCTTTAACAACCATGCTGCTAACCTCTGGAACTGCCTCCCTCTACCTTTCCATCACCCCCTCTCTTATCTTTCTTTCCGTTCTGGCTAAATATTGACCTTATTGACTGCTCCTACAGTCACCTCTCCCTCCCCTCCCCTCCCTCCCACTCCCACCTTTCCCCTTGCTCCCTCCCCTCCACCAGAGACAGAACTTCTGGTATAAATTGAACATATGTGACCACAGGATGACAGAATTCATCTTAATTGTGTTGTCTTTCGTGATTGAATAGTATACTAACACTGTGACCAGAAAGTGAAGATTTCACCAAAAGGTACCAGTCTTGACGAACAAATTCTAATCCCAGAACATTCAATGATGTGCTACAAAATTTTCCTTTTGTTCAGACGGTGATGTTTGTAAAAGAATAAACATGATTTGAAATTGTTTGTGCTTATTTGTTTATCTCTTGACAGATGACTTTGTGAGAACGATCACTTGCTGAACCAAGGGAAATTTGACTTCAAACCAAAGCATTGGGTGAACTCTAGCTGTACTCTGTTATTGTGCTTCAAAATTCGAAAGAAAATCCGACTGAAAACAATGGGGTTGAAAAATGGTCAACATAGTTGATGAAGTTTTTCTATAGCAAACTACCAGAAATGTTATGGTATAAATATACTTAACATCTGTCTTCCCAACATGGACTGTTTCTGCTACAATGCTGTTTAACCCTAACATTGCTTACCCTAACTCAGGCTGTACCCAATGTAATACGTACAGCCCGAATTAGGTTAGATGCTAGGATGTAGTTGTGTAGCAATAGAATTTCTGCTTAATGGCTGTTTACTTGTTTTGGGTGGTTTACAACATCATGAAAAAATGCCACTGCACCCAAAACAAAGTGCTTCAAGATCTAATTACATTATGTCAAAGGATGCTGTAATTTCTACAATGTGACCTGATATGTTGTCCAGATTCCAACAGTTTCACCCATTTTAGACTAATGCTGATCAGGGTGCTGAACTAAGGATGCATTAAGTCCAGTCCAAGTGCTTTTACTGTGGCCACTATTTTTTTCCCTATTTTTTTTCTTTGGCTCTTGTCAACATCTAAAATCTCATGGTTCTCACCTCCTCCACCTACCCGACCTCCCCCTAAAACTCTCTGAACCCGTACGCAACCTAGGCGTCAGGTTCAACCCCCAATTATCCTTCCTCCCCCACATCCAGTCCCTCACCAGCACCGCCTTCTTCCACCTCCAACGCATCGCCCGTCTCCGCCAATACCTCTTTCCGAAAGCTGCTGAATCCCTAGTCCATGCCTTTGTCACCCCTCAGCTGGACTATTCAAATGCCTTCCTTGCCGGTCTCCCCTCCACTACCATCCATAAAATCCAGGTCATACAAAACTCTGCCACCTGCATTCTTACCCGCACCAAACTCCACTCCCCGATTATTCCTGTTCTTGCCAGACTGCACTGGCTGCCTATCCCAGAGAGGATCGACTTTAAGATCCTCACCCTTGTCTTCAAATCCCTCCACTCCTCTGCAGCCCCCTACCTCTCTGATCTCCTCTTCTCACAACAGTATCCATTGCCTTTGTTCCACTAGGTCTGGCCTCCTCCTCGTCCCCCGAGTCCTCCGCTCCATGCTCGGCAGCCGTGCCTTCAGCCACTATGCCCCAAGGCTCTGGAACTGCCTTCCTCACTCCCTTCGTCTCGCTCCCTCCCTTCCCATTTTCAGGTCTCTGCTGAAGACCTTTCTTTTCGACCACGCCTTTGGTCACTTTCCTCCCCCTCCTCCTCCCCCTGCCTCGGCCCCAGGATCGATTACTGTGAAGCGCTCTGAGACTCCGTCTGGCGTGGAGGAAGCTATATAAATCCAAATTGTTGTTGTTGTAGTAGGGTAACTGTGGCACTTATTTAGTGACAGTCATGTTATTGTACTGTTCGTTAACTCTTTAGGAGGGGTGGGAAGGCTTTTAATTTATAATCCAATTTGTTTGTTGATAACAGCTTCACATTGGCTGGAATCACTCAGCGAATGATAAACAGTCTAACCCAAACTCCCCACCTCTGCTAATGGATAACTATTTATTATATGTGTATATTTACTGTTCCAGTGCCTTACTTTTAACCGATATTTGAGAACCTCTTCTACTCCTTAGCCCATATAGAATCATAGAATTATACAGCACAGAAGGAGGCTATACGATGAATCGTGTCAGTGCCGGCTCTTTGAAAAGAGCTATCCAATTCAATCCCACTCCCCCGTGCTCTCCCCATAGTCCTGCAAACTTGTCCTCCCCAAATAATTATCTATTTCTCTCTTAAAAGTTGTTATCGAATCGGCTTCCACCACCTTTCAGGCAATGCATTCCAGATCCGAACAACTCATTGTGTGAAAAAAAAATTCTCCTCACCTCCCCTCTGTTTTTTTAACAACTATTTTAAATCAGTGCCCTCGGGTTATCAACCCACCGCCAGTGGGAATAGTTTCTCCTTGTTCACCCTAATTTTGAAAACTTCTATTAAGTCTCCTCTTAACCTTCTCTGCTCAAAGGAGAATAAACCTAGCTTCTCTAGCCTCTCCTGGTCCAGATTGGTCCAGATCTTTTTGAATGTTATTTGTCATATTTTTATCAATTGCCTGGTCACAACCTTGGTACAGTAAGCCCACACTTACAAGACTTATTTTCCTTATCATGAACAGTTAGAAGATACTAAACAGATTTCCGTGCATCTTTGCTAGTTGCTGTCCTCATGCAGATCTTCTTTTAATTTATTTTGATCTGTATTTCAAGACAATGTAGTCAAATGATTTCCTTTTCTTGGGGGAAATGATGCAGTGTCAAACCATCTCATTTAGAGAAGAGCTCAAAAGCCTTATTAGAATTTTCTGAGAAACTTCTAAAAAAACATCCATCTAACTTGATCGGGACCTTGTTAAACACCAAAAATAATGCAAGTAGTTGCACTATCAAGAGATTATTGAATGTTGTTTGATATTCATTTGCACTGAACCTTTTTTTAAAATACTGTGACATCTATGGAGCCCCAATCCAGACTGTGACCTATATATGATTGCTAACGATAACTACCTCTGTGGTAAATATAATTTTTTATCTATGGTTTTATAGAATTTTGAGTAAGTTACACTATTAACCAAAAAGGCAATGTAATTTTATTGTAACTTGGAAAATCTTTTGTATTTTTTTGTCTTGAAAAGAATAACTGTTGTGGGATGGTATTTTTATTATAAGAAAATATTTTTATTTTATGCTCATTTTAATAATTCTTTACATTTTTAAGTGGGTATTTATATGTGCTATTTTTCTCAATGATTATATTTTCAAATGTGTAATTTTTAAAAATTTGACTTATTTATAGTTCTTATTTTTTTAACCAGTTTCAATTACATTTTTGTTTAAAATATATTACAGGGAATTTAAGATTTTTTTTATTAAAGTGCTTGGTTACTATTGATGTGTTGCTTTTCCTAACAAGATATAAAATGTTTTACTGTCATTACGGATAGCTCATATACGTTTGGAAAAGGACATGGTAATAGAATATGATCCTCTTAAAGTGGTTGAAAACTTCATTCATTGACTGGATTGTCTTCAGATTATTAAAGTTATTATGTTTCAGTGATGCTGCAGAAGTGATTTTAACCACTGAATATTCATTTCAAAAGTATGATTATAATCAACCAAATGTTGTGCCAATGTTTACCTGAATTCTTTCTGTGAAGTAAAATTCAATAACATTTTTTGTGAATACAAGTCTCTGTCTACTTTGTTGTACAATATTTATTGGGTGAGATGTGACCCAGTGCTATGTTAAGTGTAAATAATTATTTGTTACATATTTATTGTGCACCAGTAATATTGAAATTTAGGGAATTCATACATACAAACTTAAATTTATATAAAGTCCTAGTGGGTAGGATGTTCTTAGCTGAACAAGCAGTGGGACGCTTGCCAGACAGTGCCTTCAGTGACAAGCTTTGCAGTTTTAGACAGTTAAACTCCAGTAGTACCCCAGCACACACTCTTTGGTCCCCAAGCCTTAGCTCTTGCCAACCTGTGCCTAAACAGGGTGCATCCCTCTGGAGAAAGAGTGTGCATTCTATTTCATTCAAGGGAATTTTCAATTTTCCTGTTGAAGCAATGTGGGTGAATTATCTTAGCCTAAATTGGTGCTTGACATAAGTTGTTTCTGATGGATTTATAGGTGTGCTGTTGTACCGCTACACAGTTTGCTCATGATTGTATGTCACTGAACATTTGTATTGCTTTGCCTTTAAGTGAGACTGTATTGATAACCTTGTGACCTTGTTCGACCTGATTAATATGTGTTGTTAGACCTGATTAATGCTTGTTATTCTTTTCTTGCTTGGTTTGATACATTAATGAGGAGAAAGAATGGGTTACCAAATGGTCCTTGTCCTATGGGAGAAGTAAATCAAATGTTCTTATGTGATAATCAGGTGGCTTTGGGGTCATGATTAGGGAAAAAAGTTTCCTTATCTCATGTCTTTGCTTTTACTAGTGAAGTCATGTAGAGAAGAAAAGTTTAAATGAGATGATCTTAGACCGTAAAATGACAAAGATGGCATCTGTGAGACAAAGCAGATGGACTTGGAGCTACAAGAGTTGAGGGAAAGGCTAAACTAACAAGTTGGGTATAAATGTAGCTGGTGTAGCTGCTGCCTTTTTGGAACAGATCCGGAAAGACACATCAGATATAAGAGAACAAGAAGAAATTCAATTTCCCTAAACTTGCGCCTCTGTTCCTCGGAGTGGTAACTATACCCAGCTGAAATCTTCCTGTTGTTGAATAAACATTCCTTAATTTTATTCCTGTGCGGGCTGTGCATTGGCGTCTGCAAATACATCAACCATTGTAGTGAACAATGTGTAGGTGACATGAATTTTTTGTCATCATTTTTTTAATCGTGTGTTCTATCTTTTGATTTTCTGTATTCCCTGACTCCTACCTTTCTGTTTATTGAACTTTATTTCAACCGCTTTGTATTCCTTTCCTTTCAATCGTAACCATTTCCAAATGTGAAAGTTTTTACTTTTGTTTTCTTCTAACTCCCATCACATGAAGTGGGTGCAACATTCTGTAACATCTACCATGGGAAGGGTTATTTATTGGCCAGCAATAGAAAATCGATGAGATTGAGACATTGTGTGTAGCTGATGAGTTTAGGACCCTGTGTGTGGATAGTAAGAGGGTGTGACCTTGTGTGTGGCAGATGAGGACATGACCTTGTGTGTGGATGGTGAGTTAGGGAGAGTTGTAGATGGATGTGAGTGGGTGTGAGCCTGTGGGTGGATTCCATTTATAAATGGACCCGAGCCCCCTCACCCCCTCCCTCCTGCCCCCCTCCTCTCTCCCCCCAAACCCTCCCCCCTCTGCATCTCTCCCGCTCTCTCCTCCTCTCTCTCCGTCCCTCTCGTCTTCTATCCCCACTTGATTGATTTCAAGATCCTCACCCTCACCTACAAGGCCATTCACGGCCTTGCTCCCTCCTACCTCTCCGACCTACTATCCCCCTACCTACCTGCCCGTACCCTCCGTTCCTCTGGCTCCGGTCTGCTCCACGTCCCCCGCTCCAACCATTGGTGGTCGGGCCTTCAGCCTCTCAGCCCCGAGGCTCTGGAACTCCATCCCCCACTGCCTTCGCCGCCTCCTCCCTTTCCTCCTTCAAGGCCGGTCTCAAGACCTTTCTCTTTGACCGTGCCTTCAGCTCCCCTCTCAACTCTCTACCCCCTTCTCGCTCCTCCCTTCCCTCCCCTCACCCTGACCATTTCCCCCCTCTTCGCTCCCTCCCTTCCCTCCCCTCACCCTGACCATTTCCCCCCTGCTCAGGTCCTGACCCAACTGTGCAGCGCCTTGGGACGTCCTCCTGACGTGAAAGGCGCTTTATAAATGGAATCTTGTTGTTGTTGTTGTTGGATGGTGAGTTACCCTTGGAGCGTCTTGTCTGTCTGCCTGTAGTGAGGGGGGCAGCAACAACAACATCAACAAGATTACATTTGTATAGCGCCTTTCAAGTCGGGAGGACATCCCAGTTAAATAATTAATTAATTAAGCAGTTAAATGATCGCAGTCAGAGCTCCTCCTGTCATTTCAAGTGTGAAGGGTGGGGGGAAAAAGTAACAAAAGAAGTTTGCACAAACTCCACAGTCAGCAAGAATTAAAACCTCCACCACCAGTTAAAAAGTGATTAGTAACAAGGCCAACTTGGGAATTAATGTTCATTGTATACATTTTTGAAAATGCCTCCAGTTTTGATTTGACCAGAAAGAAACTTTTTATATACTGTTCATATAAAATATTTATTTTAATAATATATAATGTATATAATGTAACCAATATATAATATATGTGTGTGCCCATCAATGTCCCACAAACAGTTATGAAGTGAGTGGCCAATTTTTGGCCTCACGTTTTCAAATCTTGCTCTTCCACTATACTCACCCACCAGTCTTCCATGATATCATCTTGTTCCTGGCCTTCACAGAAACCCACATTCCGAGGAACTTTGCAGTTATCCTGAAGATTACTTTAATATTGTTATACAATGTTAAACTAATCCTAATCTTGATTATAACAATAATATTGTCAGTAGCATTTATCCTGCCAATACTGACCAGAATGCCATTATACAGATCTTCTTTGACGCATAGAGAAGTAGACGCCGGAAGTAGTTAAACTCAAAGGGATCTTGGAGCTTCAATTGTGGCCCTATCTGCTCGTGGTGGGCCAAGGAACAAGTGAGAGTGAAAATGGCAAACAGGTACCGCGAATTATCCAGAGCTTGGCTGACCTGCGACTATCTTCATGCAAATTCGTAAGTAAGAATTCAAAAATTCTTTCAAGAACAAATTGATTCTTTCAAGAACAAATTAGGTAGATTTCTGTTTGGAAATAATATCTCAGGATACAGTATATAGTTGGGACACGACCTGTCATGCGGGTGCCAGGGTGGTGGAATGCAAACTGCCAGGGTGGTGGAATGCAAACTGGATGGACCTGAATCTTCTTTCAACTAGCAAATTCCTAAGTTCTTATCTTTCCTGGGTTTTTCTTGGAAAAACTGTGTGATGGATTTCGTAATCAGTTCTTTGAGAATTTAAGAGATTTCCCATGCTTCCGGCTGTTGGACCGCTCTGGCTCGGTGCAAACCTTTAGGAAGTCCATGGTCCATGAGTGTTTGCCTATATTTTCTGGCCAGGTGGGAGTTTCATGCAAATTCTGCTCACATTTGTTTTAACATAAAGCAGTGCTTGCCAGAGTATTGTCAATAAAGAGAAAAAAACACAGCCAGCTATTGTATTCCATATTTTAGTTTTCATAACTATTTTGTGACTTTAATTATGATTACGACAATAAATTGAAATTTAAAGTCGGGATATGCTGTCAGCCTTATGAGAGAACATTTTGTACTTGCATGTGTATTTTATATGCCCAGTGGGCTCAAAATTCCACCTAATCATAACCATTTTATTTGAAAAGCCCACAGAATGACAGAAAAGCTTTGTATTCAGGCTTAACTTGGAAAACATTTTTTTTTGAAGAATTGCAGCAAACTGGATTTAAGACTTTTCCAACATTCTGCACAGTCTTAAATTTTAAGGCAAATGATTTTACAAGCTATGACTCAGTGGAATTTTGGGGTTAGTATTCTGTGTGAGATTTTAGACCCAACAAAAGGATGTGAACAGATGGATATCATTCACTTTATTAATTTACAGAACCTCACATGAATTCCTCTTTGGAGCATTGGCTGAATTGGTGGATAATGCAAGGTAGAGTAATAAACATGTAATGAGAGTCTTTTAACATTCATGAATGTCGTTCAACTGTAATGTCTGATAACAAAAGAATTTGTGTAGATAAAGTAGATTATCTGGACTGAATTATACAGTTTTTTTTTAATTTGCTTATTTATAATGAATAAAGCCAATAAACAAAAAGAGAAAAATATAAAATGAATAATATGAAGTACAGCAGCATTCAAAATCACGTTGTTTAAGGGAAATGGAAATATATCCTTGGATTTCACAGGTGTCCCACTTGCTAGATGCCATCGTTGGTCATAGTTGAAAACTTGCCCACATTATTCCAACCAAACCTTTAGTTTTTTTCTCCGATCGTTAGGGAATCTTCTGTGATTACAGTTCAGCAAATTCTAGAATTCTTTGTTGATTTTTAATAAAGTATTATTTATAATATAGTATAGTAACGTATTGTTTAAAAAAAGTTACAAAGACATAAGATTGTTGTTTTTCTACTGGCTATAAGGATCCTCCTTGTATTTAGTGAGCACCAACAGAGTTTCAAATGAACATGGATCCACAATACATCCTTAACACTTATGTTAGCAACCCTTTTCATAGAGGCCACAAAGATGCTTGTTATGTTGTTAAAAATAGGACAAAAAGGATCTTGATACAACACCAATACACATTACATTATCAGAGTAGAATGACCTGGGAATCATTATTACTGATCACTCTTACTCTGGAATTTTGCTTTTAAGAAACCAACACTTTACATAAAGTTTGGCCAGCAGATTAAATTGAATTGAGTATCAGATCGATTGGGTTGTAATAATGATAATCCTTGAATTTGATAGCACCTTATCACATCTTTCAAAGCGCATTACAGAATATACCGCAAAGCGGAGTGACTGTGTATTTGTTGGCAAAACGCGGAAGCCAATCACGCACAGCAGTGTCCCAGAAACAGTCATGGATTGAGTGACCAAAGTATTATTAATAATTAATATTTTTTATAATCAATTATTGAAGATCACACAGAATTGTGGAAAATACTTAAATTCTGAAGCCTTTTTTTTCTATACGAACTGTACATTGGGACTTTCTCCCGATGTGAAAAGAGCTTATACAAATGTAATTTTGTATTGTATTGTACATAGCTAGTGGCTTGAAGATGGGTAGAATGGCCTTTTCTTATTCCACACATTCAATTCGCTTTATGGCAATAATATTTTAAGTTTGAAAATGATCTGCAGTGGGATTTATGTTTAGGTTGGGTAAAGAAAATTGGAAAACTGATTTGAAATATTTTCGGGTATTTTTGCAGAGACGCCAAAGCAACCCTCTTGGACATTTATACTGGTGAGTTGTACTTCTTTTGAACATGAGAGGAGATTAAGGATGTCAGCCAGGCACTGTAGGTAACTGCATTGTAGTAGTTATTTTATGTTCACAAGATCAGAAGATTAGTTCGTTGAGTAAGTCCCTTCGGCCCTTTCGATTTCATCCTTCCAGAGCACCCACCCCATATTCTTCCCCTCGAAGCAGTAGCTGTTTTTTGAATGAGCCTAATGTCCTGGCCTCAGACAGTCTTCCTGTTCCCTTTAACAACCTGTTAATTAAGTAAAGACTTTTTAGTATCCTTAAATTGCCATTTGCAAATCCAATTGACCTTTGCGATTTTAAGGGAAAGCATATATAATACAGTGTAAAAGTGGTATTAAAATCAATTTTATTTTGGATATGTATGATATATCAAGTAGTCTGTGAACAGAACGTAAACTGACTATCCTGGATATTTCATGGCAGACAGGGAAGTGGGACTGCGAGTTTTAGAATTTCTCAGCAGTGTTGTGGTAGACTTGCTTTGATTCACTACTGTTGAGCATTGTATTCATTTAACAGAATGAAATGTGAAAAACAAAATGTATTGAGTAAGAGTGATGGCTCTATTACTACATTTGATAATTTGTTTCAGAGATCAATGATGAATTCAGAGGGGGATTTATGCTGTGTTTTCTGGACAATGGCATTGGCATGGATCCTGGTAAGTGCGTTCGGAATGGTTACTTCACATTAACATTTGTAAGCAATCACATACCTTAATGAAATAATTTTTCAATTTGTGTTTCTCAGGGCTGTAACTAACTAGTTACAAATCTCTTTCAGAACCAGAAAGCAATAGATACTGTTTGATTATTAGAAGTAGAAGGGACGTGCAAGTCATTTGAGAGTATTACTAGGTTACTGCTGTACAGTTGATAAAATAATAACAATAATAATCTTTCCATTCGATATAATGCCTTATCATGTCAAAATGTCTCAAAATTTTATGATAAAGTATATTTAATGTGCATTTGTAGGCGAACACAGCAATTAGTTTGCATTCAGTAGTGTCCTGCAAACAGCCATGAAGTTTTATCTGGGGGGGGGGTCATTGGCTAGGACACCAGGAGAAACTTCCTTCTCTTTTTGAATAGGGCCATGAGATCTTTAACGTCCACCTAAGCAGCGGACATCTCATCTGAAGTACATCACCTCTGACAATGCAGCGCTGCCCTGCTGCATTGCTCTTTCAGCCAACACTATCAGTCCAAAATCCCAATGTGGGTCTTGAGCTCAAAACCTTCCCACTCGGAGGATAGTTTACCAACTGAGCCAGACTGACAGCAACATTTTGGACTGGGATCAAAAGTACTGCAGCTAGTCATATTGCACTAAACCCTGTGAAATAGGTTACCATAGAAATTACACACCATAGAAATTTACAGCACGGAAGATCATTCGGCCCATTACGTCTTTTAACAGCAAACCTGTCAGTCCTGTTTTCCTTTACCCATATCCCTGTAGCTTTCTCTTTTAGATATTTATTAAATTATTGAAAACAATTTTATATTCTGCTTTTAACAGATGAAGCAGGTGAGGTCATTCATTTTGGGAAATCGACTAAAAGAGCTGCAGATTCTCCACTCATTGGACAATATGGAAATGGATTGAAATCGTGAGTTTCAGAGATATAATCTGTCTCAAAATAACTCAGTATTCTGAGATTAGTACATTTTAGAGTCAAATAAATATAACAAGGGTCAACTTTTTCTCAAGGGCAAGGCTAAACCTTCTCCTCAATTTTAATTTTTAAAAATTATGCTTTCATTTGACCCAGCGCCTTTCACTTCCAAAGGACATCTCAAACTGGGTCAGAGGATATACTATAAACTGTAGGGACTGTGTATTTTGTAGGCAGTTTTCTCCTTGAAGCAGGGCTTCTGACCCAGATGTAAGAGTGCTATCAAGTGAGCTGACATCTGAAAAAGTAAACCCAGAACAATATCAATGTTTTGGATACACTGAGACAAGAGGACAGTTTAGAGTTAGAAAGGGAAATTTCAGGACAGATAACAGTATATCTTACCCAAAGGGTGAGTAACAACTGATAAAGGTTACCAGGAAGGGAGAGCAAGCCAGACTGCTTTCTCGGTTGCGTTGTCTTTGTGTTCAGAGAATAGTTTGCTTTTGAAGCTCTTTGTCGCTCCTTTGTAAACATGTTTTCTCTCTTGCAGTGGCTCCATGAGGATCGGCAATGATTTCATCCTGTTTACTAAAAAAGGCAACACAATGAGCTGCATCCTAATATCTCGAACATTTTGCGAAAAAGAAGGTGTTGATAAGGTTTGTGATGGGGAATTTTATCTATTTATTTGTTCTCAGTTTGATTCCTCTCCCCTCCCCGTCAGTACTGTCCTGTCACCCTGATTGCTCTTGCAGCAGGGAGAAGTGGACATTGTACACCTTGGGCTTCCAAGCACTCCTTGCATTTGATATAATTTCTAGAATGTCTCATGGTGTTCCACAGTAATTACACATTATATCGCTTGACTGTAGAGGATGCCAGATGCCAGCTCCAAGCCTGACACTCTCGTCACATGAGCTTGACTAGTAAAGGATGCTGAAGAGGTATGTGGATCAGGAACCTGGACTGGTATTCCTCTCCCTGACCCTGAGAAGAGAAGGCAGATTTAACCTCCCCACGCAGCCCTAGCTGAGACCAGCGAACTCAGCATGGGTCCCTTTTGTGGGACCTTGCTGTGCTGTGAACAGTGCACAGCGTGGCTGCCGTGTTTGCCTACAAAAACACATTTTACTGTATGTCCGTTGAAGCACTTTGAGACATCCTCCTACATGAAAGGCGCTGTACCAAATACAAGGATTAGTACTTTTGTGATTTTAAATGATCATCGTTTTAGGGCATAAAGTAATGCACTGGCTGTTACATGTTACAATGTGGAAGTGCTTTGGGATAAGGTCCTTGATGGTGGCTTATGCTTTTATTCAGGTGATAGTTCCTCTACCGTCCTGGCATGTCATTACTAAGGAACCTTCAACAACTGACCTGGGAAAATTTTCCTTAGAAACTGCGATCATCTATAAATATTCTCCATTTAAAACTGAATTTGATGTGATGCACCAGTTTGATAAAATTACAGGAACAAGCGGTAAGAGTGTTTTAACAACAACAACAACCAACATTAACAAAAGACATTTGTATAGCATCTTTCACGTCGGGAGGATGTCCCAAGGCGCTAAATTAAAATTAAGCACCACGTAATTGTTCTATTGCTCTGAACTCTGGAAAACTCTGCCTCAATCCCTCTTCTTTGTACATGTCTGCATATCTTCGGATCGCACTTGAAGAACTTACTCTTTTTTCCCTGACTCAGCGTTTAAATGCTCTGAGATGCTATCTTGCATGAAGGGCACTTATGTTCATGCAAGTTGTTGAATTCAGTCTTAATATCTTTGCACTCCTTATCCCCCCTCAGCTCCTACCCCCAGCTCAGGTGCTCATCCAGCATTATCAAGAGCTTTGAGGCACCCTCCTGACGTGTAAATTGTATTGTATTGCAACTTTGAAGGTGCTTTTTTGTAGGTCTTAAAAGCACTTAGAGAAAACCTATCTTCAAAGATGACTGCATTTAAGAACTTGCCTAATTCTGTACAGTCTGAAGTGCAAAGAGCATAGAATAAATATAGACCCAGGTGGAATTTCTACCCATTTTTTTCCAAACAGGCACTTTGATTGTTATCTACAACTTAAAGCTGAACGATGATGGGGAGCCAGAACTTGATGTTGATACCGACCATTCCGATATATTACTGACAGGCATGAGGATGAGAGGATTGTAAGTTATAAAATCAAAAATCTAAATTGATCATTGAAGATTTAATTATACCTGAAATAACTTAGAGACTCTGATCATCAGTTATTATTTTTCTTGATCTTTACAAGGTACTATTTTACTTGTCTTTTTCTTTAAAGTGTTGCTGCCATTTTACTACACTGATTTAACTGTATACAGTAGATAAATAATATAATCATCCTTCCATTTGAGCTTCTTTAACCTTTGAAACATCTCAAAATGTGCTTCACACTATTTATTGTTAATTGTAGTGACGTATATTCAAGACTGGATAGATATTTGTCAGGTCAGAATATTAAGGGATACGGGGTCAAGGGAGGTTAATTGGACTTGAGGTACAGATCAGCCATGATCTTATAGAATTGTGGAACAGAAACTACTGCAATACAAAATTACATTTGTATAAGCTCCTTTCATTTTGGGAGAATGTCCCCATGTACAGTTCGTACAGTTATTTTCCTGTTACTTTTACAGTACATCCTGTGAAGGGTTTTGAGAAATTTTGACAATGCAATGAAGCTCTCTCTCAATGCAATGATGAGTATTATTGAAATTATTACTGAAAAAGCAGCCCATTGGCACGTTCTCTCAATGTGAAATGCACTATATAGATATAAGTTTATTATTATTATTATTTCAGCGCCTTGGGACGTCCTCCCGACGTGAAAGGCGCTCTATAAATGCAATCTTGTTGTTGTTGTTGTTGTTGTATTTCAGGCAACCAGAGCGCTATTCCTTTAGAGCCTACACTGCTATATTGTACATTGTTCCTCGCATGAGAATTCTTATCCAGGGACGGAAGGTTCAAACAAAACAGCTCTTCCTTAGCTTATATAGACCCAGGTATGAAAGTTATTCACTTGTGCAATTTTACTGTCAGTTCTAAGACCTTTCGTACAGTTTAAGTCATATTTTTCAGAAAAGAGGCCTGTAAAATTTACTTATTAAACTTTCAGGAAATGTTTTGGAGTCCTGTAGTTCAGTGGTTAGAGCACTCGCCTTACAAGCGAGACATCTGGGTTCAATTCCAGGCAGGGCGAAACCTTGGGCAAGTTTTCTTACTCCACACCCCTAATAATAATCCCTCCAAAAACAAAAACAATAATAAATTGGTCATTTTCAGTCCACGACTGTTTGTGCGACACTGCTGTGCGCAGTTGGCTGCCACGTTTCGCCCAAAAATATACAGTCAATTCGCTTTACACCATATTCTGTGAAGCGCTTTGAGACGTCGAGAAGACGTGAAAAGCACTATATCAGATGCAAGGATTATTATTATTTGATTGATATTCAAATTTCCTGGATAATGATCACTTTTGCTTTCTGGGTTGCATAAAACTATTGATATCTATAGCACCGAAGTGCCATTCGGCCCATCGTCCCGGTCGGTGCTGGCTCTCTGAGAGTGCCATTCATTTATTCTCATTATCCTATCTTTTCCCCACGTGTATGGATTTGGCAGCGGTTACTTTATCAGGTCACTTTATCATGTCTTGCCCACCTGTGTTTCATACTTCCTGGGATTTGTGGAATTAGAGTGTGTCCCTCCGGGAAGAGACTGTGTGTTCAACTGTATTCCAGACAAAGAGTAATTTCCATGGGAAAGGGAAATTTGGAACTCCGGGTACTTTGGTTCGGATACTCTGAAGCATAATGCCCGGCCGACCAAAACAAACACATTTCAGGTCGCTTTCATTTTAGATCTGGTGCTGACTCTTCAGATGAGAATAAAGCGTATGCATGGCTGGTTCATACATTATTGTTAAGGACTTGAGGAAGTAAACAACTTGTAGATTTCAGGATATCTGCACTCAAAGGAAAGAAACTGGCTTGACATCAATAGCGAAAGATACGTTTGTTGTCAGAAAAAATATAGTATTTTTCTAAATTGTAAAGGCCTCATAAATAAAGAATTTCCACTACTTTGCCAACCTTGATGTGATATTCAATTAGATGTGTGTTTGTCCGTTCATAGGAAGTACATTTATACATCCAAACAGTTCAAAGTACGTGTGGAGAGAGAGGTAAAGGAGTCGGAACAAGCTACTAAAATAGGTATGAGGTTAATATTTAACTTGTGCTTTGGGAGTAGTTCAGAAGTCAATGATGGTCCTCAATGAACAGATTGAAACTGATACCTGAAAGGTTTCAACACAGATTCCAGGAAAGTTGAGTCATGCCTAATAACTTTATGGAGGCGGTCTCATCCATAATCTTAATAAGGGTTTCAGGTATCGGTTTGTTTCTTTTAAGAACCACAGAAAACTGGCTTCGGAGTTTAGACAAATTCAAAGATTTGCCAAGTTCTGGACATAAGACTATAAGAATTAGAAGCAGGAGTAGGCCATTCGGCCCCTCGAGCCTGCCCCTCCATTTGATAAGATCATGGCTGATCTTCAGACCTAACTCTAATTACCTGCCCTATCCCCATATCCCCTAATCCCTCTGTTTCTGAAGCGCTACAAACATAGAGTGAATCTAAACCCAAGTGGAATTAATGTCCCAAGGGAGTGTCAGCAGGCAATGGGGAGCTCTTACACCTAAGATTAATACGGGCTTCACTGAATACTGATGTCTGTAATTTCCAGTAGAGGTCACTAAACAGTTGACATGAGCAGTAATCAAGGTTAAATTCACTGAATATCAATATCAATATTTTCCAGCAAAGGTCACTAAGCAGTTATATGAGCAGAAATCATGGTCACATTTCTCACGAAGCCCCTTAGCATAACCACAGCCAAGGATTGTTGATACACTTCATGAGATCAGATGAGATAAACTTAGCACAGACTAGAGAATCATAGGGGTATTTGGTCATTCTTGGAACAATTCTTGTAACAACAAAACTCAGATGATTAATCTACTGATGAAAAGATCACGTCTTTTCTGTTTTACTTTTTGTTCTGCTTCTTTTGCTTCTTGCTTAAAATGTAATGTACAGTCGTTGCAATTAAAATGTTGAACCAAAAAGCTAAAGGTGGATTTTCTTATGTTAAAATGAAAATGATTGCATACCACCGGTGACATAACATGTAGACCAAAAAATCAGAGGGAAGCATTGTTCTTTTAACTAGATCTTCCATTACTGCATCTTAAGACTCCCTTCATAATTGAGGTAGTATTCTTGTCCGGTTGTTGGTGCTATATATATGCATTTGGGCAGCATTAGCACAATGTAAAATATGTAGGAAAGTACGAAAATCCAATTTTTTGCTGCTAGTCTAAAAACTGCATTGTTTTTCCACGTTTAAAATGCTCTTCTTTTGCGACATATAATTTGAGTAGGAATGAATTGCTGAAACATTGTAGTGGCATCTTGAACTGTTTAAATTGATGCTTGCAGCAGAGGAAAAAATGCAGGAGGCCAAAATCCAGGTGAGAGAGTTGGAACAAATGGGAGACGACAGCTTGGAAGCAAAGGTAAGTTAGGTATTTTCCAGCAATAAGAGAGATGTGTAAAATAAGCACATTTTAACCAATATTTACTTTATCTTAAACCACACCTTTGCCTTTGAGTCAACAGGTTGTGGGTTCAAGCCTTTACCCCCTCTCAAAATCAGGACTTTGAGCCCAACTGGCACTGGGGAGATGACGAGACGTAAACCAAGGCTCGATCTGTGTGTTAAGGTGGACGTTAAAACTCCCAGAGCATTACTCAAAAAGAGAGGGGAGTTTTTCCCCTTGCCTTAACCAACAATCCTTCTTAAGTCATTCACTTAATGGCTGTTTGTGGGGCATTGCTGTGTGTAAATTGGCTGCTGCGGTCACTTACAAAAATACATTGTGACTATACAGTATTTGACAATAAATTATGTGAAGCACTTTTAAACAGTCCAACAGTGTGATAACGGGCTATACCAAATGCACGGATTATTATTATTTATTTTATGTATTTATTTTCTGGCTGATGGAAATGATATTGGAAATAATAAATTACCCAAACTTTAAAGAAAAAATGGGAACAACTTCAAATGAATCTTGTTATCATGGCCTTCAATAAGCAGGCGGTTACAGAGCTGAGTCATTGGCATACAGGGTTTCTTCACTTACAAAAAAGAAATTTACGAAGGGAGATTTCATAAGATGGATGACTTGCAAAACAAAAAGATTATTGTGAATTTTTTTTGTGAAATCTTCAGACGAGCAACGTACACTCCTGTAGACTGGCATAAGAGCAGCACAACATTATTTTCCTCAGAAGCAACTAATTCCAAAGCTTTCCTTTACCAGAGCCGAATCAAACTCGCTCTCTCTAAGTTAGCAGCTTCTCAGCGGGTCGCAGACCAAAGGAAGAAATTGCATGATGAAAAGAAAAGGTAATACGATGAGGAAATCTTGAGGCTGAAGACAACCCACTTGACTGTAGTTTCTCTGTCATTAATTTGCATTAAGATTGCAGTGTGCAGACTATCACAAGGTGGGTTGAGTGAGCAACCACACCGTGCTAGATTTCCTCCTAATAATGGTAATAGTTTCATGCAGTATAGACTATAACACCCCTTTATTGCACTCCCTATGAGATTTTTCATGAGGTTTTTTTTTATATGTGTAGAAAATAAGTGGTAGCATAAAAAAAGTGGTTATAGCGGTACATTCATTCGCACTCCTAGTTATCAATGCTTCAGGATGCAACAAGACAATGGAACAAGAGAACATAGGTTTAGAGTTGTAAAGAACAACTTCAGGACAGATACCAGAAAGTATCTGTCTTCTTTACTCGAAGGGTAATCAACGATTGGAATAGGTTACTAGAAACGGTGGTAGAGGCCACCAGGATTTATTTAAAAAGCAGCTTGATGCTGTGATGGCAATTTGGTAGGGTGGTTGGTTGGGTGTTCTGTTAGGGATGAGATCAGATGGACTTCTTCATCCAGAACAATCTTGTGTGATCTTGTGATAAGAACTTGCCTTTATGGAGTGCCTCCCCCTCTAGTGGCAACAAATGGGTGATACAGTGTTACTTCAATTCGATACTGTATTTCTCACCAAGTTTAAATATTTGGTCGAGTAATTGTTTGTATGTTTGTTCACGTAGGGAACAAAAAGGGTGGGGAGAGGAACGATGACTGAAATGCATGAATTGGATGAGAAATATTTTGTTTTAAAGTAGAATATTTGCAACTTGTTTCCTAAACAGAGGAATTACATATTAAACAGGAATGCACAGAATAGACGTAAACATCTCTTCTCATTTCTGACTGTATTTTTTGTGGGCGTTTCTCCCACAAAATATACAGTCAATCTACTTAGCAGTATATTCTGTGAAGCGCTTTGAGATGCCTCAATGACATGATAAGGTGCTACGTCAAATGCAAGTATTATTATTATTATTATTATTGTAGAGTCCTGAAAGTGCCACATAAGCTGTGCTTTATTTTTGGAGTAAACATCCAAAAGAGAAACATGGATGGGATGTTCGTTTACAACAGTAACCGCCTGATCAAAATGTATGAGAGGACTGGAGGAGCCTTTGTGAACCGCTTGACCCAGTGAGTGCCAGTTTGATATTCTGTGTGTGTTTCAGATTGTGCCAATAAGAGAGAGACTGTAAAATATTGTTACACTACAGTGTTTTATAATTCCACAACATTATACTCCAGCAAATGGCATGCTTGTGTTTGTTATATGTATTAATAGGGAAGAAAGGTGATTATTTATATTTTAGCGTCGGTAGTCAACGATTTAAGAGCAGTAAATTGACAGTTACCTTAGATTTCACTCAATAGAGAATGGAGTGATACTTTACACAATGAAGTGCATTTGTAGGGAGTAAAGGAGATCATCTGCAGAGTTCAGAGTTGACTTGTTTAGCATTTGAATGGTGAGGTTTTCTTTAATATCATCTTCATTCTGTACATTACAGTGTGTAAAATAAAAATGAAATTCCAGTTCTCAACACACCGAACCCGATGACTTTGTACAAAAATAAAAGAGATTTTGGGCATCATTCGTTCTGCTTTCGTTTCTCTTAGATCCTGTCGTGGCGTTGTGGGTACTGTAGATGTGCCATATGGAATGATGGAACCCACTCATAACAAACAGGACTTTGCAAATGCCAAGGAATACAACAACTTGCTTAAAGTAATGGATAAGTTCCTACTCCAGTACTGGAAAGATCTTGGCATTGGTAAGATTATTCTTAATTAAATAATAATAATAATAGTAACCCTTACATTTGATATAACACCCTTCACGTTGGGAGGACATCTCAAAGCATTACTCAGGATTTACTGTAAACTGACGATCGACTGCTAGATTATTATTAAAAGTGCATTAAACATGACACTGGAGAGCTGTGGTTAAGGATTTGAGAAGGGTGAGGGGGGAACTGATTCACAGGTAAAGCGTCGTGACTGTATTTTGCAGCAAAAAGGGGTTGCCAATTTGTGGCCAACATTGTCCCACAAACAATCAAAAAAATAAAAGGGGAATACTGTGGAATCAAAACCAAAAGTTTATTTCAGGATGGAATAACTATGATCTTGTTCACCTGCATCCAGTCCAAATGGGGATTGTGAAATTCTGGAATGAATTTGGATACCTGTCAGCCAACTGGGACTTGTCACCATCGGATGGACTTCAGTATAAGAGAAGACGTGCTGCGGAGGTTCATGTCACGTTGCAGTGTGGCAAGTACCATTGATTTGTTAGGTGATGTTGTATATGGGGATGTGGAGTAAGGACAAAAGGTTGACTGTGATGGCCTTCACAGACAAATATTCTAGTTCATTAGCACCCAAGGTGAGAAATTCCTCAGGTCACGAAATGCAGTGACTGTAAGAATTGTCAAAGTTGCTAAAACTGGCTGCATAAAAAAATTCTTATCATGACTGTCCAGGGATCATATGTCAAATAGTTGCTCGAGTGAGGCGTTGGCATGTCACTGGCCCAACATACCGCCAACTCTTAATTTAGAAGCTTTCGAAAAGGAATTGGCTTCCAAATCAAGATTGAATTTAAAAAAAAGTTTCACAATTCTACCCCCCATCTTAACTTTTCAGGCAAAATCTACTAGTGGTGGAACTTCGGGGCTGTGCAGTCATATCAAAGCATATGAGTTGCCGTGATCGGTAGAGGAGGGATGAGGAGAGAAAATACTCACATTACTTGTATCACACCATCAGCCTGTATTTCACAGCAATAAATACTGTGTTTAAATTTTGCCAGACTTGTGCCTGAAGTGGAGAACCCTGCCATCCAATATAGAAATGGACGACACAGAATTGCCCGACATTTGGGTCTGTTATTTGAGCCCACAAGCGGAACAGAATAGGTAAATCAGGGGTGATTTACGCATGTGAAGGAGCCATTTTGTGCATTCCTTCTTGGGTGTGATGCTTATGACAATTTTGCTACCTAGCTATTATACTGCCAATAATGAAATGGTTCTGCTTATTGCGTGGTTAATAGTGTTAATGTTTAAATGTGTGCCCTGAAGCCCACCCGGCCAGTGAGATTGTCGAGGAACAATTCACCGGAATTGAATATTGTTTTTTTGTGGGAAGTGGAAATAACTTTATAAGGAAATTGTTGGCTGGGTCGGACCCTGTTCAGGTTAGTTTCCTGTATATCTCGGTCGAGAGGCACAATGGCATTGATCAACCTGGAAGCAGATCACCTCCCTGCACTTTCAGGAACTAAGTGGCACTTTGAACTGATAGAGGTGCCGGTCAAACTAACCCTGCAAGCCAAAACCCTAACGGGTAGGATGGTCCTAACTGGACAAGCAGCGGGAAAGCTTGCCAGGCGGCGATATCAATGGCAAGCTATTCGGTTTTAGCTGGTTAGACTCCAGCAGTACTCCCAACACACATTCTGGGGTCCCCAAGCCTTGGCTCTTGCCAGCCTGCGCCTAATACTTTCCAGAATTAGGTAAGCAGGATGCATCCCTCCAGGGAGAGAGTGCGCATTTCATTCCAACTATTTATCTCTGGAATTTTTATGTGTAAGTGGGATGCATGGAAATCTCAGCTTGGTTTGGATTCTCTTCTGCATGGTGAAGGCTTTCCGTGTATGACTGACAACTGGCTGACAAAATAAAACAAAAGTGCAGAGGTTAATAAAAAAACAAAACAAAGTCTCCCTTCTTGCGCATTTACGCTACACTTGCTACGTCAAATGTACGCTTTAACAGTGAGTGCTTCGGTGATTTGTCTCAGATGCCATGCGCCAGAGCAGCTACCACACATTCCATTGGGATCTCTGGTAAAAGAATCGGGATTATCATATGAAAAGCAGGAATTATTGGAAAAATCAATCCAGCGGCAGCAAGAAAAAGTCAACGCCTTACAGTTACAGGCAAGTATTTCCATCTTAATGTTCCATGATTTGAGGACCTGTTTGGAGTGAGAAGGGATTATATTTATCCATGGATCCCTTGCACTGTTGACTACTTCAGTTTCATTTTGTTTTAAGGGTCAAATACTTACACTTTTCATAAAGCTTTGTTAAGTTGTTAGATCGAGGTCCTGTCAGGTGGACATTAAAGATTCCTTAGCACTATTCGAAAAGAGAAAGGAGTTTCTCCCCGTGTCCTGGCCAACAGTCCCCTAAATAAAATTGATCACTCGCTGCATGGCTGTTGATGGGACATTTCTGTGCGCAGCTGTGATACTGTGTTTGCCCACAAAATACACAGTCACTCCATTTCACAGTAATACCTGTGAAGCAATTTGAGACGTCCTTCTGACGTGATACCAAATGTGAGGATTATTTTTTTAAACAAATAAACTACACTGGGAGCAATGTGAGACCTGAATAGTACAACTGTATGTACAGTGAGATGTACAGTATGTTTGACATCAGCCCACATTTAGAGGATTAGAATAGTCACAGGGTGAATGCTGGTGGATGAGTGGTGAGCTGGACTCTGTTCCATCAAGATCTCAGCACCATTTGGAAGCATCCGACCGATAGAACAACATTCTGCTCCGATTTCTCAGGCAATTAAAGTGCAGTGAAACATTCCAGTTCCTTATAAATAATAAAAGTAAGGGCATTGAATGACTGCTGTATTCATGTAGCATTTCAGAGCATCCAAGATGTTTTAAAACAAAATCTGTTCCTTTGACAGAAATCTTTTCCAATCAAACCATTGGCAAATAAACCAGCATGTGATGTAAATAGCAAGGCTATTTCTAAGGCAAGTAATTCTAAGTCATTGTCTCGAATCCATAATTCTAACAATTGTCTTTGCAATTCAATACTGACTTATTTATTTTCTCAGAAGGCTTTTCAGAAATTCCCACAGATGATTGTGTGTACAGTCAATAGTTGTAAAAAAAAATTCTTGATATTTTTCACAATAAATATGTATTTTCGAGCATTATTCCGACTTATATTGAATAAGGTGACGAATTATATTCTTGCCTGACGATAACAGTACATTCACCAACCTTTGGAAAATTATTCCTACCATCCGAATGAGTCCAGGTAGGAAATACGCAGGTAGGTAGGAAGCGAGGATAGTGATTTTTTGAAACAAAACCATTCAATTTTGAAACAAAATCATTCTATTTTGAAACAAAATCTTTTTTTTACCTCAAAATACGAGTGGTTGTTGCCTATAATTGTCTTTGTTTAAAGTTATTAAACCTCTATAAAGTTTATTTTTTTGGCTGCCGCATTTCGCTCAGAAAATATAAAATCAATTCACTTTATAGTATATTGAGGCACCACATCAAATGCAAGGATTATTATAATATTGTGTAGTGGGGCAGCTTGGCTCAGTTGGTAGTGCACTTGCCTCTGTGTCAGAAGGCTGTAGATTCATACCCCATCTCAGGACTTTGAGCTCATGTTCAAAGCTGACTCTCCAAATGCTGTTCTGGGAGAGCTCTGTATTATCATCCTTCAAGTGAGATGTGAAACCAAAGTTCAGTCTATCTTGTCAGGTAGATGTTAAGGATTCCATGGCACTATTTGAGAAGAGAATGGAGTTACTCCTGACCAGCAATACTCATGATTCAAGTAGTCATTCACTTCATGGCAGCTTATGGGGCATTACTGGGTACAAACTTGGCCGTCGCTGGTCACTTATAAAATACAGTCATTACATTTTACAGAAGCAAAGTATTTTTTTTCACCCAATGTTATTTCATAAAATATTGCTTTGAAAACTGGTATAAATTAACCACAGTGATAGAAAAAAACATAATTCTTCATGATATGCATATAGGACAATTCTGCATCTGGAACCAGCTCATTCTCTTCATCTTCCTCATGTGTGAGGAAACGGCAACTACCAGCTTGCTATCACCGGACTTACAAAAGGCACAAGCCTTACATTCATGCAGAAGGTGTTCTCCTATCGTCTGGGTCCTTCAAGGTTCCCCAGTTGAGAAAGAACCAATCACAAACTCTTCAGGGCTCTTTTAAGGAAGAAGTTGACGCACAAACGTTGAAAGTCGAAATCCCACAGGCAGAAATAGAGAACGACCCAACGGATCAAGGAAGTGAAGTAAGTAATAACATGTTTTTGTTTTAAATAATGGATTTATTTTACTTTTCAAAAGTTGAGTATAAAACTTGGTACATTCCAAACTGGTGGCACTGTGTTAAATGCTGTTTTTTTAACACTACAGAGTGGATTTAATTTTTTTAATTTATTCTTTATTTGCAGGATCTGATTAACTTTTGCAATGAGGATCTCACATCAAACAGTAAGAAAACAATTTGTTTACATTTCTTTCACATAATTGTTTAATGGAACAAGTGGAAGTGAATTCTTCATTCAGTTTGGAAATGAATATGACCAACTCTCGAAAGGTTCCTTATTCTTCTTCGCTCTCACATTTTCAAGATGTCAAAGCTACATTGGAATTGCTTTCCTTAAATTGTATAGAATTACATAGATCATTATAGCATCAAAAACAAATCTTTCGATTGAACCAGGGATATCATGTCAGGTGGATGTCCCGTTTGACAGTCCAAGGCATTTGACAGTCCTGATGCTATCTTTAAAGAGTACCATTAAGTATCATTCTATGCTAGGTTTTAAATTTTGCATCTGCTGCTGAATATCCCTCTTGCCCTTGTGTAAATCACTCTCAGTTGATGTTCTCACCTAGATCTCACATAGAGTAGATAGGATATGGAATGTTCTGCTGGGAGTGGTGGTTGAGGCAGAGGCAACGTTAGCTTTCAGAAGGGAACTAGATAAATATCTGAAAAAAAACACTCAACTATAGAAGAATGGGCAAAGGGTAGGTAAATGGGACTGAAAGGATTGCTCTTAAAAGATCCAATGTGAACACGATGGGCTGAATGCTGCCTTCTGTGCTATAATTTTCTATGGTTCTAAGTTAAAATTTAGAGGTAATTTGAGTGGGTTTCAAAAGGTTTTATTTCAATTTATTGAGGGAGAAGGAAATAGAGGGTATGTGGAAGGGAGGTTGGGAAGAATGGAGGCTCCTGTGGAGTGTAAATACCGATATAAACTAATTGGGTCAAATGACCTGTTTTGATGCTCTAATTTCTATGTAGTCCTCACTTTTGCATTGACGAATACCAGTGCATGTATCATCAGTGATGCGTACCTGATCAGAAATACCACTGATTTAATGATTGGAATGATACTCCACATGCCCAAAGCTTCGCCAAATCAATGCTCAAATGCTGTTTAACTTTTAATACTAATAGTGTTGGTTCATTATTTTAAAAAAAAACATTAAAGATCGTCATATCATGCAGAAGCATTACCCTGTGTGGGAAACAATCTCCAGACAGCTGGGATCCAAGTATAGGAGGTTGATTAATGTTAGTCATGCAAGATTGGAAATTGGCAATGGTCTGGTTTTGTTTATTGGGAATATCATGCTATTTTTGTGCTATTGCTTTGTTTCTTGGGAATGCTGTGTTTTTTGTGTGTTATTCTCTGTGTCATTTATTTGTGTTACAACTTTGGAAAACACTCTGTTTGTTGTGTTCTTACTTTGTTTATAGGGAACACTGTGTAATTTGTTTCCAGTACTGGTAGTTGTAATTTGTTTCCAGTAACTCCTGCCATTTTGATGCATCACTACCCATGTCTTAATTTACAGGTGACTGCAGGACCTTTCAAGTTCTAGTAAAGAAAGAGCCAATGGAGAACGAAACTCCTGCTGGGTCCACAAATCAGTCCTGTTTCCATTGGGAAGTGAAAAATGATGTAACCATTTCCCTTGGTAGCTACATGTGAGTCAATGGATGTGTTTTTATACTCATACAGAATTGAATGGAAAAGAAATTAAACATGGGCATTCCACTGTTTATGCTCTTGTGGCGCTTAATGTTTCAGATCTAGTGAGATCTCAAACCTGCCTTGCCTTATATCTGATGGCCAACTGATAGTATTCTTTTCAGGGAGGAGGGGAGGTAAACGGGATCTCACTAGCTCCATGATAATATACCCATCAAAGAGAGAATGGAGCTGAGTCAACTATAATGGACTATTTGATACCTGTGCCAGGGAAATCTACAATATAGTAGATGATTGACCAGCTTGTTTGGCTCATATATGGGACTTTAATGACATATCAATGGGGGTGGGATAAGATTCTTCCCATTTGGATACAAATAATCCTGCAAGTTATTATCCCATAGGGTAGGATGATCCCAACTGGATAAGCAGCAGGAAGCTTTTAAGCCTTGTATGTTAGTTGTTTTCATGCCGTAACATTTAAGGCAGTATACTGGTGTGCAGTAAATAGAGATGTATTGCCATTTTGATACGGTTTTCCTTTGCTGGCCTGAATCTGCTGATTTGTTGCTTAGGTTTGAGAACGACATTGCTGTTAGTTCACTCTCTGCAGCTGACAGCAACATAGAACGTGTGGAATTTACAACTCCTGCTACCAGTAATGACACCGTGAAGGGAATGGCTTCATGCTTAGGGTATGTGTGTGTGTTTGCTCCTTCTCTAAAGTCATTACACTTTACAACAAGGTACTGTTTCAAGACATGTCTTACCACTTTGACTGTGCTTTCAGCAATCTTTCCCCTCCCCACCCAATTCAACCCCCACCCTCCTCAGTTCCCATGCTCAGTTCAGGTGCCCATCCAGTACTGTGAATGTGTTTGGGACGTCTCCCTCACGTGAAGGGTGCTACATGAATGTAAATTGTTTTATACTGAATATTAATTACCTGTGAAATGCTTTGAGATATTTTGATTTTGTAATCACTGCATTAAAAGTAACGTTTTTTATTTTACTTCAAACTTCTACTGCCTCCTTTCCAGTGATCTGTGTTCTGTACTGTATTCCATCTCTTGCTTTCTAATCTACTGATCATGTTTCTATATATATTTTTGTATTATAGAATACACTGTAATTGTTATTATTAATGCAAGAATTATTATTAATAATAATCCTTGTATTTGATATAGCACGTTATCACAGCCAGGAGGTCATCTCAAAGAGCTTCACAAGATTCACTGGAAACTGTATTTTGTAGCTGATTAGTGTAGAGCAACTTCCCACTGATTTTATTTGGGAGATTGAATGACTGATTTTATCTGGGAGATTGTTGGTCAGGACATTGGTAGAAACTCCCTTCTCTTTTCAATTAGTGCAATGGAGTCTTTAAAATCTAAACATACAGGCAAATGGACAGACTTGATTTAACGTCTCATCCTAAGAAAGGCACCTCCAATAATGCAGTACACCCAAGACTGAATTGGGAGTATCATCTTAGACCATATTGGTTCCAAGTCGCGACATGGGGCTTGAACTCACAATCTTATGGCTCAGAGGCGAGTGCTACCAACTGACCAAGCCTGACATCAGATTATTGGTATTTTTCACAAATGTAGGCACATTAATATCATAGTTTACATCCCCTGATATAAATGTTTTGTCAAACAACATGTTAGGAGACCTGATGGTGTTCATAAAACTAAACATTGCAAAGTCAATCATTTCTTTGAAAAACATTAAACTGCATAAAATTGTTTTGTATAAATAACAATACATTTCATAAAAAAAGTAGAATGATGAACTAACAAAATGTTTTTTTTATGTTTTCAAAGGAGTGTCTTGAGTCATTTTGTACCTACGAACTACATTATATCAAAGGAGACTCTGAATTGTATGACAGCAGATGAGCTTGTCAATATTTCCATGGTATGCTTCCTGCCTCCCCTTAACACCTCCTAACACATCACATATGTGCATCCTCTTAACACCTTCTAACACATGTCAAAAGGTATTTTTTAATCAGTATGTGAAATGGCAATGCTTTTATCAGGTGTTTGTTGGCAATGCTGCTCTGCGTTGCAGCAAACTGTATCATTTAATACTGTACATTTGTGATAGCATAAGCCATTATCAGATCCATCGATTTTCAAATTTACACACTTCTCCCCCATTCATCGCATGTTTACCTCTTTCTCTGTAGCATTACTACTTTCTCCATTACGAAAAAAGCCTAAGAGATCGATTCAAGTATTCATTCGAAAGTTTGACTGCCAGAGCCCAAGACATGGAACGGAAAGTGCAGTATTCTGAGTTGAAGCTGAAACAAACAAGAGAAAAACTGGAATTTTATCAAAAATTCACTCCAGAGATATTGAACAAGATTCAGTCAGTATGTAAATTCGTGGTGTACCCTTTGTTGACTGTTTTTAAAGTTTTTTTCTAAATTGAAACAATAATTATATTTTGAAAAACCTGCTCAAATGTTCTTGCATCAAATATAGCCCTCCCCCTCCCAAGGTCCCATGAAGCGGTTTGAAACAATCCTAGCTTGACACCCAAGCTTGGGATGGTAGCTGAAGGGGGAGAGACGAAAGATGATTGAAGTAGGTCTTTAGGTGGACCTTGAAGGAGATAAGGGAGGGAGGGAGGGAGGGAGAGGAACTCAAAAGGAGTTTCAAATCTAGTTTTTCCCCAAATATAATTGACCATTTAGTTCTAGCGTAAATGAATATAATAAAGAATTTGAAAGCCATGAATCCCAATACGGCATACAGAAGAACATTTAATTTTTAATATGTGGAAAATTAGAATGCAGCATTTCCTGCAGCGAGATTTGGAGCTTTCTTAAGATTCATTGAGATTCATTCATTCAGGCTGAATGCAGATATGAAGCCAGTTGAGCAAATATTCTTATACTAACCCTATCTTTAAAGGTGAAGTGCAGCATTAGATAAAACAATCAGGGTTGGTTTTGATCAGAATGTTGTACAGTCGCAAACTCCAGCAAGAGAACTATGTTAATTCTATTCAAACCAAGGCAACTAAATGAAAAAAGCTTCCATTTACTGTCAAATGCAAATCAGGAGCCACAAGTAAATCTTTCCACTAACCAATAAACATGCTTTAGCCTGGTGTCAGCCTAGCTCAGCTAGCAGCACTCTTGGTTCTGCATTAGAAGGTCATGGATTCAAGTCCCACATCAAAACTTTCAACTTGGAGTCCAGGCTGACACTCCAATGCATTGCTGGAGGACATTGCATTGTCAGAGGTGCAGTCCTTTTGATAAAACATTAAACTGAGGTCCTCCTGAGTGGAGTCCTGTAGCTCAGTGGTAAGAGCACTCGCTTTGCAAGCGAGAGACCTGAGTTCAATTCCAGGCAGAGGGCGAAACCTTGGGCAAGTTTCCTTACTCCACACACCTAATAATAATCCCTCCAAAACAAAACAATAATAAATTGGTCATTTTCAATCTACGACTGTTTGTGGGACATTGCTATGCGCAATTGGCTGCCGCGTTCGCCCACAAACATGCAGTCAATTCACTTTACAGTGTGTTCTGTGAAGCGCTTTAGAACATCCTCCCGACGTGAAAAGCGCTATATCAAATGCAAGGATTATTATTATTATTATTATTTGCCTGTTCAGGTGGAGGTTAAAGATCCCATGGGACTGTTCTCCTGATGTGCTGGCCAATAATAATAATAATCCTTGCATTTGATATAGTGCCTTATCACATCTTGGAGATGTCTCAAAGCACTTCACAGAATACACAGAAAAGTGAATTGATTATATATTTTGTGGGTGAAACATGCAGCCAATTGCAGTGTCCCACAAACAGTCTTGACCAAATTATAATCCCTCAAATTAAATTGGTCACTCACTTTCATGGATGTTTGTAGGACGTTGCTGTGCGCAAATTGGCTGCCGTATGTACCTACAAATGGACAGTCATTACAGTTTACGGTAAAATCCTGTGAAGTGCTTTGAGACATTTCAATGATTTGAAATGCTGTCCCCTCGACATGAAAGGTGCTATACAAATGGAATCTTGTTGTTAGACACTAAATCAAGTGCAAGTATGATTTAGATTTGATATACCAAATACCATCCAAAATATGTTATGTGGTGGTTATTTAGCTCCCAGTGGTACAAACTGTAAGCAGCTTTTTCTTTGGGAGGCTTATTTTTCATTTGATCTCATTTTCCCCTTTACCATAGACGTGGTGTGATCTTTTCCAAGTGGTGCTCTCTGGAGCCAGCAAGAGGTGCTCAAGAGTGGCCCAAGATATTTGACCTTTAAAGTTTACTTCCTTCTTTGTGCAGCTCTGTAATCTTCTCCATTTCTTTTTTCATCAGATGATTACTCTTAATACCGGCACCCATTGCAAATTTGAGGATGAAAGCTTCGAGGGATTAGCAGCAAATTGCATTGAGGATGTGTCTTCAAATAAACAGCAACTTGCATTCATATAACACCCTTCAAGCTGGATAGCAAGCGTCTCAGAGTACTTATATTCACCAGGTCAAAACTCTAAAAGTAGAAGTAAAAGCCTAATTTAACACAGACTAAGCTTTAATCTTTGCATCGATAACATGCCTTTTTTAATGGTTTGTTTTTTGGTACACAAACAAATGAGAGGGTTTCATCAAAAACAATGGAATGCTTCTGTTAATTTTTATTTTATGACATTTATTGGTTGTTTGCAAGTCTGAACATTAACCTCTGGTACACATCAAAGTACGCCAATGGGTGCAAAATATTTTGCTTGATTGATGACATTTCCAAACGTGGGTGAATGTGATTGTGAAAATCACAATGTCACAATGCATTCTTTCAGCATTGAACAATTAGTCCTCTTATGAATCTTGCTGAATGATTGTTAGAATTTTGTTTTAAAGCTATACGTATTCAAATAACCAAGACCATTTTAATATTAATCGAACATGTTTCTAATGTCACGGTTATGTGATGTCCAGAACCTGCCAATATTGATGATTACAGATTTCAAGCATAGTAATTGCAGGTAAATAACTTTTTGGTTTTAGTTTTTGAATAATGATATGACTTGCAAATTTCTGTTTTGACTAAACTAATTGTGCTGTAACATCTGGTGGGGAGAAATTCCATCTGGGTCTAAATTTACTCCTTAACATAGAATTTCAGAGTCCAGTATTTTGCAAATAATTGAATTTGTTTAACTTTGAAGCCTGTTTTCTGTTATCCTCCAAAAAAATGGCTTCAAAATTAAAGCCTGTATTAAACTACAACAACAAATTACATTTGTATAGCGCCTTTCACATTAGGATTTCCCAAGGCGCTGGACAATTTGATGAATCAAATTACAAATTTGATTCATTCTTGACACTCTGTAATGCTATGTTAATTGAGTAAATCTAGCCCCAGGTGGAATTTCTACCAATAGATGTGTGTAGACATCTGCAACGACCGAAGTTATATAAGTTTTGTTTATTGGTTGTCTTTGCTTTGTCATGTTGGTGGAGGGAATGAACATAATAAAGAATTCTTTGGTTTTTAAAAAAAAGGTCAATCTTAGTAGTCCAAAAATAGTTTTTTTGCTTATACTAAGAATATCACTCAGTGTAAGATTGGATGCCCAAAATTGAATGCAATATTCCAAATTAGCACTGCCCAGCACTCTATATTACTGGAGCAACACCTCTTTATATTCCAATGTTCACTGTAAAATTTGTCAAGTTTTCATAACTGTTGAATGTTCATTTCATTAAATGATTGCTAGGTTGCAAAAAGAGAGGTGTTTAAAGAGATTACCAACTCGCATTTATATAGCCCCTTCACATAGGAAAAACGTCTTAAAGCACTTCACAAAGACAAGGTCGGACGCCAAGTTACGGGATGGGGAAAAGGAGGAGGTGACCATAGGTCTGACCACCATTTGCAGTTGGACTCATTTTCTGCTACATTTCACCATTCACTCATTGTGTGACTTTCATGTTGCACATATGGTAGGTGTATGGATTGCTATATTATAGTTCATTTGGAAAAGGAGGTCTGGTAGTTGTTGAGATTAATTTCAGTTTCATTTTGGACTGGAACCCATAAGGATTTTATCCTATATTCCCTGCCGTGTTCCTGCGGGTAACTGCTTAAAGTGTGAAAATAGTAAGTTCCTAAATGTAGGTATTAACCCTTTTAAATCAGCACAGTAAATATGCTGTGGGAGATTAATTGCTTGATTCTGCCTAGAGATGACACATTTTTGAAATCTAATTGTCTTTGTATAAAAAAATGAGGTTTTCAAGTGTTTTCTGTCACCTTCGATTCAGATGGATTATCATGTTATAAATAGACTGAGGCAAAGATTTATAAATTGGCTAGTATTGTTACATTTTGAGTTTATAAGATATTCTGATCCAACTGTAATCCTTACCCAAATTAAGGATTTCTTGACAAACTGATTCCGCATTTACCAAAATGAACCTGCATTTTTTAATTTTTTTAATATTTATATAAAAAAATATATTTTAAAGATGCCAGTGGAAATATTTAATGATTAATTGATGAGGTGAACTAAAATCAAGCCACTTTGCTGTCAACCATCAAAAGGAACTATCCCAAAATGTCCTGACTATCTATTCAATGCTTTCGCTCAAGGAAATCAGATGCTGAGATTAGACTAATCTGATCTTTTCATAGAAACTATTAAGGATTAGAGATAAATTTGTTCAAGCTTTGACAGATTAGTTTTAAATCCTTTGGAAAAGCCTCTAATAATTCACTGTGATGGCGGTGGGAGGGGGGTGATGGAGGATTTCATCTTGGTTGGAAAGCTGCAGGCAAATCCTTTCTTACGCTCCATAGGTGAAGTTCACAAAGCCCTGTTACCCTCATCTTTATTTGTCTTTGTTACCATGCAGTGACCAACAACTGAAGAATGATGATAATTGAATTTAGAAGTACTTAATTGTATTCAGTACAAGTGCTGTTAACTGTATTTAGACGTCCAGAGGATCGTTTTGAGTGAGCAGCATCATTTTCATGTATTGAGCTAAATGATGTTTTTAATCCATATCAACTAATTTTCTACCGATACAATAACAAACAGAAGCTTGGTGTTTTATATGAATACTGAATAGATTTTCCACTTTTGACAAGTTCATGTTCTTGTCAGCCTGCTTCACATAGGTTGTCCAGAGAATGGAGTTAATTGTACCCGGTGAATATCTTAACCTCACAGTAGCACTCACTAGGATTAACTTAGCTCTCGGTTATAGAATGGAGCAAACAAGGGCAATCTTTCTTAATCACTGAAGAAAAGCCAGTATTTCCCTCCCTGCCCCAGTCTCAAAGAACATCCTCAAAATATGGCTTGTAATTTAGGAAATGTGCTGAATGAGGGCACAATGAATGAATATGTTTGAAGAAGACAGAATATTTCAAAACATTTAAATGTCTGAAACATTTGACATCAAAGGTATGTATGTCTCATGCCAGCAGGAATATATAGGATCAGAAAAGATGTCTGCATTCCATCGTCATAGTCAATTAAGGTAAGAATTAAAATATGTTAAGCAAGAGAAGTTGCATTTTTGCAGTACCTTATTATGTCAAAATCTTTACAGTGATTATTGTCAAGTATAAGGGATTATCTTTCTAGACATTTCTACATGTGTATGGGGAAAGACACAATGATCACGACCTGTGGGTAACACATTCTCTCAGCCTGTGGGTAACACATCACTTGAAGTCTGGCAGTTGTTGTTCAATTTAGACCCAAAGCTAAGTATAACAACAACAACAACAACAACAACTTGGATTTATAGAGTGCCCTCCTCGCCGGACGGCATCTCAGAGTGCTTCACAGTAACAGATCCCGGGGCCGAGCCAGGGAGAGGGGTAAGAAGTTGACCAAAGGTGCGGTCAAAAAGAAAGGTCTTCAGCAGAGACCTGAAAATAGGAAGAGAGGGGGCAAGACGAAGGGAGTGAACAACGGAGTTCCAGAGCCTCGGGGCATAGTGGCTGAAGGCACGACCGCCGAGGGTGGAACGGAGGACTCGGGGGGACAAGGAGGAGGCCAGACCTAGTGGAAGTAGTCTTGCTACTAAACAGCAGTCTGTTTTTGGCAGGATTTGCCAAAATAAGAATGCATTGCTAAGTTGTTTAGGAGACTGACAAAAGGTCATCGACCTAAAACGTTAACTCACTTTCCTCTCCATAGATGCTGCCTGACCTGCTGAGTGTTCCCAGTGACTTCTGTTTTTATTTCAGATTTCCAGCATCTGCAGTATTTTGCCTTTTGTTCAGGATACTGGTCGCTCAGTGGATCAATGTCCATTGACTTCTGAAACCCAGATTCAAACACAGCTCAGAATGATGCGATAAAAGTGAAGTTTTATGGTATTGTTAAGAAGTGAAGGTGGACAGTCTTAAGTTCCAAGAAGTGAGAACCCACAGCGAAGAAACAAATGCCATTTAGGATTAAGTTGTGAATCTTTCACCTCTGCCAAATGGGAATTTGTTGGCAACATGAAAAACACTTTCTGTATACAATATATCCAATTAAGGACTGGATGTAGGCATATTTTTTCTCACGCACCTTCGACAGCGTCTTAACCTATCTTCCATTCCAGCCAAATCATAAAAGGATGAAATGCATATCTGTCTAGACCTCACACACAGGATGCTGTTACATTTTTGCAGAAACATTACACCTCCACTCATGAACAAGACATTGAAGAAAATAATAATAATAATAATAGTGCATTTGATATAGCGCTTTTCACGTCTTCTAAGCGTTTCACAGAATAGACTGTAAAGTGAATTGACTGTATATTTGTGTGCAAAACGCGGCAGTCAATTGTGCACAGCAGTGTCCCACAAACAGTTGTGGATTGAAATGACCAATTTTTTTTTTTTTTGAGGGATTATTATCAGGCGTATGGAGTTAGGAAACTTGCCCAAGGTTTCACCCTGCCAGGAATCGAACCCAGGTCTCTCGCTTGCAAAGCGAGTGCTCTAACCACTGAGCTACAGGACTCCACACCCCGTAAGTGTCCTCTTAAGCCACCAGCTGTTCAGAAGAGTCAATTCAAATATTAAACAGGAATTTTTCTGACTAAAGGATTTTTTGCTTAAGGATTTTTTGTTGTAATTCTTACATTATAAATTTACTTTTTTAAAATCACTGCACATGATTAAAACAATAACACAAGAAAACATGCCTGCAAGTAAAACTGTACTATTTAACTAAAATAAATGGTTTTCTTTAGATTAGTCAGAATACTACAATAATAATAATCCTTATATAGCACCTTTCATGCCTGAAGGATGTTGAGCGTTTCACAAGATGTACTGTAACGTGCAATGACTGTTTTATGGGTGAATATTTCATTACATTACATGAAATATTGTAAGAAAGAGAAACATCAGCGTAGAATTGTTTAAGAAGCTACAAAGATGCATTTGACCTAGAGAAAGAATTCTTTATTCAAAGCATGATGAAAAGTATTTGAGAATAAGTGAAAATGTAACATTAAAAAAAATTCTAACTTTACTTTTCCCAAAATTTAGAATCAGAACAAATTCAATTGAAAACCTAAAATGAGAAACAGAAATGTGTGTATTTTGGATGTTCTTAAGCAGGAACACAAAAACCCAGAAATGTGCTGGCTGAAAATAGCGACGGCAAAGAAATGAAATGATTTCCTTACAAAATACATTTCATTTTCTGAACATAACTTCCAAATCACATTGAGAATGCCAGCTCTAGCATAAGGCATTACCATGTAACTGGAAATACTTGAGAGACATTATGTAAAAGATCATTTAAAGGTCACTTTAGTTCACGCTTAAAGCATTGAAGATTATAATTAGCTATCGTAATTGGTTTCTGCTTTATACTGATCCCTGAATTGATTGCTGCTCCTCTTGGTAATTTCTTACAGAAGGTTTGTGTAGATCCTTGGTAGAGGCAGAGTGCGTTTGCAGCTCTTAATAGGAGCAAAAACATTAACTTTGCAGTTACTTAGGATATGGCTTGTTGATCTGCGAAGTGATGGGTGCCAGTGGATCCTGTTCTGCCGATGATCTGAATACGACTGAAATTCACTACTGGTACAACAAATTCATGAAGGAGTGCCCAAGTGGACAGCTGTGTTTACATGAATTCAAGGCAATTCTAGGTCTCCAGGGAATGAACGAAGAAGCGACCAGTTATGTCAATCAATTGTTCATCACTTTCGACATGAACAAGGTGAGAGCCTCCTGAATAATAATATAATAATATATCATAATAATCCTTGCATTAATAAACCCTCCTACCCGCTCTGCCCTCCATCCTCCCCAATCCTGACCCTAGCTCGGGTCCAAATCCCTGACTGTCCAGCAACTTGGAACATCCTGCTGACGTGAAAGGCGCTATACAAATGTAATTTTGTATTGCATTTGATATAGCGCCTTATCATGTCTTCGAGATGTCTCAAACCGCTTCATAGAATAAACTGTGAAGTGAATTGACTGTATATTTGGGGGTGAAACGCGGCAACCAATTGCGCACAGCAGTGTCCCACAAACAGTCATGGATTGAGTGCCCAAATTATGATTATTTTTGTATACCAAATAGAATAGAACACACAAGGAGAGTGTATTTGAGACATGCCTTTTAAATGTTAATTCTAGGTTACCCCTTACCCTAGGAAAAATCCAAAGCTCTTAAAATGTTCAACAACTTGATCCAAAATTAAATGTTAGTATCTGATTTTTCGCTTAGTCTTACCCCAAGTGGTTCATAACCACTGAAAACAGTTTATAGAGGAGGGTGGAGAGGATCTGGGGAGAGTCCAGTACTGTTGGCTAAATTGTAGTACTGCACTTGAAAATGATCTTTGTTCAACTAATTTTTCCAGTGCAAATGTAGAGGTGCATAGTGCATGGCAATAGGAGTGGAGTAGAAACGCTGGCACAGAATAGTTGACCGAATGGCCTGTTTCCTTGCTGTATCATTCCATGCAACTCTATGTAACATGCTTCTATTTCCTTCGTATTTTAGCTTGTAACAGGTTATAGTACCCAACAAGACTCCTTGAACCCATTATCCCCATCCTCGCTTGGCTCCACGGGCTCCACATCACCCAGCAGTTCAAATTCTCGTCCTATCTCCCATGACCCCTCCTATCTACTGTGACCTCCTATGACCCTACAGCCCTGTCCACTTCCTCTGCTTCTTGCCCCTGACTTCTCCACCTTACCATCTGTGATTGAAACCAGCTATTCTGAAGTCCGGAGACACTCTCCCTTGTCTCCTCCCTCTCCGCCTTCAAAACACATCATAAAACCTACCTCTTCATATTTTCAGCCACCTTCTCCACTTCCTTAGTTCCCAAATGTCCCTCGCTCTATCCCCCAATTCCTCCAGCTCCTTCACCTCTTGAACATTTAATCCTGTACCATCCCTCCCTCTCTTTCAAAATCCTCCTTATTTATCGCCTGGTTCCTTCATCCCTCTGCCTCTGCACTGAACACCTGATTCTAATGGGTGATTTCAACCTCCACCTAAACTCCCCTTGCGCCATCTCCTCTGACTTCAATGCCCTCCTCTCCACACTAAACCTCACCCTCCACATAAACTCCCCGACCCACAACCGTGGCCACCCCCACCGACCTCGGTATCACTCACGGTCTTGACATCTCTGATCTGTCCATCACAGACAAGGCCATCTTAGACCATTTCCTCATCTCCTCTCCTCCTGTATCCCCCTCCTTCCCCCTCCTCTCTGCCAAGTCCTCCATCATCTTTTTCCAACCCTCACACACGTTCTGGGACGCTACCCTGTGTGAGGGGCACAATATAAATGCAAGCTGTTGTTGTTTTTGTTCCCTTCCAGGTCAGGCTCCCAGGCAGTACCTGCATAAAATAGCCTTTAGAGTCATAAATGTACAGAATAAGCTGATTCAGCAGGGGATTTAGAGGGATAGACATTATATTTGGCAGTGACAGGGATAAACTAAGCTTTAATATGTGATATCACCTTATTTTCATTGTACGTGATGACATAACTGGAGACACGTGAGCTATTTTTGGAGGGCTCAGTGATCTATTACGGGAGCAACAGAAGCCTGCAATTCTCCAAGACACCATTAAGCAGCCAAACTGGCTCAATAATGGGATTTGGAGGAGCTAAGAAGCTGGGGGGAGGGGAGGGGTGGGGAGGAACCCCTCGCAATCGGCAACCAGTAACTTTGCAAGCCATGCTCTAATGGGTGATGCTGTCTGGCAGGTAGACAGAAGCTTGTGAGTGCTTCTTGGCACTGAACTGGTTCAATAAAAAAATGTGTTCACTCAATCCACGACTGTTTGTGGGACACTGCTGTGCCCAATTGGTTCCCGCGTTTCACCCACAAAATATACAGTTAATTCACTTTACAGTATATTCTGTGAAGGGCTTTGAGACATCTCAACGGCATGATAATGCACTGTTTCAAATGCTAGGATTATTATTATTACAATCAACTTCAGGGTCATAACTTGCTCTGCTTTTGTGCTACTCAAATTTTATATTTCTTTCCTTTTACCAGTAACAGCTCAGTGGTCACCGTGTTGCGTTAGATGTATTGTATTCTTGCACTTGCAAGCGAGAGAACCTGGGTTAGGGAAATGATGAAAAAAGTCAATTTGAATCTGGTAGTTACTCTGAAATTGTTTTCCACTCATGCCCTTAGTTCAGCACATTAAAATAATAGTTGTATTGATTGGCCACAAAAATAATTATGATTCTTGCATTTGATAATGCATCTTATCACATGATAAAAACGTCTCCAAGTGCTTCACATGATTATACAAAACAAGGAATATACAATACAATACAAAATTGCATTTGTATAGTGTATTTTGTGGGCAAAGATGCAGCAAAGTTTGCACACAGCAATGTCCCACAAACAGACATGAAGTGAACGACTAATTTTATTTGAGAGATTATTGGCCTGGACTATTCTTTTCAAGTGGTGCCATGGGATATATATTGTCCAACTGAGCAGACAGGACCCCAGTTTAACGTCACATCTGACACCTCCACCTCTAACAATGCAGCACTCCCCCAGTGCCACACTGGAGTGTTAGACCAGACTATATGAGTTCAAAGTCTTCACGGGGGGCATGAACCTGCAATGTTCTGACTCAGAAATTAGAGTGCTATCAACTGAAATTGGCTGGCAGACGGTTTTCGCATGATTCATCCTGATTTACAATTCTTATCTCTTATCTTTCCCTAGGATGGATTTATCGACTTTTTGGAATACGTTGCTGCAATAAGCCTGGTTCTCCGAGGAAAGCTTGATCAGAAGCTGAAATGGTATTTTAAACTGTATGATGCTGATGGGAATGGCCGGATTGACAAAGAGGAGCTGTTGAGCATAATTAAGGTGAAGGTTTGTTGCTTGAATCTTTAGTATTGAGTAATATTTATATTCAGTGAATTCCAGAAACTTAATTATTCTATGCTTGTTACAATCTTGCTTGCCTCCTATTGTGAAGTAATAAAACTGTTCTATATATAAAGCAGTTTGGGACACCTGAGACATTTGTGTTAGCTAGATCCTGGTAGATAGTGAATAAAGATGAATTAATTTGCCCATAGTTGGATGAGTATTAATAGATTGAAATTTCCAAAATCAAGAATCAATCTGAATGAATTAAGTAAATCTAACTATAAGTGTACCTATGTTTGAAATTGCACATTTGGGTGAAAGTGGTCTGTAATGACCCGCAACAGAATAGACCTCAGTAAAAATAAATGTGAAGCCCTGAAATTGAAACTGTTACAGATAAATGTAATAGGCTGTATTATAAATGGCATATCTAAAAGTAGCGATGTGGGATAATAAGGCCATTTTAAAAAAAAGGAAAACTAAGCGTTGTGGCTCATTCTGGAGGGATAGAAATGAAAAGCAGGCAAGTTATGCTAAACTTATATTGAACCTTGGTTAGACTACACTTGGGAGTACTATGTACAGTTCTGGTCCCCGTATTATAGAAAGGATATAAAGGCACTGGAGAAGGTGCAAAGGAGATTTACAAGGATGATACCGAAACTGCAAGGTTATACCTATCAAGAAAGGCTGAATATGCTTGGACTCTTTTCTCTTGAAAAGAGAAGGGTGAGGGGTGACCTAATAGAGGTCTTTAAAATTATGAAAGGTTTTGATAGGGTAGACACAGAGATGTTTCCACTTCTGGGGAGACCAAACCAGGGGCCATAAATATAAGACAGTCACCAATAAATCAAATAGGGAAGTCAGAAGAAACCTCTTTACCCAGAGAGTGGTGGGACTGTGGAACTTGCTACCACAAGAAGTTGTTGAGGCGAATAGCATAAGATACATTTAAGGGGAAGCTCGATAAGTACATGAAGGAGAAAGGAATAGGTTATTCTGATAGGCTTAGTTGAGGAAGGGCAGGAGGAGGCTCATGTGGAGCATAAAAGATGGCATAGATCAGTTGGGCCGAATGGCCTGTTTCTGTGCTATATATACTATGTAATTCTATGTAAAACCAAATAATACAAAAAGCTTGATTTTACTTAATTTCATAATAAGTACTGAATTGCCCATCATCACAAGAGTAAACCAATCCAGGACACCCACTCACTCCCTCTATAATAATAATAATATTCCGTGCATTTGATATACTGCCTTATCACGTCCTAGAGACGTCTCAAAACGCTTCACTGAATATACTGTAAAGTGAATTGACTGTGTTTTGTGGACAAATTGCGACAGGCATTTGCACACAGCAGTGTCCCACAAGCAGTCATGGATTAAGTGACCAAATTATCATTATTTATTTAATTATTATTTGGGGATTATTACCCCAGACAAGCGATCCACCAATCAACTAACAACCGGGTTCCTACTTACTGCTAGGTAAATAGATGCGTGTGGAGTAAGGAAACTTGCCCAACATTTTGCGCTGCCTGAGAATCGAACCCAGGTCCTCTTGCTTGCGAGGCGAGTGCTCTAACCACTAAGATTCAGGATTCGGACCAACGCAAGTACCTTCCTGATGAACATTCACACACACGCACGGACATCTTTGCCGGTCCACTTAATGCAAGTGTTGAATACTTGGTTCAGTTTTCAGTCCTAATGAAAGCAACCCTGCAGCAGGCCTGTCATGAATGGAAAAGGGTGACACAGCATGTGTAATGCTACGGGCAACTAAATGGACACAATGTTACTTGCATATTAATGTTGACATTAGATTCATCCACTAATCTGTACTTCTGGGACGAGTAAAATGAACAATATCAACATGTGAAGTGTGACAGATAGTTTTGTTTTTTTACATTTCTTGTTTTGATATGAAAATTGTACTCTCCCAAATGACTGCCCCAGTGCCATCTGTTGTGGGTGTTTATCCTATAGAAAATGATACAATAGCTCTGAGGAAAATGACACAAACCTTTTTAATTTCAGGCTGTACGTGCCATCAATAGGGCCAACTATGATATTAGTCCAGAAGATTTCACCGAAATGCTGTTCAGAAGAATAGATATAAATGGAGACGGTAAGATCTTCTACCAATAAGAGAAATCCTTGCATTTGACGTAGCACGAGACATCTCAAACCACATCACAGGATTTACTGTAAATTGTAATGTATTGAAACAAAAATGCATTGTTTCAAAACTGATCTGGTAATGTGCTTGATAACTATCAAAAATTATTATGAAACATCACATTTTTCACTTCTCTACATATATTTTGCTTCTCTCAGGATTCACAATCAGGGGATTCCAGGGTACAAATAGGTAACAATTCAGTTGAGAGTTAATGCACAAATAGGATTTCCCATTATAATTGGTGTTACGGGTAATACTCAACAGAAGTTTTACCCCAAAATGTTCATCTTTACCCATCTAATACTTCAAGTACTTTTGCTTTCCAGTTCCATGCACGCTAATGGTTCAAATATAGTTTGCTTCACCAATTTCCAATTCTGACAATAATAACAATAATCCTTGCATTTGATATAGCGCCTTATCAAATCATTGATGTCTCATAGCGCTTCACAGATATATTGTGAAGTGAATTGACTGTATATTTTCTGGGTGAAATGCAGCAGCCAAATTGCGCACGTTGATGCAACTTTCTACTTATTATGTTTCCAAACAGGTGAACTAACTCTGGAAGAATTTATGAACGGAGTCGAAAATGATGAGGAACTCATGGATATGATCACTAAAAGCCTGGACCTCACCAATGTTTTAAAAGTCATTGAGAGAGGGCGAAGGCACAGTGTGTAATGAGTATTGAGCTAAATATTGCCTCATCTAGTATTTTTTTGAGATGTGAATATAGAGAAATTATAGCTTCTGATTCCAGTGGTGACTGTCATTGTTGGACAGACTCAGGTTTGCTGATGATTTTCAGGGGATCTGCTGGTATGTTTTTTCAACACAGCAGCGATCTTCACTGCTTTCCTATGCAAATGTTTGAGGTGGAAACTGAACGTTCATCTCATAAACAAATGTCTTCAATTTGAAATTTGTAGGAATCAATCGCCACAGTTTAGTATAGCTCTAGATGAAACACTGATACAATTATCTAGCAGAGTTATTTAAGGAACATTGGACATCATCTGTTTCACTTGTACTTCTGCAATTAATGGAAATCTACATTTTTGTCTATCATTACTCTACAAGATGATCATTTTAAGTTGCAGTAAAGATTATCACAGGTTAACAACACGATGACTAAAGCCATGACTGAAAAACTGTTAATTAATATTTGATGATAACAAATGAAAAGCGACAGAGAAAATCTGATAAATTGTCTCAAAACTGCTTTTGTACAGCAGATAAATTTGTTTGTTACAATGATCATATTGTTAAATCAGATCCATGACTAAAGGACTAAATTGTTGTAAGCAATCTGGGACTCTACCCTGCGTGAAGGACACAATATAAATTCAAGTATTTGTTATTAACCTAAATCCAAAATAATATTACATCTTTAATAATCTCTCAAACAATGATTTTCACTTATCAACCGTTTATTATGTTTCTCCACATTGACACTTGTTTTGATTCTCTTTATCTTCAGTATTTGATCTAACATTGGCATCTCTGAACTTAGCTTGACTTTTCAAAACCCAAATTCAGTTTTATTGAACATCTGGCAGTATATAGAGTTTGAATGTCTCGTGGTTATTGTTTAGGAATTGTTATATTTCAAGTTTTGGAACACTCTCAGGCTTTCTGTAAACCGATTTATAAATGTAAATGAAAGCTGTAAAATATGACTGAAACAAAACAGCTGAATTGAGTGTGTAGCATAGCTTTAACAAATGGGATTGAATGCATCAGGTATATGATGACCGGTGAATGTTCATAATGTGTGAATGCAATATGAGGACAGAGAAATTCAATGAATAACTAGGTTCTAGTCCTTAATACAATTGACAAGAACAATCATTTCACATGTTAAAGAAATCCCACCGTGATATTGTTGGCATTTACTTTTGCTTGATAAATCATGTTTTCTTTTGTAAATATGCTGCATTAAATGTTGCTATCAAGGAAGGTTTTTTAATAAATCTCTGACAAATGTAAAAGAAGAAATACATAATGTTCAGGAAAATGTATTTGTTTTGAAAAGTTATACAGAAAGGAATTAAAAAGGGCAGAACACAGTTCAGTGCTGATTAGATCTCACCTAAAATAATATATTACCTGCATTTGAAAAAAGCTCCTTCATATTTTTGGTGAGTTGTGATGAGAGACAAATATTATCAAGGAAAAATCTCTAATAGTTGAATTAGAGACCACGGGATCTTTAACCTCCACCTGAATTATAGAGGCAGAGGATCCAATCCAAAGCACCTCTCAATTATTTCTGATTGACGAATCAGTGGAATTACTATAATTGCTTACAAATTATAGTCACTACATTTTACATTATATATGATGAAGCATTTTGAGACATAGTCCCAATGTGAAAGGTGTTATATCAAACATAAAGATTATACTTTGATAGTATTTTATTGACGTGAATACAATAGCAACAAATTTACATTTATGTAGCACCTATAACTCAGCATCCTAAATTGGAAGCCAGTTCTTTGTTAAGAACTGAAGAAAGACTGCTTCCAAATTAAAACTGAATTTAAGAATTTTCTGCATTTCTGGCTATTATTAAATGTCAAAACAAAATGATCTTGCAGGTTAAAGTCTAGGTGGAATTTCGGGCACTAAGTTTTGTACTAAGTGGGTACAACAAGGGCAACCAGCCAAAGATTTAATTGGATTACTGAGCTGAAAATATATTTTGTACCAGTGCGAGAGTTTACCATCCATCTTAATTATCTGTACGTGTCATTGGATTCTAAAACAAATATAATAAATAATAATCCTTGCATTTGGTATTGCGCCTTTCACATCAGGAGGACGTATTAAAGCACCTCACAGTGCTTGTGAGTGATGTGCTTTGTAATGTGAATTGACTGTGTATTTCTAGGAAAATACAGCAGCCCAATTGTGCGCAGCAATGTCCCACAAGTAGCCCTGAAACAAATGACCAATTTTCCCTGGCCAGGACACTGTAAAACCTCCCTTCTTTTTGAATACAGTAATAATAATAATAATAATAATAATCCTTGCATTTGATATAGCGCTTTTCACGTCAGGAGGACGTCCCAAAGCGCTTCACAGAACACACTGTAAAGTGAATTGACTGTATATTTGTGGGCGAACGCGGCAGCCAATTGCGCACAGCAATGTCCCACAAACAGTCATGGGTTGAAAATGACCAATTTATTATTGTTTTGGGTTTTGGAGGGATTATTATTAGGCTCTGTGTGGAGTAAGGAAACTTGCCCAAGGTTTCGCCCTGCCTGGAATTGAACTCAGGTCTCTCGCTTGCAAAGCGAGTGCTCAACCACTGAGCTACAGGTAGTGTCATTGGATCTTTAATGTCCACTTGAAGAGGCAGACAGGATCTCAGCATTACCTCTTGGACCAGGGGTTTCCAACCAGTCGATCATTGCTAGGTGGCGATCTCACGCATGTTCAAAAAGACAAGAGGAGCGACAGAACTGTGTCGTTATCGAGTCAAATTGAAAACACAGCCAGATGCATCTCGAAATAAAAATATAAACTTTGACGTTTAAACTGCTGTAAATATTGCCCCCGCCTCTTGTTTTTATTGAGCATGTGCAAGATGCCACCAAGTGGTGATTGACTGGTTGGAGAACGCTATCTTGAATTATGTGAGTTCAACTCCCGACGTAGGTCCTGAACCCACAACCTTCTGACTCAGAGATGAGGGCGTTGGTAACACAATACAAATTACACTTGTATAGCGCCCTTCATGTCAGAAAGACATCCCAGGGCGCTAGCCACTCAGGGTTTTTTGTGCCCGAGCTGGGAGTTGGGGTCAGAAGGGGTGGAGGGCAGGCGGGTAGGAGGGTGGCTGAAGGCACGGTCGAAGAGGAAAGGCTTTAGACGGTGACTTGAAGGAGGCAAGAGTGGGGTTGAGGCAGATACAGAGGCCATGATTCTGTTACCATTTGTTATTGAACAGACAACAAATTGTATCTATATAGTGGCTTCCCGTTGGAAAGACGGACCTCTCAAGTCTGCTATCCGTGCCATGAGCCGCTCTGCCTTCCCCAAACGCCACATCGCCCAACTCCACCACCGCCTCGCACCTCAGGCCGCCGAAACCCTCATACGCGCACTCGTCATTTCAAGGCTCGACGACCGAAACTCCCTCCTCGTCGGCCTCCCCGACCCTTCCCTCCACAAGCTGCCGATCGTCCAGAACCCGGCAGCTCGTGCCCTCTCCCGCGCCCCAGGCACCGTAACCCCATCACCCCCATCCTCGCCCGACACCACACCACTGGCTCCCCCGCCCCTCAAGCGGACAGAATTCAAAATCCTCGTCCTCACCTTCGCGGCCCTCCACGGCCTGGCCCCCCCCCCTCCCCCCCACCTCCTGCCTCCCGGACCCGCTGAGCCCCTACCAACCCCCTGCCCGCTCCCTCCGTTCAGCGGGCTCCGGCCCTGCTCCACGTCTCCCGCCCGCCCCGCCCCCACCTCCTTCGAGGCGCGCCCCGAGAGACCCCCCCCCTTCCCCCCGCCCCCACCCATTTTGACGGTGGCTTCAACCGCCCTCCTACCCCCCCCCCCACCACTCTCTCCCCGCCCTCCTCATCCCAACCCTGCCACCCCCCCTCACCCCCACCCCACCCCCCGAACACCCCCCACAACCCCCCCGAAACAACCCCCCCCGAACACCCCCACCCCCCCCGAACACCCCACACCCCCCCGAACACCCCCCACACCCCCAACACCCCCCCGAACAACCCCACCCCACCCCCACCCGACCCCCCAACAACCCCACCCCACCCCCGAACACCCCGACCCCCCCGAACAACCCCCACACCCCCCGAACAACCCCCACCCACCACCCCCCGAACACCCACCCCGACACCCCCCGAACACCCCCACCCCCCGAACACCCCCCCCACCCCCCCGAACACCCCCCACACCCCCGAACACCCCCCACACCCCCCCGAAACCCCCCACCCCCGAACACCCCCACACACCCCGAACACCCCCCACACACCCCCGAACACCCCCCCACCCCGAACACCCCCCCCCCGAACAACCCCCACCCACCCCCGAACACCCCCACCCCCCCCCCCCCCCCCCGAACAACCCCCCCCGAACACCCCCCCCCCCCCCCCCCCCCCCCCCCCCCCCCCCCCCCCCCACCCCCCCCCCCCCCCGAACAACCCCCCCCACCCCCGAACACCCCACCCCCCGAACACCCCCCACCCCCCGAACACCCCCCCCCCACCCCCCCACCCCCGAACACCCCCACAACCCCTTCGCTCGGGTCCCGACCCATCCCCGAGCGTTCAGCGCCGTGTTGTTGCTGTTGTTGTTGTTGTTGTCGGCTGGACTTGCCCAGGGTTTGCGCCCCAATAAAATAAGTTATTTCCTCCCCCCCCTCCCTCTCCCCACCACCACCCAAAAAAAAACCCCAACCGCCTGTTGGTGTGAGAAATGGCGTCACTGACACCTTTGCGGTGCACACGAACTTGACGACGTACTTCTTTTGAGAGCTTCATGGGAGGAGGAGGAGGAGGAGAGAGGTGGGGGGGGGGGGGGGAGGGGCGTCCGTTCGCCAACGCGCACGCGTGTGATTTGCCCCGCCCACAACCGCCGCCGTGGGGAGGGAGGGAGGGAGGGAGGGGCGGGAGGAGGCGGGTGACGCGGGTGGACGCATGACGTCTTCACACATTTCGACCAATCGGACGCAGTCGAGGCACGTGACAGGCCGGGCGTTGGCGGCCAATGGAGAGTCGTCCTGTCGATTTCAAAACGTGGCGGCCGTTTTTTTTGGAGCGAGCGAGCGAGAGAGAGTGAGAGAAGAAAAAAGAGAGAAGAAGAAGAGAGAGAGAAAAAGAAGAGAGAGCAGAGAGAGAAAAAGAAAAGAGAGCAGAGCAGAGAGAGAGAAAGGAGAGAGAGAGAGGAGAGAGAGAGAAAAAGCAAAGAGAGCAGAGAAGAGAGAGAAAAAGAAAGAGAGAGAAAAGAAGAGAGAGAGAAAGAAGAGAGAGAGAGAGAGAAAGAAAAGAGAGCAGAGAGAGAGAGAGAGAGAGAAAGAAGAGAGAAAAAGGGAGACTGAGGGAGGGAGGGAGTGAGGAGGGAGGGAGTGAGTGTGGGGAGTGGAGCGAAAGGAACCCGGGGGCAGAGAAAGCGGCCGCCATGGGCGAGCGTAACCATCGGGGCAGTTTTCAGACCAACGTCCAGCGGTTTCTGAGCACCCTGGAGATGATCATTACGAAGGTGGGTGTGGAGGGAGGGAAAGTGAGTGAGAGAGAGAGAGAGAGAGAGATAGAGAGCCCGGCCTCCTCCATCGCCTCCTGCTGCAGGTGTGGCCCGGCCCCTGAGAAGGAGGAAGGAGGAGGAGCAGCAGATCACAATAATAATAATAATAATAATAATAATCCTTGCATTTGATATAGCGCTTTTCACGTCGGGAGGACGTCCCAAAGCGCTTCACAGAACACACTGTAAAGTGAATTGACCGTATGTTTGTGGGCGAACGCGGCGGCCAATGGCGCACAGCGACGTCCCGCAAACAGTCGCGGATTGAAAATGACCGATTTATTATTGTTTGGGGGTTTTGGAGGGATTATTATTAGGCTCTGTGTGGGGTAAGGAAACTTGCCCAAGGTTTCGCCCTGACCTGCCGGGAATTGAACTCAGGTCTCTCGCTCGCAAAGCGAGTGCTCTAACCACTGAGCTACAGGACTCCATTATCATTGTCATGATGATAATGATCTTCGAGACGTCTCAAAAGCGCTTCGCGGAACATACCGTAAAGCAGTGACCTGCGTAAAACGTGTAGCTCTGCCCCCGCGCTCGAGGTGGGGTTGAATCTGGGGACGAGAGTGGGCCTCCCCCTCCCTCACTGTCGGCTTCTGTCCCTGGCCCCAAGGAAGCTGCTCCGATCCATGAGAAGCCAGAGTTTCTCCCAATCATTATACAGTGAGCCCCCTTGGAGAAACCCCCCCCCCCCCCACCACCACACACACACCTTATGAGAGACCTGCACAAACCTCCCAAAGTAGGAGTGGTGGAGGACAGGTTAACTGGATGCCCTTTTGCGCAGCCGACTTTGCCCAATGCAGCTGCACAATATTGTAATAATAATGCTTGCGTTTGATACAGCGCTTTATCGCATTGTCGCTACGTCTCGAAACGCTTCACAGGATATACTGTGATGTGAATTGTGGGCAAAACACAGCAGCTATGGCGCACAGCAATGTCCCACGAACAGCCATGGAATGAGTGACCCAATTTTTATTTGGAGGTTGGATTGTTTGCCAGGACACCGGGAGAAACTCTCTTCTCTTTTTGAATATTGCCATGGGATCTGTAACATGCACTTGAACAGGCAGCTGGGACCTCGGTTTGACGTCTCACCTGAAGAGCGGCACCTCCGATAATGCAACACCCCAGCACTTGCATTGGAGAGTTATGGAGGAGAGCACCTGGGTGTTGATGCGCTTGCTTGCAGACTGTAGGAATGTCTGTGGGCCACAGGGGAATAGGAACGCCTATGCTATTGCTACATCTAAAGTTGATTTAATCTGGGCCCGTCACATAATTGTGTCCGGATCGTTTGTCCCCATGTGACATTTTGATGTATTTTGTGTGTGTGTTGCCTTGTTCCTTTAAATCAGGAAAAGAAGCCTATCTATTAACTATTTATTTAAAATGTAGTGCATTCTTTAGTTCTTCTTTCTCTCTCTACCTTCACCCCCACCCCCAGCAAATGTTTTGTGGAATATTTGTAGAAGGAAGAATCATAAATTTGCACATTCCCCAAGTGGGTTGATAACTGAGCTCACTTTGTGCATGTCAAGACCTCCAAACATAATAATAATTATTGATTTGATATAGCGCCTTATCACATCATGGAGATTCTCAAAGTACTTCAAAGGATATACTCTGAAGTAGATTAACTATTCTGTGGGCAGTCAGTGTAGCGCTTTCTTTGATTTCTCTTCTTTCTTTCTCCCCCCCCCCCCCCCCCCCCCACTCCGCCTCCCGCAAAAGTTTCGTGTAATATTGTCGCATTTCACAAATGTCATATTTTGGTGGGAAAAACTGCAAAACTATTTACGCGTTGAAGATGATGAATTTATTTACACATTGAAGTTGTTAAAAGTTGTTATAAATGTACAGAAATGAAATATTGTTTACCCTAATTGACCTGGATAGTAAAGTTGTTTACTTGTTTTGCTCCCAGTACAGTGAACCAAATGAAGATGACTTGGTTATTAATCTTGAAGATATGACCTTTGATTCCCCGTCAGGTAAGGGAAAAGATAAATATGACAACACTCACAGTCTGACACAGATTTGACTTGTGGATTAGTTTTTTGAAGTTAGATTGTGAAAACGTTTCCAGTGGTAGAGCATTTTGAAATGTTTTGGTATTGTGACAGTAGAGAAACTTGTTTTCCAACGTTTAGTGTGTCTGGTGGCCGAAACCCGTACATTATGTTACATCTTTGTTAAAATATGGATGTATCTACATTTACCAGGTATCTATTACTGCAGTGTCAGCAAAAAACTGTGGGTAGCTATGCTGCTCATTTGTATCACTGGGGTATGAAGCAAAGCTCCTCTGTGTACCAAATTCTGATTTCTGCTCTCAGAATGACGATGAACGTCAGTTTTCTCCTGACCGAGAAGAGTTGTTTTCTTTTCAGTTAGCAGGGAAGAGTGGTGTGTTGTTTTGGCCAAATCACCAAATAATAATCCTCGCATTTGATTTGTATAAGTGAAATCAAGCAACATCATCTTTTGGGGCTGCTTTTGCTTCCAGTGCGAGTGTGCTGTAAAAATTCTGCCTTTGAGATCTAACTTGTCAAGTCCATCAAATATTTTTGTCTCTAGCATATTTCTATTACTGTTCGTGGCATGTCAAGGTGACAAAGTTCACATAGCGTTAAGTGCTGTTCACAAGAACTTTTTTTAATACTTCAAGGTCCTAAACCGTGGTGCCCTACAGAGATCTTTCGTGGGAGAAAAACAACTGAAAACAGCCTTATAGAAAAGGTACACAAACAATATATTTCACAACACTATGTTGTTTAGTGATGGGTATAAAGATAAGTGATTGGCATTAAAGTTGATAATACTTACTATACTATTCAATTTACTGTAATTTTCATTTTGTCCTTATTTTGTCTCTTCTTACAACATTCTTGGATTGAGTGACCAAATTATTATTATTATAATTTTTTTTGATGGGATTATGATCCACCAATCGACTAATAACCGGGTTACTCTTTACTGCTAGGTAAACAGGCGCGTGTGGAGTAAGGAAACTTGCCCAATGTTGCGCCCTTCCCGGGAATCAAACCCAGGTCTTCTCACTTGCAAGGCGAGTGCTCTAGCCACTAAGCTACAGGACTCCCTATAACAGTGCAGAAGTGTACTGTAAATAAGCCAGTCTCATTTTTTTGTTCTATGTTGTCACATACAGTTATTTGTTTGGGCCTTTTGCTGCGGTGGGTATGCTAATTATACCAATAAGGATTTGTGGGCTCTTTATGCTACAGTAATGGATACCTCTTAATGGTAATCCAATATCGGCCAATTTGTGCTGTATTGTAAGCGGAACAATGTGGAAACATCTTTGAGTTTTTGTATATGACTGGATGGTAAATTGAGAAAAGCTTTGAAACAACTGTAGTTTGTTTTTTCCAGTTTGCTGAAGTGTGTGAATCTGAGTCCTCAAGACAGTCAGACCTGACATGCAGTGTGTTATCAGGTAAGATAGAGATTAACTTGAGATGTGACATTTCTCTTATTTTTCTGCTTCATTTTACTGAAAAAAGGGTGCTATATAAATGCATGTAGTTGGGCAGAATAATATTAAAATTGGTTGTTAGTCAATATGATTTTATTTTAATAATGTTACCAATTTTAAAGATGCGACAACTAAACCGAGCTACAACGTGACGTGAAACTCAAATGTAAAAGTAAATTGTAATGTGGCTAATTTAAAAAAATTACAACTAAGCAAATGTATTACCTTTTTAAAGGTGAAGCAGATCAGACGTTGGATGTTGACATCTTAAAGGATGAACAGTGTGGTCGTCAAAGATCCAAGGTGTGTAGTTTTGCTAGATTGTTTCACTGGTTTAAATACTTTGTATATTGAGCACTAAATAGTTGAAGAAATGTATTAGCCACCATATCTTAAGTGTTTCTAAGCAAAGTAATCCATCTTCTGATGCACATAAGATGTATTCAAAATCACAGGAGATTTACCCACTTTTTCTGTTTTGGCATCAAATGTTTTTTTAATGAGCTAACATCCTGGTTTCTCTTACTCTTAATGGTGACTCATTTCAGCTGCTAATTTCATGTTCTCTCGATCAAGTAAAATATCTGAATGGAATCTGTCAATTCTATAGAACGCTAAACTTAATTTACCGTTCTTAACAATTTTTAAAATTTATTAGCAGCAGAATAATATCTCCTTGGAGGAAATTAAATTCCAAGAAAAATGCAAAATAGACAATGATATTCTGCTATATGCTAGTGATCTTGGAGAGAGAGTCTCAGTGAGTACTGTGGTGATCTTTTACGAAAATAATTTGAGGGTGGGAGGATGTGCTTATGTAATTGAGTGTTCATGTAAGTAAATATTGCAATTATAAATGTACAGAATACCAGTAGGAAATCTGACCTGAGTCTTTTTGATAATAATAATCCTTGCAGTTGATAGGGCGACTTATGTCATTGAGACGTCTAAAAACTCTTCACAGGATATCCTGCAAAGTGTAGTGAATGTATTTTGTGGGAGAAATTTTGTTCCCATTGATAGTTTAAAAGACCTCAAGATGCCCATTGTTTTTCAGTGGAATTGAAGAATTAACTACAGTGCAAAATAGTGTTGAATTGAAATCATCTCTCTGTTGAATTATTATTTATTAATCTGTACTGAAACAAAGTATTATACAATTCCAGTGCTCCGTTTTATCTGCTGCAATTTGCCAATTCCTCCACCCTCCCCCACCTACCACCAACATTTTTATTATGGTGACTGCTTGTTTTTCCCATTGAATTCATAAGTAGATTGTATGTTGGACCCTAAGTGATATCTCCCTTCATATCTCTGAGGAATTATTTACAATTAGACAGAATGCATATTGATATGGTACACTAAATCAAGCAACGTGGAGTCCTGTAGCTCAGTGGTTAGAGCACTCGCTTTGCAAGCGAGAGACCTGAGTTCAATTCCAGGCAGAGCGAAACCTTGGGCAAGTTTCCTTACTCCACACACCTAATAATAATCCCTCCAAAACCAAAAACAATAATAAATTGGTCATTTTCAATCTACGACTGTTTGTGGGATATTGCTGTGCGCAATTGGCTGCCGCGTTCGCCCACAAATATACAGTCAATTCACTTTACAGTGTGTTCTGTGAAGCGCTTTGGGACGTCCTCCCGACGTGAAAAGTGCTGTATCAAATGCAAGGATTATTATTATTATAATGTCCCACAAACAGCCAAGTGTAGGAGCATTTTTTTTAACATTAAAAATATATTCCTGTTAATGGTTCTCTGTCTGAAATTTATATTTTATAGGTGGAACACCTAGCAAAGACTGAAAGTCAGAAGCCCTTGCTCATCTTTACTCCCCAGTCTAAGAATATCAACTCGCGACAAATTTCTCTAGGTATGCATAGACGACATCACTTTTTAAAATCCTTTGATAGTACAAAAACAAAATAATTTTCTTTGATAAGAAAGTGTTTGAATGTAGTCTTGAGCCGTTGACACATACACAAAAGAATGCAATTCCAATGCTTTTTGGTAAGTGCATGGGGTGACTGGACAACATGCATTGAATTACAGGCAACGTAGTTTTAAACTGTCACCACATGCGCACCTACTAGATGCAGTGCTGAACAACCATGTGTGCACTTACGCACATTGAATTGCGCATGCGCAGTGCAGATTATTAATTAATTTGTATTTTGTATGACTTGTACAGTTTGTTTGACTGACAAAGGAGTTTGATAAGGGTAAAGCAGTAGATGTTGTATATGTGAATTTCAGTAAGGCCTTTGATACAGTTCCTCATGAAAGGCTGGTACTGAAAATAAAGGAAGTGGGGATCAGGAAGTATCTTAGAATGGATACGTAATTGGCTGACCGATAGAATCCAGATTGTAGTGGTACAGGGAAAGTCATCAGGCTGGGAGAATTTTATTAGTGGAGTTCCACAGCGGTCTGTTTTGGGACCTCTTTTATTTAACAACTTCATAAACAACCTGGAGCTAGGAGTCACAAGCACAGTGGTTAAATTTGCAGATGAAACAAAGCTAATGAAGGTGGTAGACTCAAAGATGAACAGAATAGGTTACATAAGGACTTAAACATTCTTAGGAATTGGGCAGATCGATGGCAGATGAAATTTAACGTAGAGAAATGCAAGGTGCTTCACATGGGGACAAAAATCCAGGAAGGGATGATTAATTAAATGATAATAAAATATGAAAAAGCAAAAGAAAAGGGCCTGGGATCCTGATTGATAATAAATTGAAGCTGTCGCAACTGCGCTCAGTCGATTTGAGTAAGGCAAACCAGATGCTGGGATGTATTAACAGGGCAATGTAAATAGTGGGGTAATCTTGCCACTTTTTAAATCTGGTGCGTTTGGAATGCCACAATATAAAAAGAATATTTCAGTGATTGAGACGATACAGAGGAGGACAACCAAAATGATTGAGAGGATGGAGGGACTGGACTACGAGGCGTGATTAGATAAACTGGATATGTTCGCACAGGAAATGAGAAGGTTGGTGGGGGGGGCGAATATGATTACAATCTTTAAGATTCTGAAGGGAAGAGATAATGTAGACCATGATGAGCTGTTTTATCTTGTACTGAACAGTAGAACCAGAGGACACACATGCAATTGAAGGGGGGTAAATTCAGAACAAATCTACGGAAACACTTCAATGAGCGAATAGTAAACTTACAGAACAGGCTCCCTCAGGAGACAGTGGAAGCAGAAAATGTTGTTTATTTTAAGAACAAATTAGATAGATTTCTGCTAGAAAATAATATCTTGGGATACAGTATATAGTTTGGGACACGACATGTCAAGAGACTGCCAGAATGGTGGAAGGCGAACTAGATGGGCCTTGGTCTTCTTTCACCGAGCAAATTCTTATGTTCTTATGCAAGAGTTGGGGAGAGAGTAGTCAAAATAAATAAATCTACTTGTTTCAATTGAACTTTTAAGACTTTGAAGGAAATCTTTGTTCCTGAATCTAAAGATTAATACACCATTTAAAAACTATATTCTATTCATACACAGAGCACTTCACCTCCTTTTTTCAGTGGAGTTTTATATTTATGTAGCATCTTATTTTTGTTGTAGCCATTTTATATAATAAATGCACTATAGTTTATATTACGTTTTGTTTTGGGATATATTTATATATTTTTTTGTCAGATTGCAGTGATTTTCAAGAAACCTTTTCTGGAGACTTTGGATGCTGCTCACCTAAATTCAAGGATAATAACAAAGAAGATCCAAGTTCAGACCTTTCCATCTCCTCCAGCCAGTTGTTTGAGAATTCAACAACATTTGTATCTGATAGCAAAGAACTTGATTCGCTCAAATTTGCAAAAATCCGAATTGATCTAAACAGATCTGATGCAGGCAAAGGTGTATCTGCATCCATTGATGCCTCCATTGATCATTCTTTCATTGATGTTGATGTTTCATCTAGTTTAAGTGATTCCACACTTGTTGACATCTATCCTGGTATGCTAGTTTCAATGAGTAACTTGCTTGAGAGAAGTTACAAGACGCATGCTGCAACAAGGTTAGTTAAGCACTATCGACGTCTCCAGATGAATGTCAGCAAATCTAGGCGTAATACCACCCAAGACAGAGTTAACCGGAAGACCAAAATAGTTCCTCCACAATTGAAGAAAAGGATGACTCAAGGGACTCTTCTGGAATGGAAGGAAAATACCGATAGCAAACTTGCAGATCGAAAAGTATATTCTCTGACAAAATACAAACCACAAGATAACCTAGAACAACGTTTTTCTGCAGGGGTTACTGGAGATTTCAGGACAAAGTTGCAAGCAAGTAATATTGGATCTTTGTCATTTCGAAATTTGTACAATGAAGCTGGTTGCTCCCCGACAATCCAATTGACTTCTTACCATTCATGTAGTCCATTGTCAATTATAAATGGGTGTTATAGTAGCAAAACTGAAGTTTCTAATGCAGCCTCTCCGAATGGGTCAACTCTGCACAAATTGAATACTCCACCTGAACAAAGATTGCGGAAAAATAAACGGCTTATAAAATTGAGATCATCTCCTAACTTGTACAGATTAAACTCTCGTAAAGCTTTGTCCAATGTGGCTTTGGCAGAGTTCCCATGCTCCATGCCTGTGAACTCGCAGTCCGATGTAGCTGTGGCACAATCTCCATGCTCCACGTTTGAGGTTAACTTGCTTCTAAATGCAGAATCTTCTGCACCAGTGAACAATAGTCCTCTGGCAAAGTTTTCACCTTCGAAAGTAGAAAGTTACAAAAAGAGCGTGACTAATTATTCTACTAGCCAAATAAAGAAACAGAGGCGTTCTGTTTGTTCTTTTTTAAATTGCATTCCAAATGTGTCCTGTTCTTTCCAAAGACCGTTGAAAACTGAGAAGAAAGAAATTGATGTTTTTGAAAGACTGTATCAGCAACTGGTTCATTGTCCATTCTCTCTTTCACCTTCCGTGAAGAGTTTCAAGGTAATGAAGTTGAGGGACTATTCTGTTCCTTGTGGTTCTATATCGATAACCTCTTCTGCAGTTTCACCATCCGTGTTATCAAGAAAAAGTGCTATGATATCAGTGGTTTCTGCAGTCTCTCCTTCCCACCTATCAAGCAAAAGTTCTATAGTATCGGTGACTTCTCCTGCAGTCTCTCCTTCTCACCTATCAAGAAAACATGCCATGGTATCAGTGACGTCTCCTGCAGTCTCTACTTCCCATCTATCAAGAACAAATGCCATGGTATCAGTGACGTCTCCTGCAGTCTCTCCTTCCCACCTATCAAGAAAACATGCCATGGTATCAGTGACGTCTCCTGCAGTCTCTCCTTCCCACTTATCAAGAAAACATGCCATGGTATCAGTGATGTCTCCTGCAGTCTCTACTTCCCATCTATCAAGAACAAATGCCATGGTATCAGTGACGTCTCCTGCAGTCTCTCTTTCCCACCTATCAAGAAAACATGCCATGGTATCAGTGACGTCTCCTGCAGTCTCTCCTTCCCACCTATCAAGAAAACATGCCATGGTATCAGTGACGTCTCCTGCAGTCTCTCCTTCCCACCTATCAAGAAAACATGCCATGGTATCAGTGACGTCTCCTGCAGTCTCTACTTCCCATCTATCAAGAACAAATGCCATGGTATCAGTGACGTCTCCTGCAGTCTCTCTTTCCCACCTATCAAGAAAACATGCCATGGTATCAGTGACGTCTCCTGCAGTCTCTCCTTCCCACCTATCAAGAAAACATGCCATGGTATCAGTGACGTCTCCTGCAGTCTCTCCTTCCCACTTATCAAGAAAACATGCCATGGTATCAGTGACGTCTCCTGCAGTCTCTACTTCCCATCTATCAAGAACAAATGCCATGGTATCAGTGACGTCTCCTGCAGTCTCTCTTTCCCACCTATCAAGAAAACATACCATGGTATCAGTGACGTCTCCTGCAGTCTCTCCTTCCCACTTATCAAGAAAACATGCCATGGTATCAGTGACGTCTCCTGCAGTCTCTCCTTCCCACCTATCAAGAAAAAGAACTGCTTGTTTTGATCCGAAGAGGGAGAGTTCTCATTTACCATTAAAGAAGTTTCGCTCGTTCCCAGAGCCCTCAGTTTCAAAGAAATTAAATCCGGAAATGGTGGAGCTCGATACGAGAGTACAAATGAAGACTTGTCCGTGGATCCCAGTGAATACGATTTATTCTCCAAGCGGGACACAATCAGAGAAGGTACAGTAATTGAATGTTGTACAGGTCCAGGCAAAATTGCTCCTTAAAATGTAATCACTCTTAAAAACTTACAATCATGTGTATGAAAATAGGTTTAATGTAATAAAATATGCTTAATAATTGCCTGTACATTGCATTGAGTATAACTGTACCCAAAGCATTCTGCGGTGTACTCTGTTTAGAATATTTACCTCTGTTTACCCAGCAGTAAGTAGGAACCCGTTTGTTAGTTGATTGGCGGATTGCTTTTCCAGGGGTAATATCTTGAAAAGAAAATAATTTGGGCACTCAATTTACGACTGTTTGTCGGATACTACTGTGCGCCACAATTCGCCCACAAAATATACAGTCACTACACTTTACAGTATATCTTGTGATGCTCTTTGAGACGTTATGAGACGCTATATCAAATGCAAGGTTTATTATTATTGGTCAATTCATGAAAGTGACAAATGTCTTTCCATTGCAATTCTCCAACAGTACAATATGGACTGTTTGTGGTCAACCGTCTTGATTTTGCAAGACACAATTTATATATATGGTAACGATGATAATAATAATCCTTGCAATAGGTACAGTGCCTTTTATCTTGGGCAGACGTCCCAAAGTTCAGGATCCAATATGCCAACATCTCACAAACAATGAGATGGGGTGAAATTAATTAGATTTTTTTTCTGGGTTTGGAGGACTCGAGGAATATTGGTCAATATACATTGTATTTACCATTTGCAAAGAAATTACAAAAAATGAATGTTTTATTTGCCTTTTTTAAATCCCACAGAAAGCTCCAGTTCTGAGCCTTACTAAATGGAGCGAGATGGCGAGATTGTGCTCTGGCTCTTCTCGTATGTATTGAATTGTGTCTCTGGCTTTTGAAATGTTTTAGGATTTTAATTTTTCACTAAATATATGAAATTTGATGAGACGTTGATCCCTTAAGTGAAAGTTGTAATATGATTGTAATTTTTTTTCTGTGTGTAGTCTTATCAGTTATCAGTTATGTCCTTATATTAATGTAAGACTTTTAAAATCTTATGTTACTACCTTATTTACGTTAACTTTCGTAAAATCCAGGTCTTTTGAGGTACGAAATCTGTCGTGAACACTGAAATTCCACCTCGCCTCTTATAAAATGGAGTCTATACTCGAAGATGCAGTGTAGTGGTGGAAAGTGATGGTGGGGGAGTGTAAGAACATTGTGGAACTAACTTACATTAACGTTTTCACAATCTGACCAGCACTAAATCTAGTTGTCAAGGAATGGTTATAATTTCACACAATGGAGAGGTTTTTTCCAAGTTTTACTACAGGGCAGTCCTGGGATAAATGTTCCTGAGTAGACTGCCTATCATCCTCATTGCCCTTCTCTTATTAATGTTGGATTGACTGAAGGATTGACTAAATTTGGCCTGCCTAAATCCTGCCAGTTACATCAATTATAAATGTTAGCTTTTTATTCTTTATTTGCTTTATGATTTCCATACTCTGCTATGTCTTCCAAGTCCTGCTTTTACATCAGTTGTAGTCTTAAAGTCAGGTCATATTATACTTGACTAAGCAGCCAGCATATTTACTAAATCCTGTATTTACTAAACCCATGCATTCAACCAGCGTACATTTCTTTTGAACAATGTTTTGTTCAAATTGTTTTCAAACACAATCTTGTTAGTAAAATTGTTCTTTTGTTTCAGCTCTAGCTCTTCCTGTAATTGACAGTTCAGGAAACACAGTGGGCCTACATTTATCACCCAGGATCATGCATAAATTTCAAAAAAGGTATGTCCTGAATAATAGGATTTTTTACATTTCTATCAATTCCATTGAAGGGATACTTGTGTCCTATTTGTTTTGCTTGAAAATTATTTTGTTGCATTTGGGATTCAATTCAGCTCAACCAAACATTATATAGCTCTGTTTTTGATGATTTTAGACTTGCAATTTACATTATAATGGTAAGCACTGTATACCAATGTATACCAAATCTTAGGCAAATCCAAAGAGAGAAAAGTGTGCATCTTTTGAAACCTACTAAGTCAAATTAATTTTTCTTTACTTAATCGATATCCAAAACAATAGACTTACAAAACAAAAAGCTTTTAGCTTTAGTGTGTGCTTTATCTTTTGGTGTATTTTAGATGTTTAGTTGATGCCTTACCAATTTTGCTATTTTTGAAAATGGTATCCTAAATCCAGTTATAACAGTGGTATAAAATTAGCGCTATGAGAATTTGCACATCAAGATTGGTTAAAAAATAAATAAAACTTCAATGTAACTTGTTCTGCTGTATCAACAGAGTGTCTAGAAAACTGGACTACAACACAGCAAACTCACCAACGTGAAAAGCCCAGACTTCAGTTACTTCATGATGAGAAAACTATACAGTTTCAGGAGAAATGTGTTTCTGTGATTTGCACGAAGTTGAACGTGTTTGTAAGCTAATTTTAAATGAACGCTTACTTTCTCTTTCCCCTTTTCAGTGCCTTGGGATGTCCTCCCGTTGTGCTATCTAAATGCAATTTGTTGTTGTTTTCTCCCTTCAAAAAGCGATGTTGACCAGCAGCAATATAATTCAACTGGTGCAGTAGATTGCTTGAACCCTGGACATAATGTACTAGAAAACACGCGAATCATGGCAGTGGAGAGCTTATATGAATTATATCTTCCAGCTAAGGTTCTTTTTAAAATAAAATTTTTCTTTTTAAATTAATTTAATCCAATCTTAAATGAGTAACAATAATACTTTATAACCATGTTTTTAGAATCCCCCTACAATCCAGGGCTCTTAACATTTGTATCTCATTAACAATCCAATTCCTAAGATGCCTTGGCTTTGTTTTCTTCAGATGTATTTTGTTACAGTACTTTTTTTTAATTTTATGATACACTGTCTAGTATTATTTGTGGCTAGTTATCTACATTAATGTATTCAGCTGGTCATGGGAGATAACATTTCCAAATATTTGCCTGAGAGAAATATTCCATGGTTTTAGTTTGATATTTAAAAAAATGTTTATATAGAACCTTTTCTATCGATTGGTACACATCAATAAAGGGTGCAACAGTAAAGACTGCTGTAGTAATTCAAGTAATTAACTCGATGCAAGATGAGAATTTACAAGCAGGACACATTATTTTGCATTGCATTATGTCTTGCAGTGCATGTGGCTATCTTGTTTGCCCACAAAACACACAGTCACAGCGCTGTATATCTTGTGAAGTGTGTTGGACGTACCCTTAACGTAAGACATTATACCAAATGTGAAGATTATTATTGCGAAGAAATACTGAGTCTCAGTAGCTATGCTTGAATAACTTGAGGCTTTAGTTCATATCCATGGTAAATTATTACTAGGATATGCCTTATTTTTCTAAAGTTCTAATTTTCTGCTCCCTAGAGAAACAAACATAAATATGATGATACTATGAAGTATTAAGTTATTGAAAATAAATACACAACAACATCAACAACAAATTGCATTTAATAATAATAATAATCCTTTCATTTGATATAGCGCTTTTCACGTCAGGAGGACGTCCCAAAGCGCTTCACAGAACACACTGTAAAGTGAATTGACTGTATATTTGTGGGCGAACGTGGCAGCCAATTGCGCACAGCAATGTCCCACAAACAGCCGAAGATTGAAAATTGACCAATTTATTATTGTTTTTGTTTTGGAGGGATTATTATTAGGCTCTGTGTGGAGTAAGGAAACTTGCCCAAGGTTTCGCCCTGACCTGCCTGGAATTGAACTCGGGTCTCTCGCTTGCAAAGCGAGTGCTCTAACCACTGAGCTACAGGACTCCATGCTTTATAAGAAGAACTCTCTGACTGCTATCAGAGACCGAGGACTATAGATGGTGAGGGCAGGCTTGAGCTCAGCTTTAATGCCTGCTCCCTCTTATTCCCTGTCAGCAACTGAGATAGCCGCAATTGGCTTCCATGCCCCTGGATTAGGGAGGGAGAAATTGAGTTAGAGATCTTTATTGCCATCCAGTGACTCCTGCTGGAAAACTATGATAACAACAAAATTACATTTGTATAGCGCCTTTCACGTTGGAAGAATGCCCTAAGGTGCTGGACAATCCGTGTTTCAGACCTGAGCTGGGTTCGGGGAGAGTGGAAGGCAGCGGGGGAGGGTGGAGGGCAGAGGGGGATGGAGGGTGATCAAAGGCATGATCGAGGAAGAAGGTCTTGAGACGTATCTTTTCAAGAGGGCAAGCGAGGGGGCGAAGCAAAGGGACTGCGAGATAGAGTAGCGGGTAGGGGCAGAGTGGCTGAATGTTCACCCGCCAATGGTGGGGTGGGCAAGGTGGGAGCGTGAAGCAGGCCGAAGTCCGCTGAGCAGAGGAAGCGGGTTGGTGGGTAGGGGTTTAGGAGGCCTAGAGGTAGGGAGGAATGAGGCCATGGAGAGCTTTGAAGATGAGGACCAGGATCTTGAACACTATCCTCTGTGTGATGTGGAGTCGGGCGAGGATGGGGGTGATAGGGTCACAGAACCTGGTATGGGATAGAACACGAGCTGCAGAGTTCTGATGATCTGCAGCCTATGGAGGGAGGAATTGGGGAGGCTGACCAGCAGGGAGTTTGAACAGCCAATCCTGAATAATGATAATCCTCGCACTTGATATAGCACTTTTCACGTCTTCGCGACGTCTCAAAGCGCTTCACAGAATATACTGTAAAGTGAATTGATTGTAATATTTTGTGGGCGAAACGCGGCAGTCAATTGCGTACAACAGTGCCCCACAAACAGTCGTGGATTGAGTGACCAAATTAGTATTTTCTTTCTTGAGGGATTATTATCAGGCGTGTAGAGTAAGGAAACTTGCCCAAGGTTTTGTCCTGCCAGGAATCAAACCCAAGTTTCTTGCTTGTGAGGCAAGTGCTCTAACCACTGAGCTACAGGATGTTATGAATGCATACATGAGGGTTTTGGCGGCCTGTGGTGTGAGACAGTGTTGGAGCAGGCCCGGGGAAGGCAGGCACGGATGTGGGATAGAAGGGATAGTTGACGGTCAAACAAGATGCCAAGATTCCGGACTGGCTCAGTGAGGTGGAATGTGCATCCTTGGATAGTGATGCTGTTAGCGCCTGAGGTGTGGAGGCAAGCAGGTGAAAAAAGGATTTCACTTAGCTGTGATACCCATCCACTGTTGCACTGGCTTCCATCGTTCACAATTTGTCTGAGTAATTGGAATGGATATACCAGGATAGGTTGATGCATTTTGGAGAACAGGTAGAAGATTAATGCAGAGGGAAAAACTGATTTGCATTTTAAATTGCAGCAGTTTGATTATTAGCCTAATGTAACTGCTATTCATGGATAAACATGAATAATGTTACAGATATAGTCAGTGTTGTGAATAAAGAATCACTGATTTTTTGTAGTACTGTAGTTCCACTTTACTTTATAATCAACATTAGAATTTTACAGCAAATGTTTCCAGGATTGTAATGGGATAGTGAACCCACAATTTTTTTTATGTACACATAGAACAAAATGCTCAATATAAATAGTAACAGCAGTTCAGAATTAACATAAGAATAAACCTGGTAGAATTATTAGTTATTTCAGTCTTTATTCCGCTGCAGGCACAAATTTCCTGTTTGTAGAAGGACCTTTACATTAACTGAAATAACTTGTTTATATTATACAATATATTATATGTTATAATATATATTATATAATATACATTATATATACACATAATAATCCTTGCATTTGATGTAGCGCTTTTCACGTCTTCTAAATATCTCTTGCGAGGTGAGTGCTCTAACCACTGAGCTACAGGAGTCCTGTTGACTGTATAGACTTATTCTCAACACTAATTTTAAATCTATTCATCACCCACGACATATATAAAATACATTTGGAAACCTTAAGTTACGATCATATAGTATAATTTAATTGTTTTAAAAAAAGTAAACGCAGGAGATAATTTACATTTAACATTTTAAGGCTGAAAATTCACTTGTAACAACTAAAGAGAAGAATAACGATGCTAAATTTTCAAAATATTTTACTTTAAAAAGCATAGAATTATTTCACATTAATGACTACAACTCGCAAAAGGTCTTGAAACAATGATACATTGATTTTAATAAATCAAACATCTCCAGTCTTACTACCTGTTCAGAGATGTAGGGTTATGGCTCTTTTAATGCTTGTTGTCCTTTTCTGAAATGCTTCATTTCGATATGAGGTATGGCACAGCATATGCATATATTGTGTGCTTCAACCAGAGCTCCCTTCACTGAGGGATAAAATGGATTATCAATTGTGAAATTGTCTTCTAGTAGAGATTGCCATCTTCGAAATGTTTTGACCAAAAGCACTAGATTAGAATTTGTTTTCATGTTTTCACACAAAGTAGTGCAAAAATGCAACTACGAGAGCAATCCCTTGCCGCAATGCCCAAATCCTGTCCTTTCTACACATACCCTTCAATGCTGGATTCTTTCATAACCAGCGTTGGTCACACTAGTATTCGCTAACGTCATTGTTTGAATTCTCAAATCCAGTTTCTATATTGTTGTCGGATATCGGCATTCCACTCCGAGTTGCATTTATCATGCTGTACAGTTTAATTGGGTCAGCGTGAATACTTTCTTCTTCCTCTTGCTTTGTAGCTCCATTAAAAACAAGTTGGTCACTGTTCAGATAAATGCTAGTCCTTGATCGCAGCGTGTTAGATTTCAGTGGCAGATTATCATCCTCCAGTAGATCTAGCTCATCGTAATTCACTTGCTTATTTTCCATCTTTCTGTGCCGTTTTTTCTGTTCTGTAGAAAGGTCTAGAGATGCATAGCACATTTGACTGCTTTCCGCCACCTGCGAATGCACGTAACGGCATATTGTAATCAAATATCTGTTTCACATTATAACCACAACAATGAGCTTTCAGATGATATTATTGTCGCCTTCAGTGACGATACAAAATCCCCCATGATGTGCCCTCAAGATACATTTGAGTCTCTTTTTATACTAGAAAACCGATGATTGGTCACATAGTCTATAATGGCTTATCACCAACGACCCTTCAACGAGTGCAAATGAAAGGCCAGATCCACATATAGTTAGTATCAAATACTATTTGCTGTGATGTTACGCCAGTGGAAATATATAACTTTCCATTAGCGTAATATTTCAAGACGGCTTCAAATAATTTCCTGGGGTTGCAGAAGTTACCCAAATCACCCAGTCTCTCACGAAAGCATTGTGATGCTAGAATTAGCATGAATTGAAATCTGGTGAAGAACATCCACAGTTCCAAACTTCTCAGTAACACAGATGAGTTTACTCATCCAGTTACTGTGAAATTACCAGCCCTTCAGGATTTTTCTGTATTTTTTCTGCATCTAGCTGTGGGATTCTATCATTAATACTTCAAGTCTAGAGTTTTCGTGGATGTAAAACTGGACTTGGAAGCAAAATTTCACTCAACAAAAAATTATTTTTGCAAAAACAATTCTACCATCTCCATACTATGTGCTATAAAATAGAACAGAAATTTTTAACGCTGAGTTAGAGCTGATACTAATGAACATTCGACAACTTGCATTTATATACTGTGGGGAAGTGTATCGGAGCACTTAATTTAATACAGTGAAATATGAATTGTCTGGCTAAAAGGAAACAATATAAGGTGCATTGAGCTGTTAATAACCTATCACTTTGGTATAAATACCTTGATGTCAACTGCAGCTTTATTCGCTGGTGTCATGGACTCATAACAGCTTTCATTTTGGTCTTCTTTAAAGATAAAAAAAAATGCATTTTATATTACCATTGGGGATTTGCACAATATTATCCATGAGGTTTATTTTCTGCAGGTTTCATATTACACAAACATTTACAATAGTTAATAAACAGGTTTGCAAATAACTGTCCGATCTCGAAATAAAAATATTTTTAAGGTAACATTTGGGTACTAGGTTTTGCACTCAGTTTGCACACTCCTTTCACCTTTGGGAATGAAAGTCTTATCGGTTCAGGGTCCAAGTGAAGTGCAATTCACCCTTTCCGGTCTGGACACAGGATGAAAACTCAAAACAGTAGAACTGCCCATAATTCAATACTAAGCATTGAGATAGTATAGTGATAAATGGAATAATTCACATTGAACCAGAAAGGTGGTGATTTCTGCACCTAAGTTAAGGCACATTTCAACAAATCCTTAAACCCATTGCAATAATGACTTATGATCATTATGATCCCACATCACTAAAGTCCGAACTTTCAGCCCTATTGCTGGAACAGAGCAGAAGCAGCATAACTCAGTAAGTTAACCACAAAATACTGCAGATGCTGGAAATCTTAAACAAAAACAGATCACTGGGAACACTCAGCAGATCAGGCTGAGTGTTTTCAGCGTTCTCTGTTTTAACTTATAAGTATCCTGCTGGACTGCAGATATCTGGCAAATTGCTATTCTTTAAGTTAGCATGTACTAAACTTTAAATGATACAAAAAATGTAAGGACTATCTAAGGCAAATGTTAAACAAATTTATTTATATTTGTTCTTCGGCATATTCTTTTTCTTTCCTATTTCCTCTCTCCTCTTCCCTTAAAGGCATTTGACTCCTTTTAATAATAATAATTATTGCATTAGATATAGCACCTTATCATATCTTTGAGAAGTATCAAAGCACTTCACAAAATATACTGTAAAGTGAATTGTATATTCAGTATATTTTGTGGGTGAAATGTGGCAGCCAATTGCGCATAGCAATGTCCAACAAACAGTCGTGGATTGAGTGACTGTCGATTTTTTTTGAATGGATTATTACCCCACAGCACTGGTTTGTCCTTTGAGATCTCAATGTTTTTATTCACATGGGAACTTCCATAATGAGTGTCAGCAGGAGATCCGAGCAAACAAAAGAAGAACCAACCCACAGCCAGGCAAAGGCAGTGACTCCCACCCAGGAGGATTATCCATTAATGTGAGCAGGAAGGATCAAAACTAAGGATTGCTTTCCCCAGTTCAGCTAAACCTCAGGGAGCTAAACAAAATGAAATCCTTCCCACAAATGAACCTCGCTGTTGCCAGCAGATGAGCACAGCCACTCCACCAAAGGCACAGAACCAACCCACAGAGAACTGTGCAAGTCGAAATGTGCAATGGAGTAACAAAATAAATTAAAGTAAACTGAAAAATGCATTTCAAAAAGGTAAAGCAGTAGAGCAGAAATTTTATATTTGAAAACATTTTGCCATATTTTTATTTCTAAAAGAGGTTTATTTTTCACATTGGAAGTTTAAAGAACTCAAGACCCTCCTTTTCGACCGTGCCTTCACCCACCCTCCTAGCTCCCTGCCCTCCCTCACCCCAACCCTGCACCCCCCACCCCGCTTGGGTTCTGATCCCCGACTGTTCAGCGCCTTGGGACGGCCTCCTGACTTGAAAGGCGCTTTACAAATATAATTTTGCTGTTGTTGATACACAGGGGATATTACTGCTCGGTGCTCTCCGTGTAGCAATTTTTTGTGGCTGTGGGTAAGTGCTTTCTGGTCTGTTTTATGTATGTTTTGCAAATATGTTCCTATTTGCTTATAAATATAAAATGTGTTCAATATATAATTTACAACACATTCTTTATAAGTTGAAACTGTTTAATTATTTTAGAAGTGTGCAATAATAATAATAATTCTTGCATTTAATATAGCACCTTATCACTTTGAATCATGTGAAAGTGCTTCTCAGAATATTCTGCAAAGTGAGTTGGCTATGTTTTGGGGGCTAAATTCACAAAATGTAGCAATTGGAGCTAAGTGAAGCTCAGTTCACAGCTATTGAATGTTCTGCAAAGGAGTGCACACAGCAGAATACGCCCTATGCTCTTCAGAGGTTTGATCAATCAGACTCAATTTTGTTTAAAGTACTTTGAATTGAACATACCAACGCTATCCTGGACAACATTGCCGTAAATTGGAGCATCATCTATTTCCTCAATCTCCAGACTGACCAAACTGAAGAAACAAAAAACAGAATATTGCAATATTAAAGAAAACACTAAATCATGATTACATAATGTTGTTCTATTGTGGAGAGAGAAAAATGTACACATGTAGGGCTGGATTAGTCAGTCTTGGTTATAATGCCTCTCAAGTCAATGTTGAATTTGCTGATCTCAGCACTATTGGTCCATAGGTTGTCCATAGGTTGTCAACTGGATTACACTCGGCTGGTATTCCTCCTGTTCGAATGGCCTGCCAGGTCTCACTATCTAGCCTCACGCATAAAGAAAGAGCCATTGGGTCAGCAGCCAACACCAGCGGAAACTCACCTTGGGCCAGCACTTTCAGGAGAAGAAGGAAACGATTTTAGGCTGTGTGTGTAAAAAAAAATCAAATGAGGTGTTTCCGAACAAATTTATTAGGAACATGGAAAACAGGAACAGTAGGAGGCCATTCAGCCCACTGAGTCTGATCCAGCAGTGTGTTAGATCTTGTCAGATCTTTTAATCCCAATGTTCTGCCCTCTCTCCATATCCCTTAATATCTCTTAATACCATTACTGCCCAAGAATCTGTCTATCTTTTAAGCATCCATGTGGATTCCACGTGTAACAGCTTTCTGGGGCAGAGGGTTCCACGTCTTCACAACTCTGCGTAAAGAAATGCTTCCTGACCTCAGCTCTTAACTGTCTGGCTATGATTTCAAGGCTACGTCTCCCTTTTGTATTATAGAATAGAATTGAATCGATCAATTACAGATAAGATATATTTTGTTCCTGAGTGGTATCATGATATCCATCTGTCAGGAGAATATTGCCACCCTACTGTGCCAAAACAGTATACTCCAGCTTTCTCTGAAATGTATAGGCACATGCACACTGGGCCAGAGGTCACATAGAAATGTCCATTGTGTGTGGACAGTAAAATTTGCAAAAGCACATACTACACTTAGAGGCAAATCGGCCAATCTTGGGATTCCGCACAGTGTATGTAGCTAGGTATGAACAGTTACATTTACACCTATTTTGATGTTTGTAATCATGAATGGATATGAGATTCTCAGCTCCCCTGATGTTAAACAATATTACTCCACCCCAAGTGGTTAGCTTGGATAGTTCATGCCAGCTATGATTGTATAGGTCGATAATTTATTGTGATAATCAAAGTATAACAACTTAGTTATAGCATTTTACTACCTTTAGCCGGACTGGGTTTACAAATATGTTTTATTAATCATAATTAATACTAATATTAGAAATATTATTATTGATACTAATGATGTTTTTTGAATTTAGTACAGCACCCGATCATGTCAAAACGTCTCATCACACAGCAATGCCTCACAAACAGGCATAAAGTGAATGATCAATTTTATCTGTAGGATTGTCAGTTGGGGCACCGGAAGAAATTTCCTTCTCCTTTTAATATAGTATCATGAAGTCTTTAATGTTCACCTGAACAGGAACCTCGGTTTTAACGTCTCAACCAGGTTTAACATCTCACCCGAAAGGCGGCACTATGACAAAACAGCATTCCCCCAGTATTGCACTGAAGTGTCAGCCTGGACTGTGAGCTCAAAATCCCCCACAGGTTGGGCTTGAACCCACATCCTTCTAACTCAGGTGACAGCACTACCAACTGAGCCAAGTTGACACTGTCATACTGCATTAGAGAAAACACCGACCCTCCCCTACTGCACAGATATTGAGGAATACATTTATTTATTTCTCTCTCTCCATATTTAAAACCATCTGTGACAGGTGCAGTTTGCTTACCTGTGCGTGTGTTTGACCTCCGCTGTGTATTTTGGCCCCGGAACTGAAAAATCAGACGAAACATCTAAATCAAGTAAAGAAAAAAAAACAGACATCCCCACCCCCCCCAAAAAAACAGGCAAACACAGACAGAGAAAGACAGACAGACAGACAGAGAGACAAGTCATCTGGAAAGGACTTGTCATTCTGTGACTGGGGTAACAGGTGTTTTGTTGGAAGGGGAAATCTGGTGATAGTTGCAGTTCCCCAAACTTCTGATCTGCAGGTGTGGGCTGTCTTAAACCGAATGTATCAGCAAAAACAATGTGTTTTTACGGCTGTTTTGGTATTGCTTTCCTCCATTCGTAACCCAAAACGACCCTATTTATTTGGGGGAATGAACGGTCAGGAGGGATGGGCTGGGATGGGATATAGAGTCCTGTAGCTCAGTGGTTAGAGCACTCGCTTTGCAAGTGAGAGACCGGAGTTCAATTCCAGGCAGAGGGCGAAACCTTGGGCAAGTTTCCTTACTCCACACAGAGCCTAATAATAATCCCTCCAAAAAAACAAAAAACAATAATAAATTGGTCATTTTCAATCCACGACTGTCTGTGGGACATTGCTGTGCGCAATTGGCTGCTGCGTTTGCCCACAAATATACAGTCAATTCACTTTACAGTATATTCTGTGAAGCGCTTTGGGACGTCTAGAAGACGTGAAAAGCGCTATATCAAATGCAAGGATTATTATTATTATTAGAGTCCACGGTAACATTATCAGTGATTTCAGCACAGTTAAACATCCACATGTTAACACTGCAGATTTTTTTCTAAGAAGAAATTAAAAGTATGGACTGCTGAGGCAAACACACAGTGAATGCGTGAGTTTTGATCTGATAATATTTCGGAACTACTGAACGTGGCATGTTTTTGGTGGCTGTGGGAAAGTTTAAGTTTTTTTATTTGCACACACAGACACACAGATAGACATGTTGCTATTTCTTTATACCCTACAAAACGTGTTAAACGTACAATTTTACCACCCGGTTGCTCATCAGTTCAAATTGCGCTCCAGTCGTGTATCAGTGAACACATTTACAAAACGATGGAGCAAATGGGAGCTGAAATGAAGCTCAGGTCACACACCGCTGGTGCATGCATTTTGCTGCAAAGGAGATTGCAAAGAGCAGATCGAATCAGCCCAATGTTCTTCAGGAAGTTTGACCATCAACCAGATTTTTTTTGCTTGATTAAAAATACTTTGCAACAAACCTACTTACCCAGCGCTATCCTGTGGTAAAATGTGAGCATCGTCTGTTTCCTTAACCTCCAGATTGACACAAAAAATAATGATCTGCGTCCAGATAGGTATTGTATTTTTTTTTAAAAATCACACAGAGTGGGCTGTGGGCTGGATTTGTGTGCAGCAATTGCAAAGCGATTGCTGCGCTCTCTGTACGTGGAGTGTTATTTGCGCACCCACCAAAAGAGCAGCTGCTGTTACTCTTAACTCTCTCTGATCCAGACTTACAAACAACACATTACCCTTTCGTAGGGTCGCCCTGCACTTGTACTGTTTCCTCCAGGCAAGATGCCAATGAGCTCAACGCGGTGTGTAGCTCAACAAGGCAGTGTTTTTACCCAAAGTCCAGACGCAGCACAAAAAGATTGATTTGTGCACCCAAGAAAGTGAGCCGAAAAGCGAGTGTGTGTGTGTATAGTGTTGTTTGTGCTTTAAAATCAAACTACTCCAATCCCACCGTCTTTAGTGTACACTGATACTGATCTCGGATTCTGGGAGATCAAAAGCAAGCTGGGGAGGGGGGAATGATCCTAGGCCATGTTATATGATCATTATTATATTATGTAACAAAATTCCCTTGGCTTATTGCCTCCAGGAGATCAAAACTTCCACTCATTCCCTCCACAAAATATACAGTCAATTCACTTTACAGTATGTTCTGTGAAGCACTTTGAGACGTCTCGAAGATGTGATAAGGCACCAGAGTCAAATGCAAGGATTTTTACTGTTAGTATTCAGACTCAGCCTCTTAAAACCATTTTCTCTTAAAAGGTAAGATCATTGCATAGAACGCTGGAAAATTCCTAACTCCAGTCTTAACTGGAAACCGTTTTTTTTACATAAACAAACAAAGAAACAAGCAAACTGTCCTTTTTTAAAACCAAATTTCCTCCCATTTCCTTTGTTCTACCAGGGATTTACTGTTAGCTTGGCCCAGCCTCAGGAAAGTACTCATGAATAGACCTTAGGTCATTTCTAACCCAAGGAGAACATTGCAGCAAGGGTTGCTGAGCTGTCTCTCGTGGTTTTAAACTCACGATGGTCATTGGTTCGAAACCGGTATCTGCTTTATTATTTCTTTATTGTGCTGGGAGTTTGAGCAGCCAGCAGTACTCTGTTACACTGCTAGCACTCGGCAAAGAAGAACTCTGGGCATGTGGTTAGGTTTGCATGCACAACATCTCCCCATAACAGCATTTGCATCCCAAGTGAAACACGTACTGTTAGCAAGAGTGGTTCTTCAGCAACCTGAAATACTGTGATCGCAAGATGTTTTGACATGTTTAAAAATCAAGTGCGGAACCACTAACGTTGCACCAATTACACTTAGTATTGCAGGGTCTGTGGAGGTACGAATGCAAAACACCAGCTGTTTTGTTTACTGGCTTTCAGATTTTGCCCTGTTGAGATCCACAATTCCCCAGTAATCCAATATTTGCAAAATGGAGTCCAGAATTAACATAAAGAATGTTGCTCTTCTCCCCATCTCCTCTATAATATGAACAATAATAATCCTTACATTTGAAACAGCACCTTACATATCAGGACAAAAAAATCAGTGTGTGAATGTTGCTTTTAAGATCACCACTTCCTTCCCCCATCTTCCTTACAATAATAATAACAATAATCCTTATATTTGATACAGTGCCTTTTATTTCAGGATGTCTCAAAATATATGCTTAACGGGATATACTGTAAAGTGGAGTGAATGTGTATTTTGTAGGCGCTTTCATAGCGCAAAAAAACAGTATATTAGTGTCTGTGTGTACAACAACAACTTACATTTATATAGTACCTTTCAAGCGGGGTAGTGTCCTGGGATGCTTAACAGTGCCTGAGGTTGACACTGAGCCGGGAAGAAAGGGGAGGTGGCGCAGGCATGGTCAAAAGAGGAAGGTCTTCACATAGTGTTCATATGTGAACAGTGGCAAGGGGAGGGTAAAGTGGAGGGATTGAGCGTGAGAAAGTTTTTTGTTTTTAAATTTGACTTGAAAGTTTGCAAATGCCTCCTAGACCGCAATCTTTAATATTTCGTAAAGTGCTGGATTTAGCCAATTTAGGATTTGCGATTAATACAGTATTGTGCTTATAATATGAAGGCCTACAGGAGCTTTCACTCACGTAAGTTGCCTGTTACCTTAGCATAACGTCTCAGAGTGCTTCACAGGAATGGTGTGGAAACTCTGAGCAATGTGGAAAATGGAAGGAGGAGGTTACCAGCAAGGTGACTAAAGGCACGGTCGAAGAAGTATTTTTTTACAAAGGTTTTGGAGACAAACAGACAAGACAGACAGACAGACAGACGGGGAGCTTTTCAGACAGAGTTACAGAGCAGAGACCAAGTGAATGAAAGCTCCGACAACAATGAGGGGAAGTGGGGTGGGCAGAAGGAGTAAGGCCCATAGAGCAGGCCCTAGTTTGTGGAACAGAGATTGTGGGTGGGAGAGGGGAATTGGAGGAGATTGCAATGGTAAAGGGCACAGAGGGTTTCGGACTCTTACTTCTTCAATTAAAAAATAGATTAAGAATAAGAGAAAGATCAATGTTCAGCTGACGATGAAAGCTTCAAGTGTAACTTTAAAGTCAACGTGTACTCCTGAAACACTATTTAATATTTAGACACATGGTGAAAATACAGGATTTACTTTTACAAAGGTCCTTACCTTTGCGAGGTGCTGCTGTGCAGTAGATGACATTCACTATAAGGGAAATTATCAGAGCTAACAAAGTGATGCCCAGCATTATCCAGAATGGAGTACTGCAATTGGCTAAATCTGGAGAGATAAATTATTAAACTTATTAAAACTTAACAGACAACCACTTGTTCTACTAAAATTCAAGACAAATATTGCGTTCTGTTCTAATAAATTGTCTCCACTGCTTCTGCAATTAGCAACAGTGAGAATTCGCTGTATTTCTATACAGCCTGGTTCACACACCATTCTATGGTGTTTCATTACAGACCTTTAGGGCACTGGCTGCCGAGCCACTTTACAAAACATTAGGGATTGCAGATTTTCTATGAGGCCTTTGCAAACTTTAAAGTCAGATTTAAAACAAAAAAAACATTCTCAAGCTCAATCCCTCCACTTTGCAGTTTTAGTGCCATTGTCTGGTCAGTGATTGCTAGCAATGGTTAGATTCCTTTCAATAATATTTGAGTGTGTGTGTTAGAGAGTTAATCCTTGCATTCTGATATAGTGCCTTTGGAGTCAAGAGGACATCTCAAAACACTTCACAAGATTTATTGTAAATTAAATTCTGTAGGCCAACAAGGTAGCCAATTTGCACACAGCAATGTCCCACAAACAGCTATATTTACTTTACACTGTCACGGTATTGTGACAAGACCTGCAAGGTAATAAAAAATAACATTACAAAAGACCTAGGAGGCTAAAAGGCGCTATCAGATCCATTCTTTGCGCATATGCACCATATACAAGGTCTAACCAAACCCTTTTTTGTTTGTGAGGTTCCTGCCTACAACTTGCCAGGTGAAAATAAGCAAAGGATAACAGTATTCCTCAACAGTAGCCCATCCCATGTCAGCACTGGATGGGAGTGTTGTGATCAACACTGCAATCATTGCTTCTAAATGTATCAACAGCTTGTCGCTATTATAGCTTTAACGTGTCTCTGGGTTTACATGGAGCAGACAGTTAGTTAGTTATAGTTGGTTAGTTAGTTAGTTAGTTCTTGGACCTCATGTCGCTTGTGGTGGCAAGGTTGCAGTTTGATCTTTTGTTACAGCTGTAAAACTGGAAAAGTTTCAAATCGTCTACTGTCCCCCCCAAAAAAAACAAAATACAAGCGATCGGCAGGGATTAGCAATTTCCGTTACAATCTGTAATTTGCTCCCCCGAAAAAAAATTAATTAAAAAAACAAATAGATTTCAACTCTGCAGATCTCATTAATTAATTTGCTGGATCAGATGGAAAGCGACATTTTGAGACGTGAATGCGATTTAAAACCATCTCCAGTCACGGATTTATTCCAGTTACTCCCCCAAAAAATTTTCTCTCTCTCTCTTAAAAAAAATCCTAATCTGATCTAATTATTTCCATTGAGAAAAAAAATTTAACTTCGTGCAATGAAAGAGGCAGCACTGAAGGAAATTCAGACTTAAAACTGGTGCAAAGAGTACTGAATGAATTAACCAGCTTTCGAGAATTTGTGCCTGACGTTGCTGTGAAATGAACAGTGCATTTGGAGAAAGAGGAAGAATATATATGTGTCTGTATATATATATATAGAAAGTATATAAAGTAACCTACTGTCTGCGGATCCCATCCTGTAACACGCCTTGTGAACACCACTGAAATTGTATGGCTCTTTAGTAAGTCATCCACGGTTTCAAAGTAGTTGTGAGATGCTGCTTTCATTCACAGAGCACAGAACTGACTGTCTGATAAGGACAAGGCGACAGGAAATGCATTGACGTCTATATGCTATATTGCACTTTCTTTCCGTCAGGTGAGAACTGGAGAGAAAGTGAGTACTGGATTTATGATAGATTCCCTCAATTGTCTTGCCTGTTATTCTTGCTGGTTTTTGGAAAGTGATGACAACTGCAGATCAGCAAGGAGAAAGGGCTGTACTATACCTGCTGAACAAACCACTTAAACCTTCTACCAGAGATGCTCTTTCTCCTCGTTTTATTAACAACGAAATGCTTCTTAACGTTTGAAAATACTGTGTTGCATCTAATTTGGTTACATAGCAGATGAGAAACAGTTCCTTTGCTAAGATCACTGTGGCACAGTTGTGCAATTCAATAACAGGAATGATTAGACAAGTTCATCAGTCTTAAGAGCAGAGGGCTCCAAAGGGACCTCATAGAGGTGTATAACATTTAAATGAGATTTAAAAAGTAAGATTTTGAAAAGAGAAAGTAAACCCAGACCAATACTTTAGGATGTTTCAAGACAGCAGAACAAGAAAACATAGGTTTAGAGTTGCAATTGGCAATTTCAGGACAGATACCAGTAAGTTTTTCTTTACCTTTTCTCAAACTCCGCCACTGTTACACGTTCCAAGAGGAATTACTCTTCATTCCCTCAGGATTTCAGAACATCCAGAACTAGGCACAGTTCCAATCAACAACTGGAACAAATTGCCAGAAAAGGCCAGGACACTGGACCCATTTAAAAAGTAGCTTGATGCTGGGGAGATGGAAGGGTGAGTGTTTTGGAGTATTGCGCCCAGATGGGTCGAAGGGCTTTCTTTACCAGATCAATCTTGTGAACTTTTTTCACGTGCAATATTGCATTTTTTTAAAAAAACTTGTGAACTGAAGAACATCCTTTCAGCTTCACCCCATTAAAGCTTCTGAATAAGCTAGGCAGTTTTTTTTGCAAGATTGAAATCTGAAATGCACACCTTGTTAGCTTGCACCTTGTTAGGTGTAAAACAAGAGTTAACCACAAATACAAGGAAATGAGGACAAAACTCATAATCGGAAGCGTTACTTTCAACTGGCAAGTTTTATAACATAACATGTAGGAGCAGGAGTAAGCCATTCAGCCCTTCAAGCCTGCCCCGCTATTCAATCATGGCTGATCTTCTAATCTAACTCCAGCTAATAACCTGACCCTGCCTTATCCCCATATCCCTTAATCCCTTTTGTAATAAGAAATCTATCTATCTCAGTTTTGAATATGTTCAAGGACTGAGCGTCAACAGCCCTTTGGGGTAGTGAGTTCCATACATTCACCACCCTTTGAGTGAAGAAGTTCTTCCTCAACTCAGTGCGAAAGTGCTGGCCTCTGATTTTAAGGTTGTGACCTCTGGTTTTAGTTTCTTCAACCAGGGGAAACAATCTCCCACTATCTACTCTATCATGCCCTTTGGTGATCTTATAGGTTTCTATAAGATCCCCTCTAATTCTTCTATATTTTTTGTTGCGCAAGATAATGGCTATTTGATATTACAGATCCAGCCAAAGGAAAACTATTTCAGTGCTTTGTGACGTCCTCCCGACGTGAAAGGCGCTCTATAAATGTAATTTTGTTGTTGTTGTATTCCTTGAATCATGAAAGGCAGAATTGCACGTCAGCTTTGCAGTCATGGAATTGGAAAATAAATTGTATTTTAAGTGTACCTTCACAGCAATAATAATAATCCTTGCAATTGATATGGTCCCTTTCAAGTCAGGTGGATGTCCCAAAGTGCTTTTCAGAATATACTGTAAAGTGTAATGATTGTATAGTTGTAGACGAGCACGGGCAGTTTTGGATTGAATGAAAAAGAAGTGAATAGGAACATAGGAAAGTAGGAACAGGAGGAAGTCATTCAGTCCATCAAGCTTGTCCAGCCAGTTTATTAGATTTTACAGGATCTTTTAATCCCAAACCTCTGACTTCTCTTGGTTAATTGAGGAACCCTGGATTAATATATACAAACACATACATGTCCATCACATATGTTTATACATCCATGTTTACATATGAATATGCAGTATATTTTTATATACCAACACGCCTACATTGTATCACCTACATGTGTTACCTGCATATAGATACACATTTACATTTCTTCCACATAGCCATATTGTCAATTTTTTTATGATTATGTTATACAGTATCTGCAGTCCTTTAATCAAGTGATTCAAGGCTCAGTACTTTATTTCATTAGCATAAAAAAATGAATGTCTCTTTACCTTCTATGTACGGTAAAAAAAATCCTTCTGGATGTTCTGAAATCCTAAGGAAATAAAGTAATAAAGAAGGATTTACTCTTCATTCCCTCAGGGTTTCAGAACATCCAGAACTAGGCAAATTGTTGAATTTAGTCTCGACTTTGAAGCCGTTTTTCAAAGTTGTGACTAATTGAAGAACTTGACAAATTCTGGAAGCTCTGAAATCTTAAGGAAATTGAGTGAAACTAGACCCATAAGGAATTTCTTCCCATTGGAGTCCTGTAGGCGTCCAATGAGGAGAATGTGGAGTCCATTGTGGAGACCTGTAGCTCAGTGGTTAGAGCACTCCCCTCACACGCAAGTATCTGGGTTTGATTCCCGGCAGGGCAGGTTGGGCAAGTTTTCTAACTCCATATGACTCTGAATCTAATTTTAATCGGTAAATTTGTGTTGATGTGAACTTGGAACTCCAACTGAAAAATCCAATCCATTTGTGTCGCTGCACTAAAAGCTGAGCTGCACTTCAGCTTTCCAATCATGGACTATATATATATATTATATATATTATAAATATATATAGGCGCTATACAAATGTAATGTTGTTGGTGTTGGTTACTTAGTAGTAAGTAGGAACCCAGTAATTAGTTGATGGCGGATCACTTTTCCGGAGATAATAATTCCTTCAAAAAAAAATTGGGTCACTCAATCCACGAGTGTTTGTGGGACACTTTTGTGCACAATTGGCTGCTGCTGCATTTTGTCCACAAAATATACAGTCAATTCACTTTACAGTATATTCTGTGAAGGGCTTTGAGACACCTCGAAGACATGATAAGGCGCTACATCAATTGCAAGGATTATTATCATTTTTACACAGGCCTCCCTGGGACACTAAGCATGTAAAATGCTTCACTGCAAATCCTGAGTCTATGATTACAAAGCTGAAGTGCAGCTCAGCTTTTTGTGCATTTTAGGCAGCGACACAAATGGATTCGATTTTTCAGTTGCAGTTTCAAATTCACATCAGCACAAACTTACCGATTAGAATTAGATTCCTGTGGTTTCCTCTAAGGTTATCTATCGTGTTATTTTACTGTAGTACATTAGTTAAAAAAAAACATTGGTGACCACTGACTGTGAAAAGGAGCGTTCAAATGCCAAAACAAAAATATACTACCAGTAAAGGGTTCTTTTTTCTTTTTCTTTGCTCAGCCAGGTGTCTGAGACACATGCAAACCCATCACCGTACTTAAGAATATCCAAACCAAACTGAGAATTCCTTGCATCCCACCAGTGCATGAAATTCTAGCGATAGATTGTTGGGGTACTGCTGGAGTCTAACAATAACAACAAATTACACTTGTATAGCGCCTTTCACGTTGGAAAGACATTCCAGGGCTCTGGACAGTCAGGGGTTTTTGGACCCGAGCTGGGAGTTGGGGGTCAGGAGGGGTGGAGGCCAAGGGATTGGGAAGGGCCATAGGCACAGTCAAAGAGGAAGGTCTTTAGACAGGACTTGAAAGAGGAAGAGAGGGGGTGATGCGGAGGGAGTGAGGCATAGAGTTCCGGAGTGGGGGCAGAGATGCTGAATGCCCAAGAACGACAGGGTGAAATGTTGGGCAAATTTGCTTACTCCACACATCTCTATTTACCTAGTAGTGAATAGGAACCTGGTTATTAGTCGATTGGCCGATCGCTTTTCCTGGGATAATAATCCTTCAAAAAAAATAATGTGGTCACTCAATCCACGACTGTTTGTGGGACACTACTGTGCGCAATTGGCTGCCACGTTTCCCCCACAAATTTACAGTCAATTCACTTAACAGTATATTCTGTGAAGCGCTTTGAGATATCTAGAAATGCATTTATGTGATAAGCAAGGATTATTATTCTTATTATTCTTATAATAAAGGTTTAAATGCTGTAAACATCCAGTCATTGGAGCAATGATTTGTGCTTTACAGTGTGTCACAATCTATTTACTGATAAGGCATATATCAAATGATTCTTATTATTACTGCATAGTGCTATGAGATCTTTTACGTCAATCTGAATAGGCTGAAAGGGCCTCGGGTGAGGTGGATTTTGGTAGAATTACATTAGTAGATTGTTACATTGGACCATTTATTTCACCTCCTCATAGCAGACAATACAGGGATTGAAGAGCATGTCAGCTACACCTGTCTATGTAGTGTGGGAAATGGAGCCTGGCGGATACATATATATAGATCTTATGATTGCTTCCTTCAGCCCTTATATCCTGACACCCAACAATTGACTTAGAAAAAAAAACTAACAGCATCAATAGAAAACTAGGAGGAAAGGAATAAATATGATCGTGTTATCTTTGACGACCACAAGAAACTGTATACACACTACAGGAGTAGTAAATTTACAAGAGTAAATTATTCATAAAGCTTCTTCAAACTGTAGTGATAGTTGTGATTGTGTCCAATTCAGCTTGACTACACTCCCCAAAATAATTCTACATCAAACTGAAATTTACTGTATCTATTCTGATGAGAAATTTAGAATTGAATAATACTGAATGTAGGGTGTGGAAGTGTAACCAGAGAGGTTGAGGTGTGATGTATACTGTAGATTATGTTCTGACAAAGAGTAAGGTGTGCAAATACTGCCAAAAGGTTCCCAACAGAAATGGGCCATTAACCCCTGCATATCACACCATATTGAAGAACCAATGAAACCATATTTCTTTAATTTTTTTTTATATTATATGAGTTTCATTCATGTTTTACCAGATACCCATTCATACAAAGCTATCATTTGACATGAAGGAGAACGTATTTTATTTTTATTAATAAGAAGAATCTTATGTACAACCAATTGCAATCATAACATTTTATTTGATGGTCATGGTGGGATCTGGGAACTATGAACTGAATATCCTGGACCATTTCCTTTTGCCGGGAAGGGTGCTTGAGGCCATACCATTGGACTTAATTAAAAAACAGCTTGATGCTGTGACAGGGGACAGTAGGGTGGATATTCTGGAAGGATGAGATCAAATGGGCCGAAGGGCCTTCTTTATGCAAGCCAATCTTCTCATCTTGAAATATTGTGTGGCCAATAGTATTGTGAATATTATGAACCATTCGTGGGTCTGCAATGAAAGCTCGTCAACATTACCAAAAACTGGCAGAATGAGAGACAAAATGTTAGAAATAAAAAAACAACACAGATCTATTAGTGTGAATGCACCCAAACCTGAAGGTTTGCTTCTGATTACCACTGGTGGAAAAGATGCCAAAATTATTTCTATTGCCCCTTACATTGAGGTCCTTAAATAAAATGACTGGAGATGCTAGAGATTGTTAACGTTGAGTGACCAGCTTCTCAGGGAATAAATATAGCATTTAATCTGTTTCTGAGTCATACGAATCAGGGAAGTCCCAGACCAGAACTGATATGTGTGCTGAGTTAAGACAATAGTGAACCATTTAGCTTCAATCTCCATGGACTAGATAGTGGAGTTAAATAGCCAGAGCTATTGATCGGATCAAAATTCAGTCATCCCCACTGAAGAGTGCATATCTGTGGATATGGTTGAGATCAGTTATGATATCTCCTCCCTCTAGTTTTCACTGTTTATGCTCACCCATGAGATGTTGCACGAGAGTCAGTGCAGTCGGTGTCGTATGAACCATTCCATGCAGGATAGGAGAGGAGAAAAGCAGGAGTGGGTAAAGATCAGCATTATTTAGGTTGTCATTTGACTTCCATTGTTAAGTACTGTGGCCTGTGTGGCTGGTTTAAAACAGCTGGAGCACACATCGTCTTGCTGAACTCAATTTACAAAACCATGAACAGACTGAGATTAGATCTCGTAAACTGAGCACATTACATCTTTAGCATTTGTGGTCTCTTTCGATGTTCTGAGAGCACACAAAAGATGTTTTTTTTCCATTACACTTGAAGGGCAATTTTCTTCAGACCCCCATTTTACTAGATAAAAGGATGCAGCTTCAAACCAATTGCAACTAAACATGATACTTTGGAGAGAAACAAGCACATCCATCTGAATTAATGAATTTACAAACTATTTTAAATGGAGTTTGCACTGGTTGCAGAACATGTACAGCAATAACTGTGGACATAAAGATACTGATAAGGCAGGAAGGAGAGGTTTGCAATTATTCACTCCAAAGATGATGTTGGATTTGGACAATGAGCCTTTCAGGAGAGCTTGAAATCTGAATTGTTTTTCAGTTACAGTTAACATTTTGCAACGGCATTAATGAAAAGCTTTCGACCTTCTGCCTAAACGCTAGAAAATACAACTAAGACTTTACGTTTTATCACACATGATCATTTGATTTCTTTATGAAATATGTAAATACAATTAATTTGACAACAGTGTGCATTGACTGCTGAGTTTCGCCCACAAAATATACAGTCAATTCTGTGAAGCGCTTTGAGACGTCTCGAATACGTGATAAGATGCTATATCAAATGCAAGGATTACTATATATTATATAAATTTGTGGAGTCCTGTAGCTCAGTGGTTAGAGCACTCGCTTTGCAAGTAAGAGACCTGGGTTCGATTCCGGACAGGGTGAAACCTTGGGCAAGTTTCCTTACTCCACACGCCTGATAATAATCCCTCAAACAAAACAATAATAAATTAGTCATTTCAATCCACGACTGTTTGTGGGACACTGCTGTGCACAATTGGCTGCCGCATTTTTTGCCCACAAATATATAGTCAATTCACTTTACAGTCTATTCTGTGAAGTGCTTTGAGACGTTGAGAAGACGTAAAAAGTGCTGTATCAAATGCAAGGATTATTATTATTATTATAAATCGAAAGAAAACACTGTCCAGCTACAAAAATAGTTGCTCTTTCTCTTTATAGATTGATAATCATTCTTATATTTGAATAGTGCCTTTCACATCAATGTGTTTCACTGTACAGTGTACTGATTGTACAATCTTCTTCTCTTAACCGTCTCTGTTGTAGTCAACAATTTTAAAATGGACATTCAATAAATGTTAAGAGCAAATAGCAAGAAGATAATCCGCCTTTGGTCATCTCATCCCCTCCTAATCTCCCACTCTGCTCGGACTTCCACTTTGTTTCTGTGAGGTGCTTTGACTATACTTAACAATATGAATGTTGAGATATACTGATCCCGAGGATCCGAAATAATGACTCAACAATCCTTAATTAAGGTATAATGGTTTATTACTCACAAACAGTTTATGAGTATATAGCAAAAGTGATAAATAGTCATACTACCAGTACTATGCAGTCTGTAGGCTGATTTCAGTCTTTCATGTTGGCTTCTCAGGCTCAAGCTTTTGCAATACTCACATTCTCTCTTTGTCTCTCTCTCCCTGCTTCCGCACCTTTCTTAGTCTCTCTTTCCCTGCTTCCACCCCTTTCTGTTCGGTGGCACCCCAATTATACTAAATTTCCCTCTAACCTTTGCTCCGGCCAGATAAGATTATGGTCTCCAGAATTTTATTCTTCCTTTGTCCTGTCTAACCTGATCAACGAGGTTCTCTTCTTTTTGTCCATCTGGAATTGAGACAGGTTTAACCGTATCTCAGTACTGTCCTTGAGAGTGTAACCAGTCTACAAGAAAAAGCTTTCAGACACATATTCCATTGTCCTGGTGCCAGGCTCAGGATCTACCCCTATCACCAGGTGGCCCTTACCTCATACTCCAGAACTAGAGGTCGTGCCTGCTTCTCCCAGCGCCTGGAACCGACAGGCTCAGCGTTCTTCTAACGTTTTTAAACTAATGTTTTATAATTGCTATAAAGTGTTATAATTTCTACATATTCTAGTCAATCTAACGTGAAGGGTACAATATCAAATGTAAGGATTATTATTTGTTATTATTATAATACCTCTTATATTGTGCCTTCGGTCACCCTCCCACCCCACCCCACCTTCCTATCTCCTTCTCCTCCCCTCTCCCACTCCCACCTTGCTCGGACTCTCATTCCATCTCTGTGTAGTGCGTTGTGATGTGTCCCAACGTGAAAGGCACTACAAGATCAGATGGGCCTAACGGTCTTCTTCATCCAAACTAATCTTGTGATCTAAGTCCACATTGTGCCACGGACATAAAACATCGATGCATAAATTACTCATCATATTTTGATCGTCAATTTAGGTCAGATTCAGCTTTAACTTCAGCAGATGGGGGAGGGAGGAAACAGATAAAGAACGTCGGACAAGGGTGAACTGTTAACTAAGGAAAGCTATTGCCTGGTAATGGAAACATTTCAGATTGACATCAATCTACCGTGTGAGGTTAAAGGTGAGTCTAGTTACATCCCACAAAGGTTAAATACCCAACAAGTGCAAGCAGAGAGAGAAAGCGGCAAAGCCAGGCTCTCATTGGGGTCATGGTTCGTGTGGAAAGTATTTCAGGGCAACCTTTTGTGGTGCTCAATAATGGTGACGTGCAACCTGGAATGCCTGGGGCAACTCTATAGAGGACAGAGCTGGTCCTTATTGCCTGGGGAACAACTCTAATCTGTGATAGAGCCAAGAGGCTCTACTACAGCCAGGCCCCGCTGCCCCGCAGGAAGCCAGCGCAGCCTGAATGTGGGTTCTCAGTCAGGTGCCTAATGCCATGGGGTGGGAGGGAGCTTATGCCCAAAACATTAGGGAACCCCTGGTTTAAGGTATAATCCAGTATTTTGTGTTTTGCTAGTGCCACAGAGTGTGAAGTACAAAATGTTGCATCTAACTAGAAACAGGAGTAGGCTATTCAGCCCTTTGAGCCTGTTCCGCCATTTTATAAGTTATAAGTTTATAAGTTCATGGCTGACCTGTACCTTAAGCTGTTACCAGTCTTGCCCTATATCCATTAATACCTTGACCTAACAAACCTTGACCTTGACCTTCGTCTTGAAAATGTGAATGGATCCAGCATCCACTGCTTTTTGTGGGAGAGCTGTATGCAACAGGAGTGGCTATACTACAGTATTGCTTTCTGCTTGAGCAGCTGATTAGAGACTTAGTGACAATTTTTATATATCGGGTATTTTTGTTGCCTTGGAATCTTAATTAGATGATATATTTGTCATGCAGATTGTATGTCTGCTTGTAAATGGCCTTAAGTGCTTAAGGCCTTAAGACTTTTAAGTGCCTTAAAGTTTAACGGACTAATATATTATTGTGTCATTGGGGATATGTCTCAATCTGCGTGACCCAGAAGAATGTTTCAGTCCAATAATCAAACAATACAACGCCATTTCAAGAAAAAAAAATGGCTTACAGCACATCAATGGGGTAAATTCCACCTGGGTCTAGATTTAGTCTGTCTGTGTAATAATTTGTGTCAGCTTGGTTCAGTTTGTGTGCCACCCTGGCTCAGTTGGTAGCACTCTCAACCACATTGGGACTTTAAGTCAGAGTCTGATTCGATTTGATACTAATAATAATAATAATCTTTGCACTTGATATAGCGCTTTTCACGTCGGGAGGACGTCCCAAAGCGCTTCACAGAACACACTGTAAAGTGAATTGACTGTACATTTGTGGGCGAACGCGGCAGCCAATTGCGCACAGCAATGTCCCACAAACAGTCGTAGATTAAAAATGACCAATTTATCATTGTTTTTGGTTTTGGAGGGATTATTATTAGGCTCTGTGTGGAGTAAGGAAACTTGCCCAAGGTTTCGCCCTCTGCCTGGAATTGAACTCAGGTCTCTCACTTGCAAAGCGAGTGCTCTAACCACTGAGTTACAGGACTCCATGTATACAAACACTTATAAAAATATTTTTGCAATATTAATGCAATGCTAGAGGTGTAATGGTTCAGATGAGACGTTAAGCCAAGATCCTGTCCATTCAAGTGGACGTTAAAGATCCCATGGCGCTACTTGAAAAAAGAAAGGAGTTTCTCCAAATATCCTGGCCAAACATCCCCCAAATAAAATAGGTCATTTGTTTCATGGCTGTTTTGGGGGCATTGCTTTGCGCAATTGGGCTGCTGTGTTTGCTACAAATATAGTCACTCCATTTCACAGTAAACCCTGTGAAGTGCTTTGAGATGTGCAAGGAGCTATATCAAATAGACAGATTAATATTGTATTATTATTATTCTGGAGTGTTCAGAATTTGACAACTTAATGAATTCAGTCTTAACTTTGAACCTGCAGAAAGCCAGTTTCAGAATTAAAGCTGTATTTAGGAACTTGACAAATTGTATACACTCTGAAATGCTACATTGAATAGAGTAACTCTAGCACCAAGTGGAATTTTACCCCTCAAGCTGATAAGCAGTTGTGGAAAGATCTATTGATATCAGCGGTGAGGCAGCAAAACAAGAGTTAGATGAGAAATATCTAAGCTATCATGTGGTCCACACTGCAGCTCAGGAAGAGGTGAGTGCTATCAATAATAATAATAATAATAATAATCCTCGCATTTGATATAGCGCTTTTCACGTCGGGAGGACGTCCCAAAGCGCTTCACAGAACACACTGTAAAGTGAATTGACTGTATATTTGTGGGCGAACGCGGCAGCCAATTGCGCACAGCAATGTCCCACAAGCAGTCGTAGATTGAAAATAACCAATTTATTATTGTTTTTGGTTTTGGAGGGATTATTATCAGGCATGTGGAATAAGGAAACTTCCCCAAGGTTTCACCCTGCCTGGAATTGAACTCAGGTCTCTCGCTTGCAAAGCAAGTGCTCTAACCACTGTGTTACAGGACTCCACTTGATTATTAGTTGACAGAAACACCTCTGCACCACAGAGTCATGTGGTCCAACATTTCATTGATGTGGACATAAAGCAAGCAAGACCTTATGAGTCAGGGTCAGATCTACATCTGTTTTGCCAGTGCATGCATATGCATTGATATACAATATTTCTTCCTGCTGTCAGTTTTGTTGAATGTGTGTGTGTGCGTTCGTTTAAAAAAAAGGAATGAATTCTTTGGAATAAATTGCATCCATTGTCAGGGAAACAATATGATCAAGCAGTAAGATCGAAGCCGAGGTACATGCAGGCTTCATGGGCGCAACGAACATCACTTGCCAGTATTAAAGTGAGCTGCCGTCACACGTGAGTTTTAATGGAGCAAATAGAGGCACAGCTTAGGAAATTGTAATGATAGCAGCAGCACTGAAAGCAAAGGCTTAATGTGTTTGGGATTACGGTAACCATCTGCACCCAGTGACTCCCTGGTTGAATGATTCCAAAATACTGTAGTATTCTTGCATTAACTGCAGAACTGAATAATTTACCTTAGGACAATAAAACTAAGTACTATAGCCAAAGAGCAACTGGCCATTTTTTGTTTTTATCTCCTGGATTAGGAGAAACTCCTTTCTTTTTTCAATGAGCTCAGTCACAGCATTGGACTTGAAACTTCAACCTTCTGACTCAGAGGCAAGAGTACTACCAACATAGTTCAGCCATTCTAACCCCACTCTCTTGAACTCCATCCCACAATCCCTCCGACTCACTCTCTCCCTCACCTTGTTCAGTCCGTGTCAAGAAGTCCGAAACACTGACTATCCAGCACCTTGGGACCTCCTCCCGAAATAAAAGGCACTATACTAATGTAATTTTGTTATTGTTGCTTTTGGTCTTCTTTCCTTGCCTCTTTCAGCTTCCATCTCCAGCTCGGGTGCCCAGCCGGCAGTGTTAGGCCCTTTGAGATATCCTCCTGACATGAAAGCGCTACATAAATGTAAATTGTATTGTACAAAAAGGCATTCTTTAGAGAGTGAGATGTACCCAATATAGTATATTCAGTTTGATCGTGTCCAAACTTACATAAGAATTATATTATATTTAAGGAGTTAAATTTGCATAATTTGCAGTACCATTAAAGAAATCATTGAACCAATTAGACTCTACCTCCTACATTGATGGCTAATTCATGAATTAAATTTAAAATCAAATTTTACACCTGAACAAAAATATACCGGAAATAACGTATTTCCTGTAAGATGTAGATGCGCAGAATCTACCAATGATCTCGGAACTCTGTATGAAAATAGAGATGGATTGTGTGATAAATAACAACTTGACTTTTCTTTCGAAAAGAACTGGCTCTAACACATGTGTATCTATCCTTTACAATATCAGGTCTCCTGTCACACGTGATCTTCAAATGCACAAACAGATAGATCATTCAGGGACTGAACGAGTGAGTGGGTGTTATTCAGTTAAAAGTGTCATGACAACTAAGCTCCTGCTCATTTCACCCAAAGAAACTCTCTTGAAAGCCTTTTTTAGAGTTAACTGCAAAACTCAAAACTGTATGAGGTTTCCTTCTTGCACTTTTTGTTCCAATTGACAGGAGATATTTTACTATAATTTTCATTGCAAATAGCCTTTCTTTTCCTGATTCAGTTCTCCCTGAATAATTTCTTGTATAAATTTCTCATCTTTGAGCGAGGGTAAGGAGCAAAGTTCCTCTGAAGCCTATGCAAATATGACTCTTGAATTGGCCACTAGGATTCTTGAAGCATAATCGGAGTATATTAACCCTATACAATCGGAGATAAGTTTGCAAGAGGATATTGAAGACAGAAGAAGATTGCAGTTGGGCAGGATTAAGAAACGCTTTCAAGATCAGGATGAGGGATCTTTCAGTGGATCCCATGAATGATGTTTGGAAAATCTTCCATGGCGCTGTTCAAATACACTCTTAGAATTTGCAGGATTCTAGAGCTGTGTGATTTTTAAATAGGGTTTTGCAATAATACATTTGTGATAAACTGTTAGGCTACACCACCTGGCATGCTACATATGATAATGTTGTTCTGTTCTACACATGTGGCTTTTGCGGATTTAAGGCAGAGAAAGAGCACTTGTATCTTCCTGTTTGTGATAAAGATAGACCATGCCACTGTTTCCACGTTCTAGCGGTCAAAAAGTGCACGGTGCAGAATTCATCTGTGGGCAAACAATTGCAAATTTAGCTCATAACGCTGAATGTTCTTCGAGCTTTTTCTAGAAATTAGTTTTTGTTTTGCTAATTTTGTTAACTTTACCCTCTGATTGGGTGATCCCTTAGTGAGCGTTCCACGGGAACCTGCTGCTCTTGTACCTTGCATTTTGATACAGCGCCTTATCACATCATCAAGTTGCCTCAAAGTTTTTACTGTAAAGTGTAATGACAATACCTTGGGATGTCTTTCCAACGTGAGACACTATATAAATGCAATTTGTTGTTGATGTTGTTGTGTATTTATTTTCTCACAGTAATTTACTCACAGCAGTGTCCCACAAACTGCCATGAAGCGAATGACCTTTTTTTATATTAGTGAGTCAGTATACGAAGACCTCGGAAATACACTTTACAGAAAACTGTGTGATGCGCTTTGAGATGTTTTGATGCGATGTGATTAGCCCAGACAGGATTTAAAAAAGGATTTTACAGCAATACATCTTATGCTTGCAAATACTGGATTGCTCTGAGCAAACTGGCTCCCATATTCACCCACGATCAATGCACTTTACAATAAAGCACTTTGAGGCCTCCCTCTGAAGTGAAAGGCCCTTTATCAAAGGATTATTGTTTATTACTATCGCAAATAATGAAAATCAAGGTATAAAAATAGAGCTGTGTATCAGGATTGCAACAGTAATTCAGAACTAACTTAAAAATGACTTTGGAAGTTTATCCAAAAATATTATAAGAAATACTCGCGATTTGCTACAGTGCAAAATATTTAATACGCTTGAAATATTTTCCCATAAAAAAGATTGATATATATTTTGGAAATCACACTAAAACCGTCTTTATGGTGAGAATTTTTGTTCTGATGGATATAAAAACCACCATCTAGTGCTGGATGAAATCTGAAGCAATAGAAGGAGGCTATTCAGCCTCTAAAGCTTTTTCAACCAATTTATTAGATCATGGCAGATCTTCTATAATAATAGTCCTTACATTAGATGTAGTGCCTATACCATCTCATGTAAAGTGACTCATGTAACATGTAACGTCTGTCTATTTATGATTATCATTCATTTTCTAGACAAACGCAGTATGCGTACCTGCCTTCCTCTCCTGTTTTGTTGTGTTGTATTTTGTTGTCTTATCTAGCAGTTTACGTTTTACTAATAATAATCCCTCCAAAACCAAAAATAATAATAAATTGGTAATTTTCAATCTACGACTATTTGTGGGACATTGCTGTGCGCAATTGGCTGCCGCGTTCGCCCACAAATATACAGTCAATTCACTTTACAATGTGTTCTATGAAGTGCTTTGGGACGTCCTCCCGACGTGAAAAGCGCTATATCAAATGCAAGGATTATTATTATTATTACTTTCTTCACTAAATATTGACCCCTAGTGGAGTAAATAGTAAAACACACTTGAAAGCTTACAAAAACCTTGTCAATAAACACGGTACATTTCTAGGACAATTCTGTCCCTTTTGTTTTGCAATAACATTGACTCGATTTTCTTGCACACCAAAGCCATCAACACGTGGCCATTTCTAATGAATTGCATTCACGTGTTGAGATACAGCCTTAACGTTCTAACAATGTGTTTGCTCTCAAGTACAAATAACCACAGAACAGCAAAGTAAACCACTTGAAATATTTATTTATAGCTTTGATTTCAGTCTAGGCAATGAGATACACTACAAAATAAATTAGCACCCCTTAACACATGTCCATAACCAATGGTAAAGTATCCCTCTTAAATTCTCGCAACACAAAATGTTTACTTAAGTGCTTTCATTTCTTTCCAGGTATTTTCCCAGGTATAGCAATCCTGTTAAAACGGAGAATAATTCAGAGCTGAGCAACATACACCTACGTCTATAACAGTTTAAAATAGGTCTTTCAATTTTTATAATGATCACAAAACATTTACCTTAATTGCATACTTAAGCAATTAGTTCCTCCTTTGATTACAAAACAAAAAGATGCACAGGATATAAGGGGAGCCATGTGGCTCCATGTTCAGGCAGCAGACATATTCAAAGCAACGTCAGTCACGTTTCCCAAGCTTTGCATTCTTACGGATTTTTTCTTCCTTCGTTTTAAGACTCCCTTCATTGTCGGCTTCTCTGAATTCGCGTGCAGCGCAACCGCTCGCCTTTGTGTTTCTTCCACCTTCAAGCAGCCCAAATATGACGGGCGGAACACGGGTGTATTGCTTTTCATCCCAACCAAACAACAGCTTCTTCAGAAGGGACTCTGGACAGTCACCAGCTTCTCTGATGGTCATGGTCTGACCTGAAGCTAGCATCCCATTCGTCTCTGGTCATTAAAAACAAAAGACTGGTAAATTGAGCTCAGGTGGACATTGCATTTAGATCTGGTCAGTGGCGATAAATACTTGGCTTGCAGGGTATGTTATAATGCACTGTTAACATCATAGCCTTTGGATCAAGAATAGTGACTGCCCTTTGATGGTGTTGGGAGGGCTTCTGTCTCTTCCCTGCAAACTTTCAAGCTGTCGTACCTCGTCATAAGCAAACTTTTTAAGGCAAAAGGATGGGAAAACAATATCTTTCATCTCAATGGATTTTTAATTATTAATAGCTATTAATATTAGCAATATATAATACCATTATTGTAAATTGGAATGTGAAAGACCCTACTGTCCACTCAATCAAATGCACATCTAACCATGGTGGGGGACTATCCAGGATTATAAGGACTTTTTTTCACTTATAGATGGGTTCAATTTTGCGGTATTTCTTATTTAAGAAGTCTGAGTGGGGTGTCGTTCCAGTAACCAGAGGTATGTCTCACACACATCACGCCGACAGGAGGGAACCCCGATCCAAAAATAGATTGAATTGGGATATTACCACAAGTCAGCATCATGGATTTAAATTAAAGAATTCAAGATCCTCATCCTCACCTACAAGGCCATTCACGGCCTTGCTCCCTCCTACCTCTCCGACCTGCTATCCCCCTGCCCGTACCCTCCGTTCCTTTGGCTCCGGTCTGCTCCACATCCCCCGCCCCAACCGCCCTACCATCGGTGGCCGGGCCTTCAGCCTCTCAGCCCCTAGGCTCTGGAACTCCATCCCCCAGTACCTTTGCCTTGCTTCCTCGCTTTCCTCCTTCAAGGCCGGTCTCAAGACCTTTCTCTTTGACCGTGCCTTCAGCTCTCCTCTCGACTCTCTACCCCCTCTTCGCTCCCTCCCTTCCCCCTGACCATTTCCCCCCTGCTCGGGTCCTGACCCAACTGTCCAGTGCCTTGGGACGTCCTCCCGATGTGAAAGGTGCTCTATAAATGGAATCTTGTTGTTGTTGTTGTTAAGAAATTCCACAAAATTGAACCAGTTTTGGGCCAAGGAAATACATGAGTGGCTGAGAGAGTGACGAGCTGTTTTTAAGTTAAACATCTGTCTGTGTGTAAAAGAGGAATAGAAGAGGTATCTCCATTGTTCCTTTGTGACGTACAAGCATATTCACTACCTCTGCTAGTAGTTTATGTCATACTCTAAGGTGAGGCAAGCCACACAGGGATCAGCACCAACTTCTTTAACTCCCAAGATTTGCGGGCAGCAGAGTGGTCTCAGGTTGAAGGACAACAACAACATTAATTCTTACCCTGAGCTATTAGAGGTGTTATCCGCACTGAAAGCTGAAAGGATCTGGCATGAAGCCATCTCCTGGCTTTAGCTGGAAGCTCCACCACCAGATACTTTGAGTCACCAGCAACACAAACGGGCTAAAGTAGAAGAGAATCAGAGCAAAATGTCAAGAAAACAGAAGTGTTCTAGCTATACACAGAGAATCCTTCCTCCAAGGGTAAGTGTGAAGCATATCTGATTTTTCTCACAAACACAGTTTTGTGTTCCAGTTTCCAACTGATTATTCCATTTATAATCTCCAACTTTAGTACTTAAAAGTCACACAAATAAAATGTCTATTTCCACCTCTTTGACCTCCCATATGAAACAAATCTACAAGTCTTGTAAGATTCACAGCTGTAGGAATTTTACAAGACTTGTAGACCTGTTGTTTCATATCTTCCTACAGTGTATCAATGGACACATAAATGAACTGTAGTGGCATTGACCCCTCTCTATCTGAACTACTTGATCTCTTCCAGGACAGTGCTGTGGGGACTGATGACCTCTGCTGGAAAGCACATGTACACAGACATGACGTCAGGACATCATTGGGCTTCCTATGATGGCTGCTAAAGCCTTGTCAACACCTGCTATCTAAATTCATGTGGAGAACAAGCACTAGGACAAGTCATCAAAGCGATACAGAAATTGTATTCCAGGAAGAGTCAGGAGGGACAGAGAAATAAATCATCAACATGAACAGCAATTCTATTAATGGAACTAAAGCAACAAATTGTTTTTCACTTTGGAAGATTCTTGTCTCTGAAGAGTCTGCTTTGTAAAATGTTTGATTCTCTACACCAAATTCAAAATATGTGCTTGTCAGTGGAGGGATTTTTACTGCTGAGAACTTAAAAGACGCGTGACTCAAACTGAACTACTGTGGTCTCCATCTGCCATGAGGAGTTTCATATCACTACTGAGAGGAAGAGTTGCAGTTTGTACAATCATTAGTTAGTGCTGGTCAAGGGCAGGGCAGAGGAATCGAGCCCAGTATTCTGCAAAGCCAAATTTCCAACTAGTCTTAGGCTGTATGATCAATTTGCTTTACAGATTGTATAGAATTGTGGAAAGTTCTTTATTCAGTATTATATCAAATGCGAGGATTATTATTATTTGCTCTTGATGAATTGCGGAAGACCAATTTAATATTGAATTTAAGAATTTTTCACAATTTTGCACAATCTTAAATTTTAGGACTGGCGAAGACTTGGTGGAATTTCAGGCCTGATGTCTTTCAAGTCTTAGATATGCAATAAATGGCTTCAAATTGGGCAGCGAGCTAATCCATTTTACTGCAGGAACAATGTTCAAAGGAATGGCAGGTTGAGAGAGGCTGTGAACAAAATTGGAACAGGTTCCCAGAAAGTGTGGTTGAAGTCAGGATACTGGGCTAATTTGATAAACAGCGTGATGCTGCAATGGGAGGAGAGCAGGGTGGGTATTCTGGAGGGATGAGACCAATTGCACCTAAGGGCTTTCTTCATCAACACATCTCTGGTGATTTTGTGATGCAGGTTTATTTTACAGCCAATGATTTTCTGGTCTCAGGCAGGGGGAAACAATGAGCTCCATCTGGGTACCTTCTGTGGGAGAATAAATAACTCTTCTGTAACACATCTTGCTGACCATTCTTCCACTGGAAAATATATCATGGAAATATTTAGGAAAAACCTACATTGGAAATAGTGGATAGAACTAACAAAATATATAAATTATATAAAACATTTTGACCATTTCAAGGTTTGTTCTGGTTGGGCAAAATCTATTAAGGTGTATGCTTGCAAAAATCATATATTTTCAAAAGTTGAGGGCAATTAAAACCTGCACACATTAAACTGTTGAGACCAGTTTATTCCATCTCTCCTGCTAGCTCAGACACCAATCACATGGATTAATTTTGTCACCCTTTGTAATTAATGCTTTCTACAATTTATGTCACTCTTGCAGTATGAAAACCAGGACTGTACAAAATACTCCGAGTGTGGTTGTATCAATGCTTTGTACAACTCCATTCTTGAGTCCTGTGATGTGAGTCCTCTTGCTGTGCACCCTAGAATCCAGTTTGCCTTCCTTGCAGCTGCTGCACAATGTGCTGAAGGTTTCAAGAACTATCAATATGTACCAAAGATAGCTCTTTGGGATTTTGTTCCACCAGCTTATAACATTCTCAAATAATGACTGTTCCCAACCCAGTTTCATAATAAACGACATATTCCACTAATCAACCGTTTGCAAATCTGTCCAGATCCCTCTGTTTTTCTGTCCCATGTATACCTACCATGTATTTAAACCATCGTCCTTTACTGACAGTAAGCCTAAACTGGCTGCCTTCGGTCCGAAGCCAGTCTTTCTCCTTGTCACCAAGGAAGAACACCAGGAAGATGCCCTGCAGCCTAACCCGCTCCAAAGATTCCTTCTCCACTGAGCCTTCAAACTGCAATCCAACCTTTTCTTCATAGATCACTGTTTGATAACAGAAACACAATGTTAACTGTGATCTCACCTCAAAGCACAAATTGGGAGAACCCTCAGAAGCTATTGTAGTTCCTGATCAGTTTCTGCGTTACCTCTATTTCTGGAATGTCCATGTGTAGGTGGGAAGCATGGAAATCTCAGCTCAGTTTGAGTACTTTTAAGCATGGTGATGGGTTTCTGCACGTGTCAAACACCCAGCTCTACACTCTAAACAACTCATGTTTCTATTCCAATACTGCATGTTCATGTGACTTCAACAACAGCCATCACAACACAACACACTCCCACACGCAAAGATATGAGAAAAACTGTTTAGATATATTGCAAAAAAATGTTTGCGCACAAACGAATAAGGGTTTGACAAACACTTAACGGCATAGAAATGCATCACCGTATTGTTTTTGAGTGTTTTCCCAAACCACAAAGCGGAAATTAACATCCCTTGACCTGTGGGAACTTTGCTGTGACACGATCTACCACAGTACAAATTGTTAGATTAGGTTCTCTAGCTCCATGAAGGGATTTTATCTCGCCTGACACTCCAGTGCAATGCTGGGGAGCGTTACTTTGTTGCAGGTGCCGTCCTTGAGATGAGACGTTAAATTGAGCTCCCGTCTGCCTGTTCTTGGCTTCAACGCACAATCTTCTGACTCAGGGGAAAGAACGGAACCAATCAAGCCAGGCTGACACCAAGGCCTGGCATGAAGCACCCCCTTGTCCTGACATTTGATGTGAATACAGAGACTTACTCTAACAATGTGTTAAACTAAGAAATATCTAAAATCGCTGACGCGTATTTAAAATGGCCATAAACTGAAGTTGGTAATAGTATCTACAAATTATGCCAATGAGCCAGGCTGGCTGGTCTGTCTTCAGCAGTGCCCTGGAGTAATGTGGACAAGCCTTGCTCAGGAACTGGACTGGATCAAATCAATTCTGACATTCAGTTGCCAGGCACGACAACTTGAGGCCAGCTCAGCCCTAAGCAGCCCCTGACTACCCCCCAACCCCATCGTCTATTTTGGACTACAGTACAACTCACATAAGTCTGATCCGTACAAAATGGTATAATCGCCTAAGTCATACATCTGCCATTCCCATTGAATTTCCTATTATTAATAAGTAGCTCCTGCTACTTCTGCCATAACAATGTGTCTTTTACTCTGCACTCCCCATATTGTGCGGCATATGCCTTGCAAGCGAGAGGACCTGGGTTTGATTCCCGGCAGGGCAAAACATTGGGCAAGTTTCCTTACTCCACATGCAGCTGTTTACCTAGCAGTAAGTAGGAACCCGGTTGTTAGTCGATTCACAGATTGTTTTTCCGGGGGTAATGATCCTTTCAAAAAAATAAATTGGTCACTCAATTTACCATTGTTTGTGGGACACTCCTGTGCGCAATTGATTGCCGCCTTTCGCCCACAAAATATACAGTCAATTAACTTTACAGTATATTCTGTGAAGCGCTTTGAGATGTCTCGAAGTGATAAGGCGCTATATTGAATGCAAGAATTATTATTGTTATTATAAGATTCGCATAACCCATACTTTGCATAAGTCATATTAAATGTATACAACTCATGTGACGTTTACTGTTTTGCAGAATTCCTTGTGTCCTTGATTGATTTCGATGGACAGCCAGCCCATAATAATGTTAACAAACAGCAGTGTCCTGATTAAATGTAGCATTGCTGGTGGAGATGATTTGAACTGTTTTTTGACTTACCTTGTGTCAATGGCAGCGTCATTATTCGAAGGGGCAATGTCAGGTTTAAACGATGTTGGAGGCTCCATCCTATCTCAGTGTCACACCATCCAAAGGTGGACTTGGGCGAAGCACTCAGGAGCAGCCCTCGAAGCATCTCCCACACCCTGCCGCTCAGGCAATCCTGAGATTTAACTGGAGGCATCGGACGAGATTCGTCTTTGATCTCTTCTGGAAGAAGCATCCTTCGACCTTTCCTACCTCTCCTCCTGCCGTTTCTCCCAGAAGCCGACACACCTTTGCAAAAGGTGTCAATGGTCACGCTTCCATTGGCGAGCAGTCGGCGGAGAAGTTCTAGGTCTATCCTCCTGTGGCAGAGCACCTCGCTTTTCAGGACAAGAGGATTTCTGCCCCAGCCAGCTGCGGGCAAAGTTGGCATGTCCCTACCCAGATTGGTGCCCTGCACCCGCTTGATGGAGATCCACACAACTAGGACCATCGCGCTCCAAGCCCAGAACTTCCAGCTCCACATTCTTCCCCCCACCACCCTCCCTTTCCTCTCTGATCTTCTCAAGCTTCAGTCTGACTCCCTCTGATCCCCCGCACCTTGTCCTCTGGTCCTTCCACCTTTCTCTTGTCTCTGCCTCTCTCCCTGATCTGTTCAGTCTATGGTCCCTGACTGATCTCCCCCCTCCCCACCCACCCACCCACCCACTCACTCCCTACACTTTGCTTACTCACAGACTAGATCAGATCCACTGAGTCCAACACCACTGGACTCTGCCTCACAACCAGGAGGACGCACTATGCACAGACAACCACCTCTATCGCTGTCCCCACCAACGATGACGCCCAAACACTTCGGTGTTGCAGTAGAGCATTGGATGGACACGTGTGGAGAGGTGCAGAGCCTGGGAGGGGAGGGGAGGGGTGGGGAGGTGGGGAGGGGGCTGAGACTCCGAGGTCGAGGGTTCTTTGTGTCCTTTTGGCTGGTTTGCATGTGTTTTATATATGGGGGGGGTCCCGCAGTCTTGCGGAAAATGTTGCAAAACACCCGCAATTTTGAACTCATATTTATTATGCACTGTTTCTGGCTGCAGGTGAGCTTCTTGTTGGGGTGTATCTTTGCATTTTCTGTGCTAACAAAAAAAAAGCGCCTCCAATTCACTGCACACGTCTGCTTCTAAAATAATTTTTAACCCCAATTATCTGAACTCAGCAGTGAATTGCATAAGGCCACGAGGTGTGAATTTGACTCAACCAAAGATTATTGATTGACACCCAATTGCACCTAAAGTAAAGATCCATTGCATTGGGTTTTTTTTGGGGGGTGGGGGGGGTAATGACTACATGTGGCAGAGACCTGGCTGCCCAAAAGAATAGCACTTCAAGTACCGCATTACTTTAAAAGAGATGTCAAGTTTATTCTGACCAACAGCCCCTCCTTTGGTTCAGTTGGTTGCTCATCACAAGATTGGTCCTGGGACTCTGCTGTGTGCAAAAAGGCAGCTCAGTTTTCCCCACAAAATCAGTGGCTGCACTTGATTGACATTAAGTCATTACTTTAAACAGATGTTGTTTTAAAAAAAAATGCCACCAACTCAGTTTTAAGATCCTGGAGTAGCAATCAGTGTCCTCCATGGCCAAAATAATTAAATGCCTGTTCAGATACTCCAGGCCTCAAGAATTCTACAGCACAATGTTTCAGGAAAACTGCTGCTGCAAAAAAAATGTTTTGCTATGAACCCTGTATTTTTTTTTATTTTTTAAAAAAAGGTCAGACAGGTTGGAACCTACAAACCAGGGCAGAAATGAAAAGACATTGTGTTGCTTTTAATTCAGCCACTACCTGTAAACTAGGACATCATCTACAGGACACTGTTATTTATAACAAAACAGATTTAGCTGCAATAAAACCAGCTTTAGACAGTTACACTGTTTTGCACTGGTGAATGAATGAAAATGAAAACCAGCAGATCAGGCTATCAATATACGAGCGACCCCATTTTACAGAACCAAGACACTCAGTTATTGTACTTGAGCACCTTTGAGCAGCATAACTCAACTCAAGAAATTCAGCAGAGGGTGAGTGCATTGATCAAGCAGTGTATCTCCTACCATCCCATGCTGTATCTTATTTCCAACATGCAGCCGCTCAGAGACAGACAGTCTTTTGGAAAGAACATACTTTTTTTTTTAAAAAAGTGATCTTTTTAGAACAAACTCACAACAGTTCTGTCTGTATTGGTGTCTCATCACCAGTTCTGATACCAATTAACACGCATTAACCGGCTGCCAAGCTCAGAAGTATCGTGGTCAGGAGAACGTTGCACATATATTCTTTGTTATTACTTTTTTAAAAATCTTATTTTAAACAGGGAGGCGTTTGAGTATTTGTTTCAAATAATTATATTGTGAATTTTAACATTTTCCGGCCTCGTTATAGATTTAATAATAATCCTTGCATTTGGTATAGCACCGTATCACTTCATTGAGACGTCTCAAAGCTCTTCACAGAATATATTGTAAAATGAATTGACTGTGTATTTTGTGGGCAAAACGCGGCAGCCAATTGCGCACAACAGCATTCCACAAACAATCATGGATTCAGTGACCAAATTATTATCATTTGCTTACCTATGTCGGGTGACGGGCAGTTGATGAGAGAGAGGAAACTCAGAGGTTTCATGTGGCAGGTGGGCACAGGGCAAAACAATTTACCCTTTGGCCTGACAGCTGAGATACTCAAACTGCCTGTCAACAATATACCCTGATATCTGCTCATGTTGGCTCTGATCAATACCAACACCAGAAACTGGCATTAAAATACACATACACGGTATTAATAATAATAATCCTTGCATTTGATATCGCGCTTTCCACGTCTTCTAGACGTCGCAAAGCTCTTCACAGAACAGACTGTAAAGTGAATTGACTGTATATTTGAGGGCGAAAAACAAGGTAGAAATACAAAAGTGTTAGAAACTAAGCATGTAAAGTGGAACTCCTTGCCGCAAACCCTCCGTCTTGCCCCCTCTCTCCCCATCCTCAAATCACACCTGAAGACTTTCCGCTTCGACCGTGTGTTCGGTCACCTCCCCCCCCACACCCCCCCCGCTCCCACCCCCCTCTTTCTGGTTTGCTGTCAAGCATTCAGAGACACTATCCACATGAAGGGTGCTATATGGATGAAAGTTGTCGTTGTTGATTAAATGTGACCAGCCTCTTTGCAGCCAGCCAGCCAGCACAGGCACAGTGAACCAACTGGCCTCTTGCTGTGGTTTTAAGTAAGCCCAGGATGACGCTAAAATTGGTAATCACATGCAGTTCATTTCTACTTTTTTCCTCCATCGGGTTTTTGATTCTGGAAGCAGAACATTTCCGGGTGTTTATTTGGTTTGCCCCGGAATACAGGCCACAACATTGTTCCGAGGGCTAGTGCAGCTGCTACTTTCACCAACAGGTTTTCCGCATACCATAAATCCATCAGGAAACCTGTGTTCCATACGTTCTTCAATTGGACAGCGAGTAATTTGAGAGGCTATAGGGAAGGTACACGCTGTGTTACGTTTGTTTCAGGTGCTGTTCTTAAGACATTGTAACCTTTATTTTGAAGATAACTAAAAGTATTTTTTTGGGGTGGGGGTTCATCTCTGTACGAGTGCTTTACAATTTCTATCTAAATCAGCTCCCCAACTACTTAGCATGAAGGGCGCTATATAAATGCAAGTTGTTGTCAAGACTTTCAGATTATCTTACGTTAACATCCACACCTATTCTGCAGTACTCTCTCAGTGATGCACATTATTAAGTATACACAATGTTGTGTGTCAGTACATCATACAGAGGGTGCTCCTGTTTTTGTTTCGGTCGTTGCTTGACATATGCCTATAGACACCCACTACCTTTTATCATGTAAAGGTTGAACATATTTTTCTGGAGTCAAATTTAGGATTGAATAACACAAGGTAAAATGGCATTAATGCAACGTCTGCTGTATACTCACTGACATAAAATTGGGGTAAAGTTATTTACAATTAAAACTTATTGACTTAAAAGAATGTGTAACAAAAACAACTTGCATTTATACAGCACCCTTCATGAGGGGTAGCAACTCAGAGTTCTTGTATTTATTTGTTCTGAATAAAGATCAGCAACATATATGTTTATTTTATGTTTATGTTTATTAATGAAAAGCATTACCACAATTGTTTAAATCAGTAGAGATTGTTCCAATAACACAAGAGTAAAAGAGTTGAGCCTTTTCATAACATCGTCATGATACAGTCACATTTTAACACATTTAAACAAATATGTATATGCATACGCATATATATTACATACAGACCCACAATCATGTATATAGGTGATATTACTGCTAATTTGTGATATTTCTTCAACCGTTTCTTAACGAGGATCCTTGCACAGCTCCAGTGTCCAGATGAAGCACAGTATTTCTCATGATCTTAGTCTTAAGACTATTCTCTTAAAATTCAAGATTGGAAAATGGAAAGTGGCCATGAAAAATTCTTAAATTTGTTTTCTAAAGAACAGCTTTCGAAATCAAGGTGGAATTCAAGAACTTTCCAAAATTCTGCATGACTAACATTTAAAGCACAAGTCTTAAAGCTACGACCATTGACAACAACACATTACATTTCACGTCAGGAGGACGTCCCAAGGTGCTCACTGAGCATGAGAAATGTTGGGCTGCTATGAAGCTTGCAATTCCATCAGCCAAGAAAATGAATTTTACAAAATCTTCACAACACAATTTGTTTATTTAAAAAAACGCAACATTTAATTGTGTTACATTTAATGTAATATTTTCAAAGTGGTATTCTATTAACAGTAAAATAGAATTCAGAGTTTACCCCATATTTAAAAAAAATTGAAACATTTACCATTTACATTGATGTTAAGAAAATTTGTAGACCATCCTTTTGAAAGTGGTTAACATTGGCTTTTTTCATTAGATTCCTTATACCATATAGAGAAGCTATGTGAGAGGGACAAATGGCATGGTATGTAATGAGCATCTGTCTCTATTTAAGGTCAAGAATATTCTTTTTTAAAGGTTAGTTCAGGCTTCAAATGTGCAAGTGTTGCAATGTACACCGAAACCTAGAGATGGCTTTGGGCAATTTGGGCTTCCAAATGGAGACAAAATCTAAATTGTTTTTCAAAATTCTGCACAATATTCAATTTTAAGACAAAGGCTAAGAATATGTAGAAGCATTTTAGGCCCCTGGTTTACAGTTTGATATTAAACATTATTATTTTTATCCTTTTTGATTTCATTGAATGGTGAGAAAACTGAGGAGTTAACACATCTTTGTAGGGACTTCTCTTCAGACCACAAACGGAGGGCAGGAAACATGAATGGAAAACCACTATCGAAACACAGTGTTCATTGGTATGTGCAGGGGATGAAATCACCATATCCAAGTTAGACATTCTAATATGTTCTCATTCCCATCATTTCATGCTTTACTCTATTCATGTCTTCATATATCATCGAGTCCCCCTTTACGTCTTTTGATCTCTTTTTGTGAAACTGTTCATCAAGAGAAAAAGAATGCATCACACAAATGTTTCCCGTAACACGTAAATGCAATCAAATATTCAGAAGCTAATCATTTGTCTTCTGAAAAATAATTAACAGAAACGGAAGCTGACGAGAGAAAGAGTGTAACAATCGTTTCTGCCTCATTTGAGTTGAACTTTAGATGGCTATAGTAAATAACTTCAGGCCCCTGTGTCTATTATTACTACAAAAGGGTGGTCCCGCAAAGAATAACCCTTTTAAGGGACTGGAAGGAAGTTAAAAAGGGAAACATGTGTAACAAATAGAAAAGTCTGGCAGGAGAATGAAAGCCATTAAGGACTTTAGTTGGGAGAAAATTGGTGAACAGGAGACAATGGCCAGGTGAGAAGTAAGATGGCTGTTTTGTAGCTGAGAAGACTGACTGTGTTTTGAGATGTGATCTGTTTGTTGATTTTATGCATGGTTGCGGTATAGCTAACCTTTACCTTTGTTAGGTGGTGGCAGTCTAATGCTTCTTTTCTGATTAATTAATTAACTGGTTGTTTTTCATCATTATGGAAGTATTTCTGATGACTCTGTTGAACTTGCCAGACCTGGTGACATTACCAATTGGTAGGCAACAGGGTTGTGGACTGTCTGGCATTTTTAATTTGAATTGAGAGACTGTAGGAGAATGGCTCTTGAGGAATTAACTCTCTGGATATTTATTTTTACAAGAATGACTTTGGTTTGATGTCCGGACTATCAAAACCAAGAAAGGTATTGAATGCCTCCATTCTATAATGATGCAGATTTGGATACGTTTAATGTTTGAGATGATGTAGGCTGGAATGCCGCCTGCATAACTTATGGGTAGTGTTGCTGCTATAAACAGGGCTGCTGTAGTTAAGACTAAGACGGTTGACTCATTTTAGAAGTGGTTTGATTGATGCTGTTACAGTGGAAACATGAGAACAAATGGATCAAAGAGCCTTTGCATTGCCAAAGCTATAGTTTTCTAGTCAAATATTGCTGTTTGAATGAAACTATATTTTAAAAATCCCCAAATGCACTAAATCCTGTTTAAGTAATAATAAGCTCAGAGTTGGGCCTTGCGTTATTAGTCTTTTCTTGCACAGTCTATTTCCAATTTACCTATCCCTAGACTTAGATGAAAATGGGTCAATCACAAGAACTTGCATTTATACAGTGCCCTTGACACAAGATAGCATCTCGGAATGCTGCACAGTGGTAAAAGGATTATGTGTATTTGTTTGCCTACAAATACAGTTACTACACCTTTTACAGAAATTCATGTGAAGTGCTCTGAGATGCTTTAATGTGACGGATGCTGTTTTAAATGAAAATGCAAGGAAGAAAGTTGCCACAACTATCATTACTCATTCCAATGGAGTAACAGTTTATATTTGCAGGCAAACATTTAATGGTCAACGAAGGATCAGCAAGTTATCTTACCTGACAAACTAATGCAATGATTGTGATAATCAAAGCATATGTCGCAAGGAACCCAACAATAGCAATTAATATACTGCCATTGCTACCGTGATTCTGATACAGTGTTGTGTTTCCAGGAACTGAAACTGAAACAGAAACAAGAAAATAAATGAAGTAAACGTTCCTTGTTTTTGATTGATTTGCTGTTCCTTAACACTTATTTTATGTAGATACAACCCATATATTGTAGTTTGTACTACCTTAAACAAGTAAATTAATTGTGTAAATCTCAATGGTATTTGACTATTGTACTTTAATTGAGGAAACGCTTACTTGCTTTATGGGTGTAACGCTGAAATTGTTATTTGTTAGTAAACTGTGTGAATGTGCGTAATTTGAGATGTCTCAACGATGTGATCAGGCCCTATATCAAATGCAAGGATTATTATATTATTATTATATTCAATTTATACTTTATGGACCGACATTATTTCTACAGTCCTCCTTCTGGTGTCCTGGCCAACAATTTCACTCCCCTTCCACACAATAAAGTTAGGCATTCACATCATGGTGGTTTGTGAAAAAATTCCTCTGCGCAAATTGACTACTGTGTTCACCTACAAAATATAAGTGTATATATATAGTATATATAGTACATAGCTATACTCCATTAAATTATGTAAAATGCTTTGAGATGCTTCAACTACATGATACAGTGCTATATCAAATACAAGAATTAACATGGTGTCGAGTCGCAAAGCTACTCTGAAGGGGTACAAGCTCCTACATAGACCTAAAGTTAATAGTGTCTCACTGTTAATGTTTCACATTCATGTCATAATTATTGCACTTAATTGTCTTAAATTATTCTTCAACTCAAATATTCTGTACGTAAATAAAAAATCTATTGTGTCTCTTACTTGTTTGCGGCAGAAGTCTCTTGGTCTCTGAAAGGTAAGATGATTTGTTACAAGTTAATAATAATCAAAATTAATGTAGTTACTGATAGAATCTGTTTTTGAATTTTAAATCTACATACCCCCACTACCCAAAATGTTACAAATATCTGATATTCAATGGTTATCAGTTAAACGTGCTAAGCTTGAAATTGAAATGATTTATAGAATGCCAACACTCTGAGGCATTTCAAAAGGAGATGAATATGAGATTTTTATTAAAAAAGAACCCATCAGATTTACCTGATGTGTGAGTACAACCTCTGTCACAGCTGTGTTCTGAAAAGAAACATGATATCCATTAGTGTGGAGTCCAGACCCTAGCCTCGACCCAGTATCGAGCTGTGATTCCTATCACTTATGAATGAGCTGCTTCAGTTGGTACTCTTGTATTAAGGAATTTAGCAGCACTGTAATGTATTTAATAATGCTTCAGCAATGGTAATATGGTTAATAATGCTTCAGCAAAGGTAATGTGGTTAATAATGCTTCAGCAATGGTAATGTGGTTAATAATGCTTCAGCAATGGTAATGTGGTTAATAATGCTTCAGCAAAGGTAATGTGGTTAATGTGTTTAATACAGCGCCTTAGGACGTCCTCCCGACGTGAAAGGCGCTCTATAAATGGAATCTTGTTGTTGTTGTAATGCTTCTAATAATGATATTTTCAAATTGCAAGATGAAAAGGGCCAGGTTTCATCAACTGGTGAAATTTTATAATTAAAGATTTCAGTGCTTCCATTGTTGTCTGATCACAGATAGCAGAATTTCAGCAACCACAAGGTCGGATTGTTAAGTGGAAATTCAAGGTGGTGGCACAAGTTTTTGACCATAGGCTTCGCATGAAACCATAGTGGCAGTGTAAATTAAGGGTGTTTATAATATGAAATCCTGTGGTGTTCTGTAGCTCATTGGTTAGAGCACTCGTCTCGCAAGCAGGAGCCCTGGGTTCGATTCACGGCAGGGCGAAACCTTGAGCAAGTTTCCTTACTCCACACGCCTGATAATAATCCCTCAAGAAAAAAATAATAATAACTTGGTCACTCAATCCCTGACTGTTTGTGGGACACTGCCGTACGCAATTGGCTGCCGCGTTTTGCCCACAAAATATACGGTCAATTCACTTTACAGTATATTCCATGAAGTGCTTTGAGATGTCTCAAAGATGTGATAAGGTGCTATTTCAAATGCAAGAATTATTATTATATATATACATATAATCAATGAGGATCTCATTAGGCGAGATTCATAGATTAGTGGGTAAGTACTTTGAGTTTTTGTCTCTTTGGGACCTGGAATCAAATCCAGCCCAACTCACCAAGATAAAAGTCCTTTTTTTCTGATTCTTCGATGGTTATAAAATCTTTTATGGTGTGAAACTATTAAATCATGACTTCTGAGCAGCGTGATGGCAGAATACTGTTCGTGTTGCTAAACAAGCACTTAGAAGTGCAATGCTATATGCCATAACGTCTAGAGATAGCTCTTAAATAAGGAAGCTGAATCGGGAACCCCTCTAATAACAAAAATTGTCAGGCACATTGTGACAATTCACTCTGGGCATCCACTCTGAAAGCAGTTCATGTCAGAATAGAGTTTCTTCCATTCAGCAAGACTGCTTTCAGTTTCCTTATTCAATTAGAAATCCATTGCATATAAGACTGCATAGTGCCTGCCTTTCATTGTAAATTCTTGAAGCACTTTACAAAATCCAATTAATTCAGAAATGAAAGTGAATATTATGTGGACAAACGTAGCAGCTAATTTGGGCCAGGAACATTCTACAAACATCAATGAGTGGCTTAGGTGTTTGAATTTGGGTTAAATTTGCTTGGGGAGGGGAATTATAAGAAACAAGAATTATAAGAAACAAGACAAGTTTTGAGTTTTTTGGGTTGTTGTTTCAAGAGCTGTCTAGAGAGAGTTACATTGCATCTATCCTCTTGCTTAGTCTGACATGGGAATTCCGGATCCTGTCACTGGCTTTTAGTAGAAAAATGTGCAGTTTCCTGCAATAGTCATCCTTCACATTTGACTATAAATGTTCAGTCATGACAAAGTAGATAATGAATGGCTGTCTTACTAATGAGGGTGCCGTTGGCTTTTCCTTCTACATGTGGAGGTGGTATGGTTCCAGTTATTTTGCAGATGTACAAACCAAAGTCTGCTTCTTGAATGTTTTTTAATTCCAGAATAAGGAAACCTTGTTTTAAGTTGCCAGAGACTCTGAAGCCAGTTTTAGAATCGTTGTGAATTGCATTTGTATTCAGCGTGGGAAAGTTCTTCAAAGCAGTGTGAACTACAGTCTTAATTTCATTTTGATCTTCACGCTTGAGCCAGTAAACGTCGATCTTGGCTCCATCTTTAATGTCGAATTCAAAAGCGCAAATGATGGCAGCTGAATGTCCAAGTCCGACACATAGATCTGAAGGATACTGCTTCACTAGAATCCCTGTGGACAGAGAAGAGAATGCTTTAACTGCTTTTTAATTCTGTGCTGACCAGGAAACATTAGTAGGTGCTTGAGGTATCCAGATATGAGGTTAGCAGTGCAGCTCTGGGTGTTATTTAATCTTATTGAGATTAAGGCTAGCCTGATGCCTTTTTGGACCTACCTATTCCAACTTCCAAATACCTGTATGTTCTTTAGAATTTGTTCTTTAGAAATTAGCAATTGGTTTACATTGGTAACTTTGGGAAAGTTGCGAGTTGGATTTGGAAATTAACCTGAGGGGTGCTGAACGGAATTAAAAACTGATCAGATAAAATGCATTGGAAGTTTCGGCATCAGCCTTGTTATGCGACTGAAGAAACAACAAGATTGCATTTATAGAGCGCCTTTCACGACGGGAGGACGTCCCAAGGCGCTGGACAGTTGGGTCGGATCCCGAGCCGGGGGGAAATGTTCAGGATGAGGGAAGGGAGGGAGCGAGGAGGGGATAGAGAGTCGAGAGGGGAGCTGAAGGCACGGTTGAAAAGAACTGCTCTGACTTAAGTTTCTGTAACCAATTTCTCTTCAAAAGCTTTACTTATTTCAACAAGCTTTCTTGCTGATTGCTCCGGTTTTAAGAATTGCGCTGCACAAAATCACTGCTTAAACTCTCACTTGACGAGATTGAACTGAAAATATGATGTGTGAAAAAGATTAGTACGATTTGAATAAAAATAACACTTTCTTTAGTTTAAGCGCTAACAATCCCTCAGGAAGATCTTCCACTGGAAGCATTTTTATGATGATAGTCAATAGAATGAAGTTTGGAATTCCATGTGGAGATCTGACCCTAACCTTTAAACCTGATTTTTCTTTTAAATTACAATCGGTGGTACGCACGTAGAATTCAGGTCTGAAATGTCTACTGACAAATAATGTAATCTATTAAATAAGGCTAAATGTTTCCTTACTGTTTTGATTATAATAAGCTTGTCTTATTGGAAATATGGAGTCTTGTAAAATGTTCACTTTGCCAATGTTGAAGCAGTGGCTTTAAGATGAATGAATAGGTTGTGGAGACCCATCGCGTGGAGTTTAGCTTGCTCGCCTCCAAACAAGAGGACCCGGGTTTGTTTCTCAGGTGGGGTGAAACCTTAAGTTTCCTTACACCACGCTCCTCTGTTTACCTAGTAGTAAGTAGGAACCTGTTTAATCGATTGGTAGACCGCTTTCTGGGGTAATGATCACTCAAAAAAAAATGCGGTCAGTCAATCCACGACTATATGTGGGACACTGCTGTGCGCAATTGGCTGCTGTGTTTTGCCCACAAAATATACAGTCTATTCACTTTACAATATATTCTGTGAAGCCCTTTGAGTCATCTCAACAATCTGAGTAAGTGCTATATCAAATGCAACGATTATTGTTGAATATCCGATCTACAATGAGGCTGTTTTGCTTTGCTTATCCTCAACACGTAAAGAAGTCAGATACTCTGCTAACTTTGAAGCATTTAAATTCAAAATGTGCTGCTCTTGACAGTCTGCGTATGTTTTACAGAGACCACATATCTAACCACACCCATTATTACTGCACCACACATCATGCAGAAGGTTCAATTCTTTGCTAAAATGTAATCTTGCACTTGATATAAGCAACTATGATGCCAAACATTTCAAAGTGCTTCTCAATGTTTTTGTAGAGAGTGTAGTGACTGTATTTGTAACTATCGGCTTTACTTGCATATTTCATTGATTCCCATTTTCAGCCTTGAGAGAAGACTCGGAGAGTAGAGACCTTATTGAGGTTTATAAAACTTTAAATGGGAATGGAACAAGGAAACCCCGAACAATACATCTGGATTCACCAAGACAGTAGAATAAGAGGATGTAGGTTTAGAGTTGCAAATGGCAATTTCAGGAAAGATACCAGGAAATTTTTCCTTACTTTCAGGGTAATTAACGACTGGAAAGGTTTGCCAGGAAGGCGGTTGAGGCAAGGACGCTGGAGTCCTTTTATTTAAAAACCCACCAGCTTGATGCTGTAAAAGGACAGTAGGCAGTGTTTTTTCCTGAAAGGCTGAGATTGTATGGGCTGAAGGACTTTCTTCATCCAAATCGATCTTGTGGGGGTGTTTGTAAGGTTTTCTTGTATATTGTCTATACTGTACACATGTTTTACAGATCAATGGTTTGCTATTTCAGAATATAATAATCCTTGCATTTGATATAGCGCCTCATCACGTCTTTGAGATGTCTTAAAGCATTTCACAGCATATACTGTAAAATGAATTGACTGTTTTTGTCGGCAAAACGCAGCAGCCAATTATAATAATCCTTGCATTTGATATAGCGCTTTTCACGTCTTCTCGATGTCTCAAAGAGCTTGACAGAATAGACTGTAAAGTGAATTGACCGTACGTTTGTGGGCGAAACGCAGCAGCCAATTGCGCACAGCAGTGTCCCACAAACAGTCGTGGATTGAAAATGACCAATTTATTATTGCTTTGTTTTGGAGGGATTATTATTAGGCTCTGTGTGGAGTAAGGAAACTTGCCCAAGGTTTCACCCTGCCTGGAATTGAACCCAGGTGTCTCGCTTGCAAGGCGAGTGCTCTCACCACTGAGCTACAGGACTCCACATTGTGGGACAATTGCACGTAGCAGTGTCCCACAAACAGCGGTGGATTGAAGTGACCAATTTTTTTTAAAAAGAAATTATTACCCCCGGAAAAGCAGCATAGTACAACTGTTGAAGTTCAATTTAAAATGAGCACTTGAATCAGCTTTAATTATAGAGAAACTGAGAAATCTTATAGTGTTGAAAGAGACCTTTCAGCCCAAAGAGTCTGCACCAGTTCACAGAGCAAGGCGGTCGCTTAATTCCCATTGCCCATAACCCTTTTAAGGCACTCTCTTTCATATGTCTGTCTATTTCTCTCCTGAAAGCCACAGTGGATCTGTCTCCCCCACTCTACTTGACAGGGAATTCTACATCCCAACTACTCTCTGGGTGAAGAAATTCTTAAGTTCTCCTTACAAGCTTGCAAGATTTGACAGAAAATCATTGGTCTTCTATGAAGCTACAGATGATATAATCTAACCAATTATGATTTGATATGGATCTCACTGCAAAGTCCCCAGCAGCACTCTTTACACTCGTACAATACCAGGAATATTCCAGGCAGGTCAGGGCGAAACCTTGGGCAAGTTTCCTTACTCCACACGCCTAATAATAATCCCTCCAAAACCAAAAAAAAATAATAAATTGGTCATTTTCAATCCACGACTGTTTGTGGGACATTGCTGTGCGCAATTGGCTGCCGCGTTTGCCCACATATATACAGTCAATTCACTTTACAGTGTGTTCTGTGAAGCGCTTTGGGACGTCCTCCCGACGTGAAAAGCGCTATATCAAATTCAAGGATTATTATAATACAGATTTGTTCCAACAATTCAAAATCAAGCATCCAGTGATACAAACTTTTTTTAAAAAACACGCAGGGCTGCAAATACACAGCCTGCTACATTAAAATTAACCAAAGTAAAGCAGCTAAATTATGGTATACAATATAAACACCTTATTATTGTTACAGAATGTAATAGTGCTGTAAGGCGATCACTAAGCATTAAATGTAAGAAAATTCCTGAGCACGGGAAAATTCCAGCAATTCTAGGGTCTGACTAGGAAACTTAATTTTCTATTTAATATTGTTATAATTGAGACTCAATACAATGTTTAAGAGTTTTTTGAATAAGCAACATTAAGTTTAGAGTGCATCCATATAAATAATAAATTGGTCACTTCAATCCACGCTGTTCGTGGGACACTGCCATGCGCAATTGGATGCCACGTTTCGACCATGAATATACAGTCAATTCACTTTACAGTCTATTCTGTGAAGCGCTTTGAGACATCTCGAAGACATGAAAAGCACTATATCAAATGCAAGGATTATTACTATATGTTAAATGAAGAAGAATTGAGAATAGAGCTGACAAACTGGTACCAATCCTACCTTTAGAGCTGACGGGCGCACTCCCCAAAGACATGAAGATCCAAGTCAAACATCCCAGCATTGTCACTGCGCTTGGGTACATTTTCAATTGATTTTTGACGTTGAATTATTTATTTTATTTTATTTATTTTACAATTCTGGCTACAGTGTGCAAAACCACAACCTGCTTCTGGTCTTCTACTTGGTGGCTTCCTGTCCCCAAGTAATACATGTCTTGTGTATGGGACTACTTATTGTTTCAGAACCACCAGCCTCCAGGTGAAGATTAAAATGCCAATTAACAAATCAAGAAATACCCCATTTCGCTATCCTCTTGACAGTCAGATTTAAACCGATGCAAAAGCCACAGGGACAGGAAGTTAATGTTAGTGGGCGTAACGATGGCAGCTTCGCCTGAACCACCGGTGCTGTCAATTGATACCTCCTCTGTTATCTTCACCTAGGCACACTTTCCTGTTTCACAAGTTGTAATACAATTTATGCTTGTATCGCACCTTTCATCTTGGGAGGACTGTTTGAAGCACTTAGAATGTAGAGTAAGAAATGTGCAATTATCGTATTGTTTGCTCCACCACAATTTGCACTTGTATAGCGCCCTGCGCGTGGGGTAGCGTCCCAGAGAGCTTTACAAATGTTGGGATTCCACCTGAGTCTAGATTTACTCTTTATAAAACATTTTAGTGCATCTAGAATACGGCCAATTGTTGAATTCAGTCTCAACTTGAAGTTAAGGTGGAATCCTGTAGCTCACAAGCTAGAGCACTTGCCTCGCAAGCGAGAGACCTGGGTTCGATTCCCCGTCAGGGTAAAATGTTGGGCAAGTTTCCTTACTCCACATGTCTCTGTTTACCTAGCAGTATGTAGGAACCCGGTTGTTATACGATTGGCGGATTGCTTTTCCGTGGCTAATAATTCCTTAAAATGTTTTTTAAAATCGGTCACTCAATCCACGACTGCTTGTGGGACACTGCTGTGTGCAATTGGCTGCCGCATTTTGCCTACAAAAATAATTAACTTTACAGTATTTTTTGTGGAGCGCTTTGAGACGTCTTGAAGACGCTTTATCAAATGCAAGGTTTTTTTTATTATTATTGATTTGATCCCGGTAAAGGGAACTTACAGAAATTTTCTTTGTTAATGTGTTAATCATGATTAACCTTTCCTATGCCTCTGATGCCAAAACGAATTGGTGCAAACCTTTCAGTGTGAGAACTCTGTCATTAGCACAAACAACCACAAATGAATCCTATTTAGCTTCTTTCTGACTACTTTCCTTTCATCATTATGTTTTGTTAAAAGAGTGACTCATAAGTCAAGTGATAAATGACACAAATTTCAGTACTTGATGGTCTTATTTCACTTCGTTTGGGTGTTTTGATTTAAAGTTAAACTTGAAATTCAACTTCTGTAATTAATGGGAATAGCTGATAAAACAGATTCACACTGAGTGAAAGTGACTGCCTTGTGTATTACAGGTATAATTTGGCAGAATGTTGTTGAGAATTAACCTATCACTCGGGTATTGTACTTCTTAGATGCCTGATAATATTTTGTAATCTTAGATAAGATTTTCTTTTTCAGATTATCATTTTGTTGAGCTGTGATTAGAGTACAAGCAGATACTTGGTGAACTTCTACCAGGGATGTTGGAGCGTGGATGATTTGCCAGGTGTTGCTGTTGGAGGTAATTTGGAGCATTCTAAAAAGAATTGGACAAATACATGGAAAGAGGGTGTATCTGAGGATATGAAAAAGAGCTGAGAGGTCAGGCTGGCACTCTCACCTCTGAGTCAGAAGGTTGTTTGTTTAAGCCCCACATTAAGAGTCTAAGCTCAGTCTAGGTTGACATCAGTGCAGCGCTGGGGGAGCTGGCGTTGTGTTGACTGAGGTGCCATCATTCAGATAAGATATTTTGCCAAGTTCCCGATTTGCCTGTTTGAGTGGATGTTAAAGATCCTGGGACATCATTTTAAAGGAGTTTCTCTCATTGTCCTGGTCAACAATCCCTCAGACAAAATTGGTCATTCATTTCATAGCTTTTTCTCAACCACTGAGTTCAAGTTGGCCAGGACATCTAATGCTTTGCTAATATTTGGCTTGATTTCAGAGATTTTTGATTTTCCCAAATCTCCATTTCCCCCATTTTGTATCTAGTTTTTATTTGTATCTAGTTTTCACCTTCCTGATGTATTTGGTTGTGTTTTTTTGACTGAAAAATTAAACCCATAAGAACTGCAAAATATCCAGACTTTTATTTTGTAGATTTAACAACTTTAATGATATTTATGAATAGCATGAACAATGACTTTAATATGTCATAAGTTAGTCAACAATTTTATATATGAAATGATATATTTAGACCTATAAAATCTATACTAGTTGCTTATTGTCCAAGTAAAACTAGTAACATAATATGTTGGTGTCCTTTAGCTGTGAAAGTCTTGTCATTTCAATGATTTATACAGTAAGCCTACTTAGAATAGCTCTCATTCATGTAGTTCCAAAATTATTTCCAGCGAAAGTTAAATGGTGCTTTTCCAGACATGCATGAACAAATATATCGTAATCTAGTGAGGAGCACTTAATCACTTCTCTCTGCGTTCTGTTTCACTTGGTTGCCCCATTTACACAAGCCTTAGACAAATTCTTTCTTCTTTGTTTTATTATTTGTTTTATTTTCTTGAGGGATTATTATCAGTCATGTGGAAATTACCTTACAGAATGTATTGTGCTTAAAAAGTTAAATGAACTTCACTTGATGACAACAGGTAAGGCATGCCATTGGTTTTGTTCAGTTACTAACAATGCAGATTATGTTTTGTGCTATTCAGAATTTTTTGCCCCCAGATACAGGTGATTTTCTTTCTCCAGAGGGTTATTTTTGGTCTAACTCCATATGGGCTTTCTTCTTACTCTAGACTGGACTTGATTAGTTTATACCAAAATGGTATGCAGCTTCACAAATTCTGGGAAATAAATGTACTTGGTGGGGTTATCCCTTCAAAGAAAAAAAAATTAGCGACACAGTCCATGGCTATTTGTGGGACACTGCTGTGCACAATTGGCTGCCGCATTTTGCCCACAAAATAAACAGTCACTTCACTTTACAGTATATCCTGTGAAGCACTTTGAGACGTCTCGAAGATGTGATAAGACACTATATCAAATGTAAGCATTATTATTAAATCTACTAAATCCTTACAACTAATATAGCACTTTATTCTGTGGTTTTGTCATTTCATTGGTAATTGTAATGGTCGTTGGCTTTACTTTGATTTTGGTTTAAAATAAATGGATCAGATGTTAGTCAACTATAATTTAGCTTTAAATTATTTCCCCCTTGGCTTCACATAACCATCCAGATAAGTTTACTTTAGTTTTACTCAAAGATAATAAATTGAAGTTATTTTCTAACAAATAACAACAACAAGATTCCATTTATTGAGCGCCTTTCACGTCGGGAGGACGTCCCAAGGCGCTGGCCTTGGGACGAATAATGATATTGTATTTCAGTTAAAAATGTTCTTAGTTTTACTTTACCTCCAATTCAATCTTAGAAAAATGTGCTCATCGTCTTTTTAAAGAAAAAGCTCAATGGCACAGGATTAGAGCATTATCGTTCCTCATGTAGACCCACGTTCAGATTCAACCCTGACTCTTAAACTAAGAAACTGACAAAATCTTTGCCCCCCCCCGCCAAAAATAAAGTGCTAACCTGAAAATAGCCTGAACATAACTCTTAACACATGCATTTGAATCCACACTAGAATGTTCTGTATTTGCTTAAGAGTTGCCAAAGTTAACCAAATATAAAACTGGACAGGGGTAAGGATCATTTTGTAGTACTTTCTTATTTGCTGATGAGCTTTCATCTCATAACCACTGCTTTTATATTATTATGTTGTTGTTGGTATTATATCAAATGCAAGTATTATTATTACACAGGAGGAGAAAGAAAGTACATGCAATTTAAAACGTACATTTTACAGTTTTCTGAGAAATTCACGCAACAGGTAGAACAATACTTTAGCAATTCATATAATGCCACATCAAACATCATTGGACTTCACAGGATTTACTGTGTAACGACTATGGGTGTAAGATTCAACCCTATTTTTTCTTAGTGTAGCAAAGATTTTGCCCTATCAAATCTCTTGCCTTCGAGTCAGAAAGTTGTGGGTTCAAGTCCCACGATGGTACTTGGAATCACACTGTCTACGATTACACTCCAATGCAGTGCTGGGGCTGTGTTGCATTGTCAGAGGTGCCATCCTTTGGACTAGATGTTAAACCGAGGTCCCAGGTGTTCAGGTGGATGTTAAAGATGCCATGGCACTTTTCGAAAAGAGAAGGGAGTTTCTTCTGCTTTGACATTGCTGTATGCAATTGTGCATTTGTCATTCCATCTCACAGTAATTTCTGTGAAGTACTTTGAGACATTCTTCTGACGTGATAAGGTGCCATACGAAATGCAGGTATTAGTATTATTAATACCATCACTTTACAGGTGAGAACATGGTGCCTCATATATGGATAACGGTATACTGTGTGAGCAAATATTTCCAGGAAAATGTTACTGAGCAGCAGAGGAGGTGAATGGGTGACCTCCTTGGTGCACAGATCTCTAAACTCCTACATGCAGTACTAATGCCCTGTTGGCATGTATCATCAACCAAAAATAACAAAGCCATCTACTATGTACGGTACTGTCTATCCAGCAACACCAGCCTGAGTCAGTAGTCCTGCGCCTGCCATCACAAAGCAATTTGAGAAACAGACTATTGGAAATTTTCTCTGACTGTCCAGTGGATAAAACTACCACCTGGTCTCACAGTTATACATAGACCAGGATGGCACAGATTCAAATTCCAGTGTCACAACAAATTAAGTGTTTTGAGTGTATAGAGTTAATTGTGTCTTCTGTAGTTTTGTACTTTGGGGTTTGATAAGCGATCTCGCTGGTTAACATCTCTGGCCATGAACATAATCCTCAAGTCACGTTTGTAAAATACAAGGCTGAAGTCCCTTTAAGATCCCACATTTTGGGAGCTCAGGACAATCCTGTATGTACTGTTGTTTACTGCACCTCAGCTGATAGGGAGTCGCAATAAAAATGGAAAGAATGCATTTGTGTACTTGAATACAAATCTAGCATTGTGAGCAGTTGTGATTGACTGGCTTCCTGCACCATGCATGCATGCAAATGCAGCCAGCCACACTACCCTGCAAGTGCACTGCATTTCGAGTAAAACTCAACAGGAGACCCACACTATAAGCAAACTTGAGGCTCCACTAGGGCACCTTATAATGGGGTTGACCCTGGAATATGTTTATGACTAAAATGTAACCGACATATGTACTGCTACCTATCTGAGCCTGGCTAACAATGAGGCAATCCAACGGAATCCACTATCCTTGGAGAGGACAACTGGAAGGGATTCCCACTCCTGATTACTATTCAGACTTCTGGAAGATGTGTATGTGTGTGTTTCAGTGTTGGGGGTGAGAGCAAGATTGGGTACAGCTTTGATGTTCTCCAAGGTTCAATGCAAGATTTAGAAATTAATGCCACTTATTTGCAATGCAATGAAACATAAGATTCTTGGTGTCTATGATTGTAGTAATAATTGATATAGCATCATATATATATATATAGCATAATATATATCATGAGGAAGTCTCAAAGCACTTCACAGGATTTATTGTAAAGCGTAGTGACTATTTTAGAGAGAAATGTAATGTTGGAGTCCTGTATCTCAGTGGTTAGAGCACTCGCCTTGCAAGTGAGAGACCTGGGTTCGATTCCCGGCAGGGCGAAACCTTGGGGAAGTTTCATTACTCCACACGCCTGATAATAATCCCTCAAGAAAAAAAAATAATAATTTGGTCACTTCAATCCACGACTGTTTGTGGGACACTGCTGTGCGCAATTGGCTGCCGCGTTTTGCCCACAGGATATACCGTCAATTCACTTTACAGTATATTCTGTGAAGCGCTTTGAGACGTCTAGAAGACGTGAAAAGCGCTATATCAAATGCAAGGATTATTATTATTAAATGTGACTGCTAATTTGTGCTCAGCAATATCCCATAGTCATGAAGTGATTGATCAATTTTATTCAGGAAATTGCTGGCCAGGACAGTGGGAGAAACTCCCTATAGGCCCTTAAAATCACTTCTAAATCTTTGCATGTAATCTCAGTAGTGACTGTATATTTGTACATAAACAATATTTGTACACATATGCAATTTATGCCTGCAAGATCCCACGAACAATGATTAGGTGATTGACCATTTTATCGGATGTGAATCCCAGCTAACTGACTGAACAGGCGGGTGGCACCTCAGTTTGTCTCATCTCGAGAACAACAACTGACAATGTGTCACTCCTCCAGCAATGCGTGGGAGTAACAGCTTAGATTGTGGGACACTGAATGACGTGGGATTTTAACTCGGAAACTTCTAACCCTTCCAGGCTTGTTGAGGACACGTTTTGTGACTCGTGTTTGGTGTGACTCATAAAATTTCTAAAATGGTGAAGCCCCGTGGACCTGGTGAGATCTCTTGGTTTGAATTAGCACAAGTTACCAGCTGCTCAGTTTAGTTCAGCACATGTGCAACAGGCACTGTATTCAAGTAGATTTTGCTTGTATTTCCTGGATCAACCTCCGTGACCTGCCGACCCCTTATCAACCTGTCCGATCCCTCCACTCAGTGGGCTCTGGCCTGTTCCACTTCCTCTGCCCGGCCCACCCCACCATCGGCGGTCAGGTCTTCAGCCTCTTGGCCCCCATCCTTTGGATCTCCATCCCACATTCCCTTTGCTTCGCTCTCCCTTGCTTCCTTCAAGGCACGTCTCAACACCCTCCTCTTCAACCGTGCCTTCAGCCACCCTCTCTAGTTTCTCCCCTCCCTTATCTCCCCCCCCCCCCCCACCCTGCTTGGGTCCAAATCCCTGACTGTCCAGCACTTTGGGAAGTCCTCCTCATGTGAAAGGTGCTATATAAATGTAATTTTGTATTGAAAATGTGCAGTGCAAAATTCAGTCACAGTAAATGTAACAATGGTTTCTGTGAACTGAACTGATTAATCACAGTATGCAAGATTGTTGTTGTTGGAGGGCAGATGATATAGTGTTTGGTGCCTTATCTCATCTAAGTGGCAAGTGCAGCATTTCCTGTTAAGTCAAGACAGTGGTTAGAGATACAAGTTTTGCTGCTTACAAATTAAACCAACTTGTAGCTGAAACTGATGGCAAGTTGTCAACAAGTCTGAGTAATGGAGCAAACAGGATATTATAGAAATGTGAAATGTATCTTTCATTAAGACTCAAATCATGGCATTCGATTGGGAAATGTCGCTATGAGTTTTGTAATTCATCAACCTGAAGTTAAATTGAAATGACAAAACGTATTGGTCTACTTGTGTAGGTTTGAGTATAACTTGGTCAACAGTTTGTAAAGCTTTTCTGCATTCTTGAAGACTGCGTCTGTAATCCACTTAAGCAAATGTCTGTCTTTTGATCCCATTTCAGGAGACACAAAGCGCTCAAAAGCGCTTACAGAGAGCTCAAAATGGGCAGTGGGCCATAAGAACTTAGAGCCCTGAAACCAGAGGAAACTGTGGTGGAAAGGTTTGGGCTGGAGAGTTGGAGGCTGAGAGCAAACTGATGATCCTAGTAAGTGGTCTTTCCTATATTCTGTTGTTTATTGAAACTTAGCTGATGGGGAGTAAAAATGGAAAGCATGCATTGCCCATGTATGGGCTTTCTTGTACTTGGAAATGAGCAACAGCAGCATTATGACATTCTATCAGCAGAATCGCTTCGTCTTGAAACGCAGAACATTATAGCACCATATTTTGTATCATCCACTCAGACACAGGTCTAAATTCAGAGACTGTTACAATCTGAAAATTGTCAGTGTAGGAGTACTGGCTATATTTGTAGGAGTTGAGTGTTGATCTTGCGACTAGACCTAAACTGATAACCTCATTCACATAGCCAGGTGTAGGAAGTAGCGAAATGCTACACTGCATCAATAGGATATGACCTTCTAAGGTTGTGTCTTAACGCATTTGGCTCAAGACATTTGTGGTTAAGCACTGAAATTTGGGTCGCACATCCACAGTTCCTCTCGCCCACAGGAGCTGTACAAGGAGCAAAATGGAAGCAAAAGCATTCTCAAATGCAATACATGTTACGTTTTAAAATGTTCTTAGCAGCAGCAGTGTAAACTTAGTTCGGCTTAGGGGGAAGGTTGACATCATGACTCCATTGTCAACTTTTGCGATCAATGGGTTTATTTAATTTAGTTTTGACCTCAAAGTACCAAAGGGAAAATAACAGATAATCATCAATATTTCTCAACTGTGTCTTGCTCCATTTGTATAATTACTTCTCATGTTTCAGTTAAAATGCATTCTCTTTAGGATCTTTGCACTATTTGCAGTTCTGTGATGGTGTCTGGTTTCACTTTCAATTGTTTTTTGTTATTTGCTTTGGTTAGTTATATAATCTTTGTGCCCTTAGTTAATCTATACTGTCGCTTTTGGGGTCCTACATTAGAATACATACATTAGAATGTACAGAAACAGGCCATTCGGCCCATCTGGTCTATGCTGGTGTTAATGCTCCACATGAGCCTCCTCCTGCCCTTCCTCAACTAAGTCTTCAAGCATAACCTTCTATTCCTTTCTCCCTCATGTTCCTATTTAGTTTTCCCTTAACTACACCTATGCTATTTGCCTCAACAACTCCTTGTGGTAGCATGTTCCACATTCCCACTACTCTCTGTGTAAAGAAATTTCTTCTAACTTCCCTATTTGATCTATTGTGACTATTTTATATTGATGGCCCCTGGTTTTGGTTTCCCCCACAATTGGAAACATCTTCCCTATGTCTACCCTATCAAAACCTTTCATTATTTTAAAGACCTCTATCAGGTCTTTACTCTTTTCAAGAAAAGAGTCCAAGTATGTTCAGCCTTTCCTGATAGGTATAACCTCTCAGTTCTGGGATCATCCTTGTGCATCTCCTTTGCACCCTCTCCAGTGCCTCTGCATCCCTTCTATAATGTGGGAACCAGAACTGCACACAGTATTCTAAGTGTGGTCTAACCAAGGTTCTGTAGAGGTTTACCATAACTTCCCTACTTTTCATCTCTATCCCTCTAGAAATGAGCCCCAATGTCTGGTTTGCTTTTTTTATGGCCTTATTAATCTGCGTTGATATTTTTAGTGAATTGTGCATCTATACCCCAAGGTGCCTTTGCTCTTCTACCCCATTTAGGGTTTTATTTTCCAAGATGTATGTAAGTAACTTCCTTCTTCCTTCTACCAAAATGTACCACCTCACACTTTTCTACATTGAAATGCATTTGCTTTTTAAATGGCAACTCAGTGGTTAAAGTACTCGCTTCACAAGCGAGAGACCTGGATTAGATTCCCAGCAGGACGAAAACTTGGGCAAGTTTCCTTACTCCACACACCTGATTATAATCCTTCAAGAAAAAGAACAATTCTAAATTCGTCACTTCAATTCACGACTGTTTGTGGGACACCTCTGTGCGCAATTGGCTGCCCCGTTTCGCCCACAAGTATAGTCAATTCGCTTTACAGAAATATTCTGTGAAGCGCTTTGAGACATCTAGAAGACGTGAAACATGCTATATCAAATTGCAAGGATTATTATTAGTAATCCCAACCTACAAGCGTAACTTTGCTTGAAATGAAAGCGTGTAGAATTGGAAATATTTTCCATTCATAAAACCAGATGGAAACTTGATACAATCGTGAGTCTAACCACATTACCTTTCTCTTACACAACTGATGAAAGAGCAGTTCATTCGGTGCTATGGCAACTGATAAGATTCCACAGGGTTTATCACCACAAGTCATCCATTATGTAAGAGGCCCAAACACCCCCACAACGTATTTAGAACACATCCTAAAACTGCTCACATATTTCCTTTTTTTTTGATATTTCTAGCTGTAACTGAAATACCTTGACCTGGTTTTATGACGTCTGCCTAAATGTGAGTTTGAATTTAATAATCACGGGCATCATTTTCTATCTCTTTCTTTAGACTCCAGTCGAACTTTGAAAAAGCAGCTATGGAACATTGGTAAGTTTAACAATTTCCAGCGGTAGCCAATCTTTTTGGTTAGCCAACAAAATCGATTTTTTTTCTTGATCATTTCTTGTTTAATGGCACAAATCAAGAAATATTCAACCAAGAAAAAAATGGAAACAGAACATTGATTTGTAACCCTCACCGAGACTTGTGCGAATGTTCGGCCACTTCTAGTCAGCCCCACAGGCACTTTAGAGTATCGCTCAAATCGGCTAGTCAGCCATTTCTCTGTTGGGCCTACTTTTAAGCATTTAAGTCTAACCAAAATAAGATATGGAAACGTGGAACGAAGAAATGCCATCGTAATGTATTTTTTTGAACACCCTATCTCAAAATTTTTGTTCTCAAAAATTAAATAGAAGGATTCATATAAACAACATTTTTTTAGGACTTCTTTTTGGAGCTTAAAGATAATATTCCCTGAATTTGTGCACATTATGTTCATAACCTCTTCCAATTATTTAAATTCATTCCAAACTGTTGCTTTAAAAATGTGTTTGTGGAAACTTATATTTTTAAAAAAAATCTGGTTCCACAGGTTAATCCTTGCATTTAATAAGCACCTTATGTCATGTCCAGTGCTTTATGGTATTTCATGCAAAGTATAGTAACTGCCCAGAGTGCTATCAACCAAGCCAGGCTGACACTATTGTGGATTGTAGTGTGTTGTGGGAGCGGAAACAATCAAATCTATACTTATTACTTTATAGGACTCAATCTTAGTACTGTCCACCTAATACTATTTTCCGCTTGTTTCCACAAGTTTTAATATAAGGTTTTTTTTCCCTAATTATACCAGAGATCTCAATCGATAATTAGGACAGACTCCATCGTGGATATTAAGAGTGTGCAGAACATATGAAATTCAGATATCAAGTCATCACAGGAAAGGTAATGTTTTATACCATAATCATCTTTAATTTCACTAAAATCACTACAATGCATGCAGCGTTCCATACTAAAGTTTCCATATGCACAGACACTAGTATACTATAATCCTTGCACTTGATATAGGACCTTATATTGATGAGTGTATCAGTGCTTCACAGGATATACTGTAACATTGTGTAATTTATATTTTGTTGACAAATGTCACAGCCAGTTTGTGCACATCAATGTCCCACAAACAGCCATGAAGTGAATGAGCAATTTTATTTGGGGGATTGTTGGCCAGGACTGCAAGGAAAACTATTCTCTTTTTGAATAGTGCCAAGGGATTTTTAACATCCACCTGAACAGTCTCAGTTTATCTGAAGGATTCCAATGAATTTACTCATGCCATACAGTACTCTGAACACTCCACACTGGTGCATCGAAAGAATAATACATAGTTGAATCCTGTGAGGCACTTTGAGATGTACTCATGATAATGAAAGATGCTATACCCACAGCAAGGAAATTAGACACCATTACTTTTCTACACTTAGTGTTTAAAAGAGTTAATTTTTAAAACAGAACATTTTCAATAGGATTTCACAAATTACTTATTACATATTCAAGACTGAGGTTGATAGATTTCTAAAGGATTAAGGGATACAGGGATAGGCCAGGTAAATGGAATTGGGTTAGAAGATCAGTTATGATCTTATTAAATGCTGGAGCAGGCTCGGGGGACCGAATGGCTTATTCCTGCTTCTACGTCTTATGGTCTTACTTTATGTGCAGCATGTTCTTCAACCCATAAACACGCATGAAACAAGCAAGTGATCCCACAAAAGGTTGCAGCATTGCCTCAGATTATTTTGTATATTATAATAACACACACGCATACATAGTACATTCACCTACAAAATATACAGCCACCAGTACGTTGAGGTTTCAACAATAAGGCACATTATAAAATGTACTTATGTAATGGAAAAATAGCTTTACATATTAGCTGTAAATAGCATTAACCTGTAACAAATGAGTCACAATGAACATTCTTCAATATGCTTTTCTTACAGAACATTTCATGGCAGAGGAATGTTTCTATGCGGGAGTCCCGGGAATTCTTGTGGCAGCACAACATGAAGTCTGCAAGTTGGGCAAGTCCTCTGCTCTTTCAGCCATGGCCCAATACACTGTTTTTGAAAAAAAAACTTCAACATCATTAAGGCTATACAACATTTACAAGCCAGCAAGCAAAGCAAACTTACAATCTTACTTAAAATCTCAAGCTTCTCAAACACAAGCAAAAGGCAACAGAACCTAGAAACGTCAAAGGTAAAACACGGTAAACTCCTGATATATTGTCACTCCAAGGGAAAAGAGCTCAGTGACTATATCCAGGGTGACTGTAGGTAAGACTCCTCCAAGGCCACTAAAGGATGCTGTGGCTGGAAGGACCTCTATCAACGCACACTATGCCTGTGCAGAGCAAGGCGCTGGCAGTGTGATAGAGCGGCCCTGATTCCCACACCGTCAGGTTATTTGTTAAAACTTGTTTAAGTTAAGTGCAGTATGTTTATGTATAGGCATATGTGTCTATAAAAACTTTGTAGTTTCAGCTCATTTTAATAACCCACATTTCTCATACTTTATCAGGCAGGATCTCACAGAAGACAAGGTCTAAAATTTCTACTCGCAGAGGTCTTGCCACAACACTCAAAACAGCTGCCATGCGGCTCACTGAGCTTCCCTGGCGCACGATGTAGGTAAAGTTCATTCCTGATGATATAATCTGATATTTTACTTACTGTGTTATACAGAATGTGACTTTATACATTGTAAGTGAATGATGAAATAAGGGGGGGGGTCCCTTATTCACATTTTGCATGGGAAGGGGTTAAGATTGACAGCATGATGATAGAAGCCACGTGATATGACAGGGTCTTATTATAACTGTAACGTCCTTTAAGGGATTGTGTAGCCAGCACGGTGACGGGTAAGACATTTTTTCAAGTTCAGGGTCTTATGTATCACAGAGTTGCATCGTAGGCAATTGCCAAAAGCAAGGCAAAGTTTTAGAAAAAAAGTTACCACTGTGAGTTATCATTTTTGAATACCCCCGTGTGACTGTAAAGAATATCACAAACAAAACCCTCACAGAAGGCACATAACATCACTTTCACCTCGAAACAGATTTGGGAGACCTTTGGGGGAAAACCTGTGGTTTAATGATAAAGGTGGTCCCCAACAGTGTTATGGTGAAAAGTTTACTGCAACTAGGTCAGCTGGGAGAACACTTCTTGCACATACCAGGGCAACTTGTTTGGCATTTGTTATGCAGGCAAGGTCCTGTTTATCTATAATCAAAAGGGTTTCCACCTACTCATGACTAAGTGCCTCCCTGAAACCAGTACTTTAATATTAGGAGTTGAGTATATAGCAGTCTGACAGCTTACTCTCCCATCACAACATTGTCCTCACACAATTGTATGTCCAAGATAGATAGCTCATGTGTGAACTCACGCACCAGTACATAATACAGTAGAATCTCCGTTTGTGAGCACTTCATTCAATCAGAGTAACTCACAATTTAGGTCTTTTCAGTTTCCCCCCCCTCTCCCCCCCTACCACTCTATTTGAACCTATAGTATTTGATTGTGGCCAAAATTTGCTCATGAAAGAGCCTCATAACAGCAAAATAATTATCACTTAAGCATTCAAACGCTATTCTACCACACCACCCGTTTCAGAATTTGGCAGAAAGTCTTTTGTTGCAAGATAGCTAAACTATTTAGAATATCCCTATTTTCACTTGTTTTACTTAAAGCAGGTTGATTTTAAATTGTAAGTTTTCACGCTTGAATATTTGTACCAATTGGAAACGGTCCATATTTACCACACAGGACTTACAAATCAAGATAAGAAATAACCATACCTGTGAGTGGAATTTGTGAGCACATGGCAATGCTAGGATCGATTCAGAAGAGAATTCTTCATGACAGATCACACAAGGTTCTTGCTCTTCAGTCTATTAAAAAAACAAGACTCACTTAAAAACAAATCTAGTGCATAATAATGGAGATTGCAATAAATCTGACCAGACCCTAGTACTTTCAACTAATTTAACTTGTTGCAATCTGTTAACATCTAGCCCTTTGACAATTGTAGTATAAATTAAACAAGATTATATTTTTGCTCCGTGCATTTCTGTATTTCTATGTCAACTGTAAAGCTCGTCATTGTTGGAAATGTGACAAATAAATAGGTCATTCATTTTGAAAGTGCATAAGGTACTGAAAGGCTTAAAATAGTTTCAAACCAAACTAAACATGATAGAAGCAGAAGTACAACAGAGCCCTGTTAAAATCTGCTTCCGTTAGATTGTGCCTTTACTTAATGTGGATCTGAAGTCTGCTTCTTGAACACAATGCCAAATAACCATGGACAACACTGTCTGCAGGTGCAGAGACACCAGTCGTGATCAGTGTTACCAAGTTGCAAAAGTGGTTACTGTTGAAGGTGTCCTGCTATAGTGAGATTTTACAGACCAACTACTGTCAACAGGACTCAACTGTAGTCTATCCCTGGTGGATCTTGCTAAGCAGGCTTACCGATTTTTGCATCCCTGAGAAGGCAAAATCTTTTGTGATTATAAACAAATGCAGTACGTTAGTAACTTCACAGCCTGGTGCTCAAGTTAGGAATAAGACCCATTAGGGCTTTGGCAAGAAAACCAGCCAAGCTACTCAGGCTTCCCTGGATTTTTTGTTTGTTTAAACTGACAATAATCTAATGGTCTGAAAGTTGGTTTGTTTCCATTAATAAACCATTCTATTGTTAAATATTTTTCTTAATAGAAAAAAACTCTGCAATATCCTCTGTAAATATTTACATATGCACAGTGGTTTTCCATGACATTAAGTGTATATTACCATTGTCCTTGCTCCCTCCCATGATACAGGTCCCTGCTGCCTGAGTGAACGCCAGACAGACTGTGGAGGATTATTTTGACGATTGTTGCTACTCTGCAGTGGAGAAAGAAATATTGACTGATCCGGTAATCTTGCCCTTAAACTGTACATACCAACCAAATGCTATAAAAAGCAGAATTGTTCAGACATACCTCAGAGAGTTTTGCTTCCACTAATCGTGCTACTTTATTAATCATGTCATCAAAGGACAATCCTGAGAGAGATCCACCATTTGAATGCTTTACTTCTTTCAGAAATTCAGTTAATGAAACCCTAAAATGAAAAAATAAAATGTTTTTCTCCATCCTAAATATTCCTTTAAAACAAAATAGTAATTCCTAGCTGATTATATTCGTAATTCTGTTTGATGGCAAATTGTTTCAAACCATGCAGCCAGCCCAACTATTTGCACCATTGAAAGTTAAATTGGTTGATAAATTGCCTAACTTTGGGGTTTGTGCTTCTAACTGAAGCCCTCACTGACAAAGAACAAAGTTACTGATCAGCAGAGATTAATACATTCACTGCCAAAGGTCATTAAATTTACCACCAGGTGTAGAAGAATAACCTCCCACATGTTTCACTTTTGAGCAACAATGAAACCTGATCTTTCCTTTTTTTTAAAAACTCACCAGAAGCATTTTTGTCAGTCAGTTGCTAATACAGTAACAGTTGCATAAGTCATGTCAATCAGGACCATAACATTTAATGACTTATGCGAATGCTAATTTGCAGGTAAATTATAAAGTCAAATAAAATCCGATTTAATCATTCATTGACATTGCACACTTGTAATTCAACGCAGCCAGTAAGTGCGCATGCGGTGACAGGTCGAACCTACATTTCCGTGATTCAGTGCGTCTTGACCCATCGCCAAATGCCACTTACCAGCAAGCATTGGAATTGGATCGATTGTAGAAAATTAAGTACTTTGATTCTCATTAAGCATACATTGAGGGATCCAGACCGTTTCCCACGATTCAATACAGCTGGTAAGTGCAGGAGTAATGGAGGGTCGGGGAATAGTATTACGAGTTAGGAGGTGATTAATATGAGAAGTGCAAAGAAATCCAAGTGGTTTTGATAAGAAATTGAGTGGGACTCAAGTGAATGTACGACTTAGGCAATTGTAAGATTTATAAAGATAAGACTTATGCAAGTTTTACTGTATTAACCTGGTGAACTGTGGGTAGGATCTCAATAGTTTCTCCATAATTCTTTCTAAGCTGTTCTTTCCACGGGCTCCCATTGTTGCCAATGATGCTCCTCCGCCCGTCTGCACGAGTTGTTGGGATGGTGCCTGTTCAGATACTGGTGCTATTGCTTGGCTCTGTGGATTGAGGTACGAGTAAAATATAAGGGCTAAAGCAAATGAACATACATCCAGCACAGACATCCTTTTTATACCAAGGAGATTTGCTTAGGTTGATACAGTTAGTTGCTTAATAGACATTAGGTGCACTGTAGAACTGGTGGACCAGCTCATAATGAGGTGGAGTGGTAGCATGTGGTTTTGTCCTCCATGAATTCCTTAGCCAACCATCCACTGTTGAATTTTAAACCTATCACTTCACTGTGGGGAGAAACAACCACATATTTGCAACTAACTGATTCAGAGTAAGAATGGTAGAGCAGATTTGTTCCAACCTCTCAACCACAGATAGTAACATGGGGCAACGGAAGGGATAAAAACATATTTACCCTCAATATTTACAACAACACACAGACTTAGTTAAGAATCGGACACTTTTAACTGCTGGTGAATCTGAAATCACACCTGGTTATATGGCCCAATTTAGGCTAGTCTTCCCTGTTTAAAGTAAATTATTTATTCCCACCTGTTCTTGTATAGCAGCAGAAACCTCTGGTGTTCTTGCAGCAACAGAAAAGGGTGTGTTGACAGGCTTGGCCTGCCTGACCCCATGGTTCTGCACATTACTAGTCTTTGCTTGTAAATGCTGTTCAAGAAAATGCTTCATCTGCAAAGAAGAAAGTCAAATCTGTGCTTTTACTGTTCAAGCTTTTCAAACGTTTAATGAACACTATCTTAAAAATGCATCATTAAACCACATTACACTGGGTACCAACATTCATTCGGAGATTCATTTCCATGCTTCTTCACAGGATGAAGATCTGTACAGTGTAAAGTATTTTGTGAGACCACAGCAGCCAAGTTAGGCACAGTAATGTCCCACAAAAGGCCATGAAGTGAATGACCAAATTAACTGGGGAGTTGTTGGCTATAGCACCAGAAGCTCCCCTCTCTTTTTTGAGTAGTGCCATAGAATCTTTGACCATCCAACTGAACAGTCAGACTGGTTTCTGGTTTAACATTTCATCCAAATTACAATTCCATGTGCATAAGTACAGACCAATTGCTCAAAAAGGAAAATCACACCCAATTCCTAGTACTACATGTTTGATGGGATATGGGAAAGAAACTTACCACTACGTCAGGAGGTGGGGGAGGTGGAGGGATCTTTATTTGCGGTAGATTCTTCAGTTTGGCTCCGTTCTTCACTAGATTTATCTGATCATCAAACTGGTTCTAAAAATAAGCAAAGATGGTATAGAAATAAATATCAAATTTGAAATATATAAGGAATAATGATTAAAACACTGGACGCAACACATCTTAGCAATCAATGGTGGATTGTATGGAGAATCAATGATACAGAATCCAATGAAATCCATGTAAAGTACCTATAACCTGGAAGTAATTTCAAAACAGTGATATGTTCAATTTTAGTTGAACTAAATACAACTTCAGTTTCACTCATTCAGTTTATGCGGTCTTGTAGTACCACAATCACACCACTATCTTAGATCACTTCTAGAGAGGGGTTTTTCATGCTTACACGTGAACATTTCAGTTTGATGCTGGAACAATAAGCCCCAGAAAGTAAAATTGATTAATGAGTTCTCAATGGCAGCATTCTATTTAATTCTGGTCATTAAAGCTCCAAAATCTTGAAAATAGTAAAACAAAAGCAACAAGGAGAATACTAAGGCTTCGTCCAAATGCAAGGAGAGTTGATTATTTTGTTCAACGGGATGCCGATATTATTTCATGTTTAAGCCATAAATTCTTAAGCATTTGAAGATTATAGCAATGCACCATTTCACCTTTTAAAAACACATTTCTTCCAGGTTTTTTTTGCAAAACATAAAATCCCTTAAAAAGAAAACATCCAAAGATAACTGAGGTTTCTTATACCAGGTTGTGACCACAAATGAGCTGGAATTCACAGGTTTGAATTTACGACGAAGAATAGCTTTCGAAGACATTTACAAGAAACAAACTCACCTTTGTGAAATCGATCTTATTTCTTATATCAGCTAAAATTGCCTGCCAAGCATCAACCTTTGCACAAATTTGAGCAGACTCGGGATTCCTATTGAGCCATAGAACAAAGTTTCATTAGATTTCAACAACAACTGCATTTATATAGCACCTTTCACATGGGGCAGCACTTGCATATCTTGTTTCATTGGCATAAATCTGCACAAAATACTATTGGGTCATTATGTTGCCATTGATGTCCCGTACGGCTAGCTTCCTGCCAGCAAGCTGGCCAATCAGCAGGACTGGTGGCAGGTGGGGGTCTTATTTTATGGTCTTGAAACACCACATTATAAACGGGGGACTGACTGAATGCAATTAAGAATTCCATCTTTTACACAAATGTTTGCATTGGCACATATTAATATTACAGCTGGGTTTATTCACAGGCATAATGAGCCCCAAGACTGACTGTTGATTAGTTATTAGATCCTGTCAGGCAGCACATTTTTAGTATCCCAAAGTGACATGTTACACTCAGACTGAAATATTACTGTTTGGTTCATTTTCTTGCATTCTTCTCGGATTTTACATTTACACACCTTGCCACATTCTCTTCTGCTGTTCTGTGCTGGACTGAACAGTCTTGCTCGGTTTGTTGCAACTGAAAAAGGCCATAATCTCTGTGACATTCTAAAATCAAAACCTGGGAGGATATGCAAAATATAAAAGTGCATGTTATACAGTGAAATATTGGTGAAACATAGAAATGAACGTTCACTTCAGAACAAAGGTCTCAATATTCCACAGACCAAATTTGAATGAACCTCAAGTTAAAATCTGGTGTACGAAGCAACAAAATTAGATGCTCAAATGATGCCGTACTTATTTAAATCTTTAGCACTGATTTCCAATGAAAACTGACAAGCTGGTTTGCATCTGAGAAACACATTTGTGCCCGTGATAAAACAGTTGTGTAGATAACTTACCTCAGCAGTTATTGCTCGTTTTGTAGTTTCCACTAATTTTGCAATATTTTTGGCAGTCACGTCTTCCATTTTAGCTTTATCTTTCATCCACAGAACCCTGATGTTGGGATAGCAAGAAAAATGTGAGCACTTTATCTAGCTTTATTTGAATTATTCAATAAAAGGAATGCACTGTGGTTCTTTTAGCATTCATTACTATTCAACAAATATCAGTTTAGCAATGTGACACCCATTAAAGAAGTATAAAAATCCTACAAAATACACTCTACAGTAAAATCATGTCAAGGTGCTTTGAGAATTTTCATAGTAGTGATAAGATGTTATTTCAGGTACAAAGATTATATTATAATACTTAGAAATTGACAAAGTAGCTTGGATAATCAAAGGGTTGGAAGTTTAGACACAGATTCTGATATACCTTATGGGTATAGGCATTGCCACACAGTTCTGGAAGGTCAGTTTTGAATTCAAGACAAGGCAGCAAATGGGATGCTATAATTGGTCTCAGCATTCATGGATTATGAAGGTTAATAATATTAATGGTAATATTCATTGCATTTGATAAGAGTGCCTTATCACGCTGGGAGGAACTTGTCCTTTTCTTTACTGTTCTCTCTTGTCTTTATGTTTTCTTTTCTTTGACCAATTAACATAATTAGTGTTCCTGAACCCAAGTGTGAAGGAACTAAATTACCAGGAATAATTAAATCTTAAGCACTTAAAATATTTTGATGACAATTCTAATTGCTTTCATTTCTAATTACAAAATATTTCCTCTCAAATCTCAGGGTGGGGCAGTAGGTTACTATGCCATTGCTTGCGAAAATCCCCCTCACCGACGCAATAAGGCGCTATAGCAAATGCAAGGATTATTATTATTATTTACCTTTCATTAGTAAATTGTGCTTTAATCATCTTTATTTCTTCTTCTTTACTCTGAAGTTGCTGCTTAATTCTAAAAGGTACAAACAGAAAATATTAGTAATTTCAAGTAACCAAAATCCCACATATTTATTTATTTATGTATTAATTAATTGCATTCAAGTTAAAAACAGGGTTCAGAAGAATGCCCAATAACCCAATCCAACAATCTTTTGAAAAATTTGAACTGTAGTAAACATCAATTGGTAGTGACAGAATTATGCCACTAAGTGGCACTGTGGTTAAAAAAGTGACCTTTTAGTAGTTTACAGTAGTCTTTATTGTAACTTGCAATTATATAGTGCCCTTCACTGAGGATAATGTCTCTGAGGGCCTCACCGTGGTGGTGTTGGACGCTCAGCAAGGAAGATGGAGAGCTGATCACAGATGTAATCGGGAGCGAGTGGGGGAAAACCAAAGGGATAGAGGGATGGTGATCCAGAGGTTAGGGGTGTTTGTAATCACTGAAGGTGAAGGCTCGGTAACTGATGCTGGCCGGGGAGGAGACGAGGGACACGAAGGAGGCCCAGGTTATCCAAGTGGAAGGGGTGAGCAGAAGAGTGTCGTAGGAGAAGATCAGAGGGAAAGGGAAGATCTAGGGTAGGGAGTGAACGGATTTTTAGGTGAAGTAATATAAACCACAATGTTTACAATCCCAGCTAAGTTAACGACTTTGTTGCAGGTTAGCCCATGCCCATGCTGTTGATCTGCTCAACCAAGTCAGACAGATTTGAAAAGTTCTCTTTGGTGACCAAAAAATTGTACGACATCGCAAGAGAAATTCTCCCAGTCCTAATGGAGCCGTGTGAAGCAGCTTTTAAAAGTGCACATATTCTACCCTCAAACATACTTCATAGTTTCCAGCTGATATTGTTCTTTCAGTTGCCTGTACTGCTTTTCGGTAGCATCCCCTTTTTGTTGCTCTTTCTGTGGATTATACACTACCTCTTCACACTTCTGAAGAACCTAAAAAATAGAGGATTCAAAATATAAATCTGTGTGGTAAAACTAGAAAGTCCCCTTTCCCAAATATTGGCCAATTTGATATTAAAAACCACTATATTCTCAATTTATTTATAGAACTGTTTGCAACTTTCATTCATTTTCACAGCCGATTTGAATTGAATCTAAAATGCAATACCTCATATTCATTTTTCAGAGAAATTAATGTTGGCTTCATTTCAGATTCTTCTTTAACGTTTTGCCCAATAAGCTCTTGTATTTTAATAGCCCCACTTTCAACTTCTGAAGAGGAATAGAGTCGCTGTAAAAATAAAAATAGCTTTTAAGTACATCTTTCAAGATCATATAACAAATTAATTCCCCAGGTTGCTGATTTTGACAGTGTTCGTTGTCTAGAGATTTTTTTCCCCACCCATTGCTAAACCCTGTTCTGAGTTCATCAGTGCCTCCAGTGATTTGTAACTCAGGATCCATTGAGAATAAATTCACCTGATTTGGTGAGACTAATGAGAGCTTTCAGCCAAGTTATTCAACAGAGTGGCATGTGACCAGCTTCCTTGAGAGAGCAAGGTGCACCAATGTAGTTCTCCACTAGAGAGAGCGAGAGAAAGCGGAACCGTTGAATACAATGGCACTATTGGCTGATCATGAAATGCTCTTGGGAAGCCCCAGCTCCCTGCCTCGGAATATAAAATGAATTCAATAACCTGCCACACTTTCAATAAGAGGACACAGGTTTAGGGTTGCAATGGTCAGACACCAGGAAATATATCTTTATCTGAAGGTAACTTACAACTGAAACAGGTTGCCAGGCAGGGTGGTTGAGAGCAAGATGCTGAACTCATTTAAGGAACAGCTTGATGCTGTGAGGGGAAAATGGAAGAGTGGACGTTCTGGAAGGATGAGTTCAAATGGACCAAAGGGCCTTCTTCATCCAAACTGATCTTGTGATCTTTATTGTAATTTGAAGGACAGGCAAATCACGATTAATCCACAGAGAAACATCTTTGCATTTCTTCCTGAATAAACCAGATTACACTTTGGAAATGTTCTGTGGTTTTGTACTTTCTCCAGTTCTGTTTTTCCATAGTATTCATCATGAAAAAAATTCTACAAATTTTATATACTCTTGCCAAATTCTGGTAATTCTGGTGACTCAATCTCATAAAGTTGTGTTCTGCTATGCCTTCTCACCCTCTTGAAGAGGAAAAAATATATAAAGGTCAAGATCTTTATTTTTTTTATGCAAACAAGAAGTTTTAAATAAATAAATCACCATCTCAAACTTACTGAATGGGCATATGCGCTAGAATCAGATGGCTCATTGACAGTGAGAGTAGTATCAATATCATCCAGCTCTCCATCACTTTGGTAAGTATGGTCTGAGCAGCTGTCAAGTTTGCTGACTTCAAGGTGTCTTAAAGAGGAACCAGCATTACTATTGCGAATCACAGTAGCCAGTGGCAGAGATGAAGATTCTGGTGCAGTGACACTGGATACCAAAGCATCCACAGTGGAGCTTTCTTCTTGCTGGTTGTCTTTGTTCTTGTTCAATTGGTTTTCTTGCACAGGAATTGATAAGGCCTCACTGTCACAAATAAAACTTGATGAGTCTGCAGCAAATCTTACTGTTTAAAACCAAAACTGCAATTCTGATGATGGCTCAAACCTGAAAAGCGGACCCTTTTCTTACAACTATCCATTGATGTGCGCTGTGCATTCCCAAAACACTAGCTTTTTATTTCTAGGAGCACTTTATCCTGTTGCTTTCCAGGACAGTTTTACAGCCCAAATAATTACTTTAGATCAGGGCAATCAATGACACAGAAACCAAGACGAGTTAGACACAAAGGAGTAAATTCTTTGGCAAGTCTCACAGAGCGATCTGACCCGTAGTTAATAAATGAAATGTAAATTTATGGTTAGCAAAGGGAGCAATGGAAATGTTTAGCACCAAATGTCCAACAATTTAAAATACAGTACATATGTATAAGCTTCAACATATAACATGGCTGAAAATTGAAAAAGGTAACTCAGTTGCACATTTATAAATACAATAAAGAGCTAGATATCCTCACTAGCTGCTGCCACAGTGCCCCATTTTAGATATGGAACCAGTACAGATAGTTATCCCACAAAATAAAAAGTGGCATCAGGGCTAAACCAAGACTTCTTCCATCATAGTTACATGGTCACTATAATTCCTCACTCTGCCAATCCCATTCTCTCTCTCAACACTTTGCTAATTTTTCGGAGATTTTTTTCCCCACTACATCGAATCTAGCAATTTCTCCTCTCGTTCCCGCAGTCACTCAGGGTTCTATTTTTGGTCATCTTGCTTTGCCTCATCTAGATGCTCCCCCTTTGGTGATATCATCCATAGGCTCCTATTTCTTTTCTCCTTCCCCACCTTCAACCCTATGCGGCATGTGCAACAAACTGTGCAATGAATACTTACCTTGTGTTAATAGTCACAGGCCTGCTTCTGTTAAATCTTTAACCTAGTTAAAATTTTGCTTGCATAGTTTTGCTTAATAATAATAATCCTTGCATTTGATATATATCATTGGTATACATATATTGGTGGGAGAGCCTTCAGCCACTCTGCCCCCAACATCTGGAATTCCATCCCCCAGTCACTCCGCCTCACCCCTTCCTTAGCCTCCTTCAAGTCCCGCTTCAAGACCTCCTCTTCGACCATGCCATCGGCCAATCCCCTTCCCCTCCCTTCTCCCCCCTGACCCCAGCTCGGGTCTAAAATGCTGTACACTGTTCAGGACCTTGGGACGTCCTCCCAACGTGAAAGGCGCGATACAAATGTAATCTTGTTGATACAGCGCCTTATCACGTCTTCGAGACGTCTCAAAGCGCTTCACAGAATATACTGTAAAGGGAATTGTAAAGGGAATTGACTGTATATGTGGGCGAAACACCAATTGTGCACAGCAGTGTCCCATAAACAGTCACGGACTGAGTGACCAATTTATTATTTTTTTTTGAAGGAATTATTACTCCCGGAGAAGCGATCTGCAAATCGACTAACAACTGGGTTCCTACTTACTGCTTCATAAAAAGAGGTGTGTGGAGTATGGAAATGTGCCAAATGTTTCACCCTGCCAGGAATCGAACCCTGATCTTTCGCTTGCAAAACAAGTGCTCTAACCACTGAGCTACAGGACTGCACATTCTTTTTGCACTTCAACACAGTTTGAAATAAGATAAGGAAACATCTGGATAGTTAGGGTGTGGATATGTGTAACTGTATTCAAATGATCTTACTGTTTCTCGGTGATGTGTTCTTCAGCTGTATTTTCACTGTCTTTATTCGCTTGGGCCTGTAGAGAAAATAACTTTACAGGAATTTCTGCTTCAAGGGTCATAACAATAAAGACACGTCTCTGAATTTTATTTTTTTCTTTTGAGCCTCATCAAAGCCCTTAAGTAAAAAGGAAATTTACTGCAGAATGTCTGGGTCAGTTCAAGATTACTTTCCAAAAAAGCTTGGTCCTTCTCAATCTCAATTGGTTTGCTAACTTCTTTTGTAGATGTTTTGAACACTTGTGCCACTTTATACCTGGAATGTGATTGAACCGGAACGATCCAATACTAGAAATCAGTGATGGGAGTTTCCATTACTGTCTTTATTAGAATCCATTCCCTTGTCTGCAATATCTCAGAATTGCTTTGTATGGTACACATATTGCACTTCAACTGTTTTCCTCCCACTTCTCATCATCTTTGACAGTAAAATGACTTAAATGAGCGACTAACAGCTTAAGATTTACTACAAACAGTAATAACAGAACCAGTAAAATACAGCAAACAGGGATACAATTATCGATTGATAAACCCAGGCATAAAGGTAAAAGTTGTATGTACCAAGCCACCGTGCAGACAAGCAAGTACGTTGCACCGCACACTTTGGGATGTTAAGGTGGATCCTTGCCTTGCACCACATATACCCAAACTGCTATGCATAATAATCCTTACATTTGGTATAGCACCTTTCATGTCAGGAGGATGTCCTGACGTGCTTCACAGAATATACTGTATTGTGCAGTGATTAATTTTTTGTGGGTGAACACAGCAGCCAATGTGCGCACAGCAATGTCCCACAGACAGCCATGAAATGAATGACCAATTTTATTTGGGGGGGGGGGGAGGAGGCGGTGGTCTTGTGGCCAGGACACTGGGAGAAACTCCTCTTTTTCAAACCATGCCATGAGATATCTTTAATGTGCACTGCAGATGGGGCCTTCATTTAACATCCCACAACACCCCCACGCTCCATGAGAATCTTTATAGATCTTTGTCATAATCATTATAAAATAAACGTAGCGGCTTTCTTAGCTTGCCTTTCAAATGCACCTTACTGAATGCGGTTCTAGATAAAATTCATGATGATCCCTAAGATGTAAGACACATACAAATCAAAATGCCAGTTTCCCACACTCACTCACACCAACTTATATAGTGAGTGTATCGGTTAGCAAACCCACACATGATAGACGGAACAGCCTTCAGTTTTGCTTTGCTTTAAAATCAATTAATTGTCAGTAAGCTTACCTTTTTGCTTTTAGACTTTTTCCTCTTCTTCTTAGATTTTGTTTTTGTTTTAGCCACCTACAGTAAACACAATATTAAACCATTTAACAACAACTTGCATTTATATAGCACCTCACAGTGCTTGACACACATTTAACATATAACTCATCTAAATTCTGAAATTTACAGCATTCAGTTCTTTTTAAAGAAAGGCCAGCATCAAAGTCAAATGTTTGGTGAGCTGGGAGTTATTTCAAGATTAATGGGAGATTCTTCCATTTCCTTGATGACATTTACACACAAAAGCAGTTTGTCTTCACATTCTGTAAACTATTCTAAGGACCACACATTCTCCGATAGATCTTCCAGAGCTATTAAACAACCGTGCACATGGACAGAAAGGAACACAGATTACAGATTTATTGTATATTTTGTGCTGCCCAAGGCAGAGGTGAAAAATGTTAGTTAAAGGACTGAGTGAGCTACTTGTGTGATATATTTCAAGTGGAACTGCAATATCTTGTCGAATAAAAATACTTCAGCACAACTACAGAAATGATCACAGGAACAGGAGTAGGTCACTCAGTTCCTCAAGCGTGTTAGAATTGAGGAACATTCCTCAACTCCATTTAAGATGCTATTGCTACATATCTCGATACCCTTACGTATCAAAAATCTATCAACCTCAGTCTCAAAAATTTCAATTGATCCAGCATCCGCAGCTTTTTGGGCGAAGGGAGTTCCAGATTTCCACTACCGCTTGTGTGAAAAAGTGCTTCCTGATTTTCCTCCAAAATGGTCCAGCTCTAATTTTAGGATTATGCCCCCTTGTTCTGGATTCCCTCACCAGAGTAGATAGTTTCTCTATCTACCTTATCCAATTCATTTATCACTTTAAACACCTCAATTAGATCACTCCTCAACCTTCTAAACTCAAGGGAATACAGCCAACTTTATGCAATCTGTCCTGATAACTTAACCCTTTAAGCCATGGTATCATTCTGATGTATCTGCGGTGTTTAAAAATAATAATCCTTGCATTTGATATAGCACCTGATCGGGTCTTCGAGACATCTCAAAGCACTTCACAGAATATACTGTAAAGTGACTGTATTTTGTAAAATGGAAAAACAAACATTTCATTACTGGTACAGGAGCTGAAAGATATATTGGCCAATATATCTTCTTCCAGGGCCAATATATCTTTCAGCTCCAGTAATGAAATGTTTGTTTTTTCATTTTATCCTTGCAGTAACAGCACAAATTAATTAATTATCAAAATCAGCAGTGAAGATTTGAGTTATGGATTCAAAGACTGAGATTTCCTAGGTAAAATGACTTTGTGAAAGGGGTTTGGCAACTGTCAGAGACAAGTAATCTTTTTTTTCTTCTACATGGGTTATAGAGATTAAAGAGCAAAGTGTGTTTGTTAGTCATACCTAGGTTATAAACCTATAGAAATACTATTCAAGGTCGACTTACAGAAATACCATGCGGATCTTCAACTACAGATTCCACCAAATCTATTGGTTTGTTTTTCAAATTCTGTGCAGCAAATAGAAGAATATCCGGTGCTAAAAGAGAAAAAAATAATGGGAGATTCTTATGTTCACTTACAAATGGTTCTGTGGTTTATTTTCTTCATTCAAAATATTTTCGCAATATTTATCAAACCAAATATTTAATTTCAATCATTTATAGTAAGAGCACAACTGTGAACAGTCATATGCAGCTATTCCCTTAGGTTTCTCTCTTCATTTAGTATTTAGTTCTACAATGCAGTTAGTTTTGCTTTGTGAAAGAATTGTGAAATCAATCATGGTTTTGACAAAGGGTAGAAAAATCAGGAAATACTACATCTGTCAAGACAGATTCTAGATATATCTATTGCAAAGAAGCTCATTGAATGTAACACAGACACCACGTGGTGCAGTACACATGATCCAGAATTTTGGAAGTTCAAATCTCAATCTCTGCTGATCTCAACTAGCACCCTGGAAAGGTGGTGGTGGGGGGGGGGGGGGGGGGGAGGACTGTCAATTGTGTGAGATAACCAATGCTTAATGAATAGTATACCACGGAGAAGGAAAAAGCTGAAGAAAAATCTTTAGGAGCCCAAAGTAAGGAGAATTTTGGACGATAATCTAGAGTAACATTAGAATTAATCGCAGTTCTGCAGCTGCTGTAAAAAAAGATAGCACTGCAATGATACTATACGATCTGTCTAATTCCACCAATGATTAATAGAAGTACTGAACAATGTAGTACTTAGTATTCTAGTTGTGAGATTTGCCAAGATCTGTCACACAAAACAAACACACACAAAAACATTATTGTCAAGACTATATACAACATTACATTTATGAAACGCCTTTCACGTCGGGGGACTTCCCAAGGCGCTGAACAGTCAGGCCCATTAGGAGCAGGTACCGGTTGAAGAGTCTTGGGAAGACTCTGGATTTTAATCTTCTGATACTAAAATTTCCCAAATTGACTGTAAATCAGTACACTACAGAATATCCCAGATAGATTCCAGGATCTTTTTAAAAACAAAACATGGCTATTGTTCCTTTACTCCTGAATCTATCCTGGGTTATGCGCATGATGTTTGAGGCAATTAAACACACTATCTGGACAGCATAATCTGCATTGTTTTGAAATTAAGAAATAGTTTATTACTCAAAATATTGCTTGTTACTACTTTTCTAACATTCTTCCAATTGAAATAGGGACTGGTGCCTTGTTGGATAATGGCAAGTACAGAAATCGAGTATTTCAGGAACCTGGTTTTGTTACTGAAAGTTTAGGGCCTTCAAATGAATTTGGGCACTCTCAATCAGTGTCTGGTCAATACAAGTCCATACTGGCCATTCATTCACACCATCTGGCACCAATCAGAGTCTGGACATGTCCGCCCAGTTGGGAAAGAAATTTATCTTCTTTGCTTTATTGTGCTTTTCATAGTTGTAAACGAAAAATTAACTGCATCAGTTCTAAAAAAAACATGGTGGATATTATGAAGATGCACCCAAACTTACAGAATATATCAAACCCGGTGTTAAACATTTGAAATACGTGCTTATATGCAGGAATTTTATCTTGTTCTTCACCCATGACAAATAGTAGATCGCCTAAATGTGAATGCTCCGTTTGGTCGTCCATTAGTCCCATCAAGACTCCAGGTCTCCGTTTTAATGGGGTTGCAATTAGTATTTTCATGTCTTCTGTACTTATGAGTCGTTGTGAGAGTAGTTTTTTAGCAATGATCATTAGGTAGGTTTCCATTTTCTGAAGAATTTCAATGATAATTGTCTTAAAGTTGTTTACAAAGCTTAAACTGCATTCGTTACCTAAAACAAGGGAAGAAGCACTTTTATTTTGGTGGGACATAAATTATGACTTTAAAAAAAAATCAGAGTAGAGTTTTTCTGACAGTTGCATTTATAAAGCAACTCCACAATCAAACCCAGCAAATGACTCAGAAAACAAAACAAGCGAGAATAGTTTGTGCTCAACACTATAGGGAAAGCACAAGGGAAGCATAAACAAGATTTAACAGGGATTCCAATTAAGCATAACAACATAGTCAAGCTGAATGCATGCTTTATAAAAATAAAATAAATTTTAAATAAACTAAAACTGTGGCTACCTCGGCCAATTGGGGGGGGGGGGGGGAGGGGAGGAGGGGGAAATCCCGGTCTGGCGAGCCAGAATTCCCAGTTAAGTGTAATTACAATACTGGATGTTTTTGACACCGGCTTTTTTCAGTACCAAACAACGTTGGTAAAGGCATTGTAATTTTTTGAATCTCGAGAGCAGAAGAGAGTGAATGTTCTACATTCTGCTCATGGGATGCAAATTCGTGGGTACGAATTACAGATACCCAGAGTGCAGTAAACTGTGAAAAAAAACATACAATAATAATACTTGCATTTGATATAGTGCCTTATCACGTCTTCAAGATGTCTCAAAGCGCTTTACAGAATATACTGTAAAGTGAATTGACTGTATATTTTGTGGGCTGGGCAGTCAATTGCATACAGCAGTGTCCCACAAACAGTCATGGATTGAGTGGCTAAATTATTATTATTTTATTTATTTTTTAAGAGATTATTAACCCCGGTAAATCGACCCGCCAATCAACTAAATCGACCCGCCCATCAACTAAAACTTACCTAATGTTTTGTCCTGCCCAGGAATCGAACCCAGGACTCTCGCTTGTGAGACGAGTGCTCTACCCACTAAAATACAGGACTCCTCGCACAACCTTTATACACACGCACAACCTTGATAAGTGTGAAAGCAAATCATTTTTATGTTGTCAGACAATGCAACTGAAGCGCTTTGGGTCGCTAACCTGGGTGCAGGGAGCTATATAAATGCAAGTTGTTGTTGCTGTTATTTGTGAAGGTCTTATTAGCCCGATCAGCTCAGAGTAATGGAAAATAAAACTGAAACTTTACCTAGCTGTAAAATGAAATTGATCCACTGGGTTAATTCTGGGCGATAACCAAGATCCTCATTTTTAAGGAGGACTATGAATCGACGTATCTTAAAATTGCAGTTCAATGACAATACATAATCCAGAATTATTTCTGCAGTACATTCACTGCCTTTCTCCATTCCTCCTTCCGTTATTATATAGTGCACCAGTTGTTCAGACGTTTTTTGGATTTCAGCGATTCCGTTTTCAATTAGCTTTCGTTTCACAGCTACCTCACGGAATAGGCGACATTTATCTGATAAGATACAACACTTGAAGGTAAATAAATGAATGTGTGCACAAACATACCAAGTAAATGCAGAAACAGACGTAAACATAGGAAAAAGGAGCAGAAAAAACACAAGTAATCAATTTTAGATTTTCAAACAAACTAACATGTCAGTGAAGATGAAGGTACAGCTTTCTCTTCCATTCCTTTATCAATGTTTTCCTTACTGGATTCCTCTGCGACATGCATTACCTTTACTTCATTTTCTCTGTAACTGGAAAGTTAAAACATTATCTTGAAATTAGACTTTCAGAATCAGTGTGAATTTTACAGTATTTAGAGTCTTCATCGCAGGTGTCATAACTGTTCAGGTTTTTACATTCCCTTCCGCACATTTAGCACAAACGCATGACAGTATTAATATTTTCTGCTTTTCTTCAAATGAAAAGGATTGATTTTTGATTTATGGATATGATTGTGTAGGCTGAGTTAAACAAAGATAATATTTCTTTGTTAGATTCAAGTTAACACTGAGATTATGAAGTATCAATTATAAATTATTCTTCAAATACTGAGAAATGTAACTTAATGAACTTGAGTCTGAGCAGCATTCGTTGAGGCCTGCAAGCTCTTTAGTTTCAGACAGTGTATGCTTTGGGAAAGGAAGAATATATAGAGGGTATTGCTTACTCTAAATTTAAATAAGAGGAGGGGTCATTTGAGAAGTCTACTTTCTAATATTCAATGCATAAAGTGTACAAGAAAACCTTGTTTTAGACAATAGGGTTAATTAATTACTGTGGGAAAAACAATATTTGGTTTTACTTGTTGAATAGATAATGTGAAATGCAGGAGAATCTCAGGTCAAACCAAAATAGAAATGGGTTCTGTATCTCGGAAACACAGAATCTGTACTTACACAAGTGGAGACTGAGCTAGAAGATCTCCCAATTTCACTTCAAACTGGGAGGGGAGGGGGGAAAGAAAGAAAAATGTTTAGTAAGTGAAAATTTACTAGGTTTTTTAAAAAGATACAAATTTAAAAAGGAAGTTGATGGGATTCCTATGAATTACTTCATCTGAATTATTTTGCAGCCAACTATTTTGCTGTACACTGCTCCTAAAACTGAAAGCAGTGCCAGAAAGTTAAACATGTATCTATATTTCATCCAGTGTCAAAGAGTCCTATAGAATTTAGCAATTTGGATATTGACGTTTTGAGAGATTATCTGCCCAATTCTGCCTTACCCGTTAACAGATTGTTGTTATTGGGTAAGGCAGAAGCCCGGATAGAGTTATGTGATCCCAACTCTTCATTTTACCTAGAGGTAATTAAACTATTTAACAACTAGAGAGCGGAATATTGGTATTTTTTTCCCATTGGTTCTTACCTCAGTCTGTGTGTTTCCTGCAGCATCGTGTATCACAAGTTTTATGATAAAACCTTTACAGTGAATTTTCAAACATTTCATTACACAGAATATCTGGAGAAATAAAAAAAAGTATGTATTTCTAAAAAATAGTCAAAAGAAAATACAAGATCAATGGCACAAGGCAAAGCACTGACACCATGAAAAGGAAAACCATTTCAAATATGTGGTTTGCCTTGCCACAAGTAACAATTGGGTCTTATTTGCTATTCTTCACAAACCAAATAGGAAGTCTTAATCATGACCCGTGTTTATGTTTTGCTCTCTACTCTCTCCCTTTTCCCCCATCCCCATTTTTTCCAAAAATTCTCAATAGGCTACTTTGTAATTAGCTCAAATTAGGCAACTTAGACAACAAATTGCCCACTTGTTGGTTGCAAATGAACGTTAAAACTATTGCTTGCGAATATCACAAATTAGATCCTTGGGTATTCAGCATCTCTGCCACTACACTCTGGAACTCTATCCTGCAATCTCTCTACCTCACCCCCTCTCTTGCCTTCTTCAAGTGCCATCTAAAGACCTTCTTCTTCGACTGTGCCTTCAGCCACCCTCCCCCACCCTGAACCCAACTCCGAGCTCATGTCCAAAAACCCGACTGCCCAGCGCCATGAGAGGTCTTTTCAACATGAAGGGCGCTATGCAAGTATAATTTGTTGTTGTTCTAGCAACACAGTTAGCTGCACTCGTGTGGAATGTCAGATCAGGCTCTTGCTTTCACCTTCCAAGGAAAGATAAGGAGAAGCCTTAATAGGAGGAGACATGAACAAGACAGAACAGATGTGACTATAAATTAGTTTAACAACACTGCTTACCCGGTTGGTTTGCCCTGGATATTGAGAATCCTTCATTTTTTTCCAGCAGCTTGTATGATATTTTACCACACACCCTCTATCACACAAAAGCTCAACATATCCCTAAAAGAGCAACAAAATTAAGTTCAACAGATCAAGATTAGCATCTGGAGGGTTTTCAAATGACCCATATTATAAAATCTTGTTTGGTACTGTTAGGATGGGGAACGCAGAACATTTAAGGAGGATACTGCCATGATTCTTTGTCCACTTGCATTTGGAGTCTGGCTCACAAATCAATGAGACTTGAGGTAGTCCAACCCAGTTCACGTGGCTGATAGGAATGGGATTGCTTTCTGAAACCTCTGCAGCTTTGTCAAAGCACCACTGAAAAGGCTCCCTACATAATACTATGCACTCATTTCCAGAGTTTTACAGCATTTAATCCAACAGCACAGATCCGATTTCAGCAATTCTGATCCGGGGTGAATGGCGGGATACTTCCCTCGCACAAAGCATAGCATCTCTACTGAGCTGCAAGATTTGGAGAGTGCTAACATGCCCGAATGTAGTAGTTGTGAGTCCCAAGCGTGGAACAGCAATGGAGAAGTACTCAAGTTGATGAGTTCATTACAGTGGGAAAATGTTTAAGTAAAATAAAAAATATAAATCAATTTCCCAGCCTCCAATACATTTCTGCGCAAAAAAAGGTACAATGTGCAAAACTACAGGTTTACCATAATAAAAGTTGCTTTCACTCCAGTTTGCCTTGAACAGTAAAGACATTCGGAGGATGATCCCATTATAATATATCTACACCAGCTGTTTGTGAATAATCTTTCCTTGTAGCAAATTAGTGTACAAATGGCATTAAGAAATAACAGGCACTAGAGAACCATATCTAATTGAATGCAAATTGTCTATTTTGAAGAAGATAATGTACCTTGTAATCAGGGTCAGAAGTATATATTTCTTTCTTGCAGTTAGAATATTGGCAGATTCCTATAGGATCTGGAAGATTCTTACACTTTTCAACATATTCATTCATTGCGATCTGCAAGGCGAAAAAAAATCTTGTGGCTCATTTAAAGTACATCTTAGTTGACTATTTTTATAAATGGTTTATGTCTTAGCTGGAAATTTGGCTGATAAACATCATGTTGTTCAATTTTCACCTGATCACTCCCGCACAAAAGCTTAAAAAAACCTCCAGTGCTAATGAAGATCTTCTGAAATGACCACTAATTTAACCTCTTTGAGGTCTACAAGACCCATCTTAAGATTTTCCTTTTTGACCCTGTCTTAATATTTATACACATGAACAAATAAAAGCTTTTACAACCTTTCCTTCAACTCTAACTACAAGACCATCTGGTTTACCCCATAGATACTGTTTTCTTGCTTTAACTCCTAGAATCATAGAATATTACAGCACAGAAGGAGGCCATTTGGCCCATCGTGCCTGTGCCGACTCTTTGGAAGAATAACCCAATTAGTTCCACCCCCCGTTCTTTCCCCATATCCTTGCAAATTTTTCCATCATGTACCTATCTAATTCCCTTTTAAAAGTTGTTGTTAAATCTGTTTCCACCATCCTTTCAGACAGTGCATTCCAGACTGTAACAACTGTCTGTGTAAAAAAACATTCTCCTTATCGCCTCTCTGGTTCTTTTGCCAATTACCTTAAATCTATGTGCCCTGGTTACCGAACCACCTACCAGTAGAAACAGTTTTTCCCTTTCTACTCTACCAAAACCTCTCATAATTTTGAACACCTCTATTAATTCTCCCCTTAACCCTCTCTGCTCTAAGGAGAACAATCCCAGCTTCTCTAGTCTCTCCACACAACTAAAGTCCCTCATCCCTGGTACCATTCTGGTAAATCCTCGATATCCTCACCTAACAAAGACCAACTGGTTATACATCCATTTTTCCCAGACAAAACAAGGACATTAGATAAGAAAAAGACAGACATTACTTATTTCTAGCAAGGTTACAAAAGGTACATGAGTACAATCTTCAGCAAAATTTGACTTAGAAATTAAGCAGGACAAATATTCAGTAATTTTCCATTATAGGCAAAATGCATAGCAGTACAACAGAACACCAATAATGCATCATAAATAATTTATGTCAAGCACCAATTTATGCTAAGATAACTCACCAATAATACTTCACATATTACTGTAATATCTGAACTTTCATCAATAGTTATACTGTCACAATAGCGCAATGTGGATCTAAGCATTATAGTACATTATGTCAAAAGCTATGAAGATTCTGACTTACCGCCAACCAATCTGGCTTTCCATTATCCTCATAGTCCATATTTGTGCAGTATGTTTCTTTGATTTTTGCCACAATAATATCAACTTTTACAAGTGTTTTACAATCTGTAGGATAGAAATACTTCAGATCAGATGCTCACTTCCACGAACACTCTATTTCTACCCAGCAGAAGCGGTTGTGGAAGCGTGGAAGGGAGGAGTTGGGGAGGCCCACAAGCAGTGAGAAGCGATTGTGTGCAGAGAGCACACGTGGAAGCGATTGTGTGCGGAGATCTTATTTTTCTAACCATCTATAAATCACATTTGCATACATGTCAGCAGTGTTCTCACCACAAAAGTGCAGTATTACAGTTCTTGTTTCTTGTACAATAATCTGTGGGGGTGAGAAGTAAAATCAAGGAATCGGTATCTGTGAGATAAACCAAACGGCCTTGAAGTTCGGTTATCCTACAGTGACAAGCATCAATGTCTTTAGTACTTTTCCAGAATCAGCACCTTAACTCTTTCCTTACAACTACAATTAATAGAAATTAGAACAACATTCCTATGTTAATGGAATTTTGTAGCCACCTTTATATTCCAAAATAACTTTCCACCAATATTTTGGAAAATAATAAGTTGTTGGAGGCAAGAGGCCACAGTTCCTACCAAACGACACAGACCGATTTTTCTACTTTCCGACAATCACCTTATTTCTGCACATTTGCTTTTATGCAAGAAAAGGCAAAACTAGTTTAGGAGTCCTGCAGCTCAGTGGTTAGAGCACTCACCTCCAAGCGAGATACCTGGGTTCGATTCCCAACAGGGCGAAACCTTGGGCAAGTTCCCTTACTCCACACGCCTTATAACCCTCATACACATATATACAGGCCGCCAAAACCCTCAAACATGCCTTCATTACATCGAGGCTCGACTATGCAAACTCCCTGCTTGTCGGCCTCCCCAACTCCTCCCTCCACAGGCTGCAGATCATCCAGAACTCTGCAGCCCGTGTCCTCTCCCGCACCAGGCTCCGCGACCCTATCACCCCCATCCTTGCCCAACTCCACTGGCTTCCCATCACCAAAAGATACAGTTCAAGATCCTGGTCCTCACCCTCAAACCCCTCCATGGTCTTGCTCCCCCCTACCTCTCTGACCTCCTAACCCCCTACCACCCTGTTTGCTCCCTCCGTTCAGCGGGCTCCGGCCTGTTTCACATCCCCCGCCTTGCTCGCCCCACTATCGGCAGGTGGGCCTTCCGCCACTCTGCCCCCACCCTCTGGAACTCCATCCCGCAGTCTCTCCGTCTCTCCCCCTCCCTCGCCACATTCAAGACCCACCTCAAGACCCTCCTTTTTGACCGTGCTTTCGATCTGCCTGCTTTCCTACATTTATATCTGACTTGTTTACTTCGGCTTTTTCTTCAATTCTAACCACAAGGCCTCCTGGCTTGTCTCACATATATCATTTCCTTGTTTTACTTCTCACATAACAAAGACCGTCTATTATTTGAAAATTCATTTTCTACCTGATTGCACCAGCAAAAGCAAGGACATTAGATAAGGAAAAGACTGCAGCATGAATCAGGTCTAACTGTAAGATGTCCAAATTCATAGGTAACCCTGCAGTGAAGCAAAACTGGACACAAATCTTGTTCACAATTTATCAATGTTTATTAATTCACATTAACATGTTTATTTATATAAGTGGTAGTTAAAGAATACAACTGAATAATGCTTACGCATCCACATCCAGTTCACAACAATTAAGGTTGGCCGAACCAAATGTTGCGGAAGGGATAGAGGAGTAGTTGTCTGTTCCTTTTAACTCTGCAAGCCAAAACCTTAATGGGTAGGTTGGTTCTCGTTGGACAAGCAGCGGAAAAATTTGCTGGACAGCAATATCAATGGTAAGCTATGCGTTTTTTGTTGATTAAAACTCCAGCAGTACCCCAACACACACCCTGGGGTCCCCAAGCCTTGGCTCTTGCCAACCTATAATAGGTTGGCCTATAATAACCTGTAATACAGGAGCCCTGTAGCTCAGTTGGGTTCAATTCCCAGCAGGGCAAAACTTTGGGCAAGTTTCCTTACTTCACACCCCTGATAATAATCCCTCAAGAAAAAAAAACAATAATTGGTCACTTCAATCCACGACTGTTTGTGGGACACTGCTGTGTGCAATTGGCTGCCTTGTTTCGCCCACAAATATACAGACAATTCACTTTACAGTATATTCTGTGAAGCGCTTTGGGACGTCCAGAAGACATGAAAAGCGCTATATCAAATGGAAGGATTATAATATTATAATAATAAAAATAAAAATGTGAAAAGCGCTTACCAAATGGAAGGATTATAATAATATAATAACATAATAAAATGGAAGGATTATTATTATAATTATTATTACAATAACACAACAACAAATGACACTTGTATAGCGCCCTTCACGTCGGAAAGACGTCCCTGGGGCTGGACAATTAGGGGTTTGGACCCAAGCTGGGAGTTGGGGTCAGCTGGGGATGAAGGCAGGGGGTGGGAAGGGGGGAACCAAAGGCATGGTCGAACAGGAAGGTCTTCAGACGGGTCTCGAAGGAGGCAAGAGAGGGGGTGAGGCGGACGGATTGCGGGACAGAGTTCCAGAGCTTTCAAAAAACAGGAAAAAAAATTGCCTGTTCGGTCACAAAAAGGTGTTAAGGTACCAGTGGCTGAAACGTACATGACAATTTTGGGGGACCCACCCCAAAGTATGGAATGACAGCAACAAGCAAACTCACAGGCGTACAATCATCAACAAAATTACAGTTGATGGTACAGCGGTACCTTTGTTCGGGAATTTTCCACTTGCAGACGAACAGCGTGACGGGTCAATTTAAGAGCGCCATCAGTCTACGGTACAATATAATAGTCCTCGCGTTTGTTACAGAGCCTTATCACGTGATCGAGACAACAACAACAACAACAAGATTCCATTTATAAAGCGCCTTTCACGTCAGGAGGACGTCCCAAGGCGCTGCACAGTTGGGTCATGACCCGAGCAGGGGGAAATGGTCAGGGTGAGGGGAGGGAAGGGAGGGAGCGAGGAGGGGGGAAATGGTCAGGGTGAGGGGAGGGGGCGAGGAATAGGGGGGAAATGGTCAGGGTGAGGGGAGGGAAGGGAGGGAGCGAGGAGGGGGGAAATGGTCAGGGTGAGGGGAGGGAAGGGAGGGAGTGAGGAGGGGGAAATGGTCAGGGTGAGGGGAGGGGAGGGAGCGAGGAGGGAAATGGTCAGGGTGAGGGGAGGGGAGGGAGGGAGCGAGGAGGGGGAAGAGAGTCGAGAGGGGAGCTGAAGGCTCGGTCAAAGAGAAAGGTCTTGAGACCGGCCTTGAAGGAGGAAAGGGAGGAAGCGGCGAAGACGCCGTCTCAGTGCCCTTTCACAGAACGTACCGCGAACTGCGGCGACCGGGTGTTTCGTGGGCGAAACGTGGCGGCCTCGGCGTCGTGCCCCCCCGCACCACCACCACCACCACCCCGCCCACCACCCACGCAGTCAGTCGCGCAGGTCACCCCCCCCCCCCCTCCACCGCGACTCACGCGAGCCCCGGCCTGCGACTCGCCCTCAGCTCGCGGGGCCGTCTCGAAACCACCGTGGGCGAGGGAGGGGGCCCCCGGGGTCAAAGGGCGAGAGCATCGCCATCGCCGCCGTCGCCGTGACGACGCTTTACGCTCAACAGTACGCGCGACGAGGTCCTGCGGTCGGATGACCAGAGGGGAAAAAAAAAGCTTCTTTTTATTTTTTATTTTTAATTTTATTTTTATTTTACGACGCAGAGAGATTAAACCCCTCCTCCTCCCCTCCAAAAAAAAACACACACACACACACACACAACGAAAACAAAAATAACCCAAACCCGCTTTACCTCTTCTCCCCAATTCGAGGTGTTGGGGCTGTGGCTGTGGCTGTAACGAGGGCTGAGGGCTGAGGGCCTACGGTCGGTCACCCGCACCGCACACGGTTACGTGGCCCACAGTTCAGTTTCGTTTCCCGGGATCACTTGACTCGGGTAAAAGATTCCCCCAATCAGTCACAGAGGCTAAGTCGGGGCCCAGGACCAGTCACACACGGGGAGGCCGCCCCCCACTCCCCCCCCACCCGCGGGAGCCTCCAAACCGCCGACCAGCCGCAGACGAGCCGCTCGCCCGAGGTCCGTTCGTTCGTCCGTCCGTCCCCTCCCCGCAGCGCAGGGAGACGAGGCGGCCAATCACAGCACACACACACGCACAGAGAGAGCCAATCACAGCACACACACAGACAGAGCCAATCACAGCACACACACACGCACAGAGAGAGCCAATCACAGCACACACACAGACAGAGCCAATCACAGCACACACACAGACAGAGCCAATCACAGCACACACAGAGAGAGCCAATCACAGCACACACACAAGCACACACAGAGCCAATCACAGCACACACAGAGAGATCAATCACAGCACAAACACACACAGAGCCAATCACAGCACACACAGAGCCAATCACAGCACACACAGAGAGAGCCAATCACAGCACACAGAGCGAGAAGGAGCCAATCGCAGCCCAGAGAGACGGATTGACCCATGTATGTGGAATTAAAGTAGATTTTTCTGCGAATCACTGTTCGCACACATTTACGCTGAACGGCACTGAGTGCGACAGTTGGTAAATTTCTGGTCTTCTCCCAGCCTGGCTCAGCCGGTATCACCCTCACCTCCGAGTCACAAGGCTGTGCGTTCCAACCCCACGTCAATAATAATAATAATAATAATAATCCTTACATTTGATATAATAATAATAATAATCCTTGCATTTGTATAGCGCTTTTCACGTCGGGAGGACGTCCCAAAGCGCTTCACAGAACACACTGTAAAGTGAATTGACTGTATATTTGTGGGCGAACGCGGCAGCCAATTGCGCACAGCAATGTCCCACAAACAGACGTAGATTGAAAATGACCAATTTATTATTGTTTTTGGTTTTGGAGGGATTATTATTAGGTGTGTGGAGTAAGGAAACTTGCCCAAGGTTTCCCCCTGACCTGCCTGGAATTGAACTCAGGTCTCTCACTTGCAAAGCGAGTGCTCTAACCACTGAGCTACAGGACTCCATTCAAAGATACGTGGGGGGCGGAGGGTCATTGCGTAGATATGTTTCCTTCTAATGTTAGTATTCAAGACTTTGAACTCGCATAGTCCAGGTTGACATTCCAGTCTCGGCTGATATCCATTTGGATGAGCTGTTACACCGAGCTCTGCCTGTTCCGATGGACATTAAAGATCCCAAAGCACGATCTGAAAAGAAAAGGAAACTTCGCCCAGCGTCCTGGAAAATAATCCCTCAAATAAAGTTTGTCAGTCACTTCATGGCTATTTGTGGGACATGACTGGGCTGCCCGCATTCGCCTCCAAATACACAGTGGCTACACTTCACAATATACTTTGTGAAGCACTTTGAGACAACCTCCCGGCGCTACACCAAATGGTTAGAGTTATTCATTCAGGTCTTGGTATTTCCCATTTATATTTCCCAGGAAGGTGTTATGCATAAAATCCCATATAACATTTTCATCTGCATTCCGCTCTGCGTCAATTAATCTGAAGACTGTGCTTAATTAACGTATGAGGAAGGGGACAACATTGTCTTCTGTATAAGCAGCATTTATGAGTTGTATCTTTGTGGTGGGATTTAAATGGCAGACAACCAGAGAGGTCAATTTGATAATTCTGTAAAATGTATACAATTCAAACTCAAAATAACTTTAATTTAAATGTACTATCACGCAACAGGAGAGAGTGTGCATTCCATTCCAAACATATCGTTTCACATCCACAGGGTTCACCATAATTGGATAATATCCACAATGAATAATAACTTTCTTGAGTTCACAGAATGTGATTGCCCCCATGTGGACATTTCTTCAAAGTTAGTGCTTTAAACTGCTGATTTATTTGAAAAGGTATTTTGGGGGATTCTTTAAATGGTGTGGATACACCACATGGCGTAAACGAGATGTCCTGAGCTGTAACTTCCAAATACGGGATAATAACGTTATAAGATGTTTTGCTCTTAGTCGAGTTTGTTTCCAATGCAGGTGTTTCATAGACTCACAAGACCAGTCACTGACCTTCTCATGTGCAGTGTACATGAAGTAACAAAGACGTGACGTGTCGACTTTTACAGGAAACTAGCCTGTCTAGCTTTGTGGGTCATGATTATCTCTCCATCATTCCCCAAAGTTGAATGAATTTGACCTCTCTCTTTTAGCTATTACTTGACTTCCTGTTTAACTCAATACCGAGAGGCACAAAAGGAGATTAATACTGACAACTGAACACAGGCTCTTAAGCTTTCTATTGATTGTATTACTACTTTTATAAAGAGCGAGTTGGAAACAGGATCACTGCTAATATCATACAAGGTAAGGACTCCTCTTCAACAGATAAATACCTGTATTGACTGAAGTTTGGTAAAGTTAGGATAGGAAACATAAACTTCAAATACAAGCTAAATGTTATTGGGACAATGCACAATAAATATGTGTGTAGTATAATGTGTCCATCAGAAGAAGTGGACAAGGAAAGAGATCTGCGTGTCATTATTGATCATTTACCGAATGTTCCTGGCATGTGGATCTGTTATCAACAGATAACAACAGTTTATGGTGTGTCGCTTAATACCTTCATAAAAAAAGGATAAATATCTGCTTGTGTGCATTATTGGATGATTTAGACTTAGATGCCAAGGACACATTCCTAGTAATATTAGTAATATTCCTAGCACCTGTCATTTTAAAATGACTCAAAGGCTTTTACAAGTAATTGCTGTCACCTTACGGTTGTAGCCAAGTGCAGAGTCCATTTGCACACTATAAGTCTATGTCCATGACATAGGTAGGGACAAATCCCACCTGTTCCAGATTTACCCGACATATGCAGCAATGCAGCGCATCCAGAATCTGGCAATTTTTTTTAAAAAGGAAGCTTTCATTTTGAAGTTTTTTTTGTTAGTTCTTTTTAAGAACTAGAGAAAACTGACTCTAACTTTAAAGTTAACGCTGAATTCAACAATTTGTTAAATTCCGGACTCTCTTAAATACTTCAGAAATAAAGTAAGTCTGGACACAGGTGAAATTTCTAACCGAGAGCTAGTTTAAATATAAAAAAAATCTAATTACAAGTAAAGGCAGTGGCCTCAAACTACAAGACTCTGTTGAATTATTGCACTTTTTGTTGTAAGTTGTTCTGTTGTGCTTTATTTAACAACTGTTGTAGAAACAGCAGGGTTTCACTTATTGTGAATTTAATGTAAAATAATATGTATCTGGGGATGATGCAAAACATCAAGGACACTATAAAAATTAAAACATTTTGGGTTCCTGGATACTGAATTATATCGGAATTTTAGTTACTCTGAACTTGTGCAATCAAGGTTAATATTGGTAAAGTATTAAAAGGAGTGGAAGAGTAAAGGGATTTCAGGGTTAATGTACATAATTACTTAAACGGAAGGCAGGTGGACAAAGCTATATAAAAAAAACCGAATCTCAGGTTTTATAAGTAGGCATATAAAATATAAAAGCAAAGAGGTCACGCTGACTGAGAGACGAGAATGCCACGAACTGAGCCAGGCTATAGAAACCAGTAAGATCCCAAGTTGAATGCCCAGCCATGTGGATCTCAGCTCGGCCAGAGGTTGCTGTGCCAGTTACCCTATGAAGGCAAAACCCTAGAGGGAACTAGACAGAAAGTTGCCCATGAAGGTTGCTGTACCTGTTTAAAATCCGCCTCGACTATGATGCCCTAACGATTGAATAGTTTACCAGCGCTCACTCACACATTGAGATCTTGGTCAAGATATATAAATGCAAGTTGTTCGTGTGATCTCAAGAAGTACCAAACCATCATGGAACCTCACAATCAATGCATGTGACTCTTGAGAGAGGTCGTTTTGTCAAGATCTGTGGAAGGTAATGATTCACTAACTTTTCTCGATGACACTGCAAAACAAACAGAAAAGTACAAGATTCAAACCACCGTTCGAATTAAACCAGAATACTTCCAAAAAAAAATTTTCTTGATTGAATATTTTTGGATTTATGCCAAAAAAAACACTACCAATTGAATACAGACTTACTTAGACTAGTGCAAATGTTCGGATGGCGTGATTTCCATGGGCCGTAGTTTGGCCCGAGCTGCTCCAGAGGATACTCTAAAGAAAACTAGATTTTTTAAAAATATATTTCTACGCTCATGCTGAAGTGAAAAAATCACTTCCCTCTATCTGGTATTTGGGTAAAAAATGTAGCATTTTGTTATAGATTCAATGATATACTATCAAATAAAAAAAGTTGTATTTGCATTTACGCAGCGCTCCTCACACAGGGAACTCTTGACAGTGGCGGAGCATGACCCTGAGCCGGGGGAGAGGGAGATGACCATAGACAAGGTCGAATAGGAAGGTCTTCAGGCGTGAAGGAAGGCGGAAGTGTAGAGAAAGGATGTTCCAGAGTATTAGGGTGTAAATACGCAAAACATAGCTGAACATTTCTGTGACTTCCTGTATTTCCTTCATATTTACATATTGACTTCGTACATTTTCATAAATCGCAGAGTCCATTTAAATGCTTTATTAATTTAATGTTAATGTGATGTTCTTATTTCCTGATTCCCGCCAGAAGTAATCTGTCAAGATTTCCCATCTGATTCTAAAAGAAGACATTAGATAAATCCAAACTCAATGTCTGTCAGAGAATCACTGCCATGTTTCCACGGATGCATCAGCAAAACAGAGTGTGAAAGTTTATTCAGACTGAAAGGAACAGAGGGAAGCTATTTAATCCGAGAGAGCGTGACTACTCCTGGTGCTTTATGCCTCTGTATATTGTAAGTTCTGGTGTGACAAGACTACAATATTATTCACAGAATTATTAGTTATTTAAAATAAAGTACCGGCGGTGGGGGGGGGGTAGTGGTTGGAGGGGGTAATTTGCAAAACTGTCAAAATTTGCAGTGTGTAAGGATTGCAGAGTACCTGAGCTTTAGATGTACAAATCCAAAAGACCATTGTCTTAAAATTCACAGATTTTTAGTTCTTCACATCTTTTTGGTGTCAAAAATATGTTTCCATTCGCTGTGAAATATTTCTATCAAAATTAAGCCAATTACATTCTGGTGGCTAAAAGCATTGTGCTTACATCATCTGATCATTCTGACACACTCCTTTCATTTTCAGGCATAAGACAGTTTTATATACCTATCGAATTTTGAAGAACGATAGAGGATATTTCATGTTTCAGGTAAGAACACAAGCATTTGATTTGTGAAAAGAGAGCAAAAGGTGAGTGTTGGAAAAATTGTTTCACTTGGATGTGGAATGCCCCTGGCAAGGTGGTAGAGACAGAATTGGGTTGGAAGAGGGAAGTAGATACGTTTAAAAAGATGGAGGCTTGAAGGAGATGAGGGTAAAACAGTGGGATACACAGCTTGCTCTGAGCGTCGGTGCAGACTAGATAATAATAATAATAATAATCTTTGCATTTGATATAGCCCCTTATCACATTTTCGAGACGTCTCAAAGCGCTTCACAGAACATACTGTAAAGTGAATTGACTTTAATGGATTCCGGTAAGGAAACTTGCCCAACGTTTCGCCCTGCCCAGGAATCTAACCTCTCGCCTGCGAGGCGAGTTCTCTAACCACCAAGCTACAGGACTTCACGTGGGGCTTTTGTGCTGCAAACTATGATTTTGCAATTCTAATTGCAAATTCTAATTCTAATAAATTTCTTCAATTTTGCAACGCATTATGCAATGCAGAAAATGATTGTCAAATCATTTTTGATTGCCACATTATTCTCAACAATGTCTTGTAAACCACTCTGCAGCCAGTGGATCAAATTAAATTAAAATAATGACTCTTGCCAATATGTGACTTGTGTTACAAGAGTTGGCAAGAGTCATTTTATTACTATTTTATTGTCATTATTGTTTTCCTCTGATGGTTTTCTTGTGTGTGTGTGAATTTCTCCCTTTTTCATTGTTTGCATGTTTTTCTTGCTCTCTGTAATCTCTAAGGATTTTCCTATTATTAAGCTGTGTTCCTAAGGTAGAATTGGCATCATATATTGCTGGTCAGATTCTAAACTCTCCACGGCTTAGCTATTATATGCAATTCTATCTTTCTCTCGTGTATGTTGCTCAATTTCGTGCCTGTGAGTGTGAGTGAGTGTGTGTGCACCTAACAATTTTCCTTTCTTTGTGTATGTCTTGTCTTTTTGTGTGTACTTTTCTCTCTTCTTCTCATTTCTTTTACGACATCTGAAATGAACTTTACATTGACTGTTCCGAGAAACAATTATTTACTGAAAAATGACAAATTATTTTGGCTTGTGTTCACTCCAATGTTTAGGCTCCTTTGAGTCATTGGTAACCACACAAATGGCTTTATATAGCTGCCATCTGTATGTTACCCACAAGCAAGCATCAATAGATTTATTGTCAGATATCATGAAGAAAAGCATTTTGTTTTGCTCCAAATCTGAATTTTTTCATAGATTCATAGATTCATAGAATGTTACGGCACAGAAGGAGGCCATTCGGTCCATCAAGTCTGTGCCGGCTCTTTGACAGAGCAAGTCACTTTCACTAACCCCAATCACCAGCTTTCTTCCCATAACCCTGCAAACCCGTCTTCCCCAGATACCTATCCAGTTGTCTCTTAAAAGCTGTTATCGAATCGGACTTCACTACCCTTTCAGGCAGATCATTCCAAATTCGAACAACTCGCTGAGTGAAAACATTTCTTCTAACCTCCCCTCTGCTTCTTTTGGTAGATATCTTAAGACTGTGACCACGGGTCACAGACACACCTACCAGCGGAAACAGGTTTTCCTTATCATGATCTTGAAGACCTCTATCAGGTCCCCACGTAACCTTCTCCAGCCTGTCCTCTTGGTTTCCCATTCCTGGTATCATTCTCGTGATTCTCCTCTGCACCCTTTCCAGTGCCTTAATGTCCTTCCTGAAGTAAGGTGCCCAGAACTGGAAGCAGTACTCCAGCTGAGGCCTAACCAGTGTTTTGTATAGATAACCATAACCTCCCTACTCTTATACTCTATGCCCCTACTAATAATGCCTTTTTTACTGCTTTATCTTTATCTACCTACCCCGCTACCTTTAATGATCCGCTTACTTGAACACCCAGATCTCTCTGTACATTCACCCCCCTTAAGATTGAGCTACCAAGTCTATATTGCCTCCTATCATTTTTCCTACCTAAGGGTATCACCTCACACTTATCCACATTGAAATCCATCTGCCACATGTCAGCCCATTCCACCATTCTGTGTATGTCTGCTTGCAGTCGGTTACAGTCCTCCTCACTATTTACGACCCTACCTAACTTTATATCATCTGCAAACTTGGAAATAGTGCTCTCTATGTCCAAGTCCAGATCATTAATATATATTAGAAAGAGCAGTGGTCCCAATACTGATCCCTGGGGGACACTACTGGACACTTCCTTCCATTTCGAGAAACGCCCATTAACCACCACCCTCTGCTTTCTGTCACTCAGCCAGTTCTTAATCCAAACTGCCACTGTCCCCTTAATACCGTGGGCCTCTAATTTTTTTATTAATCTCTTATGCAGTACTGTGTCAAAAGCCTTTTTGAAATCCATGTAAATAACGTCCACCGCATTTCCCTCATCAACCCTCGCAGTCACCTCTTCAAAAAATTCTATTAGATTTGTTAGGCAAGATTTGCCTTTAACAAATCCATGTTGGCTGTCTCTAATTACCTCATGTTCCTCTAAGTAGAGATTTATTCTGTCCCGGATTATGGTCTCCAGTAGTTTTCCTATTACCAAAGTTAGGCTGACTGGCCTGTAATTTCCGGGTTTGTCTTTCTGCCCCTTTTTGTAGAGGGGGTAACATTAGCCACTCTCCAGTCTCTTGGCACCACTCCTGTGTCCAATGAAGATTGAAATATAATGGCCAAAGCCTCCGCTATTTGAACCCGTGTCTCCCACAGCAACCTTGGGTGAAACCCATCTGGTCCTGGTGACTTATCAATTTTGAGCCCAGTCAATCTTTTCAGAACTTCCTCTCTGTCTATAGTAATCTGATCTATTTCCTCTACCCTCTAATCCAATACTGCGGCATTTGGGGCATCCATTTCCGTTGTGAAGACAGATGCAAAGTACTCGTTCAGTACATCAGCCATGCCCTCTGCCTCCACAACAAGATTGCCGTCATTGTCTTTGATTGACCCCACCCTACCTTTAACTAACCTTTTTTCCTTTATGTGCTTGTAAAATATTTTAGGATTCCCCTTTATGTTACCCGCTAACCTCTTCTCATGCGATCTTTTAGCCTGTCTTATCACTCTTTTAAGATCACTCCTGCATTCTCTATAATGCGCTTTGCTATCCTCAGTATCTTGCGTCTTCCAATTGTCGTACGCAGTCTTCTTCTTTTTCATCCTCGAGAGAATATCCCTGGTCATCCAGGCTGGCTTGGTTGTCGCACATTTCCCTTTTGTGGGAATATATCTATTTAGACCTTGAGCTATCATATCTTTGAAGATATACTTTTTTAAAAAAAATTAATATCCATCAACAAACTTTTTGTATTGAAGTGACGGTTTATTTAGAATCAGTGCAGTAAGTAAGATGTTTGCTTTTACTTTTTACACACATTATATATATATATATATATCAATTAAAAACAAATTGCCTGCCATGCTCTGCTGGAGTCCAGTCCTGCTGTGGGTTCAGAGTGCCAAAGATCAATGTGCTTCAGTGTCAAGTGTGGTCAGATCAGCTTCTGATTAGCCTTACTCCCACCATTGAGCAATGACTGTTCAGATCATCCAACCCCCATTTCAGTGCTTTTATCAGCGATCTCTCAACTTCCAGTAGCAATAAAGGCTGCCTAACCTTATTGGGAGCATGTATAGAGAAGTTGATCTATCATGGTGAGGAGAATGGGGTGTGTGGATTTATTTGAGTGGGAGCGGTTTGGTGTGTTAATTATCAATCAGGGAGCGGTTTGTGAACAACGATAATATCAAGACGATCTATCACAAAATCATATAATACCGTTGTGAGTTAGCGGTGATAAACGGCTAACACCTCGCGATAAATAAATTAATCCAATGTGGGCTGGAATAGACTGTACTTAATTTTTACTCTGTTTTATTATCCTTGCATAGACTGGATCTAGCTTTAAAGAAATATACTTCAAAAGCCTTATGGATTTAATTGCTCACTATGGAAAGCCAGGACAAGGTCTTGTGACTCAATTGTGCCAGCCTCTGAAGAAAGTCAAAGCTAAGTTGAGCAAACAAGAGGATAATGATTGTGAAGGTATGATAAGTTTGTTCTGCATTTTTTATAAATAGCCTTTTTTTTCTAATATGATCTTTCTCTAATCTATTTTTTTCTCTAATCATTCTTTTACTTCAATGGAAAGAGTACCTCGAGAAAATCATAAATACAACACAGATATTATGAGACATGAGTCTGACCTTGCACAAGCAGAATGTATTACAATAAAACTCACATAAGTCATATCAGTCGTGACCATAACATTTCATATGACTGGTATGAAGTCCGAGTTGCAGTCAAATAGTATAAATCGGATAAAATCATTGACCTACACTGGGCACGTGTAATTCACTGCAGCCGGTAAGTGCGCATGTAGTGACGGGTCAAGACTCCGTTTCCCGTGATTTATGTGTCTTGACCCCTCGCCAAATGTGCACTTACTGGCAAGAGTTAGAACCACATTGAATCGCAAGAAATTATATTCTTCTGCGCACGTGTGACGGATCGAAACTACATTTCCCGCAATTTAATGAAGCTGGCCGGTAAGTGAACATGCGTCAACAAATCACTATATGCGTCCCTTTAACAGTGGGCTGACTGTGTTTGCTGAGTTTAACTGACTTAGGGGTTGCAGAAATGCACATTATTCGAGACGTTAAACCAAGATCAGAACTGCTGCCAGTCCAGGTGGACGTCAAAAGATCCCGTGGCTTAAACTATTTGAAAAGAGAGAGTTTTTAAAACTCTCTGTGTTGTATTTGTATACTTATTGGTTTTCAAACCTTCCGCTCTGCATGGCTGGATGTGCTGACGGTTTTTACCAAAAGTGCGTGCATGTCTATGTGTGTGTGTGGATGGGTGTGGGTGTGGATGGGTGTGAAGGTAACCAGTTATTTTTAACAGCTTCTTTGTTTCAAACCATTTTGCGTCTCAATGGGCAGCACTTTTGCCTCTGGCTTAATTAGACAGTTGTGGGTTCGATCCCCATGTAGGGAGCTTTGAGCTCACATTCCTGTGAGTTTTCAACATTGTCACCGTGCGCAATTGGCTGCCACGTTTGCCTGCAAAACACACAGTAACTACACTTTGCAATGCATCCTGTGAAGCTCTTCGGGATGTCCTCCTAGTGTGAAAGGCATTGGAAACACTGATTGTCCAGCGCCTTGAGACGTCCTCCCGACGTGAAAGGCGCTATACAAATGTAATTTTGTTGTTGTTATAAATCAATGAAAATAACTTGTAATGGATGAATTTCCCCTTGCAGCCAGTGTTTATTTATTTGTGTTTTTTTTTTAGAAATTGACGATTCTGAATATGTAGAAGTGCTCCCTTCCTGAAAATAACTGAACTCATCCGATTGACGAAACTACTTTCCTTCTTTTTCTTGACGGAGAATACTCGCCAAAGTATTCTGCAAACCTTTTGCTTTTGACAAACTCCATACGTTCGTCTAATCTCACAAATTAGACTCCAATACTGTAAATTATTTAGAAATCCATAATTCTGTTAGAGAATGTCAGTACTTTGCCTGCACCAGATATCATGATGATATGACAAGTTCTTAAGCTGGCGGTAAATAATTGTGTGATTCTCATGAAAAATATTCAACTGTTATCATTTTTGTTTCAAGTAAGCCTTTGAGTTATGCAGAAGAAAAGAAAGTCTGAAGCTGCAGTGCTCCATTGTTGCCCTAAATATGTTATCTAGCTTGTATTTTACTGTGTATAAACAGTTACGTATTTGTTGAAGTATTTTCAGTATTCAAATATTTTTAAAGGATGCACTGCTCCTTGGATTCAATGTTGCACTTTGTCATTCACTTACCTTTTTGTTTAGAAATGTTGACGTTTGCTAATTGTAGCGTTACCTGAGTTGTCACTATGTAGTGCCTTGTGTGTTCACGTCACTGTCTTCCATGATCACTGCTGACCTTGTGCCTGCCTCAGACAAGATTCCAGGCTGAAAAGATCTTGGTGACATGATCGCACTAACCAAGAATTTTATTCTGTTTAACAATATTGGTGAATTTTATGCTTGGTGCTGGAAGGAAAGAAACACCCTATCATTCCAGGCAGAGGGCGAAACCTTGGGCAAGTTTCCGTACTCCACACACCTAATAATAATCACTCCAAAACCAAAAAAAAACAATAATAAGTTGGTCATTTTCAATCTACGACTGTTTGTGGGACATTGCTGTGCGCAATTGGCTGCCGCGTTCGCCCACAAATATACAGTTAATTCACTTTACAGTGTGTTCTGTGAAGCGCTTTGGGACGTCCTCCCGACGTGAAAAGCGCTAAATCAAATGCAAGGATTATTATTATTTATTGCATCCAGAGTCAATACTGTGTATGTCCTGGACTAATATTGCGTGAGTTAAATGTAGATTATAGATCTCTCTCTAGATTAATCCCTCACTAAATATGTCTGCTGGAGTAGTTTTATTACCTTGCTGTTTGACAATAGCAGAGGAACTTTACATGCCAGTAATCTGATGTTTTCCTTTCTATGCAAGTAGTCAGGATGAACCTAACCCAGGTCATCAAACTGTTCTTACTCATCATGATGTAAGGAATAGACAATTTGATTAATCAAATGAAATGATACAAGATGCAAATTGCTACTTGGGATGTAATAACTATCATGCCCAGTAAATATTGATAATTCACTATTAATTTACTGTATGTTAAAATTGAATAGACCTGGATTTGGGGGAAAAACAATTTTTAAAAAAAAATTTAATTGACTTTATTGATGTATTCTAAATGTGTTACTGTTATGGGTTAACATTGTTTCTTCTACAAGTGAGACTTCCTGTCGTTGTTCATCAAGGGTTCAAATGACCTTATTGTGATTGGCAATGATAACTGCATTAAAATATAAAACGGGTGAACAATCATTTGATCTATATTTAATCTAACCAGTCGACTTTCCTGTTTCAATGAATGCTCTATTTATATCTCGTTATTTTTCTCTCAACTTGTTTTTAAATTGTTCCTGTTGTTTTTTTTATTCGTTAGCTGAACTTGACATACAACAACACTGGAAATGAAAGCTTAATAAACATTGCCTTGTCCACTCAAAGCTCTCTTGTGCTTAGTAAGAGGCTGACCTGAAATGCATGTTTTTTTTGATGCCCTTGTAAGAAATAAAAATCAGAGATTTATGAATAGAAGATATTGGTTCAATTAAAGATAAATCATTCTCAGCATAATTTATCGTACTTTACAAATACTGACAAAATGACAAGGAACATTAAGGCACTTGTCATATAGCGCTCTATTTAAACCGTAGTAAATGTAATTAAAATGTTAGCCTTTTCCTTGAATCCTTGCCAGGCTCTACTGGCTCCCAATCACCGAATGGATGATCATCTCACTCGTTTTCAAATCCCTTCAGGTCTTTGCACCTCCTTACCTATCATTTACCGAATGTTCCTGGCATGTGGATCTGTTATCAACAGATAACAACAGTTTATGGTGTGTCGCTTAATACCTTCATAAAAAAGGATAAATATCTGCTTGTGTGCATTATTGGATGATTTAGACTTCGATGCCAAGGACACATTCCTAGTAATATTAGTAATATTCCTAGCACCTGTCATTTTAAAATGACTCAAAGGCTTTTACAAGTAATTGCTGTCACCTTACGGTTGTAGACAAGTGCAGAGTCCATTTGCACACTATAAGTCTATGTCCATGACATAGGTAGGGACAAATCCCACCTGTTCCAGATTTACCCGACATATGCAGCAATGCAGCGCATCCAGAATCTGGCAATTTTTTTAAAAAAGGAAGCTTTCATTTTGAAGTTTTTTTTGTTAGTTCTTTTTAAGAACTAGAGAAAACTGACTCTAACTTTAAAGTTAACGCTGAATTCAACAATTTGTTAAATTCCGGACTCTCTTAAATACTTCAGAAATAAAGTAAGTCTGGACACAGATGAAATTTCTAACCGAGAGCTAGTTTAAATATAAAAAAAATCTAATTACAAGTAAAGGCAGTGGCCTCAAACTACAAGACTCTGTTGAATTATTGCACTTTTTGTTGTAAGTTGTTCTGTTGTGCTTTATTTAACAACTGTTGTAGAAACAGCAGGGTTTCACTTATTGTGAATTTAATGTAAAATAATATGTATCTGGGGATGATGCAAAACATCAAGGACACTATAAAAATTAAAACATTTTGGGTTCCTGGATACTGAATTATATCGGAATTTTAGTTACTCTGAACTTGTGCAATCAAGGTTAATATTGGTAAAGTATTAAAAGGAGTGGAAGAGTAAAGGGATTTCAGGGTTAATGTACATAATTACTTAAACGGAAGGCAGGTGGACAAAGCTATATAAAAAAAATCGAATCTCAGGTTTTATAAGTAGGCATATAAAATATAAAAGCAAAGAGGTAACGCTGACTGAGAGACGAGAATGCCACGAACTGAGCCAGGCTATAGAAACCAGTAAGATCCCAAGTTGAATGTCCAGCCATGTGGATCTCAGCTCGGCCAGAGGTTGCTGTGCCAGTTACCCTATGAAGGCAAAACCCTAGAGGGAACTAGACAGAAAGTTGCCCATGAAGGTTGCTGTACCTGTTTAAAATCCGCCTCGACTATGATGCCCTAACGATTGAATAGTTTACCAGCGCTCACTCACACATTGAGATCTTGGTCAAGATATATAAATGCAAGTTGTTCGTGTGATCTCAAGAAGTACCAAACCATCATGGAACCTCACAATCAATGCATGTGACTCTTGAGAGAGGTCGTTTTGTCAAGATCTGTGGAAGGTAATGATTCACTAACTTTTCTCAATGACACTGCAAAACAAACAGAAAAGTACAAGATTCAAACCACCGTTCGAATTAAACCAGAATACTTTCAAAAAAAAAATTTCTTGATTGAATATTTTTTGATTTATGCCAAAAAAAACACTACCAATCGAATACAGACTTACTTAGACTAGTGCAAATGTTCGGATGGGGTGATTTCCATGGGCTGTAGTTTGGCCCGAGCTGCTCCAGAGGATACTCTAAAGAAAACTAGATTTTTAAAAATATATTTCTACGCTCATGCTGAAGTGAAAAAATCACTTCCCTCTATCTGGTATTTGGGTAAAACATGTAGCATTTTGTTATAGATTCAATGATATACTATCAAATAAAAAAAGTTGTATTTACGCAGCGCTCCTCACACAGGGAACTCTTGACAGTGGCGGAGCATGACCCTGAGCCGGGGGAGAGGGAGATGACCATAGACAAGGTCGAATAGGAAGGTCTTCAGGCGTGAAGGAAGGCGGAAGTGTAGAGAAAGGATGTTCCAGAGTATTAGGGTGTAAATACGCAAAACATAGCTGAACATTTCTGTGACTTCCTGTATTTCCTTCATATTTACATATTGACTTCGTACATTTTCATAAATCGCAGAGTCCATTTAAATGCTTTATTAATTTAATGTTAATGTGATGTTCTTATTTCCTGATTCCCGCCAGAAGTAATCTGTCAAGATTTCCCATCTGATTCTAAAAGAAGACATTAGATAAATCCAAACTCAATGTCTGTCAGAGAATCACTGCCATGTTTCCACGGATGCATCAGCAAAACAGAGTGTGAAAGTTTATTCAGACTGAAAGGAACAGAGGGAAGCTATTTAATCTGAGAGAGCGTGACTACTCCTGGTGCTTTATGCCTCTGTATATTGTAAGTTCTGGTGTGACAAGACTACAATATTATTCACAGAATTATTAGTTATTTAAAATAAAGTACCGGCGGTGGGGGGGGGGGTAGTGGTTGGAGGGGGTAATTTGCAAAACTGTCAAAATTTGCAGTGTGTAAGGATTGCAGAGTACCTGAGCTTTAGATGTACAAATCCAAAAGACCATTGTCTTAAAATTCACAGATTTTTAGTTCTTCACATCTTTTTGGTGTCAAAAATATGTTTCCATTCGCTGTGAAATATTTCTATCAAAATTAAGCCAATTACATTCTGGTGGCTAAAAGCATTGTGCTTACATCATCTGATCATTCTGACACACTCCTTTCATTTTCAGGCATAAGACAGTTTTATATACCTATCGAATTTTGAAGAACGATAGAGGATATTTCATGTTTCAGGTAAGAACACAAGCATTTGATTTGTGAAAAGAGAGCAAAAGGTGAGTGTTGGAAAAATTGTTTCACTTGGATGTGGAATGCCCCTGCCAAGTAAGGTGGTAGAGACAGAATTGGGTTGGAAGAGGGAAGTAGACACGTTTAAAAAGATGGAGGCTTGAAGGAGATGAGGGTAAAACAGTGGGATACACAGCTTGCTCTGAGCGTCGGTGCAGACTAGATAATAATAATAATAATCTTTGCATTTGATATAGCCCCTTATCACATTTTCGAGACGTCTCAAAGCGCTTCACAGAACATACTGTAAAGTGAATTGACTTTAATGGATTCCGGTAAGGAAACTTGCCCAACGTTTCGCCCTGCCCAGGAATCTAACCTCTCGCCTGCGAGGCGAGTTCTCTAACCACCAAGCTACAGGACTCCACGTGGGGCTTTTGTGCTGCAAACTATGGTTTTGCAATTCTAATTGCAAATTCTAATTCTAATAAATTTCTTCAATTTTGCAACGCATTATGCAATGCAGAAAATGATTGTCAAATCATTTTTGATTGCCACATTATTCTCAACAATGTCTTGTAAACCACTCTGCAGCCAGTGGATCAAATTAAATTAAAATAATGACTCTTGCCAATATGTGACTTGTGTTACAAGAGTTGGCAAGAGTCATTTTATTACTATTTTATTGTCATTATTGTTTTCCTCTGATGGTTTTCTTGTGTGTGTGTGAATTTCTCCCTTTTTCATTGTTTGCATGTTTTTCTTGCTCTCTGTAATCTCTAAGGATTTTCCTATTATTAAGCTGTGTTCCTAAGGTAGAATTGGCATCATATATTGCTGGTCAGATTCTAAACTCTCCACGGCTTAGCTATTATATGCAATTCTATCTTTCTCTCGTGTATGTGCTCAATTTCGTGCCTGTGAGTGTGAGTGAGTGTGGTGTGCACCTAACAATTTTCCTTTCTTTGTGTATGTCTTGTCTTTTTGTGTGTACTTTTCTCTCTTCTTCTCATTTCTTTTACGACATCTGAAATGAACTTTACATTGACTGTTCCGAGAAACAATTATTTACTGAAAAATGACAAATTATTTTGGCTTGTGTTCACTCCAATGTTTAGGCTCCTTTGAGTCATTGGTAACCACACAAATGGCTTTATATAGCTGCCATCTGTATGTTACCCACAAGCAAGCATCAATAGATTTATTGTCAGATATCATGAAGAAAAGCATTTTGTTTTGCTCCAAATCTGAATTTTTTCATAGATTCATAGATTCATAGAATGTTACGGTACAGAAGGAGGCCATTCGGTCCATCAAGTCTGTGCCGGCTCTTTGACAGAGCAAGTCACTTTCACTAACCCCAATCACCAGCTTTCTTCCCATAACCCTGCAAACCCGTCTTCCCCAGATACCTATCCAGTTGTCTCTTAAAAGCTGTTATCGAATCGGACTTCACTACCCTTTCAGGCAGATCATTCCAAATTCGAACAACTCGCTGAGTGAAAACATTTCTTCTAACCTCCCCTCTGCTTCTTTTGGTAGATATCTTAAGACTGTGACCACGGTCACAGACACACCTACCAGCGGAAACAGGTTTCCTTATCATGATCTTGAAGACCTCTATCAGGTCCCCACGTAACCTTCTCCAGCCTGTCCTCATGGTTCCCCATTCCTGGTATCATTCTCGTGATTCTCCTCTGCACCCTTTCCAGTGCCTTAATGTCCTTCCTGAAGTAAGGTGCCCAGAACTGGAAGCAGTACTCCAGCTGAGGCCTAACCAGTGTTTTGTATAGATAACCATAACTCCCTACTCTTATACTCTATGCCCTACTAATAATGCCTTTTTTACTGCTTTATCTTTATCTACCTACCCCGCTACCTTTAATGATTCGCTTACTTGAACACCCAGATCTCTCTGTACATTCACCCCCCTTAAGATTGAGCTACCAAGTCTATATTGCCTCCTATCATTTTTCCTACCTTAAGGGTATCACCTCACACTTATCCACATTGAAATCCATCTGCCACATGTCAGCCCATTCACCATTCTGTGTATGTCTGCTTGCAGTCGGTTACAGTCCTCCTCACTATTTACTACCCTAACCTAACTTCTATATTCATCTGCAAACTTGGAAATAGTGCTCTCTATGCCAAGTCTAGATCATTAATATATATTAGAAAGAGCAGTGGTCCCAATACCGATCCCTGGGGGACACTACTGACACTCCTTCCATTTCGAGAAACACCCATTAACCACCACCCTCTGCTTTCTGTCACTCAGCCAGTTCTTAATCCAAACTGCCACTGTCCCCTTAATACCGTGGGCCTCTAATTTTTTTATTAATCTCTTATGCAGTACTGTGTCAAAAGCCTTTTTGAAATCCATGTAAATAACGACCACCGCATTTCCCTCATCAACCCTCGCAGTCACCTCTTCAAAAAATTCTATTAGATTTGTTAGGCAAGATTTGCCTTTAACAAATCCATGTTGGCTGTCTCTAATTACCTCATGTTCCTCTAAGTAGAGATTTATTCTGTCCCGGATTATGGTCTCCAGTAGTTTTCCTATTACCGAAGTTAGGCTGACTGGCCTGTAATTTCCGGGTTTGTCTTTCTGCCCCTATTTGTAGAGGGGGGTAACATTAGCCACTCTCCAGTCTCTTGGCACCACTCCTGTGTCCAATGAAGATTCAAATATAATGGCCAAAGCCTCCGCTATTTGAACCCGTATCTCCCACCACAACCTTGGGTGAAACCCATCTGGTCCTTTTGAGCCCAGTCAATCTTTTCAGAACTTCCTTTCTGTCTATAGTAATCTGATCTATTTCCTCTACCCTCTCATCCAATACTGCGGCATTTGGGGCATCCATTTCCGTTGTGAAGACAGATGCAAAGTACTCGTTCAGTACATCAGCCATCCCTCTGCCTCCACAACAAGATTGCTGTCATTGTCTTTGATTGGTCTACCTACCTTTAACTAACCTTTTTTCCTTTATGTGCTTGTAAAATATTTTAGGATTCTCCTTTATGTTACCTGCTAACCTCTTCTCATGCGATCTTTTAACCTGTCTTATCACTCTTTTAAGATCACTCCTGCATTCTCTATAATGCGCTTTGCTATCCTCAGTACCTTGCGTCTTCCAATTGTCGTACGCCGTCTTCTTCTTTTTCATCCTCGAGAGAATATCCCTGTTCATCCAGGCTGCTGGCTTGGTTGTCGCACATTTCCCTTTTGTGGGAATATATCTATTTAGACCTTGAGCTATCATATCTTTGAAGATATACTTTTTTAAAAAAAATTAATATCCATCAACAAACTTTTTGTATTGAAGTGACGGTTTATTTAGAATCAGTGCAGTAAGTAAGATGTTTGCTTTTACTTTTTACACACATTATATATATATATATCAATTAAAAACAAATTGCCTGCCATGCTCTGCTGGAGTCCAGTCCTGCTGTGGGTTCAGAGTGCCAAAGATCAATGTGCTTCAGTGTCAAGTGTGGTCAGATCAGCTTCTGATTAGCCTTACTCCCACCATTGAGCAATGACTGTTCAGATCATCCAACCCCCATTTCAGTGCTTTTATCAGCGATCTTCAACTTCCAGTAGCAATAAAGGCTGCCTAACCTTATTGGGAGCATGTATAGAGAAGTTGATCTATCATGGTGAGGAGAATGGGGTGTGTGGATTTATTTGAGTGGGAGCGGTTTGGTGTGTTAATTATCAATCAGGGAGCGGTTTGTGAACAACGATAATATCAAGACGATCTATCACAAAATCATATAATACCGTTGTGAGTTAGCGGTGATAAACGGCTAACACCTCGCGATAAATAAATTAATCCAATGTGGGCTGGAATAGACTGTACTTAATTTTTACTCTGTTTTATTATCCTTGCATAGACTGGATCTAGCTTTAAAGAAATATACTTCAAAAGCCTTATGGATTTAATTGCTCACTATGGAAAGCCAGGACAAGGTCTTGTGACTCAATTGTGCCAGCCTCTGAAGAAAGTCAAAGCTAAGTTGAGCAAACAAGAGGATAATGATTGTGAAGGTATGATAAGTTTGTTCTGCATTTTTTATAAATAGCCTTTTTTTTCTAATATGATCTTTCTCTAATCTATTTTTTTCTCTAATCATTCTTTTACTTCAATGGAAAGAGTACCTCGAGAAAATCATAAATACAACACAGATATTATGAGACATGAGTCTGACCTTGCACAAGCAGAATGTATTACAATAAAACTCACATAAGTCATATCAGTCGTGACCATAACATTTCATATGACTGGTATGAAGTCCGAGTTGCAGTCAAATAGTATAAATCGGATAAAATCATTGACCTACACTGGGCACGTGTAATTCACTGCAGCCGGTAAGTGCGCATGTAGTGACGGGTCAAGACTACGTTTCCCGTGACTTATGTGTCTTGACCCCTCGCCAAATGTGCACTTACTGGCAAGAGTTAGAACCACATTCAATCGCAAGAAATTATATTCTTCTGCGCACGTGTGACGGATCGAAACTACATTTCCCGCAATTTAATGAAGCTGGCCGGTAAGTGAACATGCGTCAACAAATCACTATATGCGTCCCTTTAACAGTGGGCTGACTGTGTTTGCTGAGTTTAACTGACTTAGGGGTTGCAGAAATGCACATTATTCGAGACGTTAAACCAAGATCAGAACTGCTGCCAGTCCAGGTGGACGTCAAAAGATCCCGTGGCTTAAACTATTTGAAAAGAGAGAGTTTTTAAAACTCTCTGTGTTGTATTTGTATACTTATTGGTTTTCAAACCTTCCGCTCTGCATGGCTGGATGTGCTGACGGTTTTTACCCAAAGTGCGTGCATGTCTATGTGTGTGTGTGGATGGGTGTGGGTGTGGATGGGTGTGAAGGTAACCAGTTATTTTTAACAGCTTCTTTGTTTCAAACCATTTTGCGTCTCAATGGGCAGCACTTTTGCCTCTGGCTTAATTAGACAGTTGTGGGTTCGATCCCCATGTAGGGAGCTTTGAGCTCACATTCCTGTGAGTTTTCAACATTGTCACCGTTGTGCGCAATTGGCTGCCACGTTTGCCTGCAAAACACACAGTAACTACACTTTGCAATGCATCCTGTGAAGCTCTTCGGGATGTCCTCCTAGTGTGAAAGGCATTGGAAACACTGATTGTCCAGGCGCCTTGAGACGTCCTCCCGACGCTGAAAGGCGCTATACAAATGTAATTTTGTTGTTGTTATAAATCAATGAAAATAACTTGTAATGGATGAATTTCCCCTTGCAGCCAGTGTTTATTTATTTGTGTTTTTTTTTAGAAATTGACGATTCTGAATATGTAGAAGTGCTCCCTTCCTGAAAATAACTGAACTCATCCGATTGACGAAACTACTTTCCTTCTTTTTCTTGACGGGAATACTCGCCAAAGTATTCTGCACCTTTTGCTTTTGACAAACTCCATACGTTCGTCTAATCTCACAAATTAGACTCCAATACTGTAAATTATTTAGAAATCCATAATTCTGTTAGAGAATGTCAGTACTTTGCCTGCACCAGATATCATGATGATATGACAAGTTCTTAAGCTGGCGGTAAATAATTGTGTGATTCTCATGAAAATATTCAACTGTTATCATTTTTGTTTCAAGTAAGCCTTTGAGTTATGCAGAAGAAAAGAAAGTCTGAAGCTGCAGTGCTCCATTGTTGCCCTAAATATGTTATCTAGCTTGTATTTTACTGTGTATAAACAGTTACGTATTTGTTGAAGTATTTTCAGTATTCAAATATTTTTAAAGGATGCACTGCTCCTTGGATTCAATGTTGCACTTTGTCATTCACTTACCTTTTTTGTTTAGAAATGTTGACGGTTTGCTAATTTGTAGCGTTACCTGAGTTGTCACTATGTAGTGCCTGTGTGTTCACGTCACTGTCTTCCATGATCACTGCTGACCTTGTGCCTGCCTCAGACAAGATTCCAGGCTGAAAAGATCTTGGTGACGATGATCGCACTAACCAAGAATTTTATTCTGTTTAACAATATTGGGTGAATTTTATGCTTGGTGCTGGAAGGAAAGAAACACCCTATCATTCCAGGCAGAGGGCCGAAACCTTGGGCAAGTTTCCGTACTCACACACCTAATAATAATCACTCCAAAACCAAAAAAAAACAATAATAAGTTGGTCATTTTCAATCTACGACTGTTTGTGGGACATTGCTGTGCGCAATTGGCTGCCGCGTTCGCCCACAAATATACAGTTAATTCACTTTACAGTGTGTTCTGTGAAGCGCTTTGGGACGTCCTCCCGACGTGAAAAGCGCTAAATCAAATGCAAGGATTATTATTATTTATTGCATCCAGAGTCAATACTGTGTATGTCCTGGACTAATATTGCGTGAGTTAAATGTAGATTATAGATCTCTCTCTAGATTAATCCCTCACTAAATATGTCTGCTGGAGTAGTTTTATTACCCTTGCCTGTTTGACAATAGCAGAGGAACTTTACATGCCAGTAATCTGATGTTTTCCCTTTCTATGCAAGTAGTCAGGATGAACCTAACCCAGGTCATCAAACTGTTCTTACTCATCATGATGTAAGGAATAGACAATTTGATTAATCAAATGAAATGATACAAGATGCAAATTGCTACTTGGGAATGTAATAACTATCATGCCCAGTAAATATTGATAATTCACTATTAATTTACTGTATGTTAAATTGAATAGACCTGGATTTGGGGGAAAAACAATTTTTAAAAAAAAAATTTAATTGACTTTATTGATGTATTCTAAATGTGTTACTGTTATGGGTTAACATTGTTTCTTCTACAAGTGAGACTTCCTGTCGTTGTTCATCAAGGGTTCAAATGACCTTTTTGTGATTGGCAATGATAACTGCATTAAAATATAAAACGGTGAACAATCATTTGATCTATATTTAATCTACCAGTCGACTTTCCTGTTTCAATGAATGCTCTATTTATATCTCGTTATTTTTCTCTCAACTTGTTTTTAAATTGTTCCTGTTGTTTTTTTTATTCGTTAGCTGAACTTGACATACAACAACACTGGAAATGAAAGCTTAATAACATTGCCTTGTCCACTCAAAGCTCTCTTGTGCTTAGTAAGAGGCTGACCTGAAATGCATGTTTTTTTTGATGCCCTTGTAAGAAATAAAAATCAGAGATTTATGAATAGAAGATATTGGTTCAATTAAAGATAAATCATTCTCAGCATAATTTATCGTACTTTACAAATACTGACAAAATGACAAGGAACATTAAGGCACTTGTCATATAGCGCTCTATTTAAACCGTAGTAAATGTAATTAAAATGTTAGCCTTTTCCTTGAATCCTTGCCAGGCTCTACTGGCTCCCAATCACCGAATGGATGATCATCTCACTCGTTTTCAAATCCCTTCAGGTCTTTGCACCTCCTTACCTATCATTTACCGAATGTTCCTGGCATGTGGATCTGTTATCAACAGATAACAACAGTTTATGGTGTGTCGCTTAATACCTTCATAAAAAAAGGATAAATATCTGCTTGTGTGCATTATTGGATGATTTAGACTTCGATGCCAAGGACACATTCCTAGTAATATTAGTAATATTCCTAGCACCTGTCATTTTAAAATGACTCAAAGGCTTTTACAAGTAATTGCTGTCACCTTACGGTTGTAGACAAGTGCAGAGTCCATTTGCACACTATAAGTCTATGTCCATGACATAGGTAGGGACAAATCCCACCTGTTCCAGATTTACCCGACATATGCAGCAATGCAGCGCATCCAGAATCTGGCAATTTTTTTAAAAAAGGAAGCTTTCATTTTGAAGTTTTTTTTGTTAGTTCTTTTTAAGAACTAGAGAAAACTGACTCTAACTTTAAAGTTAACGCTGAATTCAACAATTTGTTAAATTCCGGACTCTCTTAAATACTTCAGAAATAAAGTAAGTCTGGACACAGATGAAATTTCTAACCGAGAGCTAGTTTAAATATAAAAAAAATCTAATTACAAGTAAAGGCAGTGGCCTCAAACTACAAGACTCTGTTGAATTATTGCACTTTTTGTTGTAAGTTGTTCTGTTGTGCTTTATTTAACAACTGTTGTAGAAACAGCAGGGTTTCACTTATTGTGAATTTAATGTAAAATAATATGTATCTGGGGATGATGCAAAACATCAAGGACACTATAAAAATTAAAACATTTTGGGTTCCTGGATACTGAATTATATCGGAATTTTAGTTACTCTGAACTTGTGCAATCAAGGTTAATATTGGTAAAGTATTAAAAGGAGTGGAAGAGTAAAGGGATTTCAGGGTTAATGTACATAATTACTTAAACGGAAGGCAGGTGGACAAAGCTATATAAAAAAAACCGAATCTCAGGTTTTATAAGTAGGCATATAAAATATAAAAGCAAAGAGGTAACGCTGACTGAGAGACGAGAATGCCACGAACTGAGCCAGGCTATAGAAACCAGTAAGATCCCAAGTTGAATGTCCAGCCATGTGGATCTCAGCTCGGCCAGAGGTTGCTGTGCCAGTTACCCTATGAAGGCAAAACCCTAGAGGGAACTAGACAGAAAGTTGCCCATGAAGGTTGCTGTACCTGTTTAAAATCCGCCTCGACTATGATGCCCTAACGATTGAATAGTTTACCAGCGCTCACTCACACATTGAGATCTTGGTCAAGATATATAAATGCAAGTTGTTCGTGTGATCTCAAGAAGTACCAAACCATCATGGAACCTCACAATCAATGCATGTGACTCTTGAGAGAGGTCGTTTTGTCAAGATCTGTGGAAGGTAATGATTCACTAACTTTTCTCGATGACACTGCAAAACAAACAGAAAAGTACAAGATTCAAACCACCGTTCGAATTAAACCAGAATACTTTCAAAAAAAAATTTTCTTGATTGAATATTTTTTGATTTATGCCAAAAAAAACACTACCAATCGAATACAGACTTACTTAGACTAGTGCAAATGTTCGGATGGGGTGATTTCCATGGGCCGTAGTTTGGCCCGAGCTGCTCCAGAGGATACTCTAAAGAAAACTAGATTTTTTAAAAATATATTTCTACGCTCATGCTGAAGTGAAAAAATCACTTCCCTCTATCTGGTATTTGGGTAAAAATGTAGCATTTTGTTATAGATTCAATGATATACTATCAAATAAAAAAAGTTGTATTTACGCAGCGCTCCTCACACAGGGAACTCTTGACAGTGGCGGAGCATGACCCTGAGCCGGGGGAGAGGGAGATGACCATAGACAAGGTCGAATAGGAAGGTCTTCAGGCGTGAAGGAAGGCGGAAGTGTAGAGAAAGGATGTTCCAGAGTATTAGGGTGTAAATACGCAAAACATAGCTGAACATTTCTGTGACTTCCTGTATTTCCTTCATATTTACATATTGACTTCGTACATTTTCATAAATCGCAGAGTCCATTTAAATGCTTTATTAATTTAATGTTAATGTGATGTTCTTATTTCCTGATTCCCGCCAGAAGTAATCTGTCAAGATTTCCCATCTGATTCTAAAAGAAGACATTAGATAAATCCAAACTCAATGTCTGTCAGAGAATCACTGCCATGTTTCCACGGATGCATCAGCAAAACAGAGTGTGAAAGTTTATTCAGACTGAAAGGAACAGAGGGAAGCTATTTAATCCGAGAGAGCGTGACTACTCCTGGTGCTTTATGCCTCTGTATATTGTAAGTTCTGGTGTGACAAGACTACAATATTATTCACAGAATTATTAGTTATTTAAAATAAAGTACCGGCGGTGGGGGGGGGGTAGTGGTTGGAGGGGGTAATTTGCAAAACTGTCAAAATTTGCAGTGTGTAAGGATTGCAGAGTACCTGAGCTTTAGATGTACAAATCCAAAAGACCATTGTCTTAAAATTCACAGATTTTTAGTTCTTCACATCTTTTTGGTGTCAAAAATATGTTTCCATTCGCTGTGAAATATTTCTATCAAAATTAAGCCAATTACATTCTGGTGGCTAAAAGCATTGTGCTTACATCATCTGATCATTCTGACACACTCCTTTCATTTTCAGGCATAAGACAGTTTTATATACCTATCGAATTTTGAAGAACGATAGAGGATATTTCATGTTTCAGGTAAGAACACAAGCATTTGATTTGTGAAAAGAGAGCAAAAGGTGAGTGTTGGAAAAATTGTTTCACTTGGATGTGGAATGCCCCTGCCAAGTAAGGTGGTAGAGACAGAATTGGGTTGGAAGAGGGAAGTAGACACGTTTAAAAAGATGGAGGCTTGAAGGAGATGAGGGTAAAACAGTGGGATACACAGCTTGCTCTGAGCGTCGGTGCAGACTAGATAATAATAATAATAATCTTTGCATTTGATATAGCCCCTTATCACATTTTCGAGACGTCTCAAAGCGCTTCACAGAACATACTGTAAAGTGAATTGACTTTAATGGATTCCGGTAAGGAAACTTGCCCAACGTTTCGCCCTGCCCAGGAATCTAACCTCTCGCCTGCGAGGCGAGTTCTCTAACCACCAAGCTACAGGACTTCACGTGGGGCTTTTGTGCTGCAAACTATGATTTTGCAATTCTAATTGCAAATTCTAATTCTAATAAATTTCTTCAATTTTGCAACGCATTATGCAATGCAGAAAATGATTGTCAAATCATTTTTGATTGCCACATTATTCTCAACAATGTCTTGTAAACCACTCTGCAGCCAGTGGATCAAATTAAATTAAAATAATGACTCTTGCCAATATGTGACTTGTGTTACAAGAGTTGGCAAGAGTCATTTTATTACTATTTTATTGTCATTATTGTTTTCCTCTGATGGTTTTCTTGTGTGTGTGTGAATTTCTCCCTTTTTCATTGTTTGCATGTTTTTCTTGCTCTCTGTAATCTCTAAGGATTTTCCTATTATTAAGCTGTGTTCCTAAGGTAGAATTGGCATCATATATTGCTGGTCAGATTCTAAACTCTCCACGGCTTAGCTATTATATGCAATTCTATCTTTCTCTCGTGTATGTTGCTCAATTTCGTGCCTGTGAGTGTGAGTGAGTGTGTGTGCACCTAACAATTTTCCTTTCTTTGTGTATGTCTTGTCTTTTTGTGTGTACTTTTCTCTCTTCTTCTCATTTCTTTTACGACATCTGAAATGAACTTTACATTGACTGTTCCGAGAAACAATTATTTACTGAAAAATGACAAATTATTTTGGCTTGTGTTCACTCCAATGTTTAGGCTCCTTTGAGTCATTGGTAACCACACAAATGGCTTTATATAGCTGCCATCTGTATGTTACCCACAAGCAAGCATCAATAGATTTATTGTCAGATATCATGAAGAAAAGCATTTTGTTTTGCTCCAAATCTGAATTTTTTCATAGATTCATAGATTCATAGAATGTTACGGCACAGAAGGAGGCCATTCGGTCCATCAAGTCTGTGCCGGCTCTTTGACAGAGCAAGTCACTTTCACTAACCCCAATCACCAGCTTTCTTCCCATAACCCTGCAAACCCGTCTTCCCCAGATACCTATCCAGTTGTCTCTTAAAAGCTGTTATCGAATCGGACTTCACTACCCTTTCAGGCAGATCATTCCAAATTCGAACAACTCGCTGAGTGAAAACATTTCTTCTAACCTCCCCTCTGCTTCTTTTGGTAGATATCTTAAGACTGTGACCACGGGTCACAGACACACCTACCAGCGGAAACAGGTTTTCCTTATCATGATCTTGAAGACCTCTATCAGGTCCCCACGTAACCTTCTCCAGCCTGTCCTCATGGTTCCCCATTCCTGGTATCATTCTCGTGATTCTCCTCTGCACCCTTTCCAGTGCCTTAATGTCCTTCCTGAAGTAAGGTGCCCAGAACTGGAAGCAGTACTCCAGCTGAGGCCTAACCAGTGTTTTGTATAGATAACCATAACCTCCCTACTCTTATACTCTATGCCCCTACTAATAATGCCTTTTTTACTGCTTTATCTTTATCTACCTACCCCGCTACCTTTAATGATTCGCTTACTTGAACACCCAGATCTCTCTGTACATTCACCCCCCTTAAGATTGAGCTACCAAGTCTATATTGCCTCCTATCATTTTTCCTACCTTAAGGGTATCACCTCACACTTATCCACATTGAAATCCATCTGCCACATGTCAGCCCATTCCACCATTCTGTGTATGTCTGCTTGCAGTCGGTTACAGTCCTCCTCACTATTTACTACCCTACCTAACTTTATATCATCTGCAAACTTGGAAATAGTGCTCTCTATGCCCAAGTCTAGATCATTAATATATATTAAAAAGAGCAGTGGTCCCAATACTGATCCCTGGGGGACACTACTGGACACTTCCTTCCATTTCGAGAAACGCCCATTAACCACCACCCTCTGCTTTCTGTCACTCAGCCAGTTCTTAATCCAAACTGCCACTGTCCCCTTAATACCGTGGGCCTCTAATTTTTTATAATCTCTTATGCAGTACTGTGTCAAAAGCCTTTTTGAAATCCATGTAAATAACGTCCACCGCATTTCCCTCATCAACCCTCGCAGTCACCTCTTCAAAAAATTCTATTAGATTTGTTAGGCAAGATTTGCCTTTAACAAATCCATGTTGGCTGTCTCTAATTACCTCATGTTCCTCTAAGTAGAGATTTATTCTGTCCCGGATTATGGTCTCCAGTAGTTTTCCTATTACCGAAGTTAGGCTGACTGGCCTGTAATTTCCGGGTTTGTCTTTCTGCCCCTTTTTGTAGAAGGGGGGTAACATTAGCCACTCTCCAGTCTCATGGCACCACTCCTGTGTCCAATGAAGATTGAAATATAATGGCCAAAGCCTCCGCTATTTGAACCCGTGTCTCCCGCAGCAACCTTGGGTGAAACCCATCTGGTCCTGGTGACTTATCAATTTTGAGCCCAGTCAATCTTTTCAGAACTTCCTCTCTGTCTATAGTAATCTGATCTATTTCCTCTACCCTCTAATCCAATACTGCGGCATTTGGGGCATCCATTTCCGTTGTGAAGACAGATGCAAAGTACTCGTTCAGTACATCAGCCATGCCCTCTGCCTCCACAACAAGATTGCCGTCATTGTCTTTGATTGACTCCACCCTACCTTTAACTAACCTTTTTTCCTTTATGTGCTTGTAAAATATTTTAGGATTCCCCTTTATGTTACCCGCTAACCTCTTCTCATGCGATCTTTTAGCCTGTCTTATCACTCTTTTAAGATCACTCCTGCATTCTCTATAATGCGCTTTGCTATCCTCAGTATCTTGCGTCTTCCAATTGTCGTACGCAGTCTTCTTCTTTTTCATCCTCGAGAGAATATCCCTGGTCATCCAGGCTGGCTTGGTTGTCGCACATTTCCCTTTTGTGGGAATATATCTATTTAGACCTTGAGCTATCATATCTTTGAAGATATACTTTTTTAAAAAAAATTAATATCCATCAACAAACTTTTTGTATTGAAGTGACGGTTTATTTAGAATCAGTGCAGTAAGTAAGATGTTTGCTTTTACTTTTTACACACATTATATATATATATATATATATATATATCAATTAAAAACAAATTGCCTGCCATGCTCTGCTGGAGTCCAGTCCTGCTGTGGGTTCAGAGTGCCAAAGATCAATGTGCTTCAGTGTCAAGTCTGGTCAGATCAGCTTCTGATTAGCCTTACTCCCACCATTGAGCAATGACTGTTCAGATCATCCAACCCCCATTTCAGTGCTTTTATCAGCGATCTTTCAACTTCCAGTAGCAATAAAGGCTGCCTAACCTTATTGGGAGCATGTATAGAGAAGTTGATCTATCATGGTGAGGAGAATGGGGTGTGTGGATTTATTTGAGTGGGAGCGGTTTGGTGTGTTAATTATCAATCAGGGAGCGGTTTGTGAACAACGATAATATCAAGACGATCTATCACAAAATCATATAATACCGTTGTGAGTTAGCGGTGATAAACGGCTAACACCTCGCGATAAATAAATTAATCCAATGTGGGCTGGAATAGACTGTACTTAATTTTTACTCTGTTTTATTATCCTTGCATAGACTGGATCTAGCTTTAAAGAAATATACTTCAAAAGCCTTATGGATTTAATTGCTCACTATGGAAAGCCAGGACAAGGTCTTGTGACTCAATTGTGCCAGCCTCTGAAGAAAGTCAAAGCTAAGTTGAGCAAACAAGAGGATAATGATTGTGAAGGTATGATAAGTTTGTTCTGCATTTTTTATAAATAGCCTTTTTTTTCTAATATGATCTTTCTCTAATCTATTTTTTTCTCTAATCATTCTTTTACTTCAATGGAAAGAGTACCTCGAGAAAATCATAAATACAACACAGATATTATGAGACATGAGTCTGACCTTGCACAAGCAGAATGTATTACAATAAAACTCACATAAGTCATATCAGTCGTGACCATAACATTTCATATGACTGGTATGAAGTCCGAGTTGCAGTCAAATAGTATAAATCGGATAAAATCATTGACCTACACTGGGCACGTGTAATTCACTGCAGCCGGTAAGTGCGCATGTAGTGACGGGTCAAGACTACGTTTCCCGTGATTTATGTGTCTTGACCCCTCGACAAATGTGCACTTACTGGCAAGAGTTAGAACCACATTCAATCGCAAGAAATTATATTCTTCTGCGCATGCGTTGACGGATCAAAACTACATTTCCCGCAATTTAATGAAGCTGGCCGGTAAGTGAACATGCGTCAACAAATCACTATATGCGTCCCTTTAACAGTGGGCTGACTGTGTTTGCTGAGTTTAACTGACTTAGGGGTTGCAGAAATGCACATTATTCGAGACGTTAAACCAAGATCAGAACTGCTGCCAGTCCAGGTGGACGTCAAAAGATCCCGTGGCTTAAACTATTTGAAAAGAGAGAGTTTTTAAAACTCTCTGTGTTGTATTTGTATACTTATTGGTTTTCAAACCTTCCGCTCTGCATGGCTGGATGTGCTGACGGTTTTTACCAAAAGTGCGTGCATGTCTATGTGTGTGTGTGGATGGGTGTGGGTGTGGATGGGTGTGAAGGTAACCAGTTATTTTTAACAGCTTCTTTGTTTCAAACCATTTTGCGTCTCAATGGGCAGCACTTTTGCCTCTGGCTTAATTAGACAGTTGTGGGTTCGATCCCCATGTAGGGAGCTTTGAGCTCACATTCCTGTGAGTTTTCAACATTGTCACCGTGCGCAATTGGCTGCCACGTTTGCCTGCAAAACACACAGTAACTACACTTTGCAATGCATCCTGTGAAGCTCTTCGGGATGTCCTCCTAGTGTGAAAGGCATTGGAAACACTGATTGTCCAGCGCCTTGAGACGTCCTCCCGACGTGAAAGGCGCTATACAAATGTAATTTTGTTGTTGTTATAAATCAATGAAAATAACTTGTAATGGATGAATTTCCCCTTGCAGCCAGTGTTTATTTATTTGTGTTTTTTTTTAGAAATTGACGATTCTGAATATGTAGAAGTGCTCCCTTCCTGAAAATAACTGAACTCATCCGATTGACGAAACTACTTTCCTTCTTTTTCTTGACGGAGAATACTCGCCAAAGTATTCTGCAAACCTTTTGCTTTTGACAAACTCCATACGTTCGTCTAATCTCACAAATTAGACTCCAATGCTGTAAATTATTTAGAAATCCATAATTCTGTTAGAGAATGTCAGTACTTTGCCTGCACCAGATATCATGATGATATGACAAGTTCTTAAGCTGGCGGTAAATAATTGTGTGATTCTCATGAAAAATATTCAACTGTTATCATTTTTGTTTCAAGTAAGCCTTTGAGTTATGCAGAAGAAAAGAAAGTCTGAAGCTGCAGTGCTCCATTGTTGCCCTAAATATGTTATCTAGCTTGTATTTTACTGTGTATAAACAGTTACGTATTTGTTGAAGTATTTTCAGTATTCAAATATTTTTAAAGGATGCACTGCTCCTTGGATTCAATGTTGCACTTTGTCATTCACTTACCTTTTTGTTTAGAAATGTTGACGTTTGCTAATTGTAGCGTTACCTGAGTTGTCACTATGTAGTGCCTTGTGTGTTCACGTCACTGTCTTCCATGATCACTGCTGACCTTGTGCCTGCCTCAGACAAGATTCCAGGCTGAAAAGATCTTGGTGACATGATCGCACTAACCAAGAATTTTATTCTGTTTAACAATATTGGTGAATTTTATGCTTGGTGCTGGAAGGAAAGAAACACCCTATCATTCCAGGCAGAGGGCGAAACCTTGGGCAAGTTTCCGTACTCCACACACCTAATAATAATCACTCCAAAACCAAAAAAAAACAATAATAAGTTGGTCATTTTCAATCTACGACTGTTTGTGGGACATTGCTGTGCGCAATTGGCTGCCGCGTTCGCCCACAAATATACAGTTAATTCACTTTACAGTGTGTTCTGTGAAGCGCTTTGGGACGTCCTCCCGACGTGAAAAGCGCTAAATCAAATGCAAGGATTATTATTATTTATTGCATCCAGAGTCAATACTGTGTATGTCCTGGACTAATATTGCGTGAGTTAAATGTAGATTATAGATCTCTCTCTAGATTAATCCCTCACTAAATATGTCTGCTGGAGTAGTTTTATTACCTTGCTGTTTGACAATAGCAGAGGAACTTTACATGCCAGTAATCTGATGTTTTCCTTTCTATGCAAGTAGTCAGGATGAACCTAATCCAGGTCATCAAACTGTTCTTACTCATCATGATGTAAGGAATAGACAATTCGATTAATCAAATGAAATGATACAAGATGCAAATTGCTACTTGGGATGTAATAACTATCATGCCCAGTAAATATTGATAATTCACTATTAATTTACTGTATGTTAAAATTGAATAGACCTGGATTTGGGGGAAAAACAATTTTTTTAAAAAAAATTCATTGACTTTATTGATGTATTCTAAATTTGTTACTGTTATGGGTTAAAATTGTTTCTTGAACAAGTGAGATTTCCTGTCGTTGTTCATCAAGGGTTCAAATGACCTTATTGTGATTGGCAATGATAACTGCATTAAAATATAAAACGGGTGAACAATCATTTGATCTATATTTAATCTAACCAGTCGACTTTCCTGTTTCAATGAATGCTCTATTTATATCTCGTTATTTTTCTCTCAACTTGTTTTTAAATTGTTCCTGTTGTTTTTTTTATTCGTTAGCTGAACTTGACATACAACAACACTGGAAATGAAAGCTTAATAAACATTGCCTTGTCCACTCAAAGCTCTCTTGTGCTTAGTAAGAGGCTGACCTGAAATGCATGTTTTTTTTGATGCCCTTGTAAGAAATAAAAATCAGAGATTTATGAATAGAAGATATTGGTTCAATTAAAGATAAATCATTCTCAGCATAATTTATCGTACTTTACAAATACTGACAAAATGACAAGGAACATTAAGGCACTTGTCATATAGCGCTCTATTTAAACCGTAGTAAATGTAATTAAAATGTTAGCCTTTTCCTTGAATCCTTGCCAGGCTCTACTGGCTCCCAATCACCGAATGGATGATCATCTCACTCGTTTTCAAATCCCTTCAGGTCTTTGCACCTCCTTACCTATCTGATTTGCTTACCCGTCACTCTACCACCTGCTGTCTCTGCTTCGCTGGCTCCGGCCTCCTGTTCGTCCCTCCCAGTCCAAATCCCTGACTGTCCAGCACCTTGGGACATTTTCCCGACATGAAAGGCGCTATACAAATGTAATTTTGTATAGTATTGTCCCCTCCGCTCCACTGCCTTTAGCCACTGTTCCCCGAAATTCTGGAACTCTCTCCCTCAATCCCTCCCCCTTGCCCTCTCGCTCTCCACTTTCAAATCCAATAAATGATCTTCGTTTTTGATTGTACTTATGGTCATCTCCTTCTTCCATCCTCCCCGGCTTGGAGTCAGACTTTGCCACTGTCAAGCACCCCTGGACGCTACCCACGGTGAGTATCACCATTATGAGTATGACCCTGGCTCAGTTGGTAACTCTCGCCTCTACGTCAGAAAGTTGTTGGTTCAACACCAACAACTTACACGTATATAGCAGCTTCCACGCAGAGTAGCGTCTCAGAGAGCTTAACAATCGTGGAGCCTGACTCCGAGCCGGGGTGGGGGAAGTGACCGTAAGCACAGTCAAAAAGGAAGGTTTTAAGGAGGGACTTAAAAGGGGAGAGAGGGGCAAGGTGGACGGATTGAGGGAGAGTGTTCCAAAGTTTTGGGGCGTAGTAGCTGGTGTCCTGGACAACAATACCCAAATAAAACTGGTCTTTCTCTTCACGGCCGTTTGTGGGTGCAAATTGCTGCATGCAAATTGGCTGCCATGTTCACCCACCAATTCTGTATTACTTACTATACTGGTCAACGTGGTGTGACTGGGACATGACTGGGCATAAATGGGCTGCCACATTCGCCTACAAATACACAGTGACTACACTTTACAATATATATAAATTCAGTGAAGCATTTTGAGACATCCTCCGGACATGAAAGGCGCTACCCCGAATGCTAGGGTTATTCATTCAGGTCTTGGTTTTTCTCATTCACATATAAAGGCTGCTGTAGCAGGATTTGGTGTTGAGCTAGTCATGACTTACTCCAAGCCATATTTACAGCTAAAATCGAAAGAACAAATAGTAAGCAGATAATTAACACACCAAAAAAACACACTCTACCGAATTCAGCCATTAACTGGAAGCATCCTGGGTGAGTTTTTCTTGGCATAAAAATGATGCATCAGGGGAATGTGTATATGCTTTTCTTAAGGTTTGCCAATATGAACCATATATTTGTAATACATGAAGTCCTGTAGCATATTGGTTAGAGCACCTCACAAGCAAGAGGACCTGGGTTTGATTCCCGGACAGGGCGAAGCATGAGACAAGCTTGCTTATTCCACACGCCTCTGTTTACCTCGCAGTAAGCCACAAGCTACAATAGGGGGTCCCCAAGCCCTAGCACACCAAACTGTCTGTGATACTCAGGAATTAGATAATGATAGTAATCCTTGCATTCAATATAGCGCTTTTCACTTCTTCTTGATGTCTCAAAGCGCTTCACAGAATAGACTGTAAAGTGAATTGACTGTATATTTGTGGGCGAAATGCAGCAGCCAATTGCGCACAGCAGTGTCCCACAAACAGTCGTGGATTGAAACGACCAATTTATTATTGTTTTTTTTGGAAAGATTATTATCAGGCGTTTAGAGTAAGGAAACTGGCCTAAGGTTTCACCCTGCTGGGAATCAAACCCATGTCTCTCGCTTGCAGAGTGAGTGCTCTAACCACTGAGCTACAAAACTCCACGTAAGTAGGGTGTGTGCATCTGAGAGCTTATTATGAGTGTACATTCCATTCCAAACACATCGTTTCACATCCACAGGGTTCATCATCATTGGATAATAGCCACAATGGATAATAACTTTTTGGAGTTCACAGAATGTGATTGCCCCCATGTGGACATTTCTGTAAGCATTTGACAAAATGTTGCCATTTGAATGCAAACCAAGATTGTAGCCTCAACTTCAGCGAGTTCAATTATGCCTTAAATTCTACCATATTAATGATCAATAACATTTATACACTTTATTCAAAACTCATGTATGCATTCTGCAGCTGATGTCAAGTTTTGCAGGACAACACGACAGCTAAGATTCCTGTTCTTTTCTGACACTGGCCTCAGTAGGTACTTGGCCCCTTACAGGCTGTTCAAGAGAATGCAACAACAACACAACAACAAAATTACATTTGTATAGCGCCTTTCACGTCGGGAGGACGTCCCAAAGCACTGGACAGACAGAGTTACGGACCCGAGCTTAGGGTTGGGGTGGGGGAGGGAGCAGGCAGGTTGGTAGGGTGTCAGCAGGTCAGAGAGGTAGGAGGGGGTAAGGCCATGGATGGCCTTGAAAGTGAGGACAAGGATCTTGAACTCGATCCTCTGGGGTATGGGGAGCCAGTGGAGTTGGACGAAGGTGGGAATGATGGAGTCACGGAGCCTGGTGCGCGAGAGTACACGAGCTGCAGAGTTGTGAAGGGAAGAGTTGGGAAGGCCGATGAGGAGTTTCCGTAATCGAGCCTTGATGTGATGAATGCGTGGGTGAGGGCTTTGGCAGCCTGAGGGATGAGGCAGTGGCGGAGTCTGGCAATGTTGCAGAGGTGGTGGTAGGCAGTGCCGGTCATGGCGCGAGTGTGGGGGAGAAAGGACAGTTCAGGGTCAAACAACATACCCAGGTTCCTGACTGGCTTGGTGAGGTTGAGTATGCAGCCGTGGAGGCTGATACTGCCAGCGCCCGAGGTGCAAGCCAATCAGGAGGGCCTCGGTCTTGCTGACATTGAGTTGGAGAAAGTTGTCCCTCGTCCAGGACTTGATGTCGGACAGGCAGTCGGTCAGGACACCAGTAGAAAGTGGTGAAGCCATTTGCTGTGACGAAGTGGAGGCGGTGTGAAAGGTAGGACCTGAACCAGTCAAGGACAGAACCTTGAAGGTTGAGGTGGGAGGAGAGGCGGTGGAGTAGGATTGAGTAGTCCACGGTGTCAAAGGCAGTGGAGTAGTCAAGGAGGACGAGGAGACAGAGGGAGCCCTGATCGCACATAATCAGGATGTTATTTGTGACTGTTTCTGGTCATGGAGAGAGTGGGAGGAGAGGAAAGAGCGAAGCTGGGAGGCAACGGCTCTCTTAAGGACCTTGGATAGGAAAGGAGGTTTGAGATGAGATAGGGCAATAGCTGGATAGCTGTGGTGGGTCAAGGGAAGGTTTCTACAAAGTGGAGGTGATAATGGGTGTTTTGAGGGGGGTAGGAACAGTGCCAGATGACAGGGAAAGTTGATGATGCAAGAAAGCTTGTGGCAAATTAGGCTGGCAATTTGCAAAGGTTAAAATCATCAAAATATCATTTTTATGTGTCAGACTGGCTTAGTTTGTAGTACTTTCAGAAACTTGGGTGTTCAAGCTCCACCTCAGGACTTTGGGCTCCTGAGGCTGAAATTCCACTGCAGTGCTGGGAAATATAAATACAAGTTGTTGTTGTATTTATAATACTCACCTCCGCTAAATCGTCGTTCTACTCCATGACAATCTTGGAGGCTAAGGACAACCCCAGCCTCCTCTTCTCCATCACGAACCGGCTCCTCTGCCCACCCTCTCATGCCTCGCCCATCCTCACCTCAAATGTGAGGCGATCCTGGATTTCCTCAAATCCAAAATCGAGGAAATCTGTTCAGCTGCCTCTACTACTGCATCTGCTCATCCCTCCCCATCTCCGCCTCCCAACCCAGCCCCTATCCACCCTTCCCTCCACACCTTTGAATCCCCCTCCCCCTCCTCTCTCATTACTATTATAACCCGTATGAAACCCACCACCTGCTCCCTTGACCCCATCCCTACCCCTCTCCTTACCTTCCAGCTCCACTTCCTTGCCCCTCTACTTACTGATATCGTTAGCCTCACACTGTCCTCTGGTACTGTTCTCACACCTTTAAAAACCACTGTCATTACTCCTATCCTTAAAAAACCCTCCCTGGACCCTTGTCTAATCCCTAACTACCGCCCAATCTACAACCTCCCCTTCCTCTCCAAGGTCCTGGAACGAATTGTTGCTTCTCAGCTTCGCTCCTTCCTCTCCCGCCACTCCCTTCTCGAACCCCTCCAATTGGTTTCCTTGCCGCTCACAGCACAGAAACAGTCCTGGTCAAAGTGACAAATCACATTCTGTCCGTCTGTGACCAGGCTCCCTCTGCCTTATTGTCCTCCTTGACCTCTCTGCTACTTTCGATACCGTCGACTACTCTTTCCTCATCCACCGCCTCTCCTCTCACCTCACCCTCCATGGTGCTGTCCTTGATTGGTTCAGATCTTACCTCTCACACTGCCTGCACTTCATCTCCTTAAACGGCTTCTCCTTTAGCCCCCGGACCATCTCGTGTGGCGTTCCTCAGGGCTCTGTCCTTGGTCCCCTCCTCTTCAACATCTATATACTCCCTCTTGGTGACATCATCCGCAGACATGGGGTCAACTTCCCACATATATGCGGATGACACCCAACTCTACCTCTCTGCCTCCACCCTTGACTCCAACAACAACATCCACTTGGATTTATAGCGCGCCCTCCATGCCGGACGGCATCTCAGAGCACTTCACAGTAACGGATCCCGGGGCCGAGCCAGGGGGAGGGGGAGGAAGGTGACCAAAGGCGCGGTCAAAGAGAAAGGTCTTCAGAAGAGACCTGAAAGTAGGAAGAGAGGGAACGAGTTGAAGGGAGTGAGGAAGGGAATTCCAGAGCCTCGGGGCATAGTGGCTGAAGGTACAGCCGCCAAGCGTGGAGCGGAGGACTCGGGGGACGAAGAGGAGGCCAGACCCGGAGGATCGAAGGCAACGGGTACTGTTTTGAGGAGAGAGGAGGTCAGAGAAGTAGGAGGGTGTAGAGGAGTGGAGGGATTTAAAAACAAGGGTGAGGATCTTGAAATCGATCCTATCTGGGATAGGTAGCCAGTGCAGTCTGGCAAGGACTGGGGTAATCGGGGAACACAGTTTGGTGTGGGTGAGAATGCGGGCGGCAGAGTTTTGGATGATTTGGATTTTATGGATGGTGGTGGATGGGAGACTAGCAAGGAGGGCGTTAGAGTTGTCCAGCCGAGACGTGACAAAGGCATGGACCAGGGTTTCAGCAGCTTTCGGAGAGAGGTATTTGCAGAGATGGGCGATGAGTCAGAGGTGAAAGAAAGTGGTGCTGGTGAGGGACCGGATGTGGGGGAGGAAGGACAATTAGGGGTTGAACCTGATGCCAAGGTTGCGTATGGATTTGGAGAGTTTTAGGGGGAGGTCGGGAAGGCGGAGGAGGTGAGAGCCATGGGATTTGAGACGTTGACAAGAGCCGAAGAGTATGGCTTCCATCTTGTCGACCATCAGTTGAAGGAAATTTGCGCTCATCCAGCCCCTGAGGTCTGAAAGGTAGGCTGACAGAACATCAGGGGACTGGGGGTCGCAAAGAGAGGTGGGAAAATAGAGTTGGGTGTCATCCACGTACATGTGGAAATGTCTGCGGATGACATCCCCAAGAGGAGCATGTAGATCAGAAAGAGGAGGGGGCCAAGGATGGATCTTTGGGGTACCCCGCAGGTAACCAGGTGAGAGCGGGAGGAGAAGCCGTTTGTGCAGATGTACTGCTGGTGGTTTGTGAGGTAGGACTCGAACCAGGCGAGTGTGGTCCCACTGAAGTGGATGACAGAGGAAAGGCGGTGGAGGAGGATGGCAGGGTCGACTGTGTCGAATGCCGCAGAGAGGTCCAGGAGGACAAGGAGGCAGAGGGAGCCCTGGTCACAGATAGAGAGGATGTTGTTTGTGATTTTCACAAGCGCAGTCTCTGTACTGTGGGCAGGGCGGAAACCGGACTGGAGGGGTTCGAAGGGAGAGTGAGAGGAGAGGTGTGCGCGAAGTTGATTGGCAACAATGCGTTCTAAGACTTTCGCGAGGAAGGGCAGGTTAGAAATGGGGCGGTAGTGGCTGGGGTTTGAGGGATCTAGGGAAGGTTTTTTGTGGAGGGGGATGATGACAGCAGTTTTGAGGGGGGCAGGGACCGATCCGGAGGAGAGGGACTGGTTGATGATGTCAGCCAGTAGTAGGCAGAGGAGGGGGAGCTGGGTGACCAGCAAGTTGGTGGGGAGGGGGTCGATTAAAAGATTAAAATTAAAATTCTTTTTCCTATGCTAACTCGCGGTATAGGGAGGGATTACAATCTCTAACACCTTGCTATTCACTTGGTCAACCCACTGAGGCATCTTGGGAGCTGTGGTTCACAGTTAGTGTTTTAAAGTATTGACTTATTTAAAACTGTATTTTTGGGGATTCCTTAAATGGTGTAGATTCACCACATGGCATCATGTCCTGAGATGTCCTGAGCTGTAACTTCTAAATACGGGATAGTAACGTTATAAGATGTTTCCAATGCAGGTGTTTCATAGACTCACAAGACCAGTCACTACCTTCTGATGTGCAGTGTACATGTCGTGACAAAGACGTGACGGAGACTTTTACAGGAAACTAGCCTATCTAGCTTTGTGGGTCATGGTTATCTCTGCATCAGACCCAAAGATTGAACGAATTTAACTTCTGTCCTTTAGCCATTGCTTGACTTCCTGTTTAACTCGATACCGAGATGCACACAAGGAGATTAATACTGATAACTGAAAACGGCCTCTGAAACCTTCTACTGATTGTATTGCTACTTTTATAAAGAGTGAGTTGGAAACAGGATCACTGCTAATATCATACAAGGTAAGGACTCCTCTTCAACAGATAAATACCGATATTGACTAAAGTTTGGTAAAGTTAGGATAGGAAATGCAAACTTCAAATGTAAGCTAAATGTTATTGAGACGATGCACAATAAATGTGTGTGTAGCATAATGTGGTGTCCACCAGCCGAAGTGGACAAGGAAAGAGATCTGCGTGTCATTATCAATCATTTACCGAACGTTCCTGGCAATGTAGATTTGTTATCAACAGATGTAGTTTATGGTGTGTCGGTTAATATGTTCATAAAAAAATGGATACATATCTGCTTGTGTGCACTATTGGATGATTTAGACTTAGATGCTAAGGACACATTTCTGGTAATGTTAGTAATATTCCTAGCACCTGTCATTTTGAAATGTCTCAAAGCCTTTTACAAGTAATTGCTGTCACTGTACGGTTGTAGGTAAATGCAGCAGTCCATTTGTACTCTATAGGTCAATGTTCATGAGATAGATAGGGAGAAATCCCACCCTATTCATGCAGCAACAACAATAACTTGCACTTTTATAGCGCCCATTTTTATAATAGAGCAATGCAGAGCATCCAGAATTTGGCAATTTTTTAAAATGTCGCTTTAATTTTGAGTTTTTTTTTCGTTGTTAGTTCCTTTTAAGAACTAGAGAAAACTGACTTGAAAGTTAACACTGAATTCAACAAATTACAAATTTACCAAATGCTTGATAAATAGAGTAAGTCTAGACACAGGTAGAATTTCTAACTGAGAGCCAGTGTAAAGATAAAAAAAATCCAATTAAAATTAAACACAGTGCCATCAAACTACAAGAACCTGTGCAATCATGATTAATATTGGTAAATTATTAAAATGAGTGAAAGAGTGAAGGAATTTCAGGGTTAATGAAGGAGTAAAGGAATTTCGGGGTTAATGTACATAAATCCTTAAAGGTAGGAAGGAAGCTGGACAAAGCTATCGAAAATAACTTAGTCGAATGTCGGGTTTTAGAAATAAAATAAAATATAAAAGCAAATAAAATATAAAAGCAAAGAGGTAACTCTAAATTTATAAAAATTTATAAAAATTCTTAGTTAGATTATTGGATCATCCCACTTTAGGAAAGACACCAAGTTGATAGAGGGGGTGCAGAGATTTACGAAATGATATCAGGGTGAGTGGTTTGGTCTATGAACAGAGATTGGAGTAACTGGTGTACCTGATAGAGGTCTTTAAAATTAAGAGGCGTTATGAAAACGTCACGAGGGAGAAATAATTTCCACTGTTTGGTGAGTCAGCACCTAGAGGGCAAAAATTCCAGACAGCAAATGAGTAAATGGTGAGGTTAGGAAAAACATTTTATGCAGAAATGATGTAGAATACCCAGCTGGGTGTGGTAGTTGAAGCAAAATTCAAGAGGGAACGAGTCAGATACCTTTAAAAGAGTCAGCAAGTTGGCAAAGGCATAGGTAAGTGGGACTGAAAGAATTCCTCTTGACGAAGAACACAAAGGCAGGATGAGCCAAACCTTCTGTGTCGTAAATTTCTGTGGTTCCATGGTTCTGAGGTTGATTTTAACATTGTCAAATTGGGCCAATAGCTTCTAAATTGTGCGAATGTATCAATACATCGTCATTACATTTTAGAGTAAATATTTTAGACATCCTCCTGATAGGAAAGGGTCCTTAACGAATTCAAGAATTATTGTCTTAAAACGTAAGATCGTGAAGCACAATTTCTGTAGTGCTCTGAGACGCTACCCTGCTTGAAGGGCACTGTATAAATGCAAGTTGTTGTTGTTGTTGTTGTTGTATTGTTCTAAGTCAATTACTCAATGATTGAATATTTTGTTTATACCACAGTTATGTATGTAAGAGATTTTAGTAGTAAATTATTTTTTTGACAGGACTATTATAAGTGCAGGCATAACAAACCTGAGACCTATTCAGAGTTATGACTTGGTGAATAAATTTGCTGAGCCATTAGGTGATCTGTGCTGACTTACATGATTTTCCCCAGCACAACCTTAGAAGTGCTGCAATTGGTGATTTAATTAATAATATAATAACAATAATAAAAATCCTTGCATCTGTTATAGCGCCTTTCAAGTTGGGAGGATGTCTCAAAACGCTTCACTGGATTTATTGTAAAATGCAGTGACTGTGTGTTTGGAAGCAAATCTGTACTTCATATCTGTGCAATTTGTTTCCATTCTCCTACCTGGTGTTTTGTGGGACAGTGTTTATAAACAGAGAGAAGTACTGAAACAAATTTCCTGCACTTTACAGAAGTTTCTTGAAAAATGCTTTGAGAAATTTTGATATGAAAGCAGCTATTGTTATTATTTATTATTGTTGAATTTTCACCTACAGGAGTATTCATGAAACTTAGGGAAGTACCAAAGTAATTAATAAAATATTTTTTTCAATACCTTGTAGAAAAATCTGACCTTAGTATGAGAATGCATTTCTCCAATTTCACTAAGCGAGCAAAATACTAGATGCTATATATACAATCACCTTTGTGTTTCTATTTTTGGAGTCAGAACACAGATGGGGCTTCCCATGACTCAGTTGGTAAAGATGCTACAAAGTGTACAGTTGATCCACAGAAATAATAATTATAATAATCCACGTATTTGACACAGCACCTTTTACACAAGGAACACATCTCAAAATGCTTCAATGGGATATACTGTAGAACGTTATGACTTTGTTACTTGTAGATGAATGCAGCAACCCATTTGCACACAGCAATGTCACACAAAAATACATTAAATTAATGACCAATTTTATTTGGGGGGTTGGTGGCAAGAACACCGGGCGAAACTCCTTACTCTTTTTGAATAGTGCCATGGGATCTTTAACATCCACCTGAACAGACAGGCGGTTTCATCTGAATGACTGCATCTCCAACAATAGACCAGCACTGCATTGGAGTTCAAACACCTGATATGGGGTTTGAACCAACAACCTTCTGACTGAGAGACGAGAATGCCACCAACTGAGATCCCAAGTTGAATGCCCAGCCATGTGAATCTCAGCTCGGCCAGAGGTTGCTGTGCTGGCTACCCTATGAAGGCAAAACCCTAGGGGGACTAGACAGAAAGTTATCTATGAAGATTGCTGTGCTTGTTACCCTTTGAAAATCCGCCTGAACCATGATATTCTGACGGTCAAATAGTTCTCCAGCACTTATGGTCTAATATCACTCATGCGAATAGCTACTTGGTCAAGATAATGAGAATGGATAACAGCTGTGAAACCTTAACCACATGCCTTCAAGAGAAGTGAATTTTATTTCTGAAAAAAAACAATGTGACTCTGGAGGTTGAACTTCTATAGTTCTAATAATAATAATAATCCTTGCATTTGATATAGCGCTTTTCACGTCTTCTAGACATCTCAAAGCGCTTCACAGAATAAACTGTAAAGTGAATTGAATGTATATTTGTGGGCGAAACGCGGCAGCCAATTGCGCACAGCAATGTCCCACAAACAGTCGTGGATTGAAGTGACCAATTTATTATTGTTATTTTTTCTTGAGGGATTATTACCAGATGTGTGGAGTAAGGAAACTTGCCCAAGGTTTCACCCTGCAGGGAATCAAACCCAGTTTTCTCGCTTGCGAGGCGAGTGCTCTAACCACTGAGCTACAGGACTGAGCTACATTCAGTCAGAAGCTTATTATGGAAATCTTTAGTGCTCTGAGACACTACCCCCTCCCCCCATGAAAAGAGCTATATAACTGCAAATTATTGTTGTTTTTCTTGTGATCTCAGGAAGTATCAAGCCATCATGGAACCTAACAATGCATGCAACCCTTGAAAAAGGTCATTTTGTCAAGGTCTTTGGAAGGCAATGACTTATTAACTTTTCTTGATTACAAAGTTCTGTAAAACTATCAGAAATGTACAAGATCTAAACTAGCGTTCCAATGAAACCAGAATTTTTTTAAAAAAATTATTGATTGAATATTTCTTGATTTATGCCAAAAAAAAGCTACTGATCGAATATGGACTTACCTAGACTCGTGTGAATGTTCTGGTAGGTGCTTCCATGGGCTGTAGTTTGGCCCGAGCTGCTCCAGAGGATATTCTAAAAAATACTAGATTTTAAAAAATATATATTTAAATGAAAAGATATTCATTTCCCTCTATCTGGTGTTTGGGTTTGCTTGTGTAACTGACAGACTAGGTTATTTATCATCTTATCATGTAATTGGGTAAAAAATGCGACATTTTATAATGGATTCAGTAATGCTATAAAATAACAAAGTCACATTTTTCAACCCAATGATTTTTATGCAACACGCAAAATATATCTGCACATTTGTGTGACTTTCCATCTCTCCCCTTCATATTTACATATTGGTTTCACACATTTTCATAAATCGCATAGTCCATTTAAATGCTTTATTAATTTAATGTTAATATGATGTTCTTATTTCCTGATTCTCATCAGAAGTAATCTGTGAAGATTACCAATGTGATTCTAAAAGAAGAAATTGCATAAAGCCAAACTAAATGTCTGTCAGAGAATCACTGCCATGTTTCCACGGATGCATCAGCAAAACAGAGTGTGAAGGTTTATTCAAACTGAAAGGAACAGAGGGGAGTTATTTATTCCGAGAGAGCGAGACTGTGCCTGGTGCTTTATGCCTCTGCATATTGTAAGTTCTGGTGTGACAAGGGAGTTCGGGGTTGGTGGTGGGGCGTGGGGGTGGGTTGGGGGGGAGGTAGAGGGGGAGACAGACACAATAAGTTCTTAAACTTACTGTTAATTTGGAAGCTGATATTTTACAGTTCTTCGGAGTCTTCGTGATGTCAAAAATATGTTTCCATTCACTGTGAAATAATTCTATTAAAACAGAGGCAATTCTGGTAGCTAATAACATGGTGCTCACATCCAATGATCATTCTAACACACTCCTTTCATCTTCAGGTATAAGAAACATGTATTTACCTATCGAATTTTGAAGAACTATAGAGGATATTTCATGTTTCAGGTAAGAACACAAGTATTTGATTTGTGAAAGGAGAGCGAAAGGTGAGCACTGGAAAAGTTGTTTCACTTGGATGTGTTACTACCTGCCAAGTAAGGTGGTAGGTGATTATATTCTGGGTTGCAAGAGGGAAGTAGACAGGTTTAAAAAGATAGAGGCTTGAAGGGGTTTGTGGTAAAACAGTGGGAATCACAGCTTGCTCTGAGAGTCAATGCAGACTAGATAATAATAATAATAATCTTTGCATTTGATATAGCGCCTTCTCATCGCTTCGAGACATCTCAAAGCGCTTCACAGAATATACTGTAAAATGAATTGACTGTATATTTTGTGGGCGGAACGTGGCAACAAATCACGCACAGCAGTGTCCACAAACAGTAATGGATTGAGTGACCACATTTTTTAAATTATTAGTTTTGGAGGGATTATTTCCCCTGGAAAAACGATCCACCAATCGACTAATAGCCTGGTTCCTACTTACTGTTGGGTAAACAAAGACGTGTGGAATAAGAAAACCTGCCCAACGTTTCGCCCTGCAATACAGGAATCAAAACCAAATCCTCTCGCTTGCAAGGCGAGTGCTCTAACCACTAAACTACAGGACTCAATCTGGGCCTTTTGCGCTGTAAATTTCTATGATTTCGCAATTCTATGACTTGCTGCCATTCCTTTTCAACCCATTATGCAGCGCAGAAAATGATTGTGTCAAACGTTTTTGATTGCCACATTATTCTCAACAATGTCTTGTAAAGCACTCTGCAACCAGTGGATCAAATTAAAATAATGACTCTTGCCAAAGTGTGATACAAATAACACTGTGTTTTCCTCTGATGGTGTTTTCTTGTGTGTGTGAGAGTTTCTCCATTTTTCACTGTTTTTTCACGCATGTTTTTCGTGCTCTCTATAACTTTAGGTTCTGTGAGAATTTTCCTATTATTTCTGTAAGGATTTCCCTGTGTTTCTAAGGTAGAATTTGCATCATATCAGACTCTAAACTCTCCACGGCTTAGCTATTATATGCAATTCTATCTTTCTCTCATGTATGTTGCTCAGTTTCGTGCCTGTGAGTGTGGGTGTGTGTGCGCCTAACGATTTCCCTTTCTTTGTGTTTGTTTGTCTTGTCTTTTTGTGTGTACTTTTCTCTCTTCTTCTCATTTCTTTTACGACATCTGAAATGAACTTTACATTGACTGTTCTGAGAAACAATTATTTATTGAAAAACAACAAAGTATTTCGGCTTGCGTTCACTCCAGTGTTAATGCTCCTTTGAAGTCATGGGTAACCACACAAACGGCTTTATATAGCTGCCATCTGTATGTTACCCACAAGCAAGCATCAATAGATTTATTGCCAGATATCATGAAGAAAAGCATTTTGTTTGATCCAAACCTGAATTCTTTTTTTAAAAAAATTAATACCCATCAACAAACTTTTTGTATTGAGGTGACGGTTTATTTGGAATCAGTGCAGTAAGCAAGATGTTTGCTTTTACTTTTTAAACACATATATATATCAAAATTAAAAACAAATTGCCTGCTATGCTCTGCTAGAGTCCAATCCTGCTGTGGGTTCAGCGTGCCAAAGATCAATGTGCTTCAGTGTCAAGTGTGGTCAGATCAGCTTCTGATTAGCCTTACTCCCACCATTGAGCAATGACTGTTCAGATCATCCAACCCCCATTTCAGTACTTTTATCAGCGATCTTTCAACTTCCAGGAGCAATAAAGGCTGCCTAACCTTATTGGGAGCTACATAACAAGCATGTATAGAGATGTTGATGTGGAGTCCTGTAGCTCAGTGGTTAGAGCACTCGCTTTGCAAGTGAGAGACCTGAGTTCAATTCCAGGCAGAGCGAAACCTTGGGCAAGTTTCCTTACTCCACACACCTAATAATAATCCCTCCAAAACCTAAAACAATAATAAATTGGTCATTTTCAATCTACGACTGTTTGTGGGACATTGCTGTGCGCAATTGGCTGCCGCGTTCGCCCACAAATATACAGTCAATTCACTTTACAGTGTGTTCTGTGAAGCGCTTTGGGACGTCCTCCCGACGTGAAAAGCGCTGTATCAAATGCAAGGATTATTATTATTATTATTATCATGGTGAGGAGAAGGGGGTGTGTGCATTTATTTGAGTACTCTATCAATCAGGAAGCGGTTTGTAAAATGAGGGAACAATAATACTAGTAATCCTTACATTTGATATAGCGCCTTATCGTGTCTTCGAGACATCTCAAAGCGCTTACAGAATATACAGTAAAGTGAATTGACTGCGTATTTTGTGGGCGAAACGTTGAGGCCAATTGCGCACAGCAATGTTCCACAAACAGTCGTGGAATGAGTGACCCATTTATTATTTCTTTTATTTTTTGAAGTAATTATTACTCCCGGAAAAGTGATCTACCAATCGATTAACAATTGGGTTCCTACTTACTGCTAGGTAAACAGAGGCGTGTGGAGTAAGGAATCTTGCCTAACATTTTGCCCTGCCGGGAATCAAAGCCAGGTCTCTCACTTGTGAGGCAAGTGCTCTAACTACTGAGCTACAGGATTCCAATAATAATATAAAGATGATCTTGTACAAAATCACGCAATACAATGCCCTGTTGCGAGTTAGCCCTGATAAGCGACTAACACCTTTTGATAAATAAATTAAACAAATCAGTGTGGATTGGAATAGAGTGTGCTTAATTTTTACGGTTTTATTATCCTTGCGTAGACTGAAGCTGGATTTAAAGACATATACTTCAAAAGTCTTGCGGAGTTAATTGCTCACTATGGAAAGCCAGGACAAGGTCTTGTGACTCAATTGCGCCGGCCTCTGAAGAAAGCCAAAGATAAGTTGAGCAAACAAGAGGATAATGATTATGAAGGTATGACAAGTTTGTTCTGCACTTTAATAAATAGCCTTTTTTTCTAATGTGATCTCTCTCTAATCTAATTATTTTTTTCTCTAATCATTCTTTTACTTCACTGGAAAGAGAGCATTGAGAAAATCAACAACAACCACTTGCATTTATATTGCACCCCAGAGCACTTTATGATTTCCGAAAATCATAAATACAACACAGAAATTCTGAGACATGACCTTGCACAACAACAATAACAAGATTAAATTTGTATAGTGCCTTTCACATTGGGAGGATGTCCCAAGGCGCTGGACAGTGTACAGTATTTCAGATCCGAGCTGGGGTCAGCTGGGGTCACAAGCAGAATGTATTACAATAAAATTCACATAAGTCATATCAGTCGTGACCATAACATTTAATATGACTTGTGCGAAGACCGAATTGCAGGCAAATAGTATAAATCGTATAAAATCCAATTTAATCAATAATCTACACTGGGCACGTGTAATTCACTGCAGCCAGTAAGTGCGCATGTGGTGACATGTTAAGGTTACCTTGCCAGCGACTTAATGTGTCTTGACCCGTTGCTGCATGTGCACTTACCGTCAATTGTTCTGCACATGCGTTGACGGATCAACACTACATTTCCTGCAATTCAATGAAAGCGGCCAGTAAGCGCTCATGCGGCAACACATCAGGATGTCATTTCCTGTGATCCAACACAGCTGTTAAGCTGTGGGAGCAATGGAGGGTAGGGGAGCAGTGTTACGAGTTAGAAGGTGATTAATATGAGTTGTGCGATGAAATCTAAGTGGATTTGGTAAGAAACTGAATGGAATTTGGGTGAATATCTGACTTAGGTGATTATACAAATTATAAAGATAAGACTTCTGCAAGTTTTACTGTATTTCACGCTATGCATTTAATAATTTCTGCAGAGAACATAGGAACATAGAATAGGATTAAGCCATTCAGCCTGTCACTATTTTCTTAGATATGGCTGATCTCTGGCTCAATACAATTTGCCTGGCTTTCTCTACAACTCCTGATACCCTTACTAGCCGGGTACTTATACACTCCCCTCTTAAACATTCCCACTGATTCTGTATTAACAATTATTTGAGGAAATGAATTCCACAATAATAGTCACAATCCTTGCATTTGCTATAGAATCATTTGATATGTCATCAAAACGTCTCAAAGAACTTCAAGTCTAGTGGAGGTGACTGTATTTTTTGTTTACACTGAAGTAAAGAAATGACTTCTACAAGCATATTACTGCCTTGTCATTGTATGTCTGTTTCATGGGGGGAATAATAATTCTTACATTTGATGATGCACCTTTTACGTCAGGAAGATGTCTCAAAGTGCTTCACAGGATTATACTGCAAAGTGTATATTTTTTAGAAATTAGGCCACCTGTTAGAAAGCAGCACAATGTGAGGCCAGGGGCCAGTAAAAATCAGTGACAATTGGTGCATAGGAAGGGGAAATCAAAGGAGCTCACAATAGTTTTGTTATAAATCCATGAAAGTAACTTGTAATAGATGAATTACTCCTTGCAGCCAGTGTTCATTTATTTGTATGCTTTTTTTTAGAAATTGACGAGTCGGACTATGTAGAAGTGCTCCCTTCCTGAAAATAACTGAAATCATCAGATTGACGGAATTACCTTTCTTCTTTTTCTTTGGGGCCTCACCAAAGTATTCCATAAACCTTTGGCTTTTGACAAACTGCACACGTTGATCTAATCACACAAATGCTGTAAATTATATAGAAATCCACAATTGTATTAGGAAATGCCTAATTTGCCTGCACCAAATATCATGATGACAAAAAATGACTAATTTGACTTTGCCTGCACCAGATATCATGATGACAAAACATGACACGTGGAATCTCACAGCCTTGTGATGGCAAATAGATTTTTAACATTCTTCATGAATTTTGAATATTCTTAGAAAGCAGAAATTTCATTTGACAGTAAAAGATGGTGTGATTCTCAAGTAAGAAACGAAAGTCTGAAGCTGCAGTGCTCCATTGTTGTCCTAAATATGTTATCTAGCTTTTATTTTACTGTGTGTAAATAGTTATGTATTTGTTGAAGCATTTTCAGCATTCAAATACTTTTAAAGGATGCACTGCTCCTTGGATTGCACTTTGTCATTCACTTCCCTTTTTGTTTAGAAATGTTGACGTTTGTTAATTGTAGCATTATTTGGATTGTCACTGTGTAGTGCCTTCACGTCACTCTCTTCCACTATCACTGCTGACCTTGTTCCTGTCTCAGACAAGATTCCAGACTGAAACGATCTTGGTGACATGATCGCACTAATCAAGGATTTTATTCTGTTTAACAATATTGGTGAATTTTATGCTTGGTGCTGAGACTTCTTGTCATTGTTCATCAAGGTTTTAGCTACACCTTATCATAATTAACATCTTAAATAATTCTCTATAACTGCATCAAAATATAACTGGTGAATAATCATTTGACCGATATTTAGTTTAATCAGTTGACGTTCCTGTTTCAATGAAATCTATATTTATCTGAAGGCCTGTCTCGTTATTTTTCTGTCTACATTTTTAAATTGTTCCTGGTGTTTTTTTTTATTCTTTAGCTGAACCTGACATACAACACCTCTGGTGGAAATGAAAGCTTAATAAATATTGCCTTGTCCACTCAAAGCTCTCTTGTGCTTAGCAAGAGGCTCAGCTGAAATGTACTTTTTTTTAATGTAAGAAATTCCTTGTAAGAAATAAATAAAATAAATAAAGAAATAAAAAATCAGAGTGTTGGCAGAGTTTATAAATAAAAGATATTGGATGAATTAAAGATAAATCATTCTGAGCGTAATTTGTCATGCTTTACAAACATTGACAAAATTATAAGGAACATTAAGGCAGTAGTTACACAGCGCTCTATTTAAACTGTAGTTAATGTAATTAAAATGTTATCCTTTCATTGCATGCTTGCCAGGCTCCACTGGCTCCCAATTACCTGTTTGTCCCTCGTCCCCTCCACTTCACCATCGATAACCGTGCCTTCAGCCACTACGCCCTGAATCTCTGGAACTCTCAGTCAATCCATCCACCTTACCCTGTTCCTCCCCACTTTCAAATCCCACATAAACACCTTCCTTTTTGATCGTGCTTACAGTCACTCCCCCCCTCCCTCTCCCCCTGGCGCGGAGTTAGACTTCGCCACTGTGAAGCGCTCCAGGACACTACCCCGCATGAAGGGCACTATATAAATGCAAGTTGCTATTGTTGTTGAGTATCAGCAATATGATGGGCTTGGAAATCGTGGAATCAATGCTGAGACTCCAATGCACCCGGTGTGATGGGTGGGTGGGGACTGCATTGTTGGAGGTGCTGTCCTTCGGATGAGACATCAAAACCGAGGCCCTGTTTGCATGTTCAGGTGGACGGTAAAGATCCTATGGCACAACTCAAATCACCAATTGTGGAGATAAAAAGACCACCTATGCAACCCAACCATTCGACATTCACCCACTAGTAATGATTTCATTCTTTTACGGGTATAAGGAAATAAGTGACAAATTGAAATTCAAGCCAACGTGGTCACTATTGTGTGCGTCAATTGGAGCAACCACATTGTGGGTTGTGTAATTTTTCCACAGTGAGCGCATATTCTTCTGTAAGATCTATGAAAGATAGACATATGCCTTCTTATAAATGTCAATGGAACAATACTGTAAATTCTCATTTAATGTCAAATAATGAACCTGGTAATGTAAATTCAATGCAGCATGAGGCCAGTGGGGGAAGGGAACACATTTGAATGTTATTTCTATCATGTTGTGTTAAGCTGCGTTGAATAGCCTGTGATGTTACAATTAAATGCAGCCTGGTATACAACAGACTTTGAGTTTGAGTTTATGCTTATTGTTTATTCAGAATAAAAATGTACTTATTCTGATGTGTGCAGGGAGGATCTCAAACTGAGATCAGCTTAGATCTGCACAGACATTCCTGAAACTCGGAAATTGATTCCAAAATCACTTTAACAAATAGATTCAAGTAAATGGAGATAAAGTAAAGAAACTTTTAACATTCTACCCAAATTGAACAAAAGTGTCACTTAAAATATTTAGTGACAAATAATTATAGCAGAAAATGAAGCAAGTTTTCTTTTTTCTTTGCTATATTCATTCAGCTTAAAATAAATAAGAAATATGACCACACAGTATTATTTTTGTGTATTTGCTCAGCTGGTTTGTAAGTTGCTTGATTCTTTATGTCCTTCTAGGAGTGGACACTTTAGGACGTGCAACCTCTGACTTTAGGTCCAGTGATACCCTGGATTGTCTTCCTTGCTTACAACAACAACGTGCATTTATATATCACCCTTCACTCAGGGTAGCGCCCCGGAGCACTTGACAAGCAGCCTGAGGTGTAATCAAATATTTCAGCCGCTCCACAGCAGAAAGCAGGAACAAGGCACTTTCAGGAGACCCCAAATTCTACGCATTAAATTCTATAAATTCTAAATTTATAAATTCATAAATTCTACGCATAAGGCTATTTCATCTTAAAGTTTAAGCTCTCATAGAACTGCAGAAAATTGTTAAATTTTCAGTCATAATTTGGAACATAAGTCTATTTTTAAGAACTATGGAAAAATGGTTTACAGATCAAGACTGGATTTCAGAAATGCACACCTTCCTGCATGATCTAAAATTTTGGTAAACAAAATGCTAAAAGGCTGAAACAAGGTGTACTAGGTTCCTGAAACTTGGATTTACTTTTGGAATTATTATCGGTTTTATTTTGAGTACTCCAGAAATTCAGTTTTCAAATTATGACTGAAGTTAAGACTGTTTTTCAAAACTCTGCACTATCTTAATTTTTTCAAAACAATAGTCCTAAATCTAAGAAGCTGAAACATTTCGGGTCACCAAACCAATTTTTTCATTGAGGCAGGTTGGGGCGCTGTGTAAAAAAAAACAATTAAACATTCAAGGAAAGAAAGACAAAAGAGTATCCATTCCCCCCACATCACTATAAAGTGCAAAATTTCTTTACAACACAGCACTACACTATTCAAAACACTTAATAGAGACCATTGCTTGTGACAAAATTGCTGAAGCTTAATATATTTCAACAAGAACAAAAGTCTCTGCAAAAAATATTTTCCCAAGTGTATTAAATAAATGATCCAATGACTAGCAGAATAGTTAGCTGAACATTATTTTTATATCTCTCGTGGTAAACGCCACCTTTCAGAAAGTAGCTTAATTGAGAGCAGTCATTGATTCTTCAGAAATCAACTTCACAAATAAACCACAGCAGCTCTAAACAATCTCTGTGGTATTAGTGCTGGTCAGCTACACATATGTAAATTGGAATATGTCGATGCAAAGCACTCCGATGGAAATAAAATTAAGCACACTCTAATATTAACTCTTAAAACCTAGCAAAACTTGCACCAAGCCATTGATACCATCACAGTATTGCGCATCTGTTGCCGATCTGTGGGGCCTTTGTTCTTCAGAAGAAATTGAAATGGTTGCATGCAACAAACATTGGTGGAATTTACTTTATTCTCTTAAGAGGAATTTACAGAAAGAAAACAGCCCTTTGTTCCAACTCGGACAATATCTCACAGCTGGGCCGGCCATGAATGGAGGCACAGAGGCACACAGAGGCAAGAGTCTGAAATTCTTTATATTATTTAAACATTAAAAATGTATTTCAAACTTGTGCCTGGAGGTAGCTGGCCTCTTGATTGGGACACTTTTTGTCATTTTGACACTTTTCACTATCTGGTCAGCACCCACTTCAATTAATCACCGTTATCAGACACATATCTTTACACCACCAGGAGACCCACAGCTTCTAAAGGAAACTGTAGTCATGAAAACATTTTGTAAAACAATTGTGAATAAACTATTCACAGCGAGCTATTCATAGCTCGCTGTGAACACTAAACGTGGAGTCCTGTAGCTCAGTGGTTAGAGCTCTCGCTTGCAAAGCGAGTGGAGGGTGCTATATAAGTCCAAGTTGTTGTTGTTGTTAAAGCTGCATAGCTTAATTTTGCGAATACTGTCTGACAAGGTTCACGATGCATGGTCCAACCAGGACCATCACAACAGAGGACTGACTCGATTTCAATATCCCATTGCCAACCATGGCATCCTTCCACAGGGTTGGAGATAACAGTCTGAGACAGAGTCAAAGAATAACTCAAAAAATCATTGTCTGTGGGCAGAGAAGGGTTGATACTGTGAGACCTGTGTGTGTGAATGATAATGGTTCACATTATGTGTATGATAGTGACAGTAAGGCTCTTGATTTTTGATCAATACTGTACATTGCATTTTGAAAGATAACTTGTTTACATATCCACATACCAATTGTGAATATGGGGCTCTCCACCATAATATTCCAGTTTTCAACTGCTGCTTATGGGATGTTATTGAGGCAGATTCCCTAAATTTCCCCCAAACCCATTCACAATATTGGTTTGGGATTAAGGAGACCTTTCGGCACATCCAATCTCATCCTTTCATCCTACCCACCTTACCAGTAAGTGCTTCACAGGATATTACTGTAAAGCTCAGTGACTGCAAATTTGCAGGCATACATGGCATCCAATTTGCGCACAGCGATATCCTGCAAACATGAAGTGAGTGAACAATTTTTATTGGGGAGGGAGGGGGGGGGGGGGCGGAAGCAGCTGTTGGGTCAATACACTGGGAGAAATTCTCTCCTCTGGTGAAAAGGCACAATATCAAAAGCGACTACTTTTTATTAGTTCTTTGTTTCATTAATAACTTCCTCTTGACCTAAAAGTTGCTATGTAAATATGAATTTGTTATAGAGCAACGGGGATGAGAAATGAGCTGCAAGCAACAATAGGCAACCTGGGGCACTTCAGTCTTGAAAGAGGGCAACTCAGATGGGATCTCACAGAGGTGTATAAAATTTCAAACGGCGCTGTAAACGTAAACACGGATCAATACTTCAGGATGCAGCAAGGCGGCAGAACAAAAAGACACGGGTTTAACAATAATAATCCTTGCATTTGATATAGCGCCTTATCCCGTCTTCGAGACACCTCGAAGCGCTTCACAGAATGTACCGTGAAGTGAACCGAGTACAGCTTGCGGGCGAGACGCGGCAGCCAACCGCCCGCGGCAGTGACCCCCCCCCCCCCGCAAGGTCGAGAGGTGTGAAGTGGGCAGTTCCGGGACGGGTGCAGGCGACTTTTGCCGGGAGGGAAAATCAACGCGGAGCGGGCGGCCAGGAAGGGGGCAAGGCAAGGTGGCGGCGATGGGCGACCGCGCTTGGAACTCGTTTTAAGGAGCAGCTCGATTGGCGGGAAGGGGAGGACGGACGTCCTGGAGGGAGGAGAAGGGAGGGGCTCCGCAGAGGGCCTTCTTCGCACCCGATCCGGATTCGCGATCATCTTGAGCTCCTCTTCTGTCGGGGCAGGTCAGGGCGGGGCAGGGCAGGGCAGGGCGGGTCAAGGCAGGTCAGGGCAGGGCGGGTCAGGGCAGGGTATGGCGGGACAGGGCAGGGCGGGTCAGGGCAGGTCAGGGCGGGTCAGGGCAGGGCGGGTCGGGGCGGGTCAGGGCAGGTCAGGGCAGGGTATGGCGGGACAGGGCAGGGCAGGGCGGGTCAGGGCAGGTCAGGGCAGGGTAGGGCGGGTCAGGGCAGGGCGGGTCAGGGCAGGGCAGGGCGGGGCAGGGCGGGTCAGGGCAGGGCAGGGCAGGGTAGGGCGGGTCAGGGCAGGGCGGGTCAGGGCAGGGCGGGGCAGGGCGGGTCGGGTCAGGGCAGGGTAGGGCGGGGCAGGGCGGGTCGGGTCAGGGCAGGGCAGGGTAGGGCGGGGCAGGGCAGGGCAGGGCAGGGCGGGACAGGGCGGCGCTGGGAGCTCAGCACAGTTGGCACGACGCATGCGCGCGAGCGTCAAGATGGCCGAAAGCGCAGCCGGAGGCGGAGCCTGAGCCGGAGGCGGTTCAGTGTCGGTTCTGCTGAAAGGGCTTTCCTCGTTTTCCCACCGGCCACGCACGAAGGTAAGGGACCAGCAGACGGCCATCCTCACGCCCTTCCTCCTGTCTGCGAGTCCGTGGAGGCGACAGAGACCGCCATCCAACAACATCCCCCCCATCCCCCCCTTCCCCCCACCCCCCGCCTCCAGCAGCGACTGTCGTGACGCCGTCGGTCGCAACGGCAATGCGGGGCTGGATGGAAGGAACCAATAGGGAAAAGGGGGTACGTGGGGGAGGGTTTCGGGTGTCAACAACCACTTTTATCAAAACTGAATACCACGGAGACGGGGGTTTTGCTGAGAAAAAAAAAAAAGGGTGTGCGAGCGTTCGGTAGCAGTTCTTGGCTGTTGGTTTAGTTGTGCCGGACACGGCGCTCGCCTCCCCCCCCCCCGCTGACCTGGCGCCGGTGGTGGAGTCCAAGGTTTGAACCGGGAGCGCGAGGCCGGCGGTTGGCGGCGGCTCGAGAGACAGAGACGCAAATAAAGTTTTATATACTGTGTATATATATATATATACACTATATACTGTATATGTACACATACATACATATAGAGATAAACATAGGAAGAGAGAAAGAGGTGACAGTGGGAGAGAGAGCGAAACAACAGAAGGTGAGAGGGGGGACGGACACATACACACACACACACATATATACACACATACATATATATACACACATACATATATACACACATACATATATACACACATACATATATACACACATACATACACACACATACATACACACACATACATACACACACACATACATACACACACACATACATACACACACATACATACACACACACATACATACACACACACATACATACATACACATACATACACACACATACATAAACACACACACATACATAAACACACACACACATACATAAACACACACATACATAAACACACACATACATAAACACACACACACATACATAAACACACACACACATACATAAACACACACACATACATACATACAAAAACACACATACACACACACATTCACATACATGCACATACATACACACACATACATAAACACATACATACGTACAGACACGAATACACACGTACAGAAAGACACCCAAGGGGTGGGGTGGGGTGGGGGGGGCAGAGGGGTGGGGTTGGCAGGCAGCCATCGACACCCAGTTAGAGCCGGGGGTGGGGGGTGGTGGGCGCCGTCTCTATGGTTCAGCCTCACCCTCTGGGGTCCCCAAGTCTCGGCTCTGGCTAATCTGCAGCTAATACTTTCCGGAATTAAGTAGGCGGGACACGTCCCTCCAGGCAGAGAGCGCCCGTGCCATTTCAGCAATCCAGCTCTGGGATTTTCACGTGTAGGTGGGAGGCATCGACTTCTCAGCCTGGTTTGGATACTCTTTTAAGCGTGGAGACAGGTTTCCCCATGTGTCAGACACCCACCCGGCTGACCCCAAAACATCTCTTGTCCACTGGAAGAAGTGCACGGGGGCATAAAGCAATGGTCACAACTGCAGATTGGCGTGTAGTCAGGCACTGTAGCCACAGGAAGGTCCGTTTCCGTTTCACTGTGACTACCATATCCAGGCCCAAAGTAATAATAATAATAATCCTTACATTTGATATAGCGCTTTTCACGTCTTCTCGACGTCTCAAAGCGCTTCACAGAATAGACTGTAAAGTGAATTGACTGTATACTTGTGGGCGAAACGCGGCAGCCAATTGCACACAGCAATGTCCCACAAACAGTCGTGGATTGAAATGACCAATTTATTATTGTTTTTTTTCTTGAGGGATTATTATCAGGTGTGTGGAGGAAGGAAACTTGCCCAAGATTTCACCCTGACAGGAATGAAACCCAGGTCTTTTGCTCGCAAAGCGAGTGCTTTAACCACTGAGCTACAGGACTCCACGTATTTGTATATGTATTTGTTGCATTAAAGAACCAGATAATATTCACATCTTCAAGAACCGCAGGTTATAAAAACACGGGTACGTTGATGCTTGACCACCCTGTGGATCCTTGTTGAGATTTGGAAGCGTGAATAATAAACCATCACCAGTAGTGGTTCCTTTTGCAGGTCAGCCATAGTCTCATGTGACAGGAGTCTTTTGTCAACCATAAGTGGACTCTTTAAAATGATTGTCCAGTATCAAAGATTGCAGTTGACATAAAACTAGGGAGTATGAATAACTGTGAAGAGGATTGTACCTTTACACATTTGCAATTGGGTGTCATAAATAAACGTAAAAGTTGTTTTGGTCTAGTGTTGATCTGTGTCATATCTACTGTTTCAATAGACTTAGTAGCGTGAAGCTACATAAAGCTAGAATAAATGCAGAAGCAAATTACTGAAGGTCAGATAATTGTTTGTTCTATTGGAGGGTTAGAGTGTACAAGAAGAATGAGGGACCTCAGGAATGAGGCTGGGAATATTCTCGTTGGAGCAGAGAAGGTTACGAGGAGACCCAACAGGTTTTCAAAATCATGAGGGGATTTGATAAGTTATAAACGGAAAAACTGTTTCCACTGGTGGGTGTGTCGGTGACTCGAGGTCACAGATTTAAAATAGTTTCAAAAGGAAGCAGAGGGGAGGTGAGAAGAATTTTTTTCACGCAACGCGTTGTTCGAATCTGGAATGCATTGCCTGAAAGGGTGGTGGAGGCCGATTCGATAACACCTTTTAAAAACGTGGTGGATGGGTATTTGAGGAGGACGGGTTTGCAGGGTTATGGGGAAAGGGCTGGTGAGTGGGATTGACATGGCACTGCTCTTTACAAAGAGCCGGCACAGACTCGATGGGCCGAATGGCCTCTTTTTGTGCTGAACGATTCTATGATTCTATGATTCTAATAGGTTTCCATGCAGTAGAGAAGTCAAAAGACCACTTACCACTTGCACTCCTTCCAAACTTGCAGTGCTCAGCCTGATGCTGTAAAAAAAATGGGGTTTGTGTCATCTTCAAGCAAGGCTGTAAAATCTGTCTTCATTTAATTTCTTTTACTCAGAAATGGATTTAACTACTTGTATGAAGTCTCTACTACTGGCTATTAGCCAGTATAAAAATGTTAAATCAGAAGTCAACGCTTCACAAGTCCAGAGACAATTGGATGTAAGTATTGCACTCACTGTTTTATATACACTATACATAGGGAATGGATTCCTCGAAAAGTGTTACAAGGTGCATTTAATAATTCAGGAATGTTTTGACAATGTCATCTCAAAGCAGATCTTATTGGTGCCAATAAGTATATTTTTTAAATGCAGAAGTTATCAAAATCAAATTACAGAGCCAGAAATGTGTAGAAGTTAATGGAAGTAAAACAAAACTAACTGACTCAAGTTGAATTGATATGAATTGGAGACTGTTACATGGAAGCAGCATTTTTTTTACATACCACCAGAATAAGGCCAGATTATATTTTTAAGTATAATTGATGCGATTGCCTGTATATATGTTCTCCATTTTCTCTTGTGTTCCCCTTTACAAGACCTAATTAGACATGATCCTACTTAAAATAATAATCCTTGAATTTGCTATAGTGCCTAATCATGTCTTTGAGACGGCTCAAAGCACTTCACAGAATATACTGTAAAGTGAATTGACTGTATATTTTGTGGGCGAAACGTGGCAGCCAATTGTGCACAAACAGTCGTGGATTGAGTGACCAAATTATTATTTTTTTTTGGCAGGGATTATTACTCACAGAAAAGCGGAAAAATGTTGTCTATTTTTCTTTTCATGTACTATATGTATAAAATGGATGAACACCTAGATTGTTATGGTTCTATAAGCATAGGTGTTCAAATATCTTAAACTCTAAGCTGTTTATGTATTATGACTCAAGCTTACTATATTCAAGCTTAAATGTTTCTGGTAAAATCTAATTTTATATAATTTTTAGAAATTTCATTTTGATTTCAAAAGGAATTCAAAGGGAGAAATTCAGTGTTATATTGAAGAAAATTATTTGCTATCTTTACATCAAGGAAAATGTTTATGCAGAAATACATCATAAGTACTACAATTTCATCAACTTTCTTAAGTTAGTCAAATCTTAAAAGCATTTTTCTAAATGGTGTAATATACTTGCTTGGAAAGAGGATATAGGGCTTCAATCAGAAGCTGTTTGTTTGCACTTTTGTTAACAAGAATGCAATATTTCTAAAGGGGAAGTTTTTAAAGTCAGTCGACTGAAATGTTTTTTTTTATAGGTGATCTATGGAATGAAGGCAGTGATGGTATTTGCATCAAATCAGAGTTTACCAAGTGAATGCTTGAATAGTCTTGTAGAGCTTATTGCGGATCCTAACACAACTGTGTCCCTTACTCTGAAGATTATTGGATTACTTACACAATTAGGTATGATTTTGTTGTAGTATAAAGTAACTGGCCTAGATCAACTGTTATTTTTTTCTTTAATCTTCTGAAAACTGAACTATGTGTAATTATAATTTTCAATCTGAATACTTGATAGTTACAAAACGGGGGATTCCTACATTATGATCAGTGCCTGGCATATTGGAGTCTGCACTTGAGGATTGTAACCTAACTGTGAGGAAATTTCCTCTGGTGCATCATACTTGAGGATCATCAATATTGCACCTGAGATCCAGTCCTACAAAATGTAACCTGTCTTTGCCAGACGATTCCTTAGTATTGCATATTCAAATTATTACTTTTTTCATAATTATTTTCTTTACAGCATCAGACAATGAAAGCAGAGAGGCTTTGAATACCATATATAACCTCATCAGCACACTTGCAGCAGTGGTTCATCATAATAGTGCAACTCCCAGCGAGCAAGTTGTACTGCAGGTATGAATGATTATAATCTGTCAATTATTTTGATGCAAGGAGAAATTCTAGTATGTAATGAAACAATATTTTACAATGAGAATTTTACAGAATAGATTCATTTTTAAAAATTATTTTCTATACCAAATGTTCCCAGTCTACTCTCCTTTGGAAAAATAATTCAGGTTTCTGTAGAACACGGGGATAAAGGCAGTATAATATTCATTTTAATCTACATTTTTGTTTTGTTTCTCACTACATGAGGACTCGTGGAGTCCTGTAGCTCAGTGGTTAGAGCACTCGCTTTGCAAGCGAGAGACCTGAGTTCAATTCCAGGCAGGTCAGGGCGAAACCTTGGGCAAGTTTCCTTACTCCACACGCCTAATAATAATCCTTCCAAAACCAAAAACAATAATAAATTGGTCATTTTCAATCTACGACTGTTTGTGGGACATTGCTGTGCGCAATTGGCTGCCGCCTTCGCCCAAAAATATACAGTCAATTCACTTTACAGTGTGTTCTGTGAAGCGCTTTGGGACATCCTCCCGACGTGAAAAGCGCTATATCAAATGCAAGGATTATTATTATTATATTATTACATGTTGAATCATTCCAATTTTTGCAGCAAATTTTCAGAATAGGCAGCATGAATCTCACTAGAGTTATGTGATTCATTACCGTGTATTCTAATACAACGTGTGAGAATCATTCCCCTCGGGCTCTTGGGCTGTGTGAAGACATGGCCCAGAGACTTTGAACAAAGCATTTTAATGTTCATAATGTTGAAAAATCCTCAAGCATCTGAGAGATTTTTCCATTAACTGATTAAAGACAATTATGGAGGACATAGTAAGTGTTATACTGCCGGAAGCAAAGCCTTATATCTTGATCCAAAGCAGTAAAATGAATTATGATAATTAATCAGCAGTTTTCACAGTTAATATAATACTTTTGCCAGTAGTGAAGTTTATTCAATAAATGATCAAATGTCAATAAAATATATACAGATAAATAGAATACAACCATTGTATATGTATTTCCTGGTTTTAAAAGTAGTTGTATAAACTTTTAACAAGATTTATTTAATGCTTTATTGGCACATTTCTGCTGTAGAATCGTGCATATATAATATCTGCATGAATTGAACAATAATAAATTTGACAACGTTTCACTATTCTTCAACAGAGCATGCAGCTTCTACAGAAAATAACTTACAACACCAGAGTTTTTCATGGCAGTGCAAATATTGATGATTTGTTTGCATTTTTAGTCAAACATATGTAAGTCAAATAGCTTTGGTTTTATTAAGCAGCACCAATCAAATATTTTTTGTGAATTGTGTAGCTTTGCATACGGCTACATTATCAAACTAACCTAAATCTGATATCTGATATACCATTATTATGCATTCCACCCCCATTTAAGAGTAATAATATCAATCAAGAGATGCACTTTTTGAATCTCCAAAAATAAATCTGTTTAGCTACTAATTTGTTAATTACTTTTTAATTCTCTGGCAATTTGCACAATATTTAAATCTGTTCCAAGTGAGCTAATTGAGGTTGATTAACATTTATGTTTCTAATTTATAGTCAAGCACCAGAGGATGAGATAACAATGCCATGTTTAGGATTAATGGCAAATCTTTGTCGTCACAATGTTGCTATTCAAGCTCATATCAAATCTTTGGTAAGATGTTAATAGTAAATCTGATTTTGTAAGATTTTTATCTCCATAATAATATTATTTTTATTATTATCTAACTTAATTTAGATGGAAGATTGTTTTGAGTTTTCTTATCTTTTTTGTCCTTCCCACAGAATTACATAAAAGGATTTTACCGGACTCTGATTAGATTTTTAGGTCACAGCAGTTTGACTGTGGTGGTTTTTGCGCTATCCATACTGGCAAGTCTAACACTAAATGAAGAGGTTGGCGAGAAGGTAGGATCTGATATGGCTTCTTTATCTAATTCTTGATCCTCCTTCAAATAACCATTATTAGAGTATTAATTGAACATTGTACAATTATTCAAAGCAAACATTTTGTGGATTCATAACAGCGTTGCATTATCTTATTTATCTTTATTTTGGTAATTTAATTACACAATGTTTATTTTCCTTAGTTTGAATTAGAGTGGAGTAGTAAATCCTTGTATATAATATACTGTAGCATTTCATCACAACAAACCTCTAGGATGTACTGTTAAGTGTGGTGATTGTGTTGGTAGGTGAACTCAGCAGCCAATTTGAGCACAACATTGTCCCACAAACAGTCATTAAGTGAGTGAGTGATCAATTTTATCTGGAGCATTCCCCTCCCCTCTCAGCATTCTGGAGGGACTGCTCCCTCCGTAACTCCCTGGTTCCTCCTCCATCACCACTAACACCTGCTCTCCTTCCTCTGGCACATTCCCATGCCAGTGCAGGAGATGCAACACCTGCCTGTTCAGCTCCTCCCATAACACTGTCCAGGGCCCCAAACACTGCTTCCAGATGAGACATCGATCTGTACTTGTACCTGTACTTCCACCAATGTAGTTTACTGTATTCGCTGTACACTCTGTGGTCTCTTCTACATTGGGGAGACCAAACGCAGATTGGGTGCTCGCTTTGCAGAACACCTCCATTCCATCTGCAAGTGCAACCCTGAGTTTCTGGTCTCTTGCCATTTTAATTTTCCTTCCCACTCCCCCTGTGACCTCTCTATCCATGGCCTCCTGCACTGTTCGAACGAAGCTCAATGCAAGCTCGAAGAACAGCACTTCATCCACCTCCTGGGCACCTTACAGTCTGGGCTCAACATTGATTGCAACCACTTCAGACCCTAACTTTAGCTCTCATCTTCTCTCAGTCTTGCCTCCTCCCATCCCCGTACCCCTCTTCTAAAACCAGTAACATATCCTCTGGTTCTTAGGTGCATCTGTTTGTTTTATAATCCCCCTATTGCCTTTTGTCTTGCACCATCAACTCCTCTAATCTCATTATCTTCTGTCCTCCATCTAAAAATGTTTCCTTTGTCTTTCTTTCCCCGCCCCCCTCTCTGCTTCTCCTTATAACCTTCTCCCTTCCAACATTCCCCAATTCTGACGAAAGGTCATAGACCTGAAATGTTAACAGATTTTCCTCTCGCCATGGATGCTTCCTGACCTTCGTGTCCCCAACTTCTGAGTTTATACTTATCTGGAGGATTGTTAGTCAGGACACTGGGAGAAATGCCGTTCTATTTTTGAATAACTCTGTGGGATCCTTAATGTCCACCTGAGCAGGTAGACAAGGACCTCCAAATGACAGCACTTATGACAAAACAGCACTCCCCCAGCCCTGCATTGAATATTAAAAAATTCAGAAGTTGAGACAAAATATATCTGTTTAATCAGCATACTGTTAGTATAACTTCCTGTAAAAGCGTGGAATAAATCAAATTTAATGCATGAATAATCATTTAGATTTATAATAATCCTTTAATATTTATAAATATTTAATATTTGGCAGTGGATAATTGCCATAATCACAGCAATTCTCCACCAAATATGCAATATAAATGCAGCATTAGTTTCATTGTTTATTTAAAAACGAAATAAACGATGAAACTGAGGAAATAACTTAGGAAATCAATAATATATTTGTTATATGCATAGCGAGAGTGTAAAATTCAACATTTACAAACTTTGTTTTGCTTATTTATGACTCCCAACTTCACAAATATGGACTTGCAGAATTCATGAAGGCCAAATCTTCCAAACTGGCAAAGTTTTGAAAAAAAAGCTCACTGAACAGTGCAGCAAAGGGAAATTGACAGTGGTTTTATTTGCAGGTCATGATTGGACTTTATTGGCTTTGAATTTGCCATATTATAAATCTCACAATCCAATATTCTCAAACCGCAAGGCACGATTAAAATAACGCATCAGGTTTGTAAATACTGTACTACGTTTGGACCCCAATATATGATAGGTCAAAATATTCAAACCTTCGTTATTTTAATAGTTATCTTAGTTAATATAGTTATCTTAAAGTTTCATTATAAACAAAAAACAAGCTTGCCCTCTCTCCCCCACCCCCCCAGGAAGATGGTCCTTGCAAATGAGGTGAATTCAACCCTAACAATTCCTTTTGTTTTGAACACAGCTATTTCATGCCAAAAATATCCATCAGACTTTTCAGCTTATATTTAATATTCTGATTAATGGAGATGGAACACTGACCAGAAAGTATACTGTTGATCTGTTAGTGGATCTTCTCAGAAATCCAAAGATTGCAGATTATCTTCAAAGGTAGGGTATTCTTTGTTGGTCTAACAATGTGGACCTCATATCTGTAAACCTTTTCTCAAGAGACAAGCTGTATAAATTGTACCACTAAATTGTTATTTACATTTTTTTAAACATGTAGCCAAGGATATATTTTTTAGGCATTTGACTTGATCTTTAGTGTTGACTCATGTTTGTGCTATTCTAGAAACCTATTTATGTCTTACATTGTGTAATGTCTTACATTCTCTGAGTAGCTGTATAAACACCATTGTTGTCCTATGAATCTGGCTTCCTACTTCAAGCTCGTATTACTACCAAGAACAAAGTGACTTTGCTCTTGGCAGCACAGTGATAGGAAGTATAAATTTATACCTAATTTTTTCTTTCCACATCGTTTTGAACTTTGGTCAAGAAATGCCTAATTTCAGCATTTGCTCATGCCCACATGTTTGTTTTTTTAAAATGTTTTGAAGAGCTGGTTGATTTTTTGCTTATTTCTCTTTTAAATTCTTCAGAAGTCAATAAATCTATAATTGATTGTTTCTGGAAAAGGTGCAAGTGAATTTTGGCATTCTTGTGGATATCAAGGTGCAAATTTGCCCTGTACATCTTTGAGGATACCTTGGCATTCACATTAATATTAGTGGCTGGTAAAAGATTTGGCTATCATAGTTGTGGATTTTGAAAGTTCTTGTCTCTAGTTTATGTTTTTATTACAAATTCTGTTAAGAAAATTGTTTAATGTGAAATAGTTTGTAGCAATAAATTATGCAAAATCTAAATGCTGGAAAAGTATTCCTGGTGTTTAAGTTAATTCAATTTGTTTTTTTCTTTTCAATTTTAGATATGAATACTTTAACTCATGCCTGTCCCAAGTTCTAGGTCTTCTGCATGGCAAAGACTCAGATTCAGCAACAAAGGTATGTATGTAGATGACAAATGCTAAATACTTAACTGATATACCGATTTATTTTATTTAGAAAATTATTTGAAGTATATAATTGGAATGTAATAATTATTTAAATTAATTAAATGAAAAGCTAAAGTTGAATCCACTTTACGTTATATCTTGTGAAGTGCTTTGAGACGTCTCAATAACGTGATAAGGCGCTATATCAAATGCGAGGATTATTACTATAGTGCATTCTTACACTTAGTAGGCTCCACTGGTCTAGAGAGTTATGTTTTAGTACTGCTATTGGGAGTTGAAGTGTATTCTGCTGACTTGGAAGTATACTAGATTGTACCAGTACATTTTCTAGTAGACATAGGATGAAGTGTGGAAACAAATGTTTACACTGCCAAATAGTTTTATATTGCTAGTGAGCCTAATATTCATGAAGTTGTGGAACAAATTGTCTTCAGTTGTGTGTAGCTATATAGTGATGGAGAAAAATTTCCAGAAAAATTAAGACTAACAGTGGATTGATAATATTCTAATTCAAATCTAACAATAGAAGATCTGTTTTAAAACTTATTCTTTAATGTCTTTTTTCACAGATCCTTGAATTACTACTTGCTTTTTGTTCAGTGACCAGTCTCCGCCGAATATTATGCCACGCAATGTTCGGGGCTTCCTTTCAGCAATCACTTGTAGCAACTAAACTCAAACCACAAGTTAAACCTTCAGAGCCAATCATTAGCCTCCTTCACTGGTCCAGTCAGCCACTGGAAAATCCTGAGAGTTGCTCATTGCTGGCTCTGGTACTTCTCAAAGAGTTGTTTGAGGTACAGTCTTAGAATGCTCCAATGTGAATAAGTTGAAAGGTAATGTTCATATAGCTATACAGTTGCTGGTAGACAGAGAATTAATGCATGCAAGTATGAGATGCGTTTGCGTCCTCGACGTTAAATCCTTTGAGAAGTTATTCTATGTGAAGGGCCCAATATAAATGCAAGTTGTTATTGTAGGTGTATATCGCTGATTTAGTGTACTGTGACTTAGAAGTGCACTTCGATGATGCATTAAACTATGCTCCCATCTGCCTGTTCAGATGGACATTAAAGATGCCATAACTTCTTCCACTACCCTGACCAACAGTCCCTCAAATAAAATAAGTCGTATACCTCACCTAACAAGTAAGGCTCTGGGGGACATTGCTATATGTAAATTGACCATGTACTTATCTACAAAATACACAGTCACTACACTTTACAGTATATTCTGTGAAGTGCTTTGAATGGTTCTTCGGATGTGAAAGGCTCTATGAAATGCAAGTTTTTTAAAAAAAAATTATAGTTGCAGTTCTGAAGAATGCACAATAAAGTACCAAAATCACCACAGTGTTTTTTTAAAAAAAGAAACACCCCTTTTTCATATTTAAAGAAATATTTTTTGAGCAATTTTGTCAATGCTTGATATCTTTTAATTATGAGGTCAAAAATCAGATTGTATGCCACTCTTTCATGTCGCCTTTCCTGGCGACTTCCAAAATATCTGATTTAAGTTGGAATAGTATGTCGTCTACATCTTTATTTTTGCAATAAATGTAAGGTTAGATGTTGATCTTAAATTAACAGGAAGCCAACTGTTTTTTAAAAAAAGTTATTTATGTTTTTGTATTTTGTAACTACATTCTTATACTGTCCAGGAAGTGGTAGATTCTTCTCTTTGGACTACACTTCAGCCATTTCTGGAGCTACTTTTGCCTGTTCTCTTGGAACAGCTTCAGATTCCAGAACATCCTCTTGAGGGCGGTCTTGTAAAGAAAAAATATGATCGAATTGCCAAGACTATTGATGTTCTGTTAGATATCCTTTGTGAACAGATATTAACTTCACTTGGGTATCTTCATTTACTGTGCTGGAGCAGTGCCATTATGATGAGTCGCTGTTCAGTTCTGTTGCGGCTCCATGTATTTCTTAGCCACTTGATTCTAACAAAGCAAAAGAGTATTCCTAGCATGTTTTGAAATATTCTTAATCTAAACTGTTCTGTTTCAGTGTTGTCTCCTAATCTTCAAATACTAATATTATGAATATCTAAATGTTTGACATAATAGGGCAACAATACTGTACACAGTACTTGCTATGATACTGTGTGAGGAATTCACTCAGGCTATTAAGGTTAGAGAGTATGGAAAAAGTGGGGGGAGGGGTGTGTGGGGAGAATGGACTTGTATTCTTCCTTAACAGTTTATACTCATTTGTGGAGATGATACAATGAAACTTCACGTTGCTAAGGTTCTGACTGTGAACAACTGTATTTCACTTCTGGAACATCAGTTTACACACAACAGGATGGAAATTGGCTATGGGAGCAAGGTAGATTTAGAGCTATGGTAAGTTACACAAGGTAATGTTACTCTTTTTTCCTAAACTGTTGTTCTGACAGTCACCTTCTATTCAGGTGATCCATAGCATACAACTGAACAGTGTTTCACTGACTGACAATTGAGCACACTTGCTCAGAAAGCAAAAGGATGGAAACAGAGAAATGCAAACATATTAATTCAGTTGAGAGTTCTGCCCTGATACTGCAGAGGGAGCTCTAAACTGCATGCATTATTTGAAGTACTTATCACAAGTCTGCTTAATGCTGGTACAAGAAGGAAATATATACCATTCCCAAACTATCAGTCTCTCCTGCTTATCAGCTGATCAGGATAAAATGAGGATATATGAACTGAAAATCCATTTATTTCACAGTTGCATTATGAAGCTTAAACCATGTGTTTGCTTGAACTTTGTAAACTGCTCCCTGGAGTGCCCATTTGTTAATGCTTGTCTAGGGGATTATAATAAAATGTATTTTTAGAAGCCAGGCTATTATAAAGTTTTACTATCTAATCCATTATTTTTAATGACTTAATTTTCATTTCCTTGTTTCATGTTGACAGCAAAACTGGCACTGATATTATTTTGAAAACTCTTCAAATTATGAACAGAGTGAACCAATTAGTGCCCAATATGGAAGCAGGTTTCTATAAAATTTTGCAGGTATTCAGCCATTAAAAGACATTAAAATAGCAAAATAGTTTTGCCTTTTAAAATTTGTGTTTCTTACTATTCTTGCTAAACTGCTTAGGGTGTAATTAATATACAGTAGTATATTTTGTCTCATGATTTGTGAAGCTTGCTAGCTAAATGTTTCTTTAGCTGCATTTTAAATATAATAGATATTTGTACTGTTGTAATGTTTTTAATGGTATTTTAACACTTACCAGAATATCATAGGCTGTAAATGTCTGTAAATGTAAATGAGAAGATAAATGTTTCATTAAAAAGGTATGCAGCATGTCTTGTGTTATAATGTATTGCAGTTTATCATTTATGTATTTTTACAGGACCAACGACTCATTACGCCTTTGTCATTTGCTTTGACTTCAGAGCACAGAGACCATGTGCAACTTGGATTACAGATTTTGTTTGAGGCAGCGCCTTTACCTGAATTTCCTGCTGTACTGTAAGTGCTGTTCAAAATGATCACTTTAACCAAAGCAGCTATACTGTACACAAAATAAATGCTATCTGTTTTGAACATTTTTGTAAATCAAAATGCATACTGTTAATGATTTCTTGAAAGTGGTTGCTGCACCTGATGGATGCAGCAAAATAATCCCTGTATTTTTTAATTTGTTTTGCCTTTATTGTTTCTATCTTTGTACAGATTAAATGGAAACTAAATTTTGTATAAGTAATTTAAGAGCTACAATTCATTACTTACATCGAGTTAGGTAACCTAGATAGGAGATTTTGATTTCATGTTGTGATTGCACAAGAAGCACAGGCATCTAATTTAGCTCCGGAGCAGTACATTATGCTATAGAAACAGCCAACAACATTTTAAAAAGAAACTTTGGGCATATTTTCTACTGTGTGTTTTTAGAATGAGCAGTTTTTGACTCATTGAGCAATGTGATTTTAATATTAAATTGTGAGATGATCCATATTCTGCAGTGTATTGAACTATTTTTTGGAGCTTTTCCAAAAGTTTGCATTACTTGAACTCATTGTTGTCACCATTGATCAATAACTGCGATAGTATCCTGATTTTTTTAAAGTCCTCTCTAAAGATTTGGACACCAAGCTGCAGAGTCTTACCTTCAGACATAACCATCTCATACATAACATCTTTCTTTCTTTAATTGCATCCTAACTTAAACACCTTTGTACTGATTATTGAAGTGGTCAGACTGATTGCAGTTTTTGATGGCAGAATCTTGTATCTGCCATACTTATAGCACTCAATTCACTTTACAGTATATTCTGTGAAGCACTTTGGGATGTCTCAAAGACGTGATAAGGTGCTATATCAAATGCAAGGATTATTATTATTATTTTCAATTTCAGTTTGCTGTATTGAAGGCATGTCGATTCTATCACTTTCCTTGTGAGGATTCTGGAACAGAGAAAGTTGAATGTTATTGCTGTTTCATTCCTTTTCAGGCTTGGAGAAGCGATTGCTGCAAACAATGCCTGTAAGCAGCAACAATTTGAACATGTAACGAAAAAAAATCCTGTACAGCAACATTCAACAAACTTTATAGCCTCTTGGAATGGTTCTCATCCAAAGCCTTCAAATAATGCCAGTGCTTCCAGAGAAAATATTCATGAACTAATTCAGAAGCTGCAGTCGGGAATAGAGGTTGGTAGCAGTGAATTGGGTTTTTGGGTTAGAACACTTGTATTTACTATTTGTTGATGCCGAATATAACTTTCTTTTTATAAAGGAACATCAAATGGAATCATTATCTTCCCATGCCATAAATAAACTCTCCACCATCCCAGTTAGTATGACATCGCAGAGCATAAATGCAATAGGACAGACAATGCACACCATTCAAAACTAGGAAGGGAGGCTAATTTGCATTTCTACATGTTTAAAAACTTGTTAGGTTGAAAATGTAATATCCTAATCATATTTACCTTTTCTAGTGCTTTCATTTCCAGCTCCGATCCCCAGAACTTCCAACTGATTCAGAATTCTGCAACCCGAGTTTTCTCCTACCTAAGGATCCTTGGCTTGGTTTTTAAATCCTTCCACAAGTCTTGTTCCACCTTTTCTAGTTCTCAATTCTCCTCCGATCCTATTCTTCTGCCAGTACTCTCTGCTTTTCTACATATTAAGAATATATTTCATTGGTTAAGTATCTAATTTGATTTTATACTTATTGCACAGCTGAAGGAACAAGTCAAGGATGTGAGACTTTCAGAGATGATGGATGTGTATGAACAGAAGCTGTCATCTCTTGCAGTAAGTGCTATCTAAAATTAATCCTAGATCCTTCAAGGGGAAAATAAACACCGTAACGTGCTCCTTCAAAAAGAAGTTTCAATATTTGTAATGCATTAATAATTACACATTTTCTGACGCAGGGATTGCTTTAAAAAAACACTTCTAAACCTTGATTTTCCTACCACTTGAATTCTTTTATTCAATTTCATATTTTTCAAGTACAATTGGAATTGTTTTTCTCCCTTATTATTTTATAAAGTGTGATATATCGTGGTGATCGCGACGTATTGGAAATGCTGGAAAGGTCAGAAAGTAATACGTAGAATGATCTCCGTAATAATAAATTTTTCTTTTAGTCCAAGGAAACTCGCTTACAGGACCTGTTGGAAGCTAAGGCACTGGCACTCGCACAGGCTGATCGTCTGATTGCCCAATACCGCTGTCAGAGAGCCCATGCAGAAGCAGAGGTATATTTAAATAATAATAATCCTTAGATTTGGTATAGTGCGTTTCTCATCAGGAGGACGTCTCAAAGCACTTCACAGGATATGTGAGGTGCTTACAATAGAGTGCCTGTAAATATATCAGGTATAAATAACTGTACAGTGCAATCTTTATGTTTAGGGTCCATAAAATCCCAACCTGAATTGCACTGACGTACAATACCAGTTATTCAGAGCTTGCACACAACCAGCTAACTTGGTTACCGCACGCTAGATGGTTCCCGCACGAAAAGGAAAAAGGCCAACTTCCTTTAGGAGTGTTTTACTGTACAGTGTAACATAGCAACAGTTTCAGGCAGGAGTAGAACATTATTAGTCCATGGAGATAATCCATGCAACTTACCCAAGAAATTCCTTTGAAATAACTATTGTGTTGCTGAATCTTGTGATTTGTCTCCGAACGTCATTCTTGATTATACGAATTTTACATTTAAACCAGGCACGGCAACTGGCTTCACTTCTGATGGATGCAGAGAGAAAAAATGAAGAACTCGATGGAGTACTGAAGACCCAACTGATGGAGACTGAATGTGCCAAAAGCGATATGGAGCAACTTTTCCAGGACAATCGTAAATTACAGACTGTTGCGGAAGAACATGAATCTTTAAAAGTTGAATCAGTGTATCGGGCTCAAAGGTTAGTGAATATTATGTTATTTTATGGGTACTTTTTTTGGCTATTTTCAAAAAAGCAATTTGAGCAGCAGCATCAGGAGCGTACAAATAGCGCAATTGAGCTAATTTTACAGACCGCAATGAGTAAGATACATGGCCACAGGTATCCATCCATACAATAGTTCCCAACCCTATTCATGCCATTATGTGGAGGCCATCCAGAAGGAAAATTTGAGAAAAGTCAACTTGGGCTGTTCTTGTGCATCTCCTAGCAACAATTCTAAAATTGTATGAGTGGAGACATGGAATGATACAATGCAATTGAGGAATAAAATGACCTGTAGGGGGAATATTGACCTAAAATTGGCAGTGAGAGAGAATAGATGTGGAGGATTACCACTTCATTGATTACTACAGGTTTTACTTTTCCAGTTTAGTGAAACGGCCTTTAACAATACATTCTTCAAAACTTTCACTGTAACCCAAACCATGCCTGCTATATTTTTGATGGATTATTGTTCCTGAGATATATTTTAGGTTTTAGGAAATGTGTTGCATGTTGCACAGTGTGATTTGCATCTCTGTGCAATTTACAGAGCAGTTACCCTTCATATTTCCACCTAGTGAATTGCAGCTCTACTTACATTATTGCTAAATGGATAAGAAAAATGATCTACAGTTTAATTTTTTCGCTAATCTCATGCATGTATAACGTATCAGTATTTGCTTGATCAATATTTGAAGATTTTTATATTTACATCAATATATTTTTAGACTTGAGACTGTTGAAAGACAGCTAAAAGAACTTCAGACTGAACACAGCTCTTTAAACAAACAAACCGAAACGCTTAAGAAACGTCATGATTCCCTTAAACAACAGAATGACAAGTAAGTCCGTTTCTTGGTTTGTGACCAGATTTAGTATATAAAGATCAAACGATTTAAGATTTCTCGTGTTTTTTTGCCTTGTTTCTTAAAGTTCTCATTTCTTGCGTTCAGCTAAAATAATAAATAAAACATATATGACAATCTCTTCAACTGGATAACTGGTCCTGTGACAGAAGAAGGAAGGCATGAGGCCAATTACTCTGAACATTGTAAATTCAGTGACTTGCAAGAAATATACAGAATTTTAGTTGAGTTTAAAAATTCTAGACATTGTGATGTGATATCAAGCAAATTGCACGAGTGTATTTGTATTTGACTGCTTTTCCAATGTTGCAATATGACAATTTGTCAGTGTCAAATCAAGGGTCTTATTATGAATTCAAATGATGTAGTATTATGCTATTGGTTAATAAGCAGTGGGTCTGGGTCTCCATAAAATGTAAGAATTTTAATCTAATTCCATGATGCTGAAAAATCAGATTTATCGATTTTAACAGATTTCAGCAAATTGTGCATATATTTGTACATGGATTTACAAATGCATTTAATATACTAATTCTACAGAATTTATGCACTTGTGGATTTTCATTAACTTGTTAGTTTATTAAAGCTTAATCTGTAAATTCCATTTCCACAGATATGAGGGCGGAAAGAGGAAACAGTTATTTGTTACCTGTCGTAGATAAGTTGTACAAATGTTTCATCATAACATAAATATTTTATAATTTTAGATGTATTCTTCAAATGAAAGAGTTTGAAGGGCAGAGGAATGAATTATGCAAGCAGATACAGGAAAAGGACAACAAAACATTAGGTAAGGACTTGTGTTTTGATTTTGTAGCTTGCTGGTTGAGTTCATTGAAAATGCTAAAATAATACTCCTTGCATTTGATAAAACACCTTTCGCAGCACATTTCAAAGTGCTTCACAGGATTTACTGTATTTTGTAGGCAAACTGGGCAGCAAATTTGAACTGGGTGATGTACCAAACTGCTGTGGGATCAATTTTGTCTGGAAATGTTTCCCAAAGACACTGAGAGAAACTCTTTTCAAATATTGCCATGGAATCTTTAACATCATCTGAAGGATGGGACATGAACATTTAATTACCATTGCCATTTAATATAAATAGGAACCTTTAGCTTTAATCCCGTTTTCATAAGGTATAATTTTGCTTCAGTGTTTTTCTGGAGATTAATGGAATACTAAAAATCTATGATTAGAAGATTCTCACTATATATTAATTTTGAACTGTAGCTCGTAGAGTCCTGTAGCTCAGTGGTTAAAGCACTCGCCTCGCAAGTGAGACCTGGGTTCGATTCCCAGGGGGATGGAAATGTTGGGCAAGTTTCCTTACTCTACACGCCTCTTTACCTAGCAGTAAGTAGGAACCCGTTTTTTAGTCAATTGGCGGATTGCTTTTCCAGGGGTAATAATTCCTTAAAAAAATAAATTAGTCACATCAAACCATGACGGTTTGTAGGACACTGCTGTGCGCAATTGGCTGCCACGTTTCTCGAAGACGTGATTAGGCCCTATATCAAATGCAAGGATTATTATTATTAATTTATCTATTCATTTAAATAAATTAAGATTAATCTATTCTTTGACAGGTTTGCAACAAAAGATCAAGGCACAAGAGGAAAAGGCAAAAAAGATGGAGAAAGAAAAAAATGACATGGAAGAAACTATTGACATTCTTAGAAAAGAACTGAGTAAGACAGAATTAACAAGAAAAGAGCTCAGCATTAAGGTAAATTACATTTATTTGTAATCTTGTGTTGTTTTTAATCCAGTTTTCAGTCCTAATGAGAATTTTGTGTCCTTCAATTCTGCACTCACCAATCTAGTTTATATGTTTGTTCTCAGCTGTATGTTATTTTTTTTGGAAAGGATTGTATGTACGGTAAAACTTGCATAAGTCTGATTTGTATAAATCGCCTAAGTCATACATCTGCACAAGTCCTGTTGGATTTCCTGATACATCCACTTAAATTTATCCGCACTAGTTAATATGATTGTTGGTCATATTACCAATCGTATAACTTGCAACGGCACTATCGCATTTGTCGCTTCCGAAGTTACCGGCTCCGGGTCAAAACTTTGTTCCTCGCACCTACCTCAATATGTGCACCCCATATATATTTATTCTGTCTTGTACCCCACAGGTTTCGTCCTTAGAGGTACAGAAGATACAGTTGGAGGGACGTTTGAAAGAAAAGGAAGCTCTTCTTAAAGTTCAAGAGGAGGAACTTGGCAAGCACTCACATATGATAGCAATGATTCACAGTCTGAGTGGTGGCAAAGTACAAACAAATACTGTAAATCTCAACTTGTAGCCTTTGCTTTTATGATATTTCAATCTAATTATTCATAGAAATAGAATTGATTTTGCCTTGCAGTTAGCAGACCTAATACCCTATACTCTGTGGGATTGGAACTACATATTTATTCTCAGTGAAATATTTGTAGCCAGTTCCCTAATGGTCTTGTGGGAAAAAGAACCTCCTAACATATAAGTAAACATACAGGTCAGAAGAGAGATTAATTCAAATTCTGGTTTCTGCTTTTTTTTTGGTCAGCCAGGCGTCTGACACATATGGAAACCCATCACTATGCTTAAGAGTATCCAAACCAAATTGAGAATTCCATGCATCCCACCTGAATCAGGAAGGATTCACACAAGGAAATTCTAGAGATAGATTGTAGGAATGGAATACGCACTCTCTCCCTGGAGAGTCGCATCCTGCTTACCTAATTCCAGAAAGCATTAGGTGCAGGTTGGCAAGAGCCAAGGCTTGGGGACCCCAGAGTGTGTTTTGGTGCACTGCTGGAGTTTAACCAGCTAAAATCACATTGATATTGTTTTCTGGCAAGCTTTCTTGCTGCTTGTCCAGCTTGGACAACCGTACCATTAGGACTTTGGCTTGCAGGGTTAACAGGACCTGAGTGGGATGATTTCCTGCCCTCCGTGACTGGTCTGCCCTTCCAAGTCCTGCCGATGAGTCGAAGTCCTGTGCTGTCATCAGCAGTGCCCTGGAATACTGCGGACCTGCCTGGCTCAGGAACCGACTACCAAGACTGCCACAGAAGCCCCTACCGGGGGTGCTGTTAGCTATTATCCGCCAGAGCAGGATAGCCATAGAAGGTGTGATTGTTTGGCAGTCAGAACGGGATAGGGCTCAGCTGTAAAGTTTATCACGGTCTGATAGCTTGCCAACACTTTTTCATGACTCGGACATGAATGAAAGTCACTTGAAATGATTGATAATCCAATTTTGTCACTTAAATTTTATTCCTGTAGACTTGGTGAATTTTAACCAAGTGTCTTGAATATATATCTCTGTACATGCTGTATATAACCATCTTCTTTGTCCAGTTTTTAGGTGATGGTGCAGCTTTGCTCTCTTTTATCTAACAAAGAAAATAAACAGTGTTATTTAAAATCTGCTCAATGTTGAATGCAAATCATGGTCATACAACAGTCGTGAATACGGGAAGATTTTATTTTTACAAATGTCCAATATTTTTGTCTTTTTAAAATAAAGTGTATTTTGTGTTCATCTTAAGAGATGTTTAATGCTGGAGAATGGAGTATGTTATTTTTGGATATTTCAAGGTCAGCAATAAATTCCACTCCAGTTGTCTCTATAGCAAAGTTCTCTGCAATGTTCTCTAAACCAATCTCAAAATAATACTTCCTCCTGCACTAGAATAGCATTTCCATTTCCCACACTATCAATTTGGCAGTCTCTGAAAAACAATTTATTGCCCAACTCTGGGCAGTTGTGCTGTGGACTTGTACTAACAAAAGACCAGGATGGACAGTCCCACCTCATTTTGTTTAGGATTCTCGCACCCACTGGAGAGGAAATAAACATTCAATCAGTCTGGGACTAGATTTGAATTGATCAAAAAGGTGATGATCTCTCATTTGCCTGGTATACAATAATCTATTGGCGATGCATACCTACCAAACTATGTTGTTTAAAAAAAAGTTAACCAAATCTGTTATTGTGATTTTTGGCAAATGTACTCAGGGACACAATTGGTTCAAAAATAGAGGTGTTATTTTTAAACAACAACTTGCATTTATTTACCCCTCTTGCAGCATAGCGTCACAGAGCGTTTTAAACATTTGTGATGGAATTACTAGTCCAGATAATCATACTTCTTGCATTTGATACAGGACCTCAAAGTTCTCTAAATTTTAGCCAAATATTGTCTATGTTTCACCTACCAATTTATTGTATTGATAGGTGAAACATACACTATATTGTACTATATCACAAAATATATCCAACTATTCAACAATTCTCTGCACTGAAATGCAAACCTGAAATGGATTTCTTCATCAATGTGTTCTCTAAAATCCCTGTTCTGGTCACTGAAATATTTAACATAATTGATGAATTCTTTATGTAATAGCTACATTTAAAACAAAATAAAGATTATTTTGTACTGTCTGCAGCGATGTATTTATACTTGCTTTTATGCTGCAATCTGATTTATTTTGCTTTTAGGGTTTTATAAATAAATATTTGTAATGAAATGGCGAGCACTGATATTGCACATGATCCACTAACAATATAATACCATTGTACTTCACTGTATTATTTTGTAGTAACTAGTCATCTTCCAGCTATTTAACAATTCTCTGCATAATGAACACATTTTATGTGTATTTCTTCAATATAAAAGTCGCTGAAATTGATCATTAATCACTAAAATTAAGCTAATCTTTGTTAACAATATATTTTGACTGATATGTACCGTCCTTTTCTGGGTATGTAATATAAAAATAAGTTACCGAGTTGAGGAATTTGTACCACATTCTTCATAAAATGTTGGGATAAATTCCATCCTTATAATCAGACGGTGAACGCTGAAATCAGGCAAATCCAATAGTACATTTATATAATGCCTTTCACATCGGAGGACATCCCAAGGCACTTAACAATAAAAGCTTGGCACCCAGGTGGGAGCTGAGGGGGAGTGGGGAACGGAAAGATCATGGTCAAAGAGATAGGTCTTGAGACTAACCTTGAACCAGGTGAGAGAGGGACTGATCCAGAGGTTTCTGGGAGAGAGATGCAGAGAGGGGCAGATAGGTTGAAAGCTCGCTCGCGGATGTTGGGACAGAACGTCGGGACATGAAGCAAAGGGAGTAGCCCAGTCGGTGGGGATTGAGGAGGTCACAGAGGTTGGGTGGTGCTAAACGAGGAATTTGAAGGTGAGAACGAATATGAACATGCAAGTGGTTTAGTGGTTCAAAAGAAATGATGGGCTCATGAGTTTGGAGGAGTGGCCAATTGAACAAAGACAGCATTGGGCTCAGTAAATTACCCTTCTTGAATTGCATTTTGAGCATTGGCTGAGACATTGCATGTAATAAAAACCTCACATTTGCCCAATCTTGTCTTCATATTCACTTTCTTGGCATATCACAAGACATTGAAGACACTGTTATTTTCAGAGAACAGGAAGTTTTGAGTATCTGATTTAAATACTGGTTTACAAGAAACCATAGAATGATCAAAATAATTTTGGAAGATACTGATTACTCTTCCCTCTGCTGTGCACTCCCATCACATCCCCCAAAAACTTAGATTTGAAATATGATTTGTAACACTTTAAAATAAAGTTGCAAAGGCAATCACTGATGTTTTCTGGTTTGGGCAGTTTACTTTTGCCAGTTTTCAACCATAATGTTACAGAGCTAAACTAATATCACCAAGGCAACAACAATGTACATTTATATATACATATTACAGTAAAGTTGTGAAACCAGGGATTTCATGAAAAAGTGATCCCAGCAGTGGACAGGACAGGGGTAGAGGGAAATCCCAGGAACATCCTTGGTGTTATCATTAATAGAGATTCAGACACTGACCAGTACAGGACAGCAGTGAAGGCCGGCATCCTGAGGGATCTCTATTCCAGGAACCAATTTGACCTCTGCCCACAACGATTGTTAACAGACGCCTGCGACTACCAGGAGAAGCCTGTGTCACTCCATGAAGCTGTCATTGCACAGTTTGCTTGTGGTGGCCAAGGCTTTACGAAGTGTAACTGCAGTCAGAAGAAATGTCAGACCAAACATTGTAAATGCTTCAAAGCTAAAATGTAACTCCAGGTGTCACCGAAGCCTCACTTGTGTTAACAAATCAACATTTGACTCACCAGTGAATGAAATGTCACATGAAGTTTATGATGGATAAAATATTAATTTTCATAATGTGTTATTTATTTGTTGATAATGCTAACAAGTGTCAAGGCAAGGTTATCAATTTGATGAAATGATCACTTTTTCATGAAATCCCTAATTTCTAATTTCAGTGATTTCATACTTTTTGATTTTACTGAAAATTTCAGAGATTTTACGAAATCCATAGTTCCACAACTTTACTGTAACATACATACATAACCTCTTCAGTAGCAGCAAACTGCAAAATCTGATTGTGGGACCACTTGAGGAAGTTGAGTTTTTCATTAAAAGAACAGCAACATAGGAAAGAACATTGGCAATTTTGTTTGTGCAAATTAATTCCTGAGTTTAATTCATTGATCAGTTAGATCTGAATGGAAGTTTATTTACAAAATAATTTATAATCACTAGATTAAAAACAACAATTTTGTTACATACAAAAACAAAAATTTCCACGTGAAGGGCACTATACAAAGTAAAAATACAATTTAAACCATAACATAGATAATATACACTGTACAGGTACAGTAAATTCATTTAATTTTCTTTGCTGCAAATGTTACTATAAAAGACCAATTGTTTAATTATGTCTTGTATTTATTACTATTGAAAAAACATCAGAAAAGCATCTTATCATCAATAAGCAATTATTTTTGCAGTAAAATAAAAGGGATCTATAGGGGTATTTGTGTTGCTGCAACACAGATGAGAATTCTTTCAGATTTAATCCTTGGTCATTGTTGAAATAGCGGATCTTAACCAGGGGGGGGAATAGATGCCATATAATTAACCCCTGTGCTATGAAGGGAAAATCAACTAGTTTTCCTTTACCTCCCTTGTTGGTGAGTGTACGTGTGGACATCGGGTAAGAAAAGGATCTGTTCCAACTTTAATGCTCCCCAAAGGTCATATAATCTGGTGCTATTTACTCTCAATATAGGAATAATGGCAAGGTATGCAAGGTTTACTGCTGCTTGTTAGAGTTAGAGTTTGGGGCTTGTGGGTTTTACAGAAGGTAAGTGGGTAGAATCCCTTCTTCCTGATATCTTGATAAGCAATAAATTAATTCAACGCCAGTGTTACCTTATTTTGGTTTATAGAAAATAGCAAAAGTAGTTAATGATAATACAAGTAGAATAGAAGCAATAATTATGTAGTGATGTCTCAGGTTTTCTGATGTCTCAGGAGCGATTATAGGTAATGTTTCTGAAAAAGAAGAACATGATTTTTTTTTAGAGCTTTATCAAGTTGAAATGTCTCTAAGTACTTCACAGTTAATTACATTAGAAACAGAAAGTGTCTGACCTTCAACAGCCAAAGTACATTTTAATCAATTTCAAACAAATGCTGAATCGACTTACATGTTTAAAACAGAACTAGTACAGTTATTGATAGTCTTGTTAGTAAAAAGTAATTTAGAATACAAGTTGTAAACATTACAAATCACAAACAAAATTTTAAGAAGTGCATGAAATAAGGGAAAATCACTGCTGAAATGTTATTAAGGTTCTCATAGGCAAGGTTGGGAATCAGTTGCAACTTTCCAAAGTGCAAATAATTTGTTTTGTGATAAGTTATCTCATCCTATAACATGGTCATAAAAATCATGATTAGGATCTCTTAGCCAGAAGAAAGGGGAACATCTGAGGGTTTTATTCCAATTCAGGGCCTCATGTGATGAAAGTTTGTCTGTGGACATTAGTGAGGAGAGAATGGGCTTCGTTATGATGCCCCTTATGTTCACAGAACCTGACATTGCTTACTATCACCTGCAAAAAAGGGCCACTTGTGGGATGCACAAAACTGTGCCAATGTAAGTGAATGCATTCAGAAGGAAAGTGAGAAAATTGGAAAGGAACATTTATTGATTTTCAGAAAAAAGACAAATTCAATAAAAGAAGACAATTGGCCTTCAGGATCCAGGGGTTTCATGCACTATTGGTTATCTGAGTAATTTGCTTGGGACACTTTTAATCGGAAACTCCATTGTAATCATACAACAATAACAACAACAACAACAAGATTCCATTTATTGAGCGCCTTTCACGTCAGGAGGACGTCCCAAGGCGCTGTACAGTTGGGTCAAATATAGATATTTCTATAGATAGTAATTAGGACTGTAGAAAAAGTCATTTTTCTTTTAATTGAGGAGAGTCTGTATGGGATGTCGTTGAGTATTGTTACAAGTTTCAAATGGAAAATCGCAGTATCGAGTTTGAGAGGGTGTAGTTCTCAAATCAACGGAAAATGAGAAAAATAATATGTTTAGCAGCCTAGAGGCATGGACTGCTGCTCTGGGAACTGGGAGGTTAGACCTGTCCAAGGGTAGCAGTCAACCTCGACCTATTAAGGTTATTTTTTTTCGTTCAAGCTTCTGCATCGAAGACAATCTGTAAAATCTGTCATCTCTGATTATCTGTGGACTCTGTCAATTAAAAACTCCAGCAAAAAACTACAGAACGATTCAGTCTCCATAATTATAATTGACTCGGAATTAGACCAGAAGTGTGACTCTATTCTGAGAAAGTACTCAATCCTGTAGCGCTAACATCATCTGCGCAGGTGCCTGAGCTGAGCTAGACAGTCAGGTAGAACTTGTCCACACGAGGAGGCAAAGTTTGTGACAAGACAAAATTCAAAAACAAAGCTGTTAGATTGGTCTGCTTGGATATCTAAAGAATGCAGATGCAAAAATTTGTAGCAAGAAATCTTACCACACCCAACTAAACAAACAATATAGAAATCCAAACACTGCCAAAAATTGAAACAAAACCGAAACATAGTCATGTTATGCAAAAGGTATTTGGCTACAAAGTTTAAAGGTACTTTTACACACAACACTTATTCCTAACCATCATCCTAAATATGGGGAGAATCCTAATATAATTAATCTCAATCGATCGATCGATCGCCCAAACTGTTGTCATCCATGTGACTGGAACAACAGGATTCCGGACAATCTTGCCAAATCAGTTGAGTTCAGATTCCCCCAGACATCATACTCTAGTCAGACCCCACCTAAAGTACCGCATACAGTTCTGGTTGTCAGGATACAAGGGGTCTTCCCAGCCCTAGAGGCAGTGTAGAGGAGAGCAATGAGGATGATTCCCAATGTTAGAGGAATGAGCTTTGAGTATGGATTAGACAAGGTAGGGCTCTTCTGTGATGAAAGGAGTCATCTCAGAGGGGACCCTATAGAAGTGTATAACATTTTAAATGGGATTGAAAAAGGAATCCCACATCAATACTTCAGGAAGGATCAAGACAGCAGAATGAGAGGATATAGATTTAAAATTACCAACAGCAATTTCAGGACAGCTATTTCAATTTTTGGACACCAGGAAAGTATTAGGAACATAGAAGTAGGCCGTTCAGCCCTTCGAGCCTGTTCGAGCCTGTTCAATTAGATCATGGCTGATCTGTAACTCAACTAATCTTGACAATTCCAATTTCCCGCTCTTTCCCCATATCCCTTGATACCCTGACCTACCAAAAATCTATCAACCTCACTCTTGAAGGTGTCGATGGATCCAGCATCCACAGCCTTTTGGGGGAGAGAGTTCCAGATTTCTACCACCCTTTGAGTGAAAAAATGCTTTCTGATTTCACTCTTAAATGGCCTGGTTCTAATTTTAAGATTATGCCCCTCGTTTGGGATTCCCCCACAAGAGGAAATAGCTTATCTGTATCTACCTTATCGAATCCCTTCATCATCTTAAACACCTCAATCAAATCACCCCTCAACCATCTAAACTCAAGGGAATACAATCTTAAGTTTGTGTAGCCTTTCCTCGTAACTTAACCTTTTAAGGCCTGGTAACATTCTTTTGTACCTAAGCTGTACCCCCTCCAGGGTCAATATAACTTTCGGTGCACAAAACTGAACGCAGTTTCCAGATGGGGCCTGACTATCGCTCTGTACAGCTGAAGCATCATTTATTCCCCTTTGTATTCCAGGCCCCTTAAGTAAAGGCCAACGTTCCATTCACCTTTTTGATTACTTTTTTGCACCTGGGAACTACTTTTTAGTGATTTGTTGATATGGACACCCAAATCACTTTGCTCCTCCACGGTTCTTAGACTCTCTCCATCAAGAAAATATTCTTCTTTATCTTTTTTCAATCCATGTTTGATGACCTACATTGAATTCTATCTGCCATAGCTTTGCCCACTCACTTAATCTGTGTAAGTCCCTTTGTAACTTCCTGTTCCCATGTAATAATAATAATAATAATTCTTGCATTTGATATAGCGCTTTTCACGTCGAGAGGACGTCCCAAAGCGCTTCACAGAACACACTGTAAAGTGAATTGACTGTATATTTGTGGGCGAACGCGGCAGCCAATTGCGCACAACAATGTCTCACAAACAGTCGTAGATTGAAAATGACCAATTTATTATTGTTTTTGGTTTTGGAGGGATTATTATTAGACGTGTGGAGTAAGGAAACTTGCCCAAGGTTTCGCCCTGCCGGGAATTGAACCCAGCCTCCTAGCTTAATGTCGTCTGCAAACTTGGATATAAAACTTTCTATTCCTTCATCCAAGTCATTTGTATATATGGCAAGAAGCTGAGGTCCCAGTACAGAACCCTGGGGGACACCACTTGCCACATCCCACCAATCAAGGAACATTCCCTTTATCCCTACTCTCTGTTTCCTGCCCCCCAACCAGTTACAAAGCAACATCACAAGGTTATCTCCGACTCCATGCGCTTCCATTTTCGCTAATAATCTTTTGTGCAGAACCTTATCAAATGCCTTCTGAAAATCCATATAAACAACATCCATAGACATTCTCTTATCTACCATTTTAGTGACCTCCTCAAAAAATTCAACTAGATTAGTCAGACATGACCTACGTTTCACAAACCCATGCTGACTCTTTTTGACTAGCTCATACCTGTCAAAGTGTTGAGTCACTCTGTCCCTGATGATGGATTCCAGTATTTTCCCTACAACTGACGTTAAGCTGACAGTTCTATAGTTTCCTGATTTCTCCCTCCTTAAATAATGGACTGACATTCCCAATTTTCCAATCTAAGGGCACAATTCCTGAATCTAGTGAGCTTTGGAAAATTATGACGAATGCATCTGCAATTTCCTCTCCTATTTCCTTTAACACCCTGGGTGGAAGCTATCAGGTCCTGGAGATTTATTTATCTTGAGTCTCATTATTTTCTCCATTACCTTTTTTTTAATATCAATTTTATTGAGCATTTCACTTTGACTTATTTTTAGGTTTCCCTGTATGGCTGGTATTATGTCCTCATACTCTACAATAAAAACAGTAGCAAAGTATTTATTTAACAAGTCATTTACTTATTTTCCATTACAGTCTCACCTACATCTATTTCACCCACATTCCCCTTGACCACTGTCTTTCTCTTAATATATTTATAAAGGCTTTTACTATGGGTTTTAATATCCCTTGCAAGTTTTTTTTCATACTCCCTTTTTGCTCCTCTTATTACTTTCTTGGTATCCTTTTGTTGCCTTTTGTATTTTCCCAGTCCTCTGCATTCCCACTTTTTCTTCCATTTCCCACTTTTTCTTGTAATCTTTACCAAGAGGATGTAACTCATCAAGCAGACAGTTAAAGCATAATCGATTGTAAAATTGATGAAGAACTTACCTAGTTTTAGAATATTGGTGAATAGTTGCGTTGAACTCTTGGATGTGATTTCACACGTGTATTCTCCTGAATCTTGTAAAGTTACATTGTGCAATACAAGGGAGACATTCCATTCATTTTCTGTTGTTGAAGGTTTGTCCCCACACTTTGCATCCTCTGTACTCTTTTGGCCCTTCAATTCACATAGTATTACTGAAGAGGAGTTCTCTGTGTTCTTAAATCTCCATGTTATTGCCAAGTCTGAAGAATCATTATTGGAATAAATGTGGTGAAGTGTGATGTCTTGCCCCACTTTTCCATCCTGTGTGCCTTCCCAACAAAAGAGAAATATTTAATGCATAGCAAATAGTTACATTATAAGAAAAAGGATTTATATGTTTACCAAAACTGATGATGGCCAAATATCATCAGTGATAATTATCATATTACAAGTCTCGTAGCTCTCCCTCCAATTAAATATTGTGTTTCAACAGACTATAGCTAGTACAGTTAACGAAACATTGAATAGCATTCATAATAAATTATAACAACATATTAGCAAAATATATGGCAGTCAGTGGAACACTGGACTTTGAGCCAAAAGGCTCTGGGTTTAAATAAGTTCATCGTTTTCAAAATTTAGCAAATATCACGCAGTATAAAATATTTTGTCAACCAATTGAATTACAACTGTACAACATTGAAACAATGAAAGCATTGTTTGACCCAACAGGTCCAGCGAATTCAATGAGTCTGTGCTGAAATTTTACTCCACGTAAGCCTCCCATCCCTTTTTATCCTTCTCCAATAACTTTTTATTCCCTTCTCCCTCATATGAACCTGGATTATGTACAAAAAAGCATTAAGGAGTTAGAAGAAAAGAACATGTTTTTACTAATCAACTCCCACACAAATCCCAATAGGGCTGCAATATTTTGACATGAAACAACACTTTTGAAGTTTTCAGTGAATATTAAGTAATCAATACCTTGCATCTTCCAGGACCCATTCCATGACTGATTTAGGAGATCATTCTTAATATTGCATTTGTAGGTTCGATTTGATGTTTGCATAATATTCAAATCGCTTCGAACTATAAAAAGTCCTTTTGTATCATGAGATATGGTCGTCTTCTCATCCATGGGTGTGATGGTATTCTTCTCATCCATACCGTCGTTCCTTACTGTCTGCCATAATAGTGTAAAGTTTGGATAGCCCCCAGATGCTGAACAGCTAAGAGATGCAGGCATAGTCTCAACAGAGAGCATATTTGGAGGGGTCAGTAACAAATTGCGATATTCCGCTGAAAGAAAGCAATACAATTTTTGGCTTGTGCATATAATTGAGATACTTTAAAATCTATCCATTGTCTTGGCCAACGATCCCCCAAATGAAATTGACCATTCACTCCATGCCTGTTTGTGAGACATTGCCATGCGCAAATTGGCTGCCACGTTTGCCCACAGAACACATTCACACTCCACTTTAAAATATATACAGCAAAACACTTTGAGACATCCTCCTGATGGGAAAGATCCTATACCAAATGCGTTCATTATTCATACTTGCCTGCACTGTTACCGCAGTAACATGCAGATGCAACCAAATAGGAGTAGGCAAGGGATGTCTGACGAAGGATCGTGGACCTGAAAAGTTGACTCACTTTCCTTTCTCCGTAGATGCTGTCTGATCTGTTGAGTTTTCCCAGCTCTCTCTGTTTTTGTTTCAGATTTCCAGCATCTGCAGTATTTTGTGTTTTGTGTAGGCAAGGGAACAATTAATTGTGTAATTTGTGTTCCCAAACCTTTACTGCAGTAATCAATAGCATGTTTCTCACCTCCTACTTTTAGCGGAACCTTGTTTTCATATTTTCCATCTGGTGTGCTGGCATAACAGTTGTATTCTCCTTCATCAGTAATATCAATGCTTGAAAGAAGAAGGGATCCATTGCCACTGCTGATTTCACTGGTGAACAGCTTGGTTCTTCCTCGGTAGGCTTCTGCTTGCTTGGCAAGCTGATCAGTACTTCGATAAAAGCTGTGGACAACCCTGGGTCCCTGAGTCCAGTGAATTATTATATCATCCAAGTTAGCTGGGCCAAATTGACAATTTAGAATAACATCTTTGGAAATAACACCAACGATGTAGCCAACTGAAATAAATCAAGTGAAACAAATTAACCCTTTTTTTGTTTGGAAACATTATCTAGAATAGATAATATTACTTATTATTGAAATAAATTCAAATATTGTAAAGAAGGATACATTTTCAGACAAAACGTATGTTTAATGATCTGCACAAAAATTTTACATTTTTAGCACCCTGGCTAATTCAGGTTACAGTTTTCAGTTGACACATAATATGAATGACGTTCTTATTATTTTGTTTTTGAAAGCAAATCTCAGTAGTACTGAGATCTCATAATCTCAGTAACTGTGTGCCAGCTCCATGTGTCCCAAAGTAAATGACTGCTTCAACTTACTTACTGTATAGTTTGGATACTCTTAAGCATGGTGATGGGTTTCCGCATGTGTCAGACACCCACCCGACTGACCAAAAAAAAACTTACTATGAAACATTGGATACACACTCACTTCTGTGATATAAGGAATTTGAAGCAGTAGCTATTCGGCATCTGAGACGGGCCCAACTGAACGATTAGAGATTCAACACAGCATGTATTATACTATCAAGCATCTGGCCAAGTTGCCTTCACAGTAACAGGAACTCAATGCAGACCTAACTGTGCCACGAGGAACTGACACTTCAACATCAGGGAAACACATCAAGCTCTTCTATACCACAAAGCAACCATCAAACTGGTTACCTGAAGACTACATAACCTGGGATACCAGAAATGAAACACCATCACTGATCTGTTAATACTAACCCACAAATAAAAAGTTTTTTATCCTTCATTGGCACGGACAGGAACCATAATTCTACAATAGATAGTTAAACTCAACTGTTAGGCAAACGGGCCAGTTACTTCATGAGACTGTCATTTTCAATTTCTCATACAGTTAATGATGCTTCATTGTTGCCCTAGAGTTGTCAACATACAAATACTGCAAAAATAGTGAAATGTTGCACTCACCTGAATTTGAAATTTGTAAGAAAATGCAGATGGAAAATATTTGATGGAACATATCTCTGGTTCCTTCAGTTCACAGTATGTACAGTTTGAATTCTAAAAGTGAAACAAAATTGTATAACTTAAATTAGACAGAAGAATGGGTATGTTTAAAATGCTTGACTTGTTTGGCTTATACCTTATCAGCTATATTTTAGCTCTGCACACATAAATGATTGGGGACATGGCACAGAAATCTTCAACATTTATCTGAGCAGGCAAAATGGAACATCAAGAAGTTCAAAACAAACTTAACCTTCGACAACGTAGGTTCTCCTGACATTGATTAATTGCTCAAAATTCTCACAACCTTCCGAATAAGAGGCGAGAGTGCAATTGACTGAGCTGGGCTGTTATCTAAAAGGCTTTCAATAAAGTAAAATAGAGAAACCGAATTTCTTACCATATCATCACAAAAAAGCCTACACAGGTGAAAAACCCGCATCTTGCCTCTTAGTGCAGAGAGGCAGCTTAACTTCAGGAATCATCCTTCTTAAGAATAACGTTATCACATTGAAGCTGCACCGGATTTCTGAATGAAGGAGAGAGACATAAAATGACACCTTTGACTTGGTGATTCTAAATTGAGCAAATAGACTTAATAATAAATGATAATAATCCTTTAATTTGCTATGACATCTTATCATGTGACCAAGATGTCTCAAAGTACTTCACACGATATTCTGTAAAAGTGATGTGATGTTGTGTATTCTGTGGGTGAAATACTTTTACATGTAATGTAAGTAAATTATTCAATTACAAATTACTTGATGAAAATTAAAGCTTGAAAGTTACTTATTCAAGTAATAGCAAAGAGATAATATTAATAATACTTGCCTTCGATAATAAATAATAATAATGTGGTCACTCAATCCACGACTGTTTGTGGGACGCTGCTGTGCGCAATTGGCTGTCACTTTTCGCCCACAAAATACATAGTCACTCCACTTTACAGTATAGGCTGTGATGCGCTTTGAGACGTCTCAACGGTGTGCATTGAGTATTATTATTTATTATTATAATGCTTTTTCGCGGCAACAAGATTCTCAAAGCGCTTCACTGGTTATACTGTAAAGTAGACTGTGTATTTTATGGGTGAATGCTGTAGCCAGTTGCACACAGCAATGTCCCACAAACAGCCATGGAGTGAGTGACCAATTTTATTTAGGGGATTTATTGACCAGGACATTGGGAGAAACTCCCTTCTGAAATCCTTTCATTTAGAATTCAATATTGACCTGCAATAATGTACTGAGAGTTTGGGCACACTTAATGAATGATAGACTAAAAAAAACTTTTAATTTATGTTTTACATCATTATGTCACGTGGTTTAACAAATGCAAAACGTTTCCTGAGCACGATGAAGACAGTGTCACTTGAAGACACAGGGGGTCTGGAATTTTCCCTAATCTTAACCTTTAAGATGATTTTGTCTCAAATCTTATAGAATTGTGAAAAAATCTTAAAATCAGTCTTTGTTTGGAAGCCAGCAAGTTTAAATCAGCCAAGCGGAGAAAGTGAGGACGAGGATCTAGAATTCGATCCTCTGAGGGATGGGGAGCCAGTGGAGTCGGGCGAGGGTGGGAGTGATGGGGTCACGGAGCCTGGTGCGCGAGAGTACGCGAGCTGCAGAGTTTTGAATGATCTCCAGCTTGTGAAGGGAAGAGTTGGGAAGGCCGATGAGGAGGGAGTTTCCATAATCGAGCCTTGATTTGACAAGTTGAGTCGCATGAGTCACTGTGAGAAGTTGAGTCAGGAAATAACAAAGGCAAGAATGAGGATTTTCGCTGTATTTAGTATAACAGGTTATGCTGTTGCAGCTGTTGCATAGCAAGAAATCCAAAGCAAACACAACCCTAGGTGTTATATAGCAACTACTAAACAAATAACCCAGGTGCAATGCTGGGATTAAGATGTTTTATTTGCACAGCATAATCAATAGTTTCTTGTTTTTAATATATGTTTTCCATGTAAATATTGTAAATAATGAACGCTGAACTGTGAATAGTTAAATAATCTCAAGTTCTGGTGTAAGTACTTCCCTCTGTTCAGCATGTGCCCCATCACAGTAAAGCTATCCAAAACAGCATTCTATGCGAAGGGCATGAAGTAAGTCATTGCTGTTCTTCTGTGTAATTTTCATCTGTCCCAAATCACGCATACAATTTCGGTTCCTTTTTGATAGTGCCTCGGTGAACTCCAATTTAAAAAATAACTAGATGTGTCTGCTTGGTAAAAATGTTGACAAATATGAGGATAGACACAGACTGAGATGACCAAAAACCTCATGGGACACAATCATTTCTATCAGCAGGTGTCGACAAATTAAAAATGACCTTTCCAGGTTGGGGAACTTGTGGAGTTCCACATGGGTTTATTGCAGGAGTGTCATTCGGAAAAGGTAGATAAAGAAAGATAGGGATTTGAGTTTGATTATTTAGCATTTACTGAAATGTTGTGAAGTCATCAAAAGAACATGTAGAGTAATAATAATCCTTGTGATAATAATCCTAGCGCCTTAACAAGTCATTGAGACGTCTCAATGTTTCACAGAATATACTGTAAAGTGAACTGACTGTATACTTTGTGGGCGAAACGTGGAGGCCAATTGCGCACAACCCCTGGAAAGCGATCTGTGAATTGACCAACAATTGGGTTCCTACTTACTGCTAGATAAACAGAGCCATGTAGGGAATTTGCCTAAGGATAGATAGGGATTTGAGTTTGGTGGTTCAGCATTTATTGAATGTGGCACAACCTGTCTGGGAATCGAAACTGGGTTCTCTCACTTGCCAGGCGAGTGCTCTAACCAATACATTCCAGGACTCCAGGAAGAGAAAGAGAGAGAGGGGAAAGAGGGAGGGGGAAGAGAGAGGTGATTGCAGATACATTGAGTGAGCAACATTTGACTGCTAAGTATTTTACTGTAAGTCAAACCTATTTGCTAATAATAATCCATGCATTTGATGCAATATCCAAACCTCAAAGTAGTTAACAAACTAATTGATGGCAAGTGTGGTGACTGTTTATATGCAGGCAAACGCAGCAGACAAATGGCACACAACAAGGTCCTTGGAGGACTGACCGTGGTCCTCCTCACATCTGAGGTCCTTCCCCTCACATCTCCCCTTAAAGAGGTGAGCTGTAGATAGATTGGGGGGAGTGGGGCCGAGCCCATTCTAGTCCTAGCCACCCACCGCCTTTACATAGGTTTGTCAAGTCACTTATACCAGAAATGACAGCAGATTGGTTTGTTTCCATCTTAATCTTGGGAAACATTTTATTTGGCAGAACAAGTCAAAAATCAAAACACCAATAACTAAAGAACACTAAGGCTGGATGCTGAGGCTTGGCATGAATTACTACAAATCAAATAAATTCAATATGCGCGTTTTGAAATTTATGACTTGACATTGATTTGTTAGCCCTGTATTTTGCCAATTTTTTGGGGGCACACCTTTAGAGCCTACTCTATGAAATCTTTATTCTGCTTAACCTAGATTAGATTAGATATTAACTTTCGCAAGCATAAAAAAGTTGAAGTTCAGAGAGTAAAAGTACAGTGTGTCATGAGATTTAATGTCTCATGTAGTACATGATATTTTTGGATTGGAAACTGAAAAGTATGTAACAAATATAGCAGTTTGATGCTCCATATTATTATTCATAATAATCTGGGGCATCATAATATTAGTAATAATAATCTTTGCATTTTATACAGCGCCTTATCAAGTCGTTGAAAGGTCTCAAAGCGCTTCAAGGATTTTACTGTAGAATGTAATAATTGTGTATTTGTAGGTGAAATCATGGATCTATATTCATGCAGTCAAATTCATTTTATTGGTGTTTTTCTGGGGGAATAGGTTACTTCCCCTCTGCACATTAGTCTTTCACTGAGGTTCAGATTCTTAGGGTGAGAAGTTCCACATTCCACACCCTGTCAAAATCCTTACACTTACTAGCAAGAAGAATTTGTGGACGGCCTCAAATTCAGAAACATAAATAATAATAATAATAACCCTTGCATTTGAGATAGCGCTTTTCACATCTTCTAGACGTCTTAAAGCGCTTCACAGAATAGACTGTAAAGTGAATTGACTGTATATTTGTGGGCGAAATGCAGCAGCCAATACATACAGCATACAGCAGTGTCCCACAAACAGTCATGGATTGAAGTGACTAATTTATTATTGTTTTTTTGAGGGATTATTATCAGGTGTGTGGAGTAAGGAAACTTGCCCAAGGTTTCACCGTGCCGGGAATCGAACCCAGGTCTTTCACTTGCAAAGCGAGTGCTCTAACCACTGAGCTGCAGGATTCCACATTGCCTCTTTCTGTAACCAATCTTGTACCAAATATTACTAACTAAGTTTGTATTGCTTTTTTTTGAACTGGAAATGCTCTGACTGAGGAAACCAATGTGGACCCTACAAAAACAGCCGCTACACTTGACAGCAATAATAATAATAATAATCATAATCCTTGCATTTGATGTAGCACCTTATCGCAACGTTGATACTTTTCAAAGCGCTTCACAGAATATACTGTAAAGTGGATTGACTCTATTTTTTGGACAAAGTGCAGCAGTAAACTGTGCACAGAAACACCTTTTGATGTGGTAAGATGGATAGAAAGCTTGTCTCCCCTCCCCTTGTTGTAATATTAGTTTCTGCCAGTGAACATTGGATGCTCTGAATTAATGATAATACTTGTTCATGATAATGCAGCTCAGATGTTTCATGTTGCTGAAACATCTCAAAACACCCTTAACATGATGAAAACTATATTACTATATTTGCGGCTCTGAGTGTCAGTAAAACACCGCCTTTAATACAACTGTCTTGGCACTTGAACCCGTACTGTGAATCAAAGTCCTGTGGAAAAGTTTCATGTCGCTGAAACATCTCAAAGCACCCTTAGGACAAATCTGTTTAACGTAGTAAAAACTATATTTGTGTCTCTGAGCACCAGTAAAACACTACAGTAACACTGCCGTTAGCACAGCAATCCTGGCACCTGAACACGTACTGGTGAATCAAAGTCTAGGGAAAAAGTTGTGCCACTACATTAAAAGTTATACACTACATTAACAACTAACCTAAACACATGTTTAATAAGGTACGCTTATTAAACATTACTGAATACATTTCTTCTCCTGTACTTACATATTCAATCGTTTTCTTTTTCCAACAGGTTCCTCACTTCTCTCTTGTTCTTTAATGTTTGTACTTTGATCTCATTGGGTATTATTACAACATATTCCAGTTGCCAATCCAGTTTAACGATTTCACAATTCAACATTTGTAGAATGTTTTTACTGGGCAAGGCATTTATGATAATATTTTTATTGTGGTCCTGCTAGCCTATTAGGAACACACTAGCATTTTACCCACAAAATACGCAGTCAATTCACTTTACAGTATATTCTGTGAAGCGCCTTGAGACGTCTCGAAGATGTGATAAGGCGCTAAATCAAATGCAAGGATTATTATTGTTGTATAAGTTCATACATTGTAATGCTGATCCATGGAGGGAAAGCTGATGTGTAGTAGGTATGTAGATACGTACATATGGTTCACCTGCTTGTGGGTGTAAGCTATGATACAAAACAATACAAAATTACATTTGTATAATGCCTTTCACGTTGGGAGGATGTCGCAAGGCACTGAACAGTAAGGATTTGGACCCGAGTGGGGGTGGAGGCGTGTGGGTGTTGGGATCAGCGAGGGTGGAGGGCAGGGAGGGTAGGAGGGTGGCCAAAGGCGTAGTCGGAGAGGTGGGTCTTTAGATGTGCTTTGAAGGAGTCAAGGGATCGAGCGAGGCAAAGGGAATATTGGATGGAGTTCCAAAGGGTGGGGCAGAGAAACTGAAGGTCCGACCGCCTCTGGTGGGGTGGGCCAGGCGGGAGATGTAGAGCAGGCTGGAGGGAGAGGCTAATATTGGTTTAGCAGGACACAGAGGTAGGAAGGGGCAAGGCCATGGAGGGCTTTGAAGGCCAGGACAAATATTTTGAACTCTATTCTCCTGGGGTTGCGGAGCCAGTGGAGCCGGGTGAAGGTTGGGGTGTTGGGGTCATGGAGCCTGGTACAGGAGAGGACACGAGCTCCAGAGTTCTGGATGATTTGCAGCTTGCAGGAGGAAGAGTTGGGAAGGCCGACAAGCAGGGAGTTGGCGTAGTCGAGCCTAGATGTGCTGAATTTGATGTTCTGACTTGAGTTTCGACAGGTAACGATTTTTAAAATTTATTAAAATTTATATTTTACATTAAACTTAATGATGCTTACCGTCATTTGCTACACGTAATACAGGGTCTGCTTTGATAATAATAAGAATATTCCTTGGATTTTGTTTAGCACCTAAAATGTCAAAAAGTGCTTCACAAGTAACTTGACAGCATTTGCCATAAACAAACCAGAAAGGAATGATCAATTTACCTGAAGAGTTCAGGAATCAGTTCTGACGAAGCGGTGTAGACCCGAAACATTGACTCACTTTCTTTTCTCCATAGATGCTGCCTGACCTGCTGAGTGTTCCCAGCGACTTCTGTTTTTGTTACCTGAATAATTGTTGACCAAGATATTTCCTTTTTTACCATAAATGTAATAGGATCTTTAACATCCATATAAACAGGCAGGTGGAACCTACGTTTAAAGCTTCATCCCAAGGACAGCATCTCTCACAATGCAATGCCTTCAACACTGCACTGGAGTATCAGACGAGACTGTGAGCGTAAACTCTGGAGGTGGGCTTTGGAACCTACAACCTTCTGACCTCCAACAAAGTGCAATGCCAACTGAACAAAGCTAATTCTGACAGACTGAAGACTTCCCATCTTTCCAATAACAATAAGAATCAAAATGTAATCAATGATTTACTGAATTGCAAACTCTGTAGATGTATGGATGAAGTATTGCAATTCTTTAGTAATATAATAATATAATCCTTGCATCTGTTAGAACTATACTTTTGCCTTTAAGGTCAGGAGGATGTTTCATAGTGCTTCACAGGAATACTGTAAAGAGTAATGACTGCTTATTTATAGGTGCATATAGCAGCCAAATTACAGCAATGTCCCACAAAAATCCATTGAAGTGAAATGACCAATTTTTGATGTGGGGCTTGAAATCACAACCTTTGGACTTAAAGGGAAGTTGCTACGAACTCTGACACACAAACTGTAGTAATAGTACATTAATGTTTGACTTGGTGCAGTTGAGTACGGTCAGTCTATTCCCAATGTACTGGACGCATGAGAGAGGCAGAAAAACAACAACAAAATTACATTTGTACAACGTTTTTCATGTCCCAAGGCACTGACTGGACCCTGGGAGTAGCGAGATAAACTACCTGTTGCGTATCTCATTTTCATAACTATTTTGTTTTTTCCAACACCGGTACCGTCGTAATACATGACTTTTATTTTACATATATGAGGATCATGCAATTTAGTGCTGTCGAGCCTGAGAGTATCTGGCATTCTGTGGCAGGTCATGTAGTCTTGGTATGTGAAGTAATAAGTTAAGAGTCTGTAAAACATCAATTTAGGGAAATAGATGCAATCCTTCAGCAGCTCTACTATCAGAGTCTTGCAAACATGAAGCATGACTTTTGACCATTTCGTAACGTAAAAGAGATTGCTTGTTTAAACAGGTAAAGGCAGTCTTTGACCGAGTAATGTGTATATGCCAAACTCTTCATTACTGGTTGCTTCTTGTACTGGCTCTCTCGCACCTTGTTCAGCTTTCGGTGTTATTTCTCTGGGTGATGGAGGTTTTGTTTCTGGAGCAAATGAAGGAGGAGGAGGAAGAAGATCAGACATTTACTAAAGTCTATTGTGGTTTATCTGATAGAATTATAGAAGTTGCAATGCATAAATGGGATCAACTGCAGCAAGGAACACTTGTTTCAAAATTAAATTAATATCAGTTCAACTCTAAGGTGCAGGGTGCAGACTGGATTGCCTGGAATGGATATGTTTTGGCCTAAAGTGTGGGGACTTCAAAGAGAACACCTTCAATAATTAATCCTTATTTCCCTATTTAAAGAATCTGAGCAGGAAAGTCCTTCCTGTAACCCAAAGTACGTCACATCAACTCTTAGGAATTCTCTTCCCAAAGTTGGCCAAGTCAGATTGAATTGATGAGACACTAGTTAAGATTGCTTGGTTAAGGAATTCCATTTGAAATCACTGTACTTAGACCCCATTGATTAGAAAGAAATAGCTCAATAAAAGCTAAAGCATACTAGGAGCAGGGATTTTTCCACCTCAGCTCCTGTGCAAGCCAAATCCCTAAGGATGAAGTGGTCCTAGCTGGACAATAAGTGGGAAGCTTGCCAGTACTTTCCCCAGGCTGGTGGGGGGGGGGGGGGAGCTGGGAGATCAAAAGCACGGTCGAAGAGGAGGGTCTTGAGGTGGGTCTTGAAGGTGGCAAAGGAGGGGGCGAGATGGAGGAACTGCGGGATGGAGTTCCAGAGGATGGGTGCAGAGTAGCAGAAGGCCCGCCCGCCGATAGTTTCCAATAGTTGCCTACAGGTGCAATCACACTTTCAGTCTACGTGATGGGGCGCTGCAGCACTTGTATCAATACATTGCATTTGCTGGTTAACCTCCAGCAGTACCCCAGCACCACAGACACAAGAAAATTCACATGTGTAGGTGGCACACCTACATGGAACTCTCAGTCTGGTTTGGATACTCTTAAGTACAGTGATGGGTTTCTGCACATATTAGGCACCAGGCTGACCCCCACCCCCAAAAAGGTATAAAGAGGTAAGAACTTACTTGAAGCTGAGTATTTACGAAGTGCGACAACCACCACAGCTCCAACTACTAAGATTACAATGCTGGTGGTTATTATCATCCACAGCCAACCAAAGTTACCAGGATCTGTTAATGAATCATTGACGGCATGAATGAAATGCAGCACTGGCTTTGTACCCACAAAGTAGACTTTCTATCAATAACCCCCAATGGAGTGAAAATTGCAGTGTGATGTGTTAATTCTCACTGGTGATACTGTATTATTGATAGATCTGGGGGAGTCAGTCATTAATAAGGTTGTCACAATGGTTGAGCATGAATCTACCTACAACAACAACAAAATTACATTTGTAAAGCGCCTTCCACGTCGAGAGTACGTCCCAAGGGGGGGGTGAAGCAGGGAGATCGAAAGCACGGTCGAAGAGGAGGGTCTTTAGGTGGGTCTTGTGCGAGGGAGGGGGCGAGACGGAGGGACTGCGGGATGGAGTTCCAGAGGATGGGTGCAGAGTGGCAGAAGGCCCGCCCGCCGATAGTTGCCAATAGTTGCCTACAGGTGCAATCACGTGGTCTACGTGGTGGGGCGCTGCAGCACTTGTATGTGATAATTATTACATTGTGATAATCACGTACAAATTACACAGTCACTACACTCTAGTTTATTTCTGAAGCACTTTGAGATGCCTTCCTACATAACAACATAGGAATTCGCTTGGCGAAGAAGACCAAAGTCCATTCAGTTCGCCTTCCACCATCCTAGCAGTTGCATGCACATGTTGTGTCCTAAACTATACATTGTATCCCGAGATATTATTTCCTGATAGAAATCTCCTGACATAAAATACACCAAACTAAATGCAGCAATTATTAGCGGTAGTATTACATAATCAGGTCGGTAATACAAAATGTAAAACACAATTTTCCTGATAAATATTGCTTGAAAATGAACTCACTCTGCATTGCTATAGTTCCTGGCTTCATGATTTCAAAGAATTCTAGTATTTCACAGCACAGAAGGAGTTCATTCTGTCCTGTGCTCATTTCTGTGCCAGCTCTCTGAAAGAATGAACTATTTAATTGCCTACTCTTTCCCCATACATTTTTATACTTTTCTTCTTCAAATATTTATCTAAATCTCTTAAAATCTCTTGTGGATTCTGCTTCAAACATTAACCCTCTTTGTGTAAAATTTCTTCTAAACGCTCCCTTTCTTTTATTGCTGTTGATACTAGATTGATGCCCTTTATTAACTGACTCACCGACCAACGGAAATAGTTTCTCCTTATGTACTAAGTTTCGGTTGGATTATTATGCAATTAGAGCAGAGGTTAGCTAGGTATTGCAAACACACCCCGACATATGAAGCATAATTTCTCCTCCAGTAAGGAGGCAAATTGCATCTTATGTAAATAGTTGTGATATAAAAACATGCATTTCTCCTACCGTGATGATTCACAGAAATCCGTTCAATGATGGGTGCAGACAGTGTCGAGTGATTCACATGGCAAGAATAATTTTTTGTTTCATTCCAATCAGATGCTGAAAGCTTCAGGATACTGGTGATGGAGAAAGACCCATCAATGTTATGTTGGAGAGTCCCATTATGTGTCTCATTGGTAATTAACTTTCCATCCTCAAACCAGGATATCTGAATATCGGGAGGATAGAATTCCTGTGATACACAGACTAGCTGTTTATTACCATTTGGCGAAGGCAGAACCTCTGCTCTTAACTCGACTCTTGGACGAGCTGAAAAACAAAAGAACATTTATTAAACATTTCTTCCATTTTTAACAATGTTTGTAGTCCTCATAGAATCATAGAAATTACAGTTCAGAAACAAACCATTTGGCCCAATGGCCCTGTGCTGATATTAGCGTCTCTATATTCTTCTATGTTCTAACCCCAATTCCCTGCTCTTTCCGTGAATCCTTTTACATTGAAACTCTTAAAAGGTTTATTCAATTCTCTTTTAAATGTTGTTTTGTTTTTAACTTCAATGGCCATATATGGATAAAACTTCCGCGTTCATACACACAGTTCATGTACTCAGTCACTTCACTTTACAGCAAAAGTTGTGAAGCTCTTTGAAATGCCCTCCCGATATGAAAAGTGCCATTCCAAATGTAAGGATTATTATTATTTTTACTGTCTCAAAAGATAATCTTCCAACATCTAATTTAACTCTTTTGTGATAATGTTATGTTTATGCCCCATTTTTTATTAATACAAAAACCAGTGGGAATAATTTTCATTCTATCAAAGCAGGTTTCTTTCTATATAGTCCCCTCTAAGAGGTAAAATTCCATTCTGCATTACTTACAGTGCCTTTGGGGATCAGTGATTCCTTTAGTGGCCGAGATTGTCAAAGGCATTGCGTAATCCTGAATGAAATTGTCACTCATTAATTTCTATTTCAATAAAAGTAGACTCAATTTGTTTAGTCTCTCCTCACATTATGACTTTCAGATTAATCGACTTTTAAAGCTAGTACAGTCCTCCTATTGGCATATATTACTAACAGCTAACCTCCAGAGTTGAGGAATCTATTTTTCCGTACATTATCGATTGAAATTGCTCGAGGCTGGAACCTGCCACCACTGAAAACCCACTTACAATTAGAGTTAAATGATGGGAACTTCAGTGCTCTTTAATCAAGATGCATGGGGCAGATTACTGTGTTTGTGTGTATTTGTGTGTGTGGTGTGTGTTTGTGTGTGTGTGTGTGTGCTTTCTATCTTCAAAGCTTTTTTTTAGGTGGATGGGGTGAATTTCTCAATAAAAGGAATGCTAAAGCTGAGGATGGAATATTATCCTAATTTATCCACTCCAATGTCAGCAACAAAGACCTTGGGTGGAACAAATGATGGAACAAATGCGGAGGAAATCACACTTCGCTGCAATGTGCTCCATGTCATGCAGTGAGGTGTTAGATTGTAAAAATCCTTTGTGTTTTTTTTTACTTTCCATACGATCCACCTGAGTGAGATTGTCAATTAGTGCTGAATTACAGGCATATCGCATTATCAATCCATGACCAAAACTAATCTGATAAAATTGCCCGAGGTTGGGCCTTGGAACTCAAGGTTAGGGTGTGTGGCATTGTCGAAACTGCCGTGCTTAGGAGTGATACATAAAACCATGCCCCTCGTCTACCTGTTCAGATGGACTTCAAAGATCCCACGGTAATACAGTATTTAAAAAGAGAAAGTAGTTTTTCTCAGCGTCCTGGCTAACAATCCCCAGCAAATAAAATTGATGATTCACTTCATGGCTGTTTGTGTGACATTTCTGTGCACAGATTAGCTGCTGTGTTTGCCTTACAATGATTTTACAATCATTACACTTTACAATATATTTTGGGAAGCGCTTTGAGGCATCCTCCCCGACGTGAAAAGCATAAAGATTATTATTATTTATTTGATTGAGACAATCTATCCAATTCCTCTCCTCAGTTTGTTTTGAAAATGTTGGCTGTCAAACAGAAACTATGTTAAAACGGCAAGTGATAAACACTTAGAAGTTTTGAATAGTGAAACCATATCTCACCTTCCACTTTCAGGTACGTTCCTTTACCTTGTACTTTTCTAATAGGAGGAGGTATCTGAAGAAGAACCTCACAGATGTAGAGATCAGAGTCACGTAAATGAAGGTCACGGATTATTAAAGTCGATGTGTTCTTGGCAACATCACTGACGTGTGTCAGTCGATTCTCAGAACTACTACTGTTTGTTTCATTTGAACTTAAAACATATAGATATCGGACTTCTCCAGTGCTATTCCTTTTCCATTTAATTTTTAGTTGACCTACATTTCCAGCGCTGAAAGAGCAATTTATATTCACAGTCTCTCCCTTTAGTGCTGTGATGACAGAGGGTGTTTGCCAGACCGACAAGTTGCTGCATTCTCCTGTGGATGAAACAAGAACAGAAAATTTCCATCACCGGTCAATATAATCGTGTGATCAAACAAAACTGTAAGATTACCTGATAATACAGATAAATGCAAAGAAGAGTTGGGAGTTTGTTCTTGTCGTCCTGGCTAAGAGATCGCAGTTATCCAAACTCCCTTCAAAACAGAATAACTAACAATTTTGTTTTGTTATTCGTGGGGCATTGCTGGCACAGATTACTTGCCACAGCTGCCAATATGAGAGGAACTTTTACTTCTATAATAATAATAATAATAATCCTTGCATTTGATATAGCGCTTTTCACGTCGGGAGGACGTCCCAAAGCTCTTCACAGAACACACACTGTAAAGTGAATTGACTGTATATTTGTGGGCGAACGCGGCAGCCAATTGCGCACAGCAATGTCCCACAAACAGTCGTAGATTGAAAATGACCAATTTATTATTGTTTTGGGTTTTGGAGGGATTATTATTAGGCGTGTGAAGTAAGGAAACTTGCCCAAGGTTTCGCCCTGCCTGGAATTGAACTCTATGGCACCTCACTTCAAAACCTCTCAAAATGCTTTATAGCAATCACCGTGAAGTGAAGCAACTGACTATTTTAGACCTCGGTTATATGTTTCACCTGAATGACAGCATAAAAACATGCAGTCAATTTCAAATTATTCAAGTTACTGTATTTTCAAATTGGTAAAACTCTTTGATCTTTTCTTTTTACCTACTGAGGAAACACTCTCCTCTTCTCTTTGAAATTAAATAATAATAATCCTTGCATTTGATATGGGGCTTTATCACTTGTTCGAGACATTCCAAAGCGCTTCACAGTATATACTGGAAAGTGAATTAACTGTATATTTTGTGGGCGAAACTCGGCAGCCAATTATGCACAGCAGTATCCCACAAACAGTCGTGGATTGAAGTTACCAATTTATTATTGTTATTTATTAACTTTTAAAGAATTATTACCCTAGGAAAAGAGATCCGCCAATTGATATAGAACCGGGTTCCTACTTCCTGATGGGTAAACAGTAAGTAAGGAAACTTGCGCAACATTTTTCCTTGCTGGGAATCAAACCCAGGTTTCTCGCTTGTGAGGGAAGTGTTCTAACCACTGAGCTACAGGACTTCACAAATTGCTGATGTGCTGAATTGTGTTTCCACACACTGTAGCCACATTCTGATTCACTGTCAGTCCCTAATTGGCTCTTTTTCATGTGCGAACAGGCAGTAAATGTTGGCTGACTGTTCAATCCGGAGGACGTGTCAGTTTCAGATTAGACTAATCCTATCCTCGTTTGATGCAAACTGTACACACATTTGACACATATTTTTCAGCAAATGTCACTGTATAGCATTCAACAACATAAATTACACAATCCAGATCCAGATTAATTTAACATCAAAATCATAGTGCATCAAAGTTACTTTCTTACTCTTTGCTTTATCGATGCTTTAACGCAAAATGTGATCCTTCTTATATATTAGGCTCAGATTGTTCTTACCTGTAGTTACAAAGAAGTGAAGCAAAATGTGAAGACTGATCAATTGTGTTTTTAGAAATAACATTTCATTTGCTTGATTCTGAAAACAGAACAAATGGAAAACAAACAACTTTGTTAACAAATCTACAAATGTCTATAGAATTTTAAGGCAGTATTCGTTTGAAATTGGCCTTTTAGTTCGGGGAGCAATGTTTCATACAAGATTCATAATTCAGTGTTTCTCAAATCATTAATTTGATTGAGATATTTAAAGCAATGAAAGGAATTGACCGGTTAGATGTTAGTTCCTACTGGTGAATGTCCATCGAGTAGAGCGATCTATTTCATAGCCTTGAAATCAGAACTAAGACAGTTCATATGAAGGTCAGGAAGCATTTCTTCAAACAGAGTTGTGAAGATGTGGAATGCCCTACCCTATAGAGTTATAGGTGTACAATTTACAATATAATTCAAGAACTTGGTGAGTTCTGGACATGCTGAAAACACTAAATAAAGTTAATCTAGACCCAGGTATCTGCTCAGAAATTTCCGTTCAGTAATTTCACAGATAGGATTTGTGGTTATGAATTTACAGGTAGAAACGCATTCCAATGTTCACCGCTATAAGTATCAAACATTTATTAACAATAATAGATTCCTATGCATAAGAAACTGCATTACAAAACATACAGTCAATCCATTTTACAGTATATTCTGTGAAGCGCTTTGAGTCATTTCAGCGATGTGAAAAGGCGCTATATCAAATGCAAGGATTATTATTACTTTTCTTTGAACTTACTGTATTTGTGTTCACAGAAGAGAATGCTTACAGTTGTCCATCAGAAACCCAGTATTTGCTGGGTGGACTGGAACCACGTACAGCACTCATGTTCACTTAATCAGATCTGTTGCTTCACGGTCTGCCCCACTGCATTAAGTAATTTAACTTGAAGCTTCTCCGTGACTCTATCAAAAGCACAGTTGGCTCCTACACACGCAGTAAAGATAGGTTGGAAATTAACTGTAACTCTTCCTCCTCAGTTGTGTGATTTTGCTGATAACGGACGGAAATATACTTTTTAGAAATTACCCTGCTTTCTGGTTTCAACCACAACAAACTTACTTTGGGACCCCATGTGATGAAGTATTCCAATCTCCATTGCAATTGATTTAAAAATTAACATGACTCCAAAAGTCAGAGCCAGAGAGTAAGTAGATGGTCCTGGAAGAAAGTGGGGGATGGAGGGAAGGGTATGCTGTTCAATCTTGTTCAATTATAAATTGTGACATTTTTCTCCCCTGCTGGATTATTTTCCTTCCATTTGGATTTTATGTGTGATGTCATTTGAGCTCTGAACACCCTCTAACTACACTAGCTGTGGGAGGCAGTTGGATTTTGCAAGTAGCTAAACTGTCTCTCTCCACGACTGCAACGGAAATGCAAAACAAACAGGAAATATGAATAAGTGCCAGAATCTGGTTATGATTTTTCGAGAACATGTGTCAGACATCCGGCTGACCAAAAAAAAAAGAGCCAGTGCATGTCAAGGGCAGAAACCTTGTACAATTATATTCACTGAACTCAAATGGCCATTTTCTCTGCTGTTTGCTGACTGAAAAGACTTCAGTGGATTACAAATAAATGAGATTAGGAGGCAATGCAACTCCAAATGTGATCTGATGTTATCGGATGTGTGAAGAAACACTGTAATTTCCAGTGGATTGACTGAGAACTGGCCATGGGTGTAATCCACCCACTGAAAGCACTTGGACCTGAAGCAGATCTAAAACTCTCAAAGCCTCCGTTGTTGTTGCTGATCGTGCAAAACTTTCAATCAGACTTTAGTACTTACAGTATTACAACAATGACTCAATGCCTGACCAGATTCAACCACCAAAGTCAATGCGGAGATGTGTTCACATCCACACTAGGCATTAATAATTGACCAACTATTATTGTACAGTAGGACATTGAACCAACTAAAAACATTGCACCTTACACCCAACTGATTTATTGCAGATAAATGCAATGGAAACTCAATCCATTTCAATACCCCAGCTTGGAACAATTTGACTTTGTTTTAAAAATGTATAAACTTACACTCATTTATGTAGAAAGCTGTAGATGTCTACTTTACCGATCATTTACGCATTTAGATATAGATGGTCATTTAGATTTCCATGTTTCCACGCCGTGAGGTCCATGTAAATCTATGTAAAACTCTATATGTTCTCAGATTCCATTAACAAATGACATAGTCACAAATACCACAATGGCTACAGTAAATAAACTGTACGCTCAGGAACTGGATAGCTTGAACCACTGAAAAAATAAAATGAATTCTAACAATTTCACTGAGGCATTCATCCTCAACCAAAATGTCAGAGAAATCACTAACTTTATCTAAAACAAATTGGGGTAACCGGAAACTGGAGTGGAGTAGGATAGTTAATTTGAATTTATGTTATACAAAAAATAAAAAATGGATAAAATTGGTCATTTGTTTCATGGTTGTTTGTGGGACATTGCTGTGTGTAATTTGGCAACCGCATACACCTACAAAATACAGTAACTATTCTTCACAGTAAAATCTTGTGAAGAGCTTTGAGACGTGACATATCAAACGTACAGATTATTACTATATTATTCTACATTAAAAAAAGAAGCAATTCAAAATAATAATAATAATCCTTTGTTATAGCGTCTTATCGCGTCGTTGAGGTGCCTCAAAGCGCTTCACAGAATATATTGTAAAGTGTAGTGACTATGTGTTTTAATAATAATAATCCTTGCATTTGATATAGTGCCTTTCACGTCTTCTAGACATCTCAAAGCGCTTCACAGAATATACTGTAACGTGAATTGACTGTATATTTATGGGCGAAACTCGGCAGTCAATTGCGTACAGCAGTATCCCACAAACAGTCATTGGATTGAAGCGACCAATTTTATTATTGTTTTTTTTTCTTGAGGGATTATTATCAGGCGTGTGGAGTAAGAAAACTTGCCCAACGTTTCGCCCTGCCGGGAATTGAACCCAGGTCTCTCGCTTGTGAGGTGAGCGCTCTAACCACTGAGTGCTCTACAGGACTCCTCCACTTCAGCTTCCAGAAAAAAAGACACCTGAAGAATATTCCAATTTTCTGTCCAATCTAATTATCTAAAAATAAATTTAGTGTCCAATTATTTTCTAATTCTCCCCCCACTGGAATAGGCATCTCTACCCCTGCACCTGGCTCTCTCTCTCTCTGCCCCTGATCTGGCCATTTGACTGTTGAAGGTGTCAAAGCTGAGCCTGACTTCACCCGGCTGTCACGCACACACACACGCGCACGTAAAATAAGGAGTGGGTGCTGTACACTCTGCTTAGCTCTGAACAGGCAGGGGCCAATTTATCTTCCCAACCCAACCTCAGCCAGCTCAGCAAACTCAGCGTAAATTAGGATTTTAAACCAGCAAGCTCCTCGTATATAAGATGCAGCTCTGTCCACTACACTGGAGAAGAGAAGGTTGAGGGCAATATAATTACAGTCTTTAAGATTCTAAAGGGACTAGATAACATATTAATAATAATCCTTGCATTTCATATAGCGCTTTTCACGTCTTCTAGACGTCTCAAAGCGCTGCACAGAATATGCTGTAAAGTGAATTGATTGTACATTTGCGGGCGAAACGCGACAGCCAATTGTGCACAGCAGTGTCCCACAAACAGTCGTGGATTGAAAATGACCAATTTTTTTTTGAAGGGATTGTTATCAGGCGTGTGGAGTAAGGAAACTTGACCAAGGTTTCGCCCTGCCTGGAATTGAACTCAGGTATCTCGCTTGCAAAGCGAGTGCTCTAACCACTGAGCTGTAGAACCATGTCGAACACGATAATCTGTTTGTTCTTGTAATGAACAATAGAAACAGAGGACACAGCCTGGGATTGAATGGGGGTAAATTCAGAACAAATCTGCTAAGATTTTTTTTAGTGGGTGCAAAACATGGCAGCCAATTGCAATCTTCCATAAACAGGCATGTAGTGACAATTTTTTTTTTGACACCTTCAACAATCAAATGGCCAGATCAGGGGCAGAGAGAGAGAGAGCCAGGTGCAGGGGTAGAAATTATTACAATTGACTAACAACCTGGTTTCTATTTACTGTTGGGTAAACAGAGGCGTGTGGAGAAAGGAAATGTGAATAAAGTTGTGAAGCAAGGGCGCTAACCACTACGCTACGGGACTCCATCCTATTCTGATCCACCCATGATGTTTTTTTGCATGATACATTGTAAGCTTCTAAGTTGCTTTGATCGTGATTAATATTTTTATTAATATTTTTATTAATATTTTAGTTCCAGGGTCTGTTGAAGACCAGAGAAATCACAGCGATTAGTGCGCTCAACTTGCAAGCGAGAGGACATGGGTTCAATTCCCCCCCGGGTGGGGCAAAACCATAGGCAAATCTCCTTACTCCACACACCTCTACTTATTTAGCAGTAAGATATTTATTGTTTATTTCCTGTTAACTACAAATCCAGCACTCTGCAGAAGGAAGAAAACTAAACTTAAATTCCAGTGGATTTGATTTCCATATTAATTCCACTCAGATAAAGGCAGTGTGGTGCCATTGTTTGGTGACAAAAGCAGCCGCAAGGTGATCTTGTTATGTTACATTGTGGTTGAATAAAGCAGCTATTGTGGAGAAATGCCAGAGGTTAGTAACAGAGCAGTCACTGTACTGTACAAGTAAGCAAGAATTTATTTAGCATTGTTTCGCTGACAGTGCATTCCAGTTAACACCAGTCAAATGAGGGCAAGGTTGTTGAGCCTGGTGGTCTTTTCTGAAACAAAATGAAGGCTGAACATCCTGTTGCCATTAATTGTAGTGACATTAAGTGACATTGATGTCAGCTTCGAATGGGATTTTCCTCCATTATGAATTGAATGCTGTTGTTGCACGTTACACTAATAGGAATCACAGGCCTCTCCTGGTCATACGTGGTTCCAGGTCTGCACTACTGCACTGCTCATATTTCAAACGCAGCTAACAACAGCAGAGAATTGTTAGGAATGGTATCTGTGATCATTGAGAGTGACAGATTGCAAACCCATTGATAGACCTTAAATTAGATGTTTATTTTAACGAGGGCCATAGGTCACCATCAGAACGATTTCAAAACTAGCTAAGGTATGAGTTCAGTTTAAGAAGTATCAATAATTAGACTCTCCCAATTTGATTGTTTGAGTCCTGAGATGCATAATACCAGATAAGTAGTCCATTTGCCTAACATGTGATACAGAGTTCAAGTTGCACAGAAACAGATGAGAGCAGCCAAGAAATACATTTTACCATAGTTGGAGACTTATTGTTTCCACACTTTAGGTGTTACGTGTATTGGAATGAACTCTTACCCTGTCAGCCTTGGACTCGCTTAGTGTATGTTTACCAATTCCTAAATTTAGACAGGTTCTGTTTTGGAATTCCAATGGTAACCATGGTGATGAAAAATAAAAGTAAGAAAGCTAGGAGAAGTGCTTGATGGAACAAATTTTCCTGGATAATGTTTGACTGGCATTCTGGACGGAGAAATGGCGCCTTCTGTTGCAATGCGTGATTTATTGCAGAAAAACTTAAAGTTATACAAATCTGTGTTAGAGTTTAGCGCAGTTGGTAGCACTCTCACCTCTGGGCCAGAAGGCTATGAGTGAGCCCAATGTCCTGCCTGCTCTGTGGTTCGTTGGTCTAAGGAGTCAGCCAATGCATCTTGCACAAAAGGGGATCCTTTCCAGTAACCAGAAGTACGTCCATAGAAGAAGTCCATGGCAACATGATCTACTTCTCCGAAACAGAATTTCTGGTGGGTGGGGGGTTCAATTAGGAGTTCCGTTAAGTAATATTACAAATCCCCTCCATGAGTCCCGAGATGTACATGGAAAGCAAGCAGAGCAAGTTGACCCTTTCATTGTAAAACAGCACAGTGACTCCCTACAAAACACGAAGTGTAAAAGGAATATATAGAAAAATATATTTTAAAAAATGCGATGAAGCAGTTCCAATCATGTGCATTGATTATTAGAATAATGCCCAGGATTATCTGAGCAGATTGCTGTCTGTTGTTGGCAGGTCTATAACACACTTTCCTTATGAGGGACTCAATAAACTGTTCCTTACAGCACTTCATGTAACATTTGCACGAGAGCCATTCCCAACAGGGTTTCCTATGCAAAACACCATAGAGTGGGAAGGCGGAGCTGGGACTCGCCTAAAAGTGTAACTGTTCCCTGTAGATCAAGGTGGCATAACCCTGAGGTAGGGAAGCCCTGGTCCCTCCACTCACATGGAGTGTGAGAAGATAAAGCTGTTGTGGTTTGTAACGAGTTTGAAGGCGTTGCGTTTTTTTTCTTTTTTCTGTTTCTGGGATGGTTTCATGAGAATTGCGTTTTCTTTTTTCTGTTACGGGGATGGTTTTTATGAGGCAAGTTTCAATCTATTTTGTGCCGCCCAGATTCTCACCCGCACCAAGCTCTGCTCCCCAATCACCCCAGTCCTTGCCAGACTATACTGGCTGCCTATCCCAGAGAGGATCGACTTCAAGATCCTCACCCTTGTATTCAAATCCCTCCATTCCTCTGCACCCTGCCTATCTATCTGACCTCCTCTCTCCTCAAAACAGTATCCGTTGCCTTCGTTCCTCCAGGTCTGACCTCCTCCTCGTCCGCCGAGTCCTCCGCTCCACCCTCGGCGGCCGTGCCTTCAGCCACTACGCCCCGAGGCTCTGGAATTCCCTTCCTCACTCTCTTCACCTCGCTCCCTCCCTTCCTATTTTCAGGTCCCTGCTGAAGACCTTTCTCTTCGACCGCGCCTTTGGTCACCTTCCTCCCCCTCCCCCTGGCTCGGCCCTGGAATCTGTTACTGTGAAGCGCTCTGAGACGCCATCTGACGTGAAGGGCGCTATATAAATCCAAGTTGTTGTTGTATTTTTATACTAACAAATATATTTGGTCAAAAAAAAGTGCAAAGCACGGCAGACAGGCAAATGGCGGTTTGATAACTGTTGGTTAATTACTCATTAATTCAAGTGCCTATGTATTTAAGGAAACGTCCACAGACATACCAAAGACAATTCTGGGTTACTATGAATTTTATTGACTGGTATAGAATTACCCTCTGTAGAGCTCTAGCGTCTCAAACCTGTAAGTTTATGAGGTTGATTTTGAGTCACGGCGTTACTTGCTGTGGTAGTGTAGAGTTTCATTTTTCCTCATAGATGGAGACCCATATTTTTGTGGCTCGTTAACAATGTTTGTTTTTTCTTTCACATGTTTCATGAGAGGCTATTGAGAATTGCATGAATGGCCTCGTAGGTAAAAATGCAACTCTGGGCCATACAGACCAGAATTCTGCAGGTTCAAATCCCAGTCTGTGCTGAATTAGTTAAACTCAGTCAAAACAGAGATACCAGATTTAGATGGATGTTTAAATATTTAACTGCATGCGTCAATTAGTCTAAGCTGACACTCCAATGTCGTACTGGGGATGTGCTGGGTTGCTGAAGGTGCTCCCCCCCTTTGGATTAGATGATAAATTAAGCTCCATCTGCCTGTTGAAGTGGACATGGTACTGTTTGAAAAGCTAAGGGAGTTTCTCCTAATGTCTGGCCAATAATCCTCTAAATTGGCTGCCAAGTTCGCCCACAAAACACGCAGTCACTACACTGTACAGTATATTTGGTACAGCGCCTTTCACCATCAGGAGGACGTCGCAGAGCTATACTAAATACAAAGATATATTACAAATTAAATAATAATAATACAAAATTTCAACGCTGGCAAAAACATATTAAATATTTTTGTGCTGAGTTTGTACTACATGTTTGGTGATGAGTCATTATGATTTTCACAGCAGTTTCCCCCCACCAAATGCATAGTAATAAATGGGACTGAGCCAGTGTGAATCATGCTGGAACCCTATGCCTCACATCTTGGAGGAGGTAGTTTCAAGAAGATTACAGTTTTACACCCACGTAGAATAAATGCGTTTCACCAAAGGTACTTAGAAATGTGTTGGTTTTTCATTATGTGGGAAGATGTGAAGCTAATCACCCCCAACGACAGCTCTACATACAGTAATGAGTCTATCTTTCTGCCTCCACCCTCAACTCCAGGACTACTACTGCCCTGACCCCATCTCCCCCATTCTCGCCCGACTCCATTGGCTCCCTTTGCTTCAGAGGATCCAGTTCAAGATCCTGGACCTCACCTACAAAGCCCTCCATGGCCTCGCCCCACCCTACCTCTACAACCTCCTAATCCCCTATCAACCCACCCGCTCCCTCCGCTCAGCCGGCTCCGGCCTGCTCCATGTCCCTCGATCCGTCCCACCATTGGTGGGAGAGCCTTCTACCACTCTACCCCCAATCTCTGTAATTCCATCCCCCAATCACTCCGCCTCGCCCCCTCCTTAGCCTCCTTCAAGTTCTCCCCTCCCTTCTCCCTCCCTGACCCCAGCTCGGGTCTGAAATGCTATACACTAGACAGCGTCTTGGAAAAATGTAATTTGTTGTTGTTGTTGTTGAGTTGAATGACCAATTCATCTCGCCAGGGTGTTGGGAAGGGGGTTGTTTGGTTAATAATGACAAGGGATCTATCTAGGTGCTGGTGTGCTCTGAACAAGATGGATTCAGTCGTGTTGATCCCTAAGTTACAGAAAGATATTGCTCATCCAAAATTAGTTAATAAACAGTTAATTAATGTTTATTTTTGGCCATGTATTTAAAGTTCTTGAAATCTTGAAATCCAGACAACCTATTGATTGCTGGATGTATCTTTTTCACACACATAATAGGCTGATAACTTTCAATTTAAAAAATTGTCACGAGCAGTAACGATACTCCAACATGAGAAATTAATGTTATTTTTAATTGGAATCAAATATAAAAGCATGATATGTGAGATCTGTATCTCTTACGGAAACAGAGACAGGAAGCTGTATGTCTTTACTTCTGTAAATGATACTGATCTCCCGTATCATACTTTGATATCTGTTCAAACGAAGTGTTAGAAAGAGCTAATTAATTCACATCAGCAAGAGATTGTGAACTCCAATTTACTATCAACTGCATTAAACCCTTTGATTACCAGCAGCTTCAAAAAATTGAGAGACTCAAGGAGGCTTGTTTAAACAACCCTTAACATTAGGACATCCTCCTGACATGAAAGGCACTATACAAATGTAATTTGTTTTTGTAGTGGAAAAACTACTGAGATCTCAAGAGCACAACAACAAAATTACATTTGTTTGGCGCCTTTCACGTCAGGAGAATGTCCCAAGGCGCTGAACAATCAGTGTTTCGGACCCGAGCTGGGGGTCGGGATCGGGGAGGGTGGAGGGCAGGGGGGAAAGGAGGGTGATCGAAAGCATGGTTGAAGAGGAGGGTCTTGAGATGGGTCTTGAAGGAGGCAAGGGAGGGGGCAGGAAAGGTGGGGGATATGAAGCAACCCCACTGAGGGGAGGGAGCAGGCAGGTTGGTGGGGGGTTAGGAGCTTGCAGAGGTAGGAGCAAGGCCATGGAGGGCTTTGAAGGTGAGGACCAGCATCTTGAACAGGATCCTCTGTGTGATGGGAAGCTAATGGAGTCGGGCAAGGATGGGGGTGATAGGGTTACGGAGCCTGGTGCAGGAGAGGACACGAGCTGCAGAGTTCTGGATGTTCTGCAGCCTATGGAAGGAGGAGTTGAGGAGGCCGACAAGCAAGGAGTTTGCATAGTCAAGCCTGGATGTTATGAATGTGTGTATGTGTGTATGTGGAGTCCTGTAGCTCAGTGGTTAGAACACTCTCTTTGCAAGTGAGAGACCTGAGTTCAATTCCAGGCAGAGGGCGAAACCTTGGCCAAGTTTCCTTACTTCACACGCCTAATAATAATCCCTCCAAAACTAAAAACAATAATTAAATTGGTCATTTTCAATCTACGACTGTTTGTGGGACATTGCTGTGCGCAATTGGCTGCCGCGTTCGCCCACAAATATACAGTCAATTCACTTTACAGTGTGTTCTGTGAAGCGCTTTGGGACGTCCTCTCGATGTGAAAAGTGCTATATCAAATGCCAGGATTATTATTATTATCTGCATACATGTGGAAGTTGACCCCATGTCTGCGGATGATGTCACCAAGAGAGAGCACGTAGATATTGAAGAGGAGGGGACCAAGGACAGTACTGTCACAAACTCAGTCCCCTGAGTGTTGACAAGTTCCACCCGACTGTCTTGCTCAGCTCAGGCAGCTGCAAGGACGATTTTAACATGAAAAGTACCTTCTCACAGAGTAGTCACATTTCTGATCTATGTCTGAAGCTATTTATGGAGACTGAATTGGTCGGCAGGTCTCCACTGAATTTTAATTGATAGGATCTGCAGATATTCATAAAGATAGTAGATTTTACAAAGCGTCTTTGATAAGTACCTTTATTATTGTAAACCAAACCCTTAGACAGTGGCAGGTCTACGGAAACTCCTCTCTCTTCCCTGGTTCGGTACATTTTCAGCTTATGCACTGTGACACTGGAAAGAAGTTAGAACATTGCAGCAATAAAGCTACATATTGCTGTATATTTCTCGTCTGAATCCTTAAATGCTATTTTTTTCTCTACTGTCACGAGGGAATACAAGTTATTGATCACGCTATGGGTAAAACGATGTTATGAAGAGCACTTTAATACTGGTTAGACTGTATTAGAACTTCATACTTTTGATTCTCTTTCTTGAATTTTGATGCTGTTCTGCATGAAAACTGGTTAGTAAGCTCCCACTTGGGAGAAGCAAGCTCAATATTGGATCTTTCCAACCCAACAAAGGGCAGGTTTAGTTTTCAATGCAGAGCAGCATTATTAATAATAATAATCTTTGCATTTGGCATAGCGAGTTTCACTCCAAAGCACTTTGTAGGATAAGAAGTGGAGTGACTGTGATACACTTTACACTGTATCCATCCTGGATTTTGCTCTGTGCAAAATGGTCACCGTGTTCACATTTGTAGGTAAACACAGCAACCAATTTGCACACAGCAAAGTCCCATAAATAGCCATGATGTGAGTGACCAATTTTATTTGGGAGATTTGTTTGGCCAGGCACCAGGAAAAACTCCCTTCTCTTTTAAAAACATGCCATGGGATCTGTAACGTACACCTGAATGTACAGATGGGACCTCGGTTTAACGGCTCATCCAAAGGACGAGCATCTCATCCAAAGGTACCTATGGAGGAATCTGTTCTTTCCATTGAATTAGAAAGTAAGGATTTCCTATTCCATGCCTAGACTTTGTTGTACATCCTTCTAAAAAAACAAATAATTTGAAAGTGGTTAAATTAGATAAAACAATGACATGAAAAATAAGTATGGATGTTAAAAGACTTTGTATTGGTAACACATGGAGTAATTTAATACAGTAAATGTAAGAAATTCGAATTAATATGTTTATCAATATTTTAAAAAAATCAATAAACAGCAATGCGCACAAAAAATAATCTGAATATATTTCAATTTTGATGCTATGACCTTTAAAAAGTGTAAGTTCAAAGCATGCACATACATGGATGCATACAGTTTCTCGCGAAAGCGGTCAGCTTGATGTGATATAACACTACCCAGAGTAATGAGTGACCTTTCAGCTTCCCCTCAATTCTGTTTATGCTGCCTTGTCCTACAAAACCTCTAAAAAGAACCATTACAGTTCAGTACTTTGCATTCTTTATTTAAGGGTATCATAACAATCTAAGTCTAAAGGTCACAGGATAAACAATAGTTTGTAAAATGAAACTCGACTCAATGAACATCAATTTAAAGGCAACAACGGTCAGGTGTACAAGCAATGAATACAATGAATTTCTTATCTCCAGAAGTAATTTTATTCTTTGTAAAATTCTACGAGTGGAAAACGCTAAAAGCCCTCAGCAAACAGCAGCAGATTTCAATTAAATGAAAGAACACGCCACTTACGGTACCTTTATTCAGGTTACCATTGCTGATGGTATTCTAAGCCAAGTATCGATGTAGATTATTTTTAAAAATTTGCGTTGGGCTGATCCAATTAAGCTACAGAGTACAACTAAGACCTCAAAAAATTGTATTATCTGCAGTAGCTATCGCACATTACGGAATTGTATTGGCAAGTGATTGCTGTCCACAGGTCAAACTAACTGGTCAGTGAGGTGCAAGGTTCTCAAACCTGGTTTTACAGAATAAAGAGACCATAAACATAGTGGAAGAGGTAGGTTTTAAGGTGGGATTTGAAAGCAAGTAGAGAGGGACAGACAGCACAAAATCTTCACACAGTCTCAGTATTCCCAATGTTATTTAGTACTCAGCTACTAAATAATACTGAGGACTAATTTAGAGTTTAAATTCATTTATTACTTTTCCCCTCACACTCTTCCCCTCACTCCCAGACACCTTTCTGAACGGTTACAATTGAGAAGCTTTGTCAAACATCTGACTTAGTGGGAAAGCAGCTTTACTCTGAGTATTTTGCCATGTTGTGCCCATAAAATACAGTCATTCAACTTTATAGTATATCCTGTGAAGCGCTTTGAGACGTTTCAACAACGTGATTAAAGTACTTCATGGAATATGCTGTAAAGTGATGAATTGACTGTATATTTTGTGGGTGAAACGCGGCAGCCAATTGCGCACAGCAATGTCCGACAAACAGTCGTGGATTAAGTGACCAAATTATTATTTTTTTTTTTGAAGGGATCATTACTCCCGGAAAAGCAATCCACCATTCGACTAACAACCATGTTCCTATGTACTGCGAGGTAAACAGAGGCGTGTGGAGTAAGGAAACTTGTCCAACCTTTTGCCCTGCACGGGAATCAAACCCAGGTCCTCTCTCTTGCGCGGCAAGTGCTCTAACCACTAAGCTGCAGGACTCCATAAACCGTTCAAGCAGCTGTGAAGGGCTGTTGTAGCTTCACTGTTTTTGATTGATGAAGGTCTTTGACTTTTTATTTTCCTATCGCATTTTAACTGACTACAAATGACTACAAATATTGGATTTTTCCATAGTTACATTTGTGTGTACACCAGGGAAGCTGATTGCCCTTCAAAACTACTGCTTTATTTCAACTGTGTAAAGTAAGTGCGTGGCTTCATTACATTATTATGTACGGTGGTTAGACCACACTGGACTAGGCAAGTCTGATCAGTGGTTCTGTTGTGGTCACCTGAGTTTAAATGCTCCTTTTTAATTCCACATTTGCTTTAACGTTGCTATCACAGTAATTTATGAAACGTTTCATCAGATACTCCCATGGAAGTGGCACCAATGTTTACAGTGTAAAGTCAGTTGTGAACAATGGAAGTTGTAGAACCTCGATAAAAAGTCAAGGCCCATAGTGCAGTCTAACAACAAGGTTAAACCCCTTAGTGGAGAAATCGAGGTGTGCCAAGAAGTGATTCAGTGATTCTGCGCTTTGGTTTTTAAAAAGCCCGTAGATCATGCGAGAAAGGGAAGGCAAGAAGTTCCAGAAGTCTTTGAGATTCCGGGAAATAATCGAACCAGTGCATGAGATAGATAATGATTTCAACCCAGTAAGGATCCAAGCTACCAAGGAACTGAATTAGCAAGATTGCCACCGAGGGTTGACTCGATTCTGCCATTTTGTTGGTGAACACGCAACCTTGGAGCTTGTTCAGCCCCAAGGAGTCTCCTGCCCTCTTTCGCTCCTCTCCCCAACCGGGGAAGTGCCCTTTATCCTGCAAACCAAAGTCCTATTAGCTGAAGCAATCCTAGCTGAACAAGTATAATGCTGCGTATCATATATAGTACTATCATATATATGTATATTATAGCAAATTTGGCTGCTGAATTAGCCCATAAAACACAAAGCCACACCACTTTACAGTATGTCCTGTGAAGCTCTTTGGGACTTACTCCTGATGTGAAAGGCCCAACACCAAATGTAAGAATTATTGTTATTACACTCTGAGCCAATTCTCCAATTGTCTGATTAGAGAATCGTCGATTCTCTATAGTTCTTGGAGGGTGAATGTACGTTTTCCCCTGCAGGTCAGTCAATGTAATAATAATAATTGTTCTATTTGGTAAAGCACAGGAACCCACCTCAAAGTGTTTCACAGGATATACTTGTAAAGTGCAGTGACATTTTTTTGTGTGGGTTAATCCGGCAGCCAATTTGCGAACAGCAAACAGTTCTTGGTAGCAGGAATTTATAATACAATAGCGAAAGTCCAATCCTAAGCTCACAATGGTACATCGGTGAAAAATCAGCCATCATCGGCTGCCAAGGTCAGAAAATTGACAGACAAATTGTGAATCAACCCTCCGTTGCAAATGATGCAAAAATATTTAATTCCGTATCTTTGAAATCCAGCCACCAATGCGAAGCACAAAACTCTCTAAAAATTATACTACAGTATTACAATATAGTCTGGCTCAGTTGGCAGCACTCTCGCCTCTGAGTCGGGAGGTTGTAGGTTTCAGCCGCATGTCAGGACTTGGAGCTCACAGTCTAGGCTGACAGTTCAACACAATGCTGTTTTGCTTCTTTGAATAAGATTAAAAAAAGAGGTCTCGGCTTCCTTTTCGGGGGGATGTTAAAGATCCAATGGCGCTTTTTGAAAAGAGAAGGGAGTTTCTCCTGGGGTCCTCACCAAGAATTCCCTCAGATAAAATTGGTCATTCAACTCATTGCTGTTTCTTGGACACTGTTGCGCAAATTGCCTGCTGTGTTCGTCTACACAATACTGATCACTCACCTCATGGGTGTTTGGAGGACATTGCGATGTGCAAATTGGCTGCCGCATTTGCCTACAAAACACATAGCCACTACAATTAGCAGTAAATCGCGTGAAGCATTTTGAGACACCATCCCAATGTGAATGGCGCTATATGAAAAGCAAGCATTATTATTATACAGTATTATAATATTATATTGTAGTAATATAGTATTTTCTGTTTTAAAACCCAATGTTAATTTTACCTCCAAGAAAGAAAGAGAAACAACAATGGATTCCTCCTGTAGCACAGCTCCTCTGTCAATGCTGCTTGTATTCTGCCTTCATAGTCAGTTTTCACAAAAGAAAAGAATGCACAAGGAAAGTTGATCATCAATTTTCCTTCAAAATAACGCTCTGCAAAAACGTTCGTCAAACTAGAATTGTTGTAGGAAACGGGCTTTCAGTTCCTTGCATCTTCTTGCTTGCATTTTCAGTAGTGAAGTGAGAGATTTTTGCGATGCAATTTAGTTTTAGAGATAGATAGTCTGTGACGTCAATCACTTTAAAAAGATCTGTCTTCCTTTATGTTTGCACTCGGGACAGGAAATTAAATGGTGAATAATATTTTTGTTCTAAACTATCTGAACGAGTTTCAATTTAAAAGCTGCAAACAGATGCTTATAGTCAGTGGTTACCAGCTGACAATTCACTTAACCCTAAATTGCTGACTAGACTCAGCCATTTCCTATATTTATCTTCTGGTTAGATCTGAGTTATCTGTGCAAAATCGTATGTTTAGGCACAATTTAATCTTCTCAAATCATCTCACTTTATTTTTGTCAAAGTTAACTTTTAATTTTGTTTGAGGATACAATATGTTCACTCGGTAGGTTTGAAACTCCACCATCCTTCCATTTGATGAATACTGTGTATGTTGAGTTCTGATCTACAGTTTGAGTTAGTATAAGACTTGCACATTTGCACTGCGGCAAATCCTAGACTTACTTTGACAGAAACCATTGACATTTTACTTACTCTGAGCCAAATTCTTTCAATCTTGGTTTAGGATTTTTTCACAGTTTTTTCCACAGTTTTTCACTCTTTAATGTCACTGTCGAACTGGTAATCCTTGCATTCTGCTATACTAATTTAATACATTGGGCACTGGGTGAGAATGCTAAACAACGCCAAGTTATAATTGCTCTACAAAATAATATTAATAATCCTTACATTTGATATATAATGCCTTATCATGTTGTTGAACTGTCTCGAAATGCTTCACAGGATATACTGTAAAGTGGAATGATTGTTTTTTATTTTATGGGCACAACACGGCAGTCAATTTGCACAAGTTTTGTCCCTCAAACAGCTATTGAGTGAGTGACCAATTTTAATGGGGAGATATGTTGGCCAGAACACTGGGAGAATCTTTCTCTCTTCGAATCGACCCTTCATCAGAACCGTCGTGGACCCGAAACGTTGACTCACTTTCCTTTCTCCATAGATGCTGCCTGACCTGCTGAGTGTTCCCAGCAACTTCTGTTTTTGTTTAAAATAAGTCTAACTGTTTTCTAATATGAATGCAATGTATAAATGCATGGTTGGGGGGATGGGGGGGAAAGAGTACTAGACATTGCTGATGAATTGCTTAGCATTATTATTAAAAAAATTCTGTCCTCAAACAAAACATACAAAATGGGAAAAAAGTCTAATTAAAGGAGCAATTTTGTGCAAAATTCTGCAGCTTAAACGACACAACAAAAAACAATATTAATAATCCTTGCTTTTGATATGGTGATTCATCACATTGTCAAAACATCTCAAACATCTTCACATAATTTTACTGTAAAGTGAAGTGTGAGGACTAATCTCCAGGTCAGACCTATTAATAATAATCTTTGCATTTGATATAGCAACTTTCATATTGGAAGATTGACTCAAAGGGCTTTGTAGTAAAAATGTACTGACCATGTATTTTGTAGCCGGTGTTACTAAAGAGAATGAAGGTGGGTATTTGTGAGTTAGGAGATGAGGATTAAGCACAGTATATAGTTTAGCTAGGATGTAGCAGCCATTGACAAACATATCCTAAAAGGAGGAGGAACAGAGACCAGAAGTTCACCCCAAATTTAGTCTTAAGAGTATCGAAAGCAAATGCAGAATGCAAAATGAAATATCTTATTGGTCAGGCTTCCAGGAATGGAGCTCGGAATGCTCAACTGTACAGAGCAATTATTGAGTAATGTACAGTTAAACAATTTGAACAGACGTCACGGCCTATTTCCAGATAATCACCACACCCATAAGAGATAAATTTGACACCACATATTTGACTATAAATTCATGCAATTTAAAAAACAATTTAAAGTTTGAACTGCTTTGATTACTACAGAATTTTTTTCTAGAATATCTTCAATCTTTCTGAACTCCAATGAACAATTAATATGCTCTCCAAATCAATAAATTTTATACATATAACATGATTTATTTTGATTTCACTGTGATACAATTGGATCAATTGAGAAAACAACCTTTGAGAGTGGTCAAACCTTTATTGCCTTACATCCATGTACTATGGAAGGTGCAATGTATTTCACATTGCCCCTTTAACTAAGGTAAAGCATGCAGTTTCTAGCAAAAAACACACTCCTGCAGTTTTGCATTGATTACATGTTGAAAAAGTCCCACGGGTTATTCTTTGTTGATAGTCTACAGAAAAATAAATATTGTAATAAAGTAAGTAACAGAAGTATCAAAGAATTGTATATTATCTTTTAAACGTTTCTATGTATTGTAAAGCAATAAATTCATAGAAGTGTAAACCATTCAGACCTTGCCAAAGCAGTCCCTGGATTTGATTCTCAGCTTGTTGACCTGAGATTCAGCGACCTCGGCTCTCTCCTCAGCTTCCTCTACCTCGTGCTGCAGTTTTTTGTACTTGGTCATGTTAGTGTTGGCTTGTTCCTCCTGTTTAACAAGATCAGAAGGGCAGATTTACTTCAGTTCATGGAAATAACAATGGAAATTATTGTTGCATTTGCAATCGCGCAATTGACATCAAATAATAATAATAAATTGGTCAATCGATCCACGGTTGTTTGTGGGACGCTGCTATGCACAATTGGTTGCCACGGTTTGCTCACAAAATATACAGTCAATTCACTTTGCAGTTTATTCTATGAAGAGCTTTGAGACATCTCGAAGACATGATAAATAAGGCGCCATATCAAATGCAAGGATTATTATATATTATTATTTCACATCTCAAAGCGCTTCCTGGGATTTACTGTAAAATGTGGTGGCTGCGTATTTTATAGGCCAAAGCAGCAGCCAATTTGCGTAGAGCAACGTCCTGTAGAGATATGTTTTCTTGGGAGAAACAAACAATTGACGTGTCCTGTCAAATAGATTAAACATCAGATTCATTTTCACTGATGCCTAAAAGGACTCTGTTAATATGGACCGTTCAGCTGTCTGTATAATTTTGGAAGCAAATTGTCAAGATAAAATTGATCTGGAGTATGAGACGAATAAAAGCAAAGTATTTCCCAATCTACTATTTGCTATTATTTTCAGTTCCTTCATTATTCACTGATTCTTACGAGAGCTGACCGAAACAAACTCATGTTATGTTTGAGGAATTTCCTCCACTCGTTTCCCCAAAATGTCACATAAAGGAATTATGCAACTGTTATTTGTTAAGTTGGCTCTAGCTTTAAAGGACTCTGTCGCACCTTAATCTTTGGCGCAACCCTAGCTGTAACGTAACAATACCACTCACAGCCTCTTCTGCCTGCCGCTTATAGCTCTTCACTTTGAGTTGCAGTTTGTCAATAAGGTCTTGCATTCTTGTCAAGTTCTTCCTGTCCTCCTCTGACTGTATTGATTACAAGTACAAAACGATCAACCCAAATGGTTCAAGTCAAAAAGGGTCAAACAACATATAAAAACAGAGAGTGACTGACGGCTGAATATCAGGTGTGGGGAAGCAAGTGCCTTACCTGATAGGTGAGCTCCTTGAGGCGCCGTTCATACTTACGCACACCTTTCTGAGCATCACTGCTCCTTCGCTGTTCAGTCTCCAGTTCGGTTTCAAGCTCCCGGATCTGTTGTCAAAGCAATTTCAGATTAGTTCTTAAAGGTTCACGTGGAAGCACTTTAAACAATTTGTTTTATTTGTAATGACGTACACTTGGCGCTCTTGTAACACATGGTCTCAGGGCAAATAAGTGAAGAGGTTTCAAGATAATTTATAGTAGCAATTGGCCTCATTAAGCCGAACTCTACTTTATTGTACATTTCCTTGGATCGAGTCAGGGTGATTCCCATGCTTAAATACATAGGTGTTCAGTTGGATGATTTTGTTGCAAGACTTTTTAAAGCAACTAATGTAACAAGACTCTAACACACATTTCTTCCAGATGTTAGCCACAGCGAAAGAGAGCTAGGTTGAAATGTAAAAACTTTCTGGGAGACAAATAATGTACTCATTGGGATTGGACCAGAGGCCAGAAATTTCTCATATTCGTAAGCTAAAGACCATTTCTCAAAGTTTAGGCTTATGTGAAATTTTGAAAGACGGTTTTAAAATTCGATCTTAATTTGGAAGTCGATTTTCTACCATAACCAAAGGACCCTTCAGACCTGATCAGAAAACGTGTCCAGAAAATAAACATTAAACCAAATAAAAAGTTTTAAAGACACTGAAGGGTCTACAATAATTTAAAATTTAAGATCCCACGCTTAACAAAAAAGACAGCGATTGATCTGAAAGAAAAGCAGAGGGAAAAACCATTCTCTGGATGGGTGAGTTAGTCCCCCCTTCTCTTCCCCCAATAGTTCTTTAGTGTTAAATACTAAGCAATTATAAATGTTGTCCGTGTGATAATTAGCACCAGCAGTATTTATCACATCCGATAGTTATAAACTCACAAATTTTACAGAGTTTTCCTTCTGTCCCCATCTGCCCTGGCTAATGGTTTGTTCCCAGGTCTATCACCCTTTTACTAAAAACAAATTCTCCAACACTTGCTTTTAAAATAGAACTAACCTAGTTTCCAAACCTTATCTGAGCTCTTAATCTGAGCAACCACATACGTGCATACTTACATATATACGTAAGGTAAGTGTCCCACCCAAAACATTAACCAATAATTCCCTTTCTGAACTCAGCGGCTTTGCCAATGTTTAATCTAAGAAAACATTAGAATACATTAGAATATACAGCACAGAAACAGGCCATTCGGCCCAACTGGTCTATGCCAGTGGTTATGCTCCACAGGAGCCTCCTCCTGCCTTTCCTCAACTAAGCCTTCAAGTATAACCTTCTATTCCTTTCTCCCTCATGTACCTATCTAGCTTTCCCTTAAATACATCTATGCTATTTGCCTCAACAACCTCTTGTGGTAGCATGTTCCACATTCCCACACTTTATGTGTGAAGAAATTTCTTCTAACTTCCCTATTTGATCTATTTGTGACTATTTATACTGATGGCCCCTGGTTTTGGTGTCCTCCACAAGTGGGAACATCTTCCCTATGTCTACCCTATCAAAACCTTTCATCATTTTAAAGACCTCTATCAGGTCACCCCTTACCCTCCTCTTTTCAAGAGAAAAGAGTCCAAGTATGTTCAGCCTTTATCTCAGTTATAAGTGAAACCTGCCCTGGATTCCAGTTTCTGGATCTGCTTCTTTCCCCCTTTCAGCGCCAATTGTTCAGCCTCGTCAAGTCTCATTTGCAGATCCTTCACGGTTTGTTCTATGTTTTTCTTCATTCTTTCCAAGTGGGCACTTGTGTCTTGTTCTTTCTTGAGCTCTTCTACCATCATGGCAGCCTGAGAATAGCACAATGTTTGTACACATGCCATTTGTATTTCACGTGTGCACAGTTACTATTTGGGCCCATACATTAATTGGGAGAAAGAAGGCAACTTGAGAAAAAAAATGACTCTAAGGGGACCTAATAGCGGGGTTTAACATTTTAAATGGGTTTGAAAAAGTAAAGTCAGATCAAAAGTTTAGGATGAAGAGGACATTGGTTTAGAGTTGTAAAGGAGAAATTTCTTGACAGACACTGGGAAGTTTTCCTTTACACAGAGAGCAATAACAGAGAACAGATTACCAGGATGGGTGTTCTGGAGGGTTGAGATTAGATGGTCCGAAGAGCCTTCTTCACTCAAACCAATCTTGTTTTCTTGTGAAATTTAAGCTATTTCAAAAACTTTGTGGCTGTAAATAATAATTTTACTGTCAATAAATGTGCTCATTTATAACAATCAGTGAGACTTCCTGTGAGACGTTTACAAACTAAATGGAAGTCCAATGAAACAGAATATTGTTTCATCGATACTCTTTCACTTGTGCAAAAGAACATAAGCATTCACGCCTGTGTAACTAGCAAAGACTGTTTGATCCCTACCACAAGTATTTGCTGTTTTTTCTCCACATGACTGTTTTTGAAGATGAGTTAATGTTATTATGTCTCCTAAATTATGTCTCCAGATTGATTTGAATTCCCAATTCCCAGATTGATTCTCGATATTAGTAAATGAGTAAAGGGAAAGAAGTTGCAGGGAGCTGAACGGGGAGCTAAGTTGAATTAGAGGAAGGTAATAAATGGAGTGTCTCAGTTATCTCCTCTACGTACCCTCCTGTTGCTTGTATACATAAATGACCTGAATTTGTTGACTTACATTTGAAGTTGATATCTCTCCTGTGATGGGAAAAAGGCTGTGGAATCAGAGGAGACAGCCAAAGATCTTGGAAAAACTTGACAGGATATGTACCTGTACTTACCACTGACAAATGATAACCAATAGTAATAAATACTAAGCCGCATATAAGAAGTAAAAATAGGAGGCTGGTGTATTCTATTGATGGATTAGAATTTACTAAGGGGCAGTTTGAAAGAGATCTAGGTGGTTAGTTCACTTATGGCTGAACCTTGTGAAAAATTTGTCAGGGATAAACAAAGCAAAGAGGATACTGGACATGCCAAGTCAGTTGAGTTTGGATACCCAGCATATGCTTAAAGTTGAATAATGTTCTGATCAGGTCACATCAGGAGTACTGCGCTTAAGCTGATCCTCAGCGTTCGAGAGATAATACAAGAAACAACGACATATACTGTCACACTTCAAGCTTGAAAAAAGACACATTAAAGCAGACCTGATAGAGGTATGTGAGATGCTAAACAACATTGAGAAATGCATTGATTTCCTACAAGAAATACTAAACGATAGTGTTAGTGTGTTAGACTCCACTTTCTCAATGTAGGTTTCTAAATACTTAAGAGTATGTAATGTGGCCAAAGAGAAAATGATTTCAATTATTTACTTTCCATCCAATTCACAGAGGTATTATCTTTCTTTTCAGGAATCTAGTGGATTAGACTTGTCTTACATCAGTGATGGCTTTCTTCGCCTTCTCCTCAGCGTTCCTGCCCTCTTGGATGGCTTCATCCACCTCGGTTTGCAGCTGATTGATGTCCATTTCCAGCTTCTTCTTCTGATTGATGAGGCTTGTGTTCTAACAGTAAAGTGAATTGTTATGGTCCGACATTTTATAGGCTGGTTTTGAAAGCCAAGCAATATTCGTGAAGAACATAAATAAATCCACATTCATAACTTGAAGACCCATCTTATCAATTCCTTCGGTCACCTTCCAACACCAATCCCCCCACCAGCCCCTGCCAAGCTCCCCACTTCCCCAGCTTATACAGAAAATATGCTGTGTGAAGTGCTTTGAAACATCCTCTTGACATGAAAGGTGCTTCTTATCAGACATTGTGTTTGCTACAACAATAGGAAAAAACCTAAAACACTATAAGTACTGATATGATTGAATGTAGGTTTCTAGTTAAGGAATTAAAGTCCAGTCAACAAGTGCTGTCTCCAAGGCTCCCACTGCAGGTTTGCTGTGCGTTGGAGTAAAGGCCCTAATGTGCACTTTGTGCAGCCACGTGATCACACCTGAGAGTGGAGAAGGTTTGCCCGTTCTGTGGCCTCCAACAACTCCTGTTCCGCTAATTTACGGGTGCGCTCCGTTTGATCCAGAGCGGCCCGCAGTTCATCCAGCTCAGCCTGGAGCAAGTTGTTGCGTCTATCGGTGATTGCAATCTGCTCCTTCAGATCGTCATTTTGATGCAAGACATCATCCATCTGCAGCTGTATATCCTGTAGATGAGAAATCAGGAGCTAGTCAGACCCTTGTAATCTAATGAGTTCATAGGCACACAGAGTTTTAAATCAGTACTTCAAATAATAATTCAGGAGTTAGCCCTTTCTGGGAACAAAGTTTTCAGATTTTCAGATTGCAAGCAAGTCACAAATTTCAGACAAAATGATAACCAGCTTCCAGTGCAAACTATTTGTTTTGTTTTTCCGCTCCAAGTCTGGCTTCCTGCATGTCCCTCATACCCCCCCTCCACCATCGGTGGCCACACTTTCAGCCATTAGGCCTGAAGCTTTTGAACTCTCTCCCCCAATCTTTCTGCCTTGCCCCCTCCTTCCCCTCTTTTAGATCACAATCTTCCTCTTCGACCATGTTTACAGTCACTTGGCTCGGCATCAGGCTCCACCAGTGTTAAACGCTCGAGACGCTGCCCCGCATGAAGGGCGCTACACACATGCAAGTTGTTGCTGCGACCAAACACAGTATATATAATTCAGGCTTGCTTCATCTATTTTATGTTGCTATCTGCTGGAACTGAGCACTTCTCTCCCATTAACTGCAATACAATGATTGTGTAAAGTCAAGTAACTCGACAGATTGAATTGTCACTGCTGTGTTTCATTGATTTCAGAGTTGTTATGAAAGGCTGTGATTTCCCTTTCGTTTTACTGTTCACCATTTAGCTGTAAATGCACTGGGACCAGGGATTCTTCCCACCCAACTCTTGTTAATCTTGCAAGTCAAGGACCTAACGGGTTGGGAGGTCCCAGCTAGACAAGCCGTATGAAGCTTGCCAGACAGTGCTCTGAAACCAGCGGTTTTAGCTGGGTTAACTCTAGCAGTACCCGAATGCACACTCTGGGGTCCCCAAGCCTTGACTCTTGCCAACCAGAACCTAATACACTCTGGAATAGGGTAAGCAGTATGCATCCCTCTGGGGAGAGAGTGCACACTATATTCTAGACACAGAGAATTTTCCATGTGTACGTGGCACAGAGGCATGGAAATCTCAGTCTGGGCTGGACACTCTTAAGCATAATTCAACGCTTTGGGACTTCCTCCCAGCGTGAAAGGTGCTCTATAAATGTAAGTTTGTTGTTGCTGTTGGGTTTCTGCTCATGTCAGACCCCTGGCTGACTGAAAATAAAGCTGTAAGGGTGGTCAATCAAATAGTTATTTTACCCCGAGTTCTACTGCTTGGCCCAGTTAGGAGGAGACACATTTGGAGCGAGGCCCAGCTGAGAGAGGACCATGTGCAATGCTGGAAGAGCATAGAAAGGTTGAGCATACCTTTAACTGAGCTTGAAGGTATCGAACATTTTTCAGTGACTCTGCGGCTTGCCTGTTGGCGTGATTTAATTGAAGTTCCATCTCATTTAAGTCGCCCTCCATCTTCTTTTTCAGTCGAAGGGCTTCATTTCTGCTCTTCGCCTCAGCGTCCAAAGCAGCCTGCATTACGTCTAGTGCACGGTGATGATTTCTCCTGCAAAATGAATCGCAGGAATCATGCAAAGACTCCGGGTAGAGGAGGAGGTAGGGATGGGGGAGGGGTGTTCACATCAAAAATCCTTTAGCAAATAAAGAACATTCCGGACCGCAGTTCTTTTGCAATGCAATAATTATCATGCTGCACATCAAATTTTAATCCCGCGAAAGAGAAGTCGTTTTTCTCCCAGTGTCCTGGCCAACAATCCCCCAAATAAAATTGGTCACTCGCTCCCTGGCTGTTTGCGGGACACTTCTTTGTGCAAATTGGCTGCCGTGTTCACAGTCACATCGCTTTACTGGATATCCTGTGAAGCGATTTCAAACACCTTGATGATGAGATAAGGCACAGAAAAGAGTAGTACGTGAAAATAAATTGTTTACCAATTTAAACTGATTTTTTTTTAAAAGGGCTTAGTACAGGATTCCCTTAATTATATTGTCTGACATACCAAAAGTGCAGTGAAACTCTATGGCTTCCTCACTAACAGAGAACAATATTAAGCCTAACTTTTACTCCATACTTGATGATATGATATCACTCTTGCTAATTTTTTAAAAAAGACTCATGCAATTGTGCATCAAATCCTATTCAATATTGTTTTTGTTGAAGTTTAATTTGAGTATAGGGAACAAACTTCAGAATTTGAATAGGTTTCTTGGATATAAATAATTCCGAACTTACTTAAAGTTTTCAATTTCCTCTTCTTTCTCTGCAACTTTTCTCTCCAAATCAGTCTTGACTTGAGAAAATTCCAGCTGAATGTGCAAAGTCTTGCTCTTTTCATGTTCCAAAGAAGCCTGAAAGTTATTCAGCACAGCATTGACTAAAAGGGTCAAGTGTACCATGTGTGGCTCAGTACCTTCGCACAATACAGCAACAACTTGTATTTATATAGTACCCTGTGTTAAACTAGGTGGAATTTGGGGATATAAAATATATCCGCAAAATATACAGTCACTACACTTTACAGTGTATCCTGTGAAGCACTTTGAGATATCTCAAAGACGTGGCAAGGATAATTATTAGTATTAGTATAAGTACATGTTCTATTGAAGGACCAGTCTCAATCAGTCAACTTTTGTATATCCTTATATTTTGCCTATGGCATTATAAATTCAAGCCACCAAGGGTAGAACATTGCTGTGTGTAAATTGGCTGCCGGGCTTGCCCACACTTTGGGACGTCCACCTGATGTGAACAGGCACAAGCATGATGAGCTGAATGGCCTCCTTCTGTGCTGTAATATTCTATGATTCGATGAAAGGCACTATTTAATTTGCTTACCTCTGCCTCCTCCAGGGCTGTTTGGACCTCTATCTTTTCCTGCTCTAATTGCTTCTTCACCTTTTCAATTTCATGCAGATTTTTGTTTCCTTCACTCAGCTGATCTGTCAGATCGGTTATCTCTTCTGTCAATACAAGAACGACCTTTTCAACATACAACAAAATGAGCGGCTGCATAGTTTATCACAGGACTATTCCTGCAGGGTGATTACAAGAGACTTAATTGAAGATAATCACTGAACATATTGGTGAGGTTATCATTGGGATCAACTTTGAGATAAGGTCCCTACATTACATACAGTGTAGCATACATTATAACCAGTGAGCCCAGACAATGCAGAAAATTGACTACTTATTCCAGCTACGCACACAAATATGACATTTCGCTATGGTTTTTAGTTTTACTAGATATCTATTTAGAACAAAATACTGTCTGTAGAAGAATATACTTATTTCTATACAATATTCACCGTAAAGGCTCCAAAATGTTTTTAAATAATGTATAGTATCTTATGATTTTGTTTGTTACTTTTCCTGTAAGCTTTTCTAAATCTTAGAGATTTTAATGACAGCCGCGGGAATGAACAGCTTCAAAATTGACACCTGATTTCAAGAATTTTGCTGATCTTTGCTCGCTCGTGAATTTTAGAATGTGTGTGGTGGATTGGACAGAGCAATGCGATGGAAAGAACAGCTTGCTCTAAAGGCCAGTGCAGACTTGATGGGCTGAATGGCCTCCTACTGCTCTGTAATTTTCTATGATTCTGATTCTTAAAGCACTCGGACACATTTCCACGTTCTCAAATGTTTATTTTACCTTGTAGGTTCTTGTTCTCTCTTTTCAGCGTCTCCAAGTTGTCCAAAGACTCTTCATAGGCGTTCTTCAGTTTGAAGATCTCAGTGGTCAGTCTATGGGCCTGTCTCTGAGATCCTTCTAGCTCGACCTGCGCTTCCTCAAACTTCTGCTTCCACTCGGCAACGATCTTGTCAAAGTTCCTTTGCTTTTTGTCCAGTGCCGCGGCTGCTGAGTTTGACCTCTCCAGGTCCACCACCATATCTTCCAGCTCACTCTGCAGTTTGTGTTTTGTTTTCTCCAAAGATGAGCATTTTGCATTCGCTGCCTCCACGGCCTCTTCAGCCTCCTGTAACCGCAAGGCCAGCTTTTTCCTTTCAAAGAACATAAGAATCGTATTTTAGTAGAATCGTAGAATATTACAGCACAGCAGAGCTACCCAATCAGTCCCACTGCTCTGCTCTTTCCCCATACCCCTGCAAATATTTCCTTTTCAAGTACCTATAGAATTCCCTGTTGAAAGTTGTTATTGAATCTGTTTCCACCTCCAAGAACAACAACTTGCGTTTGAATAGGCCCTTTACGTGGGGTAGTATCACAGAGCAATTAACAGTGGGCGAGCTTGATGCCGAGCCATAGAGAGAGGGCACAGTCGAAGTGGAAGGTCAGGTTTGATCAGAATACAACAGGAGGTTGTAGGTTCAAGCCTGTGTAGTGAAATGACAAGTTGTTCCAAAGCCAGTGTTTAGTTACGGACTGGAAATTGCGATATTTTTAACCCTTCTCTGTCTGCGCTAATAATACTGATCCCTCATTTTAAGAACTAGAATGTGCATTGATCAACTTGCTTCTGTTGCCCCAGGTGTGTGAAACACCACTTCAATTATGTTACACTGCTCTTAACTTTTAGTAGAAGATGAGGGCATATTTCTATATTTTTTGTGTCTTGAGTTTGGGCTTCTGTTGTAACACCTAGTTTAGCTCGTACTTTGCCTCTTCCAGTTCCTCTGTTCTTTGAATAGCGTCGATTTCGTATTTGTTTCTCCATTGAGCTACTTCAGCATTCGCTTTGGATAAAGTTCTCTGAAGCTCCCCCTTGGCTTCTTGCTCCTCCTCATACTGTTCACGCAGCAGATCGCTGTCATGCCTGGCAGCTTGCATCCCATGAGCTAAGGCATTCTTAGCCTGGAAAAGAGACAAGTTAGTTAGCTACGCAGGGGTCAGGACTTGAACTAACGACATAAAAATCCCGGTGAGTGGAAAAGTAAAAGACGGATTCAGCTCTTGGAGCTTTTGATACTGGTAGGTTGGTAGATCGTGTCAACTGGCCACAGATAGATGAGCTACTGAATATTCAACCGTTCAGGTCATTCCAGCTGAATAGTGCTCTTTGTCGTCTATAAATTGCCAAGTTTGCCAGCAAAAAGTTATTAAACTTGACAGTAATTACTGTGAAGCAGTCTGAGATTGTATTGTATTAGGTTTGGGAATGAATCAACATTGCATGTCTCACTTCAGAAAACATAAGTAGAGTGGTATAAAACTCCTTTATTCAAGACTTAAGGCAAAACAGAGGTTAAAAAATAATAAAAACAGAAACAGAAGTCGCTGGGAACACTCAGCAGGTCAGGCAGCATCTATGGAGAAAGGAAAGTGAGTCAATGTTTCGGGTCCACGACCCTTTGTCAGAACTGGGGCAGGTTGGGAGGGAGAGGCTTTTAAGGGCTAACAGAGAGGGGGGAGGCAGGACAAGGGAGACAAAGGAGAAAATGGGGTAGAGGACAGGGGATAATAATAATAATAATCCTTGCATTTGATATAGCGCTTTTCACGTCGGGAGGACGTCCCAAAGCACTTCACAGAACACACTGTAAAGTGAATTGACTGTATATTTGTGGACGAACGCGGCAGCCAATTGCGCACAGCAATGTCTCACAAACAGTCGTAGATTGAAAATGACCAATTTATTATTGTTTTTGTTTTTGGAGGGATTCCCAGCGACTTCTGTTTTTGTTTTCAGATTTCCAGCATCTGCAGTATTTGGTTAAAAAATAATGAAGTGGCACACAGTAAATAGGGAAGTAACAAACAATATTATCAAAAGCCCCCACTAAAAAGGGACATTTTACTCACTTTGGTTTCCTCTTCTAATTGCCTTCTTAGTTCATCAACCTGCTGAGTGAATGATTGCTTTTTTCTTGACAGCTGGTTAATGAGCGATTCCTTCTCCTCAAGCTTCCTGATAACCTCCCCTGGAAGGTGGATCACATTTTCACAGAATCTTTACACTGAGTACTCAGAGCCACAGGATAAGGAGATAATAATAATAATAATAATAACATTTGATATAGCACCTTATCAGGTATTCGAGACTTTGCGAAGCGCTTCACAGAATATACTGTGAAGTGAATTAACTGTACATTTTGTGGGCGAAACGCGGCAGCCAATTGTGAACAGCAGTGTCCCACAAACATTTGTGGATTGAAGTGACCAATTTATTATTTTTTTTGGAATTATTATCTCCGGAACAGTGATCCGCCAATCGACTTACAACCAGATTCCTACTTACTACTAGTTAAACAGAGGCGTGTGGAGTAAGGAAACTTACCATGCCGGGAATCAAACCCAGGTCTCTTGCTTGTGTTGCGAGTGCTCTAACCACTGAGCTACAGGGCTCCACAACAATAATAATAATCCTTGTGTTTGATATAACGACTTATCTTGTCGTTGAGACATCTCAAAGCGTTTCACAGAATATATTGTAAAGTAGATTTAGTGGGCAAAACGCTATGATAAGTTACTAAGGCAATACCTGAGCTGGTCAAACCCCCTTTTTCTTCTTCCTCGCTTCATGCCCAACCCAGTTGCTATGAAACACTTTGGAACATTATTATATGTGAGGAGTCAAGATGTGTGATATTTACCACAACTCACATTTCGCTCCACTTTCTCTCACAGCCCTCAATCAATTTCTGCAGCAAACAGTTACAAATATCAATAACGCAGATAATTCATAATAAAGAGCTTTTCTGTTGTTACCATTCTCTGTTAGGAGCCTAGATTTCTGGGTTGTCAGGTCATTAACCTGGTAAGTTAGTTCATCCAGTTTGGCTTTTGTTTCACTGAGTTGATCATCACTGGTGCGACACAGCTTCTCAGCATTTACCTACAGGAGATATTGTACGAATTAAAAACCAACACAAACAGTTCCTCAGTAAGTGAAAAACAAATCAGAACTGAAACCTCGGCGGTTAATTGGGGACATTAAGGTTGAAGGTGTAGATTTGCTTGTGGGCTAGCATTACCCTGACATTACTTAATTCATAGTCTACCCTGACACTCCAAAGGAGGTACCGTCCTTCGAACAATACATAAAAATGAGGTTCGGGTAAGTGTAACAGCCAATTGCTCTCAAGAACAATTACTGTGAAGCGCAGATTTAAAAGTCATAAAGCGCTGTATCAAATGCAAGGCTATTAGGTCTGGCTGGAATTCAAAACACATTTTAACTTTGTTCCTTAAAACAGGAGAAGGAATGTGATTGAAAACCGTGATTAGCATACCACAATTTTTAACCCAAAGCTACTTTCGTAATTTCTTCTACATTTTCCAACTGTACAGTCTCAGTCTATGAATGCTGAATCAGAGGTAAGCATTAGGTCACAAACTTTATACCTTGCCCTTGGTGACTTGTTCAACGTTTGATGCCAGGTCGTCTACTTCCATCTTAAGTTCGCTCTTTTCTTTCTCCAGTTTCTGCTTAACTCGCTGCAGGTTCTCTATCTGCTCGGCCAGCTCGGCCACACTGTCAGCGTGCTTCTTCCTGAAGGCTGCCATGGTCGCCTCGTGCTGCAGCGTGGATTCATCCAGGTCGTGACGCAACTTGAAAAACTCAGCCTCTCGTTTTTTATTCATCTCCACCTGGGCGGATGTGGCTCCGCCCGCTTCTTCCAATCGTTCGCTCAGCTCTTCCAGCTCTCGCGACAGTTCAGACCTCTGCTTCTCCACCTTCGCCCTCATTGCTCTGTCTGCTTCCAACTCTTCCTCAAGCTCCTCGATACGGGCCTGAAATAATCATAATAATCCTTGCATTTGATATCGCGCCTCATCGCGTTGTTGAGACAACAAACAGCAACAACAACAAAATGACGTTTGCATAGTGCCTTTCACGTCGGCAGGACGTCCCGAGGAGCTGGGCACATCCTAAAGTGTTACACAGAATATACTGTAAAATGAATTGACTGTATATTTTGGGGGGCAAAACGCGGCAGCCAATTGCACACAGCAGTATCCCCCAAACAGTCATAGATTGAGTAACCAAATAATTATTATTTTAAGGGATTATTACCCCCAGAAAGATGCAAGCGCTCTGGGATGCTACCCTGCGTGAGGGGCACTATATTAATGGTTCAAATATATCACAGCGACTCACAAAGTCAAGAGAACAGCATGAAGAATGCCTCATGTGATGTGATAATCATCACGAGTGCTAATTGTTACATTGTCTTTCATTGTGGTCAAACTGGTTGATGATTATAGACTGGTCCTTGAATGCACACACCTCCTGACATTGCATAAACATTTTGGCCCAAAGATTCCAACAGCCAATTTTGATGTCACTGACTATATCTGTATGCCACTTCTGGGGTTACTGATTTTAATAATAAGCAAATGGCAGCAACAATGGCATGTATTAGCAGGTTTGGGGACAGCAAAGGAAGCCCCTGACAATCTTCAAGCATTGCACCAAAAAGAATTACCAACAGGTTTGACCGCATTTGTAATTAAAGAGACAAGTATCACTAGCGCTAAGTGCCATTTCAAACATCACATTCTTCTCAACCCACTAGCTGCATATTGTAAGCCAGTCTTACAAAATACACTCATGGGAAATGTATATTAAAACAGATGTACGTTCTCGGGATTCTGGATTAAGGAATCCGGTTAAGAAATATCACAAGTTAGACCCAGTAGTCTAGTTTACCTGCAACTCCTTGATCTTCTTTTGAAGTTGACTGACCAAAGCCTGCTCATCTTCAATTTTAGAATTGAGCTGGTTAGTTTCAAACTCTTTTCTGTTGTGAGAGAAAAGCAGAGATTTTACTGAAATGCAGTCTGGCGAACATAACATTCTCTAAAAATTGAATAAATCCACTGTGTTAAAGAAATGTCAGTCATGTGATAGCATTAGTGTGCAACAACAACTTGCATTTGTATAGCACCCATAATGTAGGATAGTGTCCCATGACGCTGAGCCAGGTGGAGGTGGTCGAAGAGGAAGGTCTTCAGGTGCAGCCTGAGGATAGGGCAAAGTGGATAGAGAAAGATTGTTCCAGAGTTTCAGGGCACAGTGGCTGAAAGTGCAGCCACCGATGGTGGTGGGAGGGCACAAGGAGACAGTCGAGTGGAGGCAGTGGAGGTGGGCGGGTTGGGGAATAAGCAAATGCAAATTACAGTTGAGAGCTGCAATGTAATTTCAACTGTATTACAAAGATTGCAAATGTTTACTGTATTCTCTGAATAGTGCAATTTAAACATTGGAGTCCTGTAGCTCAGTGGTTAGAGCACTCGCTTTGCAAGTGAGACACCTGGGTTCAATTCCAGGCAGAGGGCGAAACCTTGGGCAAGTTTCCTTACTCCACACACCTAATAATAATCCCTCCAAAACCAAAAACAATAATAAATTGGTCATTTTCAATCTACGACTGTTTGTGGGACATTGCTGTGCGCAATTGGCTGCCGCGTTCGCCCACAAATATACAGTCAATTCACTTTACAGTGTGTTCTGTGAAGCGCTTTGGGACGTCCTCCCGACGTGAAAAGCGCTATATCAAATGCAAGGATTATTATTATTATTATTATTGTTTTGTAACTGCATATTTCTCTAATGCAGAATGTTTTTTTCAATAGAAACATGCAACAAAAATTCTGCCATTATATAATAGTGGTTCAATAACCCGTAAAGAGACAACAGGGACTCAAATAATCAATTCTCAGGCTTCAAATGACTGATTAAATCAGCTCTTCATTCCTAATAAGGTAGCCTAAGACAATCCTGTTCCAATTTCCAACGTCCATAGAAGAAAATGGTACAACATTAACTTAAAAAAAACTAAAAAACATGTAATAGAAGAAAGCAATGGTGAATGATTGCTTTTCATTTGATCTGAACCTGTAAAAACAATATAGAAATAGAAAAATCAGCTCAAGAAAATTTTAATTCCTTATATTCCTTACATTATTTTCACAGTCCTTCAAATAAAGGACAACGAGTTTGATCATTTGCTGCTAACCTGTGTATATAATATACACATATATATCTGTTTGAATCCATATGTAATTTCCAGTCTCTACTGTTCTGCAAGCAATATGATAAGGTTTATGAAAATGTGCTATTGGTCAGGAAATGGATTTCTTCCATGTTACAATTTGTCACTCTGTAAAGCATAATTGATATCATTTCTAAAAAAAATGCTGCAATCTTCATGACAATTGTTCTTTGCACCAGACCCACCTCAGTACTGACCATATTTTACTTGGATAAGGATAATCCCAACAGAATGTAATTTGCTCCCAAGATTAATACGCCAGAGGGCGCCAGAGCTGAGAAGTATTAAATTGCCCATCTAACCCAATCTATTGACTTTACTAAAATCTACAGGAGACTTGTATCAGCTGTAGAAAGGTCTAACGTATATCCCCAGACAGCTGGGAAGAGGTGGGAGGCTTTTCATGTAATGGATTTGCCGTCGATAATCCTCTGTCATTTATTCTTACAGGTTACTGGCAGATATTGTGCTGGGTATTTGCAACATTCAAAACTGCAGCAAGGGCATTTGAATAAAGGTGTCATACAACATGTTTCTCAAGTGACTTTGCTTCAAAAACCACAAGCAACAGATTGTGGAATCGATCCGGTAATTAATATCCATCAACAATGATATTATTGTGGTTGCTTGCTGCTACTGTGCAATACTCAATAGTTCAAGCGGTGTGATCAGACATGTACCATTGCTACAGCACATTATTAGACCACTTGACCTATGCCAAGTCAAACACGCCTTACTAAGGTGCACTGCCAATTACAAATAGGTCAACGTGTTGCCATACTCAAAAGAGGGATATTGAATGATTTTCTCTTTCATGGTAATGCATGTTTATTTATACTGGTCGTTACAATGAATCCACAAGTCTAAACTCCCGATGCACCTTACACAGTTAAGAAATACTGTTGTTCATGATAGCGATAAACTGGTAATATAGCATTTGTGAATGTATTGCTATAGTTTTATAGTGTGGCTAAACAGACTATTCACTGAAAGTTGCACTCACTGTATTAGATAACTTCAGCTCAGAATGCACAAGGTTGACGTATGAAAGATAATATGTAGGTCAACAGAAAGGATGTAGGTATGATTTTTTTCATTTAGTCAGTAATGGGTTTTACAATGATAGCAGCAATAGAAAACTCTGCTCCAAATGAATTCTTACATCTTTTTCCTTTTGCTCATAAGTGCTAAATTCAAGCTAAATCCCTTTGATATAGAAGTACTCTTGGGAGCAAAGGTGAAAACGACTTTATACTGAGGAAAGTGTTGTTTTAGGGAAAGGGTCGTGTGTAAAACCCACACGTGATCACAATAAAAGCAGACAAGCAAGTGGGTTTAGCAATGGCATAATGACCTAAAAAACAAGTGAAATTGGAGGCTGAGTAACAGGACTAAATAGGACAGCAGTCTTACCATGGTTTGAAAATTCTCTGCTTCATCTAATGCAGTGAATCATTGTCATTTGTATTGCTTATTCAATTCTCTGACTTTTTGTTTGCCAACAAAAAAGTCGCTGCCCTTAACAATAATTACTGTCAAAGTGCTTTAAGCCTATTGATGTGTAAATGAAATTTGTCACTTGTTTTGTAGATGCCCAGTGTATTTTTGTGTTCTGATAGTTACTTTTTTAACTTCTCCTCCATTTGCTGTTTATCGCTCTCCAGATCCAAAAGGCTGTCCGTGGTCAACTTTAGGTCACCTTCCAGCTTCCTCCTGGCTCTTTCCAAGTCCATTCGAACTTTCTTTTCTTGTTCAAGGGATCCTTCAAGCTAGAAAACAAGAAAGGATTTTTTCAGACCAGAAAAGCGATTGTATTCGGTGTCCTCACTTGGTAAGAAAGCTACTCGATTGCTTTGGGCATCAGATGCTTTTCCACCCGTTCAGCACTGCAGGAAATCTGTACCACTGAAGCTGCCCTTCAGAGGCTGTTCCTTGTTAGATATATAGTACAATCAGTTTGTGGTGATAGCTGTTCTTGCATGTGATGTGACAGGTCTTATATTGTAAAGAATGAGTCTGTTTTTAGAACAGAATCATGGAATTTACAGCACATAAACTACCCTTCAAGCCGTTACTGTTTTTTTGTCTCCTCATGAACCACCTAAACCCATTTCCTATCCATGCCCTTCAAATGTACCTCTTTTTTAAGTGTGCATCTAATTCATTTCCAAAAGGATTTATGAACTCTGCTTCAACAGCGGAATATATGTGAGTGCAGATTAGTGTTGGCGAGCTATGTTGGGTGGCATCACAGCTGGTCCCAATCCTTTCTGCACCCAATGTCCACACGCACCCATTTTCCAGTAGAGGGTCACCATTCTGTGTAAAACTGACCCAACACAAATGGTTATTATTGCTGCTATGTTCTCTGAACTGCCCCCAATATATTTTTCTAAACCTTGCAATCAGTAAAAAATAAATATTTAAGACAAAATAATTATCTTGGGGGCCAATGAGCTTACGTCATCTACTTGTTGTTCCAGCTTCGATTTTGCCTTCGTCAGAGTGTTGACTTTATCTTCCTCTGTTTGTAGGTCATCCAAAACCTGTTGGTACACTTCTTGTACAGATTTCATTTCCTTGGTTAGTTTGCTAATGCTTTCATCAAGTACCACCGTTTCCTCAGTTAGGTTTTTGACCTGTAGTGTATTAATGTACCAGTGTTAAGTGTTACTTTCAGATAATAATAATAATCCTTACATTTGGTATGATGCCTTTCAAGTCTGGAGGATGTCCCAAAGCACTTCACAGGATATATTGTAAAGTGAATGTATGGTTTTTGTGAGTGAATGCAACAGTCAATTTGCACACAGCAATATCCCAGCCATGAAGGGAATGAAAAATTGTGTTTAGGGCCAGGACACTAGGGGAAACTCCCTTGTTTTAAGTTGTGCCATGGAATCTTTAACATCCACCTGAATAGGTAGATGGGGCCTTGGTTTAATGTTTTATCCAAAAGACAGCACCTCCAACAATGCAGCACTGCTTCAGGATGTCAGCTAAGAGTCAGACAAAATGAGTTCCAAGTCCCAACATGGTGTTTGAACCCACGACCTTCTGATTCAGAGGTGAGAGTGCTACCAATTGAGCCAGGCTGACATATTTACACCATAGCAGCAAAATAAGAGGACATAGGTTTGTAACTACCAAGACAGACACCAAGAACTATTTCTTTTCAAGGAGAGCAACTAAATAGAATGTCTTTACAGGAAGCGTGGTTAAGCTAATGGCATTGGACTCATTTAAGAAACAGCGTGATGCTGTAATAGGAGGATGGTAGGGTATTCTGGAAGGATAAAATCAAATAGGCCAAAGAGCCTTATTCATCCATACCTATTGATCTTGTGTGATCAATATTACCCTTGATAAGTTTACATCTTTATTAATTTGAATTTGTTTTCAAATACACTATTCAATTCAAAATAAAATCCATGGCTTTATACCTTATTTTCAGTTGCATGCTTCTCTTTTTCAACTTTTGCCAATGTTATTTCAAGGTCATCAATATCTTTCTTGAGTTCCGAGTTCTCATCCTCCAGCTTCCGCTTTTAGCAGTTAGTTCCGAGTTCATTTCCTCTTCATCTTCCAGATGCTCTGTTAGCTCTTTGGCCTTTGCTTCAAGCTGGATTTTGGATTTGATCAAAAGGTCACACCTCTCCTCTGCATCTGTCAGTGTATCTTGCTCCTGTTGAAATATAGGAAGAACATTAGAATATTTAGATTGAATCAACAATCTGATTCCCTTTTGATTCCGAACCTCACCAACCTGCCTTCACAGCAATCCTCAATCTCTTCTCTCTCCAGAAAAATTACCTACTTGTCTCTCGAGTCCATGTTTTCTAACTACTGCAATGGTTCACACTAGTACTTTCTCTACAGATACAAAGGTAGTCCTAACTTCCCTTCTATCTGCTGCTAATCGTCATGTTGTCTGTCATGCTTATATGAATCCTTTGCTAAGTGCCTATGTCAACTTATATAAATAACCCTTCTTATAATCTTGAGGGTATGGATGCATTATAATTTTTATAATGCATCCATACCCTTGTGATGAAATTATATTCCAAGTTGCCAGTTATATAATTTCTATGACTAGGTAACTATAACGGCAGGCAGCATGGGTTTGCCTTATAAAACAACAATTCACAACCTCTCTTGATTTGTACTCTATACTTATTCCAATGCAACCCAGTTCCCAATATGTCTATTTATCTATCACAAAGTAACAGTGCTCACTAGTCATGCCTTGTTGAACGATGCTCATTTTTGCATGGTATTAGAGTTCTATTTAGCCTCAGTTAGGCACATATAAGTTTACATGTACACACATACAAATGAATAGGATTGTATTGCATTTACAGATCTAATACAAATAGCTAACAAGAATGAAACAAGGTGAGCTAAAACCCCACATACAGCTTGAAGTTGAAGTAACAAGTCATTCTTGTCTTGGATAAGAGCGACTTGTTTTTCTTCTAATTCCTTCTTCCTTGCTTCTGACTTTTCCAAATTTTCCTTCTGTTTCAGGAATTCCTCCTTCAAAGTTGCCATTTCTTTCTCTGTTTCAGCCGACTTCAGTAATGGCTTGATCTTGAAATACAGCTTCATCCAAGACCAGTTCTTAACAGACATGAACGCACGAATGTTCCACTGGATAACCAGCAGAGCATCCCTGTTTAAAGGAACAAAGAGTTGTAAGCATATTCCAAATGTATTCTACCCATCCTTAAATAAATTAATGTTGTACAGTAATATCATTAAAAAGTGCAAGATACCGAAATGTTTTCAATTCTAAATCTCAGACGATTAAAAACATCAGAATAAAGAGAGGCTATTAAGTCCAATGATTGAATCTACCAGTTTATTAGAAAACAGTAGATTGTTTAGGCCCTTTTACACACGCTTAATATCACTATTTCCCTAGTATCTATCTCTTTCATAGATGAGCTTCAGTCAATATTTAAGGACTTAGCAATGCACACACTCAGTAAAATCAGCTGCTGTTATACTTAGATTCTCTTCAAGTCTTTGAGGAATTGCAACCATGCGGATCATATAACAAAGAAGGTGAGTGTGTTGTGTACTCATGCACAATGTTCAAAAATATGGTAAATCTTCCTATTAGCTCAGGATATGATAGGTGTAATAAGGCAGGATCATTATCAAATATTCTAAAGATTAATTTCTATCAGGCTTTGACTGTCATTGGAAAACACTTGGTTATCTTTGCTATTACCTTCGTTGTATAATCTTTTCAAATTCAATGCGCATCAATCTGCCTCTTGATCTGGACTGAATCATGGTCAGGATTTTTGCAAGTCTTTCATCTCGCATCTCCTCAAGTTGGCCAAGTAGACCTGCCTTGAAAAACACCTTCAAAACAAAACAGTCCATGAAATGACACGGTCAATTCATACAATAACTTTTCACTTTGCAGGATGAACTCTTGGGTAGAAATTCCACTTGGGTCTGAATTTATTCTATTAATGTTGCATTCAGAAAGTCCAGAATTTGGCAAATTCTTAAGTGTGGCCTTAACTTTGAAACTGGTTCTATGATAAGTTTCTTTTAAAAACTACATGAAACCAGCTTCAAAATTAAAGCTGAGTTCAACAATTTGTCAAACTCTGGACATTCTAAAATGTGACATTAAGTAAGGCACCATCTATCTAATTTTACCCCATCTGTTTCCTAGGACTCTTCATATGTGATAAGAACATAAGAATTAGGAGCAAGAGTAGGCCATTCGGCCCCTCGAGCCTGCCCCACTATCATCATGGCTGATCTTCTGACCTAACTTTAATTACCTGCACTATCCCCATATCCCCTAATGCCTCTGTTTTTAAAAAAATCTGTCAGTCTCAGCCTTTAAAAGAGATCTTCCCCTTCGTGAAAAATATAATAATAATCTTGCATTTTGATATGGAGCCTTATCACATCTTCGAGACGTCTCAAAGCGCTTCACAGAATATAATGTAAAGTCAATTGACTGTATAATTTGTGGGCAAAACACAGCAGCCAACCGCACGCAGAGGTGTTCCACAAACAGTCGTGGATTGAGTGACCAAATCATTATTATTTATTCAGAAGAAATTATTACCCCCGGAAAAGTGATGCTCCAATCGACTAACAACTGGGTTCCTAGTTACTGCTAGATAAACAGAAGCGTGTGGAGTAACTTTGCCCAAAGTTTCACCCTGCCGGAAATTGAACCCAGATCCTGTCGCTTGCGAGGTGAGTGCTCTAACCACTAAGCTACAGGATTCCGAGGAGAACAGGAAAATATCCTCATTCTTTAAAAGAGAGAAGCCTGCATGGTGAATTTAGGAATATAGAAACAGCAGTAGTGAATCCGACCCATGTTTTAGCTCATGGCAAGTCTTAATTTCTTAATTAGTCTTAATTTCCCCAGGTTTTCTCCATGCTCTTTAACACCATTATCTCCTCTTAAAAACACTTTGTTGGATTCTGCATCTACAGCTTTCTGTAGAAGTAAATTCCATTCATTCTCACAACCCCTTCTTTGAAGAAATATGTTGTGATTTCATTGTCCTTCCCTCTCGAGCATCTCAGCTATTATGAAGATAGATTGTTGCCGTAAGCTCCTCACCTTGGTGTGTCCAAAGCAGTATTGCATGTGATCAATGTCAAGGGAGTCCAGAAGCTTTTCAGCTGCTTTTCTACTGTCAACAAACGTATCCTCGGGAATTGCGCTGGGGTTCAAATATACGATATCTATCGAAAATAATAGATTGTTTTAACATTTTCTAAAAATAATAATAATAATAATCCTTGCATTTGATACAGCGCTTTATCCAACACCTTCAAGGCATCTCAAAGCTCTTCACAGAATATGCTGTAAAGTGAAATGACTGTTATTTTGTGGGCGAAACACGGCAGCCAATTGCGCACTGCAGTGTCCCACAAACAGTGGTGGATTGAAGTGACCAATTTATTGTTTTTTTTCTTGAGGGATTATTATCATGTGTGTGGAGTAAGGCAACTTGCCCAAGGTTTTGCCCTGCCGGGAATCAAACCCAGGTCTCTCGCTTGCGAAGCAAGCACTAAAACCACTGAGCAACACAACTCCACAATGCACACTGAGCTACAGGACCTAGCAATGCATACACTCAGTGAAATCAGCCGTTGTTATACTTGGATTCTCTTCAAGTCTTTGAGGAATTACAACCTTGTGGAACATACAATACTTAATACTTAACATATCACATCCTCAAGAGCTTTCAATATCACAAACCAATAAAGCACTGTAGGATAATCCATTTTCCTTGTGTGCATATGCCTGATTCCTTATTTATGCAATCATTTTGCCATTAAATTGTACTGCATAGTTATCACATACATCTTGTTTTCAAAGGTTGATGGGGAAAAGGCAGTATTGTTATTCCTCTGAATTATATTGAGACTCTAAATGTGAGGGTCTAAAAGAGTTGTTTGATAAAAAATATTGTGAAGTTGCAAGAATTTGTAATTCTACATACACGTCACCAGATTCATTAACCCGACAATGAACAATATTCAGTAGAATATGAGCCAGATTGAATAAAGTCACAACGATATGATTCCACTAGTAACACAGTGCAGCTAGTGTTACTGTGAACAGGTAACTCATATAACTACAGAACATGTCTTTACAGAGCTTCACCTTTGTTTGAAATCAGCGTACTGCACCCTGTTTGGAAACCCTTTGCGGCAGATGCGGATTCCTTCCAGGACACCATTACAACGGAGTTGATGGAGCACCAGGAATGCATCCATAGCACCTTCAACACCAAAGACAAGCTATGGTTATGATGACAGAAAAGGGCAGTACTATCCTCCAACTCATGAGGTAATATAGTTTCTTGAAAAAACAGTGTTGTCCTTATTTCTGGAATACCTCAGATTCCACTCAATTCACGAATATCAATCCCGAGAAAATTAGCTTTTATTCTGGTTTTATAACCCGACAGTTTAAAGTAACTTTACTTTTAGTGTAAATGAAGTTCCAGAGGATGGAACAGTTCTTAGTGTTTACCTGGAGTCTTTGTTTCATTAGGAATGAGGCAACGAACAAAATGTGGTGCTGTTGATTTCAGGTTGGTCATGAGTTTGTTGAGATTTTCCTGAAATTCATCAAATTGAAATAAACAATTGGGTTCCTTTCTCAGTAAGAGTTATCAAGATTACGTTTGTGAAGAGCACCTCACCTTATGTAAGGATGACACAGTTTGGAAGGATGCTCCTTTCTTTCGTTTCTTGTCACCAGTTTGATCTGATTAAATGTCAAAAGTAAGTGATTTGTTTTAGGGAGAAGTACAATAACACCCAAATAAAATTCAACAAACACGTTTCTTCTCTGATTACACTTATATTGTTACGTTTTGTTCAAACCTCGGTAAGGGTGAACAATGAACATTCAGTTTGATTGAAACTACAGCTAAGTCGTATACAGTTAGAACATCCGTAACCTCCAGCGAAACAGCAATGTGGGAACGTAATCTAGTCCATTACAACCCAGGCACCACAACACCTGAACCAAGAAAACATTTTTCAAGTTAATTCTGAGTTAGAAGAGTAACCTGTAAATAAGCTTGGAGAAACCACTTTCCACATTTTGCGAAAGGTGAAAATGTTGCACTCAAACTCTGAGTCCCACCAGCTTGAAAAAACATCAGCTTGAAAAAAAACGGTCCGTTTTCGAAGCCAAAAAGCGGCCTCCCCAGATTCATTCACACAATTATCACTTTTTGTTATCACAAATTATCAAAAATCACAAATCACCTTTAAAGCAAATATGAAAAATGAAATCCCATTGTTGTTTAGATTTAATAAAAAACAAATCCAAAATGTATCCCCTGTAATTTCTACGGAACACAACTCTGATCATAACTATCACCAAGATTGATTGAGCTGATCTGTGTGTTATTATATTAATAATAATAATCCTTGCGTTTGATATAGCGCCTTATCACGTCTTTGACACATCTCAAAGCGCTTCATGGAGAATATACTGCAAAGACTGTATATTTTTGGGGTGAAACGTGGCAGCCAATTGCGCACAGCAGTGTCCCACAACCAGTCGTTACAAATTACAAACAACTAGAATATATATTGGTATTACTGCTATCTTCCTGATAGGCCCAATCCTGTTATTCATAAAGAATTCCTATTCACTAGCTCCCTGCTGAGAAACACAAACTTTGAACTGAACTTTCGTTTTTTGTGATACTGCACAAACAATAAACGTGATATCAAAACCTATTCCTGGAACATTCAGGTGCTCACCTTTTGCAATATTGTTGGTGACCAATTGTCCTCTGTAAATGTGGTTAACAAAGGCGGCTATTTTATTTACATATCGAAAAAGTGGCAAATTCTGGCAGAATTCCAGTTTAATTGCCATGGAGAAATTATTATAATAGTAATCCTTGCATGATACTGGAAGCCTTGTAGGGAAAGAATCCACACTACATAAAGTATTACACTAAACCATCATAAAAAGCCCCTAAAAGCATAAACCCACATATATTTACTCAGCTCATGAAACACAATTGCTGTTACTCTGATTCCTAAAGAAGAATCTACAGGAGTCTAAAGCTCACAGTGAACAAAATAGTGTTGGAAAGTACTGAGCTACAATAAATCGCTATTTGGAAGATTTTATCAAGTCTATAAAATGAACGCTTAAGAATTCATACTCACTGCTGTCTGAACTGACATAATTTTCAAAGATACTCCCAAGTAGCTTGTTGGATGATTTTTGAAATAATGCCACCACCGTTTCGTTCAGAGGATCTTTGTTTTTTTCCAGCCAACCAGCAATATTGTACGGTACCTTAAAAACAATGGGAAAATTTGTCAGGCTATTTTGCATAGGTTTAACCTTCATGGCTAAAACTTCCAATCAGCAGTACACACAAAGCTTTTGGTAATGTGTAATAATAACAATATGAAATCCTATTACCTAAACGCCAGGATCACCAAAGAAGATGCCTTTAATACTGAATGGAATTTCTACCGCTTAGATTTGTATAATTAACTCTATACTGAAATGAATGATTGCCTTTGATAAAACACATTATCATATCAAAATGTTTAAGTAACTTCACTCAATGATGTCTAATGGCTTGTTATGCAAGCAAATGGAGATAACTAATTTACATCAATAATGCCCCACAAATTAGTGTAAAACATGAATCAATAATTAATTTGTATTCTTTTTCCATTTGGACGAGGAACATTGGTCAGGGCACCGAAAGACCTTCTGCTCTTCTTTGGAATGGAATATTTAGCATTCACCTCATATATATCTCAACAAATGTAAAATATTTTGTTTGTCCCTCTGGTGTAATTGGCAGATTCTTTGTTTATTTCAATAGAAGGATTTTCTGTAAAATTCAAGAAATAATAGCAGGCCAAATATGTTCTGATAAAACTGTGGAATAAAATATCTTCTCAATGCGTACCCTTTATTATAAATATCGGTTTAAACACGATTATATATTTTGCACCATATAAAACAATTAATAAAACTGTAAGAGAGTATTGTGTGAAGGTCAGTAAGTTTTACATTTCTTGATGTCTAAGAGCATCTTATCTCCCACTATCCATGACCATATGGAGTGATCTCAGAAATGGGATCCTTCCCTCCCCATAAAATGACAGCACCAAGAAAATAGGTTGATAAGCATTTAACACAAAAGCTAGGTTAACACGTCAGTTAATTCCGGTGAAATCTCACAACCTGAGGTGTTATCTCTCAGATGCCTAGCGACCTATTGCACATTTCAAGTATTTTCTCTGCAAATTGTCTGCCGCATTTGCCAAAAAATGCGCTTTACAGAAAACATTATAATTTCATATTTTCTCGGTCCGTAAACTTAAAAACCAGCAGAGAATAACAGCAACAATAATTTACATTTATATAGCGCCTTTCACATCAGTAGAGTAGGATTTGCACAAAGCACTTTGCGTAGCTTGTGGGACCGCAATAAGACGTTCTTGTCCACCGAAGCCTGTAAACCTTCTGCCCTTTGCAAAATCAACTCGATTGACTCTGAATGTAAGACATACTTACCACACCAGCATAATGGCAAAGTTCGAAGTGAGCCTCGTATTTCCTTTTCTTGTCAGGTCTTGGCCTCTGGAAGTTGGCTGATTTTCCAAGGTGATTGTCATATAACTTGGCTTTGAAGGTTGTGTCACTGGCTTTTGGAAACATGCATTCCTCTTCAAGGATGGATATGATTCCCATGGGCTGTCCAAAAGCAATACAAGCCATTAAAGGATAACAATATTTCACGTTAATAACTCATTATCCCAATAGCAAACGAGTCTTGTCACAACTATGTGACTGCAGGACCTGACTTAAGTGAAGTACATTAAAGAGTGCAGCCGCATTAACTTAATCTGCTTGACTCATGCCAGGATCCTGAGGATGTTTTAATCAGTTCTTGTTTTTCTTTTTAGCAGCTTTAGTTAGTTAGACGCAGAATAATAGCAGCCTGAGAATATTAATAATAATAAATGGTTTATCCTTATTTGCCCAGTGATAATATGGAGGCCTGTTTAGGAGAAAAATAGGATAGAAAAAGGTAGAACCATAACGATTCCCGTTTGTACATAAATACCTTTTCTATTAGATCAATGCAAGACTGTAAATCAAGTCCAAAGTCAATGAACTCCCACTGAATGCCCTCCTTCTTATACTCTTCCTGCTCCAGGACAAACATGTGGTGGTTGAAATACTGTTGCAGTTTTTCATTTGTGAAATTGATGCAGAGCTGTTCAAAGCTGTTGTACTGTAACACAACAGACAGATATTTTCAACTTGAAAGTAAAATTGAAAATGAAAGACTGAATTGAGATTTGTCGCCTTACAAACACTGATGTTTCACTGCCGTTGGTGACTTTCATTTGTTAGTTCAGAGATATAATCGACCCGCAGATGTCTGTGAGCTGGGGGATTCGGATGCAACGTTAAACCAAGGTGCTGTCTGCCTGGATGTTAAAAATTCCCTGGCACTATTCGAAAAGAGAAGGAAGTTTCTCCCGATGTCCTGACCAACAATCTCCGAAATAAGATTGGTCATTCCCTTCATGACCTTGCTGTACGCAAATTGGGTTCGCCCACGAAACCCACGCAGTCACTCCACTTTACAGTATATCTTGTAAAGTGCTTTCAGATGTCTCAATGATGTGATAATGCGCTGTATCAAATGCAAGGATTATTATTATTATTAATAATATATTACTCTCACTTGTATAAGAGTTTTACTCCATGGGGTCTAAAATGCAAGATTCCTTTAGTCTTGAATAAGAAATCTTGCTGACATAAATCCTGCTGGCATGAAGTTCCTGTGCATCAATTGACATACGTCTGGTTAATGGAAGGAGTTCCTTATTTATGCAATTCAGATTCCTTATTAAGGAATCCAATTAAGCAATGTATTTTAGGCCCCTATATTCTTACATTACTCTTTATCGTGTAATAAATAAATAATAATAAATAATTCTTGCGTTTTGTAAAACGCCTGCAACATCGAGAATGTCTCAGGGTGCTTCACATAGTTTTCTGTAAAGTATATTTTTTGGCAAATGTGGCAGCCAATTTGCACAGAAAATACTTGAGACTTGACAATAGGTCACTAGGCATCTGAGAGAGAACACTCAGGTTGTGAGATTTCACTGTAACTAACTGAAGTGTTAACCTAGCTTTTGCTTTAAATGCTGATTGACCTATTTCTCTGTCCATGTTTAGAGGGATTTCAGGCTCATAGAAAACAAAAGTGTTTCAGCAACCTCTGTCTCACTTAATATAAAGGCACACGATAATGAATATTTTAGCAAAACAGCAAAACAGCTCTGACAAGACACGTCTAACATGATAAAAACACTGCAAGGACCTTCTCTCTCTTCTCCCTACTCCAAACAGAAAAGAATACCAAGTACTGGAATCGCCTCACATCTTTTATGTAAAACAATGAGAAAAGCTATGAGCTTCTTTGTCTGTGCAGAACTTTTCAAATGTTTGGTGAAAGAGCAGCCTCTTGAGTTTCCACTGCTAGAACAGGCTTTACGGTTAACAGAGCAACACAAGGCATTTCCGTATTTAAATCTTGCCTGGACTACTTTTGGCCAGGAATTGTGGACTAATTTTAAAAAAACCTGGTGCTGAATGGGAGGACGGTAAGGTGTGTTTTCTGAAAGGGTGAGATCCGATGGGGTGAAGAACAAGAACCTTCTTCACCCCAAACAATCTTGTGATCTTAATGTGAAATTACTAGACATTGCCACTAAATTGAAAAATTCTATTCTCCCGATGCTATCAACAACAAAATGACATTTGTATAGCGCCTGTCATGTCAGGAAGACGTCCCAAGGAGCTGGATAGTTAAGGGTTTTCACCCGAGCTAGGGTTGGAATCAAGAGGGGTGGAGGGTAGGGGAGGGGAAATGGGAGGGTGGCCGAAACCACGATCAAAGAGGAGTATCAAAACAACTTGTATTTATATCACGCCCTTCATACAGGGTAGCACCCGGAGCACTTAAACTATCATCCACTTTGAGCAACATGTGGGTGTTATATATAAAATAGTTCTAAACAATAGAAACTCACATCAAAGATTTCAAACCCAGCGATGTCCAGGACACCGATGAAGAATTGTCTCGGAAGCCTTGTGTCCAGAGTTCTGTTGATGCGAGTGACCAGCCACTTGAACATCCTGTCATACACTGCTTTGGCTAAGGCACCCACAGAATAGGAAACCTATAACACAAAAATACTACACGGGTAAAACACATAGCGAGGGAGGTCAGTACAGCGTTTCCAATATAAGATGTAGTATTGGGCATTATATCTGCCCACAAAATATACAGTCAATTCACTTTACAGTATATTCGGTAAAGCGCTTTGAGATGTCTCGAAGATGTGATAAGGCCCTATGTCAAATGCAAGGATTATTATTATTATATCTGATAGACTTGGTTACCTGCGCCACAGTCTGACCTTTGGTCACATACTCGTTTCCAACTTTAACTCTTGGATGTAAAAGGCCTTTGATTAAATCAGAGGAGCTTAGCCCCATCAGATAAGCAGATTTGTCAGCACCTGCAATGGAAGAAATTACAAACCATGTTATCAAAGCTTAAGAAAAATGGTAAATGCCAAGGAACCATTTTTTCCTATTTGTTTTCTTATGAACATGGTTGAATAAACAAGGGAGTGTTCATCTACAAAACACATTGTCACTTCATTTTACTGTATATGCTGTGAAACATTTTGGGATGTTCTACTGAGTGAAAGACACAATACCAAATGTAAAGATTATTATTGTTATTATTATTAATAATGTACAAGACCAGCAAAGGATCATTATGGTCCATCAGTTAGGTTCCCAAAATTAAAAAAAAACTGAACAATTATACACCAATCTATCTCTCAGACCCCTCAAGTGAATTATTATCAATTAACTGTCCAATTGCTTTGAATGTGTTGATATAATCTGCCTCTACTGCCTCCGTGGACAGAGCAGATTTCTGTGGGATCGATCTCCTCTTAGTGCGATCAGTTTAGTTTTCTCTTGTCAATGTTCCCCTCCCTCTTCTCTTGAAGAAACCAACTCATATTTTGAATTTGTTCTATTACGACTCCCTCCGCGGCCCCAGCAAAATGGTAGAGTCTCAAGGAATCCCAAGTTAAATTTAAAGTTTCAATAACCTACATCAGAAAATGAACTATATGAAGTTGTATTCTGGGAAGTGGGTGGTGGGGTGGGAGGGCAATAAGGATTTAGGTAGATATATTCCAGCTGTAAAGAATGAGAGCAATGCTCTGATTATAATAATGATAATAATAATCCTTGCGTATGTTATAGCGCTTTTCAGTCTTCAAGATGTCTCCTAGCACTTCACAGAGTATAGTGTAAAGTGAATTGATTGTATATTTGTGGGCAAAACGCAGCAGCCAATTGCACACAGCAGTGTCCCACAAACCGTTGTCGATTGAGTTACCAAATTATTATTTTTTTTCTTGAGGGATTATTATCAGGCATGTGGAATAAGGAAACGTGCCCAAGGTTTCGCCCTGCTGGGAATCAAAACCAGGTCTCTCGCTTGCAAGGCGAGTGCTCTAACCACTGAGCTACAGCACTCCAGAAGGTGAAGTAAAGTGGCTGTGTTATATAAGAAACAAACCTGCTCTATTCCTTAACTATTTGCTTTCAAGTGCATCAAGACTCTATCCTGCATGAATGGCGCTATACAAACACAAGTTGTTGTTGTTGCTCCCTATGCTATCTAACATAATGAACAGTTTAAGGAGCACCACTAATTTTACACCCTAGATTCCCTCTGACAACTTATTGCTCATAAGGAAAACGGCAGTGTAAATGGCACCGGGTGCTGGATTAACTGTAAAGTATATTTCCTCCTTGGAAACCCCATGGATGTGATACCAGTACTGTACTCAGCTCTGATCTCAATTTGGAGTTCCTGTTTATGTTCAGCTGGATTTAACTTATAGCAGTTGATCCTTACTTTCAGTGCCATCTGTTTCAGCTTGTTCTTCTCGCTGTTTTTGCTTAAACTTCATGTTTCCAAAGTGCATGATTGCCCCAGTCAGTTTATAGGAACCATGTTTTTCCTCAGGAACAAAGCCCAGGATATCCATAGCTTGCTGTGAAAACGAGGAGACAAAGGGGAGTATTTAATGACAGATCAGTACTCTGTACTGCCTCCATTTGCACTGAAAATATGCTATGGCTCTCTCCAACAAGAAATCTCTCTGTGTCATGAAACATTGAGTTCATCTTTACATTCATTCCTTACATCAGTTCCCAGCAATTCTTCTCTGTCATCCAGGTTGTCCACAGTGACGACCCCTTGTGAACAGAAGTGGAAGTCGTATGGATTTGTTGTTACCAGCAACATATCTGTAAGTAACGTAGATGGGTTGTGATATAATATAGTTATGTATATATATATATATTTGTGTGGAGAGTCATTGTTCAAATTTACTAATCAGTACTTGAGTCTTGTGGGATTTTTTAACAAATTCACTGAACGATATAATAATCCTCGCATTTGATACAGCGCCTTATTATGTCATTGAAATGTTTCAAAGTGCTTCACAGAATATATTGTAAAGTGGATTGACTGTAGATTTTGGGGGCGAAACGCAGCGGCCGATTGAGATTGTAAAACAAAACGCAATCCTGAATACCAGCAAATTGTAGTCAATGTTTCGTTGGGGATGTTCGGGTCTTTTTTTTTGGCTGAGGATAGATTGGAAAACAAAACAGTGATCCAGAGCAACTTTTGCAGGCAATTGGTATCACGTTTTCGGTGTAATTTGTCATTGAATCCTGAGATTTCAGGCACAAACTAGGAGTTGCAACAAACCTGGCGAATGCCATATTTTAGACCCTCTTTCGATGTACTACTTTTGTTATTTGTTGATTCCAAGCTTGGAACAAGTGGAGAGGGCAACAATGTGTCACATACCCTGCAGCTCAGGTTTCCTGCCCGACAGGATTTGGTAGAAAATATGATAACTCCTCTCTCCGGGCTGTTGGAAAATCACTCGTGATTTCTCCAACAGGTCTGTGAAAGGTAACAATAAAGCAACTTAGAAGAAAAAGAATAAACCAATAACACTGGTGATCTCAAACAGGACTGACTCTACGTATCAGGAGGCAATTAGATAGACTGCGAAGATCTTACACAAGTGACAGCTATTTAAATGGTACCTCCCAAGCTTCTAACATGCCACTCTGTATACTCGTCCTCCTGCCTCCATCCTCACTTTGTTGAAATTAAGTTGCATCTAATTGTCCACGAATCAAATTTATTATTTCCCAGGATCTCAAGCTGTAGATTTCCTTAACTTCCTCAGCGTTCCCTCACTCACAAAATCTGCCTTTTATTTCCCGTGCTTGGTGTGTGTCACCTAACTTGCTGACTTATTTAACATCCTCTCTTATTCTTTTCCACCTAGGTAATGCACTGCACTGTGCCACTTGACTCCTCAGCTACTTAAATTTAAAACATTGAGGTGCAGAGGTCTGAAATTCCACCTAATCTTAGTCTGTAAGACCGTTTTGTCTGGAAATTCCAGATCAAGCAGATTTGATGAAAGCTCTTAAATTCCATTTACATTTGGGAACCTTTCCTTTCAGTGATCTTCAATTCGGTCATCTTTATATTTAAAGAAAAAAGTGGCTTACAGGTTAAATGTTAGGTGGATATTCAGTACTCGGGTGCGTTATAATGCACTTAGCACTGAAATAAACGCTGTACACCATTGTCTCTCAAAAAGTATTATTCTATTGATGCTATCTGTACAGCAAATCATTGTGACACTGGAACGTGGTTTGTGTACCCTACGTATTTATAATTACAACTAACAGAATACTTACAGATATCAATATCAGCTGATGACAACTTCCCAGTTGTTCCAAAATGTATTCGGATGAATTTACCCTGTTGAGAAAATTAGAAACTCCAATTTAATTATTACTATTCCCTAATACTCCTTTGACTACTGACCAGGATCTTTGAGATTTTTTTTCCACAAAAAAGTTGGTGTCCTGCTAACTGGCTGTAACCTGCAAACTGGACGTCCATCACCAAAGGCTTGGCTTCGTCCTCTTTATCATTGAAAATAATGTTGGTGGATCCACTTCCAATCCAATTGCTAATAATATTAATCCTTGCATTTGATATAGCGCTTTATCACGTCATTGAGACGGCTCAAAGCGCTTCACAAGATATACTGTTAAGTGGAGTGACTGTGTTTTTTGGGCGAAACGCAGCAGCCAATGGCGCATTGGAGTGTCCCACAAACAGTCGTGGATTGAGTGAATCCCCACCAAAAAAAAATTTTGTGGGGAGGGATTATTACCCACAGAAATCAATCCACCAATTGACTAACAACTGGGTTCCTACTTACTGCTCGGTAAACAGAGGCATGTAGATTAAGGAATCAGGTTTCACCCTGCCTGGAAATCAAACCTGGGTTCTCTTGCTTGTGAAGTGAGTGCTCTAACCAATATGCTACAGCACTCCAATTGATGTGATACATGTCACAGAGATCACAAGCTCCACTGTTGAAAATTTTATATAATCCCATGACACTTACAAAGCGAGATGAGTTGTCATTTCTCAAGGTCTTGGCATTGCCGAAGGCTTCCAGTGCAGGGTTAGCCTGGATGACTTGATCCTCCAAGTTTCCCTATAACCAAAATAAATTGCTTTCTCCAAATAATTGAATGAAAATGACTTGCATTTTTATAGAGCCTTCCCCATAATTAAATATCTCAAAGCACTTTACAAAAACAGAGCAGGAACCCAAGTAGCGGAGGAAATAGGAGTGAGGTGACTGAAGCACAGTCAAAGAGGTAAGTTTTTTTTAGAAGGGTTTTGCAAGCAGAGAGGGAGGCTGCAAGCTAGAAGGACTTAGGGAAGGAATTCCCGAGAGCAGAGGCAACATGACTGAAGGTCTGATGATGGCAGGGCGGGCGGGGTGGATGGACGATGGGCATGGAGCAGGCCAGAGTTGGCAGAATAGAGGGAACTGTCAGGGGATCAGGACCACAAACAATGACGAGGTAGGGTGGGGCAAGAATGTGGAGACATTTGAATGTTAGAAAGAGGACCTTAAAGTCAACCCAACAATTGGTTCAAAGCAGAAGTCAAAAATTACAAGTTGGACTCACCCCTGTCCTGGTTGCAGGCAGCTGTGGGGAAAAAAACGTAAAATAAAGTTAACAACTTACTTTCCAAGGTGGTAAAGGAATTGCCTTTAAAAGAACAGCGCATACATCAGAAGCCAATATTGGGATGAAAATAGCGACGTGATAATTATTGCATTCCAAAATATTCAGCCCCACTGATGTTCAAAACAGGCGATTGAAATGGTTGGTGATCAAGGAATCTTTTGGGCTATCATCGGGCTTGCTGGTCTGGAACCACATTTGAGCTTAAAAACATGTTATATTGGGTTATAACAAGATTGAATTGGGCCTCAAGTTTCGACATTCGATTGAATTTGACTACTCCTTGAGCACAGCTTGAGCAGTTACCTCGGCATTGGGTAGTGGTGGCAGTGATCATAGGGAAAGGGGGAGCTGGGGAATAGTTGTAAGGAGTCCTGTTACAAATAGTTTATTCAAAATATAGCTTATGACATCTTCACATTCATTCGAAGCAGTAGATAAAACGTGGATTTTATTTTTGTAGACCGAGTGTTTGACACATGCAGAAACCCTTCACTCACTCTTAAGAATGTTCAAACCAGATTGAGAGTTTCACGTATGCATGGAAATTTCCCTGTGTCTGGAATGGTGTGCACACTCTCCCCAGAGGGATGCACGCTGCTCGTCTAGTTCCAGAAAGTATAAGGCGCAAGTTGACAAGAGTTATGTCCTAGGGACCATCTCTGACTCCTCTTCCTCCTGACCAAGATTGTAACGTGATGAAGTTATAGTTTTGGAGAAATGCGGTTTGGAATACCGATCATTTGTTAATTTATTATTAATAATAATAATAACAACCCTGAGATTTGATACAGCACCACATCATCTCGCTGAAATGACTCAAAGCGTTTATAGTGAGGATAGACTCTGAAGTCATACAACATAGAGTCTATGGAGTCTGTAGCTCAGTGATTAGAGCACTCGCCTCGCGAGCGAGAGACCTGGTACTGTTCCCAGCAGGATGAAATGTTGGCCAAGTTTCCTTACTCCACATGCTTCTGTTTACCTAGCAGTAAGTATCAACCCGGTTAGTCAATTGGTGGATGGCTTTTCTGTGGATAATAATCCTTCAAAAAAAAACAATAAGAATTCGGTGACTCAATCCACGACTGTTTGTGGGACTCTATTGTGTGCAATTGGCTGCAGTGTTTCACCCACAAATATACAGTTCATTCACTTTACAGTCTATTCTGTGAAGAGCTTTGAGACGTTTAGAAGACGTGAAAAGCGCTATATCAAATGCAAGGATTATTATAGAGGTGAAAAAATACATCAGAGGTATTAATTGATGCTCAATAATCTCAAGCCACAGACCTATAGCAATTTGCCTGTACACTGAGATATCTCCACAAAACCATTCTCCCACAATAGTCACTCTACTTTTGCAATGTGAAGCACTTTGGAATGTCCTCCTGACATGAAATGCATTACACCAAATACAAGGATATTATTATTATGATGATTATTATTATCTCTGCTCCCACGGATCACACTGTCAGCAAATAAAATTCTCCCTCTCTTGGCTTCTTACCCCACCTTGTGAAGCCCTCCGAGATGTTATCCTATGTGAAGGGCGCTATATAAATGCAAGTTGTTGTTGTTGCTGGAGCTCCACAGAAAATGAGTATAACTTTGTGCCAGCGCACGTCAGCAGGGATTAGTCTGAGTTCATATAGCACAGGCTTTGTTTGCTTACGTTTTTTTTCCCGGCTGCGTCCCCAATGGCAGCTACAGTGGCGAAGTATTGAATAACACGTTTGGTGTTCACAGTCTTGCCAGCCCCGGATTCTCCGCTAAGGAACACACAAAGAGCATACAGATATTTATATTGACTACTCTGTAATTAGAACAGGATGTTAAGTGTGGACTCGGAGTGTACAGCAGTAGGTCCAGGCCAGGAGTCTGAATGATTGCTCAGCAGGATTAGGGAGAGCTTGATACAGAGGTCAATAAGTAAATAGTGAATAAGCAATGAGAAGCAAAAGGCATGTAGAGGTCATATATTGTATAATAGATTATAAAAGAGATTATAAAAGGGTGTTACAAACAATGTGTGAGTTTCATTGTGTCATGCATTTAAACTATGATCATATTTTCCAATGGTAGATAAATTTACTGATTTTTCCCATGATATGCATGTACTACAAGGTTTGGTAAATTTACAGATCAGTGGAAAATCTCACGCACTGCTTAATACTTACGTGATGAGCATGGCCTGGTTCTCGCGGTCTGAAAGATAGACATCGGATTAAAGAGTTACACAAGGTTTTCCACTATAGTTTATCTGTAGGATTAACACTGAGTCATGGAGATCATATTAGGCTTATTACAATTAATGAAACCATCCCAGTACTCAATAGACAAAGGTGGCCAAATAGCAGGGTATAAATATAACAGTGTAACTCCCATCTCAGTGGTATGTTTTGAAGAAATGTCTTTTGGAATACCGATTATTTGTTAATTTACTATTATTAATAATAATAACCCTTAGATTTGACACAGTACCACATCATATTGCTGAAATGCCTCAAAGCTTTTATTGTACAATACTGTGAGGTCGAACGTAGCAGCAAATTTGTCCAACAGTGTCCCAGAAACAGCGATGAGTTGAATGACCGATCAATTTTATCTGGACACTGGGAGAAACTCCCTTCACCTTTCAAATAATGGGATCTTTAATGTGCATCTGAACAGGAAGATGGGGCCTCAGTTTAATGTCTCATCTGAGGGATGGCACATCTGATAATGCAGAGCACCCCAAGCATTGTACTGGAGTGTCAGCATAGACTATAAACTTTAGATATACAAATAGAAATAAGTAAGACTCACTGCGCAGCATGTCGTTGTAAGCATTGTCAGCAATGGCAAAGATGTGAGGAGGAACCTCGGTGCGTCTCTTGCCTTTGTAGGCAGCAATAACCTCAGTCTTGTAGACTGGAAGGAACTTGTATGGATTCACAGCAACACAAAACAATCCCGAATAGGTCTGAAAAACAACAAATCCATAGTTCATTATTCAGTATGTAAATTCATGCACTGAGTTTTACATTTCATTTTTAACAGGCAATAATTCATCGAGATATTGGAGGTCAAAGGATAATAGTTTTCAATTGTATTATTGCTTCAATTCACTTAGTTGCTCATATCTATCTCGATGAGCTTGTAAAATAATATTGAAATCCATGTAACACTTAGCAGCCATGTCTAACTCTATTTGAAAAGGATGTGAACATAAGCATACACTAAAGTACTACAGTGTGTTCAAATATCCCAATGTCTAATACGCCTGAGATCAAATCTTACATAAATCATCCAGTTGGAGTATCGTTTGCGAAGATTGTCCAGTACAGATGCTTCGTTGAGATGAGTCAACATAGCTATGTCCTCAATCATGTCAAATTTAGGAGGGTTCATTTGTTGAATGTCATTCTCTTTGACGATCAGATTCTGAGAAATACAAGCACATTACTAACGGCAGGAAAGAAATTAATTTAAAGTTGGATGAAAAAGCATCACATCAGTAAGGTTTCCTCACCCTCCCATCGACCGTTTCAACAGTGAATTTTCCACTGGTGCCTCCTTTGATCTCAGCTTCAACGTAGGCTTCCTTCTCATCCGCAATCCAGCACCTCCTCTTCCCTGTGAATTGATATCAATGTAGTATATTACGAATACTGAATTCTGCTAGCTAATGCTTAACTATAAAAAAAAATTCTATCCCACTCTTCAAAAACATGAAAAGTCTCTTCACTTTCCTAGTTGGAGCTTAGACTCACTTTGTAAGCCAAAAGAACTTGAGAATCCACAAGCTGCTTTGAGTTTTGCACATCATGTCCTTATCGTGTCAATGGACTCCCAAGAACTGCTCATGATTTTTCATGGCTGCTGCATTTTGCCCACAAAATATACCGTCAATTCACTTTACAGTATATCCTTTGAAGCTCTTTGAGACGCCTCGAATCCGTGATAAGGCGCTATATCAAATGCAAGGATTATTATTATTATATGGTCTTTGTGTCCAGCTATTATGTAAAGTTTATGTCTTTCAATAAATTAGATTCATCATTAGTTTTATTTCTGTTCATTTTTTTCTTGGAGCAATTTATTTATTATTTGCAGCGGGGCATATGAGGAGTTTGAGTCTGAAAGCTGTCAGACTAAGTCCCTGTTCGAACAGTAGTGTATTTCCAGGTTTTTGTAATTAAATATCTCTTGATTTACGATATAAATCAGGAAATATTTAATCACAAAAAATGTATTTTGTTAGTCAACCAAAAATATTGGCCACCACTGGTCTGCATTTTCAGTGCTGTCATCTTTCAGCTGACACATTAAGCTAAAGTCTTGTCTGCCTGTTTAGGACTTTAAAGAACTTATGAACCATTTGAAAATCCTCCAGATAAAACTGATCATTTTCTTCATGGGTGTTTGTGGGACATGGCTGTGCGTAAATTGGTTGCTGAGCTCACCTACAAATTACAGTCACTACACAGTGTAAATCCTGTGATGTGCTTTGAGACATCCTCCTGACTGAAAGGCACTATACCAAACACAAGGATAATTATTAGTATTATTATTACAAAATAAAACCTGGGATGACACAACATTCGGGCAAAAAGACTAAGTAAATTGATTGCTCTGACTGACAGCTATGAAGGTTGATCAAAGGGTTTGAAGACTAAAATGAACGGGATCAGTGTGGTTAACTGTATAAATTAAGCTATTACCATCAAAGGGTATGGTGTGTAGCCTCATCAATTCTTTCTCACTCTTCCTGAGGAAAGGGGCCGCTTCACCAAATTCAGAAGAGTCCATCATTATGGGATGCTTCAAGGTAGCAAATTAGCTGCAAAGCAACGGGAGATAATTCTGCAAGAGGAATAAGATTAAAACCAACATGTTGCAAACCTTTTGATTTGAACTTCACCTAGCAATCTAATTTATGTATGTCTTTTCTTAAAGCATCTATAGAAGAAATTTCACCCAGGTCTTGATTTACTCTGTTTGTGTAATAAGTGTCCAGAATTCTTAAATGCAAGCTTCTTAAATGAAGCTGATTTTTTTTTAAAAAAGAACTGCAGGAAACTTACTTCAAAGTCGAGACTGAACTTGGAAGTTTAAATTTCTCCAGTTAAGTTTTTGTTGAATTACATTCTCCAAGGAAATGGGAAGGAAAAATATTTTGTAACATTGCACTTACAAATAAGTATCATTTATTGAAATCAATTAGGCTACAAAGTTTCTATTACCAACAACGGCAAACAAATCTAAAAGAAAGACACAAATAAAGGAGTCTACATACCAACCAGTCAAGAGCCGGGATCAGTATAGCAGTGTGGCCAATACCTAGCTTTTATATTCTAATTTCAAGGTCGTTCCTTGTGAAGTATTCTAAACACGAGCATTTTAACTTGTTCTATATTTGACTTTTGGCCTCAGACAATAGCATGGTGTCTGTGTGTATGTGTGGTCTGTGGTGGTGTTGGGGAGGGAGAGCGTTGTGTGGAAGAAGGAAGCATCTATTGTTTCAACTGTCCAATTACTAACTTAATTGTAACATGACTCTCTCAGAGAACACAATGGCTCAACATCAGAAAACAAATAAAAATAATCTCGCGAAAGTTCACTATTCCATCACAGAGGGGGAGATCAAACTAACAATATTACTAATAATCCTCACATTTGGTATAGTGCCTTTCACTTCGGGAGGATGTCTGAAAGCACTTCATAGGATATACTGTAGAATGGAATGATTGTGTGTTTTCGTGAGCGAACACTGTTAGGTCAAGACTGGTAAGTATAATAGTGGTTTGTGTACCATGTAATCTTACACATTGGATAAAGGCATGTGCAAAATAATGCTGTCGCCTGCCTTTCCGGACCATAGCCATTACTGACCAACAAGCAGATTTGGAATTTGGTAACATTTTTATACCTTAGCAGACTACCCGGAATGTGTTCCTTTTGGAATCACACATATTTAACCCCTCTCTCCTCCATACTGAACCACACCTGTAGAAACTTTATTTTTTATATACACAAGGGCACTACTTGCACAGTAGGATTTTTGGCCCATGGAATTGGACTCACGGTAGAATTCCATCTCCCCAGAAGCACCAGTATTCTCAAGATGGTGCTGCGGTTAGTGGAAGGAAATGTCAGGTACCCCAAGTGATCATCAATCACTTGTGAGGCTTGATATTGAGTGTTGGAAGATGTTTTGACTGGATAGGGAATCGCAACCAAGTGTGATCCTGTGCTCACTTCATATCCATACATATAGTGCTGGAACATGAGGTACAATGAGGCAACTCAGGATTGGAAATTCAGTACTGTAATGGCATAGGGGAATTAATGGCGGGTTCCTCTGGCAATTAGCACTGGTGGAAAACAATCTTGGGGTCAACATTGCTTTTGCAGAAATTGATAGTTTGAGAATCTATAAATCAGGATGAACATACTATTCTTTAGGAACTCAATTTTGGGAAATTGCAGGTGCAATCTCTAAGTGATGTACTTCTGTGAGTATATTAATGCAAACCCAATTATAGGTCAATGTATTAGTTTGATTAAAATAAAATAGCCAAGTTTGAAGAGGTGGTTTCTTACCTTGCTTGGTGTTTGCTGAGATTGGGTCTCCCAAATGCAGTGAAAATAACGCAGCCAGCAAAGTGTAATCCTCCATTTGGGAAGTTGAATCAAGGCAGAACATCAACTTTTTAAGAAGGCATAACTTGCACACCATTATAATAATAATAATCCTTGCATTTGATATAGCGCTTTTCACGTCGGGAGGACGTCCCAAAGCGCTTCACAGAACACACTGTAAAGTGAATTGACTGTATATTTGTGGGCGAACGCGGCAGCCAATTGCGCACAGCAATGTCCCACAAACAGTCGTAGATTGAAAATCTCCAATTTATTATTGTTTTTGATTTTGGAGGGATTATTACCATCAGAGTTTGAGAATACCACCCTCTCAGCAACCACCCTTTGTTCGGGTGCCAAGCCAGGACTGTAAAGTACCTTGGGACATCCTCCCAACGTGCAAGGAGCTATGTAAATGTAAATTTGTTGTTGATGTTGTTCAGCGCTATGTGTGAGGAAACTTGACGTCTCAAAGGGTCATAGTGATTGTAGGGTAACAAAAAATCCACCATCGTAGAGAAATGGAGATGGAGTCCTGTAGCTCAGTGATCAGAGCGCTCATCTCGCAAGCGAGAGACCTGGGTTTGATTCCCAGCAGGGCAAAACATTGGGCAAGTTTCCTTACTCCAAACGCCACTGTTTACCTAGCAGTAAGTAGGAACCTTATTGTTAGTCGATTAGCAGATCACTTTTCTGGCCATAATTCCTTAAAAATAATAAAAATAAATTGGTCACTTCAATCCACGACTGTTTGCGGGACACTGCTGTGTGCAATTGGCTGCCGGGTTTTGTCCACAAAATATACAGTCAATTCACTTTATGGTATATTCTGTGAAGCACTTTGAAACGTCTCAAAGACGTGTCAAGGTCCAATATCAAATGCAAGGATTATTATTATTATAAATTAAATTTCAGGGATTGAAGAACTTTTGCATGGAAAAATATACCAAGTAGATATTGGAATTCTAAACAGCTCAGAGGGAAATTGGTTTCATTTAAAACCTGATTTGCTGCTATTTACATCCATTGGAAAAAATTAATAAACTTTATTGTTTATGAACCTTTTTGGGAAGGTGTTTTGTATGTTCAAGCACTTTTCTCCTGATATCTTACATGTAATAATAATAATAATAATAATAATCCTTGCATTTGATATAGCGCTTTTCACGTCGGGAGGACGTCCCAAAGCGCTTCACAGAACACACTGTAAAGTGACTTGACTGTATATTTGTGGGCAAACGCGGCAGCCAATTGCGCACAGCAATGTCCCACAAACAGTCGTAGATTGAAAATGACCAATTTATTATTGTTTTGTTTTTTTGGAGGGATTATTATATACACCTTGGACACTGGCTAGGACGAAAAGGGTGACTTGACTTCACACCTCATCATGTTGCTAACAGAAGTTAAATGAGACCAGCCTTGTGGTAACCTTTCTTTTCGACTGCGCCTTTGGTCACCTTCCTCCCCCTCCCCCTGGCTCTGCCCCAGGATCCGATACTGTGAAGCGCTCTGAGATGCCGTCTGGGGTGGAGGGCGCTATATAAATCCAAGTTGTTGTTGTAGTAACGCTCACTCTGATTCCCCTCACTCTCTGAATTGAAGAGTGAATTCTATTAAACCTCTCCCTGTGATTAAACCTGCTCCCTTGACCCCATCCCCACTCCACTCCTTATCTCCCAGCTCCACCTCCTTGCCCCACATATCACAGACATCGTCAACCTGTCCCTCTCCTCTGGCTGTGTTCCCATTCCCTTAAAAACTGCCACCGTCACTCCAACCTTGAAAAAACCCTCCCTTGATGCATCGCATCTATCAAGCTACCGGCCCATCTCCAACCTCCCCTTCCTATCCAAGGTCCTTGAACGAGTTGTCGCCTCCCTGCTGCGCTCTCTCCTCTCCACCCGCTCATTATTCGAACCCCTTCAGTCGGGTTTCCGTGCTGCCCATAGCACAGAAACTGCCCTGGTCAAGGTCACCAATGACATCCTGACCATCTGCGACCAGGGCTCCCTCTGCCTCCTCGTCCTCCTCGACCTATCGGCAGCATTCGATACGGTCGACCACGCTATCCTCCTCCACCGCTTGTCCTCCCACCTCAACCTTCAAGGCCCTCTCCCACTGTCTTCACTTTGTTTCCACGAATGTTTTTTCCTCCGGCCCCCGCACTGTCTCGTGCGGTGTCCCTCAGGGCTCTGTCCTCGGTCCCCTCCTCTTCACCCTCTATATGCTCCCCCTTGGTGACATCATCCGCAGACATGGGGTTAACTTCCACATGTATGCGGATGACACCCAACTCTACCTTTCCTCCTCTACCCTCAACTCCATGACCACCGATGTCCTGACAGCTGCCTGTCTGACATCGAGTCCTGGACGAGATACAACTTTCTTCAGCTCAAAGTGCGCAAAACTGAGGCCCTCCTGATTGGCTCGCGTCAGCGCCTCCGCACCTCAGGCGCTGACAGCATCAGCATCCAAGGCTGCACTCTCCACCTCTCAAAGCCAGTCAGGAACCTCGGGGTTCTGTTCGACCCTGAGCTGTCCTTTCTCTCTCATATCCGCACCACAACTGGCACCGCCTTCCATCACCTCCGGAATATCGCCAGACTACGGCACTACCTCACCCCTCACGCTGCTGAAACTCTGGTCCACGCCTTTATCACCTCAAGGCTGGACTATGGGAACTCTCTCCTCGCCGGCCTTCCCGGCACCTCCCTCCACAAGCTGCAGGTCATTCAGAACTCTGCAGCTCGTGTACTGTCCCGCACCAGGCTTCGGGACCACATCACTCCCACCCTCGCTCGCCTCCACTGGCTCCCCATCCCCCAGAGGATCGAATTCAAGATCCTCATCCTCACCTACAAGGCCATTCACGGCCTTGCACCCTCCTACCTCTCTGATCTACTATCCCCCTATCTACCTGCCCGTACCCTCCGTTCCTCTGGCTACGGTCTGCTCCACGTCCCCCGCCCCAACCGCCCTAACACCGGTGGCCGGGCCTTCAGCCTCTCAGCCCCTAGGCTCTGGAACTCTATCCCCCAGTGCCTTCGCCTTGTCTCCTCCCTTTCCTCCTTCAAGGCCGGTCTCAAGACCTTTCTTTTTGACTGTGCCTTCAGCTCCCCTCTCGACCCCTCCTCGCTCCCTCCCCTCACCCTGACCATTACCCCCGGCTCAGGTCCTGACCCAACTGTACAGCGCCTTGGGACGTCCTCCTGACGTGAAAGGCGCTCTATAAATGGAATCTTGTTGTTGTTGTTGTTGATGGCGTGAATGAGCTCGGAACTCATCATTTAAGGATTCAAACATACTTTAAAAGTTGAATAAAAATTGTTTCATCTTCAGGATGAAAACTGTGATGTGTTAACACATCACATTATCCCTGGCAGATAATTTTCACCAGTGATAATTGTCACCAAAGAAATTTCCATTATTCTCCCAAATATTCTATGTGCTGGAAATAATGTAACTTGGTTAAAATACTAAATGAATAACCTATGGAATGATAAATAAACCTAAGCTTACATGATGCCAGTATCCAAGGGCATTACAAGGCAAAATAAAGCTATAAAGCCATATAGCTTGTGTTTAGTAAAGCAAAACTAGAACAAAATGTAAGAATTTATTGTTCTTTCGGACATTGATTTTACAGCTGCTCCTGCCATTCTGTGATCTATCTATTATTTTCCTTCATGAATTAATACTTTGTTGAATTACAATGTAGGGCACACAGCCAGAAATCAAAGCTTTTCCGAAATAAAGCTAGTCCCAATTCTGGAACAATGATTAACAATGTCTTTTGTTCAAGGTCAGAAAAAGCAGCTGCTGAATATACGGCAATTGCTTATAAATAATGGGCTGATCAGTGCTTTGGTCACCGATACTGTTTTTAATAGGAAACCTCATTTCAATGGAATGCAATACCATTTTATCAACCTCTCTTAATGCACAGAGTTTAGTGCCATCTGCCAGGGTTTTCATTGCAGTCGTCACTGCACTCGTTGCGGATCTGTTTTATCTCAATCTTAATACACGCTCTCTGCTGGTCAAGATAGATCCTTGATTCTACTTTCCTGGAACTGTCAATCATTTTGTGTTCCAGTGGGAGGCAATGGAGTGAGGGGGGTGGGAGACTGTAAAAAAGAACAAGGAGAAACATCTTCACGACAGCACCGTTCCCAAAACAAAGTGAAATGTTGGACCAAATATCAAAAGGTGATTGCTACACGAGGTGAGTGCGTGTGATAAAGATTAACACAGTTAATAATGTGTTAATAATTATTTCATTTAATGAATATTCCAAAGTGCATTACAGGCAATTGTGTCAAGTGCTGTGACAGTGTATGTCTAAGCAGGTGCCACCACTGATTTGCACAAGCCAAGGGCCCACTAACAGCCATGAAGTCAATGACCAATTTGTCTAAAGGATTGTTGGCCAAGCCATCGGGAAAAATCCTTTGCTGGCTTGTAGCGTTCCTCAGCCTCTGTGTTATCTTGTAAAGATTGTATTCTTATTACTGTCTAAAGTAATCTTGGCTTTCTCAAGTCTAATTTATACTGATCACTGAAGGTGCTGTGTTTAAGATTTCAAGAGATATCAGCTGTAATTGCATGCATTGCTCCCCTTCACACTGCAGCACAGAGCGGAGTGATAGCAATGCCCTGGATTTACTTGTAAATAGTGTATAGTGGATTCCTATTAGCATCGATTCCCTTCCTAGTTATACAATAAATTAAACTGGCACAGAACCGGAGTCCAGAGTGACAGCTTTTGATACCAGTCTCCAGTGTAAACCTGCAAGTGGATCAGAGCTCTTACAAATACTATGTGCGATATGTCGGAATCCATATTGTTGTTTTGCGAATGTTTTCACACATGTGCCCAATTAATACTGCAGGGATTTACTTTCCTATCGGCCAGATCTGTACAGCGATGGCAGTACAGTGGATTAAGTCTGGTTGAAATGTGATTACACTTTAAATTGCCATTAATCTTCAAGCCCATTGGCACCAGACATATTATCTGTTTCTGCTAATACAAGGTACTAAAGTGTGGGAGGAAAAGTCTGCATTTCGTTCCTCAGTAATATAAAGTGGTATTCTAAGGCTTTTTTTTGCTCTCTGTGTGGACCTATTGCAATGCATCTCTGGCATTTTGCAGATAGATGGCAATGCCAATACATTATCAATGTTGGCTGCCGATTTCTGATTCATCTGAATATTATGTGTACAATCCAATGAATGCAGAGAGCAGTGTTAATTGTCCTGGCCACTGTGACCATTTGTAACTTGTAATTTGTAACCAACGTCCTTGGCCAGCATTCTGATAGTGAAGCAAATTGAGGACCATACAAAGGCAAGAGATTGACAGTTGTCCATTCAACATCTAAAAGGAATCTGCTGAACAGTATCAGTCCATATATGAGAATCATCACCAGAGCCCACAGTGGTGTGTCAATGGCAAGTAATCTGAACTCAGTTATCATTAATAATCTTTAAATTTGGTATCGCGCTTTTCACTTTGGAGGGTCGACTTCCAGGATATAATTTAAAGTGTAGTGACATGTGTATTTTTTATAAGAACTTATGCAATGTCCCACAAACAGCTATAGAGTGAAGGTTCAATGCTGTTTGGAGAATTGTTGATCAGGACAAATAGATCAAGAAAGAGGCATTTACTGAACGAAAGAACTGAAACTGATCGATCTGGACCAGTTGCAAAGTTTGTATTCCCTATAGATTGGTTAGTGAAGCAGAGTAAGCGATTCAACTGTAAACTAAATGGAAGCTACAGTTGTAATTTATAGTGTAGTTCTTATAACCTCAATCCAGTCCGAAACTTGTATTGCTGTGTGACAGCTGTACAGACTACAGTGCATTGTACAGTCGGTCTGGACATTAACAAACTGAAGGAAGATGCACTTTTTTAGACTCTGATTAGATTCTCTGGGCTTCATGTGTAATTCTACATTTAGTTTCTGTATCTACTGATTTTATTTAAAATGCTTAATCTCAAAAATTAAAAATACATTTTGCGCTTTAAAGACATGTTTGGGTAAGAACTCCATTCAGCATTACGTATAGCTCCTTTGGCGATGTGAGCAACTAGCATGGGAAATCCCATTAATGGTCGACATTGTCAAAGGCAATTCTCTGAATGATCAATGAAATTTATACCCAATTGTGTATTAGCCTGACCATCATGAAATCTAAATAGGCTCCCAGCTGCCGCTAAAACACTGTAATTGTCAACATTCTAGAAAAATGTTACATCTTCTTTCCTATTAGGAAATGAAATAAACAGTAATTTCTCTTATGAACGTGTGAGATCTATGGAACATATTAACTTGACCCTCTCGTGCAAGGTCTTTTATGGTCTTTATTTTAATTAGTATACAATACAATATTACATTTGTAAAGCGCCTTTCATGTTGTTTAGAGGAGAATGTAAATGAGGGAAAGGAGGGGATTGAGGATAGAGATCTGAGGTACACCACAGGCGACTATTTGAGGGTAAAGTCAGGCACTGGAGGAAACAAAGTGGAGGTGGGGGTCAAGTAGAATTGGAACAAGGAAAATGTAGTCTCATTAAGAGGGTTGAGAGAAAAGACACAATCAAGAAGACAGTGATACACAACAAATATAAAAAAGAAATGTACCTAAATAAAGAAGCATTTGCATTTTTTATGGTGCCTTACTGTGCAGTAAATGTGATAGCTATTATGAACACAGCAATGTCCCACAAACAGCCATGAAGTCAACTACTAAATTTATCTGGAGGATTGATGGCCAGGATACCGGAAGAAAGAGTTGATCTCTAATGTCTGCCACAATGTACAGACTGGACTTTGGTTTTATGTTATTATGAAACGCAGCATCTCTGACAATTCCAGCAGGGCTGTACTGGAGTCCACCCTAGTCCACAAGCTCAAATAACCAACATGGAGTTTGCATTTGCAATCTTCTGACCAGCTGTGAGAATGGTATTAAATGTGCACTAAATAACTTTACATCAATGAAATGATTAGGGTGTGCGAAGAAAACTGTAAATCAGATCTAGTTTGGAGTCTTTTGTTGTCGATTCAGGCACAAAGTTGACATAGACTGGTTCAGTCTGGGGATCTGCAGAAATGAGGGGAAACAAAATAAATCACATCAGTGTAAGACAGATACAATGTCATTTTTTTCCATCATTCCTCTATCTTTACCATACATACTTTACAGTATATCCTGTGAAGGGCTTTGAGATGCCCTCCCCTCCTGATGTGAAAATCATTGTGTCTTTAGAATGAGATTTCCGAGCAAAAATTGCAATAATCCAATTTTTACCTTTTCTTGAGCGCCTAAATAGGACATATCCAACCACAATCACTAAAATTAGAATGAGGCAGGTAACTGTTGCCCACATGTAAATTCTGATTCCTGTAATTGAAAAAAGAAAAGGAGTTTTGAATTCTTTGTTTCCATTAACAAATCATTAGTCATTCATAGCTGCTGAACGCCTATGGTCACCTTCGCTTTCTCCCTGGCTCGGTGTTAAACTATGCCCTTGTTAAGTGCTTCAAGAAACCTACTCGGTGTGAAGGGCGCTACTGTATATAAATGCCAACATTTGAACAATGAAAAATGCAATGTTTCACAATGGATTCAAGGCCATTAGATCAAATGGCAGAATTTCAGTTGACAATCATCACCGTCCAACACCCAACTTTGGCAGAACGGTTTGGTTCGAAATGCTCTTTTGGCGTTTGTCTGCCATTTTGACTGTCTACTCAGTGATGGCGGGACAGAAATGCTTGTCAATGAACCTCAGAGGGACCACCTGAGTCCTGCTTCACAGGATCCTGGTTGAGATCGTCCACCGTCCTACCTGTACCTGCATGCTGTGATAAATTGGAACTTCAAACTGTACCGATTAAAAGCCAGAGTGTGCCCATATGTATCTGAATCAACTATTATTGATTAGAGGAACCTAGGAAACTGGCCTTCTTGTTAATAAAATGCCTAAAGCATAGGATAATATTGGCCTGATTTATGTTCGTATCTTTGCATTGAGTTTATAGAATTAAACCAATGGATTTTTTTGACACTTGCTTTCCCTGATGAGAGAAGACTAAAACCCCCTTAAACCTTCACAACGACAACAACAAGTTGCATTTATATAGCGCCATTCACATGGGGGAGAATCTTGGAGTCCATTTAAATCTTAAATTGATACAACGAACAAGTCTAGCAACCAACTGGAAAACAGGGAGAAAGCTGGAAAGCAGCAGAGATGGAAGTTTAAAGGGGAAGGGAAAGGACATTGTAAAAGTACAAATACCTTTGTTCTGCTCATTGAATGGTATGATTATGTCTCTGATGAGAGGAGACTGTAATGAGGAATGATTAACGTGGCACGAAAACACATCTCCCTCCTGCCAATCAGAAAGTTTCAGATAACTTGCTTGAGAGAAGGTTTGGTTTGACGTGTTAAGAATTTCCAAGTTCTCCCATTCTGGAATTATGCTTCCTTCTTTACTCCAGCTCAGAACGATGTTATCCGGGTAGAAATTCTCTGCCAAACAAACCAGTTGTATGCAGCAGTGATTCATGCCTGAGGGATGAAACTCCACCCTAACATCTGGAGAAGCTGGATAAAGAAAACATAACTGGTCAATAACAGGGACATACCGTTTGTTGCATTGGAAAAAGAATTGGGACAGATTTCTTTTGCAGCATTTGGCAAGGTCACAAGATTGAAGAAGGCCCTTCGGCCCATCTGATTTCATCTCTCTCGTATCCACCCGACTATTCCCCCCATCATAGCATCAAGCTGCTTTTTTAACTGAGTCCAGTGTCCTGGCCTCAACCACTCTTACTAGCAAACTGTTCCAATTGTTAATTATCCCCTGAGTAAAGAAAAACTTCCCAGTGTCTGCCTGAAATTACCCTTTACAACTCTAAACCCATGTCCTCTTATACTGTTTCAAATTAATGGTCTGGGTTTATTTTTTCAATCCTGTTTAAAATTTCGTACACCTCTATGATCTTTTGACATATATGGGCCAGAGACAAATCTCAATAATATATGGGATCTCTCACTGTAAATTCTCCAACCAGTTTGATTCTATGCTGACAATGGATTTCACAAAGAACTGCAAATCTGTTCACAAACTGCTCATCCTACAGAGAAGCTGAAAGGGGAAAAGAACCGTTTAAACAAAAAAGGCAAAACAAAAAGTGTTTCAACAAAGAGGTGTAACTATTCCCAAGAGAAAAAGAAAGAAACAGAGGAGATAATGAAAGGCAAAAGGAGAAATAAAAATAACAGATAATAGACAATACACAATAGACAAGCAAGAGACAAACAAAGTGAAACTTGTACAGGAAATTTTCTGTTGATAGCTACTGTAGTTATATTTTACACTTCTATTCTTAATAACAATGGGCAACATTCGGTAAAAAAATGCACATGAGAGCTCTTTATCAAAAAAACAACAATACTGTTATCCATACCTTCTGCACTGAGGTATGTTGAGTTGCCGTATATTTGTCTTACAGGCTGAGGTATAAGGAATTCAATCTTGCAGTAGTAAAAGTCTGTGTCTTCCACTTGGACATCTCGAGTGGAAACACGTATAAAATTAGCACTTGTGTTCCAGGCGACCTTCACTCGGCTGTCACACGCAGGAGACAGTATTTGTGTGTGATTCACATACAGGATTCTACACACAGGGCTGTTCCATGCATTCCGCTTCCAGGAAACTGCAATCATTTCAGCCTCAACTCCTTTGTATGAACAGGTGACTTCAGCACTCTGCCCCTTTAAAACTCGAAGAACCGCTGGCTCCTGTAGAACCCAGTCTTGACAACCTGCCAGCTCTTTTTCATGGAAATCACAAAGTTAATCAATACTTTGACTACAATACAAAATTACATTTGTATAGCGCCTTTCACGTTGGGAGGATGCAGGTTTACACTGGAGACTGAATTAAAGCTATCTAAAGGCAATTTACTGTACCTTGTTATATTTCACGTTATTTTTAATGAATTTCTTAATGTAAGTCCATAACAATGGCTTGCAATAACACTACACCAACTCAATCTATTGAGTAAAGTTCTCACGAGTTAGAGTGACTTGTATGATGTCCAGAAGGAGCCTTAATTTGGGCTTGGGGAACTTTGAAACCATGAGAAACTCTCTTCTCTTTTCAAATATTGGCACAGGATCTTTAACGTGAATAGGCAGACAGGACCTCAGTTTAATGTCTCATCCAAAGGACGGCACTTCTGACAATGTAGGGTGACCCCAGCCACACACAGCAGAGGCATCTCAAAGTCTTGAAACCATAACCTTCTGACTCAGAGACAAGAGCGTTGACATCTAGATTTACTAAGAATGTAGCACAGAATATATTCGTCTAGTATTTAGCAAATCCATCTCCATGCTTAAGAGTGTTCAAAGCAGAAAGTTTCACAAATGTGTGCCATAGGAATTTCTCTGTTTGGAATGGAATGCACACTGTCTCCCTGGAGGGACGCACACTGCGTTCCCATGTTTTCTTTTATGTATGAATATAATGGCTGAGACAATTGCTTTTAAATTGTCACAATATTGATATTGGCTCTGGCAAAGATACTGAATTCATTTTAGCAGACAATATCTGAAGTAGTCTGGTGACAGAGCCTGAAATTATGGTTTAAAATCAGCTTAATAGGTAAATTGTCAGAAATCTTGGGCTGATGACTGATAGGAAAGTAAACGTGAAGCAGTTTTTTGACTTACATGAACTGTGTTCGAGAAAACGGGTATGTTTTGTGGTATTTTGTAACGTGTTTCTCGGGTTTATTATTACAAGGAAGGTGTAACCGAACACCACAAATTTTACCCAAATAAATGGGAAATAAAGGCTAACACTCTCAGCTTTTCTTCAACGGTCCCAACACAAGTCTTGCCTGTTGCTGTGACGATAGGTTCAGAATTAGATCATCAGCACAATAATAATAACAATCCTTGCATTTAAGATAACGCTTTTCACGTCTTCTAGACGTCTCATAGCGCTTCACAGAATATACTGCAAAGTGAATTAACTGTATATTTGTGGGCGAAATGCGGCAGCTAATTGCGCACAGCAGTGTCCCACAAACAGTCGTGGATTGAGTGACCAAATTATTTTTTTTCTTGAGGGATTATTATCATGCATGTGGAGCAAGGAAACTTGCCCAATGTTTCGGCCTGCCGGGAATTGAACCCAGGTTTCTCGCTTGCGAGGCAAGTGCTCTAACCACTAAGCTATAGAACTCCACAACAAATACAATTTACATTTATGTAGCATCTTTCATGTCGGGAGATTGTCTCAAAGCACTTCACAGTGCTGAATGGATACCCGAGCTGGGGGTGGAAGTCATGGGGAGGGAAATGATGACTGAAAGCATGGTCGAAGAGTATCATTTATATCTAGGTCGATTTATATCTAGAGCAATATTAATGGGTCAAAGAATGCTTGCAAATACTCCTTGGCTGTTAAGCGAGTTCAGACTGCATTTGTTTTCAGGCTGAGTTGGTTTTCAGCCCCAAAGTTTCCAACGTTCTTTGTTGGATTTTAATACCGATAACAAGAGAAACATGTTGGTCAAAGTGTGATTGACAAAGTGATGACTGTCTCACAAGTGGTAAAGTGACTCATAGGATTATTTACTGCAAAGCCAGAGCCCACTTTCAAATTAAAAAAAATTAGTATTTTCTAACATGTCAAAACTCTGCTTCAGCAGACTGTATAGTGTTCAGGTAACTGATGCCAAGAATCTTAGTCAAATCGTACAATGGTAACAATAATCTTTACATTTGATATAGCGCATTTCACGTCAGGAGTATGCCTCAAAACACTTCACAGGATATACTGCTAAGTGCAGTGACTGTGTAATCTGTAAGCAAACAAAATTGAATACAGCAAGATCCATAAACAGCCATAATGTTAATGACCCAATTACAATCCTCTGACCACATGCACTCGCTCACAGTTTAACCAGAAAATATCTTTACACGTTAAAGTGCAGTGTTCCTGTATCTTTAACATCACAACCTTACTAACATTTCCTAGGGAATCAAACTTTCTTACCGAAGAAAACCATGATGAATATCCACATGGCAGAACAGGTATCAAGCAAAGTCATTTTCCTGAGGAATTAACAGTCGCAGGACAACAAAACGTTACTATGGTCTTGTTCAGTGGGTGGAAATCGTACAGTGAGTTTCCGTTAGAAGTATGAAGTGATGTGGTTTTCATTAAATTAACCTTTCTTGAGCCATAATATTTTGGTAACAGTTTGTTGTTTTAGTTTTATGTTTCCAAAAACATTGCTATAGTAAAATAAGAATAGTAAAGTAGTGTAAATCATCTCTAACTCTAGATACTCAATGATACAATACAAGTTTATACTTCTATTGTGCCTTTCATGTCGAAAGGCTGTCCCACAGCGTTTAATAATCTTTAAGGTTGGAACGGGTACTTGCAAAATTTTTCTGGCTCTCCATTTGAATAACACAAGCTCCTCGCTGCCAAAGCTTTATTTATTTAAGGATTATTCTGTTGTTTTCCAGTTTGACACTATGGATTATTTTTTTTGTGGGGGGGTGGGGATCATTCTTTTCATTCTGTGAACTCTGAATCAAATCCGTCAAACCTGACTTCAACAATCTCTCAGGAGACTGGGTCAAAGTGGGTTTTGTGGAGTCCTGTAGCTCAGTGGTTAGAGCACTCACTTTGCAAGTGAGAGACCTGAGTTCAATTCCAGGCAGAGGGCGAAACCTTGGGCAAGTTTCCTTACTCCACACACCTAATAATAAACCCTCCAAAACAAAACGATAATAAATTGGTCATTTTCAATCTACGACTGTTTGTGGGACATTGCTGTGCGCAATTGGCTGCCGCGTTCGCCCACAAATATACAGTCAATTCACTTTACAGTGTGTTCTGTGAAGCTCTTTGGGACGTCCTCCCGACGTGAAAAGCGCTATATCAAATACAAGGATTATTATTATTATTATTATATGTGGAGTCCTGTAGCATCGTGTCTAGAGCACTCGCCTCGCAAGCAAGAGAACCTGGGTCCCTCACTCCACATGCCTCCATTTACCTAGTAGTAAGTAAGAACCCAATTGTTGATCTATTGGCGGATCGCTTTTCATGGGTAATAAGACCTCACCCCAAAATTTAAAAAAAATAATAATTTGGTCACTCAATCCATGACTGTTTGTAGGACACTGCTGTGCACAATTGGCTGCACCGTTTCTGCCAAAAATACAGTCAATTCACTTTACAGTATATTTTGTGAAGCGCTTTGAGACATCTCAAAGATGTGATGAGGAGCTATATCAACTGCAAGGATTATTATTATATAAGGGTGACCTTTGGGCCAGATAAAACCAAAGAGATTTGAACAAGGTTGTTCGGCTCATTGTGTCACAAGATCACAAGCTTGATTTGGTTGAAGAAGGCCCTTCGGCACATCCGATTTCATCTCTCCCGAACACCTACCCTACCATCACAGCATCAAGCTGCTTTTTTAAGATGAGTCCAGTGTCCTGGCCTCTACCACGCTTCCTGACAACCTTTTCCAGTCATTGATTACTCTCTGGATTGTTAAAAAAAACCTTCCTTGTGTCTGTCCTGCAATTATCCTTTACAACTCTAAACCTATGATGCCTCATCAACCCACGCTGCTGTTGTTACTTACACCGTGACGCTACCCACATGAAGGGCCGCTATAAAAACACAAGTTGTTGTTGTGTTCTACTCTCTTGGCGTATCCTAATGTAGAACAGCTGGAACGGTTTACAAGGAAAGTGCTGGAGACCATTTACATTACAGCCTACTGCTGTAAAGGGAAGAGAGAAGGGTGGGCATTATAGAAGGACGAGACCAAAGGGCCTATTCTTGTCTTGTATTCTCTCTAGAATGTCGTCTGCTTTCAGGCGAGCTGGCTGATAAGTCATCTACAGAGGATGTTAAGAAAGGAAGGACATGCATTTTTATAGTGTCTTATCAATTCAGAACATCTCATAGCACTTACAACAATTACTGTCAAGTATAGTAACTGATCATGTATTCCAATTGGTTTGCACACAGCAAGCAGCCAACAAGCAGCCATAAGGGGACGGAACAATTCACCTGGAATACTGTTTGCAGGAATACCAGGAGAAACTCCCTTCTATTCTCTCTTGTCAGGCTCATTGTTTTAAAGAAGCACTGAATGGTTTCAGTAACCCACTTTATTACACCACAACTATCTCCATTACGACCCACAGCAATGTAGTCTTCGAAGAATTAGGTAAATGCCCTGTGAGCTATATCAAAAGCTGCTAACTGCAGTATCTGGGTCAGTCTAAGAAAGTGGTAACCAACCAGTGAGCCCACAGAGCCATCAAGGAGCGCTCCCCTGAACATTTGCACTAGTTTGGATAAGACGTGGCCATCATTGATCTAAGAAATACTCCTCAACATAGAAAGGGCACTCAAACCTTATCTAGTATGGTGGTTGTTTTCAAAGCAACTGTAGCTCAGTGGTTAGAGCACTCACTTCGTAAGCAAGAGACACAAGTTCGATTCCAGGCAGGGCAAAATGTTGAGCAAGTTTCCTTATTCCACACGCCTCGTTTACCTAGTAGTAAGTAGGAACCCGGTTGTTAACCGATTGGTCGATCACTTTTTCGGGGTAATAATTCCTTTAAAAAAATAATAAAAAAGATTTGACCTGAGGATCTTATAGATGGAATGGAGTTACTTTGGTGACTGGGTTTTGCCTTACCTCCAGAGCTGTCTTATTTTCTAAATGAGGTGCCCCAATCAAGTGAAGCAAGTGAAAGAAACTTCCCTCTTAAATATGCAAAGTTCTGTTGAGTCCAGATAAAAAATGAATCAAAGAACTTATTGAGAGTTACTGTCCTAACGTGATAGCAAGTCTTACTCTGGTCTTTTTATTTCACATAAGCCTCAATTTCATTGTCTTATATGATAACTGTTTTCTTGTCGAGTGGTTTGAGACACCTTCCGAACATGAACATGGAAAAGACACTATGTAAATGTGAATTGCACTGTAAATTGTATTGCATATTACCATACTTAAATGGCTTAAAAATACAGTGCAGGAAACGTGATTTGCTTTAACCTTGACCCGTCTTGTGGGATTAGGTAGATTTAATGCTGGGGGAATTTTTGTGATTTGACTAATGTGAACCAGGGGGTAGTGGCAGAGGATGTAAAAACTCCCTCAAGTTTGTCACCCATGAACTGCTTGTGACAGTCAGAGAGAGAGCTTGTTTCTTGGCAGACAGAGGTGAGCACTTTGTCCATCCATCTGTGTATACATTACATATAAATATATATTAGATATATATTTCGATCTCCCTGCTTCCTCCCCTGCCCTCCACCCTCCCCGACCCCCAGCTCGGGTCTGAAACTCTTTCTGTCATCCAGCGCCTTGGGACGTCCTCCCAACATGAAAGGTGCTATATAAATGTAATATTGTTGTTGTTGTATAGTGGCGACTCCCGACTGTTTTAAAGAGAGATTCCCAAACACGTATGCACAACCTATGTGCGGTGAAGGAATGTACCGTAAACAACGGAGTGTTTTTTGTATCGGGAGAGAAGGGAAAAATTGTAACAGAAGATGTTGCACGTTGTGTTTGTTTTGGATTTCTGTTGACCAAATATTATATTTATAAATAAATATATATTTTCAAAAAAATCTATCTCCAAATAAGGAAGTGGTAACAGTATTTACTGAGATAGTTATTTACTAGTATTTACTGGTGTGACAGCAGGTCTTAAATTTGTCTTTTTTTATTTCACGTTAAGTCCTCAGTTCAGTTGTGGATTGTGAGATAGTTTTTTTTATACTGGATGTTTAAGTGGTATCACAACAGGATTTATGAAGTGTGATTCAGTAAGTGATTTTAACAGTTCAGGCATATTCGAGTACAAGAGGCAGACTCCCAGGTGATGTCCATTTGGGAGGCAGTTCTTCATTGGGATATAGCGCTTCACTTGGAGATAACACTTCAGACAGCATAAATAGTGAGTTAATCCTTGAGAGTTGATATTTTCAACATTTGTGGAACTTTTATTTCCCGCAGACATTGATCCTTGATCAATTTGTTTGGCCTTTTATCTGTATATTTTCATGCCTGGGGCAATGGGTGTGAATGGTCCCTAAATCCATGAATGCTTGTGGGACACTATTGTATGCAATTGGCTGCCACGTTTCGCCCTCCAAATACTCAATCCAGTTTACAGTGTATTCCGTGAAGCCCTTTGAGGTGTCTCAACGACATGATAAAGCGCTATATCAAATGCAAGAATTATTATTATATTATTATTTGGCACAGAACACTGGATTGAAATATCATACTTGATTTTTAATTATTTTAGCTCTGGTCTATTTAACGTGTTCAATGCTTCTTGGTAGAAATATGTTCATCTTATGACCTTTGTCTTCGTCAGTCTCCATGTTACACAGAGATTCGTTAACCTGGTTCAACCTCTCGGCTGAAGACCTTTCTTTTCGACCGAGCCTTTGGTCACTTTCCTCCCCCTCCCCCTGACTCGGCCCCGGGATCCATTACTGTGAAGCGCTCTGAGACACCGTCCGGTGTGGAGGGCGCTATATAAATCCAAGTTGTTGTTGTTGTAATAATAAATAGGGAAAAAGTGTTTGCTTTCGATGGTGATCTGACTTTATTAACAAGAGGCCTGAAATTCCACCTCGTTTCCCACCTAACTGTCCTTATATTTTGACTGTTTTGTCTTAAAATTTTGCAGAAAATTCTAAAATTCAGTCCTACCTTAGAAGCTGTTTTTTTCCTCTTGTGAAGAACCAGCTTCCAAATTGTGAATTGAAGAATTTTCCACTATTCTGTAAAATCAGAATTTTTAAGGAAAAATTTGGCCTGGCAGCCAGAGACCAGGTTGAATTTCATCTTTCATTCTCAGCACCAAGGCTTTATTTAAAGGTTTTTAATTTACTGCAGGTTTGAAAGAAGCATTGTCACATAAAGAAATGTTTCTACCCTATCAACCCGCATCTCCCCTTCATCATACATATGCAATTTAATAATCCTTGCATTTAACATAGTGCCTTATCATGTCTTTGAGACATCTCCATGCACTGCACAGAATATACTGTAAAACGAATTGACTGTATATTTTGTGGGCGAATTTTATACCCAATGTTACTATATATATGTTCACACAGTTTCATTGCGTGTGAAAAAGTCAGCAAACTCACTGGATGGTTTAAAGCTGCCCGTTTGCATAAACTGTAGAGATCCTCTCCTGCAAAGATATATTGGCTGTGGTCAGCTTCAAAGAGCCTTTTCCTGTTAGTACCCAGTAACTTCTAATTACACTTCAGCCATAAATGTCAGATTAGCTCAAATGTTAGCACTTCTGCCTGTAGATAAGATTGTTGTGGTTTCAACCCCATCTCAAGAGATTGTGTAGAAGTTCACACAAAGCTAAAGCATCCAACACTGGGTGCTATGAAATGCAACTGATAAAATTTAAATTCTTCAAATTAACAAACAATTTTTCATACCTTAAAAAACTTAAAACCTCAACTACTCCATCTTCAATAATTAAAGGTGTCTATTTGATGTGCAGCAGAGGTTGATACTTATTATTAATAATAAAATTATACTAACCCTTGCATTTGGTATAGCACCTTTCACATTAGGAGGAGTCCTAAAGCATTCAAATGATTTACAGTGAAGTAGAGTGACTGTGAATTTGAAGGCAAATGTGCCATCCCAATTGCGCAAAGCAATATCCTACAAACAGCCGTGAAGTGAATGAACATTTTTTTTATTGGGAGGATTTAGCAAGTTTCCAGAATTTTCTTTCTTAAATAAACGTGATCATAAAATAACTTGTCACTGGGGATTTTACTGAGTGACTGATGTGATGATTTACTTACAGTTTAAAACAATGGTGAAATTGATCTTATTTACCAAGTTATTTCAAGCTGCCCATGGAATACTGGCCAACAATCCCCCAGATAAAATTGTTCATTCACTTCCAGGCTGTGTGAAAATTGGCTGCCACATTGTCTAAAGATACACAGCCACAAAATGATGAATGTAAGATGTTTACAGTAATTGGATTCAGGTTATTGCAAGTACAATACACCACTAAAGGCCTTTGAAAAGACCCATACTGTAATCAGCAGTCGTTATATCACTGTTTAGCTCTTTTTCGATTCTGTCTTTTTATTAAGTTGATTTTTTGTGAAATAGAAAATTCTTAGCAGTGCCCTTTCTCTTTTTGTGCCCTTTCTCTTTATTTTCAGAAAAAGAACTTGCTTTTTTTTAAACTCGGTTGACCAAAAAAGAACTTACGGATAATATTTTTGCTGAGAATGAGTGGAGTATGCATTTCCATTTTGCTACACATTTTTCTCACATGTGCAGGTAAGAGAGCTTAACACTCATCATTCAACCCTAATCATTATTTTCCTGGTGACTCCACATACCAACATCCTTCAGATGGCTCATCCACATATGCTTTATCTCTCTCTTAGTGCAAGGTCTGAATTACTGTAAAACACGCACAGTCACTACACTTTATAGTATACCTTATGAAGCACTTTGAGACATTAAATGTAATTTTGTTGTTCTCTCAAATATGAAAGGCATTACATCAAATACAAGGATTATTATTAGTGGCATTATTAAACCTTGATATCCTTTTATGTCCTTTGATGCACATCACATTCTTGTTGTGATCCCCCCTTCTCTTTGACCGAGCCTTCAGCTCCCCTCTCGACTCTCTTCCCCCTCCTCGCTCCCTCCCTTCCCTCCCCTCATTCTGACCATTTCCCCCCTCCTCGCTCCCTCCCTTCCCTCCCCTCACCCTGACCATTTCCCCCCTGCTCGGGTCATGACCCAACTGTGCAGCGCCTTGGGACGTCCTCCTGACGTGAAAGGCGCTTTATAAATGGAATCTTGTTGTTGTTGTTGTTGTTTCTTTCATTTACTCAAAGATTCATTTTACGCACAAATCTAACCAACTCTTACCTACACTAACTTCACTCCTCAATATACACATCAACATTCTAGGGCAGGCTAGTTACCCTTCTGACCTCTAATTCAATGCTTTCAAGAAGCTTGACTTTATTTAAGCTGAGATGCTTATTTGGTTCCTATCAAATTGGACTCAATTCTAATTTTCAAAGGCTGAGCTGTGACTTTCAAGCATAGCATTGAGACCATAATTCTGCATCGTCTACGAGGTAACAAATTGTTATCTGCATGCCTTTCTTTGAGGAAAATGCAAAGAGCTGATTCTTTGGCAGTCCTGAAAGGGGAGACTTTGAAAATAAACTCCTTTTCCAGCAACAAAAACATAGAGCGGAAGAGAATTAAATGGAATAGAGCTGATCAAAAAACACATGGAAACATCTATAACAATAATAATCTTTGCATTTTATATCGTGTCTTATCGTGTCTTTTAAACATAAGGTGCTATAGAAATAAACATTCCTGAATATTAGCAGTTACGGCAACTAAGTTGTTCTAGCAACGTCCCATAAACAACAACTTTAAAAAATTGCTAGTTATTCTGAATGTTTGTGAGGGACTTTGGATAACGGAGGGATATGGAGATATGATTGCGGGTTTTAAGATTCTAAAGGGACTGGATAATGTGGAACATGATAAACTGTTTTATCCTGCCCAGAAGAGTAGAACCTATGATTGAAGGGGCTAAATTCAAAACAAATCTGTGGAAACACTATTTCAGTGAGTGAGTATTAAATGTATGGAACATACTCTCTAGAGAGACGGTGGAAGTAGAAAGTGTCGATTCTTTCAAAAGCATAATTTCTTTTAGGAAATAATATCTTGGGATATAGTATACAGTTTGGGGCATGACAAGTGCAATTGACTGCCAGGATGGTGGAAGGCAAAACTGGATGGACCTTGTACTTCTTTCATCTAGCAATTCTTATGTTCATATGTTCATAGCCAAGAATAGGAACAAACACCCACCCTTCTTTGAATCTATCTGTATATTTAAAATAGGTACAGTTATCAGGTAATCTTACAGCTTTGTTTGATCACAAGATTATATTGACCGGTGATGGGAATTTTCTATTCTTGTTTCATCCACAGCAAAATGCAACAACTTGTTGATCTGGAAAACATCCTCTGTCACCACAGCACTGAAGGGAGAGACTGAACATAAAGTGCTCTTCAGCGCTGGAAATGTAGATCGATTGAAAATTATATGGAAAAGAAATAGCACTGGAGAAGTGTGATATCAATATGTTTTAAGTTCAAATAAAACAAATGGTAGTAGTTCTGAGAATCTACTGACACATGTCAGTGATGTTGCCAAGAACACATCATCTTTAGTAATCCGTGATCTTCATTTATGTGATTCTGACCTCCATGTTTGTGAAGTTCTTCTTGAGATACCTCCCCCCATTAGACATGTACAAGGTAAAGGAACATACCTGGAAGTGGAAGATGAGAGATTTGCCTTCACTATTTCAAAAAAAAGTTCCAAAAAACCCTGTGAGTTTAAGAGGGTTTTTGCATCACGGTCTACAATCATCTCAAAATATAACAGTAAAAATGAGGCAGAATTGAGAACAGGAAGAATACCCTGGGCAAACTGTGCGGGACATATCGATAAACAGCCAGTTTCAAGGAGGAAATGTTCTTTAGAATCAGTACTTTTCCAGTATACATAAAATGGATTGTATTGGTTCATAAAAAAAGAGTCCTAAGTCCAATGTTCCTTATGTTTCACAGAATTTTGAAGTAATAATAATCCTGTATTTGAATTAATCATGTCTAAATAACAGAACACACTGTTCCTCCTAGCTTGGTGTATGATAGAGCATCATGTCACATTATCAAGATGTCTTAATACCCTGCACATGATGTTACTGTGAAGTGTGTATTTGCAGACAAACACAGCAGCCAATTTGCACATAGCAATGTCCCACAAACAGCCATGGAGAAATGGATGACTAATTTTATTTTGGGGATTGTTGACCAGCCGTGTTTCGTGAAATCGCTGTGGCCTGTCGTGAATTCACCAGCGTATTTATCAAATGTGACAACTGTTTGTATTCCTAATAGCTCAGGGAGTGTATCCAGTGAATAGCTGAGCTGTAAAAACAATAAGAACCCAGCTTTTTGATTTTCTTTATCTCCTCGGACCAAATCGTGCACAATGTCTATTACAATCCAAACTGTCTACAGCCTACACAGCAGCTGCTATACATTAAATTCTTTCAGCCTGCTCTAGCAATTCTCCTTCATATCTGTAGTAGCTTTTTTCTTGCAAGGTGCCTTGTAATATAGTTCTTACAGGAAAGCAGGAGTTATCTTTAATTTATCTTTAACTATTATCTCTAATAGTTTTGAAAATGCAAGACAATGAAAGGGACTTGGAACCCATATTTAGTCTATGCTGACACTCCAATGCAGTGCTGGGTGGGGGTGCTGCATTTGTCGGAGGTGCAGTCCTTTGAATGAGACATTAAACCGACATATTGTCTGCGTGTCCAGGTGGACATTGAAAATTCCCTGGCACTATTCAAAAAGAGAAGAGAGTTTCTCCCAGTGTTTTCCCCTTCAATCCCCACCCCCCAAAAATTGGTCATTCACTCCATGGTTGTTTGTGGGACATTGCTGTGCACAAATCAGCTAATGTTTTGTCCACAAAACACACACAGTTACAGCACTTTATAGTATATTCTGTAAAGTGCTTTGAGATGTCTCGACAACTTGATGAGGCGCTATTATCAAATGTAAGGATGAGTATTATTGTTAATAAATGTTCTGATTGTTTTTCAGCTCATTCAAGAGTCGAGTTAAGAGCAGAGGTTCTGCCTTTGCCAAATGGTAATAAACAGCTAGTCTGTGTATCACAGGAATTCTATCCTCCCGATATTCAGATATCCTGGTTTGAGGATGGAAAGTTAATTACCAATGAGACATATAATGGGACCCTCCAACGCAACAGTGATGGGTCTTTCTCCATCACCAGTATCCTAAAGCTTTTAGCATCTGAATGGAATGAAACAAAAAAATATTCTTGCCATGTGAATCACTCAACACTGTCTGCACCCATCATTGAACGGATTTTTGTAAATCATCACGGTAGGAGAAATGCATGTTCTGTTGTGTAAATATTTGCTCATAAATCACACAATCACTACACATTACAGTACATCCTGTGAAGTTCTTTTGGAAATTCCCTCGAAGTGCAGTCTACATCAAATGCAAGATTATTATTAATAATAAAGCTTCCAGTAAAATATTGAAAGGAACTGACTGAAAAATTCACTCACATGACAGAATAATGTATCATTGCTTGATAAGGTGCCATCAGAAGGTTGTGAGTTCAAACCCCATGTTAGGATTTTGAGGTCACAGTCTGGCGGGTGTGCTGCATAGTTGTGAAGTCCTGTTTCCCTTCTCAAAGGTGATCTAACCATAAAACTTTCTCTTAATGAGAGTCCTTTTCTTTAGACTTTTATTTTTCCCCTCCTCTGAATCATTTTTACTTCCTTTTCATTCATGATTCACTATTTTGACTTTGCACTGTTTGCCTCCCAAAGACTGTCTCCTTGGTCTGTATTTTCAATACCAACTTTCAGCATTAACTGTAAAGTTTCACATTTGGCCAAATCTATGCCAAGGTTTAAAAGATAAAAAGATACACACGTAGGGGGCAGTAAATGAATCAATTATAAGCGTGAACCTAAATAATGAACAAAATGCTGCAAGACTAAAAGTACTGAACATGTCCACAACGTCAGTGTTACAGGAAGCATTCTCATTAAGGACAATTTTACATGAAATTTAGCAGGACCTGCGTTTAATATGCATTTAATGTCTTTTCACAGTAATACACGATGGGAACAGACCTGGCAATAGTAGTGAGTTACTATCCTGGCTGTGGCAACACTGATCGCAGCTGCAGTATTCACTTTATATTTCCGACACTATGTAAGTGCTCACCTTTATTGATGGTCACGCGTATTTCTTTTCAAATTTGCAATACTGTCCCACTGCAGACGTGATGATCCCTTGTTCTCTCGCTCGCCGCAATTATGAGAAATATGAATTTCAAGTCTCTTCAGAAATGACAGTAACAAAAATAGTTTGATTTTATCTAGACCAGGGTAGTCCAACCTTTTGGCTGCTGAGCACCGCATGCCTCATTTGAGAAACATCCACGAGCCGCATAAGGAATATTGTTGTGTTTCCCTTCCAGAAACCTAACATAACATTTACACAGCGCCTTTTTTGTTGGAAAGACGTTGATACTGCCGGTTGGGCCGGTCGATTCTGCAAAGCGCTCGATACTGCCGGTATGGTACCCGAGCTGGGGGTGGGACCTGAGGAAGGTGGGATGGGGAGGGGAAAAGATGACCGAAACTGGGTGAACGCAACAATCAGCCAATTTGCACACAGCAAATCATCCAAAGGACAGCACCTCTGACAATGCAGCGTTCCCTCAGCACTACAGTGGAGTTTCGGCCTAGACAGCTTAAGAGATGTTAAACAGAGGTGCTGTCTGCCTGTTCAGGGGGATATAAACCATAACACACCTAATTTCTCCTGGTGTCCTGGCCACCAATTCCCCAAATAAAATTAATTATTCACTTCATGGAGGTTGGTGGGACATTGCTAATTGCTGTGAGCAACTTGGCTATCGTGTTTGCCTATAAACGGCACTTTACATAATATCCTGTGAAGTGTTTTGAGACATCCTCCTGACATGAAAACCACTATATTAAATGGAAGGATTATTACTAGTCATAGTGTTATGGTTATTATTAAACTGGCAAGCAGCCAGCTGACTGGGAGAAACCATCTGTGAGGGAATAAACATTGAGATGAGTGCAAATAAATTCTTAATTAGTCAGAATGGCACAAATTCAAGAACAGTAACAAATTTGCAGCTATTCCTTATAGCATTCCTTGTGTTAATTGAGACAAGGAACGCTACAGATTTTGCCCCCAAGATACAATTTTACCATGCTTCTCTTCATGTATATAATCTAATTTCAAAGCAAATTTAAAAAAATTGCATTGCTTTACGGTATTTTATTTCCAATTCAGCCTTGAGAGTCTCACTGAAAGGAATTTATGAAGATGATTGGTTTTCTCTTCAGTTCTATCATTGCCAACTGTGCTGCAATGAAGGTTGGCATTTTCCCTTAGATTACGTGCATTAATAAAATACTGGTTAATTGTCTTATTAACAGTCTTTGGACCTTATATGATATAGTATATTATATTTACCCCCAAAAAACACATAAGCTATACTGTGCCATTGTTTCCGAAAATGTAGATATAAATTTCAACTCTTAAATGGAGGTAAAATGTACTGAGGTATCCAGAGTGTTTCCATATCTCTTTTGTACTACTTACCCAGCATTTGGAAGAAACAAGACTTTCCTTTTCGGTCTCACCTAAATATACATATATACATTAAAAAAATAATATGGCATCCAAGTAATAGAAATCACAAGCTATCTTATGGCCTGTTCCCTCCAGGAAAACTGACATTTCATGAGTTGTAGAGCCTGAAATGGGCACTGCTGAGCACTAACACCTCCCGCATTCGTGAAATGACTGTTCCTGGGCAGTATTTGAGAATTTTGTGGGCCTTCACACACAGACAGTGCACTTAACAGTAGAAGCTGTGAAGTGTCTTGGGATGTCTTCCTGTTGTTAAAGGCGCTATACCAAATGTGAGGAGTATTATCATTATAAAAAGGACACAAATCCCCATTGTGTCCAGCACTCACTGAGCCTGTGGCTGATTAAACTTAACTCGTCTAATGGCATCTACACAACTTGAAATATCACAGCTTCTCTAAGGTGCGACTGACACTGTGATGGCTATCAGAATTTCTCTCAAAAGGTAAAAGTGTTATTTTTTTTAAGAATTAGGCATCATTATCCACAAATATTGGTCTAAAATAAGCCAAAAAGTTATAAAAGATTACCATTTGGGGCTCAAGAATACTCTGATAATTCAGATCTACTGATGTTCTGAAGCAGAGTTCCTTCTTTGAGGAAATAGGCAACAATGAATGGCTCTGAGCTCTCGATTAATTGGCTCAAAGCTCATGCCCCAAGGCTTGGGTTGAGATAAGCTGATGCCAGGAAAAGATGAAAGACTGCCCGTTTAACTCTTCATCCAAGAGTACAGAGACAGTTAATTGTTAAATTGGCCAAAGTATCTGTATTGCAATATTGCCCTAACCTACGCTTATTTTACCTTGATGTGAACACATCCGCTATGAATGCCAACAACTCACCTTGAATCTACCAACTAAAGGAGAATGCGAGTTAGACTCCAGCAGTTTCCCCAACGCACACTCTGGGGTCCCCAAGCCTTGGCTCTTGCCAACCTGCGCCTAATACCTACTGGAATTAGGTAAGCAGGATGCGTTCCTCTATGGAGAGAGCATTCCATGCCAATAATTTGTCTCTGGGATTTCTTAGTTTTGTTTGCATATCAAGCATGGTGATGGGTTTCCATGTGTCGGTCACCCGGCTGACCAAACAAAAGGTAATTATAATTATCAAAGATTTACACTACGAGTAGGAGAAAAGCCTACTTTGGTCAATTGAAGCTCACTTTTTAAGTCAGTCAACTCCTTTCACTTGGGTGGAAATTCCACCCATGTCTCGATTTACTCTATTAACGTGGCGTTTCAGAGTGTGCAGAACTTGGCAAAGTGTTGAGTTCAGTCTCAGCTGTGAAGCCCGTTTTCTGTAGTGTAAATCATCAAATAAACAGACAGAAAGCTGGCTGTGCAATTAAAGACTGTGTTTTAAGAATTTTACAAATTCTGGGCACTCTGAAATGGCACATTGACAGAATAAACCTAGACCCCGGTGGAATTTCAAACCAAAAGTATCTTAATTGTACAGTCAAACCTCTCTTCAACAACGTGGCTTAATATAAGGGTGTTTCCCGAGTAAAGGTTTGTTGGTGTGCAACCTGCGCTGCCTGGAATGTTCCAGGGTGGTTGTCAACAGGGTTACTCAATGTTGGTGGGTGCTTGAACAGATTTGATTGTATTTTTAATTACTCCACTCTTGTTGTCTTTGATAGCTTTCTTCTTAGATTCAATCGAACAACCATCATTCTCTAAGGTATTGGGGTGTAAAGTTGAGGCTTACTGTTAGTTGCAAAGAAAGGTCATACTCCTTTTCAAAAATACTGTACAATATGCTTTATTGCCTGCTAGGAAATAATGAGAGAATAACACTGCAGCAGCATACAGCATTATAATAGAGGAAAAAGAAATCTGTGTTTCAGTCACAAACTAAACAGACAGGCAATAAACAGTACACAATATAAAATGATCATCTGTCAAATTATGCAACCTTTATATAATTAGTGGCTTTAAACTCTTAATTATCAGTAGTAAAATTTCTGAATTCAATTTCTACAGAGCATATTAGTAAGAAATATATAAGGGACTCTGCTCAAAGCAATAGAAAGGAGCTATATACACAGGCACCTTCTGTTTAACAAGAACTGATTCTCTTGTAATGGGGATATCCTAACATCACCAGGAATTTTGCTTCACGTTTTTAAAATTATACTTCACTGAAATTAATTCTCTAGAAAGAAACATCAAAATGGCAATCTACAGCAGTCTTAATTACCGTAAGCTTTTTTTTTCTTTGAACAAAGTAGGCGACCACCATATTCACTTACTGTAAGATTAGGCGAGGGGTGGCATTCAATACATCTCAAGTATAGCATTCTGAACTGCAGTTTATTATCGAGCACTCCACAGCTAAAGACCCTACGTCACCTACTTTCCTGCTTGCAAGCAAGAAGACAGCCAACATTCCATTGCGCTGACATTGTTGCTGAGCACCAACACCATCTGTGCATGTCCATGCGCTAATGCTAACAAGTAACTTTCACACGTCAATTACTACAGAAAACCGTGCTGGTGTGTCTCACACACTGCGGAATCCACTCAGAACAATGACAAGACCACACTGGGTCCTTAAGTCTTCTCTCTTTGTGCAATGGATCTCAATACTTTAAACTTGATGTCAGGTTTGCTTGTTAACCAACAGCCAGCTCTTTGGAAGTAGTATATTGATCAGGGCTAAAAACCCATCAAACTCTTGTCAAACAGTATGTGTAAATAATGAACCAGGAATAGGGAGAAAGAGAAAAAAACACACTGGTCAGCTTCAGCTCCAGTCTTTTAGGTCTGTGTGTACAAACATTGTTAAGACATGAACAATAAAACCTTCATCATCAATCTGGGTCACAGTGTGGATTAAGTGACTGGATTGTCCAGTCAGAAGCACAAACATGGCTAATGTAATTGGCCATTTCAACTTCACGCGCACAAATGTCACCAAAGTGAGGCTTTCTGAACCTATGGTTACATCCACAATAAATCTGAAATGAGATCCCATTGAGAGATAAACAATTTTTAAATATTCACGTCCTCAATGGTCATCTAGAAGCTGAAATGACAAACTTCTTAAAGTGATGTTTCACTGAAAGAGGGCGATTTGGATAATGATGGTCTGTTGCAGAGGTCTAAATCGCTGACTAGCAGAGAGTGACCTGTTCTCTGAACAACAAACCAAAAAGAAATGGGAAGTGAAGCGAGCCAGTGGATTTTTGAGAGCTCTCAGGATCTACATCAGTTAGAGCGGAGTGGTAAGAATGTTCAAAGGAAGAGGTGTCCATATCCCTCTATGTGCATAAACACACACGCACCTGGTAGCTTTGGGACCCAAGTGATTTAGAGCACTGTTCATACAAGCTTCTAAAACCATACTTTAAGCTGAATTTTTTAAAAAATTATGTAAACGGGGAAAGCAGGACCAATGATCTGAAGTCAAAAATGACAAACACCAACTCGTTTAAGAATTCAAAAAAAGTAGTACAGTATAAGATACTTGATCCAAATCGAATGTTGTCTTTGGGCTTTTAAGGTCATTTTGTTTTTCAGTACACGGTGCTACACTAATGCAGGCACAGTGAACATGTCAAAAGTTAATTTGTGGTCAAAATTACTTTACTTGGAGAATTACAATTAATTTGGTTCATGTCTAATATGAGTACAAACTTCATAGAACAGGCATGTGGGTTCTTCCTTTAAACAATCTCATTGCAGTGTTACAAAACCCCGAAGGTTAAAGATCAGATATCCACAAAAATGAATCGTGGTCTTGTCTTTTATATATATATATATTTTAAATGTGACTCTTAAAACTCTATTCACCATGGTTTTAAATATTGTCAGCTTGGAAACAAACTAAGCGTATGTGTGAGTGTGTGTGTTGATTCTAATGAAATATAATTCCTCTTAATACTTCATGTGACTCAGGAAATGTTCCTGCATTTTTGGTATCAAAATCAATTGTACATCATCAGTCATTGCCTTCTACCCTCCCTTCCCCTCCCCCCTCCTTGAAAAAAAATTCTAAATAGTTCACATCAAATCTGCCATTCAAAAATATACTACTGGATCCATTTTATTAATTGGCCTAAAAAAAAACTTTGAATTCGTAAGATACTGAACGCCACTGAACTCCATTTGGTCAACAAGTGCCTCCTTTATCTCCTCACCAACCCTTATATACCACAGTTCTAATAATGGATCATACACATTGTAACTGCTAGACATCTTTCTAATGTTATTTGGGTGTTCCTTGCCAAGATTTGAATCTGCAGCCAAAACGGGGTGAGACAAACATACCCAAATCGTTACACTAGTGGGCCAATAAGTCACCTTTGTTTTAAAACAAAATCTAAATTTAAACTCCCCCCTCCCCCCACCCAATTTAAACTCGGATTCTATAGAAGAAATTTTACTAACAAAAGATTTCTTTGGCTACAAGGTGTTGCTGCAGCAGTTGCAGACATCATTAACGTCAGCCCCAAACAGGTTGAATTTTTGTAAAAACGGACTTAATTATCTTCCCCCCCCATTCTCATAAAGTAAATTAAGTACCTTATAAAATATTTTTTTTAAGGCCAAATAAACATGTTCCCCCTAGAATACAATGCACATTTCGAGTTTCTTAAATATGCCTTACTTCAATACTATAAAAAAAAGTTTTCTTCAAGTTATATTACCCACTCTGTTAAAATTCTAAGTTCATTTAAAATAAACATTTACGATAAAAAAATGTGCACAATCTGAGTTGGGAGATTTCATCCACAAAGCATTTTTCCACAAACACAACGAACAAAAGTGCAGACCGGTACCCTGGGTTCTAAAACTGGATGTCTTCAACAAAATACTAACTCAAAGGGCACAAATAACTTCAGTTATTGTTTTAGCTCCAAGCAACTCATCTCTTGGCTCAGCAAGTATCTGGCATATTGTGAAAGATCCTACCGTTAATTAGTCAACCAGTCAATCTACCAATCTGTCTTTTTAAGCAAGGTTGCTACCCAATTTAAGACGTGGTAACCGTTTTCAAGCAGAATTGGTAACATTTTGAATATTTATTTGTAGGATATGATCAGGAGTGGCAAGCTTAAGACTGTTTTAACGGATTTTCCTCTTTTCTGCAGCTAATAGGGAAAAAAAAGTCTCTCCTCCCCCCACCCCACCACTTCTTCCCCAACACATATACACACACATCAAGTCATTCTTAAGCATTGTCTTTACAGCCAACTGACCTAACAAATTGGAAAATATGATAACACTATCTACACAAGGGTTCCAGCAACTATCTGACTATTACACTTAATAAAAACCTTTTCCGTGACTTACTCGTGTAAATTATTTGGACAATGCTTTGTAGATAAAACACCTAAGTAAAGGGTAGGAATAATCTGTCCTGTATAAATCAGGCCATAACCACTTGGTTGATTCCCATAAAAAATAATGGAAATTCCTGAACTTCTTGGGAATAAAAGGCTACCTACAGGAGCAAACTAGTCCGTTATTTATAACCGTGGGTCAGGGTGACAGGCAAGTTATGGTCGGTATAGGTTGGTGATCTGCCAAGCAACAGCACTGCCAAACCTCATGCGAGATGTGAGGGTGACATCCTCAGCTTCACACCCTTTTGACAACTGACAATGCAACTGCAGCGCATGTCATCCCTGTTACAAACATCTCCTGCAGCAGACATGCCTACCCAGACTCTTGTGCTGACTTTTATTTCAATGGTTTCACATGACGCTGAGCAGAACCTGTTGCGACACAACTTTCCGAGCACCATAGGAGACCCAATGAAAGGAGCTTCCTGTTCTCAGCCATCAATTGGCCTGAATTGGCTGCAAGCAAGCTGACATAATTTGCCTCCACTCTCGTGTCCCCCCCCATCCCTCGCCACTCCCCCCTACGCCATCTCACCCACTGTTACGAGTTAAGAGTTAGCTGCCCCCTTCACAATTACCCAAGCCCATCATTTTCAATGCCTGAATACTTCTCAACAACTACTTTGCCAAAGAATTTCTTCGCTTTTAACTAGGGTATTGAAAAACAACAAACAAACGGTTGGCAAAACAGTATACAATCTCCTGAGGATAATTTTTAAGTACAATTTGCTTTCTTGAATCTAGCACTTTGTCGGTTTCTGAATGGTTAGAAGCTAAATCTGCAAACGATTGCACTATCTGGGTTGGTTGCGTTCAACTGGGATGTCCTGCAAAATTCAACAAAATCTGCTGTGACTAAGAGTGTGACTTGTAATATTGGGAGATAGTGCGGGTGCTCAGGCATTTATAAGGGGAAAGTAACGTCTAAACTTACAGCAGCTCTACTGAATGTGTATTCTATTTTACATGTGACAACTTGTAAGTCATAATATATAAATATATAATCCATTATCATCTCTATACTTTCAGCAAGGATATCACAGAAGATCTTTCTCCACCAGTAAGTGCCCGAACTTCTCGCAATTATAACCCTTTGAGGAAGGTGCAGGCAGTTTTGCACTACATCGCAATGCTTTGCACTGGTTAGTCAAAGGGCACTGCAAATCAATGAACACTCGAGGTCTACTTTACATTTCCGATTCTAATATTGATCATCATTGATTCAACCGCAATCCAGATATCGTGCATTGAAGGTTTTATCCAATTTGAAAACAGTAGAGAACATTGATTACTCAAAAGGTTAACTCCTGCTTGTTAAATTGCTCCCGTGGTCTTGGCTGTCGTTTGCAATTCTCAATCGACTCACCCATTCAATCACACATACACATGCACACACATACAAGGGCAGGCTGGTATAATTTTGTGGGGTAAAAAGAAAGGTCAGCGAATCATTGCTGAATCCTAGTTTCGAACAACGGAAATCTTCCTGGTCACATCTTACAAATAATAAAAACAGCATCAACTTTAACTCTGCGGTGATCATTCCTAACCTCACTGCTGCCGACACTTTGTGGCAGTGAAAACAAAACCAATAATGCACGCGTGTGAATTATCACCTCGCTTTCCCCGTTCAGTCCTGAGCCCTCCAACCCACACACCACAATAAGCAACCAGACGGATGACCACGTCACTTTTACCGCTGTGTCTTTCCCGCAAGCAAAGATTTTCACAACTCACTCGGGTCTACAGTGCTGACCAAATCGTGGGGTCTTGCACACGTGTAAAAAGAAAAAAGTGATAAGATCACCAGTGCAATATGCTATACTTTGAAGTCACACTCATATTTAAAATCAAAGAAAGCAGATCATAGCTAAACTCTAGACCCCACTTATAAATATTGTGGAAGTATCACTTACCAAAAATTATTAAAGGAAATGACAAAATAAAACAAAAACGTACAATGATCTGTATTCTGCTTGGTCAGACATAAAAAGTAGACAATTTTCTCATTATACTCAACTTCTCTTGTGAAAAAGCATTGTGAACATTTAAATACAGTAACGTCTGTGTACGCTTTTCATTCTTAAATATTACCTAGACTTTGGGCAAAAGCTGGTTTCTACTACGAGGAAAAAAGACATTATTTCTAATGACAGGCAACAAAGAAACACAGTTGCACAAAAACGTAACAAAATGTTCCTTACAGCTAGAATGACACAAACAGAATAAGTAAATAACAAGTCGTATAAAGCAGTCACAAAGGAATGATCATGTTACCAGGATGGGCTGTTGTAGTCGCCAATTAGCAGAGGAGATGTGCAAACCCCAAAGCAATGTTCCAAGATGTCTGGAAGCGTCAAAACACTTGAATCCACTAACAAGTCTTACTCCTTTCAAAATGAGACACATCAGCAATTGGCGTTTTCACAAGCTCCTCCATTCTGCTGTGTTGTTGAAACCTGAATCATCAATTCAGGGTTTGCCTTTCTCACCATGAAATGGGAATTAAGGAATAGGAAAGAGAAAACAAAACACTGTTTACCACCCAGGGAGTTCGACCCTTTACCCGAACCGCGGTGTGAAAGAAGTCCAAGACAAATTGTGTCTAGCCCGACTCGAAACAAATATTTCCCATTTATAAGTCGCCCTAAATTAAAGTATGCACATTCCCGGAAACAAGCTAATGCTTCATTTTATTAAAGAAATCAGCCTGCTCAGTCTGTCATTGATGTTCAGTTTGTTTGAAACTTGGAAAGCTGAACTCTTTCAGAATGTTTTAGTTCCTCCTACTCGGAGGCTGAGCAGATTGAATTGATGGTTATACTTGCTACTCTCTACTGCGACTTTTATGAAGCAATATAATTACAAACTGGCCCTGGGTTACAGTGAAACCTATTAGGTTGCGAGTTTCCATAAGGAAAATAGTGCTAAAGTTCTACAAGAATTAGTGCCCTCTCCATTCTTCTCCCACTTCCCTCAATTTATTGTTTCCAATAAAAATGAATTCAGGCAGTGCTAATGTATCCAGGTTTTAACACCGAAATGACTAAGCCAGGCTCACATCTCCTCAGTTATTGTTGACCAATTTACTTGCTGATGACAATAGAGCGAGGGCCCAGATCGTGGGCTGTCAATGGTCTCAGAAGTTCAGAATGTGGTACCTTGGGGCACACAGACATTAAGGGAAGCTCATTTCTGTCTACTTACATAAAGCAGACGGGGAAATATTCAATCCGTGTTGCCATTGGCCACCATCCTATTTTCTCCGATAGCTGGATAATTACAAATGATAATAATGACAATTATCTTTGCAATTAATGTAGGAATAGGATGGGCAGGAAGGACTGGGTAATAAACTCTACCATTGCTCCAAATAATGTCCCGAGTATACACAGGTAAATAACTCCCCCTAAAACAAAAACAGAGAGAGCTGAGAAAACTCAGCAGGTCAGGCAGCATCTATGGAGAAAGGAAAGTGAGTCAACGTTTTGGGTCTACGACCCTTCTTCAGAATAACTCCTCCTGCTCGCTTTTGATTCTGCAGCTGAAGTAGGAGACGGGATGTATCGGCAAATTCAAAGTGAGAAATAGACAAGATATTTGGTGAAGAATTCAATTGAGGGATATAAGATGGTGTCGTTTTTTATTTTCCAAAATAAACTTTGAGACCACATGGATTGCAATGGTCATTTCCAATCCTGTACGTTCCCATATTCCTCGTCATTAAGTCTCAGCCCAGAACTGGGCTCTCACCCAATCACTGCCCAGGGCTGGGCTAAGATCTAACCACTACACTTCAGCCCAGTTCAGACCTAATCACAGCTCAGGGTTTCGCTCAAACCTAATCATTGTTTGAGCAAAACCCTCAGCCCAGGCTAGGCACAGACCTAATCACTATGACTGGCCTGGGTGAGACCTAAATCACTATATCGTCTGTCTGAACCTTAAACCCTTTAAAACTCCCATTACATTCAAGCAATGTGTGTGCATGGTTTGAAAGCCACATACATTCAGCCACAAACTGAATTATGCGATACAGGTGTTATTCCTCTCCTTTCCCGTTCCCCTACACCCAGCTGTAAATACTTGCATTTTGGTTTTAAGTGCCAAGCTTAATTCAAAAACCACCATACCCTAGGCAGCCTGATTTAGTCGGATCCAGAAAAATAAAGGCTAACAAAGTTTTTGTATTACTGTTGAATCCCAATGTAAATGCCAAGAATTGCCAAGAAATACTATGGTCAGGATTTCTAGTGAACAAGAGAGCATCAAAATGTTATTCTTGGGGCAAAGCATGCTTTAAGACCAAGTACGTACATACAGACATGGTGCACAGAATTGAAGCATCACAAGAGTCTAAGCCTTATTTCCTTGCATACAGGAATATGGGATACTTTACCATTGGCTCAACAAACTGATAGGTGTTCCATTTAGATCACACCACATGGGGTTCTCATATAGTTATGCAAATCATAGAAACATAGAAGTTTGCAGCACAGGAGAGGCCATTCGGCCCATCGCGTTTACCCTGGCTCTTGGAGCAAACTGTTCATTCATTACCCCTTCCAGCCTTAACTTTTAAAGTTAGCTTTTACTCCTGAATTGTACTTCTAGATGTGCTTCAGTGGCCTCTGATTTAAAACACATACCTGATTCTGAGCATTATTATATGTCAACCTGCCAACCTCCTTTTCGCCAAATTAACCATCCTGTTCCAAGCGGCACAATTACCTTTGCGGAAGTGTTTATTTTATGACGACTGAACATTCTTGTAACAAAAAGAAAATTCTGAGTTTGTTGCTGTCATTTAGCACCCTCTCTACAAATAAATATACGTCAGTTGCGTGCTTGATATTCAGTTCCAGATGAATGCAAATAAAAAATAATTTTCATCATGTTTTACTGAAGAAAATTACAGATAGTCAGGGTCTCTCCTGTGTCAATTGCTGATTTGCCAAATGTTGCTGACTGGTGTATGTCAGACCTCAATATTTCAATATTACAGTGCTCTGAGAGTGAAGAGGGCTATAAATATGCAAGTGGTAATTGGTGTTCACGGATCTTAGAGTGGAAACAGCTCATACTTTAAATGTACTCAGGGAAACCATGTTGTTGGTAATACTTTATCTCCCAGCGTCAAAAGGTTTCTGATTCCATACAAATTGTTCCCCTCCCTCCAATATCTGCCATTATAGCTACATTGCTAGCAAAGTGCACTCAGTGGGGTCTATCGGGCAAGTTGTGAAAATATGTGCATACACAGAAGAAATTTCAGGTGCTCTGGTTTTAATTAACATCCAATGAAACATCTCACAAATAGTCCCCAGGGGCTTACACAACTCGTGAAACAGACGCAGCTAGAAATTCCAGCTAGGTCGAGGTTTACCCTTTGATGTAGAATTTCAGAGCGTGCAGAGGTTGGCAAGTTGTTGAATTTGGTTTCAAGTTTGAAGCCCTGTTTTCTGTAGCTCTTATAAGAAACTCACAAGAAACCACCTTCAAAAATAAAAGCCCTCTATTTAAAGAAATTGACAAATTCTGCTGGATTCTGAAATGCTACGTTAAGAGTAAATCTAGATCCAGGTGTAATGTCTGCCCACCCACTGTTAATGTCTGTGTGTGTGTGTGTGTGTGAGAGTCCGTGAGTGAGAGAGAGAGAGAAAACGGGACTTACACCTGAACTGCAAACTCATACAATCATTGGATTTGGTACACAACATTTCAAGTGCTCACCACCTGGATTCCACTGCCATCGGCTTCAAGCAGTTAGTTTTGTTTTACCTTCAGATGTCGGATCCCATGATAAAGTTTCACTGCAACTGTGCCATTTGCTAGTTTAAAACGTCTTCTAGTGAATTCCAGTCATGATCTTGTAAGAGAACAAGTCATCTCTGAAACGATTGCAACGTGCTACTCCTTTCTGTGCTGTTTATATATAAAAAAGGGGGCATTATATACAAATACACTGAATAACCCTGTAAGATCCCTGAAAAATAGATTTGCTCTCACACGATCACCGACTGATGTCAAGGTAATGACCATAATTCACGGACATCAAATTGGTGTTGCAACGACATCGCTGAACAGCGCTAAGGAGAACTGCATCCCTCAGAGTGCTGACTGTTTTGCAAGCCCCTCAGATTTGTGCAACTACCTCGTAACTCCTATTCGCCACTCAACCGGGTTCCATTCTGGTAACATGATCAGCAATTGTTGTGTGCAGAAACAGATTTTGCATTCGAGCTAAGCAGTACTAAACATCGGTAATTCTAGCTGTTGGTCTGACAGAAGACATTTTTTTTTGTGCTGATATACTTCTGCAACCTGAAATAAAAACCTGAATATCTCCTCAGTAATTCGCTGAATTAGTAACCCTACAACCACCATAATAATCATTCACTGTAAAAAACACAGCAGTGCAACAGTTAGGACCTAAAAAGCTTTGCAGGATTTCTGCCACTATTAGTGCCTAATTGCTTAAAAATAAGCAAATTACTTTACACATCTTAACAGTATTGGAAAACAGTCACGTCCAGTAAACTGGCCCACAACGCAGGGCCAGTGAGGTTTAGCGAGAGAAAGCCAAAGATTATGTAAAAAAAATTGGTACCGTCTGTACACAAAGACAGATTGTGCTATTTAAAGCTCGACTCGAGATTAACAGAGAATCTCAACTAAACAGTGGCGTTGGAAAAGTGATGCTTAATATGATGGTCGATCATGCAGCATTCTCAACAATCTTTTATTCCTGCCACATCCTCTCTCTCTGTGTGCATGTCTGGACAGAAGTTCATGATTAAACAGTTCTCTGTGAAACTAAAATCGTAATAGGTTTCTTTTTTTAAAAAAAGAGGAAGAGAGAAAAAGAGAGAGAGATTGACAATATCTAGTCACTAGCACAGTGCATCAGTGTTACTTGAGAAAAGCTAGAAGTTGTAGGAAACTCTAGTAGCTAACACTCCGATCACCTGGCGTGAAGCTGCCAGAATCGCCAGGACGTTTGAAGGGCAGTTATTCTGTTGTAACAGCGATTTACTTTTGTTTTTCTTAAACCAGGTCGTCTTCAGAGAAGGAACGAAAGCTGAAGAAACTAGTTTGAGCCCCGTTTCGTAAAACGTTTTTTTCTTCTTCCCCCCAACGCTCGCTTTCCCAAGCCTGTCCACGGAATTCTGCCGAGTCAGCGCCTTCCAGCTGTTTTGTAAGGAACTCAGTCACAGAAGGCAAGATTCCCACAATGCAGTCGATGGTGAGTCTAATGGACCAATCTCCTGTGTTTCGAGCCATTGTAGAGATACAAAATAACGATGTATTATTGGTCTGCGCAGGAGATCAGTACTGGGGTTTGTTGGGCCATTTCCTTTGGCTGTCCATCATGGTTAAGAGTAACTGCATGCTGGCCTCTGTCAAGGAAAGCAAATAATAAGAATGAATACAGCAAGATCCATTGACAGAGAGGCTACCTTCATTGCCACAGGTTTAATCAATTTAATTACTTTTTAGCATCCTATTAGTTTTCTAAATTGTCATGCACCAAATTCGAAATATTAAACTTTCAATTGAAAACAGAAGTACAGTAAAGTGTTTTTTTTTGATCAGCCGGGTGTCTGACATGCAGAAACCTATCCACATGTCAGAGCATCCAAACCAGTATGAGAGTACTGAATATGTATGTCACTAACACTTGGATATTCCCCTGTGTCTGGAATTGAATGCACACTCCCTCTCTCTCTTTCTCTCTAGAGGGACACACCTTGCTTACTTAATTCCGGAGAGTATCAGATGCAGATTGGCAAAAGCCAAGGCTTTCCTGGAGTGTGCGTTGGGGATATTGCTGGAATTTAATCAGCTAAGACTGCATAGCTTGTCATTGAAAGCACCATCTGCTGCTTGTCCACCAAGGACCTCCATAACTGTTAGGGCTTTGGCTTGCGGGGTTAACAGAAGCTGAGTGTGTTGAATCCCTGCTCCCAGTGACTAGTCTCCCTCTCCAAGGCCAGCGGAGAAGCCAGACTGCCTGGTCTGTCATCAGCAGTTTGCTGGAGTACCGCGGTCCCGCCTGGCTCAGGGACCCGACTATAGAGAATGCCATAAAGGTTGACTCAATTCTCAAATTTCAAGTAAAATAGAGATAGGTTTTACATGTCTATATGGGGGAGGAGGGGAGGAGGAAGAAGAGACCTAACAAAAAACAGAAAACAGAAGTGTGCCTGACAACAATAACGTTTAAAAGATTAAAGCACAAGGATTTTTTTTTCAAAGTTCCACCCCCCAAAAAAGATAGTGGTGCGAAAACCATAGACTGCTTACAACACTGTAACTAACGAATAACTGTTGTGCACATTTAATAAATACTGGGTGGACACCTCTCCAAACCGCCACCACTGTACGGCAAACAAAATGCAAGCATGCAAGCACCCGTGATCATAGCTTTAAGCGAATCGGTACTGAATTGGTATCAAATTGAAGTTAGATCAGAGCACTGCATGTGTTTGATGCTGGAAGATTGCCAAACATGAATGCCGCCTGGTGGCAGGTATGATGTAATAACATAATACTATAATAATCCTTGCATTTGACATAGCGTCTTATCACATCATTGAGATGTCTCAAAGCACTTCACAGAACATACTGTAAAGTTAATTGACTGTATATCTTGTGCTCGAAACTCGGCAGCCAATTGGGCGCAGCAATGTCCCACAAACAGTCGTGGATTGAGTGAGCAAATTATCATTATTATTTTTTTTGAAGGGATTACCACCCACAAAAAGCACTCTGCCGATTGACTAACAACCGCTAGATAAATAGAGGCATGTGGAGTAACGAAACTTGCCTAAGGTTTCACCTTCCCCGCGATTCGAACCCGGATCCACTCACGTATGAGGCGAGTGCTCTAACCAATATACTACAGGACTCCAAGTACTACAAACGTTCAATAGCAGTACTGCACGCACACGTGAAATCAGAAATCAGCTTGTCAAATTTCACTTGGCAACTGATGAGAGAAACTAGATATAATTTCCTTTTTTTTGGATAAGTTGAAACTGATGTGACAAAACATATATTGTTACCCATGTTACGAACAAGAAAACAATCCTTGCAAGTGGTTTGAATTAAATGCCCACCCAGGGAGAGGATTTACAATATTGTTGCCAAATATACCAGGAAAAGAAACACTTGGTAATCCTAAAACATATCCCATAAGCGAATTGTCACAACAAGTGCATTTTATTCCAAGGAATTTAATTCCCCCTGCCTTCCTGAAATGTAGTGATCTTGCCAGGAACGGTGGTTTGAAGCCAGCAGGTATAGGTTGCCAACAATGTTGGTTGAGGCCAGAATTTTGGATTCATTTAAAAACCAACTTGATGTTGTGATGGGTAGGGGTGGGTATTCTTGAAGAACGATATCAGATTGGCTGAAGGGCTTTCTTCTTCCAAACTAGTCTAAGCTGAAACTCTACAGGTGCCAAGAGCTCTGCGGTACTTCAACTAAGTGCCTATTCTTTAAGTGTAAGTGTAGATTGTAATAATAATCCTTGCATTTGATATAGTGCTTCATCGCGTCTTTGAGATGTCTCAAAGCGCTTCACAGAATATACTGTAAAGTGAATTGACCAAGTTCTCTGGGACGTTATCCTGCGGGAGGAGCACTATATAAATGCAAGTTGTTATTATTAACTGTATATTTTGTGGGCGAAACACGGCAGCCAATAGCGCACAAACAGTCATGGATTGAAGTGACCAATTTATTATTATTATTTTTTAAGGATTATTACTCCTGGAAAAACGATCCGCCAATCGACTAACAACCAGGTTGCTGCTTACTGTTAGGTAAGCAGAGACGTGTGGAGTAAGGAAGTTGGTCCAACGTTTCGCCCTGCTGGGAATTGAACCCAGGTCTCTCGTTTGCGAGGCGAGTGCTCTAACTCCACTAGATAATACAGTATCAGCAGTGTGTTCAACCCCAGGGAATGCCACAGCCACCAGCATCCACATGTGCACTTCACAGGAGGTGTCACTAATAGGCCACCTACAAATACAGCCACTATACTTTACAGTAAATCCTGTGAAGTGTTTTGAGACGATTTGACAATGTAATATCAAATGCAATGATTATTATTAGTAGTAGTAGTGGCAGTACAATAGAATTGTACATTTATATTACACCTTTCACGTGAAGGGAAAATTTCAAGTACTCAGGAGTGGAAGAATTCTCTCTTCCCTAACTCAGAGACACTAATTATACGTTTCTTCTTTGATAATATCATCTAAACTAGCACGGAACAGGCATCAAGCCTATCAGTGCATCTCAGGCTGATCATGTGGTGCTATGGAAATACCCATGGGTAGGAATAGTCTTTCAGCCAGGATGGCCTTGAATTCTTTGATGTTTCTGTCCCCACCAAAAAAAAATGTTGGCATATGTAGAAGACTAAAGAGCTTCAATGTGGATGGAGCCCAATTGTTCCGTCCACTTGCAAAGAAAATCTTGATCATTCACGAGTAGTGAGGTCTTCCTGAGATCTAAAAAAAATTGTGTTCGGTGGTTGCTCACCCTGAGGTTGTGGCAGTGCAGGTGCTTCTGCTGGGTACTTTACCTGTGCACATTCTCCATTGCTGCAACCTCTGCCAAGGCGGATAAACTGAGGAATGCTGGGATTGCAGATGCAGTTGGCATTTCTGGTGAAATACCGCACGCCTGCTCAGTCTTTGAGCTTCTGTCAAAAGTATCCGATTTTAATGGCTGTTTTTTCTTTTCCTGTTTGCATGGCATCTTCGCCTTGGTTACGTCTGCCGCAATGGAAAAAACAGGTTGGAGATCATGATTCATTCAAAAGGCAAAAACACTTTGCTAGTTTTTGTACAATTACTTTCATTCCCATAGTGCTGTGACAGATTGCATTTGAGGGATTGTTGGCCAGGACACCAGAAGAAACTCTCTTCTCTTTTCAACTTGTGCCGTGGGATCTTTAACTTCCACCTGAACAGGCAACAACAACAATAACAACTTGGATTTATATAGCGCCCTCCACACCGGACGGCATCTCAGAGTGCTTAAAGGCAGACACCTATGACATGAAATGTTAAAACAGACACGTTCAACGTGACAAAAAATAAATGAATCAATCATAACCGCGGACTGCTAGATATTTCTGGTTATGCTCTGCATTTAATGTTTTGCAGAGAAGAAAGGCAGCATGTAAACTTTTCTTGTGGATCTCAATCCTATTCAACCGTTTGCCATACTAGCCCAGCAAGAGAATTGAAAGTATAATTTCTAGCACTCTCCGTTCTACTCTGTCTCCCAGCATTATATATACCTATATATATATATAAAAATGAATGTGCAAACATCCACCAATGTGTGCTCACCCCCTGCAGGTGACAATCGACCATCGGCTGTTCGTATTAAGTGTGTTATTTTTGTTTTCCTGGCCTTGCGCTTTTGGCTGCCGACGAGGGGTTCTTGCGTCACTCCCGATCCGGGGCTGGTCGGAACTAATGTTGCATGCTCCACTTTCTGAGCCTGTTCAGCAGTGTTTGCATCCTGTGATATTATGGCTGAAAGGCGAGAAAGAAATCCATTAACAAACTCGCGAAAAAAAAAGCACCTGTCTTAAGTTTGGTCATTTCCTCTAGAGAGCACAGCATGCATCCATTTACTTGACTTCCAGGATTTAAAAGCCCTCAATTCTCAAATGACTGTGTCTTCCACTCAGTCGGATTATTTAACCTGACAGCCAGCATCCATCTGTATTGCTATTATTTTTCAAATAGTTGAGGCAGATAGAAATAGTATGCAGTGGGAACACAAATTTTAATTCAACACTGACAATAAAACATTTAGAAATTAAATTTTAACAAATATATTTTAAAAAGTGTCCTATGCATAATGGAAAAAAGGATACAAATTCAATAGTCCAAGAACCACATTCTTTACAGATGTGACCGCGCTTTCTAACAAATCCATCATAAAATACAGCAGTCAGCAGGAAGCAAGGGAATTTCTACTTAACTTCCTTTGTCTACAATAAATTCCTACAAAAAATATTTTTTCTTCCAACGTTTTTTGTTCCTTGTTCCAACTTCCCAACTTGTCCATTTGGGGCACAAACGTGCGTGCACACACAAACACACTGGATCTAACACCATTAGATTTTTATCACGAATGTGGGTCATACAGGTACTGCAATAAGTGGGTAGTGAAGAGCACTTGTTGGAACCTACTGTCACTTGCAAGAGATGGTCTCTTCTGCTACAAAGTGCAAAAAAAAAACTTCTATTCACTGTTAATACAAAAATGAGTTTCAAGAACAGATCTGGAGGTTAGGATAGACTACGATGAGCAAATACTCCGCGGGGCAAAATGGTTCTGGCTGCTGGAGCTGGGTGGGGAAGAGGGGGGAGTGAGGAAGGGGGGCAGAAAGGAGGGGAAAAAGGAAGTGTCATAAATGTTATATATGATAGCTGAGGCCATGGTATAGCTGACTCCAGGTGAGGACATACCTGATCCACACCTAGAATTCTCATGTGCTTATGCTTACCCAAAGGTAATAATAATAATAACAATCCTTGCATTTGATATAGCGCCTTATCATGTCTTTGAGACAGCTCAAGAATTCTTCACAGAATATACTGTAAAGTGAATTGACTATATTTTGTGGACAAAAAGATAATATATATGTTTAAAAGTCAGTGCTTAATACAGTAAATATAATCAAACTTAAACTGGAGGTGAACTATCTGACATTACTCAGAATTTTATGCTAGTTTTGCTTAGACTGAATGAATGGTTAAGTGGACTCTTGTCCAAAGCACTTAATTTTGGCAAATTATACCAAGTTGCATTCCTATAACGCCTTTCGAGCCAATGAATGTCTCAAAGTACTTGACAAATATAGTGGTGGACAGCGAGCAGGAAAATAAGACTAGACATTACATGACTATTATAACCCACTGGAGAGTATGGTATTACTGAAAATGTCAGTTTTAAGTATTGAAAAGTACTGATTCTGAGGCCTTGCCTCAGTCGTTAGAATGGATCCCCAATAGACTTGTATTATCATGGAGAGGCATAAGATTCAGGGACTAAGCCACATGAATGCCTTGGGGCACAATATACTAGCTAATGAATTTCAACAGTGCAATATTTATCTATTAGTTTTCTGAAAGAGCGAGCTTACCAAACTCATCACGCCTTGAAGATGTGATAAGGTGCTATATCAAATGCAAGGATTATTATTTTTATTATGATTATTATTATATCTTGTAAATGGTATAATCGGCTGTATTTTGTCTTAAGTGCCACTTATCAGTCTCAATCATAAGGGCAGTTTTGCGAGATACAACTAATGTAACTAGCTTTTGAAATTCATTGCAGCAATCCACTGACTGCCCCACTTCAAAATCACTCTAACTCGTGTTGCAATTATCGTAATTTATTATTAACCAGACAAAATTAGCAGGAGTTTTATTTTATTCTAATAGACAGCTACATCACAACAGAATAGTGGTCTGCGGGGATTCTAAGGTTATCATGTACACACTTAATGCACGTGCTGTGCAAAACATCCTTTGGCGACAGTGAAGCTTGCGGTGTGCAGATCTGTATGGATGATTTGTAATGTGAACATCTGTACAGTTATATAATAATCCTTGAATTTCATGTCAGGAAGTTGTCCCAAATTGCTACACAGAATTGTAGTGTGTAGTGACTGTGTATTTTGTAAGCAAATGTTACAACTGTTCGAACATTACAGGAAAGTCACAGGACAGAAATACGTTATTCGGTCTATTAGGTCTACGCTCAGAGATAGAAGCTCCATCTTCTTTCCCCCCCCACCCCCCAAAATGGCTCTAACAACCGTAAAATCAGACTGTATTGGTACCTTCATCAGGTAAGTGTTGTGTCTCCATTTTGTGCTTATACTTGCTGACTATGCTGTGGAATAAGGCCTTTTTCTGAGATGGAGATGATCCTAAAGAAGAATAAAAATATAAAAAGGAAACGATAATTGTCTTTCATCCAAATGGGTTGGATGAGCCAACAGATAAGACTGAACTGCCCACACTAATGGAGAATGAAGATAGAGGTATATATAATGTATTATAGTACCTATATTAGTGCTAGCACACTGATCACTGTCAGTCCGCCTGCTCGCTTTCTTTCTAGGATTAATGGGTGGGTGATGGTAACAAGTAGCCAGGTGCAAAGTTTAGCCTTTTGACTTTGAACTTCTTGAAAAGCAACATCTCTTAAACACTTGTGTTGAGTGATGGAATACAAAGCAGTCACCACTGGGATAACATCTCCCCTCTAAGTGTTTTTACTGCAGAGCTCCTTGTATTGTCATAGGCATTCCATTGCCCGCAATATTATTTTTACCATTTAATAACTGGGATAATTTGCAAAGTATTCACTGGTATTGAATCCTTCACTGTACTGCCATTTGGCTCAAGCCGACTCGCCTGAACTCTGCTCACGCACTAATTTCACTTCCTTAAAGTTGGATTGCGGCAAAAGGAGGTTCCTGATACTCAAAAAGAGGTCAGCAACAACAGCATCTGGTTCCACACATTTTCAATGCATGAGATTTCTTTTACAGATCCTGCAAATCCTCTCAATAGGTAATATCTATGTCAGTGTGGCCCCTTTGTGGTGATCTGGCATTATTCCAGCAGCCCAGGGACCTCCACTACATACTGTGTTCAGGAACACAATTACTTAAAAACAATAATAATCCTTGCATTTGATATTGCGCCTATCACATCTTCGAGAAGTCTCAAAGCACTTCAAGGAATATACTGTAAAGTGAACTGACTGTATATTTTGTGGGTGAAACATGGCAGCCACAGCAGAGTCCTACAAACAGTCGTGGATTGAGTGACCAATTTTTTATATAAATGGCACACAAGGAACACTTAGCAACCAGAAACCGGCTACACAACCTTAATTATAATAATAATCTTTGCATTTGATAAAGCGCCTTAACACGTCTTTGAGACATCTCAAAGTATTTCACAAAATATATTGTAAAGTGAATTAACTGTGTATTCTGTGGGCGAAATAATAAATAAATAAAAAACCTTCTCCCCATAACACGCAACTCCCAAGAGGAAATAATTGAAATTCTAATTTTACAACCATAGGGTAAAAGATTAATTTTAATTCTGCAGCAGGTAAAGAAAATACAATTCTGTCCATTTATATTTTCTCTCCTCCTTTCAGTCATGGTCAGCTCATCTCCGTAACGCTCCCCTGCGTGAAGTATGCTATATACATTCTGTTGCTGTTGTCACGATTAGTCTGTCTATTGCTGGTGTTAACTTTTACTTTTCCTATTAATAATAATAAACCTTGTATTCGATATAGCGCCTCATTATGCTGAAATATCTCAAAGTGCTTCACTTGTGATAATGTATCTGTAAGCTGCAGTATTGTATAGTTCTATAGTAATATAGCAAAACATCAGGCAGGAATGCACCTTTGGCCTACCTTACTTACCCATTCATTTCCCATTAGATTCCTTCAACTGCATTCAAATCGAATAATCCTGAATCCTTTTAGTTGACAGGCCCCTTGTGAGGCAGCTTACCCCATATTCTACAGCACAGGCACACGGGTTCTATTAAAAGCACACCAGGTTTATTTAAATAATCCTTTTCGCTCGCACTGAGCCTAGTGGAATATAGTTGCCACTTGCTAACAGCTCGCACAGCGAGAATGTCAGCAGAAAGCCACATCCCACGTCAAGGCAGGAAACCGATAAAACTGCCTTTCTCCAACCTAATCCAATTCCAGAAGCACAGCTCTCCTGTAAGGCAGGTCTGAGATATGCAAATACAACAACTTAAGTTATATACTGTCCCTTACGTACACTTGAAATCGATCCGTTCAGTAATAGAGAGCAAATGAAGCTTGGCAAAACTGGTGTGATGGAGGTACGGAGTATAGCGCAGGCGAGTATTAGGGCGGCAAAGTTTTGGATTAACTGGATTTTGTGGATAGTGGAGCCGGGGAGACCGGTGAGGAGGAGGGATATAAAGATTGTAGGTTATATATTCAAAAAATTACAATACTGCTTAAGTATGTAACATCCTTGTTTTTTTTTACCTTTATCAGATTTCTGATGCTCAATGGCCACACTCCTGTTCTTTTTCTTTTTCCTTGTGGACGTCGTGTGCTTGCGGTCAAAGGTTACCGGGCTGTATTGGGGAAGGCTGTTAAATTTCTTTTCGAACTCCTGCTCCAGATTCCCTAAACTGGAAAGATAACAAGAGAGTTCTGAAATTCTTGGGTGGGAGGGGGGAGGGGGGGGTGGAAGGAGAGTCAAAGATAAAGCAGCAGGTTTCTTGCCCAAGTTTCCATTTCAGTTTCCAAATTAAATGTGCTGGGGCAGGAGGAAACTTGATGCATACATGAGGGAGAAGGGAATAGGAGGGTTTGGGAGGAGTATAAAAAACAGTTTCAAGGTCATGTCGCTGCGCCAATGTTAAGAGTGTGAAGTATGAGGATGAGGACAATGTTTATAGCGAATGAAGCCTCCCTTTGTGAACCATGTTTCAAAATTTTGGTTTGCAGCTTGAAGAATATTTAGCAAAAGAGTGAAAACGATCAAGATTTATATAAAAGGAACTTTAACTAAAAATAAAAGCATGGGGAAAGAGGACCTGGCTGGGAAGGGAGTGAATTGGGTGTCTTTGGGATTGAGCAAGGCAATACACATCTCATCAACGTGAAGTACTTGTCAACACAACATTGCATTACGGGTAGGTATATATGCATGGATACCCAAGCCTCAAATTTCTTTGGCCTCACCTCCGAGACTCTTGTCTTGAAACTTAGGATTGTGTAGAATTTTGGAAATGCCTTAAATTCAGCCTTGATTTCCCAGCTGGTTTTCTGCGGTACTTGCGGAGAACAGACCAAATTTGAGATCTTTAAGATAACGGGTCTAAGGCTAAGACCGTAAGTTATTTGGGCCTTTGGCGAGGCAGATCCTGGAGTAGTTTCACAGCTCCCAGGTGGGATTCCTATCAGGGGTGGAGATAGGAGGTGAAGGGGATGGGGTGGATAAAGAGAGTTCCAGCAATAGCTTACCGGAGAACAGATTCGTCTTTCAGTTTAAATTTTTTCAACTTCTTGGTTCCACTGGTCCCAGCGTGTGAAAATGGCCAATCATCCTCCTTCCAGCATCCTTCGTGGTCAGAGGAGCCCCCTTTCCCTGAGGCCTTCTTACCTAAACGCATTATAGGTACAATGTTAAGTCAAGATAGATTCCATTTCTGACAGAGAAGCACATCTCCTCGGTATGTATACCAGACACAGTTTTTAACGTCTTAGGTTTTCCAAAAGCAAAACCGTGCCTGACTAAAACAATGAATCAAATATCCACTCACTAACTCAATTAGTGAGCAAGTTTTACACAGCGGATGAAAAGTATAACCCTTCTCCCCACTCCCCCACAAAAATAATGCCTCCTGCATGCCCTCGTCCCCTCCGCTTCCACCATTGGCACTATTCTTTCAGATAGTATGCTCTGAAACTCCCTGCCTCAAGACCTCTGCCAATGTTCCCTCTTTGCCCTTCCTCTTCTAAGGTGCCTGCGGTCACCTCCATTTTCTCCCCTGCTCGGGATCAAGCTCAGCCATTGTCAAGTGCTCCAGTGTCAAGGAGGACGCCCCAAAGATCTTCATATCTTCTCTCTGAAATCTCTGTCCTTCTCTCATTCCTCTCTCTCTCTCATACCCTTATTTATTAGGCTGGGGCTCTGTCTAACCCAATAAATAAGACTATGAGTGCTATTCCCCCTCTCTCCCCCTGACGCTGTCTCCTCTAGCCCCCTCCAGACCCCGCTGATCGCTCGCTCCAGGTTTTTTGACTGCGCCTCCGAGCCAACTCCCCCCTCAGTTGTTGTTGCTCCAAGATCCAACAAGTAACTTATCATGAATTCTTCCTGTTGCAATGATGCCATCAGTTGGTTGCAACACACTAACATTCGATAAGAATGCAAGTGCATTAGACCCAAATGCATTCTGATATACACCTTTCGCTGATTACAGCAATCTTTTTATTTTGTGTTACACCTGATGGTGCCATTCACATTACAAGCACCTAATGAAACGAGCGCTATTTGTAACGGTGAGCGAGCTTACGGTAGCCCCCTCTGTGAATGATTAAACCTTCACTCATATGAACACGTGAATGAAAGTTTTACACATTTTAGTGGCGAGTGACCTTTCTGTTAAACGTAAGACAATAAGAAAATGTTTCTTTTTTCTTTACATTCTTACACAAAAGCTGGCAGAAGCACCAATGCCCCTTGATCCTCTTTGCTAAATAAAAAACTGTGTACATGCAGATTTGCAGTTCTCAAACAATTTAGTAAGCGGCGGGTGAAAGTCTAGAGGGAGTACTTTTTTTATTTCAAATATAATCACTTGAAGTAGAGAAATATAATAATAATAATCCTTGCATGTGATATAGCACCATATCATGTCTTCGAGATGTTGCAAAGCGCTTCACGGAATATACTGTAAAGTGAATTGACTGTATATTTTATGGGCGAAACGCGACAGCCAATTGCGCATAGCAGCGTCCCACAAACGGTCGTGGATTGAAGTGACCAATTTATTATTTTTTTAAAGGGATTATTATCTTCGGAAAAGCGATCCACTAATCGACTAACAACCGGGTTCTTACTTACTGCTAGGTAAACGGAGGCATGTGGAGTAAGAAAACTTGGCCAACATTTCACCCTGCCAGGTCTCATGCTTGCAAGGCGAGTGCTCTAACCATTGAGCTACAGGACTCCACATCCTTACAACTCAATACTCAATACTTTCCCTGTGGACTTTCCCTGTGGTGAGAAATTGTGGCTTTCCTATAGAATATTCTGGTACACAGGACGCTTCTAATGAAATCTTTACTGCACCTGAATGCACTTCCAATGGGACTCACAACAAGAAGCAAAGCTTAGAATACGTTCATCGATGTGAGCAGTCAGCAGTACAGCTGGTTGAGGTAACTCCTGGAAGGGGAGGGGATCCTTACTCATCTTCGAAGAATGCAAAAAGAATATTTTCTGTCAACCTCTAAACTACCCACTGGCCCTGCAAGAGTTGGTCAGAGTTTATCAGTTTTGCACATCGCATTGGGCAATATTAAAGACACTCTAGGTTCCACTAGCACTGAATGTTAAAGCTCCACAGAATATCCCTTCTTAGCCCAGGGCTGTGCCAGGAAGGAAAGATAGTTCCTTTGATGGTGCCTTAAGTGGCATCTTCCAGGAGACTTCCTGGTGGGGTCGGTACAACAACAACAAAATTACATTTGTATAGCGCCTTTTACGTCGTCAATGACTGGAATACTTCTTACCAAGTATAAGTTGACTTGGATCAACAAATTAATTTAATGTCAAGAATTCATTTCAGATGTTGTTGAAGACTATACTGATGAACATCATGAAATCAACTCAACGCCAAAGACATTGTAATCACAAATAGAGCCAAACAGCAGCTGACCTTGATGACCAATGATGGGCAAGTTATTTTGGTCTCAGAGGACAGCACTGCTCTTATCATAACCATCCAAGTTGATACAGAAAGTGGCTTAGCAAATGCCTACCCATTCCTGAGACGTTTTATTTTATTATAAATCCCCTATCTTACCTGGGATTGGAAGGATGCTTTCCTCACTAAACCGGAATCTAAGAATTGAATACTGACGGTGTAATAAACAGGACCTCATTTTCATGAATTAGTTCATGTCAAGTCTCTGCGCTGAGGTTAGAATGTGCTTCACACCCTAGAATTCATGCAACCCAAAGGACAGGCAGAGAAAAAAAATGTGTTGTATGAGTCAGTCCCTTGGACGAAAATTTGATACAGATTTTGAAAGCAGGCACTAGCACCACCCAGAAGCCAAGTGCGGTTCGCCAAAATTGAAGTGATTAAGCCTGGCGTGGAAAGAATAAACAACAACAACAACAAGATTACATTTGTATAGCGCCTTTCACGTCAGGAGGACGTCCCAAAGCGCTGGACAGTGTACAGCATTACAGACTGCAGAAACTGCAAACTGCAGGAACAATGAGCATTTTCTGATTTAAGACGAAGGGGAAATAAATGAACCAGACAAGTATTTATTTACAGTGGAACAGTACACTCTGTGGATTAACAGCAGAAGGTAGTTTCTCCGGATAAAATTGGTCATTCACTTCAAGGCTTTTTGAGGGATCTAGCTGTGCGCAAATTGGCTGTCGCTTTTACCTACAAATACACAGTCACTGCACTTTACAACAAATCTTGAAGCACTTTCAGACATCCTCCAGGCGTGAAAGGCATGATATCAAGTGCGATGTTTATTATTTTTGGAGCATTCTATTTGTATGTGGAAGTTGACCAACAACAGTTTTCTTCCTTTAAAGACCAAATGTTTAAATGACAAAATAAAACATTCTGAAAGTCTGGTTTGCATTCATGTAGGAGTTGCTCAAGCTGCCATTCATGAGATTTGCAGAATTCTGCTTTATAAATTACTCTCACTCCAGATTTTGCTGAAATAGTGTTGTTGCTCTTAGTTTCAATATCCTGCCTGAAACTACAGCACGAGCCAAGGTTATAATACAGTCACTACACTTTACAGTATATCCTGTGAAGCGATTTAGGATGTCTCAACGACATGATGAGATGCTACAGCAATTGCAAGAATTATTGTAGGTATAGGGCCTTTCACGTCAGGGGGATATCTCAAAGCGTATCACAGGATTTTATCATAAAGATGAGTGACTATATTTTTGCTGGCAAATGTAGCAGCCAATTTGTGCACAGCAATGTTTGAAGAACAGCCATGAAATGAATAACTAATCTTATTTGGGAGATTGTTGGCGACCACCGGGAGAAACGCCCTTCTCTAACAGAGGTTAATAGGTTTAACAGAAAGCTCATAACTATTTATTTTGAAGTAGCAAGATACAATTTTGGAAACTGCCTGAAGTCCGATCCTGAATGAATGCAAAGGTTTTGTCAGAGTCAAATAGCATCATAATCTTTTCGTGCCATTACTGGAACACAGAAAGACTATTACAAGCAAATTCAATGTATTAAGCAAAAGATGAATGTGTTCAATTTTTGACCCGTGCACATTAAAAAAGAGTGTAATCAAATCGTTAATGAGCAGCAGTTAACAGCTACCATTACCATTTAGCAGGATGGCTTATAACAGATGTAAATAGAAAATGGTTTAAGATCCCTGCTTGATTTCTGCCCACTTAATATATGTGACTTTTCTGTGGTTAGGAATATCCTTGAAGACACTCAAGATTTCAGGTGCAACACGTCAATTGCAAATGTGGCTGAAGCTAATGCATTTTGCCAGCGGAAACTGAACCCGCTGTTTTAATCAGACATTTATGGCCTGTTGTCAGTGCGGTTCCTGCTGTGAAGTGAAAGCTGGCAAAGTCCCAAGCCTGTTATGAAAGAGCTCAATTAAAGGTTTAATATAATGAGATACCATTTCAAAAGCATTTTTTTCTAATGCAGAAAGCATTCATTTTAACACACACACACACACACAAAAAAAAATATTATGTCAATTGATCCAAGTTCACACTGTGATCAGATGCGGTCAGACACTCCCTGCAGAAATGATCCGGACTAAAGGCCATCAATGTTGCCTGAAGCAGAACAAACCGAGTTCTGGCAGTAAAGATTGCAGCATTATTGCTATATTTAGTGAAAGGAAAATACCATCTGGACCAACCGTAATATGTTTTTTTTTCTTTTAAAAAAAAGCACATCTCAAAGCTGACAAAACCATAGACTGAGAGCAGATGGTAAATTTTAACTTGAAACACATGGATCTAGGGCAGAGGACAGACACCATGCGCATCATATATGGATCACTATTTTCTGGTAAATACTGTACATGCGTGCATGAACACGCCTGCATATGAAAACTGAGACATGCTGATATGACAAACATGCATTTTTTTGCCAACTAGAGCTATTTGCAATTTGAACATAATATGAAGGTTATCTGCCTATAAATCATTCTTCAACTCCCTTTTCCCTACATTTCTAGGATGTGGTTTTGCTCCCTTCTGCCCTTATTAAGAGCTCAAAAACATACTCGAGCCCCACATTGCTCAGTTGTACAACAACATTAATCTTCCCATTCACTGTGGAAAGCACCCTTGCCCTTGCTCAAGATATCTTAAATAAAATTATGAGTTTGCAATGTGGATTTATCATAAAACCATAGAAAATTTCAGCACTTTCAGGAGGTGGCTGGTCAGCCCCTATTGCCTCTCTTGTGCCCACTCTCACACTTGTGATGGTTCAACTGAATCCACGTTTGCAGATACCACTGTCAATTAGTAAAGATGTAAACAGAAGAGAGCTTAGCATTTTCACATTTTAAATTGTAAGGCAACAAGAGTAAGAAATACCCCTGCAGACACACATAAATCCTGGTGCAACATGTCAATTGAAAGTATCAAACAATACATTCATTGTAAAGGTCTAAGAGTTAAAAATATTATTGGACATTTCCTTCTATGGCCACTTAACTAATTTTTTGACTGAAGGAAGATGCTCTGGATAGATTGAGGGAGAAAGGGTTGGGAAGACAAAGAAGAATAGTTTCTTGTTGGAAAACAATTGAAATTCTAACCAGAAGAAATGGATCGGACACAACTTTGGTACAGACAAGGAGCTGATCCGTCAATCAAAGAGCTGCAACAAGATATGAAGGATGATGGGCAGAAGCAGAGGCAAAACAGAATATTTAGCAGAGGATTGGAGACAGAGGATTAAGCACAGCTAAATCTAACTTGCAGTATTTCTTAACAGGATTTCTGAATACAAATTCTTTATCACGCAAACATGGATGCCTTACGGTAACAAGAAGTACGTCACAGCGACTCATTGTAACTCCACTCTGTTGTGATCTACTTCCGGGGTAGAGGAATTCCCTTGGGTTGATGGGAATTCTAACAGGATTTGTTTCCAAGGAATCCCATTGAGAAATATCACAAATTACGACTTCGGTGTCAATCACAAGCTACTTGGTGGGTCCTGGCATTTTTTCTAGCTCGCAAAAACATTTAAGTAATCACTATTTAGCTAGACACTGAGGGTAACTGTCTGGCCCTGGGCCAGAGTGACCCCCTTCCCCAACCGCCCAATATGTGCTACCAAAGTTAAACCCGTTAGTTAAAAGCGCTTCCTTTATAACTCCATCATCTCACGTGCACCTACCTCTATCGACATTAGCTCGTAAAGAGGTCAGCATGCCTTCTGACACCAAAGTCTTATAAAGAGCCCCTTTGCACGACCGTTCAGATTTCCGGGACCCGGAAGGCTCCATCTTTTTACCAATTTCCTTGCTCTCAGTTTTCACTTGAACTAGTGCGTCCCGGCAAAGTATCTGCTCTGGGCTAGGCAAAGGTTCCGTTCTGATGTTCTCCACGGGACTGGTGGTGGTGGTGGTGGTGGTGCTAACTTTCTCAACTTCAGAGGCCTTTGAATGTTTGTTGAGTTCTGAAACCTTCTCTGTGATTAGTTTTATCTGTTTTGGTTTCATTTTTTTCTTTGGTGGGCTGAGCGCAGGCCACAAGAGGTTATCGGCCACCTTTGTTGGGGATCGGACACTTGTTAGCGGGCTGACCGAAGGTTTCCCAGTGCCCCAGTCTCCCTTAGCAACAGCGTCAATGGTGTACATCAAACTCTCCATGTCAGACTCTGAAGATTTCCGCTTTTTCCCACTCTTTTTGACTGCCAGTTTTTCATCTTTGGTGGATTCGAGCTTAACTTTTTTCTTCTTCTTCTTCTTAATCTTTTCGATTTTGACGAGTCTGGGCGAAGGAGAAGAAGGAGGAGCGTCGCTTAACGAAAACGCCGGCCTGTCGTTAGCGTTCCAGTCCTGAGGCTTGACCTCGCAGTTCTCCTTTGTGCCCACTGCAGAATTAACGATGGGGACCTCGGTCGTGCTCCGCTCCTCCGGACTGCCCGCCGAAGGCTCGGGTTTTACTCCCTCCGTCACCAACCGGTCCGAACACATCTGTAGCAAAGAACAGCAGTTTTAAGTAGTGTCCCCAGATCACTGCCCTGGAAAGGAATCATCATTGCAACTTAAAATTATGGCAGAGCGTTGGTTACATCTTATACCTGTTACACAGACTCTTAAGCTGCGTTATGGGTGGTAATAACAGCATTCACCACGAGAATGTATTTTTATTCCTACCTTCGGAACCGACACACAGAGAAAAGGAAACAAAGTCTTGCCGCAAAATGATCCAGTGATGGGTAACAATGCATGTTTATCTAAACTTCGGCAGACCAGACCAGAGCGGAGACAAAACAAGAGAATTGGCAGGTGTGGTTCACCCTAAGAGGGAAACGATGAATTAATGGCTCAATGAAATATGCTGCTGAGTGAGATGCTAATTTACTATGGAGTGAGAGAAGAGAGCAGCAGCTCCAGCAGTTTGGATTTGGCTCACGCACTGGACAGAACCTGCTCATTTCACGCCCTTGTGTTCACAGGTTGGAATTGCGGTGTAAGTATATCAGGTTGTAAAGGGCCTCCTGCGGGAAGCCGGACAGCATTCCCCCATTGCATCTGTTTAGCAATTGTTTAGCCACAATCTGAGCCAAGAGCATCAGCTAATACTGTCAGTATATATATTTCCGAAAGTGGTGTGGTTAAGGGGCAGTTGGTTTTAGGAGCTAAGCAGACCATTTAATATAAATGCAGCCTAACAGCTTGCTAACTACCAGTGCAGGTTATTGTAGAATGTTTTCCATTTTAATTCAATCCATTCTTGGATGATCATGATTTACGAGCTGGGGTTTTCCTTCTCCTGAGAAATGTACATTTATTGACTGATATCAGACACTGAAATGGTGACCGTTAAGTGATAGGGAACTTACAGCCCTTGAGCTTCAAAAGGGGTGTGGGTTACGCACTCAGTGTGTTTTATTTTTCTGTAAACCACAGTTGCTAAGTTACTTAATGTACACAAGTACACAAATCCTCATGAACTTTCTGATAATTACATCCTTGTGTCAGAACCTGCCTATTTTAATTTGCAGACTTGCACCTCGGATACCATGAAGCTTTGGTCCATATCAATGGACTGAACAGACTGCCTCTTCAACGGGGCATTTAACTTCTCGCAATCTGATTTTGACTATCTTTCACCAGAATGACCTTCAATACATAACCCTACTGAATGCACAGTCAGGGGGAATTAAAGAACTTCCATGGGTTCTATTCCTCACCCCCGGTAAGAGATCAGTGCTCACTTGTTCAGGAATGCCTGCCTTTCTGAAATTAATTACTACCCACCCTACTCTATACATAAAAACACACGCACACCACTTTCTAGCAGCCTCAATCAATAGTTCCAGTCGTGGCTTATGCAAGTTGCAAGCCAGGCCCAGAATCGTCACTAGTAGTACAAATTGTATTCTATTTTGGTTAGCATTCCAGTCTCAGGAAGCATACCTCTGCTAACTGAAACAATGCCGAATTCCCACACTGCTTTGTAGAGTCATGAACCCCTGACTGTGTTGTGCTGGAGGAAATCTGTGTGAAGGAAGAAGAGAAAAAAAAAATGTCAGTTACAGCTAAACTACGTTCGTCTTTCCTCTGCTCTAACAATTACTTGGGGGGGAGGGAGGAGGAGGGAGGAGGAGGAAGGAGGAACAATTCATCCTTTTATTTCAAGCGGTGACCAATTTGACCAAAAGAACAAAAAACTATTTAACTATTTAAGTTTTGGGTGCTTAATCATTGGTCTTAAGTTAATTAATTCCTCAAAGAGTTTGCAGTCTTAGTCAAGGGCGTGATTTGAAATTTCTTGCCGGTTTAATTGATCTGCCAGAGCAATTCCAGTAATGCAAGTGGAACCTGAGGTAAACAGTAATACTCCTGCACGATGAAATGTACCACATCCATTTGCTAGTGGGTAAATGCAGACTCGTGCCAAAATTACAAGTATATGGCTGGCAAATGCTTGGTGGTGGATGAGATGGCTAGCCAATGAAATTGCCAGCAAAACACTGAAACCAATGAAAACATGTAGGCAAACAATAAGGGCCCAGATCCCAATGTACCTTTCTCACACCAATCATGTTTAATGATAGCAGAGAAAGTTCCAAACTTTAGCTCAGCTAATACAATAGTGCTCACTGATCACCGCTAAGAGAGGTGGAGTATTTTTCTGATTTGTTACAACCTTCTTGCTGTTGGCGGAGAAAATGCAAGGGAACAATGTGCAAAAAGGGTCAGTTACAGGGACTATACGAGTTAACCACGTATACGGTACCACAAAGTGGTTGAGCTACTTAGCATTTGCGGCTACATCCATATCCTGAATCTTGCTTGACTCGCCGAGCTTTCTGTGTGGATAGAAGTGAACCTGCTTGATTTGACGTAAGAGAGAAAACACCCTTCCTACCCTGGAAGTAGGTTCCTTTGAAAAACACGTTGAGCACAAAAAAACAAATCCCAAACATTTTCATCAGCATCACTCCTGCACTGCTGTCATTGGAAAGAAAAAGCATTGACCAACACAAGGATATCTTAACATTTTCACTGTGACTTTGTTTTAATTTTGAGAGGTATAGAGGAGTACGTGAAATACAGAATTTCTCTTAACACTTTTGCTGCTGAAGATTAGCACCCAGGTTCACTTTGTTCAATTCCATAACTCACAGTATTTGTAAGTTGCTGAGTAAAAGGCAGAACTAGTGCAACAATGATAGTGTCATGGTGCAGATGATGCAGTACTTACGTAAAGTACAGCAATAACAAATAGTCTTCACCACACAACCTGAAGGGATACAATGGCATTGTGTGTGATATGAGCTTACCTCTCTGGTTGTCAAGGCATGTTCTCCTGCTAAGAGCAGCATGCTTAGTCCTCCCATCTGTGTGGGATCTAACAACAAAGAGAGATTTGTATGTGGTTTTTTTTCCTGAAGTCATCAATTGTACTGCCCAGCCACACACATTTCAGGAGGTCACAAAGTTATCAACAATGACTGTTGTGAGTTAGTCACCATCGTACAAACTTAACACTAAAACGTTTAACATGGGCAGTGCCCGAACACATTGTTTAGAATCAATAAACGTAGGAGGCTCCGAGATTTGTTTCCATATTTAGGCTGAGTTAGCAGATCAGCACGGGGGTATTGGGAGTGGGCACAGGCAACTGGCTTTCATGTTCCAAGCTTGGAACTCAGCCAGAGCACCCATTACTGATTGCTATCCTGCTAGAAAGTGCCCATATATCAGGTGAGGTTAAGATAGGTCTTGGCTCTAATGCCCAGCCCTTTGGGTTATCTGACCTGCCAGGTTCTTTACAAGAAGTTACATTTGTATAGCGCCTTTCACGTCAGGTTGACGTCCCAAGGTGCTGGACAGTCAAGGATCTGCATCTGAGCTGGTGGTTGGGATCGGGAGCGATGGAGAGCGGGGAGCGTAGGGGTAGGAGGGTGACCGAAGGTACGGTCAAAGAGGAGGGTCTTGAGATGAGTCTTGAAGGAGGCAAGGGAGGAAGCGAGGCAAAGATTGTACAGCATGGAAACAGGCCACTTAGCCCAACCAGTCCATGCCAGTGTTTATACTGAACACAAGTTTTTTTTTTGAACATGAAGAAAGGTCAATTTTGGCATAAAGTGCCCATTGGAGTCCTGTAGCCTAGGTAGTTGAACGCTTGCCTCACAAGCGAGAGACCTGGGTTCAATTCCTGTCAGGCCAAAACCTTGGGCAAGTTTCCTTACTACACACGCCTGTTTACTAGCAGTAAGTAGGAACCCAGTTGTTAGTCGATTGGCAGATTGCTTTCCCGGGAGTAATAATTCCTTTTAAAAAAAATTGGTCACTTAGTCTATGACTGTTTGGGGGACACTGTTGTGCTCAGTTGGCTGCCACGTTTCACCCACAAAACGTACTGTCAATTCAACTTTTCAGTATATTCTGCGAAGCGCTTTTGCGACGTCTAGAAGAGGCACTATATCAAATGCAAGGATTATTATTATTATGGAAGTGTAGCCCAGTTCCCCTATCTGCTCTTCATCTTCAGGATTAGGGCAGATAAGGGAAGAGCAAACTGGAAGAGCAAATTTCTAGTGACACTTCAGTTTTACTTTTTTCTCCATTTGATTGGCAGCTCTACAGCAAGTCCAACTAGAGGGAAGCAACAAGGGTGAAATCAAAGTGGGGAAATCACTTTCTAGATAGCCACTTGGGGCTTAAAATCCCAGTTGAGAGAGAGCAGCCCAATTGTCATCCCCAGAAAAAGGGAAGGATAGATTTGGGAAATTGGGAAGGAAGTAAATTCTTTTTTACGTTAAAGAAGGAATCAAAGTCCTGAAATCACTTCATTCCCTCGCACCTCCCTACCTATCCGACCTGCTCACCCACAACTCCACCACCCGCTGCCTCCGGCCTCCTAATTGTCCCTTGTGCTCTCCCCTCCAGCAGCAGTGGCTGTGCCTTCAGCCACTACGCCCTGAAACTCTGGAACTCTCTCCCTCAATCCCTCTGCCTTGCCCCCTCTCTCCCCACCTTCAACTCCCACCTAAAGACCTTCTTTTTTTGATCGTGCTTACGGTCACCGCCCCTTGGCTGTTGTCAGGCACCGCCACTGTGAAGCGCTCCAAGACGCTACCCCATGTGAAGGGCGCTATATATATGTGCAAGTTGTTGTTGCTGAAAGAATACATAAAGTTTTTTTTAGAATGCATACAACTTACCTGCCATGGCAAAGTTGATATGTGGAATCTCCTCTGTCTTCACTACCCTTTTGGTGATGGCAAAATCCTTTGCTGGTTCCGTTGGGAATGTCCAGAGCTTCTTTCTGGTTGCAACAGTGGGCGACGGACTCTTCAGAGGTTTGTTTGTTGTTGGACACCACTTGTAACCAGGGTTGGCCTTCAGGAAAGCATCTTTGTACTGAGAAAAAGGCAACAAGAAGGATTAATGAAGAATCAAGGTGAAGTGAAGGCAGCACTTAATCACTACAGACTCACAGCAACGGAAAATGTTTCACCATCAGTAAGTTTTGTATAGTTGAGAATTGAGAATCCTCATCCCCACATTTAAATCCCTCCATGGCCTCGCCCCAACTGTACCTCTGTGGGCTCCTAGCTCTCTCCGCCAACACTGACCTGCTTCTTGTTCCCCACCCCATCCACCTCACCACCACCATTGGACAAGCTTTCAACTGTCCTGGCACCGCTCCCTGAAATTTCACTCTCTGTCTACCTCCCCACTTTGATAGTCCGCGTCAAGAACTTCCTCTTTGCCCTTGCTTTGGTCATCTTTCTCTCACCTCCACCCCCGCCCCCCAACCCGCAACTCAGGCACCCACTCAGCGGTGTCAAGTGCTTTGAGAAGCCCTCCCGATGTGAGAGGCTCTGTATTGTAATACATCCCCCGAGTCTTTTTTAACAAATGGATATAGACATTCTCAACAGAAAATTCAATTAACTGGCTGGTGATTTTTAAACCTGTGATATAACGAATGGTTTTGCAGTGCACGTTGCTAGGTTCTGCAGTCAGACACTTGGCACAATAAAAATGACTATAATCACAACCGATTCCAGATGAACAACAATTCTAGGAATAGCCTCAGAACAGAAACATCAGTTGAGGTACAAGATATTGCAAATTAGACCTGGGAGATCTGAAATGACACACTTATACTGTGCTTTAATGATTGGTTTTCTGAAGACAGCAGAACAACTGCATTTCAGGAGATGCAGCAAAGCAGATGGTCCCAGTGAGTTCTCTTCTGTTTGTATGTATGGCACAGAACCCCAAACTCATCTCAAGTTAGAAGGAATCGATGATAGTGCAAGTGGTACACGATGTTTTGGGAAGAATAGGCTTTCCTTCTACGCCGAATGTCCCATTTTTTTTTATTCTTCCGCACGTTTTGTTCTTTAACCACGAGAGAAGCAATAATAATCCTTGCATTTGATATAGCGCTTTTCACATCTTCTAGACGTCTTAAAGCGCTTCACCGAATAGATTGTAAAGTGAATTAACTGTATATTTGTCAATGACAAGAAATGGACTTGGATTAGAAATTGGTTGAAGTGAAGGAAGCAAAGAGTAGTTTGATGAGATGGTGGGGGGGGGGGCCTCTGGGATACTACTACCCTGCCCTGTGTGAGGGGTGCTATATAAATGCAAGTTATTGTTGTTAGGGTTGAGTATTAAGCAGGGTGCCTCAGGGGTCTGCACTGCACTGGGATCCCTCCTGTTCCTCAGACCTGGATTTCAGACCCAGTGTAAGCTAGATAAATTTGCAGATGACGCCAAGTTGGAGAAAAACCTTGGATTCAGAGGAGGAAACAAAGATCATACAAAAAGAGTTTTGATAAAAGTAATCGCATGGGATGATGTACGGTAAACCTGATACAGATACATGCAAGGGACCGCGTATAGGAAGTAAAAATAATGTGCATCTGTACTCCATGGATGTGATGAAACTTGCCAAGGGTGAAGCTGAAAGAGATCTAGGAGTGTGAGTCGATTCATTCGCTCACCATGCCAAATTAGTGTGAGGCAACAATAAGTGTTAATTAAGGCAAGCAAGGTGCTGGCCTGCAATGCTAAAGTCAGTTAAGATCCCCAGAGGTCTAGTTGTAAAGTGCTCTGGTCAGGTTGAACCTAGATTACGGCACACAAGTCTGGTCATCATGGCATAAAGGGGCTTAAAGATCTTAAAGAGATATAAACTTTTAAATGGGATTGAGAAAGTCAACTCAGGACAAGTTGGGGACAAGTTCAGATGCACCGAGACATCAGAACAAGAGAATGGAGATTCAGAGTTTCAAAGGGCTATTTCAGGACAAACACCAGGATGTATTTCTTCACCCAGACGATATTCACAAGTGGAATAGGTTCCTAGGAAAGATGGTTGAGTCCAGGACACAATCAATACATATTTGTTTAAAAAGCAAGAAACCTTTAGCTGTCCAATAGCCGACAGAAAAAGATGGTACGCAGTACAGCACTACACCACACAGATTAGAAGATTGTTGGTTCAAATCCCAGTCTGTACTGAATTAGCAGACTTTAGCTGGGAAAGGGTTGAGTTGCAACCACTGGTCTCAGCATCCGAGCCAGAGAGAGTCAGAATTCTTGCTCCCAATTGCTATTTCAATGTCTCCCCTGCTGAAAAGTGACCATGTATAGACATTGGGCGAGGTCAGAATTGGGCTCTGCTGTGATGCAGGTTACAGGTGAATAGCTGGTTGGCATTCTCCATTGAAAATAACCACACAAAACCACTTGGGAGAGGCAGTGGTGGGGAACTATACACCAGCTAGTTGAAAATGTCGTCATCAGATGATGGGAGAACATTTGCAAGAATAAAAGGCTAGAAAAATCATCAAGGAGAAAATATCCATGAATTGAAGTCATGAATGATTTTTGATGCTACCAAGGCAGCTTTACACTCCAAATAATCCATCAATGTTACTTGCTATAGGATTTCACTTCCCATGAGTGAGAGTTTTGAATCCCATTGATTTCCTAGTTGTAATCTGCAGTGTAATTGCTTCAATGTAATTGTCCAACTACTGCAGTTCATTTTTCTGCTTCACAGTGTGTAATTTCCTGGTTTACAAAGATCAGCGGATATTTCTGAGTTAAGAAACATGGTTTATAATTACACATTTTTACAAGATGAAGTGCATTTTAATTTTCATAGCATGGAAAAGTCATTTCTTATTAATTCAACACACCATAAAAACCCTGTGTACAAATACTGTACAACAAATGTAACCAGTAAACATACTGCAGACATACGCAACTTGAATATTATTACCCAGTGGAGTCTATTGTGGGAAATCCCACCGTAAATACATGAAAAGATTGCAAGTGTCAGCATGAGAGACCCCACTGCTTTAATTATTAGTCTGAACATTTTAATGTTCCAAACCTTTAAATACTTGAATTCCACCTACAAGAAATACTAATAATAGCTAATCTCTTTCTTGTTCTTTCAATCTCCTTTATCCCCTCCTATATAACAACAAGATTTCATTTATAGAGTGCCTTTCACGTCGGGAGGACGTCCCAAGGCGCTGGACAGTTGGGTCAGGATCCGAGCAGGGGGGAAATAGTCAAGGTGAGGGGAGCGAAGGGAGGGAGCGAGGAGGGGCTAAAGAATCGAGAGGGGAGCTGAAGGCACGGTCGAAGAGAAAGGTCTTGAGACCGGCCTTGAAGGAGGAAAGGGAGGAAGCAAGGCGAAGGCACTGGGGGATGGAGTTCCAGAGCCTAGGGGCTGAGAGGCTGAAGGCCCGGCCACCGATGGTAGGGCGGTTGGGGCGGGGGATGTGGAGCAGACCGGAGGCAGAGGAACGGAGGGTACGGCCCCTAGGCTCTGGAACTCTATCCCCCAGTGCCTTCGCCTTGCCTCCTCCCTTTCCTCCTTCAAGGCCAGTCTCAAGACCTTTCTCTTTGACCATGCCTTCAGCTCCCCTCTCGACTCTCTTCCCCCTCCTCGCTCCCTCCCTCCCCTCACCCTTACCATTTCCCCCAATGCTCGGGTCCTGACCCAACTGTACAGCGCCTTGGGACGTCCTCCCGACGTGAAAGGCGCTCAATAAATGGAATCTTGTTGTTGTACGGGTGGGTAAGTAGGGGGATAGCAGGTCGGAGAGGTAGGAGGGAGCAAGGCCGTGAATGGCCTTGTAGGTGAGGATGAGGATCTTGAATTCGATCCTCTAGGGGATGGGGAGCCAGTGGAGGCGAGCGAGGGTGGGAGTGATGTGGTTGCGAGTATATAAACAAATACTGGCACAAGCTAATTTTATTTTTTTTGCTATTAATAACAGATGCTCTTTTATTGATTCCTAAAGCCACAAAGGGAAATACCACACCATCCATTCTGTGAAATCATTCATTTCACTTCATGGCTGTGTGTGCAATATTGCTGTGTTCAAACTGGCTTCCACACTCGTCTACAAATAGTGAATCTTATGAAGCACTTTGAGACGTCCTCCGGACACGAAAGGCGCTATATTAAAAATAAGGATTATTGTTATTATTTACTTTCTCCCTGAAGAACTGTGATTTTTAAAACATATAATTCCTCTCACCACTATCTGTCCCACTTTTCAAAGTAGGTATAGCTAACTCACACATGAATTCATCACAAGTACAATTTGTTCCTTTTATGCTTATAGAACCACGCCTCCGACTCAGTAGCACGGGAGCTACACTTTATTTACTTCATACAGAATTGAGTTAACAAACATAGCAAATATAAAGTTCTATCCCTCACAATGTGCATAGAGAGACAACTCAGTAAACTTTTATGTAACTTTCTACCACTGGCACATTCAGGGACTTGGAATTCCCATAGTCTAGGCTAACACTCCATTGCAGTGCTGGGAGTATGTTGCAGTGTGGGAGGTACCATCTCCTTGAATGATACATCAAACTGAGGACTCGTCTGCCTGTTCAGGGGACGTTAAAAATCCCACACAACGATTCGAAAAAAAGGGAGTTTCTCCCAGCGGCTTTGCCAACAATCCTCCAGATAAAAATTAGTCAAGTTTTGGGTCCTTGCTGTGCCAAATTGGCTGCTGTGTTCACCTACAAAATAGTATATCTTATGAAGCACTTTGAGAAGTCCTCCCAAGTGCTATATCAAATGTAAGGATTATTTGTGTTTGAAACCAGACAAAAGCAGAAAATAACTGGACTGGGACAGAACAGCCATCTTTTCCTGAATCTAAAGGAAGTGTAATCTTGAGTTATGATGTTTGCTTTCCTAATGATTCATATCAAGCCTCAATAACTGATACACCCATATCATAAGACACTGCGGTAACTGGAAACATGGGTTTTATTTTGTCTGCTTTTCAACCAAGCTTGCAGTCCTATTTTACAAAAAAGAATGTATGAAACCGTTTGACAACTGTGACGATAGGAAATAAGCAGTTTAAAGGTGTAAATACATATACAGGGTTGGAGAGATACAACAACAACAAAATTACGTTTTTAGAAGATCATTGAAAGCAAGAGAGGTACCAATGCGTGTGTTTCTGGAAACGGGTTGCAGAGGACACGGGCAAAATGGTTGAAGGCTTGATCACCAATAGTGGAGCAAAGGGAGTGAGGAGTGAGCAATAGACTAGAGCTATAAGTGCATGGGGTACAGTTAGGAATGTAGATTTTCTCCCCCCTCCCCAGATTCAAACCAAATATGTAGCATCCCTAGGTGGAAAGGAAAGAGGGGGGAGAAGAATAAGAAAAGAGAATTTATGGGGTAAATATTAAATGTATAGTGAAAAGAAAGTCTGATTTATGCTGCATCATTTTACCATAGTCCAGGTGGTGAAGTTAGGAAGGGAAACAAGTACTTGAGGCCATGTAAAGAGGTTGGTTTTGTTTGTTTTGTACCAACAGAGATCTTCAGGGCCTCACAGCAACGTTAATCATCACAGAGACGTCTTTTCTAGGTAGCATCAGACTGAAGTAGCTCAGTGTACAAACAGAATAAAAGGCTGACAACACGGTTTTGCCCACTCTGGTTTGGGGGACAGTGATTGGAGAGGTAACAGTAGACAGAAACAAACTCCAACTTAATGAATGCACAATTATTTTTCTGCAGCTCTGGCTAATTGTGAAATCTGCCACCACATAAATAAAGGCTCACACAACAGATGGATATAAGTTTTTACTCCCCCCATTCGGTAATGCTTTTTTAACCATTACAGTTTTAGTTTATACAAATATCAGACAAAATACATGTCAGGGCTCCATACATGGCTTTGAAATACTGTAAGTAAAATCAGAACTTTATCTGGTGTCAACGGTGGTCTCTTTCTGAGGTTGCCTGACACCAACTGGGTGGCTGAGAATGTTGATGTGCTTGACACCAGCAAGAGGAATGATCCAGATTGTTAGCTACCGACAGGAAACAAGCAAACAAAGAGCCACAGGGTGGTTGGCCTTACAAATTAGGGGGCATATTGAGGGTGTGATCCAACTTCATGACAACATAGCGTTAAAATAGTTTTAAATGAAGGCTGTCTATGGCCGACATTTTCAAGCGCGTACCGACCTACAGTGTGGTAGAAAATACAAAATAATGTCTGACTGATAATGTGCTGTTCGCAAGATCACAAGATTGTTCTGGTTGACGAAGGCCTTTCAGCCAATCCAATCTCCACAACACCCATTCCCCCGTTCGCTTTTCAAATGAATCGTGCACCTTGGTCTTTGGCATCTTTCCTGGCAACCTGTTCCAGTCATTGATTACCCTGCTGTGCTGTATCTGTCCTGAAATTTCCCTTTACAACTCTAAATCTATGCCGTCTCATCCTACTGTCGTGGTACATTCAAAAAGTAATGATCTGGGTTTACTTTTTTCATCCCATTTAAAATGGTATACCTCTCTATGAGGTCCCCTCTGAGTTGTTTTCCCTCCAGACAGAAGAGGCCTAACTTTTCTGATCGTTGCTCATAGCTCATTCCTCTAATCCTGGGGATTTTCCTTTTGCTCTCCTCTGCCTCTAGGGCCTCAATAGTCCCCTGCTATCTCAGTGACCAGCACTCTATGCAGTTTTCAAAGTGCGGGCTGACCAGAGCACTGGACAGCCTGAGAACGACATCGGGGGAGCTAAACTCAATTGATTTAGCAATATAGCCCAGTACTTGTCTTGTTTATTATTCATTGAAGAATAACGGCAAGTTAAAAAAGAGGCATATTACCCAAGGTTGCCATCAAGCTATGTTTTTCTTCTCTCCCCGTCATGGAGAAGTTAACATGGGTCTTTTATTTCCCAGTTGGATGGGTGTATTTTCATATATCTAAGCTGCTTATCTACCCGTTTGGAAATGTTTTACTGTGGGCGAGCATTGCTTCTAAAGTGGACACTGTCAACAACTTGGCAAGTATATGGTACCTCTCTCTTTCCCTTTCTCAATACCTGTGCTCCACAGTGCTTCAAACTATGCCAGAAAATACACCACACCAGCAGTAAACTATACCTCCAAAATACACATTCACGATCACTCTACAAAATATCCTGTGCAGTGCTATGAGAAGTTTCAATGATGTGATGAGGCGCAATATCAAATGTTATTAAAATGAGTGAACTGGGGAAACTGTGGCTAGATTAATGATATTGCAATACCATTACAGTGCTGCTTCCCCCGGAATGTTGATCCATCGCAGATTATTTCGCAGAACTAGCAGGTTTCCAAGTTCATTTGAAAGTGACTCCACTTGAATTAAAAGGCAGCTGCTGTACAGCCAGAGTTACATGTGAAACTGATTGGATTGCAGTTCAAGTAATCCTGCTCTACTGGCAAGTGGATTAAACAGTCATCCTTAAATCACTCATGGTCCCAGTGCAAAGTGATTGGGTTTTCATGGTGAAGGCAGGTGTATGGTAAATGTAAAGTAGCTATTTATTGGTTTATTTTTTAAAGTGATCTTACCTTATGCCAAGGATTCGGGGGGTGGGAGATGGGGGTAATTAAATGACTCCCTCTCAGTCTAGAGTAATTCCTTTTGATTGAGCAAGTGGAGCGGACGTGTTAAATGAAATGGACATCTCTGGCATTCAACAGAGAAGCCTTCGACTACCTCGCATGCAGGATAGAGATAGTTTATACTTAGGTGATGTGTGTTAACCACGTCCATTATGCGATAACAATTTTAGAATTTAGCACCTGCATTCAGAAGATATCCGTCTTAAGCAGGCAGGTGAGATCAGTCCCAAAGGTGATCCTTAAGTATAGGTTTCATTGCAATTTACTTGTTATCTCACCTCCTTAGCCAGGTCTGTGTATTTCTGCTTTTCCTTTGGATCTAGAACAGACCACCAATCAGCCAGAATCTTGGTAGCGCCGCGGTTGTCGAGACGGGGATGCTGCTGACGAACCAGGGAGCGATGGCGTTTGCAAAAGAGAAGAAATGCGTTCATTGGCCTGCGAGCCCGCTGCTCGGAGGCGTCGTCATCTTCGGTCTCATCCACCTCGTGTTCAAGACCCTCTGTGGCCATCAAATTATCCTGCAGCGAATACAGTACATTGAGGACTGCAGGTGTGCTTTTGCAAGACAAAGTGGGTGCCACTCAGTGAATTACCTTCACTGCCCAGCCGCTGCCGTCAATTTCAGGCCAGAGCTTGGGTTGCAGATTTTTTTTTAAAAAGCTTTCTGTTTCGTCACCTCGCACAATCGCACATACCCCAAATTCACCTCCCAGATACCAAATCCTGAGACTTTACAAGTACTTTTTACTCATACTGACTGTTGTGCCCACATAGGACTTTCTGATAAGACATTATTCACAGAGACTCCAATATGCCAGGCTAGTTTTCATATAGGATTATTACGCTGTACCCTATTACCCATCCAAGTTATGTCGTGGTCCAAGAGGCAATGGCCAGAGCAGCTGATGCTTTTGCTGAATTACTATCCTTTAAAGACGCTGGGCTTCAATCAATATAATTTCAGTCAGCCTTTCTCGTGAGGAAAAATGCCCTGTACCTCAATTCCCATTCCACTGAAAGCTGAAAACTTGTCCATCCACATCACAGATCTGGGTTCCCGAGAGATTGCTTAACTATATGCTCCAGCCTTGTGTGGCCAAACCTTGGTTAAGAATTAACGGAGGCACCAATTCTGCCCACAGAACGTTTGGTGGCTGTTTCACGCTCAAGTTTAAAGTTCTAAGTATGGACACGACTCGTGTGAAAAACATTTTTGCCTTGCACATCCCTAAGCTTACAATAATGACCCCGGTTCTGTACAAAACACTATGCGATTTGTACCTTACCAGTTCCCACAATAGTTTTGAACACTCTGACCACGTACTCATCACAAAATGTGCTTTCCGATGAGAACAAATTCACTCGTTGAGCCTTTCCATGTAGCTTGAAAGCCCATAACTATCCTTACTCGACAGCCTTTAACTGGAAAATGTATTGAACATTTTCTGGCTACTCAATGCTAAGAAGTAACATAGCTTCTGTTTTTTTCCATAGGTAAGCAACAGGGAATGGATACATTTAGAAGCTGCAACAATATTTTAACTAAACACCAAATAGACTGCACAGAACTGGATTTAGAGTCATAGTTTGTTTCTTTTACTGTGGAACTTGTTGGGGAGTTTTTTTCTTCATGGAATAAATTACACAATGAAAGATGGTAAGATAGGAGCATCCAGAAACAATCAACTGTCTCGGTAGGAATGCTCCTGAACAGTTAGCTGTAGATTACATGTTGCAAGCAAACAAGATCTTTCAGTATTATCTGAGACCGAACGTGACACATAATAAAATTTTTAACAGCTGTCGGAGTTCGGCTCCAGAGACAGGCCACACCATCTTATCTGTCCATTTTTCTGTGTCACAGACTCGGTCACTTTGCCACAGCTGCTGTGATCTACTTCGTTCCGACTCCCACCCTTCTCTTACCCCCCCCACACACACAGCTCCACCACTCTAAGTTCACATCTGTCCACCTCTGCCATCATGATGGGAGAACTTAGTCCACCTCCTCGCAAACTCCTCGACAGCCATAGGATAATGCTCATATGCTCAACAGGAGAGCTGGAAACATGAATTCTGGTTTCCTAATCCTGCCTGCACTCCACTCTGCCTTCTCGACCATTGGTTTGACTTGTGGATTTTTTTGGATTTGTTGCACTTCTGTACAGCTTCCGCTGAGTTCAAACCACTGTAGGCAATTTGGAGCTTCCATCAAAAAAAACCTTGAAAGATCAAATCAAAGGATAACTGAAACGATCAGTTCGGTTTTCTCCTCTAAAAAACGAGCATCATTCTCCAGTCTGTAAATACACCGGCCTTGGTTGGTCAGAGAACACTAGAATTTCCTGTAAAATCTGGATCTGGGGGCAATGTGTTTTACTATAAACAATTATTTGGAGTAGTAGACACATCCCCCCGAGTATTCTAAGGCAATTTGCACATAGACGAATATCTTGGCATCATCAAAGTGGCACAACGTCATTTGCCAAAGGAGGTCTGGAAATCCAGAAGTCTTATTACCTCACAGACCTTTGCTTCTGACTTTAGTGCTCCAGGACAGAATATTAAAAAGGTCTTAACGGCTTAAATTCTTATTTCCTCTGTGCAAAGGAAACTTCCATGCTAATCAAATGACCTTGATGGCTCAAGAAAGCAGAGAATTCTAAGAACTAGGCTGCCGTGCAGGAAGTAATCTCTGAAGCTTAATAACCATGAACTGTAACCCAGTTCAACCGTCAACCCAGCAGATTCCGGAATTCATCATTATCCTTGCTGTTTAGCTGAAGTAAATTGTGCTGCATCAGGGTCCAATTTGCAGGTTGAGATAAGAGCGTATGTATGTAATTTCCGCTGTCTTCGGACTGAAGACGAGGAAGATTCTGAAAAGGTTGAGCAGGAATTGTGCTGAAGCTTCGTCACTTATAAGAACCAGGAGTCTGAATTGCCATCAGATAATACACTGTGGGAACTGTGCTTAAAATCACTGTATTTTAACTGTCTTCTAATGCTTAATAAATATGTGCCTCAATTACAAATACCAAATGTAAGGAATATCATTATAATTATTAATAATAATAGGTTATTTAAAATAAACCAGGTATCTATTGTAGTCTATATGTTGCTGGTCCATCTGGTAAATTCTTACCTGCATCAATGAGCAGTCCCATATATTATGTATAGTATGAGAACCAAAACATGAGTCTTTATATTGGGTATCATCCTAGCTCAGGTTGTAGCATTCTATCCTGAGTCAGAATGTTATGAGTTCAAGGCTCCCACCAAGTCTTGGAAATCATATACTTTGGGCACTCCAAAGCAGAGTTGGGAATGTGCTGCAATGTTGGAGGTGTTGTCCTTCAAATAAGACAATAAACCGAGGTCCCGACTGCCTGTTCCGATAGACATTAAGGATCCTGTTGCACTATTCAAAAAGAGACGGCAGTTTCTCCTGGTAACCTGGACAGCAATTCCCCAAATAAAATTGATCATTCACTTCATGGCTGTTTGTGGGACACTGCTGCGTGCGAATTGAATGCTGCGTTTGCCTAAAAATACACAGTCATTGTGCTTTTGCAGTGAATTCTGTGAAGCGCTTTGAGACTTGCCCCTGAAATGAAAGGCACTCTGCCAAATGTAAGGATTATTGATGGGGAAAGTGCTGAAAAGAGTCTCCAAATGTACTTTCACAGTGATTGATAGACCGGACCATCTTTACTATTTTATCCATAAATAATATTGTGACATTGGTGTACATTGTGCATTGAGGTAAGTTCCAATATGAACCTTAAAGTGATCGATGAATCAAGTAAGTGAGCTTGTCTGAATTAAATTGAGCCCTTGCACAAGAGGACTAGATGATTCATACAGTGGCTTAACCTGGAGGGAGAGTTTTACCCCCAAAGGTACAATTCATGGAAGATGAAGAAATAAAGAGAAGAAAAGACCTTTTCAGCATGTTTTCTGACTGGCAGGAAAGTTAAGTAAAGGTAACTGATTGTGCCTGGAGGAATGAACATTCGACCCACCCAGTTGACAATAAATTGGATAGTGAGAGCGAGCAAAAGAGCGAAAAAGTGAAATGTAAGGTTTGTGTTACATTGTGTTCAGATATTTAGTTAAATTTTCCTTTTCTTCAATCCTTAGTGTGTATGGCGAAAGACAACCTGGCAGGCCAGCTGGTCTCAACATCACTGCTGTGTGAGGTGTAAGAATAGCAAGTTGACGCCATTCTCCCTCCAGTACCTGGGAAAGAACGTGACTTGTCATCAGCACCTCCCCATCACACCAACAACTCGGGTCAGAAGCTTATCAGCACCTGGGGAGATGCAGGTGCAAGCTCGCTTCCATTGCAGTAGCTAAGCACTTCGTCCTGACTTGCCTGTTTATCTCTGCCACTCTCGTCAACCCTGGTGACGTACAGCATTTTGGGGGCTTTTACATTTCACCCAAATTCTGAATTTAAGAGAGCTACAGAATGTGAATGCTGACCCTTGTGATTCTTCTCACCGTTTACATCTGCCAAACATTTCAGTGTTTTAGAGCAGGTGAACATTGAGCCCCAAATGAGAAAGTGTCAATTGGCTCCCATGGGGAAGTGCAATGTCAATCAAAATAAATGGCTTATTTTTCTACCTTATCGATATCTTCATCCTCCTCATCTTCCTCCTCTTCCTCTGAGAAGTCCAGCATCTTTTTGGCAAGCAGTGGATGCCACTGAAGACACTTCCGCTTTGGTCTTTTTCCAGTCCCATCGCCATCTGCTGAATGGTCTTTATTTCTGCTGCTGGCTTTCATGATGCTGAGCTGTGCAACACAAACAAACAGCAAATGATTAGCAACAAAGGAGGTCATGGCATACCAAGATAGCCCTACCACAAAGCAACACATCTAACCCAAATCTTCTGATACCAATCTTCGGTGAGCAGTCATAACTACAATTGTGGTGTACCTCGGTCCCAGAAATTCACAACAGTACCGAACGAAAGGCAACAGCTCCCTCTAGCGCACTGCTGTTAATCAGCGCATAATACCAGCGAATAAATAAATGTCAGGGAAAAGCATTCCCAATACAACAGATGGCAACATGTTCTAGCTTCTTAAAGGAGAAGTGTCTTTCCCGCAAAGCAAGTGTCAAGAATAAAATCCGACCCTGGTGTACTGCCACAGCAAAGCTCCCTTTCGTGACGTACCTCTGGCTATTGACGGGACTGGACAAGGGGGTTTAAGCCCTCTGGGATGCCAGCCTGAGTGAGGGGCTCTACATAGATGCAAGTTGTCGTTCTTGTTGCTGTTTACTATTTGCAACGTAATTTAGAGCTAAATTAAATGCAAGGATTATTACTATTACTGTTTTTCCTTAATGCTAAACAGAGTTTCGTCTCTGGGAGCAAAATATGGATTTCTTCCCGAATCTCATGCCCCCCCACCCCCAAATTTTATGGAAATGACTCAAATCGCAATTTCTCATCTCCTGGAGTTGCTTTAAGTGAGCTCTCCCTTTCGCACTGAGTACAAGTTCCTAGCTGAGGTCTCCTTTAGTTGCAGAATGACAATCTTGCTCTCACTATCCAATCTTTCTTACCTCTTTCCGATTTGGTGGCTGGCACAGCCACCAGTGTAATAACTAATAATAGTAATCCTTGCATTTGATATAGCGCCTTATCATGTTGTTGAGACATCTCAAAGCGCTTCACAGAATATATTGTAAAGTGGATTGACTGTCTGATGTGTGGACGAACCACGGCCACCAATGGCGCACACCAATGTGCCACAAACTATCTCATCAAAACAAAGCCGAGAATGTTTTGGGCTTTTTATTTAAAGAAAAGGTTTTAATTTTAAAAATAGTAATCTCTCAAAACCCAGCAAAGTTAGTTTCAAAAACAATATTGTATCACCAAAAAGTTATTGCTCAATTTTTAATTTTTTTAACACACCTAACGATTTATGCTGTACAAATATTCCCAACAACTGACTCATCCCGAATCCCATACTGGAGGTTGCCAATAACCTGTAATTTAATTCATGGTGACACTACTGAGCTGGGACAAACATGCAGAAAAATGGTGTAGTAAATGCATAAAACATCAATGCCCTCACACTGCTCCAAAAAGCTAACAAGTGGGTGACTAATCGTTGCGGTTGCATTTTATATAGCGCCTGGATGACAGACAGACTCCTTCCTGATGTGACGGTGAGAGGTGTGAGGCGAAAGTAAGCGAGAGAGAGAGAGAAACACTGTGGATTACTTAAGACTTCTAAACCAGAACGATCACATCGTAGGTTCAGGCTCATGATATGCCCAATCGGTAGTGCACGATGCCCCAATGGAGTAACAATGGCAGTCGAAAAAGCGGTGGTTTGCAGTAAGATTCACCTGGCATGCTGATATTCATGTCTTTGGTGTCACACCATTAGCTGACGTTACCAAAGGTACTACACTTAGCACTGACTGGAACGTGAGACCGTTAGAATTGCTGGCGGAGAATACTGACATTGAGCAGCAGTAGGTCACAGCACACTTGCCAGAATTGCTGGAAGCAGACTGTGAGAGTCCAGCCAGTCAGTCTTTAAACTATTTCTTGGGGTGGGGTGGGGGGGGGGAAAGCAGTGGCGTACAATAATAATAATAATCCTTGCATTTAATATAATAATAATCATCCTTGCATTTGATATTCCGCCTTATCACGTCTTCAAGACGTCTCAAAGCGCTTCACAGAACATACTGTAATGTGAATTGACTGTATATTTTGCGGGCGAAACACAGCAGCCAATTGCGCACAGCAGTGTCCCACAAACAGTCATGGATTGAGTGACCAAATAGCAATAATTTCACAAACAACCAGATTTGAATGTTTTGAAAGCACCAAATTTAGTTGAAATAACAGGGAGGCTAAGAGTAGTACTTACACGTGTAAACAAACAGAATTTCTTTAGGGAAGCCCAGAATAAACAAAAGTGAATTAAAAATTACAATCTTGCTGTTGTATTGTTTTAAGCTAGTGCTAAGATTACTTTATACTGCAATCATCTATGGATTAAAAAGGTCAATAGAGACGGTTATTGAGTGGTGCGCTATCTCCATTAGCTCACAGACATCCAGATATATTCGGACAACAGCATGCCGTCATTAAAACATTTATGAAATGTAACTAAGGAATTCTTATTTAAGACTCTCTGCTGTGAATCCATGAATAATGCACTGCAGGGGTAATTGCCTGCGCAATTGCTGTACATTGGCTGATTAATTCTGACGTATTTGTTATGCATTTTCCATTAAGGCTGCTTGGACATAATGCTAAAGATTCTAGCAGTAAGTAAGAACCCAGTTGTTAGTTGATTGGCGGATTGTTTTCTGGGGAGGTAATATTCCCTTAAAAAACTATAATAATAATTATTTGGTCACTCAATCCATGACTGTTTGTGGGACACTGCTGTGCGCAATTGCCTGTCGAGTTTCACTCACAATATATAGTCAATTCAATATATTTTGAGAAGCACTTTGAGACGTCTCAAAGACGCGATAAGGCTCTATAACAAATGCAAGAATTATTGTTATTATAACATCCAGCCACAAAGGGCAGATCAAGTTGTCTGAAATAGTATTTTCCTTTTTTTTGTTTCCACAAACTATTACATAGCAGGGAAGACACAACCATAGTGGTCACATACCACTCTATGAATAATTCAAAATAGTCATGTTGGCCACAGGAAAGAAAGAAGAAATGACTAATTCTCCTCTGCCCAACTTTCCCCCTAAACCCATCCTTACAAAATTGCTTGTGGTTTTCCCTCTGAACCAAATGATGATTCAATTCCTCGTATCCATCTTCAGCCATGATTTGGGATCAAAATCTATCAATCTCTCATTTCCCTGCTAGGTGTGCATGCACTACATTTGTCAACGGTTTTAAGGCATTCATTTACAAGAAAGGAGCCAAATAAATGCAGGTTTCTATTGTATTACTTTTCTCTCAAATCGCTTGGTTCTCTCAAATTCATTGTTTCATCTCTGACTCGCCTTGATTCAGATGTTCCCCAGAGCTCTGTCCTCTGTCCCGTGTTTCTCCATATTAATGACCTTTGATGATTTGTCATGCATCACCTTCCTTTAGATCACGTTCCATAAAGAGCCGCAGCCTTCTTTTCTACCTCTCTTAGTGTAACAACAATCATTAATCTCATCTCCTCATTGCCTTCCCTTTGATGGGACATTGAAAGTCACGTTCCAGTTCTTAAGTCAGTTTCTTCTTCATAACAATGATACTTTCATTTAATAATACTTATATACAACAATAATAGTGCCTTTCACGTCAGGTGGACATCTCAAATTGCTTCACAGGATATCCTGTAAAGTGTAGCAACTGCATTTTTGCAGCTGAACAAGGCAGCCAAATTGCACCTAGCAATGTCCAACTAACAGCCATGAAGTGAGTGATCAGTCCGCAGTGAACACCACCACTCTCACTCTCTCTTTAGATTAGCCACAGCCACCGCTTTTACCTTTGATGGCTCCATTCTCAGACAATCACACACTCTCACACACAAACAAACACACTCACACCAACAATCCCAACAGCGGGGCCTCCAAGTGAAGCCCATTTGCCGCTTGCGCCGTCTATAGTGGGTTTGTAGCGGAGAAGTTTGTAGAGGGTTTGTAGCGGCGGAAGCTATTTATGGCGCATTCTGCGGAAAACGTGCAGCCGCACTTTTCTGTTGGCCCAGGTCTTGACTAATTTGTCATGGTCTACAGGGATCAGTGACCCTCCCAGACCACAACCCTTGGGTACCTGAACCAAGTGGCTATTCTTCATGCGCAAATCTTGACAGTCAGACACAGAAGTCTAATAGAGCATAAGCACCAGGCTGAATTCTATCCTTACCACACACACACACACAACACATACACAAGACCACACAAGACACCACATACAAACAACAGCAAAACAAGTTTGATAAATGAATCAGCCAAAAATGTGAACACTACTCACTGAATTTTTACGATTTGTTAAAACTTTGGAAATGATTTTGTTTGCCCACAAAATAGTCAGTCACGCTTATATTATGTTAAAAACCTTCTCATCGACATTTTAAATGTTAAAACCTGCTTTGTAAACGAGCAAGTTGCATTTACTTAGAATCATAGAATTATACAGGACAGAAGGAGGCCATTCGGCCCATCGTGTCTGTGCCGGCTCTTTGAAAAGAGCTATCCAAATCAATCCCACTCCCCCGCGCTCTCTTCCCATAGCTTTACAAACTTGTCCTCCCCAAATAATTATCTACTTCTCTCTTAAAAGTTGTTATCGAATCGACTTCCACCACTCTTTCAGGCAATGCATTCCACATCCAAACAACTCGCCGTGTGAAACAATTCTCCTCACCTTCCCTCTGGTCTTTTAACAACTATTTTACATCTGTGTCCTCGGGTTACCGACCTACCTGCCAGTGGAAATAATTTCTCCTTGTTCACTCTATCTAATTCCCTCATAATTTTGAAAATTTCTATTAAGTCTACTCTTAACCTTCTCTGCTCCAAGGCGAATAATCCTCGCTTTTCTAGCCTTTCCTCATAATTGAAGTCCCTCATTCCTTGCACCATCCTGGTAAATCTCCCTCGCACCGTCTCCAATGCTTTGACATCCTTCCTAAAGTGTGGTGCCCAGAACTGAACACAGTTCTCCAGCTGAGGCTTAAGCAGTGTTTTATAAAGGTTCATCATAACTTCCTGACTTTTGCATTCTATGCCCCTATTTATAAAGCCTAGTGACCTGTTTGCTTTTTTAACAGCTTTAATTACCTGTCCTGCCACCTTCGAAGATTTACTTGTATGAATCCCCAGGTCTCTCTCTTCCTTCACACCCTTTAAGATTGTACCATCAACTTATATTGCCTCCCCCTCATTCTTCCTCCCAAAATACATCACTTTGCATTTCACCACATTAAACTTCATCTGCCATGTGTCTGCCCATTTTACCAATCTGTCCGGGTCCTCTTACAATCTGCTACTATCCTCCTCTTCGTTTATTACTTTTCCTAGCTTAGTATCATCTACAAACTTGGAAATCGTCCTCCCTAAACCTAAGTCCAGGTCATTTATATAGATTATACTTATATGTTTAAGTTTATAAATATTTTGCAAATTCAGACTTTAGTGTAGTAGTTATTATTCCAATCACAAGGAAAGGAGATCCTTTAATCCTTAAATAATCCTTGCATTTGATATAGCGCTTTTCACGTCAGGAGGACGTCCCAAAGCGCTTCACAGAACACACTGTAAAGTGAATTGATTGTATATTTGTAGGCGAATGCGGCAGCCAATTGCGCACAGCAATGTCCCACAAACAGTCGTAGATTGAAAATGACCAATTTATTATTGTTTTTTGGAGGGATTATTAGTTTGTTGATATGACCAATTGAAACATGAAATAATACTAATAATCCTTGCATTTGATATAGCACCTTATCGAGGCGTCTTAAAGCTCTTCACAGAATATATTGTACAGTGAATTGACTGTATATTTTGTGGGTGAAACACAGCAGTCAATTGCGCACAGTAGTATAATTTGGTGACTCAAACAGTCGTGAATTGAATGAACAAATTATTTTTTTTTTAAATGTTTTGAAGGGATTATTACCCCCTAAAAAGCAATCCACCAAATGATTAACAACCAGGTTCCTACAATAACTGCGCGGAAGTTACTGCTAAACAAAGGTATGTGGAGTAAGGAAACATGCCCAACTTTTTGCCCTGGCCGGGAATCGAACCTTGGTCCTCTGCTTGCGAGGCGAGCGCTCTAACCAGTAAGCTAAAGGACTGAAAGATGTAATAATAATAATAATAACCCTTGCATATGATATAGTGCTTTTCACGTCTTCTCGACATCTCAAAGCGCTTCACAGAACAGACCGTAAAGTGAATTGACCGGATACTTGTGGGCGAAACGCGGCAGCCAATTGCACACAGCAGTGTCCCACAAACAGTCGTGGATTGAAAATTACCAACTTATTATTGTTTTCTTTTGGAGGGATTATTATTAGGCGTGTGGAGTAAGGAAACTTGCCCAAGGTTTCGCCCGGCCTGGAATCGAACCCAGGTGTCTCGCTTGCAAGGCGAGTGCTCTAACCACGGAGCTACAGGTCTCCATTTAGAATCGTCTATTTAGAATCATACAACACAGAAGGAGTCATTCAGCCCATTGCGCCTGTGCTGGCTCTTTGGAAGTGGTACCAACTAGTCACTCTACCGCGCTTTCCCCATAGGTTTGCAAACTTTTTTCTTCTTAAGTACCAACAAATAATATTTTTAAAAAGCAGAAGTGTAAACGGGAAACAAACCAGGTGACAAAATCCTAAAACCTTGCACATTTTCTGAAAGTGTCCTTTCAAGTAGGAATTTGTATTGACACTAATTCCCTTAAGAACTGGTGAGTGATACTGACCAGCCAAGAGATTGATAGAACAAAGTGATACTGTGCAGTTTAGTATCAAGGCTGAGGTTTACTAGGGCCACTGTATGGTGGAATAACCACAGCACCCCCTGCTAGTTAACTCAACGTTAAAATGCAAGTGCTTTCTGAAAGGAAAAACAAATTCACGCTGCTTTTTGGCAGCAACATCGAAACAGAGAATTGGTGAAAATGTCAACTGAATCCCACCTAGCGACAACGATCAGGACCCAACACCAAGTAAACCACACCACACAGGAAGGCTTTCAAAAAAATGTCCAAGTGATATCAGAGAATGCCTCCATAAGGAACAAAACAGAACACAAGTCGAACATGAAAATCATAAACAAGTTGAACTGACATTGCTCTAACGATAATGCACCAGCACAGTCTCCCAGTAATTAGCTAATAAAAATACGTTGCACCCTTTACCCACATTTGCTTACTTCTTTATTATCAGTTACTCTGGGTGGGGTGGGGTGGGGGGGGGTAAGTGTGCAATACATTTGAAATTTTTAGCGAAACGCAGAGCATTTTTTTCCTCAAATCTAAAATCTAATCCATGCTTCTTCCCTTGTTAAAAATCCAGCATTCACAACCTTTTTTTTTAAAAAAAAGTAAAATAGAAATTCGCGACAGTTATGGTTTAAAAGTACGCTGTGGACAAAAATGTATTGTTTCTCTCTTTCAATACAAAACGGTTGTGTAAATATAATGAATTTGATGTAATCCACTGCAAGATAACCACAGGAAATATGGCTTGGATTCAACCCATGACGTCACCAGTGGAACAGCCCACTCAGACAAAGGGAACAACAACGCACTTAACAATGAAAATCTAACTTCTCGCCATCGCCACGTCTCCTTCTCCCAGGATTTGAGATCCTGAACATTCGACGTTGGGGATTTATTAAGGGATATGTTAACTGTCAACATTTAAAATTCTGTTGCAATTCAGACTGGACATGCAATGCAATGCAAGCTTTTACAATTCTAGACTGCTGGAGCGTGGCTCGAGATTTCTCTGAGGTCTTTCTCCGTTCCCGGTGAGCGCTGGAGTCGAATTCACGAGACATCTAACCTTGCAGTCTCTGTCTCAATGGTGTTTATTTTGCCGGGCCACTCTTTATATTGAAAGAAAACGAATTGCTCTCGTGGCACCGCTTCCCTGCTGGTGGTGCTGTTGAGCTGTTGAAGGTCCCTTGCTCTCAGCAGTGCCACCGTCCGGAGAGGATAACAGTGACAGCTGGCACTCTCACTGCACGCAGCTTTCCAACATTCAACATCTTCTGAGGGAGGGAGGGAGGGAGGGAGGGAAAAGGCTTGGGGGCTTAAAAGTCCGCACCGACCAACAAGTACTCATTTCTTTAACCTTACACAACACATTCAATCTTTTTGTCCATTACAACAACACCAACAACAGCTTGGATTTATAGAGCGCCCCCCACGCCATACGGCGTCTCAGAGCACTTTACAGTAATGGATCCCGGGACCAAGTCAGGGGGAGGGGGAGGAAGGTGATCAAAGACGCGGTCGAAAAGAAACGTCTTCAGCAGAGACCTGAAAATGGGAAGGGAGGGAGCGAGACGAAGGGAGTGAGGAAGGCAGTTCCAGAGCCTCGGGGCATAGTGGCTGAAAGCACGGCCACCACGGGTGGAGAGGAGGACTCGGGGGACGAGGAGGAGGCCAGTCCCGGAGGAACAAAGGCAACAGGTATTGTTTTGAGGAGAGACGACGTCAGAGAGGTAGGGGGTTGCAGAGGAGTGCAGGGACTTGAATACAAGGGTGAGGATCTTGAAATCGATCCATTAATAAGATTAGAGGAAATAACGATAGCCAAACAACAACAAATTGCATTTCTTTAGCATCCTTCACATCTGAAAGACGTCCCAAAGCGAATAGACTGGACAATGGAACAGTAGGTGCTACAATCTCGTAAGAATCTAGCGATGGTTACAATAACAACCACAACTTGCATTTGCACTAGGTTAGACTCAGATGTCCACCCAGCTCATCGTGACAGGGTTTCTGTTTCAAACCCATACATCTCGTACTTGTCCCTTGAGTCCCTTGCTGGCTCTGCAACCTGTCCAGATCCTCTTGATCGGTGCTCAGAATGCAAGGTGGCAATCCGTTCTACAAATTAATAAGCTTAATTGTGCCGAGGTTACTTTTAAGATGCATTGAGTTTAGTTAAATTAAATGGTATAGGTCTACACCATGTAGTAATATACCATTTACCAGGGAGAAGCTATATAGGCCAGAATAATTAAACAAAATGCTAGCCAATGTAGCTGAAGTAGTTGACAAAGTATCTGTCTATCTTCAAGGTCCAATATAGATAATAGTAATAATGATAATCCACACATTTGAGACAGTATATGTTATCCAGGAGGATGTATCAAAGCCCTTCGTAGAATCTACCATAAAGTGACATTAAACCTGTCTGTCCAGATGGACATTAAAGATCCCAAGGTGCTATTCGAAAAGAGAAGGGAGTTTCTCCTGATGCCCTGGCCAACAATCCCACAAATAAAATTGGTCACGCTCCATGGCTGATTGTGAGCCCCTGCTGTGCGTAAATTGGTTGCTGGTTCACCCACAATATACAGTTACGCCAGTTTCCAGTATATTCTGTAAATGCTCTATGAGAATTTTCAACAACGTGATAAGGCCCTGCATGAAATGGAAGGATCATTATTTATTAAGTGGAATGACCATGTAGTGAATGTGGTAGCCAATTTGCACTTAGCAAGGTCCCACAAACAGCCATGAAATGAATGACCTATTTTATCTGGGGATTGCTAACCAGGTAAATGGGTCTTCAGTTTAATGTCTCATCCAAAGGACAACAACTCCAACAATGTAGCACTCCCTCAGCACTGCATTGGAGAGTCAGCTGGACTATGGGTTCAAACTCCTTACGTGGGGTTTGAACCCTCAATCTTCTGATTCAGAGACGAGATGCTGCCAACTGTGCCAGACTGATACTCAACTTGCATTTAAAAGGCAATACAAGTAATGCCTATCAGCAATCTAAGGCGCAAAAACCCATACAATCTGTTCAGGTCCAACTAAAACTGAAAAGAAAGTGGAAGACAATATCTACGAATTATTGAGCTGGGAACACTCAGCAGGTCAGGCAGCATCTATAGACAAAGGAAAGTGAGTCAACGTTTCGGTTCCATGACGCTCTGTCAGAACTGGGGTATGTTGGGAGGGAGAGGCTTTTAAGGGCTACCAGAGAGGGGGGAGGTAGGGCAAGAAATACAAAGGAGAAAATAGGGTAGCGGACGGGGCTGATGGGTTAACAAGGTGTTAATAATGCAAAACAAAGGGGGGGGGGAATTGTTTTGTTGCAATTTCCCCCCTCCTCCCCACACCCCTTTGTTTTGCATTATTTGCGGGCCTGTTTTGTTATAATGTGCATAAGCAGTGTGCACATTGAAGGAAGGCGCTCTTGGTAGCACTCTTTGTAAACTATACAAAGCGTTGTGTGGCAAGTGTACGTTGGGCGCATTTCAAATCTGTGCAGGTTATACCAGAGATCCTGACACTCAACAGGGTGCCACTTTTACTTGGGTACACCACAGGAGACTGAATACCTTTATTGTGGAACATAAGATCTTAAGCCTTACTAACATTCTGCTGATGGTTAGAAGGTAGACATCTACGGCAGCTGGAATAATCTGAATAACATCCAAGCACAAACTGAGCAGCTCCTCACTGGAACACACTCTATGCACCATGCCTACTGTAGCACTTGCACCGAGATTCACATTCAGAAAATCTCTAACATTTGTCTTCAAATACACAACTCGCACTCCACAGTAAAATCCTGTGAAGCACTTTGAGATGTCTCGACAATATGATATCAAAAGCAAGAATTATTATTGTTATTAATGACATGAAAAAGTATCACAACTCTTAACTACAGTTGCACTCCAACTTTCCTCTGACTTAGATTAGTTGCAGGCTGAGAATCCAACCAAAGTGTGAACTTAAGTTAAAAAGGAATTACTCAGCATAAATAAATAGGCAGGGTACCAAGGTGCCCTCGGGGAAGGAGGTACGAAAAACTAGCGGAAAACATTTATATCACTTCCCTTGTTGGTCACAACGCTGCAGGAGAATCTGTGTTCCATAAATAAATTCCATCACGAAAAACAAAAGTTCTATATTTTGGAGTGAAATGTGAGCTGTGCAAATCCCAATACTGAATGCTGTGCCAGCACTTAAATAGCAACCAACTGTTTCTAACATACGCTGAAATCGTTTCAGAATTTAAAAAATGCAATAGTTTTTAATCAGCAAACTGAGGATTTTTAGTAGCTCAATGACCAACGACCATTTAATCTTTGAAGGTTTGACACGTGCAGAAACTCATCACTCAACACAATGGTTAAAAGTATCCAAACCAGACTAAGAATTTCACACACGTATGCCACCTACACATGGAAATATCAGTGTCTGGAATGGAATGCACACTCTCTCCAGGGAGGAATGCTCCCGCTTAATTAATTTATTATTATTATTATGAACTAATTTTGCAGAGAATTAGGTCCAGACTGGCAAGAGTCAAGGTTTGTTGACCCCGTAGTGTGACGGGGTACTGCTGGAGTCCAAGCAGCTAAAACTGCGTAGTTTGCCATTGGGAAAATAGTCTTGCAAACTTCCTCTTCTTTATCCAGCTAGGACCTTCCTGCCTGTTAGGGCTTTGGCTTGCAGGGTTACAAAGAGCAGAAAAAAGCCTGATTCCAGTGACTGGTCTACCCCTTCAAATCCTGTCATGCCAGGCTGCCTGGTCTGTCATCAGCAATGCACTCGAGTATTGCAGACCTGTCTGGCTAAGAAACCAGACTAACAAGACCGGCACACAGGCCGACTCAATTCCGACATTTCGTTGCCAAGCATGTCACCTCGGAGCCAGTTTAGCTACAAAGAGACCCTGTTACAAATGTAATCTTATTGTTGTTGTTACCCTCCCACCCCACAGGAGAATGGTCACTGCTCGTTGGTCATTTGACATCCGACAAGCACAGATTTGAGACTAGCTTTAAAAAACAAATCACGTTCCTATAGTGCCCTTCACTTCGGGAGGACATCCCAAGGCACTGGACAGTCTGGAATTGGTTGGGATCAAGAGGAGTGGAGGGCAGGGAGGATAGGGGTAGACGGTGACCAAAGGCAGTCAAGGAGGAGGGTCTTGAGATGGACCTTGATCTGCTCAACTTGCAATAGGATCTGTATTGGAAGTTCTGCATCAAGTAACCTCAGTGTACGTACAAGTGTCTTCAACCCGAAACAAGTCAAATGCTATTGTTTATGAAGGAGTATTGCACTTTCCAAACAGGCAGGAAAATCATCATGGAAACCTCAACATTTTCAAATTGTGTTTGTCGCCCTGAATCTTAGAAAGTTTGGGCTCAATCCTGGCAGTATACCATAAAATATACATATAGAGACACTCATTAAAAAACATACTGCAGCATTAATCTTTCAGTCACAGTCTAGGCTGACACGCCAGTGCAATGCTGGGGTTGCACTGCACTGTTAGTGGTACCGTCCTTTAGATCAGGCGTTAAACCGAGGTCCCGTCTGCTTGTTTAGGTGAACGTTAAAAGTTCCATGACACTATTCATCATGAGAAGTAAGTTTTTCCCAGGATCCTGGCCAACAATCCCCCAAATAAAACTGGTCACTCACTTCATGGCTATGTAGAGACACAGCTGCATTGTTTCATTCCCCTGCAAATTACACAGTTGGTACAATTTACAGTAAAATCCTGTGAAGCGCAATGATATCTTAACAACATGAAAGGCACTATATCAAATGCAAGGATTATTATATTATTATCATATAATATCTGTACCTCTGTTCAAGAGCACAATTCTGAGGACTTCTTGGAACTGGGAAGATGACTGTTCGTTATCCTACAAGTGATTTTATTCAATCAAAATGTTGCAATTGAAAATTGATGCACGTGACAGGGAGGGAAATTTTTAAAAAACATTTGGAAAAGCAAATAAAACTCCAGTTCACTATAGAACAGCCCCAGACAGAACGCCATATAGCTTATTGGGTGATACAAGCACACACATTAAAATACAGGACAACACCCCACCCCACAGCTAAATAAATGTTTAAATGGGTGCAAACACAGGAATCCAGAAACCCAAAAATGCATTGCTCCAGAAGGAACAATAAATCAAATAAATGCTTTCAGGATATGTACAGCGAAGGGAGGGAAGAAGATTTAAGGAAGAATATTGGAGGGTGCAAAAAATAAAGAATATTGCATTAAACACAACAGACTCAAGTGGCAATAGACAAAACAGAACAGTGAACCAAAGTCATCTCGTAATAAATAAAGAAACGTGATTCATTTGATACAATTACTGAAACAAGAGCTCTGAGGATTCAATTCAAAAGCATGCATAATGCTTTCAACTAAGTTTCAAACCATTTTTATTAAAAGCTTGACATTTAATAGGTGCTGTTTGATTGCTAAGTTCAAGGGTTGTCAGTGTTCTAAAGCTTTCTCGCTGTTACAAACTCCCCCAGCAGCAACATCCCCCCCAAATTTACATAATGTTGTCATTAGCATGCTGTGACATACGTACAAGGCTTTAAATGGCTAATATGGGAATACTAATAATTGAATGTTTCTATATTAAAAATATCTTACGGTTCATTTATTGCGGGCAAATTTACTGACAGCTTGACATCTTATTTTTATTCTTATTCCTTAACCAAGCAATCGCAAATACGTGGAACATAGAGCCAGTGAACTAACTGCCAGAGTCACTAAGCCTATCACCGTAAAGGACCACACTAACTGGCAAGGCAGGGCTTGCAGCAGGCAGACAAATGAAACTCGGTCATTACAAACAGGGGACAATTCTACAAGCGAACAACCAATTAGTAAATGGCTTTTGAAAATACGATGCGCAAAAAAAAAAATTCATCTGGGACGATCAAAGTTAATTTTGTGCTTGGCTGGCATCACAAAATTTAATGGCAGCGCCCCCAGCCCCCACCCCAGCAGGAGCGAAGAAGCACTTAACGATTCAGGTCAGAGGTCTCAGGCCCCTGACTGTCTGGTACTAATCTGCAAGTCTCAATTGCAATGCATCTGATCAGTTCTCGGCAGGATAGGGGGTTAGTTAAAAGGTCCTGTGCCAGCACAGAGCTCCAACCAGGAAAAGGCGCATTAGGCTACTGCCAGCATCACAGCAAAACAGGTCTCTGCTGCTTCATAATAATAATCCTTGCATTTGATATAGCCCTTATCACATCGTTGAGACGTCTCAAAGCGCTTCACTGAATATACCGTAAAGTGAATTGACTGTTTATTTTGTAGGCGTAACAGGGCAGCCAATTGGACACAGCATTGTCCCACAAACTGGATTCAGAGATCAAATTATTATTTTCTTTTGAAGGGATTATTACCCCCAGAAAGCGAACCACCAATCGACTAATAACCGCGTTTCTACTTACTGCTCGGTAAATAAGAGTAAGGAAATTTGCCCAAGGTTTCGCCCCGCCTGGTAATCAAATACGGGTCCTCTTGTTTGCGAGGCAAGTGCTCAATCTAACCAATGCTACAGGATTGGACTCCTGGACAGGACGGTCATTTTGTTAGGTGACAAAACTCAGTCCACTGAGAAACACTCAAAAAGGACAAGACATAGAGTTACAAAGATCGTACAGTACAGAAACAGGCCACTTGGCCCAACTTGTCTGCGCCAGTGTTTATAATCCACATGAGTCTCCACCTGCTTCTTACTCCCTCCCATATTCTTCTATCTCATCTGTATAGCTCGCTTCCTCTTAAATGCATAAGACGAAGGGTCTCCTGAAGGTTATTATTATTATAACAAAGTCCTTTTAGTAATGAGGTTATGTTGAAAGAATTATTATCATCCGTCTTACATTCGCATTCTGTTGGATTTGCCAAGAGAAGGACTGGCTGAAATTGGGTCAGTGGACATGTGTGGAGCAGTGTTTTACTCCGCAAAGCCAAGGCCGCAAAGTTCCCTCAAGGTGTTAAGAGCATTGCACAATGTGCACTTAAACACATGCTCGGACGGCAATTTAAACTTGCTTATTTTTCTCTGATCGAGGAAAACTGTCCGGACTGCTGGCTCTTCCCAAATTAGTAGAAAACACATTGATTTGTGTTTGCTGAAAAGTGCAATTTTCTCTTCAAAAGCTCCTCCTGCCTCCAACAGCAGCCTTCAGCTGGCCAGGCAACAACAACAACTTGCATATATATATTTATATATAGCGCCCCTCACAGAGGGTAGAGTCCCAGAGCCCAGGCAGATGCGTGAGCCACAGACTTGAAGTTCATTCTTAACAATAAGCACACCTGTTGCACAAAAGAGTGGTTCATGTTAGCTGCTGCTCTCCTTGAGTTTAGACACTTCATCTCAGTAAGATGTCCCATGTGGCAGGCTGGCCAATACCTGACAAAGCCCATCACGTTACGCCTGGTAAATTAAAAGTTTACAATCTCTGAGGCTGGAACTGGAACCAAGAGTAACTGAGTCATTAGGCAAGTGTTTTTCAACCACTGCACAACTTGGATCAGATACTTTAATTAATTTCAATAATTGTGACAATAAACTCGCATCCCTCATATTAGGTGGTTACGAATGAAGCCCTCTCCACAACTGAGCTGTGCTCTCTATAGAATATTGTGATAGTCTTAAAGTTGTTTTGTTATTTTGGATGTCAGCCTGGATGTCATTTGGTGGCACTGTCGACTTTGCATCAGAAGGTTGTGGGTTCAAGCACCATGTCAGGACTTTGAACTCAAACTCAAGGCTTACAATCCAGAGCAACAGTGTGGAGCGCTGTATTGTCAGAGGTGGTGTCCTTCGAATGACACAAACTGAGGTCACGTCTGCTCGTTTAAGATCCCCATGGCAATACTCGAAAAGTGAAGAGGGTTTCTCCCTGTTTTCCAGCCAAATAAAACCCAGATAAAATATGGCTGTGTGTGGGATGCTGCTGTGTACAAATTGGCTATCATGTTTGCCTATAAATAGACACTTTACAGTATATCCTATGAAGCGCTTTGAGACATTTCAACGATGTGATTAGGCGCGATGTCAAACCCAAAGCTGGACACTGTGGCATTCGCTGCAAAATGCAGACCACAACCCAAAAAAGGGAGGAGGACCTAACTGCGCATAAATTTGTGGGTGACTGGAGAACAGTCTGTGAATGACTTGTTGTTAATAGTGGATGTCTCGGGTTCAAGTTGCTAAACGATACACAAATTATTGGTCGTATCCATCATAGGTATGTAGGAATCAGGGATACAGAGCAACAAGATAGAGCATTAGTGTCTCATACAAATACAGCGCAAAATACATTTACTCTACTTTAACTATACTTTACGCGATGGAATTTTATTACACAATACATTACAGTAGATTTGGTCAAGCTGTGGGCCTGAATTTATAATGTTTTATAGAGCAAATTGAGCAGAACTTGATTAATCTTTAAAAAAAAATTCAGGACCTGACCAGGTAGAAATTTGTGGATGTCTTAAGGAACGTAGCAAGATGTGAAGGTATTGAAGACAAAAATATTGGTGACTTCAGGGTGATTATAGGGGCAAAATATAAAGTGCATGCTGCTGTAGCTTTTACCAAAGACGATGAGTCATTATAGCCCTTGGTGTTTCGATCAATTTACACTTTGCATTTCGAGGGCTCAAAACAAACATTTTGAAAATCCAAACCTTCTCATTTCCAAGCAGCCAGGATGCAAACAGGAAAGCACTGCACTGCTGGGCTGACAATCATTTGGAAACATACCAGAACTACAGGCTTGGGAACATAAACATATTTCTGGTTGTATGTAGTTCTGGATAAAAGACCTGTTAAAAAGTTGGATCGCTAAAAGTTCTCAAGCCCTCCACTGGATTTCCAAAGAACTCTTTTTTGCTGCCTGCAGTTATACTGAAGCAATCCAAATTGATGTGCTGCCAATATTCTTCTCAAGGTCCAAGTCATCTGGATTGCAGGGCAATCAACTTTGCAATTCACATTTGCCCGTCGCCTCTTATACAGGCATATCCAGACAAACGTGCATGAGTATTTCAGTCCCAAGTCCTTCTAGGAAGGTCTCTATAGACTATGTTACAGAACATGTTTCACCAATATAATTAGGCTTTCCAGCTCAGCTTATTTGGATCACTCAAATACTGTTAAGATTTTTATGAGAACTGTTATTCTTCCAAGCTTCAATTTAATCAGCTGTAGTCAAATACCAATGAAACTAACAGATGTAATAAGGCAGAACCCTTTTAAATAATGCAAATCGTATAAACTCTCTCTAATTCAAGCCTCATATCAGGACTTGAACTCACAGTGTAGGTTGACACCAGCATAATAATAATCCTTGCATTTGATATAGCGCCTTATCACATCATTGAGATGTCTCAAAACGCTTCATAGAATATACTGTAAAATGAATTGACTGTGTATTTTGTCAGCGAAACACGGCAGCCAATTTCGCCCAGTTTTGTCGCACAAACATTCGTGGATGGAGTCGTTAATGGTTTCCACTAAAGAACTTCTTGACTCAGGGTTTTCTGCTCTCGTTAGTGTCCAGTGACCCCTGGTGGAAATCAAAAGCATATACAAAGGGTTTACAATGAGGCCCTGGGTTCGATTCCCAGGCAGGGCGAAACGTTGGGCAAATTTCCTTACTCCATACGCCTCGGTTACCTAGCAGTAAGTAGGACCTGGGTGTTAGGCGATTGGTGGTTCGCTTGTCTGGGGGTAATAATCCCTTCAAAAAATAAATAAATAATAATAATTTGGTCACTTCAATCCACGACACTGCTGTGCACAATCGGCTGCCGCGTTTTGCCCACAAAATACACAGTCAATTCACTTTACAGTATATCCTGTGAAGCGCTTTCAGTCGTCTCGAAGACGTGATAAGGCACTATATCGAATGCAAGGATTATTATTCTTTACTTTTCACTTTATTCTTAAAAGCTCTTAATTTAGGTTTAGATGTCAGATTCCATGTATTTTATCAGCATAACCCCCAACCTCATTCTCTGCACAAATACAACAACAATTTACGAGGCACCTTTCATGTCGGAAGGCTCACCTCAAAGCACTTCACAAAGCTTGCTCGGAGCCTGAACTTGGGAAGGCGGGGTGGGGGTGGGGGCTGAGGGTGGAGACATTAGTAATCTAAAGTGCATTGGCTCTTAAGGCGAACTTTGAGGGTGCGAATGGAGGAGGTAAGGGAGGTCAGAATACTGTTGGTATTTCAAAAAACTCATAAAATCAGTAACACTCAATAATCACACATGACATTCTGTCCCTATGCAGTCTAAAAACTAAAAAGCTGTCTCTAATGACACACTTCCTCATATCTAAACTTCCGCACACAAGGCAATGCGCTGGCCAACAAAAGATATTTAGGAAAGTAGTTACAATATCCCAACGCGATTGCTTCTTTCACACTGTTCTGAGCAATTGGCTGCTGCGTTTCGCCCACAAAACATACAGTCAACTCACTTCACAGTATATTCTGTGAAGCGCTTTGAGACGTCTCGAAGACGTGATGAGGCGCTCTATCAAATGCAAGGAATATTATCATTATTATGAAGCAGCAGAGACCGGTTTTGTCACAACACCAAGCAATGGAGAATCCACTAAGGAAGAACACCAATCAGGGGCAAAGCAACAGAGGGAACAAAGTAACAGCCGGTTCTTATACAGTTGGGCCCCGCAAGCGTTCACGAAAAAATAAGTGGAAAATTGGCCCAAATTTGATGAATATTTTACCAGTAATGTGCTGCTAGAGCAAGCGCACAGCGCCCGCTATCTTCAAGGTCCATTGGCTATCTTACACAGCCAGTCAGGCAGGCTGCATTGCACTTTGGTCTATCCAACGTACAAGAGTAAGATGAAAGGAACGCTTAAAAACCTATTCAAACTATATTCCAGCAGGGTTTAATCCTGTAATTGATTTTCGGGGTCTGTTGACATTCATGACATCATCAGAACCACTCAAACTGAATTAGAGGCTTATAACCTACTGTCAGATACACAGTATTAATTTATACACAATATACATGGGCATATCCCAGCAATCAACCCTGGATTGAAAGTGGCTCACAGTCTTCTGCGACTGTCAAAAAGCACAATATCCTTACGAGTGTGTCACGGTGTATTAAGAATATACTTGTATATGATAGAAAAAGGGCACACACAGTTCCTAATGCCATAACAAGAGAAACAAAGCACAGTCAATGTCAGGCCTTCATTCTTACAGTGACTAAGAACCACGCCACCCTTTGGTCTCGTAGTTCATAACATGATCTAAACTCCTGGATTAGATCGAGGCCTGTAACCCAGTCCCGATATCCCTTGCTCTATGTAAGACCTGCACCACCTCATAGCTGCGTGCAATCGAGGAGAAGTTAAAAGTGATCTGAAAGTATGGGGCAATCAAATTAACTCTTTTAAAGATTGGGAAAAAGGGATCAAACCTTGTGGAGCGTGTCTGTGCCTGTGGCCTTATCTTATCCCTCTCTCGCCCCAACATCCAAAACATTAACATGCAGATCCAGAAACGTGTGAATTTCCTACCACACGACACTTACACGTTAGAAAGCTCGGGGTCACTAACAAGAACTGTTGTTGCACTTTTATAGGTTTTGAAAAAAAGTGCAGGCACCTGCCCTTCACACGGCGCAAAACGCTATTTGGTAATAAAAGGGCTAACAAAGCTTCACAGGAATAAGTCAAAGATTTAATATTTTTCTTTCAGCAAACCAACTGGAGACCAGGGCAACCAGTAGGAAAATAATCATGTGCCCCAATTACAATTTACAGCCTCAGCTCCTTCCTACCCCACGCGAGAGCGCGAACACATGCGCACATGTGAACGAATTGCCATCTTCCAAGTCGTCAGGGTGCCAGTGACATCAGGTCCAGTGCGTGGCGGAGCTCAGGAACTGATGTCAGCAACGGCACAACCCCGCAGAACTCGGCCATCGTTCAGTGTGAGACGCTGACCGGTCCACGTTCAGGTAACCGTGAATCCACAGTGGAAACAAACTCTAGCAAGGCATTTAATAACAAGATTGCCCTGTATTTCAACCCGCTCGTCACTCAGCCCGTTCAATGGCTCCTCTCACACGTCATGATCAGCTCTCCCCAAACCCCCGCACGCACCCCCCCCCACCCCCACCCTTCACTCTCACCCCTAGCTCAGGGGCCCATTCAGCACTGTGAACGTGTTTCAAGAGGTTCTCCCAACGTGAAAGGTGCTACGTAAATGTAAAACGCACTGTAGTATAATCCCCACCCTTTATTTAATATGGTCTCCTCCAGAACCAAATTCTCTACGAACATTAATGTAATGCATAAAGTGAAGTTCATCTCCTCAAAAGAGGATGCACGGAGGCCAATCAGTAAATAACCACTTAAATAATGAAGGCATCTTCTCAAATTTCAAAAATGTTTTCCCAGGCAGACTGGTTCCATTATGGATTAGAGTAACTACAAACTGGGTCACTAATAGCAGGACATAGGGCCACATCAGATGTTTCACCACATTGAATTCCTTACAACTATCGGGGGGGGGGGGAGAGTGGGGGGCAGGATAGGACCCAATTGAAGGGTAGATGCATGAGGAAAGAGGGAAAACAGGCAAGCGAATCATTCGAGACATTCCTACGTACCTACAGCACTAAGGGAGGAAGAAAACCACAGAAAGAGTCTCGTCATGTTGAAACAATCAACAACACATAAAATTGGTCACTGCTTCACGGCTATATCGTTGGGACAATGCTGTGTGCAAATTGGCTACTGTGTTCGTCTCCAAGTTACACAGTCACAACACTTGGCAGCGTATTCCATGAAGCGCTTTGAGATGTCCTACCCATGCGAAAGATACCATTTCAAATGTGACTATTATTAAATAAATGGCTCAAACCACTTCACAGAAATGACTGTGAATTTGTCGGCAAACACGGTGGGTATTTTCACCAGCAAAAGAGCCCCACAACCAGTAATGAGATGCATGAACAATTAATCGATAGGTATATTGAGCAGGGAATTGGAAGAAAATCCCTTTTCTTTTCTAACAGTGCCGGGAAGAAAATGAAACGTTTGTGTTTCCTCAGACAACAATTGAAATTCTTCCAAACAGGGGGTCAGGTCAACTGTTAGAGCATATAATAACTACCTAGAAGAAATACTATGAGGTGGGGGGCGGAGTGGAGGGGGAATAAACAAAAGCTGAATTTCCTTTGATTCTCTGGCCTCTAATGGTTGGGGGAGTAGTTAGGAGAATATACCATCAAAAACAACTGCAGAACACTGCCCACAAACAAGCAGAAACGTCATGTAACAGGGAACAATGAACCAAATGCACACAAATCTACAGCACCAATTAAATGCGCAAAGTCACACGGTTTCATTTTATCAAACAGAATCCGCCAATCAACTAGCAACCGGGTTCCTACTCACTGCTGGGTAAACAGAGGCGAGTGGAGAAAGGAAACTTGCCTATGGTTTCGCCTTGCTCAGATCCTCCGGCTTACAAGGCGAGAGCAAAAATTACTATTACAATATGATCTTCGTGATTGCAATTTTTTGTTAAATGATGGAAGTGTGGGTTTTATTTCCTGCATCAAAAAAACAAAATATGAAACAAAAACACATGCCCAGCAGAACTAATATATACCTAACAGAAGGAAAGACAAGCCAGGATCTCTTAAAAGTGTTCAGCACACAGCTAAATAACCAAGAGGAAATTATACACTGTACTTCGAATCAAATCCTGAGATTCCTAAGTCAAGACCCCAGAATGTTTACACTTTGACATTTGTTAGTTATGTAAACCACGTACAAACATTGGGGTCTATTATTGAAAATTGTGTCAGTCATGTGTAAGCGTTTCATTGGTTTTTAATTAACAGGACCTATACGCAATTTGTTTGCACATGTGTTTACAGAACTCGCATAATTTGCAACTTCTCCTCTCTAGGATCAGAGGAGACTGCAGAAAACATGATACAGAGAAGAAAAATAACTATATGGGGAAGCACTTATTGTCGGACTTTTTAATGTGTAAGGCACTATAAAAGTGTAAGCTTGGCTACAAAAAACTCTGGGCTTTAAGCGCTTGAGACTCTACCTTGCGTGAAAGATACTATATAAATTCAAATTGTTGTTGTATATACATACGTTCAATACACTATACAGTAAATCTTGTTGAGCACTTTGAGACAGCTCTAGAACGTGATAAAGCACAATATCAAATGCATGTACTGTATTATTATTTTATGTTGTTGTTGCTGTTTGCAATCTTAGCTGGGCCATCAATGGAAGCTACTGAGTTGAGGTTAACATGGAGAGTTAATTCAACAGAGCAAATTTTCTGAGGCTGATTGTGAACCTCTAAGCAGCTCTTGTATTCTGGCAACACTCTCCCACGAAGATGGTACATTTTGCTCCATGAAGTTGAAAGATTGGGTACTTATAAAGTGCAAGACAGTGTATAATTGCTTGCGATAACTTTTACAAAGGGCAATCACAATTACATGAATGGTATTGAAGCATAAACCGCCATGTTATTTGAAAGACAATAAACTTTTATCGCCCCACCTCAAAGTGCTGATCAAATGATTGATAATGCGAAGGTTTAAGTAATGAGATGCCTGGATTAATTTTACATTAATCTTTGTGCAGTTAAAAGTCTGTCTAAGAAACAGTAAAACGCATGAATGCATGAATCATAGCAATCTACAGCACAGAACGAAGCCTTATGATCCATTGTGTTTGTGCTGACTCTCAAACAGCTATCCATATAGTCTCATTCTCTCATCTTTTCTTAGATTTCTCCTTTTCACGTACATTATCCAATTGCTTCTCAAGAGTTACTAATAAACATGGTTCCAGGTAGAGCATTCCATATCCTAACCACCCTATGTTTACAAAAACTGTCCTAACCTCTCCTTTTGTTCTTTGGGTGATTACGTTAAATCCATGTTCTCTAGTTATTGACTCATTGATCAGTAGAAATATAATCGTTAATATATTACGTCCAATAAAACGCACAATAATGTTGCCCACATGAATTTTCAAGCGTTTAAAGGTTCCTATTTAGAAAGATCTGATTTCAAAGCTAAAGAGAATGATGAACAGTAGTTTACAATACAGAGATTATCAATACAGCAGGACATACAATAGGAACAGTGGCATACCCACTTTGCACTCTTTTATAGTCATTGACCATGAATAACAGAAAAGTATAGACAAAAGAGAAAGCAATTGTACGAATCGGATATCATTGGTTACGGTCTGTTAAAAAAAAAGGGAAATTAAATTTTGGGCCTTCTACCCAAATACACTAAATATAAGTAAATTGGTCTTTAAAGGATAATTATTCTGGGGCAGTGTAGCATTTAGCACATAAAGCACATTCACACTGGCACTCGAATTACCATATCACATACAAGGCATGTTCCTTGCCCAGAACTGGGTGAATAAATATAGGGTAACTTGTAAGTTGGATGTGCTACAAAGTACTCATGTCTGTTATAGGACAGCAATCGGGTCAAATGTAAGCCCAAAAGCAACATCAATTCAAATGCAAAAAGTCTCAGCATGAAGAAGCAAAACTGCACTCCAATTCAGCAAGGCTCAAGTAGTTGACACAGCCCTGGAGTCGTGCTGTGCTGGCCGTGTACGAAAATTGAAACCAGCACAATGCTCAAGAAAACAATCTGCCACCACATCATGATGTACATTGAAAATGTCCTAATCTACTTACCAACTGAGACAACCCGAGTCAATCATGTCATTTAAACAGGAATCAGATAAACGCTTGAAGAATAATGATGTGAAAGGGTACGGGGAAAGAACGAGGGAAACAGGATTAGAGTGGAGCAGCTTCAGTGGGGAGTTAGCACGGCACAGGGCTGATGAGTCAAATTGCCTCCTTCTGTGTTGAAATTTCTGTGATTCAATGACTCCCGAGGCCAGTACACTGGCATCATTAAGTAGAATGTACTGTTTGTAGTAAGATAAATCAGTGGGCAATCCGGTTTCCTCTAAAGTTCAATGTGCCTGGAGAAAAGGAGGTCAAGGGGTCATAATGATTGAAGTGTTTAAAACTCTATAAAGCAGTGGTAGCCAACCCACCGCGGCCGGTCAAGAAGGTCACATCACCCCACCACCGCCACCCCGAACATTCGTAGGAGTGTAGTCTAGTCTGTGTTCGATCATCAGTGTGTTTTCATATTTTTTTTTGATCGAATATTTCTTGATTTATAGTGGTTAGAGCACTCGCCTCGCAAGCGAGAGGACCTGGGTTTGATTCCCGGCGGGGCAAACATTAGGTAAGTTTGCTTATTCCTCGTGCCTCTGTTCACCTATCAGTAAGTAGGAACCCGGTTGTTAGTTGATTAGCGGAACCACTTTTCCGGGGATAATAATCCGTTCAGAAACTAAAGTAATAATAATTTGGTCACTCAATCCATGACTATATGTGGGACACTGCTGTGCGCAATTGTCTGCCGCGTTTCGCCCATAAAATATACAGTGAATTTACTTTACAGCACATTCTGTGAAGTACTTTGAGACATCTCGAACACGTGATAAGACGCTATATCAAATGCAGGGATTATTATTATAAATCAAGAAATATTCAGTCGAGAATATGCAGTTTGTTGGCCAACCATAAAAGGTTTCACCACTGCTCTAAAGGAATTGACCAGGTAAAGTGCAAAACATTCTTCAATTAAAACTAACTACAAATTAATCAAGAAAATAATTCTTCAAACAAAAGGATTTGGAGAATATAAAATGCACTGCCCAAAAGGCCAATGATGTAGAATCAATCAACAACTTGCATTTACATAGCGTCCTTCACACTGGGTACAGTCTCGGAGCGATTTTCATGATCATGATTAAGGTGTTGAAAAAGGAGATAGATACTTGGAAAGTAAGTATATTACGAGATATGGAGAAAAGGCAAGGAAATTAGATTATAAAGGTAAAAAGCTTGTGTGAACTAATAAAACTGTGGAGCAGGCATGAAAGTTAAATGGTGCATAGTGGCATTGTATGTTTTATGAAAAATATGTCCTTGAAGTGAATTGCAATCAACATTGTTGTTTAAAATGGTGTTAATATTATTGCTATACTTACTGGAAGAATTGTTGGGGTGATGTTTTATATTCTGGTATTTTGTTAGCCAGTGAGGCAGTTATCTACGTACAAGCTCAGCATATTGAGAGAACAGTTTAACCTGGATATATTTAGCTTGGTGGTCATATACACACATTGTTCCTCTTTTGCATGTTCAGTGGCTAAATGAGGTGCATCTTTAGCAAAGACTGGTACTTGCTGTGTGCACGAGAAGATGTCTATTTGGTTAGCAATGGAAAAAGTTTTCTCAGGAGCTAATGCATAAAGATAGCCTGGATAAAGAACCCCCACTTTTCCCCCCCACCCATTCAGCAAGTGATGGAGGTGAACGCTGAATCTGACCTTCTGACCAGTTCCAGTTAACAATCAAACGTCCAACCAGGAGAGGTTCTGTGCAAAGCTTTGCTGCTGGTATTTCATGCTGCAAACATTGACAAAGCTTTTATGTTCCTGATCCTTCCCAGGAATGATAGCCTAAAACACACACCTCTCTGACTGTGTACAAGGGAAATACTAGCATCATCCTCATTATGCCCACCGTTCATCTTATTTTAGACTGTACCAGGCCCCGGAACAAGTAATTAGTTTGTTGCTCAATCCACCAGTGTTCGCCAACAAACTACAGTGAAAAGCTAAGGCGTCTTCCCAACATAAAAGGCATTGTATCAAATGCAAGAATTATTTAATAATAATAATCCTTGCATTTGATATAGCACCTTATCACATCTTCTAGACGTCTCAAAGCCCTTCACAGAATATACAGCAAAGTGAATTGACTATCTTGTGAGCGAAACGCAGCAGCCAATTGCGCATAGCAGTGTCCCACAAACAGTTGTGGATTGAGTGATCAAATTATTATTTTTTTCAAGGAATTATTACCCTGGGAAAGCGATCTACAAATCAATTAACAACCAGGTTCCTACTTACTGCTCGGTAAACAAAGGCGTGTGGAGTAAGGAATCTTGCTCAACGTTTCGCCCTGCCCAGGGATCGAACTGGATCCTCTAACTTGCGAGGTGAGCGCTCTAACCACTAAGCTACATGATTCCACAATATTCTAGCATTGGGCAACATCGACTTTAAGTATATTTCACCTTTGCAAATCACAGATGAATGGTACTTAGTTGTCCTATTACAACAAAATATTTTCATTGTGTACCCAAAATCTGTTACACTGATAATAAACACGGTCAATTTTATTACACCTGCCAGAATGCAAAGTCTCTGGGACAGAACTGTGGACAAGTCTGCACCCGAGGTCTGTGGGTCATAAAGCTTAAATACTCTGTTTCGTTCAATTTGCCTTTGACAGGTATGGAGAAAGTTCATAAAACATTTTCCTTAGGAGATTAAATGAGCTGCGCAGCATCCTGATAGAGGAGATTATACATATTCTGTGGAAGGAATGACCTTGATACGTCAAATGTTTTTTTTTGTTCCAAGTTTATGGCTTTAATTCCTGCATAAAACTGGAAGCAATCGTGTAGGCAGTGTTGGTAAATGATCTGGCTGTAATGATTTGATCATTCATATCAACTGTATTATTGAAAAGAAATTAGACATCTGAAACAGAGTACAATACAGGGAACAGGGAAGGAGCAGAGATATGGGATGAGATAGCTCCAGGAGGGACAAGAAAAGCACAGGCACAATGGGCCAAACAGCTCCCTTCTGCACTGACATTTCTATGATTCTATTAACCAGAGTAATTAGTTAAGCTACTGAGCATGGCACAGAATAGATGTTTAACCAAGAAGTGGAACCATTTTAATAGTTCTTTAATGTGTTTAAATATTTAATTCATTGTTTTAGCAATTAATGGAATTACCTGCAGCAAACAAGACCAGTTTACTCTAGCATAACCTTCTCCTAGACTAGTATGCAATTTGTGTAAGTGTCCTAGGGGCCAATTGCGTAAACGTGGTCAACAAAAAAATAACACTCTCTTTCCAAAGCCCGTATTTCCTTGTTTATTTTCACTGTGGCCTTTTGCATTTTTGGCTTTGCTTTTCTCCGGCCATCTCCAAATTAGTCTCTGTCCTAATAGCATTATGAAGATTCTCCATTTAAATATTATGTGCACGTACAAGCATGTACTGGGGTCTGCTCCGGTCTGCTGCATTTCTGAATATAATTGCTTAATAAGGAGTCGGGAGTCATGCAAACAGGGATTTCCAGTCATTAGAAGTCATGTCCAGCCATGGGAACCCACCCCTTCCATAACGGTCTAACAGAATTCTGATACAACATCCAGCCCGATAGAAAGATGGGTTCACCTTGTCCCTCTACACGGGGAAGAGTGTGTCCATGGCGTGTGGCAACTTTCGTCTGGTAACCCTACTGTCCGTTCCAGGGAAGGGATTCGCTCATGTCCTGCTAGATCATATGCATACGTCTCAAAGCGCTTCACAGAACATACTGTGAAGTGAATTGACTGTATATTTTGTGGACGAAACGCGGCAGCCAATTGCGCACAGCAGTGTCCCACAAACAGTCGTGGATTGAGTAACCAAATTATTATTAGTATTTTTTTTGAAGGGATTATGTCGGACACGTGCAGCATTAGTAGTAATAGCAATTCAGAAATGCTGAAAAAAATTAAGACTTACTAAAAATGAAAGGTAGAAACTGAACAACAAAAAAAGAGACGATCTCGCTTTTGGTTATCTTTCCCCTGCCGGGACGGTTTAGCACCTCGGGACGTCCTTCCGACATGCAAGACGTCATATCTAAAACGTAAATTTGTGAATGTACAGTTGTGCTGCATTTCAAAGATAATCCTAATTATTTTCATTGGTTTGATCTTTGAAAAAGCAACGGATACTCAAAGGCCCTCAAGTGATCTTTGCTGAAATGCTGGTACAATTACTTGCGACTCACTGGTGTCATTATACAACTGCAGCCAGCACTAGAATGCTCATGAGAGAAGTCACGGCTGAGCGTATGGCTTCCTGCGCGCAGGGTTTAATTTTACGGCCCAAAAACAGCACGTTGTAATGGGATTGTCGCATATTACCATAACATCTATCTCCCTCGACTCGCACTCAAATAGAAAGCCGGGCCAAAGTATAGTCTTCAACTCAAAAGAGGAGTTCAGAAACCTCCTTATTAACATCGCAGAGATTTTTTGACTTTGCCCTATTATTGTGATCAAACAGGCAACAGATCCAAATAAGCAGTGCAAGGTAGTCAGTCGACTGTAATAGCGGTTAGTTAGTTTTAAGCCACTGGTGGTTTTCTAGGTGGGCGACAGTATTGTAATATGCGAAGGCTACGAGTTTCCAATCTGCCCTGAATCTTCTGTTTTCAGAACGCTGTGTGAGACTCCTTGTTGCTCTGAGGACTCACCAACTACTCAAGAGCAGGATTCTCGCTTCAAGTAAAAGCAGGTACTCCTGGTGAGAAGGATGAAGGAAGTGAATTATGAAAGTGAAGTAACCATCATTGTACAATTGTGGTAAATTGGGGGGTGGGTGGGGGGGGGTGGAAAGGACTGTTTGGAGGAACGCAAAACACTGCTGCACCCATTAAACTTTTAGCTACAGGGCAGAAAATAAACAGTTTTCCTGTGGGTACGTGCAGCAAAATTCATCTTTTGCAAGTCAAGATTAATCTTCTTAACTAGCGGAGNAAAAAAAGTTTATGGTTTGGGATGAAGTGGAAAAGAAAAAGAAATATCGCTATGATCCTCCTGGAACAGAATAGAACAGAACAGCAAGCGAGACCAAAGCCTAAAACAGTCTCCCTTTATGCATGCCTGTAGTTTCCAAAGCCCGTGTTTCCTTGTTTATTTTCACTGTGCTTTCCTCCTTTGCATTTTACAAGTAAAACTCACATAAGTCTGATCTGTATCAATCGTATAATCGCCTAAGTCATACATCTGCTCAAGTCCCGTCCAAATGTTTATATTCTACACATGTTTAACATAACTAATACTTTGCATAAGTCATATTAAATGTATGATCCCAACTGATTCGACTTTTATGAAGTTTTACTGTTCAACAAAATAACAATGATTCGATTCAGCAGCTTGCAAGTCAAAACGTACAAAATCTGTGTGTGTCTGTATATAATAAACTGTCAGTGTATTTTATAATAATACTTGCATTTGATATAGTGCCTTATCACATTTTCAAGACGTCTCAAAACGCTTCATAGAGTATACTGTAAAGTGAATTGACTATATTATCCATGCCCACTTTCGATTTATTTTCTCTCTCACCGGGATATTCACACAAAATGTTTGGGATTCCTAAGGCCCTATGCAATCACAATTTGGCAACTTGTGCAACTTGTTCACTGACCAGAAATATAGTACAAGAAGCCTAAATATTGTGTCTCTGGTTCGGCAACTGAAGATGACCCATTACAAATGGGTGTCTTATTTTTCGGCATATTCAGGATGCTCCAGTTAAGGAACTGAGCAACAGGTATTTTTAAGCAGGAACACAAGCTAAAACTCTGCTTGAAACATGTAGGCATCCAACACATCACACGTCAAATACAGCAGTAAAAATAAGTAGACTTCATCTATTCCTGAAAGTAAATTGACCAAAAATTATTAAGACATGTCCTCCACTGGACAACTATCTTCCAAGATTTAGCCATGGAAGTTGCTTTAAATGACTTACTGTACCAACAATGCCTTATGCATTACCCAGTCACTTCCTCTCCCTTCAGAAAGCAATGTCTTAAGAAATACTTACTTAATATTTTTAAAAGATACGAATAATAAGACTGCAACAATACAACTGGACACTGCTCACCAGAAAAGAAGAATGGACACGCTGTAATATCCAAACATGAACTACATCAAGCAGTCATCAAATCAAAATTTCTTACGTCAATTGCTATGAACACAAATTCAGCAGTGGACGTATTGAAAGAACTCCATCAAAACAGGTTTAGTTATTGTAGACTAGTTATAATGCAGTTCTCCCTTCCCGGTTCCTTTTTGAGGTCAATTAGAACATCTCATTATTGAGTTTTTAAAAAGAAACACAAACAGCAATTTGCAACAAGGATGTTTGATTCGAGACGGGAGTTGTACCTCGAAAGATTTTGTGTTTTTCTTACCCAGATGATGGAAATGAGAGTTGAGGTGATGAAGATGAAGTCTTTCCAAAATTCTTCTCACTTGATCGATCACGGCCTGCAAAGAAACAAATGTTACTACGTGAAATGATTCAACACAACCTAAACATGTACCTGTGAGGAAGAATAATGCTGTTATTGCAGTTCAGCATTCTGACCCTTATCTAGTCATCTCCGTATAGAAGCCTAAGTGCATCTAATAGAGCCCTGCTCAAGTGGTAAGGAGTTGGTAAAGTGGGGACAAATCCAGACTAACACCTTTCAATAATTCCAGTGTGCAGCAACAGTGATGCCCTCCCTTCTGGAGCACATCTTCCATATGGAGCACCCTGCCACAGACTGGCGTGAGTCCAGCAACTCGTGTCAAAAGTAATGAAGCTCAATGGCAAAACTGTCAGACAAGACTGAGTGGCAAGAAGGCCTCAGACGTGTTCCCCGCACCACCTGTTTCGAGTAAGACACTGTTGAAATGTTGAAGCTCCATTATTGCCCCTCAGACAGACCTGTCTGAAGATCTGTCAAATGAACGATTTGTCAAGTTTCACCCACACAGGCAATATTACAGTTGTCATTCCCACTCCGCAAAACATAGAAGTGAGCAGTGTATTGAGGAGTGCCCCGTGCAAGGTACGCTGACAAACATAGCATCGGACATTAAAAAATCTTTTGAAGACCTTTTGCATTTTCTTCCCAAACCTTTGTTTTCTTGGTTTGATCCAACCTCATAAGATCATTTGGATGTTCAGAGAAACAGGATTTGTTGATTGATAAGCAAGTTACAGTAAAGAGACACTTCAAAGTCACACACAAGGGTGGAGTCTAATACTCTATTTACAGACCTAAATGAGGGAGTACAGGTCGACAAACACTCACTGCAAAACAACTCAGCTAACAGTTGAGCGAACATTCATTTTGTTCATATCACACATCTGTAAACTACCCTCACTGATGGCAAATAGGCAATGCTATGGAATAACAAAACGATAGACTGCTAACAACAACAACAACAAAATAAGAAACTATTCAAATTTATCAAAAATAGATCAAGTTAATGGGAATTACAAACCTTAAGGCTAAGTTCCCTGATCAACTTGAGTTTCATACAGCATCATTTCACATGAACCCTTCAATTATGACTGCGTTTCAACTCCCTCTTGGGTACCTATAATATTGTACACTGCATCGTATAACAGAACGCAAATCACAATATCATGTTGAAGAAGTGAACCTCTTTATAGTCGGGTACTTGTCAAGTGGTGTCCACTAACTAGTTAAGCACCAGTTGCTTTGTAACACTCAATGTTTCTGAACTTGATTTCACCACAATCTGAAAGCACTAAAAAAAACTGTTTTCTGCAAATATAAATCACTTTGGAGTATCCTTGAAACAACACAAATCAAATGCATGTCAATTTTGAAAAAAAGTTCAGTCTCAGTTTATATAGACAGGCATTTTCTCCACTCTTCCCATAAAGGGTGGGATGTGCCAAGTTAGCTCATCACATTCAAAGAGGCAAATTAGTTATGACATGTGAGAATATGACAGTGCTCCTGTAAAGAGGCACCTTTTATCCCTCCACATCTTTGCCACAGCACACCTGCCCCAACACACTCCCAGCATAGCAAAGCTGCATGGCTGCCTCGCCACATGCAAACAACAACAACTTGCATTTATATAGCACCCCTCACGCAGGTTAGCGCCCCACAACATAGGTATTCCATCAAACAGTAATCCTTCAAAAAAATGCTTTAAAACAAATAATAATATTTTGGTCCCTTAATCCACGACTGTTTGTGGGACACTGCTGTGCGCAATTGGCTGCCGCGTTTCGCCCACAAATATACAGTCAATTCACTTTACAGTATATTCTGTGAAGGGCTTTGAGATATCTCGAAGATGTGATGAGGCGCTATATCAAAGGCAAGGATTCTTATATTATTATCATTTGGACTTGTGGAATCCTGTAGCTCAGTGGTTAGAGCACTCGCCTCGCAAGCGAAAGACCTGGGTTTGATTCCCGGCAGGGCGAAACGTTGGGCAAGTTTCCTTACTCCACACACCTGTTTACTTAGCAGTAAGTAGGAACCCTGTCGCTAACTGATTGGCAGAACACCTTTCCGGGCGTAACAGCTCCTTCAAAAACAAATAATAACAATTCAGTCACTCAATCCACGACTGCTGGTGGGACACTGCTGTGCACAATTGGCTGCCGCGTTTCATCCACAAAATATACAGTCAATTCACTTTACAGTATATTCTGTGAAGCGCTTTGAGATGTCTCGAAGACATGATAAGGCGCTATAACAAATGCAAGGATTATTATTTTCCTTCCTGAAGTAAATATGAACCTAATGTGATGAGAACTGGATCCATTTAGTGTCTTTTAAGTTAAATCCCAAAACACCGAACTGGAGCAACTTCAGCTTCAGAACTTTGGGGTAGAAATTCCACTTGTATCTAGATTTACTTTGTATTTTCTTAGCATTTCAGAGTATCCAGATTTGACACATTCTTAAATACAGTGTTAATTTTGAACTATTCAACTTTAAACTATTTTATGAACTACACAAAAAAAAGCTTCAAAGTTAAGGTTGAATTTGACTAAATTCTGGATGCTCTAAAATCTATAAAAACAAACAAATAAACTTAAGTCAGGTGGAATTTCTCCCGAATGGTTCCTGAGCCAGCATTCTGTGCAGTCAATATGAAGGACGCACACTGTTTCACACCTGAGCTGAATACTTTCAACACTCCAACAAAAAGAATGTTTTTAGTTGGCGAATTTAGCCTTCTCAGCAAGATCAGTAATGTTTCCAAGCCAATTATAGTACAACTATGCCTTTGTGCATGTATACTACTGTATAACTGCTGCTCACTTCAGACATTAAGTAAACATCCTGTTTCAACGAACAATTAATTTTAACAATCAAAACATCCTTAATTTGTATTTTGGGAATCTATTCGTATCGCATCAAAATATGCAATTTCTGGGAGAGTCGAGTTTCGCTTTGTTAATTTTTCCATTTTCATTTTTACAACTGTCCAACTTTCAGAAGTTCTTTTTTTAAAGTGATCAAGCTCTTTTTATTTTAGTTATATCAGACCTAAAATAATATTGCAAAGAGATGACTGCAGCTATCTAACTGTTCCTGGTGATTATGAGATTATGGAGATAGAATCATAGACTCTCCACTTAAACTTCTCTGCTCCAAGTCAAACAATCCCAGCTTCTTTAGTCTCTCCACATAACTAAAATCCCTGGTACCTCCTCCCTTTTGATGGCCACAACTCACTTGTGACACATTTATTTTGGCAGCAGAATGAACGCATGCTCTGATCCAGAGTGCAAAAATGATTACAATTCAAATGACCCATTTACTCCACTTCTAAAACTGGATTGGATCCAAACAGGGACATGCTGCACCAGGCGACACATCTTCAAGAACACCTGTCCCACCAGGGCGACAGTAGAGGGCACTGAAGGCATCCCATTAGCATCTGCATTGCAGGCAGATGTAAAACCTATCAGGCTACACATTCTGGAGCCACGCCAGGCTCTGGTTCCAGAGTCAGAAAGGATTCATACCAGCTTAAATTCAGAGTTCATTACCAGCATGCCCTTGTAAACAGTGAGTGACGATTTTTGAGGTGCCGAATGCACCAAAGATGTTCTATTGCACGCACTGGATTTTTAGATGTGCATTTTGTACCAAGTAGTTGGGAATTTTTTGGCACGGTGCAAACACAGCATAATGTTTAATTAGGAATCGTGTACACAAATACAAAGTTCCCACTATATTAAGTTTTCAATAGTTCCAGTTACTAATGTAAGAACTGCCTTTGTAGATTTGGTTTAAATTGAATGAAGGCTTTCTAACTGAGGTCAAGTCTATGCTTATGACCACATTATTGTGCTCAGGAAATTCATCCAGTGTCAAAAGCAACCAAGAAACTGTTGAGAGAAGAGTCTTTTTAAGTTTCATGGTGGTGGTGGGAGGATGAGGGGGCATAATATAAAAAAGGGTAATTCAGTTTGCAGAACATTTATGCAAACCTGGTCCAACATACTAACAATTCCTTGATCCACTTTGATCTGAAACACAGTCAAACATGTTCAAGCAACCACCTCCTATTAATAACCACCTTGGAGCAGCCCGAACAGTGTGTGTACACCCAACTAACCCTTACTCTGAGGCCACCCTTATATAAAGGCCACTTGGCCCAGTCCACTGAGTGGTCCCGGCCAGGACCGCTTCCCCACCTCTGTTACATTGTCCACCTCCATCCGTACCTCAATCCAAAAGCTGCCAAAACCCTCGTCCACGCCCCGCTTCGACTACTCAAAACGCCCTCTTCGCTGGTCTCCCGCTCCACTATTCACAAAATGCAACTAATTCAAAACTCTGCTGCCTGCATTCTCACCCGCACTAAACTCCATACCTCCCTTACCCTACTCCGTGTCAAACTACATTAGTTCCCTGTCACAGAGCGGATTTCAAGATCTTCACTCTTGTATTTAAATCCTTTCACTCATTCCAACCGGCATACTCCCTACACCACTACCTATTGCCTCTGCTCGACTGGCTCCGGCCTCCTCCTTATCCCCTGGACCGTCTACCCCCAGCCATGTTTTCAGTCACTACGCCCTGAAGCTCTGGAACTTTCTCTATCAATCCCTTCAACATGCCCTCTCTCTTCCCATTTTCAGGTCGCACTTGAAGACCTTCCTCTTTGTCCGTGCCTATGGTCACCTTCCCCTTCCCCCTGACTCAGCAAGTTTCCTTATTCCGCACGCCTGACAATAATCCCTCAAGAAAAAAAACAATAATAAATTGGTCAATTCAATCCACCACTGTTTGTGGGACACTGCTGTGCGCAATTGACTGCCCCGTTTCGCCCACAAAATATAGTCAATTCACTTTACAGTATATTCTGTGAAGCACTTTGAGACGTCTAGAAGACGTGAAAAGCGCTATATCAAATGCAAGGATTATTATCTTATTCTTTTAGCTACAATCAAACAGTAAGTGTTTTGAGACCATTTTGAAGCCAAGGAGAGAAACATACGGCATAAGGAATTTGGGGTAAGTTTCAGAAAGTGGGGTTCACAGTAGCCGAAGGCTGGATAAGCCGATGATGGTGGGATGGAGGCAGTGATAAACAAGCTGTCATCCAAAGTTAGAAAAGCAGAGGACGCAAGCAAGAGAAAAGGGCTGCAAGAAATTGCACCGATAGGGAGGGGCACAAATACAAGGAGCAGGGCGACTGAAAATCATGACAGGATTCTTAGTAATAATTTTAGCATTGTAAATACAACATAGAAACAGATATGAAAATTTAGCCTGCCTTAAGTGTCATTATAAAAGCCCCTGATATTTAACAAGAATGAATTGGCCTGTCACCATACTGCAACATCCCTGCTAAACATTGAGTGACCAATGATTACCGCACTAATTAAATAAATGCTAGAACTGGTTCACTCATCAGTGAAAGTTATTGGCGAATATACAATGCAGACTGAAAGGAATATTAGTGAGCACTGAACGCTGGGAGAAGAAAAGGCACAATGTACAGCACAGTTTTGTGATTGCTGGGACATAAACTTCCCTATAGTGACGAAATTGTGATGGGCGCGATGGCCATTGTGACATAAACAGTCCTCATATTTATAAGTCCTAATAATTCTGGACAGAGCTCATTCGGATTATGGCTATCCAGCAGTCTGCGGGTGCTATGATTGTAGTTGAACAATTCAGTCCGCTTTTCACAAGGTGTGAGGGACAGCTCGAAATAATTGCATATAGTTTAACAAATCGGGGGATTCAAATGGCAAAAACTGAGAGTGAAGCTCAAGCGGTGTCAGAAAATAATCATTTCCAGTTGAATCCTGTATTGACCTAAATTTAATGCAATAAGTACACTTTTGACTTGTATAAACACACCACGGTCTACACTGTGAACTTCCGAGGTGGTTTTCAATTCAGTTTTAGATCCAAGTTTGTATCAGTAACAACTGACAGTAATAATATTTTTTGCATCTGATATAAGTCTCACGTCGTCAAAGCATCTCATAGCACTTCAGGGTTTCACTGTAAAGTGTAGTGACTATGTATTTGTAGGCGAACGTCCACAGTAAAAAGTACTTGCTGCCTTGCCCCACTGAAAAAGTTAACACAATAGGATTGATGACGACATGCGATTACCACAGGTTAATCCAGAAATAACCTCTTAACTGATTTAGCAATGCCCATTATATTAGCAATCACATTTCCTAATGAAGTTGCATCTTACACCAGTCAGGTATTTCTGTTTTATGTACATGTTGGAAAAATAATAAACTGCTATTCATTAGTTCTTGGGAGAACATTAGAGAGGAATAAACGCCAAACGTGTGTATAAATGCCAAACAAATGATAATTATTTCTCTCTAGATTTCCATTTTTAACAAAAACTGTATTGGGGCATTATTTACATGGATAAATTAGACCGGGAAGTCCCACCTCTACTTATGACTAGTTCAGCAGTTTGCCCTCAGTGCATGTCACTCAACCTGACCTTTAATGTACTTAAAGAGCAAAGGGAAAAAGATGAAAATATATAATTTTAGGTGCAGGTCACTGAATATCTTAAAATAAACCGCCCCCCTAAAAAAAAGGTGCAACTTTTGTTTGAAGATTAGAATGTGTGATAATCAAATACAAAGCACTCTGCTAAATAAATAACAGCAGCCAATTCTATTACTGATGCTAAATATCAATATTAGTTTAGAAACTGTAGAATTACAATTCACCTATCTACATCATGCCTGGTTGCAGGATACTACTATGCAGATTGGTTGCCACATTTGCCCCCAACATACACAGTTTGCAGTACTGTATATGCTGTGAAGTGCTTTGAGACATCCTTCCGACATGAAAGGCACGATATCAAATGTATTACAGTAAAACTCACATAAGTTGTATCAGTCGCGATCATAATATTTAATATGACTTATGCGAAGTCCGAGTTGCAGGCAAACTGTACAAGTTGTATAAAATCCGTTTCAATCAATAATCTACACTTAATAATTCAATGCAGGCGGTAAGTGTCGGATTAATATGACTAATGTAAAGAAAACTAAGTGGTTTTGATAGGAAAATGAATGGGACTCAGGTGGATGTGTGACTTAAGCGATTAAACAATTTATAAAAAGACTTATGTGAGATGTCACAAAATGTCCTGCCCGTCAAATTGTGTGCTTAGGTGTGAACAGGGGGCCGAGGGAAGAGAGAGTGCAAAGTGAGCAGTTTAATCTTCCAAGTATCTTTTTTGTTACATGCTACAGTCATCTTTTGGGGGGAATCAGCCAGGAGTCTGACACTTGCAGAAGCCTATCAGCAACAAGAGTAATCCAACCAGACGGAGAATTCCATACGTATGCCACCCGCACGTGGCGATTTTCCCGCGTCCGGAAATGAAATGTGCATTCTCTCCCTGGAGGGATGCACTGTGCTTACCTAACCTGAAAGTATTTGCACAGGTTGACAAGAGCCAAAGTATGGGCAACCACAAGCCGATCGTTTACAAAAAGGCCAGACCAAGTTATTGGTTGTGTTTTTTTTTTACAGTAGTGTTTTTTTTGACCCTCTGAAAACTCTTCATCTATCAACAGGACCTTCAGCACATCCAAAATTGTCCATTCTAATTGTATTCAAGGCCCTTTCAACACAACTTCCCAGGAATCAAGACATCAAGATCACTATTTTACTGATTTTACGTACATTTCAGGGACAAAAATTCAAAATGAAAGTTATAGTACTACACTGTCATTTTTCATCCAAACTATGTTCGAAGCGTTTTGCCCACAAAATATACACTCAATTCACTTTACAGTATAATCTGCGAAGCGCTTTGAGATGTCTCGAAGACATGATAAGGTGCTATATCAAATGCAAGGATTATTATTATTATATCAAAATGCAATAACTTACAGGAAAAAATAATCAACACAGGCGACAAAAATAAATTTCTTATATGCTCCAAACTTTCGCCAGATTCAACCTAACAATCTCTCCACTCCAAATTTTTAACTGATTGTTTTAAACAAGGAATATTAAGGGGAGGGAGTAAACATAGGAAATTCCACCTGAGTCTAAATTCAAAACTTTGCTTTCTCAGTATTTCTGAATGTGCAAAATAATGTGCAAAAACCACTGAATGTCTTGATTTTGAAGTATATTGTCTGGAATTCTTAAAAGAACGAAGACTTTAATTTTAGCAATTGTCTAAGTCTAGACCCAGGAATTTCTGTCTCTCCCCCACCCTGTTATGTCCTGTGTGTTTGTTGTGTATGTGTGTGGCTATCGAGAGTGGGATTAGATGACTTGTGGAGAAAAATATCAACGCAGACTTAATAGGCCAAATGATTTGTGTCTTTCCTGTAACTTTCTACAATTCTATTGACTGTCCAATCCTTCATTGTATAATTGCAATAATCATTGTTTTAGGGGGGATAAAAAAATCTCTTAACACTGTAATGTTTCCATGGAGTTATCAATATTAAAATGAATCGTCGTAATAACATTCCCCATCACTGATGAGTACAACCATTTCAATATGTACCAGACACGGGAAACCCAGGCAATCAAGTTATGGAAACGCAACTGGACAAAGGAAAGTAATCACTGCACTTGACAATAACAACAGTGAAGCACTTCAAGACGCCTTGACACATTGAGGGTCCATAAACGTTTTCTCTATATTCCAGTGTTGGAACTAACCTTTTGTCCATAGGTCTTAAAAGTCTAATTTAAGTTTAACAGAGTTTAAATTTAAGTCTCTATTTTAAGTCTAGATAAGGGGATTTTCTGATAGCACCCACCCCCTTTTGAGCAGAAGGTGGTTGAGTATACTCAGAAGCAATTTCATTTGACGAGGTGGTCTTATTTGCACATTAAACGGAAACCAACTGACACTAATACTGTGACCAGTGAATCAGTAGAGTATGGCATTCGGATTAGCTTGAAAAACTGCCTTTTGTTTAAAAACTTGCTCCCATCTCTAATATAGGCGGTGGGAGAGTTGGAGGAAAAGAGGCGAGTGAAAGTTGAACGTTCGAAGGGGGAAAAAAGGTAAGAAAAAGATAGGTTGAGCAGGGAAGAGAATAATAATAATAATAATAATAATCCTTGCATTTGATATAGCGCTTTTCACGTCGGGAGGACGTCCCAAAGCGCTTCACAGAATATACTGTAAAGTGAGTTGACTGTATATTTGTGGGCGAACGCGGCAGCCAATTGCGCACAGCAATGTCCCACAAACAGTCATAGATTGAAAATGACCAATTTAATTATTGTTTTTGTTTTTTGGAGGGATTATTATTAGGCGTGTGGAGTAAGGAAACTTGCCCAAGGTTTCGCCCTGCCTAAATAAGAATAAATCAATAATAATAATAATCCTTGCATTTGATATAGCGCTTTTCACGTCGGGAGGACGTCCCAAAGCGCTTCACAGAACACACTGTAAAGTGAATTGACTGTATATTTGTGGGCGAACGCGGCAGCCAATTGCGCACAGCAATGTCCCACAAACAGTTGTAGATTGAAAATGACCGATTTATTATTGTTTTTGGTTTTGGAGGGATTATTATTAGGCGTGTGGAGTAAGGAAACTTGCCCAAGGTTTCGCCCTGCCTGGAATTGAACTCAGGTAATAAATAATAATAAATAAATAATAAAACAATAATAAATAAGAATTATATAGGGAAGAGAAAACAAAAAATAGGAATAACAAGAGTGCAAGGATGGTGTTGAATTTATTGTATAAATATGTTGAATTTTTTACTGCTTTATAGTAATTTAGTTATTCTTAATGTTTCAGTGGCTTTATTACTGCTGTTTTCAGCACCACTGCACATGAGCTGGAAACATATCGAACTATTTGGCCAAATGGCTGGTTTACAGAGACCTACAGGTCCATAAGTTAATAATACTCCTTCAATTTGATATTTGCCTCTTTCATGTCGGGAGGACATCTGGAGGTGCTTCATTGGATTTTACTGTAAACTGTAATAACTGTGCATTTTTGTAGCCAAGGCCAATTTGTAAGCAGCAAGGTCCCACAAACGGCCAAGCATTGAACAACCAAATTTATCAGGAGGGTTGTTGGCCAGGACACCGGGAGAAACTTTCTTCTATTTTCCAAATAGCGCTGTGTGATCTTAACATATAAATAATAATCCTTGCATTTGATATAGCGCCTTCTCACATCATTGAGATGTGTGAATCACAGAATATACCATAAAGTGAACTGACTATATAGTTTGTGTGCAAAACATCCATCTGAACCGATAGAGCCTCATCTCTTTCAAAGGCATTGTTAAGTCAAGAGTTATGGAAACCTTACTATGACTGTGTTGTACCTGATCTAGAATTGCTCACTGCTAACATCAGGTGATAAAAACAGGGAAAAAATGTTCTATTTCACAGCACAGACAGTGAACAGCGGAAAAACTGCAGTATAATATGGAGGGTGGTGTGGGGGGGGGGGAGATGAGAGAGAGGAAGGGCATTTGAGACGTTACTTGTTTACATGTTTACACTTACCACCCAGCTGAAACCAAGAACATTTTAACTTACCCCCAATGGGTGATCAAGACACCCAGTCGGATAATAGCTGAAGCAATTTAAATATACCATAACAGAATGATACCAGGAGGTATCTCAACCTATGCTACCAAGTGCAGTAAAGAGAAGAAAGCGAAAAGCAAGGCCAAACTGCAAGGACAAACATGTTTTCTAATAATAGGGTTCCATATTCTTGTCAAACTATTCCACTAACGCATAAAGATGCTTTTCTGGGCGTAAACTTCTGTTCTTCCAGCCACATAAAGGCAAGGTCTCAACCCTCATAAAGTCCTCACTAGGTGTACAAGTCTACCCAGTGTGCAAGATTGCTGTAAAAGGGTAGCAAAGATGAAAATCAATCCACACCTCAATAAACAATAAAAGGCCGTGATACTTCTCTTGAAGCCAAGGAAGTTGGCCAAAGCAAAGAACTGCCAGAAGGTATCAAGCTTCCGTATGATACAGACTGCACCTCCGCAGGGTCAGATCCGTCCACCAGATGTGAAGTCAGCTCTTCTGAGGGAGCAAATAACCCAATATAGCAGAAGTCCTGTGAAGGCACCACGCACAATGTCTTCCTTAATCCGCTTGCCTCTATTAGTTTGTAGAACCATGAAAGCATATGGAACGAGTCTGGTGTCCATACTCCTCTGTTGCACTTGAACCGGGTATTGTATTCTGTGCTTCCTCTTTGTCGTTTGTAATTATGCTTTTTCTATTTCCTCTGGGTGCGAAAAACCAAAGGAATTGATGAAAAAGATCCTCCCGGTCTCAAAACCCAACCCTGAAGCAAATGCCATCTGAAAGGATAGTAACAAGACACAAGAAGGCATCAAATCCTCAGGTAAGAGGGTGCCAAAAGCAGCCACTGTGCATCTCGGTACAAGATTCCACATGGTGTTTGTGAGCGACAGAAAGTACCTTCACAGGCCACCCCAGAGTGCAGTGCACAAGACGAAGGGTCTGCAACATCAGACCAGGAGGAAAACATCAGATCCATAAAGGCAGATCCTTGCTCTGGAACACCTCAAAGCCATCACAGCAAATGCTCGTGGAGTGTATGGATGCTTGTATCAGCCATCAACAATGTCCAAGGCTAGTGTGAGTATTGCAACACTCAAATCCACAGTGGCACAGAGAGAGATGCAATTTGCCAGGCACAGTTGGTGAAGCAGGTTAGCTCTGTGGTCAATCCGCTCACCACACTGCTGCGATAAACAGCAACTCTCCTCCAGGCTACTCCGGAATATTCCCAGTCAAAAACATCTGAAGATCATTGTGTGGAGAGTCCTAGGGCAGCGTCCAGTCCTCCCACGACTAAAGTGGCCCCCAATCCAGAGTGGTCCCCCGGAAGATTCTTTGAGCGACAGGAAAAGTCACACAGCCTGTATTTGTAGATCTGTGAATCGATAAAAGAAACAGATTTTAGTAACACAAATGATGAGAAGTACAGCATTATATATTGCTGCACCACTGATTTGTCTTTACAAACTAACTTTAAGTGTAGCACATATTGTTCTACCAGTGAACGGAATATTAACAGAAAAAAGGCCTTCTTGTCAAACTAATTTTTTACCTAGATTGTCCCGAAGGTTGCTGCACTGATATATACTGTACATATGGGGTTGAAAATACAGTGAAAATGTACTTACCTCTGTAACTTTTTGGATCACTTCTGTGCCCAGTATCTTAATTCCCCTCTGTGTTCTGTGAATTTTCAGGACATTGGCTTGCCACCATCCAAGATGCAACTGTTGGTTTTGAGAATTTCGCTCACATCTGCTAAGATTTTATCCTGCAGTTCCTGTTTCTCCTCAATCTACTCGTTCGGCTTTAGTTGTGCTGCTTGCAACACAAAAATTAGTTTCTCCACATGAATATCACACGTCCATCAATTTCCAATGTGGTCACTCTGAAAACTGCAACCCAGTGGGCATAAAAGTTACCGGCAGTCTGAATTTTAAGTCCCAAAATGTATGACCGTAAACCAAAATACAAGTTAGTCAGAAATCCCTAAAGAAAACCACAGAAATTTACAGCACAGAAGGCAGACATTCAGCCCATCATGTCTGTGCCAGTTGGAATCAGTAATTGAATAATTATAAAGAATAACAAGTTCCAATGAACCAGGCCAATAGATACTCCAATGCAGGTATCCAAACAGATAGTCAGTCAAGTCGATCGCTTTGCATCCCTCAAATATTATAGAGGTGATGCAGTATATTTATGTACTTAAATACTAACTCTATTGGTTCATAAGCCTCACTAAATTCAGATTGCCTTGACAAGTCAAAGGCTTGACTGCACCTCTATATCAGCTATTATTGTGTACTCCTCTTAAATGCAAATGCTCAGAACTGGTGAGAAATTACAATGAACAAGCAATTTACTCTACGGTTAGCAGAGCAATTGGATAACAATTCTGATAATATTTTCGTTTGTTGTCACGTGATTCAGTGTAAAGTTGGGCATATTTTCCAAAGCCTAAATCCTACGTAAAGAATTATATTCTGTGCACCCTGTCCCATTCCAAACTGTACTATAGTGTGTGTGTGTGTGGTGGGGGGTGGGGGGGGGTGGGGGGTAACTTATGCTGATCACTAAAAATATAGATTGTATGTTATTTCATTGTAAAACGATTTTCCATTATAAAAATGTAGCAGGGAACAAAAACTATTTTTAGCGATAAGTGTAAGTTAGACCCCCAGTGTGTTGAGAATCAATTGTATTTTCTCTGCCCAGATTTAATCCTTTTTACTTTGCCACTCTGCATTAGATACAGTGTCCATTATTACATTAAACTGACTTATGTAAAAGATTTCCCATAGGGGATGATTTTTCAAGGTGAATTTTCCCTCCACTGGAAGAAATTTAAGCAAACTGCAGTCGGACTGCACAAAATCAGTTGGACGGAAATGGATTTCATTTAACTGGTGCATCTCACTGTAAAAAATGAAACCATAAAGTTTCACCCACATTAAGCAATGGTGCTTTCCATGCCATTTCGGATTGGATTTGTAATGGGAAAAAATAAATGAAAGATTGCCTTGATGGGAGCTGTTTTGAAACCTAATGGGGCAAAGGTTTCATTGCATTCCTAGTTTCAAAGTTTTCCACTGAAAAGCAAATCAACACTGCAACCACCAGCCCTTTGATGTTAATGTTACAGGTACATTAAGTAGACACACACATATGCTGAATATATATTACAAAAGCACTTAGACTACAGGGCAGATCCACAACAGAACATTAAAGTGTGCAATGCAGACATGTCTCTAAGTTGCAGTTCACAGTTATTTACCGTCACCAGTTGTTGGAGAAGAACTGTGCAGGCCAGTGAGCAAAAAAGCTCTCACTGGCCTGAATCAGTCGGTCGAGCTGCTCTGCCCATCAGGTTCAGAAATAAGTCCAGCACTGCCCCCATTGGGGAAGCTTATATTGCAAACCGGGGTCACCGCTGTCTCCAAACTTCCCCTGGAACTCAGCTATTTGGTTGCATGTTGGACCCTCAGAAAGTGACAGTGCCACCACTTAAATCAAGCACGACCACCATAAGGCAAATCCACTAAATGCGAAGCCAGCTTTGCTTTAAAATCCAAGAGTTTCACGAGTTCTACTCTTACCACAATGCGCATGCGATGCTTCACATTAAAATTCCATTGATATTCAAGTGAAAAGCTTACGAGCAACTGTTAATCCATGCTTCAAATTGGTTTATATACGAGGACAAAAGGTGAAACAAACACCTGTTCGTATGATGCCTCCAGATTGAGGTGTGAGGTGTTGAAATTTGTACTGGCATCATAATGGGTATCACCCCGGCTCAATTGGTAGCACTCTCACCTCTGAGTCAGAACATTGTGAGTTGAAGTCCCAATCAGGACTTTGAACTGACAGTCTGTGCTCCAAATCAGTGCTGGGAGAACATCGTTGGAGGTGCCGTCCTTTAGATGAGACATTAAATAGAGGTCCATTGCCTAGTCAGGTTGATGTTAAAGATCCTAGGGCACGATTGAAAAAGAGAAGAGAGTTTCTCCAGGTGTCCTCGCCAAAAAGTGCAGGGACAACATGTGGGAATCGCAGTGCGCAAAATTAGGTGTCATATTTATTTACAAACAGACACTACACTTTGTAATAAATCCTATGAAGTGCTTCAAGACATACTCCCCAAATGAAAGATAGTATACCAAATGCAAGGATGATTATTATTATTGTGAACAATTATTTTTATATTGTTATAATCCCCTATTGTGTACTTAAATCGCTGCTACTTATTTCAAACAAAGAAGCACAATAAGGATCCTAAATACTCATCTGCGTACTTTTACTTCCATATAAAATGTCAAGACTGATACAATGCCAAAAAGATAAACAATCCTTTGCACAATCTTTTTCGTAAATATTTCACTGCGCTATAAAAACAAAATCATAGCTCCCCAACTCTTAACTGTTCTTCAAACGTTATTTCCCGTGACTCCAGCAGCAGAGCAGCTGTATAAATGAGACATCAAGGGTAAAATACAATACCAATTTACATTTATATAGCGCCTTTCACATCGGGAAGACATCCCAAGGCACTTAACAATCCTGGGTTGGCACCCAAGCTGGTGTTGGGAACCAAGGGCACTAATTTTTATTTAATAATAATCCATGCATTTGATATAGCGCTTTTCACGCCTTCTAGACGTCTCAAAGCACTTCACAGAATATACTGTAAAGTTTATATTTGGGGGAATTCTTGGACAGAACTGTCCCATGGGATCTTTAACATCTACTTGAACAGACAGATGGGATCTCTTTTCTCATTCGAAGAATGGCACCTCCGACGATGCAACACACCCCCAGCACTGCGTTGGAGTGTCATCTTCGGCAATGTGATTCCAAGTCCCGAAGTGGGGCTTGAACCCACAACCTTCTGACTCAAGAGGCAAGAATGCTACCACTGGTCCAGGCTGGGCATAGTATTAAAATTAGAACCAGGCCACATAAGAGTGAAATCAGAAAGCATTTTTTCACTCAAAGGGTGGTAGAAATCTGGAACTCTCTCCCCCAAAAGGCTGTGGATGCTGGATCCATCCACACCTTCAAGAGTGAGGTTGACAGATTATTGGTAGGTCAGGGTTTCAAGGGATATAGGGAAAGAGCAGGAAATTGGAAATTGACAGGATTAGTTGAGGTACAGATCAGCCATGATCTAATTGAATGGCAGAACAGGTTCGAAGGGCTGAACGGCCTACTCCTGTTCCTGTGACACACAAATATGAAGTGACAACAGAGTTACTTCAGAACAACATTTTGCTTTAAGAAACATTTAAGGTAATAATATTCCTTGAATTTATCAGCGCCCCTGTAATGGTAAAGCATCTCAAAGTTTCAAAGGTAATTACCATCACATGCAGTCTTTTCTATAGGAAAATATGGCAGGCAGCAAGATCCCACAAACAGCCACCGAGTGTATGACCAATTTGCACGGAGGACTGCAAGTATGGCTTTGCTAGAAAACCATTGTAACATATTTGTTGCATTAACAGTCACTGTATTTTTGTGGAAAGTTTATAATAATTTTGACTGCATTGTCCATTTCAAGGTCATTGTGAACACTTACATCTGACTTGGAGGGACAACAAAAGTCAAGGGCAAGTATCTGGACATTAAATATTTACACTTTAAAAAGTGACAAATAACAATGAAAGTAATGTGTGATAAAAACAATTATTATTTACAAACAAGTAGCAATAATATTAAGCAGAAAGGCAACAAACACTGACAATAAATTGCATATAATGAATTAATCCTTAATTGCTATTAACAGTGGTGACTGCAAACCAATAAATAACAATTCTTTGAACATCAAATGCTCTTTGAAGCTTTCAAAACACACATATGTTTTCAGGCGCATAAGATCTTAAAAAAATAATTGTTTGTCAACTTTTGAATGTTGAATATTACAGACTCAGCTGAGGAAGAATGTATCAAACGCCAGAGCAAATAAATCTCTTTGCAATATTCTCTCAACTAATGTAATTGCAATATTTTGACTTGACTTGCAGTCCACAAATATGTTACAACATAGTCGAGTATCTAGTTACATTGCTGCTGTACATGGGAGAAGGGAGCATTTCTGCAGTTTACTAATATAGTAGTAATACTAATGATTCTTTCATTGGGTATATTGTCTGTAACATTGAGACATCTCCAAGGGCTTCACAAAGTTTCTGTACAGTGTACAGGATTGACTGTGTCCGTGTAGCCAAACATGGCAGCCAGTTTGCACAAAGCAATAATTATTAATAATAATAATCCTTGTATTTGATATAGTGCCTTATCCTGTCTTCGAGGGGGCAAACGCAGCAGCCAATTGCGCACAACAGTGTCCCACAAACAGTCGTGGATTGAGTGACCAATTTACTTATTTTAAAATTTATTTTGAAGGGATTATTACACCCAGAAAAGCGATCAGCCAATCGACTAACCCGGGTTCCTATTTACTGCTGGGTAAACAGGGGCTTGTGGAATAAGGAAGTGTGTGCCCAATGTTTTGCCCTGCCCGGGAATCAAATCCAGGTCCTCTCGCTTGCGAGTCGAGTGCTCTAACCACTAAGCTATCGGACTCCACAACTGTTAGAACTATTTCGCTAAAAATTTAGTTCAAAACTGCATTTTTTTCAAATAAGTCTGCCATCTAATGTGTTAGCTGATGAACCTCAAGTCAGATTCAACTGGTGAACGTAATAACTAATGAGCGAAAACTCCCAACTCTTACATCCTTTTAGAGAAAGATCATCAACTTAGTAAACACACACATCAGCACTGGTGGGTGAAGAAGTCTTCAATCACTGGTGGAACCAATCCCACACACAGTACAGCCATTTCCTATCATGTGTCCTATATTTACTGAGCAGTTTACATTTCAATTGCAATACACAGTACCTGATCTGGATTTCTTTCTTTTTTTTGCCTTGCTTTTCTTCAAAAGGAGGGAAGATTTAAAGAACAGCAGGGCGGGCTGGGGTGGGGGGGTAGGAGGTGGTTTGTGTGTGGGAGTGCGGGGTGGGGGGAGAGAGAGAAAGTAAGATTGGATACAGTAATCCTGAGATTTCTCATACGTCAGGTACGCTACTTTATGCACTCCACACCTACACTGTAGGGAACCATGAATTAAAACCCACATTAAATAAAGGGAGCACGCAACAGATGTCACAAACGGCTCAGAATATTATTTGCGGTCATGTTAATATGTCCAAATCGGATGATTTCATCGGTGGATGGATGGGTGGATGGATGGATGGATGGATAGATGGATGGACAGACATTTCAGATCTCCCATTAAGCTTTAAGCTGTCTGTTTGGGTTTCCTCAGCCCAGCCAGTAGCCAGCTATACATACAGGACCAGTCAGACAGACAGACACACACACACATACACACACACACAGAGAGACACACAGACAGACAGACAGACACACAGACACACAAAGACAGACACACAGACAGCCAGACAGACACACACAGAGACAGACACAGAGACAGACAGACACACACACACACATAGACAGACAGACAGACACACACACATACACACACACACAGACAGACACACAGACAGCCAGACAGACACACACAGACAGACAGACAGA